>NC_136320.1:4431538-5901538 GCF_964198595.1 Lampetra fluviatilis | reverse complement strand
CACCTCCATCAACAGCCGCCATTTCGCCACTTTAGTGGCGATGTCGTCACCACCGCGCCGCTTGTGCCAGGCTAGGTGCACCTTGACGCCGTTAGGTGAAGTGCAGAAGGTCACAGCGGGAGGGAGACCCAGTTATCGATTACCTGAACACCAAATACAAAGATCCCCGTATAGCCTGAGCAGACTCTGCGAGCAAGTGTTGTTAGCGAGCGCCTATTAAGGCGGGAAGAGCACACGAAGGGGGTGGTTGGCCAGAACCACGCCAGGCCGCCTTTGTCTCCTGAGTGGCGATGTTTATGTTTATAAAACGGGCACGAGGTACTCATTTTGAGACTAAATCGAAACAGTGGAAGCCCAGGACCGGTCGGATAATCACCACTGGTGTTGATCGTGAGCGGGAATCGAACCCGGGTCACTGGGTGGTTCGTAGCGCAGCGCGCTAATTTGTGCGCCACCGCTCCCCGTCCACACACACTCGAGGCGACTTGGGGGAGGACCAGTTCAGATAATCGTCACGTGATCAGGAATCGAACTCTGGAGGGGCGGATTCACGCGCGCGCTGCTGCTGCTGCACCCGCCGGGCGCGGCAACATTCCGCTGCGCGCGCGCGCGCGACCCCGGCAGGAGGAAGGGTGGGGGGAGGGAGGTGCGGGGTGGGGGGAATGGGGGGCGAGGGGAGGTGCGGGGTGGGGGGAATGGGAGGGAGGGGAGGTGCGGGTGGGGGGAATGGGGGGATGGGAGGTGCGGGGGTGGGGGGAATGGGGGGGAGGGGAGGTGCGTGGTGGGGGGGAATGGGGGGGAGGGGAGGTGCGGGGTGGGGGGAATGGGGGGGGAGGGGAGGTGCGGGGTGGGGGGGAATGGGGGGGAGGGGAGGTGCGGGTGGGGGGAATGGGGGGAGGGGAGGTGCGGGGTGGGGGGGAATGGGGGGGAGGGGAGGTGCGGGGTGGGGGGAATGGGGGGGAGGGGAGGTGCGGGGTGGGGGGAATGGGGGGGAGGGGAGGTGCGGGGTGGGGGGAATGGGGGGAGGGGCGGTGCGGGGTGGGGGGGAATGGGGGGGGAGGGGAGGTGCGGGGTGGGGGGAATGGGGGGGAGGGGAGGTGCGGGGTGGGGGGAATGGGGGGGGGGAGGGGAGGTGCGGGGTGGGGGGAATGGGGGGGAGGGGAGGTGCGGGGTGGGGGGGAATGGGGGGGAGGGGAGGCTTGGCTGTTAGCGCGCGTTCTGTGCCTGCGCGCGTTTGCGAGGCCTCTCTCTCGCTCCCTTTCTCGTCGTCGTCATCATCATCAGTCAGCCATTTTCTATCCACTGCTGGATGGAGCCTCACACCCAACCCTCGCCGTGCGAGGTCGTCTGCCACGATCCGTTTCGTGGAACTCATCCCACGGCTCTCCCCCCACGCTCTCCACTGGCTGCCATTTCATCACCAATAGCCATCGTCTTCCGCCTAGCCCCCACGTATGTCCCCACCCATTTAACTTTTCTTAATTGTCATTTATATAATTATCCACGCACGTGACGTGGCCCACACAACGGACAACCCGAGTCAACAAACTCGGGGAGCGGCTGTGGGAAGGCGGCGGGGGGGGCTGTGGGGGGGAGGGGCAGGATGGTGGTGGGAGCGGGGAGCGAGCGGTGGCGAAGCGGTTAGCGCTGCGAACCCACCAACCCGAGTTCGATGCCTGCTCACAGCCACCAATAGCCGTGACGATTATCTGAACCTGTCTTGTCGACTTCGCCTCGAATGAGTACCCGGCGCGGTGTGTAAACATCGCCACTGGGGAGACAAAGGCGTCCCAGGCGTGGTGCTGGCCACCCACCCCCTCGTGTGCCTTCATAGGGTGCTACTCGCTAACAGCACTTGCCCCGGCCGTCTGTTAAGGCTGTAATGTGGCTCTTTGTCGTGTGGTTGTGATGGCGATATTGGTGGTGGGAGGTGATCGTGATAATGATGGTGATCACAGTACGCGTAATGTAAGAAGTCACGATGTCTGCTGTGATGGTAACGATGATGACAGTGGCGATGATGATAGATGCGATGATGATTATGGTGACTATGTTGAAGGTGTGGCGACGTGAATGTTCTAATGGTTGCGATTATTATAATTCCGATGATAGCTATGATGATTGTGAAGGCGATGGTGATGATGGTGATGATGGAGGGTAATGAGGGGTGATCGGTTTGTTCTCTGCGTCGCCTTAACAGGCTACAGGGGAAAGTGCTAGTCAGCGAGGTCGACACGGTTCGTCACCAGCGCCACCAATGCTGATGTTTACACACACACGTCTCATTTGAGGCTCAGTCGACCTAGGGGAGGAGCAGTTCAAATATTCGTCACTGAAAATTGGTCTTGAGCGGAAATCGAACTCGAGTCGCTGAGTTAGTAGTGCAGATCGCTAACCACTGTGCCACCGCTCCCTCATCATAACACGCCGCGGGACATGACCACCATCACCACCACATCATTACATCCACCATCACCACCACATCATCACATCCACCATCACCACCACATCATCACATCCACCATCATCACATCCACCATCATCACATCCACCATCACCACCACATCATCACATCCACCATCACCACCACATCATCACATCCACCATCACCACCACATCATCACATCCACCATCATCACTTGCACCATCACCGCCACACAATCACCATCATATTCACCATCCACACTACACGCCATCACCACCACACAACATCATCACTACCATCATCACCAAACACCATCACTACCACACACCATCACCACCATCACCGCTGTCGCGGCTGTGAGACCGATAATCGATCTCTTTATCTGATGCTGCCCGCGTGGAGCTACCGGCTCCGCGAGCGCAGCAGGGGAGAGGGGGAGGAGGGGGAGGAGAGGGGGGGGGCTAGGAGAGGAAGGGGGAAGGGGAGGAGAGGGGGGCTAGGAGAGGAAGGCGAGGGGGAGGGGGGGGGGCTAGGAGAGGAGGGGGAGGGGAGGAGAGGGGGGGCTAGGAGAGGAAGGCGAGGGGGAGGGGGGGGGCTAGGAGAGGAAGGGGAGGGGGGAGGGGAGGAGAGGGGGGGGCTAGGAGAGGAAGGCGAGGGGGAGGGGGGCTAGGAGAGGAGGGGGAGGGGAGGAGAGGGGGGGGGCTAGGAGAGGAAGGCGAGGGGGAGGGGGCTAGGAGAGGAAGGGGAGGGGGGGGGAGAGGGGGCGGAGAGGGGAGATAATGGAGCGCGAGGGGAGAGGGAAGGGAGAGAGGCGGGAGAGAAGGGGAGGAGATGATGGTGAACGAGGGCGAGAGAGACGTGTGGGAGAGAGGGGGGGAGGCTAGGAGAGGAAGGCGAGGGGAGGGAGGGAGAGAGAGAGGGGGGCTAGGAGAGGAAGGCGAGGGGGAGGGAGGGAGAGAGAGGGGGGGCTAGGAGAGGAAGGCGAGGGGGAGGGAGGGAGAGAGGGGGGGGGGGCTAGGAGAGGAAGGCGAGGGGGAGGGAGGGAGAGAGAGGGGGGGGCTAGGAGAGGAAGGCGAGGGGGAGGGAGGGAGAGAGAGGGGGGGGCTAGGAGAGGAAGGCGAGGGGGAGGGGGAGGGAGAGAGAGGGGGGGCTAGGAGAGGAAGGCGAGGGGGAGGGAGGGAGAGAGGGGGGGGGGGCTAGGAGAGGAAGGCGAGGGGGAGGGAGGGAGAGAGAGGGGGGGGCTAGGAGAGGAAGGCGAGGGGGAGGGAGGGAGAGAGGGGGGGGGGCTAGGAGAGGAAGGCGAGGGGGGAGGGAGGGAGAGAGAGGGGGGGGCTAGGAGAGGGAAGGCGAGTGGGGGGGCGATGGACGCGTCTGGAGGGGCCGCCTGCTGCTCCGCCCAGTGAGGCGCGTGTCGCTGCTCCCGCTCTGCCTTCTCAACGCCCGTGGGGGAGCGGTGGCGCAGTGGTTAGCGCATTGCACTACACGAACCCGGCGACCCGAGTTCGATTTCCGCTCACGGACAACACCAGTGGCGATTATCTGAACCGGCCCTGGGCCTCCCTCATGTCGACTCAAAAGAGTACCTGCTGCGATGTGTAAACATTGGCCAAAGGCGGCCGGGCGTGGTGCCGGCCCACCCACCCCCTCGTGTGCCACAGTGCCGGCAGCCTTCATAGGCGCTGCTGCTACTCGCTAACAGCACTTGCCCCTACAGTCTGTTCAGGCTATACGGGAGATCTTTGTCTTACCGTCCGCGTGGGAGCGGTGGCGCACTGCACGATCAATCGGCGAGTTCGTTTCCTGGCCGCGGCTAAACATCGACGACGAGTGATAGCTGAACCTCCTCCAGGTCGACTCAGTGGAAACATCAGACAGTTGGGAGACAAAGGAGGTTCGGGGGTGCCGCCATTCCGGCCGGCCCTCATTGGCGCTCGCTAAGAGCACTCACCGCAGCAGCAGCAGCAGCCTGTTCAAGGCTATAAGGGGGATCTTTGTCTTTGTTTGGTTCAGCCTGCCAACACAATACCACAGAATTCCACCTCGGCGTGTCCCAATATCTCCGTCCGCACTTCCACATGGTCTTAAAGTGCACCAAGCCTGGCACCAAGCCCCGTGGCGAAGTCATCGTCAACGAATGCAAAGCTGTGACACAATCTCGCACGCAGTTAGCGGCCACCTATCAAGGCCGTAACGGCACACTCATGCCCGGCCGCCTTTGTCTCCCGAGTGGCGATGTAATTTGAGGCTGGCCCGGTTCAGATACCCCGTGTAGCCTTAACAGATGGTTGGGCGGGGGGGTCAAGTGCTGTTAGCGAGTAGCGCCTCTGAAGGCCGACACGGTATACACGAGGGAGTGGGTGGCCAGGACCACGCCTGACCGCCTTTGTCTCCCAAGTAGCGATGTTTTTTACACACCACATCAGGTACTCATCTGAGGCTGAGTCGACCTAGGGGAGGCCCAGTACTGGTTCAGATACTCGTCATTCGTGTTGGCTATGAGTGGGATTCGAACTCGGGCACACGCGCGTGTGATGGCTGCATGCGATCTACACCACCGGCCGGCTGTGACGCGTGGCGTGATCGTCGGTGTGTGCGTCTGGGTGGCATGCCGGCTCCAATGCGCGCGGACGTACGTGGGTGTCAAGATACACATCGCAAAGTAACCATCGCCAACCCCCCCGCACTTACCAGAGTGGTGAAGTATGGTCAAACAACGCCTGCAATTCCGCACGAAGTGCAGAAGTTTTCATCCAGCAGTGGAACGACAAAGCGCCATAGAGACAAAGACCCCCCGTGTAGCCTTCATCAGACTGTGGTGGCAAGTGGTGTTAGCGAGGACCAATTTCGGCCGGCACGGCACACGAGGTGGGTGGTGATAGCACGCCCACACGGCTGCGTCTGTCCAGTGCACCAGATATTAATTTGAGGCTGAGTCTACCTAATGGAGATCCAGGATCGTTTCAAACATCCGTCACCGATTGTTGGCCGTGAGCGGGAATCGAACTCGGGGTATCAGGGATTCGTAGCGCAGTGCGCTGACCACTCCGTCACCGCTCACCATACACACGTACACACACGTATACACACGTACACACACGTATACACACGTACACACACGTGAAGACAAAGACCCCCCGTATAGAAGAACAGAATGTTTGGGGCACTTGCTGTTGGCGAGCACCTGTGAAGGCCGGCACGGCACACGAGTGGGTGGGTGGCCAGCACCATGCCTGGCCGCCTTTGTCTCCCTCGTGGCGATGTTGACACGCCGCAGCGTCGATCTAGGGGAGGCCACAGCCAGGGGATATATATACCGACCATGACATCACGGACGTGTAGCATCTTCTAGACCTGTATGTGCGGTGGGGATCATTTACCGGGGTGTGTGTGTGTGATACACGGGGTGTGTGTGATACACCGAGTGTGTGTGTGTGATACACCTTGTGTGTGTGTGATACACGGGGTGTGTGTGTGTGTGATACACCTTGTGTGTGTGATACACGGGGTGTGTGTGATACACCGGGTGTGTGTGTGTGTGATACACCTTGTGTGTGTGTGATACACGGGGTGTGTGTGTGTGTGATACACCTTGTGTGTGTGATACACGGGGTGTGTGTGTGTGATACACGGGGTGTGTGTGAGTGATACACGGGGTGTGTGTGATACACCGGGTGTGTGTGTGTGATACACCGTGTGTGTGTGTGTGATACACGGGGTGTGTGTGTGTGTGATACACGGGGTGTGTGTGTGTGTGATACACGGGGTGTGTGTGTGTGTGATACACGGGTGTGTGTGTGATACACGATGTGTGTGTGTGTGATACACGATGTGTGTGTGTGTGATACACGGGGTGTGTGTGTGATACACGGGGTGTGTGTGTGTGATACACGGGGTGTGTGTGTGTGATACACGGGGTGTGTGTGTGATACACGGGGTGTGTGTGTGTGATACACGGGGTGTGTGTGTGATACACGGGGTGTGTGTGTGTGATACACGGGGTGTGTGTGTGATACACGGGGTGTGTGTGTGTGATACACGGGGTGTGTGTGTGTGTGATACACGGGGTGTGTGTGTGATACACGGGGTGTGTGTGTGATACACGGGGTGTGTGTGTGATACACGGGGTGTGTGTGTGTGTGATACACGGGGTGTGTGTGTGATACACGGGGTGTGTGTGTGTGATACACGGGGTGTGTGTGTGATACACGGGGTGTGTGTGTGTGTGATACACGGGGTGTGTGTGTGTGTGATACACGGGGTGTGTGTGTGATACACGGGGTGTGTGTGTGATACACGGGGTGTGTGTGTGATACACGGGGTGTGTGTGTGTGATACACGGGGTGTGTGTGTGATACACGGGGTGTGTGATACACGGGGTGTGTGTGTGATACACGGGGTGTATGTGTGTAATACACCGGGGTGTGTGTGTGATACACCGGGTGTGTGTGTGTGTGTGATACACGGGGTGTGTGTGTAATACACCGGGGTGTGTGTGAAGCACGGTGTGTGTGTGTGTGAAGCACGGTGTGTGTGTGTGTGAAGCACGGTGTGTGTGTGTGTGATACACGGGGTGTGTGTGTGTGTGATACACGGGGTGTGTGTGAGTGTATGTTGAACTTCTTACGCTCCGTACGTAGCCAACCGTTCGAATCAGGGTGCGGGGGAAGGACAACAAACTAGCGCAAACAGCGGTTCTAAAGAAACGAGTTTTCAGTCGAGATGTACAAGTGCATAGCTCCAGTGGCTTCCAAATATCGGAAGGAAGCAGTGGGTCTGATGATGCACGGATTCTCAAGGCCGCGTTACTGTGCTCGTGGTAGTGGGGATGGTGGCTGCGGTGATGGTGGTTGTGTACACACTCCCGCACCACAACAATATCGCGACACCACCATACCAAACAAAGATCTCCTGTGCGGCCTGAACAGACTGTTGGACCAAGCGCTGTTAGCGAGGGCTATGAAGGCCGGCACAGCACACGAGGGGGTGGGTAGCCAGCACCACGCTCGGCCGCCTTTGTCTCCCTAATGGAGATGTTTACACACCGCACCAGGTACTAGTTTGAGGCTGAGCCGACCTAAGGGACGCCCAGAACCGGTTCAAATAATCGTCGCCGGTGGTGGCCACGCGCTAACCACTACACTAACCCCCACACCATCAGACTCACTCCCCATCACACAACCTCTTAACA
Organism: Lampetra fluviatilis; assembly: GCF_964198595.1. Taxonomy (NCBI): domain Eukaryota; kingdom Metazoa; phylum Chordata; class Hyperoartia; order Petromyzontiformes; family Petromyzontidae; genus Lampetra; species Lampetra fluviatilis. The sequence continues at coordinate 5,893,925 of NC_136320.1, read as the reverse complement.
TACCCTCTTCACACTGACTCCCCATCACACACCCCATCAAACACCCTCTTCGCACACATCCCATCACACAAACTCCCCATCACACAAACTCCCCTTTACACATCCCATCACACAAACTCCCCATCACACTCACACCCCATCACACAAACTCCCCATCACACAAACTCCCCATTACACATCCCATCACACAAACTCCCCATCACACTCACACCCCATCACACAAACTCCCCACCACACATCCCATCACACAAACTCCCCATCACACAAACTCCCCATTACACATCCCATCACACAAACTCCCCATCACACTCACACCCCATCACACAAACTCCCCACCACACATCCCATCACACAAACTCCCCATTACACATCCCATCACACAAACTCCCCATCACACTCACACCCCATCACACAAACTCCCCACCACACATCCCATCACACAAACTCCCCATCACACATCCCATCACACAAACTCCCCATCACACAAACTCCCCATTACACATCCCATCACACAAACTCCCCATCACACTCACACCCCATCACACAAACTCCCCACCACACATCCCATCACACAAACTCCCCATCACACATCCCATCACACAAACTCCCCATCACACAAACTCCCCATTACACATCCCATCACACAAACTCCCCATCCACTCACACCCCATCACACAAACTCCCCACCACACATCCCATCACACAAACTCCCCATCACACAAACTCCCCATCACACTCACACCCCATCACACAAACTCCCCATCACACATCCCATTACACAAACTCCCCATCACACAAACTCCCCATCACACAAACTCCCCATCACACTCACACCCCATCACACAAACTCCCCATCACACATCCCATCACATAAACTCCCCATCACACAAACTCCCCATCACACATCCTATCACACAAACTCCCCATCACACAAACTCCCCATCACACATCCTCTTGACACTCACCATCACTTCTGGCCAAACCAGCCCCCTCGCGCGTCTTACCGACCTTCATAAGGTGTTCGCTAAGAGCACTTGCCCCAACAGCCTGTGGAGGCTAGACGGGTGATCTTTGCCTGTGCGTGCGCCAACGGTGCGTGTGTGCTTTTGGGGTGGAGCGGTGGCGCAGCGCTTAGCGCGCTGCACGACGAATATCATCAAGTGCGAATGCATCAGCATAACCGGGGAGACGGAGTGGGGAAACAAAGGCGGCCGGGGAAACAACACGTGCCCGACCTGTTTTTCGCCACACCACCCGCTCCGTGTCCGTCTTCACAGCAGCCCCAACAGTCTGGCTCTGTGTGCGCTGCGCGTGTGAGCAAACTACAGGAGGAATTCCCCCCCCCTCCGCCCGTCTGGACGACCTCTAGGTCGACTCGGCCTTGAAAAATCACACCTGGCACGGCTAACAGTCAATGGGGTTTCTGACCACAGCGCGTCTTCTTCCGAGTGTCGGCTTTAGTAGATGCTCGCAATCATCGGTGTACATAGCAGCAGCCGGTGCTGTATGGGGGGACACGTGTGTGTACGCGAGTGTGTGTACGTGGTGGGGAGCGGTGGCGTAGCGGTTAGCGAGCAGCACTACGAACCCAGTGACCCCATTTTTATTCCGGCACCAGTGACAATTATCTGAACCGGTCCTGGGCATCCTCCTCTAGGTCTACTCAGCCTCAAATTATTACCTGGTACAGTGTGTAAACATTGCCACTGGGGAGGCTAAGGCGGTCGAGCGTGGTGCTCGCTACACACACAACAACAACAACCACAGTTCACCACTAAGTGGCGGTGACGTGACCACGGCGCTTGTGCCAGGCGAGGTGCACTTTGAGGCCACGTGACGTCTCGAAGGCCCGCTGGCAAGAGGTCACGGAACAGACCCAGCAGGTGCCATGGGTTGACTGCTGTGCCAGGCTAGGTGCAGCAGCAGGAGGAGGTCACGGAACAGATCCAGCAGGTGCCATGGGTTGATTGAAATGTTGTGGTTTCACGCTTCAACACACCGGTGGGCTAAAGCAGTGAACTATTTGTCTTTTGTCAACGTGACACTTTTTTTACCGATTGGCCGTGTCCGGTGGTGGAGGGTTACGACACATTTATAAATAACGCGATCTAAACCCAAAAACGTTGATTATGAATAATAATGGTCGCGAAAGCCTACGTGTTAAATTGATTGAGATGGCTGGCATATGCACCACCTTGTGCTCACCACTGCCAACTTTCTGCGCTTTATCCGCCCGTCGCTCCGCTCGTTGTTGTGAGCGTCGCTCCTCTGCCCTCCGTTATTGTCGGAGGGCGAATTCCACCAGCGTTCTTCGCGAACCTCCTCCACATCAGCACATCTCTTCTCTAAGCCGTGCTGTCCCCGTTTAGCTCCCTCTATGCGGGCGAACAGAAGCTGCTTGGGCATGCGATGGCTGAGAATGCGGGCTACGTGACCCAGCCAACGCAGCCTCGTCTGCCGGAGGAGCTCACTGATATGTCCAGATCTTTCACACACACAGGGACACAGAGACACACACGGACACGGGCACACGGAAACACAGACACAGAGTCACACAGACAGACGCGTAGACACAAGCAGAGACAGACACCGGACACACAGACAAACAGCGACACACAGAAACAGGGATACAGGGACACAGAAACGCATGGAGAGACAGAGACACGTGGGCCATGTCCATGAGAGAGGCACACACAGAAAGGGACAGGAGCGTATGGGAGTTGGAAGGGAGATGGGGTGGAGAAGTAAGGGGTGAGAATGGAGATGGGACTTAGAGCGGGTATTAAGAGGAAGGGGAGAGCTGGGGAGATGGTGTGGTAGTGAAGGGATGGAGAGAGGGGAGGTGACGGAGATGGAGGTGGGGTAGAGAGAGGGAAATGGGAGGTAAGGGCGAGGGATGGAGAGAGGAGAGGGAGCGGAGAGGGATGTGGGGGAGAGAGGGAAGGGAGACGGAATGGAGAGGGGGAGGGGTGGAGGGGGGACATGGGGGAGTGAGAGGGGGAAGGGAGTGAGAGGGGGGGGGGTGAGAGGGGGGAGGGAGTGAGAGGGGGGAGGGGTGGAGGGGGGACATGGGGGAGTGAGAGGGGGAAGGGAGTGAGAGGGGGGGGGGTGAGAGGGGGGAGGGAGTGAGAGGGGGGAGGGGTGGAGGGGGACATGGGGGAGTGAGAGGGGGGAGGGAGTGAGAGGGGGGGGGGTGAGAGGGGGGAGGGAATGAGAGGGGGTAGGGGTGGAGGGGGGACATGGGGGAGTGAGGGGGGGTAGGGAGTGAGGGGGGGGGGGTGAGAAAGGGGAGGGCGTGAGAGGGGAGAGGGTGGAGGGGGGACATGGGGGAGTGAGAGGGGGGAGGGAGTGAGAGGGGGGGAGTGAGGGGGGGGAGGGGTGGAGGGGGACATGGGGGAGTGAGAGGGGGTAGGGAGTGAGGGGGGGGTGTGAGAGGGGGGAGGGCGTGAGAGGGGAGAGGGTGGAGGGGGACATGGGGGAGTGAGAGGGGGTAGGGAGTGAGGGGGGGGGGGGTGAGAAAGGGGAGGGCGTGAGAGGGGAGAGGGTGGAGGGGGGTACATGGGGGAGTGAGAGGGGGGAGGGAGTGAGAGGGGGGGAGTGAGGGGGGGAGGGGTGGAGGGGGACATGGGGGGGGGTGAGAGGGGGGAGGGAGTGAGAGGGGGGGGTGTGAGAGGGGGAGGGAGTGATATGGGGAAGGGTGGAGGGGGGGGGGGAGTGAGGGGGGGGAAGGGGTGGAGGGGGGATATGGGGGAGTGAGAGGGGGGAGGGAGTGAGGGGGGTGGAGGGGGGGTGAGAGGGGGGGGGGAGTGAGAGGGGGGAGGGAGTGAGGGGGGGAAGGGTGGAGGGGGGACATGGAGGAGTGAGAGGGGGGAGGGAGTGAGAGGGGGGGGGGGTGAGAGGGGGAGGGGTGGAGGGGGGACATGGGGGAGTGAGAGGGGGGAGGGAGTGAGGGGGGTGGAGGGGGGTGAGAGGGGGGGGTGAGAGGGGGGAGGGAGTGAGGGGGGGGAGGGGTGGAGGGGGGACATGGGGGAGTGAGAGGGGGGAGGGAGTGAGAGGGAGGGGAGTGAGGGGGGGGGGGAGGGGTGGAGGGAGGGGCATGGGGGAGTGAGAGGAGGGAGGGAGTGAGGGGGGGGAGGGGTGGAGGGGGGACATGGGGGAGTGAGAAGGGGGAGGGAGTGAGGGGGGGAGGGGTGGAGGGGGGACATGGGGGAGTGAGAGGGGGGAGGGAGTGAGAGGGGGGGGAGTGAGGGGGGGGGGAGGGGTGGAGGGAGGGGCATGGGGGAGTGAGAGGAGGGAGGGAGTGAAAGGGGGGGGAGTGAGGAGGGGGAGGGGTGGAGGGGGGACATGGGGGAGTGAGAGGGGGGAGGGAGTGAGGGGGGTGGAGGGGGGGCGGAGTGAGAGGGGGGGGGGGAGTGAGAGGGGGGAGGGAGTGAGGGGGGGGGAGGGGTGGAGGGGGGACATGGGGGAGTGAGAGGGGGAGGGAGTGAGAGGGGGGGGGGGGGAGTGAGAGTGGGGGGGGAGTGAGAGGGGGGAGGGAGTGAGGGGGGGGTGGAGGGAGGGACATGGGGGAGTGAGAGGGGGGAGGGAGTGAGGGGGGTGGAGGGGGGGGGAGTGAGATGGGGGGGGAGTGAGAGGGGGGGGGGAGTGAGAGGGGGGAGGGAGCGAGGGGGGGAGGGGTGGAGGGAGGGACATGGGGGAGTGAGAGGGGGGAGGGAGTGAGGGGGGGGGGAGTGAGAGGGGGGTAGTGAGAGGGGGGAGGGAGTGAGGGGGGGGTGGAGGGAGGGGCATGGGGGAGTGAGAGGGGGGAGGGAGTGAGGGGGGTGGAGGGGGGGGGAGTGAGATGGGGGGGGAGTGAGAGGGGGGGGGGAGTGAGAGGGGGGAGGGAGCGAGGGGGGGGAGGGGTGGAGGGAGGGACATGGGGGAGTGAGAGGGGGGAGGGAGTGAGGGGGGGGGGGAGTGAGAGGGGGGTAGTGAGAGGGGGGAGGGAGTGAGGGGGGGGGGTGGAGGGAGGGGCATGGGGGAGTGAGAGGGGGGAGGGAGTGAGAGGGGGGGGAGTGAGGAGGGGGAGGGGTGGAGGGGGGACATGGGGGAGTGAGAGGGGGGAGGGAGTGAGAGGGGGGGGGAGTGAGGAGGGGGAGGGGTGGAGGGGGGACATGGGGGAGTGAGAGGGGGGAGGGAGTGAGAGGGGGGGGGAGTGAGAGGGGGGGTAGTGAGAGGGGGGAGGGAGTGAGGGTGGGGTGGAGGGAGGGGCATGGGGGAGTGAGAGGGGGGAGGGAGTGAGAGGGGGGGGGAGTGAGGAGGGGGAGGGGTGGAGGGGGGACATGGGGGAGTGAGAGGGGGGAGGGAGTGAGGGGGGTTGAGGGGGAGGCTGCAGGAACGCGCGCGCCGCCGACATTTTCCCGACCGCCCCGCGACGCGGGTTCACAACGCGCGCGTGTCTACTGTGTGTACTGTGTGTGTCTGTGTGTGTGTACTGTGTGTGTGTACTGTGTGTGTGTACTGCGTGTACTGTGTGTGTGTACTGTGTGTGTGTACTGTGTGTAGTGTGTGTGTACTGTGTGTGTGTACTGTGTGTACTGTGTGTGTGTACTGTGTGTGTACTGTGTGTACTGTGTGTGTGTACTGTGTGTGTGTACTGTGTGTAGTGTGTGTGTACTGTGTGTGTGTACTGTGTGTACTGTGTGTGTGTACTGTGTGTGTACTGTGTGTACTGTGTGTGTGTACTGTGTGTACTGTGTGTGTACTGTGTTCACACTGCGGGTGCCTGCGGGAGTGGTGGCGCAGTGGCTGTCGCACCGCTTTACGAACCCGGCGACCCGAGTTTGATTCCCGCTCACCAACAATAACGATGGATATCTTGAGCGACTCCAGGGCCTCCCCTAGGTCAACTTAGCCTCAAATGAGTACGTGGCGTGGTATGTAAACATCAGCACTGGGGAAACAAAGGCCACCACCACAACCTCGTGTGGCGTGCCGGCCTTAATAGATGCTTGCTAATGTCATTTTCCCCCAAATCGGTTAAGGCTACATGGGGGATGTTTTTATTTTGTTTAGTGAGCATGATGTGTGTGTGTACTGTGAGGTGTTTACACAAGCGATGCGTTGTTGTGGGGATGTTGTTTTGCTCCACGTGTTTATTATTTTCATGGCACCAGACGCCACAAACTCGTACGACACACACACAGATATAGAGACAGGGGAGAGACACACACAGATATAGAGACACGGGGGAGACACACACACACAGATATAGAGACACGGGGAGAGACACACACACACAGATATAGAGACACGGGGAGAGACACACACACATATATAGAGACACGGGGGGAGAGACACACACAGATATAGAGACACGGGGAGAGAGACACACACACACAGCTGTAGAGACACGGGGGGAGAGACACAAACAGACATAGAGACACGGGGAGGGAGAGACAAACACGCAGATGTAGGGACACGGGGAGTGAGAGACACGCAGACATAAAGACACGGAGAGAGACACACACAGATATAGAGACACGGAGAGAGACACACACGCAGATGTAGAGACACGGGGAGGGAGAGACACACACAGACATAGAGACACGGGGAGAGACACACACAGACATAGAGACACGGAGAGAGACACACACAGACATAGAGACACGGGGAGAGACACACACAGACATAGAGACACGGAGAGAGGCACACACAGACATAGAGACACGGGGAGAGAGACACAGATATAGAGACACGGGGAGAGACACACACAGACATAGAGACACGGGAAGAGACACACAGATATAGAGACACGGGGAGAGAGACACACACACGCAGATGTAGAGACACGGGGAGGGAGAGACACACACAGACATAGAGACACGGGGAGAGAGACACAGACATAGAGACACGGGGAGAGACACACACACAGATATAGAGACACGGGGAGAGACACACACACAGATATAGAGACACGGGTGGAGAGACACACACAGACATAGAGACACGGGGGCACAGAGACAGAGAGACGCGGGGAGACTTGGAGTGGGTGCTAGCGATGGTGGGAATTGAGACGTGGGTGGGAGAGAAGGGGCGGGGTAGAGGAGCGGGAATGGAACCCGCCGACCCGAGTTCGATTCCCGCTCAGCGCCAACAGCAGTAACGATTATCTGAGCTGGTCCTGGGCCTCCCCTACGTCGACTCAGCTCAAATGAGTACCTGGTGCGTTGTGTAAAACATCGCCACTAGGGAGACAAAGGCGGTCGGGCTTGGTGCTGGTCACCCACCCCATCGTGTACCGTTTCGGCCTTCAAAGGTGCTCGCTAACAGCACTTGCCCCTACAGTCTGTTGAAGGCTACACGGGGGATCTTTGGTGGGGTTCGGGTACATTGGATAGGAGACGAGGAGGGTGGGAGACTGTGAGGGGGGGGGGGGTAATGCTGCCTTGGGGAGACGGGGAACGTGGAGTGGGCTATGCGGGAGTGGACAGCACGACGGGGAGACGGGGCAGGGAGATGGTGGGGGGAGAGGGGGACGGAGGTGGAGACGAGAGGAGAGGTAGACAGGGTGGTGGATGGGGGGGGAGAGACTGTGAGGGAGACGTGGGGGAGGGAGGTGGAGACGTGGAGAGGGAGGGAGACGGTGGGGAGGGAGGGATGAAGACTGGGGCAGGGAGGGAGGGAGGGGGGCGCGCGTCTGGCTGCATGGGGAGGGAAACGCGTCTCGGGCTGCGGAAACGCGCTCCGCTCCCCCCACTCTCTCCCCTCTCTCTCCCTTCGCTCTCTCCCCCCTCTCTCTCTTCGCTCTCGCTCCTCGATTCTTCGCTCTCGCCTCTCTCCGGTGGTCGTCGCTCCTTCCCCCATCTTCTACCTCCCCCCTCTACCCTCGTCGGCGCGACCATCCCTCTCCCTCCCCTCTCTATCCGCGCACCTCCAGGGCCAACAACAACATCCACAACAACAACAACAATCACCACGCGAACACAACCGCCACCACCACTACGTCCGCAGCTGTAGTTGATGCTACTGGTGGTGGTGGTTGTGGTTGTTGTGGTTGGTGGTTGTGTGTCTTTGTGTTCCATGCTGCTGAGTGTGTGTCAGGTTCCGTGCCGTGTGGGGGGAGTCGTGGCGCAATGGTGAGCGCACTGCGCTACGAACCCGCGCACGGCTTCACCACGGCCGGCATCTCGGTCCCGATGCGGTCCTGGGCCTCTCTTAGGTCGACTCAAGCTTTAAAAATGAGTACCTGGTACGATAACTGGGGAGACAAAGGCGGCCAGGCGTGGTTCTGGTGACACCTTCCCATCGTTATGCGCCGTGCCGGCCGTATAATCGGTGTTGGTTCACAGAACTTGCCCCAACAGTCTATGGAGGCTACACGGGGGATCTTTGCTTTTTGTGGACACGTATGTACAGTCTTTGTGTACAGTATACACGTGTGTACAGTCTTTGTGTACAGTATACACGTATCCACCCCGTGCGCGCTGCTGTTGCTGCTGCCGATGTTGATGATCAACATCCCAAACACAACTACAGTAGCAACAAACAACAACAACAACCACTCCCATCAACCAAACACCGACTTATCAAGCTCAGCAATCACACACTGACCGCACCACAACCATCACCACGCGCTTCGTCAAGGCTTCTCCGCGGCCATCACCATCATCATCATCTACCCCTCCTATCCGCACAACACCATCACCCACACCATCACCTCCATCCTCAACATTCTTAACACCCCCCCCCCATCTCTCTTCCATCTCCACATAGAACATCCACCCTTCCCTTTACAACTACAACCATCACCACCACCATCACCATTCCGCTCCCCATCACCACCACCACCACCACCACCCCACGTCGCCGTCCTTCTACAAGACAAAGAACCCCCCAGTAGCCTTAACAGACTGTTGGGGCAAGTGCTGTTCGCGAAGACCTTGGGAGGCCGGCACGGCACACGAAGGTGATAGGTGGCCAGAACCACGCCCGGCCGCCTTTGTCTCCCCAGTGCAGATGTTTTTTTTTACCCCGTAACCAGTTATTCATTTAAGTCTGAGTCGATCTAGGGGGAGGCCAAGGACCGGTTTAAACATTCGCCAACACTGTTATTGGTCGTGAGCGGGAATCGAAGTTATGTCGCCGGATTCGTAGCTCAGTGCGCTAACCGCTGCGCCACCAATCACCATAACCCGCTCTCCCCACACCCCCCCGACCATCACCATCACCACCCCCACCACCATCACCACCCCCACCACCCCCATCACCACCCCACCACCACCATCACCACCCCCACCACCCCCATCACCACCCCCACCACCCCCATCACCACCCCCACCACCCCCATCACCACCCCCACCACCCCCATCACCACCATCACTACCCCCATCACCACCCCCACCACCCCCATCACCACCCCCACCACCCCCATCACCACCCCCACCACCCCCATCACCACCATCACTACCCCCATCACCCCCCACCACCTCCTCCTCCGTTACCGCCCGGAGCTCTCTGCGCATGCGCGCGTTTGGCGCAGTCTAAGACGGGAACGCGCGCGTCGCGGGCGCTTTCTCCGACTTCACGATCGCCGCCGCCAACTACCGCCGCTAACTACAACAACTAAGCACAACAACTAACCACAACAACTACAACTACAGCTGCTGCTGTGGAGGAGGAGTTGGAGGAGGATACATGAGAAGAAGTGGCTCGACAAGCCACGGCGAAGCCATCTATACCATCACGACCACCACCACCATCACGACCACCACCACCATCATCAGCAGCAGCAGCGGCGCGCGTGTTGCGCGCGTGTTTGTAGAGGCGGTGAGTATAGAGTTGGTGGTCTAGAGCAGACGAGACACTAACTAGTACACACACACACTCGCCTGTGCACACGTGTGTGTGTGTACAGGCGAGTGTGTGTGTGTGTACAGGCGACTATGCAGGCGAGTGTGCAGGCGAGTGTGTGTGTGTACAGGCGAGTGTACAGGCGAGTGTGTGTGTGTGTACACGCGTGTGTGTGTACAGGCGAGTGTGTGTGTGTGTGTGTACACGCGTGTGTGTGTGTGTACACGCGTGCGTGTGTGTGTGTACAGGCGAGAGAGTGTGTGTGTACACGCGTGTGTGTGTGTGTACAGGCGAGTGTACAGGCGAGTGTGTGTACACGCGTGTGTGTGTGTGTACAGGCGAGTGTGTGTGTGTACACGCGTGTGTGTGTGTACAGGCGAGTGTGCACGTAGTGAGTGTGCACGTAGCGAGTGTGCACGTAGCGACACGACCGTGCGCACACGCGGATATCCATGGGCTGCGTCGTCGTCGTGTTGGCGTCTAGAGGAGGGTGGCGACTGTGGGGCAGAGTACAGACACACAGATACACACACAGACACACACACACAGATACCACACAGACACGGATATACACACACAGATATACACACAGACACACACACAGGCACAGATATACACACACAGATACACAGATATACACACACAGATATACACACACAGATACACAGATACACACACAGATATACACACACACACAGATATACACACACAGATATACACACACAGATACACAGATACACACACAGATATACACACACAGATACACAGATACACACACAGATATACACACACACACAGATATACACACACAGATATACACACACAGAGATACACACACACAGATACACACACAGATATACACAGATATACACACACAGATATACACACACACACAGATATACACACACAGATATACACACACAGAGATACACACACACAGATACACACACAGATATACACACACACGGATACGCAGCCTCGCACAGGAACGCAGAGAGAGATGGGCGCTGGGTGAGACGGGTCCCACCAGCGAGGCGGAGGGAGACAAAGACGCGTGCGCGCCAGCGGCGGCTGCGGGAGACGCGCGTCTTGATGGAGGCGCGTCACGCGTAGGGAGAGCTGGGAGACGCGACTCGCAACCACGACACCACGTACACACACACTCACATACACTCTCACACACACACACCACGTACCACACACCACGTACCACACACACACACCACGTACCACACACACACACCACGTACCACACACACACACCACACACACACACCACGCACACACCACGCACACCACACACACACACCACACACACACCACGTACCACACACACACACCACACACACGTACCACACACACACCACGTACCACACACACACACCACGTACCACACACACACCACGTACACACTAACCCCACACACCACGTACACACACCACATACACACACACACCACGTACCACACACCACGTACCACACACCACGTACACACACACACTAACCCCACACACACACCACGTACCACACACCACGTACACACACCACACACACACACACCACGTACCACACACCACATACACACACACACTAACCCCACATACACACCACGTACACACACACACACCACGTACACACACCACATACACACACACACCACGTACCACACACCACATACACACACCACGTACACCACACACCACACACACACTAACCCCACACACACACCACGTACACACACACACGCGCGTACACACACCACACACACACACACACCACACACACACTAACCCCACACACACACCACGTACACACACACACGCGCGTACACACACCACACACACACACACACCACACACACACTAACCCCACACACACACCACATACACACACACACGCGCGTACACACGCTGTTAGACTCCGATACGCACGTACACACAGCTACGCACGTAGATACAACGGAGATCGACACCGACACGCACACACAAAGACGCACTTACTGTGCACGTATCACGCTCGGATACACGCTGATACGTACACATGACCGGCAGACGAATACACATTGACACACGCGTGTGTGTGTGAATATTCACATAGATATGCATACGGATAGACGCACACGCATATACTCATTAACACAGGCGCATCTCATCAAATACACGCAGGGTAGGGTGTAGGCGGTGTACACGTGTAACACGTGTAACACGCACTAGACACACGTGTACACACACAAGCAGGTGCTGCTTGTGTGTCTGTTAACGCGCGTGTCTGTGTACACGCGCGTGTCTGTGTTAACGCGCGTGTGTCTGTGTACACGCGCGTGTCTGTGTTAACGCGCGTGTCTGCGTGTCTGTGTTAACGCGCGTGTCTGTGTTAACGCGCGTGTCTGTGTGTCTGTGTTAACGCGCGTGTCTGTGTTAACGCGCATGTCTGTGTGTCTGTGTTAACGCGCGTGTCTGTGTTAACGCGCGCGCGTGTGCGCACACTGTAGGGCTGAGTGCGCGTGTACCGCCCAGAGGCGGAGAGAGACAGGGGAGGGGGGAGATCACAGGGAGAGAGGTATTGGGGCAGAGGTATTGGGGGAGAGGTATTGGGGGAGAGGTATTGGGGTGGTGGATGTGTGCGGGGGGAGTGTAAAGGCCTGCGCCGAGGGAGGGAGGGGAGGGTGCGCGTCCAGCAGAGAGAGCGAGGCACGGCGGGGGGTGTGGAGAGGGGGTCGGGGCGGGAGTGCACAGGGAGGAGGAGGCGTTGTATGCGGAGCGAGAGGGGAGAGAGAGAGAGAGCGCACGAGGAGGAGGAGGTCGGCAGTGGATTGTGCGAGTGTGTGTGGACTCTGTCGAGTCGGGAGGTTGTCTCGGGAGAGTGCGAGCGGTAGGGGGGAGTGGGGAGAGTATATTGTAAGAGGCGCTATCGGTCGTCATTGTCTCGGGGGAGAGCAGACGGAGGCAGCTGAGGAGGAGCGGCGACTCCTCAAACAACCACCACTCGACCGTCGCCTCCATTGGGCACCGGCCCGAGGCAGCCACCTCAACCACAGCCATTAACAGCGCCACCACCACCTCCACCATCTCCACCACCACCCCCACCACCATCACCACCCTCTCCACCCCCACCACCGCCACCACCCCCGCCGCGATGTCCGAGTCTCGCTACAAGGAGTGGATCTTGGACTCCATCGACTCGCTGCGCTCCCGCAAGGCGCGCCCGGACCGCGAGCGCATCTGCCGCATGGTGGAGCGCCGTCACGGCGCGTGCGCCAGCATCACGCAGGTCGCGCTCGAGCGTCTCGTCGCCTCGTCGCTGGTGGTCAAAGTCTCCTACAAGGGCTCGCACAGCTACAGGAACGCGGCCAAGTGTCGCCGCGGCCGCACTCACGGCATGGTGCTCCCTCCGTCGTCCTCACCCGTCGAGAAGGAAAACGACGACGACGGCGGCGGTGGTGGTGGTGTCGGTGAAGAGGAGGAGCAGGAGGATGACGGTGGTTGTGATAATGAGGGTGGTGGTGGTGGAGGGGGAGGTGATGGTGGAGGTGGCCCTGGAGATAATGAAGATGCTGGAGGTGATGGAAAGGTGGTTCCGGCGGATGCTGCTGCTGTTGAAGATGGTGGGGATGATTCTACTCCAGCTAAGTCTGATGATGATGATGTTGATGATGATCATCATGATGGTGGTGATGGTCCCGGTGGCATTGGTGATGATGGTTCCACGATGGGAGGTGGTGGTGGTGGTGAAGCTGCCGGGTGCAGGAGAGGGCGGTCGAAGCCCATTCGTGATATTGCCGCATCATCGATAACAACTTTGACAACATCGTCAACAACGTCAACAGGGTCAACAACAGCGTCAACAACATCACCGCCCCAAGTGAAACTCGAGACCTCGCCTCGACTCCCTTCGGCCCGCGCTGCCCGCAACCCCGCGGCCAAAGTGCGCAGCTCCCCCACTCCACGGGAGCGCGGCGGGGCTCAGTACGGCGGTGGCGTGGAGGAGAGTGGCGGGGTCAGCTTGGGGAGAGTGGCGGCGAGAAGGAACCTCAAGAAAAAGGTGAGGAGGGTGGTGGTGGTGGGGGTGGTGGTGGTGGTGGTGAGGGTGGTGGTGGTGGGGGTGGTGGTGAGGGTGGTGGTGGTGGGGGTGGTGGTGGTGGTGAGGGTGGTGGTGAGGGTGGTGGTGGTGGGGGTGGTGGTGGTGGTGGTGAGGGTGGTGGTGGTGGGGGTGGTGGTGAGGGTGGTGGTGGTGGGGGGTGGTGGTGGTGGTGGTGAGGGTGGTGGTGAGGGTGGTGGTGGTGGGGGTGGTGGTGGTGGTGGTGAGGGTGGTGGGGGTGGTGGTGAGGGTGGTGGTGGTGGGGGTGGTGGTGAGGGTGGTGGTGGTGGGGGTGGTGGTGGTGAGGGTGGTGGTGAGGGTGGTGGTGGTGGGGCTGGTGGTGGTGAGGGTGGTGGTGGTGGGGGTGGTGGTGGTGGTGAGGGTGGTGGTGGTGAGGGTGGTGGTGGTGGGGTGGTGGTGGTGGGGGTGGTGGTGGTGGTGAGGGTGGTGGTGGTGGGGCTGGTGGTGAGGGTGGTGGTGGTGGTGGGGGTGGTGGTGAGGGTGGTGGTGGGGGTGGTGGTGGTGAGGGTGGTGGTGGTGGGGGTGGTGGTGAGGGTGGTGGTGGGGGTGGTGGTGGTGCAAGTGGCGTTGGGTTAATGGAAGTTGTGTTGGTGTGGGTAGCGCAGCGGGTAGCGCACCCGGGGGCCACCCGAGTTCGAATCTCGCTCACGGCCAACAGAAGTCGACTCGGTCCCAAACGAGTACCTGGGGCGATGTCTTAAACATCGCTACTAGGGAGACAAAGGCGGCCGGGCGTGGTGCTGGCCACCCACCCCTCCGTGTACCTTGACCTTCATCGGGGCTCGCTCACAGCACTTTCTCTAACAGTTCGTCTTGTGTGTTGATGGTGGCGGTGTTCGTGATCAGGCTGATGTTCGTCATCGCGGTGTTGTGGTGCGGACATCTGAAAAAGAGCTTTATAGCTAATCGGATTCCTCCAGCACACATCACGATTGTGACGTGGATGATCGTGATAAGAGCTGCGGATGATGGGCACTAATTGGTGTTGCTGGTTGAGATTGTGTGGTGGTTTATGTGATGGCAGTGATGTTGATGGGGTGGTGCGGGGTTTGTGGGATCCGATGATGGTGGTGATGGATTTTATGGTCCTGTATTGATGTTACATTATCGATGTTGATTATGGTAATTATGATGGTGGTGATGATAGTGATATTATTGGTAACATTAACGCGGTTCCGACCATTCGCGTTTTGCGAAGGCGGGAATGGACGGGACGGATTCGGGACTGGGTCTTGGGTCTCGTTGTGTCTGGGTCTGAGTAGAGTCTTCTTGGGTCTGTGTTTGGGGTCTCGTTGTGTTTGGGGTCTCGTTGTGTCTGGGGTCTCGTTGTGTCTGGGGTCTCGTTGTGTCTGGGGTCTCGTTGTGTCTGGGGTCTCGTTGTGTTTGGGGTCTCGTTGTGTTTGGGGTCTCGTTGTGTCTGGGGTCTCGTTGTGTCTGGGGTCTCGTTGTGTTTGGGGTCTCATTGTATCTGGGGTCTCGTTGTGTCTGGGGTCTCGTTGTGTTTGGGGTCTCGTTGTGTCTGGGGTCTCGTTGTGTTTGGGGTCTCGTTGTGTTTGGGGTCTCGTTGTGTTTGGGGTCTCGTTGTGTTTGGGGTCTCGTTGTGTCTGGGGTCTCGTTGTGTTTGGGGTCTCGTTGTGTTTGGGGTCTCGTTGTGTTTGGGGTCTCGTTGTGTTTGGGGTCTCGTTGTGTTTGGGGTCTCGTTGTTTTTGGGGTCTCGTTGTGTCTGGGGTCTCGTTGTGTTTGGGGTCTCGTTGTGTCTGGGGTCTCGTTGTGTCTGGGGTCTCGTTGTGTCTGGGGTCTCGTTGTGTTTGGGGTCTCGTTGTGTTTGGGGTCTCGTTGTGTCTGGGGTCTCGTTGTGTTTGGGGTCTCATTGTATCTGGGGTCTCGTTGTGTCTGGGGTCTCGTTGTGTTTGGGGTCTCGTTGTGTCTGGGGTCTCGTTGTGTCTGGGGTCTCGTTGTGTTTGGGGTCTCGTTGTGTCTGGGGTCTCGTTGTGTTTGGGGTCTCGTTGTGTCTGGGGTCTCGTTGTGTCTGGGGTCTCGTTGTGTCTGGGGTCTCGTTGTGTCTGGGGTCTCGTTGTGTTTGGGGTCTCGTTGTGTTTGGGGTCTCGTTGTGTTTGGGGTCTCGTTGTGTCTGGGGTCTCGTTGTGTCTGGGGTCTCATTGTGTCTGGGGTCTCGTTGTGTTTGGGGTCTCGTTGTGTTTGGGGTCTCGTTGTGTTTGGGGTCTCGTTGTGTCTGGGGTCTCGTTGTGTCTGGGGTCTCGTTGTGTCTGGGGTCTCGTTGTGTCTGGGGTCTCGTTGTGTTTGGGGTCTCGTTGTGTCTGGGGTCTCGTTGTGTAAATGTCTCTCACGCGCTGGGGGTAACCAGGGGCTGGTCTTCTCGTCGCTGTCTATCGCCGTCTGTGTTTGTGTCCACGCCTGTGCATGGCTCTGGGAGAGGGGGGCGGGGGGCTTATGGGGGCGGGGGGCTGATGGGTGGGGGGGGGTCCGCTATGCGCGGGAGGCGTCGGGTTACAGTTACACAGACACACGCACAAAGACAAAGGTCCCCCGTATAACCTTAACTGACGTTTGGGGCAAGTGCTGTTAGCGAGTGGCGCCTATGGAGGCCGGCGCGGGTGTTCAGCACCCACGCCCCGCGCCTTTATCTCTCTGGTGGCGATGTTCACGACACACCGCACCAGGTACACGACTCGTTTCAGGCGGAGTCGACCTAGGGGAGGCCCACGACCGGTTTAGATATAACGTCACTGGTGTTGGCACGTGAGCAAGAATCGAACTCGGGTGACCTGGGTTCGTAGCGCAGTGCGCTAACCACGACACCACCGCTCCCCAAAGACACGCGCACACAGTTTCAGACACGCGCTCGGAGACACCACGGCCTCTGCGCGCGTTCACACGCGAGGTGGGTGGACAATCACTCCGGCAGGGGTGGGTACACGCGGGTACCAGAGACAGGACGTACGCATCCAGAGAGTTATTGACGAATGTGTTGTTTTGTGTGTGTACACACACACGCACGTGCACACACACACGTACACACACACGTTTGCACACGCACGTGTACACGTACACACGCGCGTGTGTACATACACACGTGCACACACACACACGTGTACACACACACGTGTGTGTACGTGTGTGTGTGCACGTGTGTGTGCGCACGCGGATTTGAGATGCGCCGGTGGCAAGCGCGCATTGCACCGATGACGACGCGCGTCTCTTCAACAACGCAAAGACAAAGATCCCCCACATAGCCTCTAACCGACTGTTGGGACAAGTGCTGTTCGCGAGCACCTATTTTGTTCGGCACGCGGCACATGATGGGGTGGTGGAAAAACACCACAACACTGAGGAGGGTGCACACATTCACAGTTACACACATTCACAGTTACACACATTCACAGTTACACACAGACACAGTTACACAGCTACACACAGCTACACACACAGGGCAAAGATCCCCTTAGACTTGTGGGGCAGTGGCGTTAGGCAGTACCTATGAAGGCCGACACGGCACACGGGGAATGATGGGTGACAAAGACACAGGCTCGCACACATCGACACACACACAGACACACAGGGCACACACACAGACACACACACACAGGGCACAAAGATAAAGACAAAGATCCCCCGTATAGCCTTAACAGACTGTAGGGGCAAGTGCTGTTAGCGAGCACCTATGAAGGCCGGAACGGTACACGAACGAGGGGGTGGGTGGCCAGCACCACGCCCGACCGCCATTGTCTCCCCAGTGGCGATGTTTACACACCGCACCAGGTACTCATTTAAGGCTGAGTCGACCTAGGGGAGGCCCGGGACCGGTTCAGATAATCGTCACTGGTGTCGCCGGGTTCATAGCACAGCGCGCTAACCGCTACATTACCGCTCCCCCCCACACACAGACACACACACACAGACACACACAGGGCACACACACAGACACACACACAGCAAAACAAATACACGCACAGTTTGGCACGCACAAATCCAGACCAGGCGGGCACACACACACAGGGCACACACACAGGGCACACACACACATAGACACACACATAAACACACACACAGGGCACACGTACCAACACGCGTCTATACAAAAACACGAAGACAAAGATCCCCCTTAGAGACTTAACAGACTGTTGAGGCAAGTGCTGTTAGCGAGTACCTATGAAGGTCGGCACGGCACACGCAGAGGGGTGTGGGTACCCAGGACCAGGCCCGGCCGCCTTTATCTCCCCAGTGGCGATGTTTACACACCGCACCACGTACTTATTTGAGGCTGAGTCGACCTAGGGGAAGCCCAGGACCGGTTCAGATAATCGTCACTGGTGGTGATGAGCGGGAATTGGTTAGCGCAGTGCGCTACACTACCGCTCCCAACAAAGAGCACACACATAGACACACACACACATAGACACACACATAGACACAGACACACACACACACATAGACACACACACACATAGACACACACACACATAGACACACACACACATAGACACACACACACACAGACACACACAGACACACACATAGACACAGACACACACAGGGCACACACATAGACACACACACACACATAGACACACATACACAGACACACACACACAAACATGCGCACACATAGACACACACATAGACAGACACACACACATAGTGCACACACAGACACACACAGACACACACAGACACACAGACACACACACACATAGACACACAGACACACACACACGACCAAGAGGCGATCACGCGCGCGCTCACACGCGCATTGCACGCGCGCATAAACGCCCTTGTGCGCAGACGCACACACACAAAGACAAAGATCCCCCATATAGTTTGAGACAGATTGTTGGGGCAAGTGCCGTTAGCGAGCACCTATGAAGGTCGGGCACAGCGCACAAGGAGGATGGCTGTAAAACACCACGCATGGCTGCCTTTGTCTTCCTAGTGGCGATGTTTACACATCGCACCGGGTATTTATTAAAGGCTGAGTCGGCCTAGGGGAGGCCTCCGTTCAGACAATCGTCACTGGTGTTGGCCGTGAGCGGGAATCGAACCCGGGTCGCCGGGTTTGTAGCGCAGCGCGCTCACCGCTACACCACCGCTCCCACAGGCGCACACACACACGCACACACACACGCACATACACACACATACACGCGCACACCCACACACGCTCATACACTCACTCACACACACACTCACTCACACACACACGCACATACACACACGTTCACACACGCACACACGCACGCACACACACACACGCAACACACACGCACGAACCCACAGGCGCTCGAACACAAAGAACCGCGCACGTGCACGCGCGTTCGCATTGATAATTGAGATCACGGACACAGACGCGCGCGCACACGCAGAGACAAAGATCCCCCGTGTAGCCTGAACAGACTGTGGGGGGCAAGTGCTGTAAGCGAGCAGCACCTGTGAAGGCCGCCACGGCACACGAGGGGGTGACTGGAAAACACCACGCCCGGCCGCCTTTGCCTCCCCGGTGCCGATGTATACACACCACACCAGGTGCTCATTTAAGGCTGAGTCGACATAGGGGAGGCCCAGGGCCGGTTGAGATATTCGCCACCACGGTTACTGGTCGTGAGCAGCGAATTGAACTCGAGTGGCCTGTTTATTAGCGAAAGTGTGCTAACCGCTGCACCACCGCTCCCCGTAGGGCACGTACATACACACACACATTGGCGAACACGCGAACACGTATAGCAATACACGACGCACACATACACACACAGAGACACGCACACACAGAGACACGAACACACACGCACACACGCACACACACGCACACACAGAGACACACACACACAGAGACACGCACACACAAAGGCACGCACACAGACACGAGCATGCGCTCACACACGCACACACACACGCGCACACGCGCACGCAAACACGTACACACACGCACGCGTGTACACACACGTACACACAGAGACACGCACACAGAGACACGTACACACACACGCTCACACACGCTCACACACGGACACACACGCACACACACGGACACACACACACATACGCTCACACACGGACACACACACACACGCACACACACGCTCACACACGGACACACAGAGGCACCGTCACGCACAGACGCCACGACGCACGCGCATTCACAAGGACATTCACGGACACACGCGCACACGCGCGTACACACAAAGACAAACATCCCCCGTGTAGCCTTAACAGACTGTTGAGGCAAGTGCTGTTAGCGAGCACCTATGAAGGCCGGCACGGCACACGCCGGGGATGTGGGTGCTCAGGACCAGGCCCGACCGCCTTTGTCTCCCTAGTGGCGATGTTTACACATTGCAGCAGGTACTCATTTGAGGCTGAGTCGACCGAGGGGATGCCCAGGACCGGTTCAGATGATCGTGAGCGGGAATCGAACTCGGATCGCTGGTTTCGTAGCGCAGCGAACTAACATGGACACTACCGCTCCCCTACACGCACACACACGCACACTCAAGTACACAGACAAAGATCGCCCGTGTAGCTTACACAGTTTGTTTGGGCAAGTGCCGCTAGCGATTAGCGAACGATGAAGGTCAACACAATCCGCACGACCCATGGTGGTGTGGTTTGCACCACGCCTAATCTACTGCCGCCTTTGTCTCCCTCGTAGCGTCTTTACGCATCGCACCAACATGGGGGGGGGGGGGAGGCCCGGTTTCACGTATTCGTCACTGATGGAGGCTGTGAAGAGGATTGAACTCGGGTTTACAGGGTTCGTAGCGCATGGCGCTGACCACTTCGCGACCGCTAACCACTGCGATAACCACTGCACCACCACTCACACATGAACACACACGCGCAGGCACTCGCACGCACACTGATGATCACTCATTAACGCACACGCATACAAAGATCCCCGTGTAGCTTTCATAGGCTGTTGGGTCAAGTGCGTATAGCGAGTAGCACCTATGAAGGCCGGCACGGCACACAAGGGGGTGCGTTGGCCAGCTCCATGCCTGGCCGCCTTTGTATCCTGAGTGGCGATATTTACCTACCACAATAGGTACTCATTTGAGGCTGAGTCGACCTAGGGGAGGCCTCACGCATAGACAGACAACCCCCCCTCCCATCTGGTCTAGGCAGACTATGTGTGCAAGTGCTGTTAGCAAGCACCTATGAAGGCAATCGGGGCGCAACACGAGGAATTGGCATACCCAGAACCTCGACCGCATTGTATCCCAAAGGTGCTGACTTTTAGACACTTCACCAGGTACTCTTTTAAGGCTGAGTCAATGTACGGGAGGCCAGCACATCGGTTCAGAGTTCACATCGCCGGTATTCGTAGCGCGGTTTTGCTCACCACAGCGCCACCGCTCTCCCCAGCCCACACGTGCGCGCACGCGGCAGGCGGTCTGATATCGATTAACTAATCCAGGAGTGGTTGTTATAGTACCAATAGGGCATTGTATACTACTGTAGGTTTAAAAGTAGGACATGGAGTGGGTGGTGTGACCAGCAACCACCCTCGACTGCCTTTGTCTCCCCAGTGCCAATGTTCTCGCGCACGCACGTGCACACTCTCACGCAAACAAAGACAGAGATCCCCCGTGTAGCCTCAACACTGTTGGGGGAAGTGCTGTTAGCGAGCACCTATGCAGGCCGGCACGGCGCATGAGGGGGTGGGTGGTCGGCATCACGCCCAGCCACCTTTGTCTCCCCAATGCCGATGATTACGTGCCATGGAATGCATTTTATGTTGAGTTAACCTAGGGGGAGACGTAGGACCGGTTCAGATATTTGTCACCGATGTTGGCCGCGAGGAGCTCCCGATGGGACACATGAGCCCCTCACACAACGCAGCCTCGTTGAACCAGGATGGGTCGGCAGGCCAACCTGAGTGTGTAGATGTTCTGTCTATGGGGCCCCACGCTCCACGAGCGTAGGGCACGGAGGGCACGGAGGGCATGAATGAATGTGGGCGAGAAGACCCGGAGCTTGGAGTACAAAGGCCAGGCAGCTTCCACAGAGTCTGCCGGTGAGAAGAGAACGGCGCTCCGCTGACTCGGAGTGAAACCGGAGCGAGTCAGAAGCAAACCGCCGAGATGTGGGAACTGCTCCTCACCCACTTTGCAACTGCCCCGTCGACCTAGGCTGCTGCTGCTGCTGCTGTGTTTTGTCACGTCCCAGGTTCATCAGTAGCCGCCATTGGCCACTAGGTCGCGTGACTACGCGGCGCTTGTGCCAGGCTAGGTGCGCTCCGAGACTGTCGAAGGCTCGCTGCTGGCAGGCGGTCACGGGACAGACGCAGGCTTCCCTGGCTTGACTGAGACGACGAGCAGATGGCACTCACTCACACACTCACTCACACACTCACTCACACACACTCACACACACTCATACACTCACACTCACACACTCACACACACTCACTCACACACTCACTCACACTCACACACACTCATACACTCACTCACACTCACTCTCACACACACTCACACTCATACACTCACACACTCACACACTCACTCACACTCACTCACACATTCACTCACACACTCACTCACACTCACACACACTCATACACTCACACACACACTCACACTCACTCACACTCACACACACTCACACACTCACACACACTCACACACTCACTCACACACACTCACACACACTCACTCACTGACACACTCACTGACACACTCACTCACACTCACACACACTCACTGACACACTCACACACTCACTCACACTCGCACACACACTCACACACACTCACTCACACACTCACACACACTCACTCACACACTCACACACACTCACTCACACACTCACACACTCACTCACACTCACTCACACACTCACTCACACACTCACTCACTCACACTCACACACACGCACACACTCTCACACTCACACACACTCACACACACTCGCACACTCACTCGCACACACACTCACATTCACTCACACTCACTCACACACTCACTCACACTCACTCACACACTCACTCACACACTCACACACACTCACACATTCACTCACACTCACTCACACACACACACTCTCACACTCACACACACTCACACACTCTCACACTCACACACTCACACACACTCACACACACTCGCACACTCACTCGCACACACACTCACACACACTCGCACACACTCACACTCGCACACACACTCACACACACTCACACACACACACACACACTCACACACACTCACACACACTCACACACACACTCACACACACTCACACACACTCACACTCACTCACACTCACTCACACACTCACACTCACTCACACACACTCACACACTCACTCACACTCACTCACACACACTCACTCACACACACTCACGCACACACACACTCACACACACTCACACACACTCACACACACTCACTCACACACACTCACACACACTCACTCAGACACACTCACACACACTCACACTCGTCACACACTCACTCACACACACTCACACACTCACGCACACACACTCACACTCGCACACTCGCTCGCGTACCCAAACACGCGGTAACAATCCCACACAGCTCCCCACCCCCACATGCACACGCGTACCCCCACGTACCCCCACGTACCCCCACCTACCCCCCCCCCCACCGCGATAGCCCCTCGCCCTAATCGGGGATCATCATTACTGACGGACACAGCCGCCACTGCCAGTGACGTCACTAATCGGATCTCAGCCTCCAGAGTTCCCCACGGGGGGGGGGGGGCCGCGGGGAACCGAGTGGGGGGGTTGGGGGGCGAGGGGAACCGGAGGGGGAACCGAGGGGCGGGGCTGTGGGGGGAGTACCGGGGGGACGAGGGGGCGGGGCGGGGAGGGACCCGACGTCATCGCTCCCGTCACGTTCTGACCGGAGCGAGCCCGCGGGGTGCGTGTCCACACGTATTCCGCCTCATTTGAAACTGCGTCGCCTCCGCCGTGTGCTGCCTGTGCTGCCTCGTGTGTGCTGCCTGTGCTGTCTCGTGTGTGCTGCCTGTGCTGTCTCGTGTGTGCTGCCTGTGCTGTCTCGTGTGTGCTGCCTGTGCTGTCTCGTGTGTGCTGCCTGTGCTGCCTGTGCTGCCTGTGCTGTCTCGTGTGTGCTGCCTGTGCTGCCTGTGCTGTCTCGTGAGTGACTTTCTCGCTTGTAGGAGTGTCTGGGTCCTGTGTGGGTCCCGTGTGGGTGCTTTGGCCGTTTTTTCGATGAGCGGACGAGGAGCGGTGGCGCAGTGGTTAGCGCACTGTGCCACGATCCCGGCCCAACTCGAGTTGCATTCCCGCTCACGGTCACCAACACCGGTAACGAATATCTTGGACCGGTCCCGGCCCTCCCCTCAAGTGGAATCTGCCGTGATAAATGAGCACCTGCCGTGGTGCGTAGAAGCATCAGCACTGGAGAAACAAAGGCGGTCGGGCGCGGTGTTGGCCACAGCCCCATTCACTCGAGTGCCCTGCCGGCTTTAATAGGTGCTCGCTAACACCACCTGGCCACAACAGTCCGTTAAGTCGATACGGGGGGCAGGATCTTTGTCTGTTGGCCATTGTTCGCCTGGCTGATTTGATTAAACAAACGACAACATGTTGCACGTACGAGGGGGAAACCCACTCATTCATTATGCACCAATGCTGTGTTCAGATCCTGTTCTCTTGATGAAACGCGAGGGACAATAATAATGGATTGTATTCGATGGATGCTTTGTTATATAACGCGCGGTCGAGTTTGACCGTGAGGGGTGGCTGCCCCCTCCTGGTAATGGTGGAAACTGCGCCACCCTAAAAACCAACAAGGTGTGCTGTACCAATTTTAACATAACAATCACAACAATAGCCGCAAGTTAGGGGGTCATGTCGTAAAAAAATACATAGCACCGCTATTAATTATAGCACGCGTAGGTTTTCGCGAACAAATTTTAGTTTTTGTTTCAAATCACGTGAATAAAAATGTGTGTTGTACACCCTCCACCACCCCACCACCTGCGCAGCCAATTCATTAAGTAGTTACGCGATGAATGCACGTGTCCGATTTAGTCCCTCTGCTGCAGACACATTGTTACACTATATGCGTGTTTGCCTTTTCCCGACCGCCCGCGGATGATAGTTTTACATCATCTCTTGGTTTGAATCCGGGAGGCCGCCCTGCACAATACCATGTCTGTATTCACTGTAAAATGCGCGCTGGCTGCTTGCTTTACATATTGGACGTTCAAGATCCGCCGACGTCATTCCCAGAATAGGAGCCCCCACCACCCCGTTCACTGTCGGCATCGTGCGCTTAAACGTCTCCATTTATAACATTACACAGCAAATTACTCAATTGGGACTACACACAGAGGCTCTCATTGCCCCCCTTATTGGCAGACTAAGACTAAACTAAACTACTTGTTATTTTATCAGGTAAGGCCCACGAAGCCATATCGCTCTTTTTCACAAGCGACCTTTCTATAACAAATGATAGTTCAACGAAGTGGCTTATCACACACATGGACATTTATCGCAGACAAACACTCTAAACGCGTGATGTTGATTCTAAATGTGGAGGGAAAACCGGAGGACCTGGAGAAAAATCCACGTGACCACGTGGAGAACTTGCAAACTCCAAATATACAGCAGCAGGCGTCGGGGTCAGGATTGCATCCACAGCCTCCTGTATAGAAGGCGAGGTAGTCAACATCTCGCCATTGTGGCGCCTCTGTTGACGGACTTGCCAATTATACTCGTAATGATCTCTTTGAGTTCTCACATTGTTCAACACATTAAACTTGAAACTTAATTCCACGGCAGCATCCTGGTGTGCACGTGTGTGTGTAGTTGTTGTAGTTGTTGTAGTTGTTGTAGTTGTTGTAGTTGTTGTAGTTGTTGTAGTTGTTGTCGTGTAGCGGTTAGCACGCTGCACGACGAACCCGGCGACCTGACTTCGATCCCGCTCACGGCCAACATCGGTGATGATTATCTGAACCAGTCGTGGGCCTCCCCTAAGCCGACTCAGCCTGAAATGAGTACTTGGTATGGTGTGTAAACATCACCACTTGGGAGACAAGAGCAGGCAGGCGTGGTGCTGGCCACCCACTACCTCGTGTATCGTTCCGCCCTTCATAGGTGCTACTCGCTAACAGCACAGGGAATCTTTGTCTTTGTAGATGTTGGACGACGGCTTCGTGGACCCGTCTGTGCTGGTCAAGCGTCGCCGTGACGGTGAAGCCCCCGTCACCACCACCAGCAGCAGCAACAACAACAACCCTACCACCACCGCCAAGGCCACCGCCACTGTCGCGACGGCGATCGGCGTCCGTGGGACGCGGCGAGCGACGTCAGCCAGGGTGCCCGCGCCGACCCCGGCGTCGATGCTGGCGCCGGCCCTGCTGGAGCCCACGACTCGTGCCACACGGCACGCGGCACCGCACCCGGCTAATGACACACCGCACCCGGCCAACGGGTCACCGCACCCGGCACCGCACCCAGCCAACGGGTCATCGCACCCGGCACCGCACCCGGCTAATGGGTCACCGCACCCGGCTAATGGGTCACCGCACCCGGCTAATGGGTCACCGCACCCGACACCGCACCCGGCCAACGGGTCACCGCACCCGGCCAATGACACACCGCACCCGGCCGATGGATCACCGCACCCGGCACCGCGCCAGGCAACTCAGCCAATCAACGAGTCACCGCACCCGGCGAGCGCTTCGCACTCAGCCGCCCCGGACACCCCTGCCACCCCCGCCGCCGATGCCGCTGCCGCAGCCGACAAAGCGGATCGGCCCGGGTCCGGTACACGGAGCCGGCCCGGCCGCGAGGCCGGGACCGCTCGTCCTTTCTCCTCCGCGACCTCGGCGGCGGCCGCAATCGGCGGCGACGACGACGGCGGCGACTCCTCGGACTCGGATTGCGAGTCGAACGTCCCGGCGCCGGACTCGGCGGGGACTCCCGGCAGAGAGAACGGCGGTGGCGGCCGAGTCGGTGGAGGGTGGCAGGAGGAGGCGGCGGGCAGGGCGGGCCGCCCCGCCAACGCAGAGGGGGCAGGCGGGAGGAGCCCGTCGAGCCAGCCGCCCGCTGCCCCTCCGCTGCCCTCGCAGCCCACGCCGCCGCCGCTGCCTCCCGATGCAGTAGCAGCGGCGGCAGCAGCGGCAGCAGCAGCGGCAGCAGCAAGCCACGGTGAGGACGGAAACGGGGTCCTCCTGAGAAACGTCTTGGGACACGGCGAGGCTTTCCCGTGTAAACAAGCATAACGATGAACATACATGTGTTAATCTTGTAAACACGCTGCGAGTATATGGACAGCTGGAGTCCTTTCGTCAGTCCACTGCTGTGATTGGGTCTCCCCATGCTGTGCAAGTCACGGGGGCTCCTTTACCATACTTCACCAATCTGGTCAATGCTGGTTGGTGGATTTATGAAATAAGCCGCGGATGGAAATCGAACTCAAGTCCCAATCACAAATCATCACCTACGACTGATCTCATCCCATCCTGGCAGCTAAGCAGGTTTGAGCCTGGTTAGTGTTTAAATGGGTGACCATCAGTGCTTGCCAGGTGTTGCAGGCATGCGGATGTGAGGGAGGGCTGGACCACAACAAGAGATGGCAGCACGACAAATGGGTTTGGTCCACGGATGGATTTGGTCCTCACCATCATCATAAACTTTGGTGCCTCCAAAGTTTATCAAATGTGGCACTTCAACAGTAGTTGCCCCGTGGATATAATAGACTGTTCGCCGATATGGATGACCTGCTTCTTGACATGGGAATGTGGAATGGTGCGTGATATCTGGACACCCCCCCCCCCCCCCCTTGGCTGCCCCCACTCCGCACACTCCCTCCACTGTGTTCTCTGTGCAGCGTCTCTGGTCGGCTCCAATGAGATGCCAGGCCAGAGCAGCGGCGTGCCCAGCGAGTGGACGAGTCCCGACCGCCGCCGCACTCCGTGTTCCATCTGTGCCGAGGACAGCGTAAGATGCTTCGCAGATTTCTACCTCAACCGCGTTCAGCAGTTATAGAGCGGGGGCTCTCGGGGGGTTCTTAGGGGGTTCATAATGGCCGTGTTGGAGACACGTGTGAGTCAACGCTGCCGAGATGCTGGGTTACAGCCCTAGGCATGGGTGTCTGTCTCTCAAAGGGTTCATCATGTCCGTGTTAAGGATACTGAGCCGACACCACTGAGATCCTGGGTTCGTTTTCTGGTTACGGTCGCCTGTAATCAAACCAGGTTCTCAAGTGTAGTGAGTTGATGATCTCGGATCATTCGCTAAGTACCGCACGCGTGCATAGACACACACACAAAAACGATTGTGTTGAATTTTTATCCTTCACTGAAGTTGGCATCGCCCAGCTGGGAGGAGTATTGAGATGTATAAATACATGAGATGACTGGCGCACGGCAAGGTCGACCGCACGGTGTGACGGTGGAGCTGCTGCCTGGTGGGGCGAGAGGGGCCTCCTGTGAAGAGACCGACCAGGGCAGTCCCACAAACCCCATCGTCATCGTCGCCATCGTCGTCGTCATCATCGTCGTCGCCATCGCCATCGTCGTCGTCACCGTCATCGTCGTCGCCATCGTCGTCGTCGTCGTCACCGTCATCGTCGTCACCATCGTCGTCATCGTCGTCGTCGTCATCGTCCGGCACTCGTCTTCTGCCTCAGTAGTGTGATTGACCATGTTTTTTGTTGTTCCCAGAATGCACTGCTGTGCTGTCGCACGTGCGGCAGCTGTTACCACCCGCGGTGTCACGAGGGCTTGGCGTCGCGACGTCACCACAACCACGCCAACCACGCCACGAGCAACGCCGTCGCAGCTACAGTCGCTGCCACCACCGCCACCACACAAGGTGAGTGTCGGCATCAAACTCCTCGTTGTGTCCGTGGGTGGTGGTGGAGGAGCAGTGGGGAGGGTGTTGGGTTAGGACCTGGTTTTTGCAAAGGTTTATTTCATCACAGTCACTTCATTATAATAATCACAAGTAGTTGTGATCATCACCTACTTTCATGATCATCATCGCAACCCCCATTGCCACAATCTTTATGATAATCTTTATCATCACATCCCCTTTCATCATCACAGCTCCATCAGCATCATCACAGCCCCATGACAGGCTGTAGGTAATGAAGTCACGGGCCGAATAATTAATTGTCACAATCCTGGTTTGCTGCTTGATTCAAAATTTTTTATTTTATGTTGTTTTCACGCTGTCTTACTCATAGCGTCTGCC
Source organism: Lampetra fluviatilis (assembly GCF_964198595.1). Classification (NCBI taxonomy): domain Eukaryota; kingdom Metazoa; phylum Chordata; class Hyperoartia; order Petromyzontiformes; family Petromyzontidae; genus Lampetra; species Lampetra fluviatilis. The sequence goes on along the minus strand of NC_136320.1, from coordinate 5,864,785 downwards.
TCGTTCGGTGTGATTCGTAAAATTACGCGAACTTTGCGAGTCGGGGATGCCACCCACTCGGGTACAACGAGCCAGGTACGCTTTACAGGCAGAAGAATATCTCATGTGAACGCATCGCTCAAAATAACCACAAGGGTCGTTGAGAGGAGTCTTTTCCTGTAAGATCAGCAGTTCACTGGCATTCGTTCAAGCAAGCCCCACTTTTGCTGACAAGACACCGAAGTGTCGAAACCGGTCCATAGTTTTGTTTGTAATTGAATCGGTGTTGCTGCAATTACGTGCTCCCAGAAGGCCCTGCGGCTGATGGGTTGTGTGAGAAATACTTTACATGGAGAGACGGCCATGTGAAGGAGATTTCGTCCGCTTGTCTATTATGTTTCATGCAGATGCTTTGTCTTGAGTGCTGGTGGTGGTGGTGTTGTTATTATGATTATTACTACAATGCAACTACTGGGAAAAAAATGGGCATTTCTCATGCCCGGGGAAGATGTGCAGACTTTCCCAGGACGATGCTGAAAATAACCGGGAGCCGGTGCCTTCTGCAGATGGCAGCTAAAAGAGTTGAATTATTTTTATATTTTAATCTTCAAGGATCGGCGGAATAGTTTTGTAATTGGTAAGTGGGGCATTAGTGTTGTCTTGGAACACACCTGGATACAAACGAGACGATGAGTTGAGGCCAGAAGTGTGTGTTTCGGACCAGTTGGTTTTGGTGGTTGAGCAACCAGCTCGCAATGGGAAGGCTGCAAGTTTCAATCTTGGGATAGGAGTTGACTTGACCCATCCTCCTTCTGGGGTCGATAAAATAATTACTAGGTTGTCGGGAAGGTCATCATTGGTTGGCCTATGGATAAGATCCCCCCCCCACCTCCCATAAGAATGTGGAATTTCCACAGCCGAGTCATTGAAGCTAGAACTCACTTGCCCATCGTCTGTTCGCAATGAGCTGCAAGGAACGTTAATCAGAAAGTTGTTTTGCGCTGCTTAACGCGTGAAAGCAGGGAGGCAAGTTGAGTGGGACCGCGACACAAACACCCGCAGCAAGGCGTGAGCAGCAGCGGGTGCTGATAATGTTTTATGTTTGCAGTGGTGTACATTTAGCTTCTGCGGGGGAGAGATTGTTTGATGGTGTGCGTCGATGATTTGCCACTGTCCCTAGGCATCGCCTGATGGGATGCCAGGCAATGAATTGTATTTCCTGCTGTCCCTATGCAAATTGACCTCTCCTGGATTGAACTATTGAGTGGTTTGGTCTGGAATTTATAAAATTAGATGGCGGTGTGGCCGGTCCTGTAGTGACTGATTGAGTGGTGTTACCTATCTTGTCGTCTAGTATTGAGTGGTGTGGCATAATTTAGAGTAAATGAAATGGTGGCCTTTGGTAAATGAGCATAGTGAATGAGACAGTAGCATGGTTTATTGTCTATTCTTGCGATTAGAAGCGGTACGGTGCAGGAGTTGGATGTCGGTGTCAACAGGTGAGCCACAACGAGTGGGCTTCAGAGGAGAGTTCGTTGGTGTAGTTTTGAAGTAGCGCAGACTTCAGTGGCCCACAGTTGAGGTTACAAGGCCACAATTACACTCCTGTGGCCTGTGACGATCTTAACTAGTTCTGAGCCTCTCCTAGATCAACTCAGGCTTAAATGATTACCTGGTGCGGTGTGTAAACGTCAGTACTGGGGAGACAAAGGTGGTCGAGCATGGTGCTGGACACCCCATCCCCTTGTGTACCATGCCGGCCTTCATAGGTGCTTACTAACAGTACCCACCCCAACAGTTTGTGAAGGCTATTATGCAGGGATCTTCGTTTTTATGGGGCGTGTCTTTGTGTATTCTCATTTGAGTCAGATTCGACCTCGTCGAGGCCCAGGACGGGTTCAGGTCATCGTCATTGGTGGTGTTGGCCGTGAGCAGGATTCGAATTCGAATTGCCGAGTTCGTAGCGCAACACACCAACCATTGCACTACATACAAAGGCAGTCTCACACAAGACAAAGATCCCCCGTGTAGCCTTCACAGACCGTTGGGGCAAGAGCTGTTAGCGAGCACCTATGAAAGCTGACACGGTACACAAGGAGGTGGATGGCCAGCACCACGCCCGACCGCTTTTGTCTCCCCGGTGGCGATGTTTACACATCGCACCAGCTACTAATTTTAGGCTGAGTCGACCTAGGGGAGGCCCAGGACTGGTTCAGATAATTGTCACCGATGTTGGCCCTGAGCGAGAATTGAACCAGGGTCGCCAGGTTCGTAGCGCAGCGTAGCACTAACCACTACACCACCGCTCCCCACTCACACAAACACACACACAGGGTCGCACACTCACATACACTCACGCCCACTGCTCTCACACGTCAGATGGCTTCTGGGAGGGGCTGTGTCCTGCTCTCAGACGATTGGTTGATTGGATGACGAGTCGCCCTTCCTTACCCCCAGCAGGGGATATCACTCGGTTCTCTGTGCAAGTGTCAGCGTGCTCGTGTGGGTGGGTGTGTGCGCACATGCATGTGTCGGTGTGCGCGCGTGTGCCTGAGCCGCTCAACCCAACCCCTCCTGCCGCGGGCCATTGCACACTTCCTCATTCCCTCCCTCGCTTCCTCGCCGCCTTCCTCCATCGCTCCTTTGCTGCCTCTCTCCTCCGTCGCCTCCTCTCTGTTCCCTCCTTCCCTCCATCGCTGTCGCTTGCCACCATTGAGGACTGTAGCCCGGCTTGACCCCCCCTCTACCGTGACCCATGGACCCCACGCACTCTTGGTCGTCAACCCCGTGACGGGAACAGCTTTAAACGCCGCCGGGCGGCCGCTCCTGTTAATCCGTGACGCGTTGCTGCTGCTCATATCTCATTGCAACCCGCCCCACCACAACAAAAACCCGTAAATCTCTTGGGTCAGCGAGCCGGCGATAATGAAGGGACGGTTGAGCTGCCTGGCTGCCTGGCAGGCTGGCAGGCTGACCGGTGGCCTTGCTGGCAGGCTGACAGGCGGCTTGGTTGGCTGACCGGTGGCCTGGCTGACAGGCTGACTGGTGGCCTGGCTGAGAGGCAGCTTGGTTGGCTGACCGGTGGCCCGGCTTTGGCTGGCGGGCCAACTGGCTGGCTGACAGGCTGTCTGGATTGACTGGAGGTCTGGCTGGCTACCTGGCGGTCGAGCATTGGCGGTGGTGTGGACTGGGATCATCGCGGGGTGATGCCGTGGCAGCGTTGATCGGTGAGAACGTCCGAGGAGGCACAGACGCTGCGGTCGTTGGTGGCGTCCGTGGTCCCATTAGCCTGGTAAACGTTGCTGTTGTTTGTGCCGAGGTGAAGCTTGTTCTCACGGTGTTTATTAAGGTGCGTTGTATGTGATGGGCTTGGTGATCCTCGTGTGTAGTCAATGGGTGGATAGAAGTTGTATCGGTGTTTAGTCACGCGTGGTCTCATTGGCCGAGTTGATTCTGCAAAGTCGAGTTTCGTAAAGTGTGAACCCATTGGTCTGGTAATTATTCCTGTACTCGTGTGTAAACAGACAATGATATATGATGTCTAATGCAATTGCAAGTGAAGTTATGAAAAACAGACAATTTAGCATCAAATTGTAATGTACATGGGAGACGAACCAAGGACATTTTTAGAAGTAATGGAACAAAGTTAGGTGCAGTTTAAGATTGTTTAGCCATGTGCATTGTAAGATGTGCTACGATTGGTGAGGCCAGTTTGTTAGTTTAACCAGGTCTTTCAAAAGACATGCCGCGATTGGATTGACCGAGTGCACGTTGTTTGGCCCAGCTGTGATTGGCCAGATAAAGATTGTGTGGTCAACAGCTTGGTACGACGTCTGTGGGGAACACGGCGAGCACGGTGCGTGTGTGTGTGGGGCACGGTGTGTGTGTGTGTGTGTCGTGGGGCACAGTGTGTGTGTGTGTGGGGCACGGTATGTGTGTGCCGTGGTGCACAGTGTGTGTGTGTGCCGTGGAGCACAGTGTGTGTGTGTGTGGGGCACGGTGCGTGTGTGCCGTGGAGCACAGTGTGTGTCTGTGTGTGTGCGTGTGTGTGTGCCGTGGAGCACAGTGTGTGTCTGTGTGTGTGTGTGGGGCACGGTGCGTGTGTGCCGTGGAGCACAGTGTGTGTGTGTGTCTGTGTGTGTGTGAAGCTGAGAGTTCCGCAGTACTTGAGTGGACACGCGGGATTTGCGTGTGAGCATGAGGCAGTGGGTAGCGGTGAAGTGTGGTTGGCCATGACATGCACAAGAAGCGCGTGTGTTTGTGAGGTGCACACCGTGTGTGTGTGTGTACGGGTAAGCACGGCGTGGGGAGCGATCGTTTATTTGTTATCTCGCGCAAGTTCGATTCCCGCTCACGGTCAACACCAGCGGCGATTTATCTGAACCAGTCCCGGGCCTCCCCTAGGTCCACTCGGCCTTAAACGAGTACCTGGTGCGGTGTGTAAACACCTTGTCACTTTTGTACTGGTTGCAGGCGAGTGGGTGTGCACGAGGTGTGAGGAGAGCAGCATGCTGTCGTCGGGAAAGCCGTCACCCCCACCAGCCCCGGCCACACCACGCGAAGACACGGAGCACACGGCCGAAGGTGCGGCGCCACTCCAGACACGTACCACGCGGTACCACACGAACACATCACCGTGTACCACACACCACGTGGTGCCACACGTACACATCACCGTGTACCACACACCACGTGGTGCCACACGTACACATCACCGTGTACCACACACCACGTGGTACCACACGTACACATCACCGTGTACCACACACCACGTGGTGCCACACGTACACATCACCGTGTACCACACGTACACACCACACGGTACCACACGTACACATCACCGTGTACCACACACCACGTGGTACCACACGTACACATCACCGTGTACCACACACCACGTGGTACCACACGTACACATCACCGTGTACCACACACCACGTGGTGCCACACGTACACATCACCGTGTACCACACACCACGTGGTACCACACGTACACATCACCGTGTACCACACACCACGTGGTGCCACACGTACACATCACCGTGTACCACACACCACGTGGTACCACACGTACACATCACCGTGTACCACACACCACGCACACTCCCCACACAATGCTACATGTGAATAATGCCTGAACCATACACCACGCAATACACCGATCACTCCACCCCATCCACCACATACCACGCCATATCTTACACATCACAACATATACTGTGCACACCACACCACACACTGTAAGCCACACACACTAAGAAGTGCACCATACCATCCACCACAAACAAGGCAAGGATGCGTTGGCCGGGTCACGTGGCTGTTACAATGTTTTTCCTTCGCAGAACCGGTAACCGAATGGTAAACAGCTGTAAAACCTGTTCACCTTTTTTTATTACCGAGAAACACCGGCAGCTGCCACAGTGGCTGGTGTCAGGGTCGGCGCTCTGGATTCGTTTGGTTCCATCTTCCACTGCGGGGGTTTAACTAATGGAGGGCAAGTTTCCTTTAATGTCCCCTGCCTGAGCTTTTCCACCCAGCAGCGGCAGGTAAACTAAACTAAACTTTTTATTTTACCAGGTAGAGCCCACTGAGCTATAGAGTAGCTCTCTTTCAGAAGCAACCTGACTACAAATGATAAGCCGATCAAAGTGGCTTATGACGTGGAAATGTATCGCAGCCATATACTTTAATAAATGCATGTTCATTCTGAATGTGGAGGGAAAAACCAGAGGACCCGGAAAAAAATCCACATGACCACGGGGAGAGAGACATGCAAATATACAGCAGCAGGCGTCAGGTTGGGAATCTAACCGACGACCTCCTGCAGACCAGGCGAGGTTGTTAACATCTTGCCACCGTGGCGCCTCCAGAGCGCCCTCTGTGCGGAGGCCCTGCTGCCAGCAAGCAAGCATTTCAGGATTGCGCCTTTACCTTTATACCCTTTACCTGACTTGAGAAAGGGACGCAAAACGCGGGGACTTGGTGAGGCCACCGTAGGCGCGGCGGCTGGAAGACAACTGCCACTGGCCAATCACACAGTGCGGTTTCGCACATCCGCACATGCCGATTTGTGCGTTCAATCTACACAATCCACGGTTAACGGCTGTAACCGGTAATTGATAATGCAGTTGTCGTTTTGTAAACCATAGTAGCCCGTATGCCCAGCCACTGCATGCGCAGCCCACCCTCGTGCGCCGTGCCGGCCTGCATAGGTGCTTCGCTAACTGCACTTGCCCTACCAGTCTGTTAAGGCTATACAGGGGATCTTTGTCTGTGGGGCAGCGGCATGGTGGGTAATACACTTTCCCGAGTTCAACTCACGGCCATGGTCAACGTGAGTGGCGACTGATATCTGAACTGGTTTTGCCTCTCCGCCCAGGTCCATGCACCCTGAACTGAGTACCTGATGCAGTGTAAATCATACGGCACTAAAGAGATGAAGATGGCCAGGCCAGGCTTCTGGACACACCCCCCTCTTCCCCTTGTGGCTCCATGCCAACAATGGGTGCTCGCTAGCAGCACTTACCCCAACATGCTGTCAATAGCTACCTGGGGGACCTTTGTCTTTGTGTAGTTCCTGAGGTGCGCGGGGCTTCGTGTTTGCCGACTCCATCCGCGTCCCCATCCCCGGCGAGCCAGGGAGACGCCGAACGGAGTCCGCCACACCACAACGGGTACCCCACACCACCACTATCACCGCACCACACCACTAAACCACACCAGCACCATACCACACCAACAACAACAGCCGCCATTCGCCACCAAGTGGTGGTGACGTCACCACGGCGCTTGTGCCAGGCCAGGTGCACTCCGAGGCCACGTGACGTATCGAAGACTCCCTGCTGGCAGGTCACGGGATATGACTTGCAGATGCACCACCTGTGCTCCCTACTGTGCCAACTCGCTGTGTTTTAGCCGCCCGGCGTTCTGCTCGTTGTTGTTAGCATCGTTCGCCGTCTGCCTTCCAACTGCCCAGTTATGTCCTTCACGAGCCTACTCGACAGAGGCCAATCTTGACAATGCTGGTACCAAGTCATTAGCAAATCCATTCAACTCCATGTCCTCTCATACCACATCATTCCATCTCTTCTCCAACCCTGTACCGCGCCCGTTTAGCCCCCTCTATCCAGCTGTACAATAGCTGTTTGGGTATGCGGTGGCTGGGCATGCAGGCTACATGACCCACACCACACCACTACTATACCACATGTCACCACGATGGGCGACATGGATGATTTTTTACTTTGTGCGCGGATGTCTTTATCGCTCGCTACAAAAAAAGGGGAGCAGTGGCACAACGGTTAGCGCACCGCACTAAAAACCCGGCCACTCGAGTTCTAACATTGGTGACAAATATCTGGGCTTCCTCAAGATGGACTCAGCCTCAAATCGGTGCCTGGTGCATTTTGTACATACCAGCACTGGGGAAGACAAAGGCAGCCAGGTGTGGTGCTGGCCACACCATCTCCCCCCATGGGCCGCACCGGCCTTAATAGGTGTTCGCTAACAGCCCTTGCCCCAACAGTCTGGCGAGAGCTAGGGGAGTGGGATGATCGTTGTCTTTGTGCGTGCAGCGCCGAGGGGCTGAAGCTGCTGGAGCCAGCTGATTGGTCGATCGCCGACGTCGTGAGCTACTTCCGCACCGCCGGATTTGAGGAGGAGGCGCGCGCCTTCCAGGAGCAGGTGGGAACGCAGCCACGGCAACCACGGCAACCACCGCAACCATGGCAACCACCACAACCATAGCAACCTTCATAGCCACAGCAACCATGGCAACCACGGCAACCACAACAACCACCGCAACCACAACAACCACCGCAACCACGGCAACCACGGCAACCACCGCAACCACCACAACCATAGCAACCTTCATAGCCCCAGCAACTATGGCAACCACGACAACCACCGCAACCACGGCAACCACCACAACCATAGCAACCTTCATAGCCACAGCAACCATGGCAACTACTGCAACCATGGCAACCACCAGAACCTGTGTTGAGCGTAGGGTAAGCGTCAATGTTTTTGTTAGAGTCAGTGTAAGGGTTCCAGTCAAGTCCTATCACTGAGGTTGATGTTGTTAAACTAAAACGAAACTTTGTATTTTTACCAGTTAAGGCCCACTGGGCTATATAGCCATTTTTCAGAAGCGACCTGCCCACCAATGATAGCCCAATTAAATGGCTTATCACGTGGAAATATATAGCAGCCCACTAGAGGGTAAGGGTTAGTGTCAGGGCTGTGTCTCTGGTGGTGAGAGTTATGGTTATAGTCATGATAAGAGTTAGGGTTTAGGGCTAGGGGTAGGGTTTTGGTTAAGAGACAGGGTAAGGTTTTGACTTAACTTCCGTGACTGCAGGAATTAATAATCTTTGCTTCTTAAAAATAAAAACCACGACGTTTCGATCGCAACACAAGCAGTCGTTATCAGGAATAGGGGGTTAGCCTCTAAAGGCAAACTGTTTACATTATGGATGTTTGTAAAGGTTTACAATGGGCGTAGCCCAAGTGTCAGCAGCATGGGCGGGGCAGCTGATGTTAATGCAAGTGATGGTCGGAGTGGGCAACGACGGCCCTGGAGGTGGGTTTCCACCAATTAAAGGGCTGCCAGGTAATCAATACACCTCGCTCTACACACGCACACTGTTGACGGCCGAGGTTGCTGCTAGAGGTGATGGTAGTAGTGGGTAATGGAAGCCCACCACCAGGACCATCACTGCCCACTACTACCATCACCACTAGCAGTAGCCCTTCATTGGTGGAAGCCCTTTACCTGGCAGCCCTTTAATTAGTGGAAACCCACCACCAGCGCCATCGTTGCCCACTACGACCATCACTTGTATTAACATCAGCTGCCCCGCCCATGCTGCTGACACTTGGGCTACAACCATTTTAAACCTTGATAAACAGTTTTCCTTTAGAGGCTAACCCCCTTTTCCTGATGACGACCGCTTGTGTTGCGATCGAAACGTCGTGGTTTTTAATTGTATTAATTTTATTCACTTTATTATTATTCTTCTATCTACGTGACTTTACCGAAAGAACCAAAGAATAAGACGGGGTAAGGGTTGGAGTCAGGGCTGTGGCTCGGGTTCATGTTGTGGTCGTGCTGTGTAGGAGATCGATGGGAAGTCGCTGCTGCTCATGAAGAGGAGCGACGTCCTCACGGGCCTCTCCATCAAGCTGGGGCCCGCGCTCAAGATCTACGAGTTCCACGTCAAGGCTCTGCAGAGCCACCACTTCCACAACGATGCATCCTACTGACGCGGCGACACCGACACAGTGACACACTGACACACTGACACAGTGACACAGTGACACATTGACACCGAAACACTTCCACATCGACGCCTCCTACTGACGCGGCGACACCGACACAGTGACACACTGACACAGTGACACAGTGACACACTGACAGAGCGACGCCTCCTACTGACACGGCGACACCGACAGGGACAGCGACGCACTGACACAGTGATATCTCACACTGACGCAAGTGATATCTCACACTGACGCAGTGATATCTCACACTGAAACTGAAGCAGTGACACTGACGCGGTGACACCGATACGGTGAGACTGACACATTGACACAGTGATATCTCACACTGAAACTGAAGCAGTGACACTGACGCGGTGACACCGACACGGTGAGACTGACACATTGACACAGTGATATCTCATACTGACACGGCGAAATCGACACCATGGTAACAATACAGCTCACAGTGATACCTCACACTGGCTAACACAGCCGACCTCTGAGGTTATAGGTCACCTTGAAAGAGTCGCTCAGGGACATGATCGCCCGCGGTCACAGAACTTCACGAGATGCGCGACACGCAGAGACCCGCGGCAAGACACGGAAGAACGCAGGGAAACGCGTGGAGACGCAACGCAATAGTCTCGTCTGCGACGGCCGCGTCGGAGATGGGGGTTCGCCTGCAGAGCTCTACCCGGTGACCCACGATGCACTGGGGCCATTGTGCCATTGCCTACGTTGCTTGGAGGCGGCCGGTGTGAACGTTTCCGTGCCATCCCCGCCGACTGGCCCGATAAACGCTCAGCTCCAGGAGGAAGAGATTGAGCCAGGGCTGCTGATGTTGGACCCAGAGAAAGTGCCAGCAAGGTGGGGGTGTGGCGAGGGGTCTGGCTCAGTATCATCGTCATCGTCGTTTAATATTGACACTGCACATCCCATGCAGTCCGTCTCAGGGGTGGCCTGCGGCAGGGGGAGCCCCTCGGTGGGAGCTGCCCCCCCCCCCCCCCCCCCCAAGGTACAAAGTGAACGCGGCACCGGCCACACGGGGCTCGGAGTGGAGCGATGGAGAGTTGGTGGGGATCGTGCGCCGGCCGGGTAAAGTAGACGTCTTGTGGATGCCCCGGCCCCACCTTTCTGAGTATTATTGCACAAACCGAGCCGTGCCAGTTCCGTGCCAGTGCCGTGCCGGGCCGGCTCAGCAGGCACCGAGTCGTTTTTCCACTGCAGAAGCCAAGCCGTGCCGCTGATGTCACGCACGAGAAACGGGTGAAATCGCGTGCGGCAGGGGACCCGGTGACGCCACCGTGTCCTCTGTCTCGGCCAGCCCGCGGACACTACCGCACATGCATACTCTGTGTGTGCAAAAGAGTGAATGCAAAGGGAAATTGTGTAGTTCAAGTCATTGTTTCACGTTTGTGATTTTGGGCTTGGACCCTGACATGAAATACACGTCGTGGGACGATCGCTTGTTACTCAAACGACGGGTGTGCCCTTGGGTGTAATGCATCGGGGATCCGTTGCTCTTCTTAGCTCACACACGCACACTGCGGCCAGCTTGAAACCCAGCTTGGCTTTGCGTGGAGAGAGGACCCTTGCAGGGTGGATGGTGGTGTAGGAAATGCTACCCCGGCCTCCACCATTTCGCTCACCATTCGATGTCTCGGCAAACCCGGCAGCACGTTGCATTGCGTGTCATCGCAACAGCTCCAATGCCCCGCTTCAGTGTGCCAGGCAGATCGCCCTCCTCACCTCCTAGCGGCAGCGGTCCCTGTGTGGCACCAGATATACGCAGCGTCGGCCCTGCACAAGTGGGGCTTTGGTCTCGGCTGTGGTGGGTGTCGCTTGAAGGTATCGCGTGCTGTGAGCCATCGCTGCTGTTCACGTTATAACATCGCAACGTCTCGGACGGGCAGGGTTATTGCAGTAATTTCATGTCCTCGGCTGTTTTTTGCGGTGCTGAGCCAGTGGTGTGAATTGTATGAATGTTGAACTTCTTTCGCACCGTATGTAGCCCACCGTGTTAATCTTATGACGAGGTGGGGGGGGGGGTTCAGTTCATCCGTAGCGTGGCTACTGGTTGACTTCCCGCCAAATATGTGGATTCTTAATTCCGTTGACCCTGTGAGGGATGATATTTGGGTCGCACCCGACCGGGATTTGAACTTGCAGCCTTCACCTGCGGCCGTTGGGCCATAGCGGCCAGGAGCTATCACTACGTGTCGTTGTTTGGTGTTTAGTTGCGTTTATAAAAGTATCCTCAAGTGTATTGTGAGTGTCTCTGTGGTACGTTTGGCGTTCTGAGTTATTACCCAAGAGACTGGGCTTGTATAAAGCAATGTTACTACATATAGCCAAAATTAAATGTTATTGCTTCATGGAAAGTGTGTATTTTCTCATTCATTCGTCGATTGTTTTATTTACACTAAGTTTTTAATTTATTAACGAATATGTTACCCCCCCCCCCCCAGAAATAAATGCAAGAAATGTGAGTGTGACCTCAAATTCAGATTTTAGAGTCGATATGTGCCGTGGGATGTCTTGCCAAACCTCAACTCGTTTTCAGGAGTGTGCTGCATTGGAATATTTAATCTAATTGGCTCCACGAGTGAGTCGTGAGCATGTCCATCTCTTTGCCAGTCCACTGTTGGATGTCGCCACTTCCCGTGCCCGCCCGTGTTTGAGACGCACCTCACCACGCCGGCTACCGATGTGCGCTGTGGCCTGGAATCCAACTTGGGTGGCCGCGGGTCACAGCGCATCGCCTTGACCACCGTGAGACGGCTCCACCCGGGTATCTGCTGTGGCCAGAAGTATACAATCCAATGTATACTTCTGGCCTCTCGATGTGCTGTGAAGGAGGGCCATTGCCCGAAACGTCACCTCGTTTTACTTGAGGCATTGTTATTGGTGAATGTGTCGAGTTGTTGTGCTTGTACACCGCTGCCAACGCGGTATCACGGAGACATGCGGGTTGCCACCTGCTGTATGTAATGGGAAGAACTACTGTCCATCTCAACCTTTCGTAACACTAGAGAACTCTTCTTGGTTCTTTCGGTAAAGTCACAGGTGAAGAAGACGGCTGCTTGCGTTGTAGCCGAAACGTCGTGAGAATTATTTTATTTTATTATGTTTTATTTTTATTATTTTATTACTTCCCTTCTACGTGACTTTACCGAAAGAACGAAGAAGATGAATTCCTGCAGTCACGAAAGCTTTAAATCGAAACTAGAGAACTCGTTTTACATTCTTCGTCTCGGTCGGTATTATTAATAATGTTATTACTCGAGTGGCTCGTGGCGACTTGCGTATTTCCCAGAACAGCAGCTGCCTCAACAACAAGGACGATTTCAGTATAATCCGTGGCATTGTAGCGACCCTGTCCATCTCTAACAGGGAGGCTCCCTTTGTCTGGTAGTTCAGCGTTGGTTTCTGCTAAGCCTGACTGCTGATGAGACACTGCAGGTCAAAACCGCTGCAGAGTTTTGATTGTCTTTTGCTGAAATTATGCACTCCCAGAAGGCCGTTGGGCCGATGGGTTGTGTAAACATTGCTTACACAGTATGTAGTTGGTGTAGACTTGCCTGCAACCTATACGGTTTAGCCGTATCGTTGTCTAGGGAGATCAGGTTCATACGGCGTAAAGCCGTTTCACTCTGGGCAAAAACATGTTTTTTAAAATCTATTTGTGCTTCTCACTTGTAATGGGACTGTAGGATGAACGTGTAGATGTATAAGGGCACGGGGTGACCAATAAGGTCTGAATTGGTGTGTAGTAGGTAGGGTACTGGGTTGACAGGTTTGATGTCGACATGATGTGAAGGAGGCACTTTGCTGTGTTACTTACTCTCCACCAATCATGCTAATTATGTTATATACCGTGTATTTAAAATCTGCGGTCATCATGTTTGGTTTATAATGGACCTTGCTATTTAAGAGCGTGTGCCTCGGGAACGTGATTCCAGCCACAGTGGTGACCTATTAAACTAAGTTTTATTTTATCAGATAATTCACATCAGCTGCATACTCTAAGAGCAGGTTTCTACAAGTGGACGCAATCTCCACATTCCCAGCAGGCGTCAGGGTCGGGATCGCACCCTGTGCACCCGGCGAGGTAGTCAACATCTCCGAGTCACCACGAGGGGGACATGGAGTCCACTCGCCAAGGGCATCATCGTCTGTGAGGAGAGACACACACAGAGGTCTGTCCCCGTGTCTCTGCTCTGTGAGTGTCTCGGGCAAGCACGGTCGTGGTAAATACCAGAGGTGGGACAAAGTCATTGTTATGCAAGTCCAAGTCGAGTCGCAAGTCATCAAATTCATGACTCGAGTCTGACTCGAGTCCAAGTCACATGACTCGAGTCCACATCTCATAGGTGGGACAAAGTCATTGTTATGCAAGTCCAAGTCGAGTCGCAAGTCATCAAATTCATGACTCGAGTCTGACTCGAGTCCAAGTCACATGACTCGAGTCCACATCTCATAGGTGGGACAAAGTCATTGTTATGCAAGTCGAGTCGCAAGTCATCAAATTCATGACTCGAGTCTGACTCGAGTCCAAGTCACATGACTCGAGTCCACACCTCTGGTAAATACCCATTATGCAAACACCTGCCATGTGCAAGGTTCTTGAGGGAATGTTTCGAGTTGACTCACGACGTCTGGGGACATCTCATCCCGCCGTGTAAATACGTGAAGACTTTTCAATAACTGAGGTAACTTGCTGGTCATAACCCTTTGGGTGTTTCGGTAAAGTCACGTCCATGTGTCTGGCTGTGATGTTCCCATCCTGTCTCTCACCTTCCGATGTTAGTTGCTATTTTCCCCGTCCCTTCGGCTGTCCGATTTTACATTAACAGGTCAAATGTCTCACACCAACACAGCCGACCTAACTTCTCACATTAACACGCTAACTTCTCACATTAACACGCTAACTTCTCACGTTAATATGCTAACTTCTCACGTTAACACGCTAACTTCTCACATTAACACGCTAACTTCTCACGTTAACACGCTAACTTCTCACATTAACACGCTAACTTCTCACATTAACACGCTAACTTCTCACGTTAACACGCTAACTTCTCACATTAACACGCTAACTTCTCACATTAACACGCTAACTTCTCACATTAACACGCTAACTTCTCACATTAACACGCTAACCTATTGTAAACCTTTAAGTCTGTCCCAGCAGCTTTTCCCCTCTTGTGTTGTGATCGAAACGTCGTCGTTTTTTGTTTATTTGATTTTATTAATGTGAACCTATCTACGTGACTTTACCGAAAGACCCAAAGAATATGAATTCCTGCAGTCACGAAAGCTTTAAGCCAACATTTTGCTGGTAATAGTGAAGTTTTATCGCGAAGGTCCCAATGTTTTACTTGTTTATTGAATTTAAACACTTTCGCGCCTTTTTCGGCGATTTGATGCGATGACGTCACTCGCGTCAATTCGTCAGCGCCACTCACGGAGTGGCCACAACCACGTGACGTCGCTCACGGCACCAGACAGGCCGTCATCACTTGATAATGACGTCACGGCAACGCCTCGGCAGCGTTCAACGCGGGGACCTCCACAACGAACTTGTCTGACGTCATGACGCAATGGCATGGGCCGCCTAACGCGATGACGTTTGGATATGACATGACGTCACCACAAAGGCGGATTTAGACGCGAAGAAGTCAGCGCGGAGTGCTTTGGCTGCCGTTGCCAACTTGATGACGTTGCCCGGAGCAAACCTGGCGCGATGACATCATTCAAGCGAGGCGGAGGTGGTCTACGTGATGACGTCATGTCGACGTGGTGAGGGCGCCCTATATAAGGCGAGAGGAGCGAGCGAGGACCTCGCGCAGTGCGGACGGAAGCTGGACCTGGGACGCAGTGGGCAGCGAATTTGATCCCCAGGGACCCAGAGACCGAGAGACCGAGCGGCTGCTGGGGGTGGTGGGGGTCAATGCGCTACAACGAGCGGGAGTTGGTGAGCCTGGCGGGGCAGCCCTGCCAGAGGCAGGCGCGGGTGAAGATGCGCGCATGGGCCGCGGGGAAGCGAGAAGGCGAGTGCCACACAACCACCACCACAACCACTCAACCACAACCACCACACAACCACCACGACCACCACCACTCAACAACCACCACCACTCAACAACCACCACCACTCAACAACCACCACCACTCAACAACCACCACCACTCAACAACAACCACCCCCACAACCACCACCACTCAACAACAACCACCACCACACAACCACCACCACACAACCACCACCACTCAACAACAACCACCACCACTCAACAACAACCACCACCACAACAACCATCACCACTCAACAACCACCACCGCAACAACAACCATCACCACTCAACAACAACCACCACTCAACAACAACCACCACTCAACCACAACCACCACTCAACCACAACCACCACTCAACCACAACCACCACTCAACCACAACCACCACCACTCAACAACCACTCAACAACCACCACCACAACCACCACAACCACCACCACAACCACCACAACCACCACACATCCCTCCGAGTAGACTTGGCAAGACTGTCGGGGCAGGTGCTGCTCGCTAGCAACACCGACGAAGGCCGGCACTGTGGCACACGAAGGGGGGTGGGTGGCACTGTGGCACACGAAGGGGGGTGGGTGGCACTGTGGCACACGAAGGGGGGTGGGTGGCACTGTGGCACACGAAGGGGGGTGGGTGGCACTGTGGCACACGAAGGGGGGTGGGTGGCACTGTGGCACACGAAGGGGGGTGGGTGGCACTGTGGCACACGAAGGGGGGTGGGTGGCACTGTGGCACACGAAGGGGGGTGGGTGGCACTGTGGCACACGAAGGGGGGTGGGTGGCACTGTGGCACACGAAGGGGGGTGGGTGGCACTGTGGCACACGAAGGGGGGTGGGTGGCACTGTGGCACACGAAGGGGGGTGGGTGGCACTGTGGCACACGAAGGGGGGTGGGTGGCACTGTGGCACACGAAGGGGGGTGGGTGGCACTGTGGCACACGAAGGGGGGTGGGTGGCCGGCACAATGTCCGGCCGCCTTTGTCTCCCTCAGTGGCGCTGTGTAGACGCCGCACCAGGTGCTCATTTGAGGCTGAGTCCACCTGAGGGGAGGCCCAGGACTGGTTCAGGTCATCGTCACTGGGGTTGGTGACCGTGAGCGGGAATCGAACTTGGAAACCGTGCTGGCCGCTACCACCACCATCACTCAACAACAACAACCATCACTACAACAACAACCACCATCACTCAACAACAACAACCATCACTACAACAACAACCACCATCACTCAACAACAACAACCACCATCACTCAACAACAACAACCATCACTCAACAACAACCACCATCATCACTCAACAACAACCATCACTCAACAACAACCATCATCACTCAACAACAACAACAACCATCATCACTCAACAACAACAACAACCATCATCACTCAACAACAACAACAACCACCGTCACTCAACAACAACAACCACCGTCACTCAACAACAACAACAACAACCATCATCACTCAACAACAACAACCACCATCACTCAACAACAACAACCACCATCACTCAACAACAACCACCATCACTCAACAACAACCACCATCACGCAACAACAACCACCATCACTCAACAACAACCACCATCACGCAACAACAACCACCATCACGCAACAACAACCACCATCACTCAACAACAACAACCACCATCACTCAACAACAACAACCACCATCACTCAACAACAACCACCACCACTATCACTCAACAACAACCACCACCACCATCACTCAACAACAACCACCACCACCATCACTCAACAACCACCATCACTCAACAACCACCATCACTCAACAACCACCACCACTCAACAACCACCATCACTCAACAACAACAACCACCACCACTCAACAACAACAACCACCACCACAACCATCACTCAACAACCACCACAACCATCACTCAACAACCACCACCACCATCACTCAACAACAACCACCATCACTCAACAACAACCACCATCACTCAACAACAACCACCATCACTCAACAACAACCACCATCACTCAACAACAACCACCATCACTCAACAACAACCACCACCACCATCACTCAACAACAACCACCACCACCATCACTCAACAACAACCACCACCACCATCACTCAACAACAACCACCACCACCATCACTCAACAACAACATCCACCATCACTCAACAACAACAACAACCACCATCACTCAACAACCACCACCATCACTCAACAACAACACAACAACCACCACCATCACTCAACAACAACAACCACCACCACAACCATCACTCAACAACAACCACCACCACAACCATCACTCAACAACAACAACCACCACAACCATCACTCAACCACCACCACCACCATCACTCAACCACCACCACCATCACTCAACAACAACCACCATCACTCAACAACAACCACCATCACTCAACAACAACCACCATCACTCAACAACAACCACCATCACTCAACAACAACCACCACCACCATCACTCAACAACAACAACAACCACCATCACTCAACAACCACCACCATCACTCAACAACAACACAACCACCACCACCATCACTCAACAACAACACAACAACCACCACCATCACTCAACAACACAACAACTACCACCATCACTCAACAACAACTACCACCATCACTCAACAACAACCACCACCATCACTCAACAACAACATAACAACCACCACCATCACTCAACAACAACATAACAACCACCACCACCATCACTCAACAACCACCACCACCATCACTCAACAACAACCACCACCACCATCACTCAACAACAACAACCACCATCACTCAACAACAACAACCACCATCACTCAACAACAACAACCACCACCATCACTCAACAACAACCACCATCACTCAACAACAACATAACAACCAACACCATCACTCAACAACAACCACCACCACCATCACTCAACAACCACCACCACCATCACTCAACAACAACCACCACCACCATCACTCAACAACAACCACCATCACTCAACAACAACCACCACCATCACTCAACAACAACATAACAACCAACACCATCACTCAACAACAACATAACAACCAACACCATCACTCAACAACAACATAACAACCAACACCATCACTCAACAACAACCACCACCACCACCATCACTCAACAACAACCACCATCACTCAACAACAACAACCACCACCATCACTCAACAACAACAACCACCACCATCACTCAACAACAACAACCACCACCATCACTCAACAACAACAACCACCACCATCACTCAACAACAACAACCACCACCATCGCTCAACAACAACAACCACCACCATCACTCAACAACAACAACCACCACCGTTTGTTGAGTGTATAGTGCAGTGTTGTATAGTGGTGTGTAGTGTAGTGTAGAGTGGTGTGTGTAGTGTAATGTGTAGTGTAGGGTGTAGTGTTGTGTTGTAGTGTGTAGTGTATTGTGTAGTGTAGTGTTGTGTTCTATGTGTTCTATAGTCTAGTGTTGTGACTCTGCCTCAACTGAGTAGCTGGTGTAGTGTATAGTGTGTATAGTGTAGTGTGTATAGTGTTGTGTGTGTATAGTGTTGTGTGTGTGTGTATATAGTGTAGTGTATAGTAGTGTTGTGTGTGTGTATAGTGTAGGTGGTAGTGTATAGTAGTGTATAGTGTAGTGTAGTGCTGCTGCCTCGCTCGCTCACGCCACGAGGGGGCTCTAGAGGAGGGCACAGAGGACTTGGCCCGCACTTCACAACCACCACGCGCGACATTTGAGTAAACTTGCATCGATTCCCTGCCGCGCCGGGAGATCGCATCGAGCTGGCGACCTCTGAAGTCCAGAGCGCTGCCATTGTTTGTGTAACGGTGGCAGCTCCCCGAGTTTCGCAGTCTAACATCTAAGACGCGTTCGTGTCTTTGCGCGAGACAATTCTATTTGTGTCTGCGAACTGTTTTTGTTTGGCGTTTTAGGGGTTATAGTAACGATTATAAAAAATCTATTTTAGTAACCCGAGTTGTGACCAAGTCTCTGTTCCATCTCGCGTGTCCCCTTGTTCAGAACGAGCGTCCATCCCGTCGGCCTTTAAACACGAGCCGCACTAACATTGCAATGGTCCCCGTGTCCACTTGCAACAAGTTTGGGTTTTCCATCAAGTTTCTTCTGGACAAACCAAAGGTGCCTCCTTGGGAGTTTAGTTTTGTTCAGAACAAAGTCTGGGCTCGTGAACTCTGTTGAGGACAAGAAATGAGCTCCTCGATCTACCCGGGCACAATGATCGCTGCGTCCTCGGCGAAACTTCGTCTCGTCAAATCGTCGTCTAGCGAACTCCTCCCCGTTCTCCCGGCACTTTACTCCATTAACCAGCGCAGCGAACTCCACGTTACTCCATTAACCAGCACAGCGAACTCCACGTTACTCCATTAACCAGCGCAGCGAACTCCACGTTACTCCATTAACCAGCACAGCGAACTCCACGTTACTCCATTAACCAGCACAGCGAACTCCACGTTACTCCATTAACCAGCGCAGCGAACTCCACGTTACTCCATTAACCAGCACAGCGAACTCCACGTTACTCCATTAACCAGCACAGCGAACTCCACGTTACTCCATTAACCAGCACCGCGAACTCCACGTTACTCCATTAACCAGCACAGCGAACTCCACGTTACTCCATTAACCAGCACAGCGAACTCCACGTTACTCCATTAACCAGCACAGCGAACTCCACGTTACTCCATTAACCAGCACAGCGAACTCCACGTTACTCCATTAACCAGCACAGCGAACTCCACGTTACTCCATTAACCAGCGCAGCGAACTCCACGTTACTCCATTAACCAGCACAGCGAACTCCACGTTACTCCATTAACCAGCACAGCGAACTCCACGTTACTCCATTAACCAGCGCAGCGAACTCCACGTTACTCCATTAACCAGCACAGCGAACTCCACGTTACTCCATTAACCAGCACAGCGAACTCCACGTTACTCCATTAACCAGCACAGCGAACTCCACGTTACTCCATTAACCAGCACAGCGAACTCCACGTTACTCCATTAACCAGCACGGCGAACTCCACGTTACTCCATTAACCAGCGCAGCGAACTCCACGTTACTCCATTAACCAGCACAGCGAACTCCACGTTACTCCATTAACCAGCACAGCGAACTCCACGTTACTCCATTAACCAGCACAGCGAACTCCACGTTACTCCATTAACCAGCACAGCGAACTCCACGTTACTCCATTAACCAGCGCAGCGAACTCCACGTTACTCCATTAACCAGCGCAGCGAACTCCACGTTACTCCATTAACCAGCACAGCGAACTCCACGTTACTCCATTAACCAGCACAGCAAACTCCACGTTACTCCATTAACCAGCACAGCGAACTCCACGTTACTCCATTAACCAGCGCAGCGAACTCCACGTTACTCCATTAACCAGCACAGCGAACTCCACGTTACTCCATTAACCAGCACCGCGAACTCCACGTTACTCCATTAACCAGCACAGCGAACTCCACGTTACTCCATTAACCAGCACAGCGAACTCCACGTTACTCCATTAACCAGCACAGCGAACTCCACGTTACTCCATTAACCAGCACAGCGAACTCCACGTTACTCCATTAACCAGCACAGCGAACTCCACGTTACTCCATTAACCAGCACAGCGAACTCCACGTTACTCCATTAACCAGCACAGCGAACTCCACGTTACTCCATTAACCAGCACCGCGAACTCCACGTTACTCCATTAACCAGCACAGCGAACTCCACGTTACTCCATTAACCAGCACAGCGAACTCCACGTTACTCCATTAACCAGCACAGCGAACTCCACGTTACTCCATTAACCAGCACAGTGAACTCTACGTTACGCCATTAACCAGCACAGCGAACTCCACGTTACTCCATTAACCAGCACAGTGAACTCTACGTTACGCCATTAACCAGCACAGCGAACTCCACGTTACTCCATTAACCAGCACAGCGAACTCCACGTTACTCCATTAACCAGCACAGCGAACTCCACGTTACTCCATTAACCAGCACAGTGAACTCTACGTTACGCCATTAACCAGCACAGCGAACTCCACGTTACTCCATTAACCAGCACAGTGAACTCTACGTTACGCCATTAACCAGCACAGCGAACTCCACGTTACTCCATTAACCAGCACAGCGAACTCCACGTTACTCCATTAACCAGCATAGCGAACTCCACGTTACTCCATTAACCAGCACCGCGAACTCCACGTTACTCCATTTGTATTACGCAAGTATAATAACTCTCAGGTTCCAGCATATTTGATTAACCGGCACCCTCCATTCCCCATCAATGAGAGCGCTTTTGTGTCTACCTCTCACTGGCTGTGGCTACCAATGTGCCACTACTTGTCAAGTCTATCAGCGACATGGAAAATATTGAAAATCCCTGCATCGAGCTTCTTACTTTTCAACCTTGTTCTGATCAACACACTATAAACTAAAAAAAAAAATATTTCACCAGGTCAGGCCCACTGAGCTAGATAGCTATTTCTCAGAAGCAACCTGGCCACAATTGATAGCACAATGAAGTGGCTTATCACGTGGAGAAGTATAACTAAACGTACGTTGATTCTAAATGTAGAGGGAAAAACCGGAGGACCCGGAGAGAAATCCATGCCACCATGGGGAGAGAACTCGCAAACTCCAAATGTACAGGCGTCAGGATCGGGCATGAACTCACGGGCTCCTGCACATTGGGCGAGGTAGATGACGTCTCGCCATCAGGCGCCCACTCCCGTGACATCAACTTCTTAACGTGAAATTCTGGTCTCATGAAATCCGTAATGATCCCATGTCACGATGATCCTAGGTCTTATCAACCTCGGTCTTTTTCTCATCCTTGGTTTTGTTTGGGTTGCCTTGAGCAAATTGAGGGGGTTTACTGGAAATCAAAACTCTAACATACAAATTATGGTTTCCAGGAAGTAGGATATTTTTGGGATGGAAAATGTAAGAAATTGAATTACTGCGAAGGTTTTTCTGTCGTTGGGCTGTACATCTCTAGGACGTTAAGGTTATATTGTTAAACTCGGTGAGATCATAAGACACCTGGGTGAGTTCCATTTGCCAGCGTAACCTGAGCCACCAAATTGACAAAAGCAAAGAAAATAAAGTCTGGGAAGAAAGAAGAAAAAAATCGGAGCAATGTGGTGCCGGGTTGTACACGTGTTGTTCGGCATGATGTCCGACGTCTTGCTCCATTTGCTGAGAGCTTCAGCAACTGAATCCAGTTCAGTACAATCGTAAACCACATTGGAGATAATTATTTCGTTCATTATGTAGCCATGTGTGCCGAGATTATTGTCCGACAACTGTGACTGCAATTCTCATGAAAATTATTCAATATGACCAAATGTTGTGTTGCTGCTTGACTCGCATAGATACCCACAGTCATTTAAAGAGACGAATCGACTGACGTAGTGATGACTCACAGATTCCTAGCCCTTATTCATGCCTTGTTCAAGTTCCTTATTTGCCCTCTGCCTAGGACTGACTGCCTGTCCAGTGTCTTGAGCTGTGATCACCTTTAGGTGCGCTATATATACATGTTTTATTGTGCTATGTGTTTTCTGTGTGTGCTTTGCGCTGCGGTTAAACTGCAGGATACAAAGAGCGAAATATCAAGTTGGTGATGAATTTCTTATTCTACTTCAGAGTCGATGAGACAGAGGTAACCCATCTCATACCACCACAACCACCTCAACTACAATCCACCACCATTACACATTCACTGCTATGTACCTCAGTAGTGTAGCGGTTAGCACGCTGGTCTACAAACCCAGCGACCAGAGTTCCATTCCCGCCGACGACCAATATCGGCGGTGAATATTTTAACTAGTCCTGGGCCTCCCCTAGGTCGACTGCCTCAAACGAGTACCTGGTGCAGTATGTAAATACCGCCACTGTGGAGACAAAGACGGCTGGGTGTGGTGTTGGCCACCTACCCACTCGCTTGCTCTTCTGGCCTTCATAGGTGCTGCTCGCTAACAGCATTTGCCACAACAGTCTGTTGAGGCTACACGGGGGATGTTTGTGTGTTCGTGTGTCTGTACGTGTCAGCCGGTGGGAGCGCTGGTCCTGGAGGAGTGCGAGGTGGAGCGAAACTCACTACCCAATTCCCACTGCTTCTCACTCGGTGAGCACTCCTCCTCCTCGCCTCTTCACACCTCTTCCCCGAGATTATTCCTCACCACCTCCACTCGCGTCCGTCTCGCACCGCCCTCCTTGGCTCAGTACACGACCTCCCAGCTTCCCTCGCCTCCACACGTCGTCACCTCCAAGACTCTATCCTCAATACCACTTCGTCAACAACAGTCATCTCAATTCGCCGCCAAAAACAAAGACAAAGATCCACCGTATAGCCTTAACAGACTGTAGGGGCAAGTGCTGTTCGCGAGCACCTATATTCACCTCCTCACACCACCTCTCGTACATCTCCATCTACCTCTTTCACACTTTCTCATATATCCATATATCCATCTCCTTACCTGCCATACAGTGAGGGATAGCACACTGGACTTGCATTCAAGAAGTTGCCGGTTCGATCCACTGGCATGGAAGTTGAAACACCGGTGCAGGTTTTGTAAATTCTAAGTAAATGGGTACCAACCACGGTCAAGGTCAATTGACAGGTGGCGTGCGGTGGGGTAAAGTGTGGGTACGCCCACCGCTTCCAAGACATCTGGCCAACGTGGAAGAGTAGGCATAAATAAATACACACGTAATTTTTCCATTTATATTATTTACTTTTTCTACCTACGTGACTTTACTGAAAGAACCGAAGAGTCGAGGCTAAATACCCTTGAGATGGTCTCTCCAGAGCGACCTCGAGTGGAGGTCCTTCCCACAGCTGTTACGCGAGAGAGCACTTGGAGAGCTGCAAGGCGGCGCCCCGAGTTGGATTCCCGCTCACAACCAACATTGGTGACGAGTATTGGAACCAAATCCTCAGCCTCCCCTAAGTGTACTCGGCCTTAAACGAGTGCATCCACCCGGTGCTGTGTGTAAACGGCGGCATGGGGGAGACAAATTCGGCTGGGGGTGGTTCTGGCCAACCACCTATCTCGTGTGCGCCGTTGGGATTTTAATAGTTCCTCACGGACAGCACTTCCGCCAACAGTGAATCTTGAAGGATCTCTGGGTGATCTTTGTCTTCGTAGTGTACCGGGGTGGGACGGAGCAGCGCTACTGCTTTGAGTGCTCCTCCATATCCGAGTGTGATGAGTGGATGAAGCTGCTGGCAAGAGCGAGGTGTGGGCTCCGCGCACACACGCGCACACAACACACACACAACACACACACAACACGCACGCACGCACGCACAGCACGCACGCACACACAACACGCACGCACGCACACACACACAAGCAACACGCACACACACAAACAACACGCACACACACAAACAACACGCACGCACACAAACAACACGCACGCACACAAACAACACGCACACACACAAACAACACGCACACACACAATACAAACACTCGCAATACAGGGCACACCCCACACAAACAACACGCACACACACTATTCCACGTGTCGCACGCACTCCCTTCATGTGTAATGCTCGTGACGCCAGTGTGGTTTGGGGGGGGGCGGGGTTTGGTGTGAGGCGTTAAGTCCTCGCGGATGGGTTTGTGTGCGCAGCTACGAGAGGATCAGGAGGAGGGCGATTGGCCTCCGGGAGGAGATCCGCCAGCGCACGGGGAAGGTACACGGTGGCACTCCGCACTCCTACTTGGCACTCGCTGCTGTTGTAGTACATGTGCATGTGGTACCACACCGTTGTGTGGGACGCTGTTATTTGGTGCGCTCGTTTTTTGTGGTAACCCCTCTTATACGGCACAATGTTTCACCGTACACGTGTCACATTTTTAATTGGCACAGGGTACACACAATAGTACACGCAGCATTCACAGCTCACAGGAAGCAGTGGTGCATGTCCTTGTCTGCAGTGGTGCATGTCCTTGTCTGCAGTGGTGCATGTCCTTGTCTGCAGTGGTGCATGTCCTTGTCTGCAGTGGTGCATGTCCTTGTCTGCAGTGGTGCATGTCCTTGTCTGCAGTGGTGCATGTCCTTGTCTGCAGTGGTGCATGTCCTTGTCTGCAGTGGTGCATGTCCTTGTCTGCAGTGGTGCATGTCCTTGTCTGCAGCGGTGCATGTCCTTGTCTGCAGTGGTGCATGACTTGGTGACCTCGGTTCGATTCTGATTCTCAGGCCCATCTAACATCAGAAATGTCCCCTTGGTTTGCTCAGCCTGAAGTGAGTACCTGGTGTGGTGTGTAAATCTCAGCACTGGGGAGACAAAGGTGGCCTGGCATGGTGTTGGCCATTTCACCCCTTCGTGCTGTGCCAGCCGTCATAGGTGCTCCCTAGCAGCACTGGCCCCCAGTGTGTTGAGGCGGTATGGGGGGGTGGGGGGGGTCTTTGTGCTCCGTGGTCTAGGATCCCTTGGAGCAGTACGGGATCTCGGACGAGTCGCGGTTCCAGCTGGCACAGAGGAGGCTCTGACAGCGCCGCCACCATCTCCCCAGGTAACACGGAGCGAGTCTCGAGTCAAAGTGAGGAACTAAAACTAAACAATTATTTATTTTACCAGGTAAGGTCCACTGTTTCAGACACGACCTCGCCACAAATGAATGCTCAATGAATGTGATGGCAGACAAATACGCTAACCGCGTGATTCTAAATGTAGTAGAGGGAAAAACCGGAGGACCCGGAGAAAAAATCCACACATACCAGGCATCAGGGTCAGGATCAAACCCACGACCTCCTGTATACCAGGCGAGGTAGTTAACATTTCCTAGCCACCATGGCACCCATTTCCTGTTCAATAGAATTGAGAGGAGGTGGTGCCCTCCATATCCTTTCCATTTTGTAATCTTCCCCGGCCTTTGCTTGACATGGCGAGATCTTCCTCTGCTGAGCCAAATAAGATTTGTCCAAAAGATGGGCCTTTCCAAGACTTGCGGCTCCAAGAAAAGTGGTTGCCATGTGTCGGTCATATGAGATCTCTACAGACTGAGAACCCGGAGAGGAGCAGCAACATTAAACTGGGTTCTCAAAAGTAGCGAGTGGATGGTCCATGGCCCAGTCACCAGTGGCTGAACAAAACAAAAATCTCTGGTATTGATCAACTCTGTTGCGCCCGTTGGGTCGACACAACTAATTAAACGATGTGGGGGTTTTGAACAGCTACAGAGTTGCTGTAAAAGTTGTGGGTTTGCGTAAGGATGTCGGCAGAGGCATGCGATGTCACTCCAGCATCGTCGTTTTCGGTGTGCAGGAACTCGGAGCCCTGGGCATGCCCCTGTGCGTTGGGACGTGGGAGGGGTGGACCGTAGGGGACGGAGTGGACTGTGAATCGCTTCCCATCGCCTTCCTCGCCAGTGGACACGTGGTGTGCGTGCACGCGCATACACGCGCTTGATCGTTGGTACACGTGCGTCCTGTGAAGAGCCAAAGAAAACATAGAGGGTGGAGTTCCGCGGCCGTGGGTGGAGAGTGGCTCCATTGCAGCTGTGTCACCATCATCGTCGTCATCACCGTCCAAGCGTTTTTATTTAATACCAAACACCCCCAAGTTGTTGCGTGACTGCTGCCACGAGCATCCCACTGTGGGGCGACATGCGGCTTGGACACGGAGAAGTTCTCGCGCTCGTGTGCTCCTAACCACCGCGTGGTGAAGTGGTGTCTAGGATGCAGTGCAGAGAGCAAGTTGCTGCCCCTTACCTGTGCTGAGCTCCGCCTCGTGGGTGTGTGCATGTGTGGGTTTTCCTTGTGCACTCCGCTGTCCGACAGCATTGCAATGAATGCTGTCAAATGGAATTGGCCAAACATCCCAATGCAGGTCCCTCTTGAAAGAGAGTCTTATGATTCTCAGCCTTGTGCGAGTAGAGATATGTTTCAAACTGTTCATTGCCACGTCATCTCTCATCAACTGCAAATAAGAGTCTTTTGAAAAACCAGGAACGAGGCCAAACGGTGTGGTACTAGTTTGTGTGTATGTAGACATTATTTTGCACCATACCTAGCCAATCGTGCTAATCGGAGGTGCGGGAGAAGGACAACAAACTGAACGCGAAGCAGTTTATGTGCAAGCGTTGAACCTGGCCCACGGCGTTCCATTCCTGGTCACGACTAACATCGGTGGAGAACTAGACAAGTGAACTGACTGGCCCTGGGCCTCCCCCTCTATCTCCCACCTCACCCCTCCACCCCAACCCGCACTGATGAGTGTAGTGAGGTATGGTCTAAGCATTCTCCACGACGAACACGGTGTGAGAAGACCTTTATCCATCAGTGGATTGACAAAGGGCTGTTGATGATAAACATCTGGAGAGCAGTCGGTGTCACTTTAGAATTGGCGGCATATTTGCCTTCAAATCGGTACAAACAATTCAGAAACCACGCCTCGTTGAGATACTGTTGGCAGTGGTGCACAAATAACAAGACGTCACGTTTGTCAATAGCATTGCCCTAAAGAGGAAATAATATTTGAACTATAAATGTTTTAATAAGTAATTTTATAAGAGGTGACACTTTGGGCAGTGGCCCTTCTCTTTATAGCAGAGATCATCAAAAGCTGTTGTCCAAAATGTTTCCGGTTTTATATTTTTCCCTCTTTCCAGTGGCATCACAGATGAACGTGGGTTTTGGGAAAATGAAGATGGCTGAATTTTTTTTTTTATAAATCCTAAGCGACCCTGAAGCATGGCAGTGATGTTTAACACGGTTATGAAGTTTAGCGCGGTTGTGTTAACGCTTCAGCGCTTGCAACTCAAGATCATTTGCAGCCAACTTGAGGGTTGATCCACTCGGCAGCAAGTGAAAACCAAAATGAAACGTAGACATTTTAGTGAGGTATCGCGTTTATGCGATTGTCGTGATTTCTTCTCGGTGCCATGGTGGACACTTCATCAGCTTTGTAAACGCGGGGCGGCAGCGTGTTTAGGAGAACCGCACCTTCCAACTCGGTGCCAGGAAATCGGTCTCCATTTATCACTTTGAACCAAGCTGAGTGTCTTCGGTGGGAGTCAACAGAGCACTGCCAGCAGAGATAGAAGTCTTATTTTCACTGCCACATCTGGGTATTCTGCATTGAGGAGCCCTTGAGACGGCATGTCTCGCGTCAAGGGAACTTGAGATGTCGTACATAATATAGGTGTGTGACGATCCGTCCCCTCGGTGATTCGATGACTTGTCATGATCTGAGGTCTATTCAATGATGTTTTTTTTGTTTATTTACAGCGCGGTTACGTCCTTGGTCTCGTAAGTTGCCTTGACCGCTTATTATTTGAAAAGGCACATGAGTGCATAATACAGGGTGTTAAAAAAAATATGGACCCAATTTCAAAACAGTATTTCACGATGGCAACGTGTTACAATTACACAAAGTTGCAAACGGTTTACTGAGTTATCAGGTTTTACTAACCATTTTATAAATGCTCTGTGCCCTCCACCTGCTGTACGGACAACATCGAGACGACAGTTGAATTCGTCCCAAACGCCTCTCAAAGTGTCTTCTTCCACTGAAGTCACCGCTGCCGTGATTCTGTTTTTGAGGCTGGGAGAGGAATCTCACGGTAATCATTTTAAACTCTACGCCCCGCCCTCTCTATGCCCCACCCTCTCTATGCCCCACCCTCTCTATGCCCCGCCCTCTCTATGCCCCGCCCTCTCTATGCCCCACCCTCTCTATGCCCCGCCCTCTCTTTGCCCCGCCCTCTCTATGCCCCGCCCTCTCTACGCCCCGCCCTCTCTTTGCCCCGCCCTCTCTACGCCCCGCCCTCTCTACGCCCCGCCCTCTCTACGCCCCGCCCTCTCTACGCCCCGCCCTCTCTACGCCCCGCCCTCTCTACGCCCCGCCCTCTCTACGCCCCGCCCTCTCTACGCCCCGCCCTCTCTACGCCCCGCCCTCTCTACGCCCCGCCCTCTCTACGCCCCGCCCTCTCTACGCCCCGCCCTCTCTACGCCCCGCCCTCTCTACGCCCCGCCCTCTCTACGCCCCGCCCTCTCTACGCCCCGCCCTCTCTACGCCCCGCCCTCTCTACGCCCCGCCCTCTCTACGCCCCGCCCTCTCTACGCCCCGCCCTCTCTACGCCCCGCCCTCTCTACGCCCCGCCCTCTCTACGCCCCGCCCTCTCTACGCCCCGCCCTCTCTACGCCCCGCCCTCTCTACGCCCCGCCCTCTCTACGCCCCGCCCTCTCTACGCCCCGCCCTCTCTACGCCCCGCCCTCTCTACGCCCCGCCCTCTCTACGCCCCGCCCTCTCTACGCCCCGCCCTCTCTACGCCCCGCCCTCTCTACGCCCCGCCCTCTCTACGCCCCGCCCTCTCTACGCCCCGCCCTCTCTACGCCCCGCCCTCTCTACGCCCCGCCCTCTCTACGCCCCGCCCTCTCTACGCCCCGCCCTCTCTACGCCCCGCCCTCTCTACGCCCCGCCCTCTCTACGCCCCGCCCTCTCTACGCCCCGCCCTCTCTACGCCCCGCCCTCTCTACGCCCCGCCCTCTCTACGCCCCGCCCTCTCTACGCCCCGCCCTCTCTATGCCACGCCCTCTCTATGCCCCGCCCTCTCTATGCCCCGCCCTTTCAAGTGGTAAGAGTTTCACTCATGGGCGGTTCGTGGTTGCAGAGATATAGCGATTTCAAATCGGGTCCATCTTTTTGAAACACCCTATACATCTTAACGGCCCGATTTCTCACACACACACATGGCACGATGCTTGTCTTGTGAGCTTATGCATTGCAGGGATGATTTGATATGTGCCTAAATCATTTAATGCAGAAATGGCCTATCTCGGTAAGCCGGAGAAAAATTATTGGCTAGTTTCTCTATTAAGAGATTTTTTTTAAAGGTGATGTGCAAATTTTTCATTTGCCAAGGCCTCGATTGCATAAGTTTCATCAATGCCACTCGTCGCTTTCCACGTTGTGCCTGCAGGCTTTGACGACTGTGATCATTGTCTGTGCAGGTCCAACTCTAGACGACAATTGCCAAAGCGCAAAGGGTCGTTTTAGGAGGATAGTCTATGCAATGAAAGTGAATACTTCAGCAGTTTAAACTGTCCGGTAATAACAACATACACTAAGTGTTGTTTGGTTACCAATGTATGTAAAACTAGTTAATAATAAAGACAGGAATCTGGAGTGACTTGCCTACGTCTTTTGTACATGGCTTTGGAAATCTCGTTGAGCCCATGAGCCAAATGGGGGTTGTGGTTTGTGCCACCTGCTGTCGCAAACACTTCTCAAAGGCACCATTTGCAGAAACATCGGCGTACAATACCCGATGTTTTATATGCACACTGAATTTTTATTTTTGTATTGTTTGGATGTTTAATTTCACTTCCCCCCCCCCCCCAAACATTTTCTTTCAAGTATACTATGGTACTGTTTTTTAGCAACTGGTTTCCCGTACAAAGCTACCAGTGACCTTCCTATCGTACTTGTGATCTAGAGGTACAATTCTCCGATAAAATCATTGTTAGCATTTGCCACCCAAGGTTGTACTGATAAGCCATGGCTCAAGGTTTGTTTTAGACGCTCACCTGGTTACATAGCAGACGACACCACGCGTGCATTTCCAATTACTGCACAGGCCTCCAAAGTTGTTTCCCTGCTCGAATGTGCAGTGCAGCATCGGCTCGGTCCTTCCGTGTGGTGGATCTCCAGGCGAGTGGTTGAAATTCCAGATTCTCACGAGGGTGACCAATCTAAGCAACCACATCTAAAGCAGAGGTTTCCGGTTCAATCGAGCATGGTAGTTGAAACAATGGTGTAAGATTAAAATAGAAAAAAAGCCCCACCCACCTTCAATGAATGGTGTACCCATTTTATGTCCACCCAACAGCATAAACTGCCCTCTAGTTTGTTGAACGACTGGTTGCACGTGGTGGGCGAAAGTGAGGAATGTCGGCTCTTCCAAGACATCTGGCCTGCAAGAAGGAGTAGGCCAAAATACTGTCTAGAGCCCATCGAGAGGGGACTGTGGAGGCCCTTCAGGCAGCATTTGTGAACATGCAAATGCAGAGCTGCACACCTCGGGGGGTTTTTTCCCCAACACTATAAAATGACAACTCAAAGCATTCAAGGATCCTAGTGGTGGGTGTGTGCCAAATGTAATGCAAAAACAACTTTACTCATAAGAGGTTTGTACAAATGAGCAGTTTATTCATATTTTAACCTTACAATTTTGTACATAGAGTTACATAAAATCTACTACAAAGTCTGTTCTGCACAAACATGATCATACATGGGGCAGGGTAGCGCGAGTGTTGCGGCTGCACAGGACGGGGATGGGTGGTGGGAGTGGGCAAAGGGGAGGGGTGCTGTGGGGGTTTCGGTGTCAGGGGATGGGGGGGGGGTGAGTGGGTGATTTGGTAGTCTGGGGGGCAGGGATGTGGGAGGGCTGGGGGTGTAGGAGGTTCCTCGGCTTCAGCCCTTGGGTAAGCGATGCATGCGACATGCTGGGTTGGGTATTACAAGCCAACGTGGGCTCCGTGACATGTGCCACAGGATGGGGTCGGGCATTACATAAATCAACGGTGGATGGGGCACCATCTTCCTCGGATCATAAGATCCATTTCCCCCCTCCTGTATTTTAAAGCAAGATTGGTGGGGGGGGGGGTGTGGGAGACCAGATTTGTGTAACTATTGACACCGCACACAAGTTTGGGGTGCTTCTGACTTCGTGGCGTGAGTCGTACAATCCAAAGAACATGGTAGGAGGATGAGGTTGGGAGGGTTATCTTGTGAAACACGTCGGTGATACAAGGATGCTCTCACCAGCCCCCAATCTGTTCCCCCAGTAAGTGAGCGCACGACGCCAATGGACGACTGCGTTGTGCGGCGCGGCTCTCTCCGAGGTGTCGGGTGGTGGCTACCTCGAGGTGTTCCGCACAATTTGCTCCACGTGCTGGGAGCTGAACTCACGTCAGACATGCGGTACAACAAGAAAATACATTCGAAGAGCTTGACGTTGAAATGCCTGCTGCCTGCTACAACGAGGACAGTCTGTGTGAGATTTGGGGAAAGGCGATACCAACCATAAGGGGGCCCAATGACTTCTCACACGCACAAGCGAAACAAAGATCCCCCTGTTTAGCTTTACAGGCACACGGCTGAATCCATATACCAGGGCTAAAAAAAGAAAACGAACTCGTCAAAAACCCCATCCATGTTAACTCCCTCCAGCCAGGGAGCGATCACAGACACCCTCAAACGACCATCGGCGTTCCCCGCAACTGCGCCCCCATGGCCTAATCTGTGCCACTTACAGATTGTGGGGGGGCAGGGCTGCGTGTTATGAAGACGTGACCAAGAGGCACTGTGAACTTCAAGAATGATTTGAGCAGATTGGGTTAAGCACCAAGGCTGAGGTTGGGGTTTGCAATTAAGAGGGGACGGGCTGACGTGAGGTACTCATCCTGCGGCTCTTTCGAGAAGGGGTCGGGACAAGACGGCTGCGGTCATTTGTTTAGATTCAGGCTTTGACCTTGGTTGCCTTGCGGGAGTATTATGGTCATATTAGTTAGTGGGGGCAAAGGTTAGAACTAGGGGTTGTTTTGGCTAGTTTGTTCGGGTATGAGTAGTGCTAGGGTCTTGTTGGCTGGTGTGATTACAGTTAGGCTAAGGTCTGGTAGGATAGTGTATTTTACGTGTGGTCATCGAGGTCAGATCACGAGTTTAGCTTTTCACTCAAGCCTTCACTACGCGCTACTGCGGGCATCTCCGGAAGACCACATTTGCATTATAATTTGCTGTGAAAACCTGCAGGTAAAATACAATGTATGGTTCAGAGAAGGGTTGATGTCTGGCTAGATGGTGTGCATAACCCTTGACGCGAATACACTTCTCATGATGCCAGCTATGACCTCATTGTTGATGTTCACAAAGCCACTGGGGGAGGGGGCAGCCACTCTAAAGTAGTTACAGCGATGGGGCTCTGTCCAGCGCATTTGGCTGTGGTGCCATGCCGCCACTTACAAAACCCAACGCAAAAAACCCGTCGACGCGCATCGTCACAGCCACTCGTGGGCCAGAATGGCCCGGATCGCCGCCACTGCACGTGGGGACGCGCGCTATCCACATTGGTGTTTGGAAGAGCGCTGTACACTGCAGCTCTTTCAAGGCTTCTCATCCGGCCTGCATCCAGACCTCGGCCAAGTTCGCAAGACGGGCAATGTGTGAGCTTGCCCAATGGGTGGCGCGAGATTGACTCGTGGCGGCACGAAACCAGTACCACAATGAGCAGGAATCTAAATATTCGCCGCGCAACGTTTGAAACGTCTGAGAAATGATATTGCACCTGCGATGGAGTGAGATGCCAAACAAAGTTCTGTATGCCGTGTACGGCAGAGAAATCCCCCTTTATTATCGCAAATGGTGAATGGAAAATGTCGGTGCAGATTTTATGCAATCAGTGGGCAGGTAGCCAGCTGTGTATTTCAGTGCAATGGCCTCGTCTTGTACTTGAGTCTCTTCCCAGCCACGTTAACAGCCCAATGTATATCAAGTGTCCCTCTGGGGTCACAGGTTGTGAACTTTGATGCATTTACCCCCCGCCCCCCCCCGCTCATGCAGTATGGACACAGGCCGTCGACTGCAAACTTGAGATGGCTTGCATCCTGGATAAAGTTGAGGACCTTGTAAATGCGGAGCAAAAAAAACCCTCTATCAGTTCGCTTGGACCCACAGTTTTGTGTTTAGCTTGTTGTCCTTCCGCCCCGCACCTCTGATTAGGACGGTTGGGTATGTACGGTGCGGGAGAAGTTCAACATACATACACTGAAGAGGCCCCATGCAGCGTAGTTTACGTTAAAGCGGGAGAGATGAGGCTGTGGCGAGTTAGGTGTTGGGAGAGTTTGTGGAACTTGCTTGACCACTCCACAATTAGCCGAGACTCGGACTCGCCAGAGAAATGTCATTCCCACCAGCATGACTAGGACCAGCATCAGTCCCATCACTCTCGCAACATCACCACCATTATCACCACCACCGACCACCTGTAGACCTTTAGCAGCTCTGCTATACTCCACGACTACCCAAAACAGCCAAAACCTCTACAGCCAAACTCACCCCCACACCACCCAGCCTCAGAGGCACTCGACTCATTCTCACCCGACGCCTCCCACCCCCCAAAAGATACCCCAAACTCCCATACCTCCTCCACCCTGACACACAGCCCTATGCCACAATAATCATCGCACTCAACCTCACTCCTAACTCGTCGTCCCAATGCAGTCTCTCGCTTCGGTCGATGCAACACATTAAACGGCACGGATACAAATGACACGGTGGGGATTGACATGTCCCTTCAAAGAAGCAACACACGCAGAGAATGAGACGCGAAGTTAACAGGAGTTGTCGGCGTGAGGGGTGACATCTACACAGGCAGTGGTGCACGCGTGAGTGAGCAGCACGGGACGAACACATCCACACTGAGGTGGTGGAGGAGTAAGACGTCTGTGATTGGATTACAACAATCAGGTCCTGGTAAACCCAGACGAGTACTCAGTCTTCGAAGTGTAATCAGATTGTCATAACTCAGCGTGTACTGGTTGATTACTATTCAAAATCACTTTTGCTATTAATAATCAGAAAACGATGAAAGACAAAGGGTGTGGGGGGGGGAGGTCGCTGGGGCTAAAGCGAGGACTGCAGCAGCCAGTGAATACAGATCAGGCGACAGGGCCTTGTCGTAGGAGAGCTGTCAAATCTGTGATAGGTGAACAGTAGGATTAAGCAATCGTGAACGTAATCAAGACGAGGTTGCGAAAAAAATACCAAATGGTGGGATGGCCGTGCTTTGCATTGCTTCCGAAACCTCGAACAATCAGAGAGCGATTTCTTTGGAAGTCGCTCTCCGAACACCGACCGCGCGTCACCGTCCGCGTCATTAACATTCACGGCGCGGAGCGCAGCTGCGAGGCAGCGCCTGCTGATGGCGATGGTCGTCAAGTGCCTTGAGCTCGTGCGCGTGTCCAGCGCAGACGAAATACGCGCTCTGACACGGAGTGCAGCCTCCTCGGCGCGTTACACAATCGGTTGCCACGTCGTTGGCCCGTGTGTGGTGTTGCGCATGGCTGATATTGCTGGAGTGGACGTGCCTTCCGCTCAGGAGAGCCGTGGTCGTATCTAAAATGGAATCAGCTGCGACGGCCCGCAACCAAATTAGCCGCAAGGCGCCCGAGCTCGTCAGATCTCGGAGGCGAAGCAGGTGGGTTGAGCAGCCTCCCTCGAGCCTGGATGGGCGACTTCCATGCACGTGTTACAGATTGAGTCTCCGCAGTAGCCAGGAGGGGGCAGTGCACCGATGTCTTTGTTTTCCCAACTCTGTAAAGTATGGACAATGACCCGCGTGGTGTAGGAAGGACAACCAGGCTGTCACGTGCCACATTGGCAGAAGTGTGTCAATTGTGCCCAGGAGTTTCCCTCCCTCCCCTTGTACATACAAGCATGATGCTCTTACACACCTCAGTCACGAGCTCAACAATTACACAGTCTCTTAGAATTCACTCAGGCCTGCAGTCACGCACACCACTGATTCAAGCACCACTTCATGAGCCGTTAAATCTGCTAAGATCTCTCTGCCTCGTAAGACAGTGAGTGAGTGAATGGCAGTGGCTAGAATTGATCGAGCTCGATTATAGGTAGCGTTGGTGACTTCACATTCTGCAATTTTGCCAATTTAAGTATCGTGGCTACAAGTGCAACATTAACTCTAAAAGTTTGGAATCTTAGAAGAAGAAAAAAAATGTGGTTTCAATGCAACAAAAATGCAACATGTAAGTCAAGGTAAAGGTGCAGCCCTGCAATTGCTTACCCACACCACTGCTGGTGGAAGGGACCTCCCACAAGAGGCAGCTATTGAGAGCCCTCTAGACCCCAGATGGTATTTGGCCTACTCTTTAATTCTGTAAGTCAAACTAACAGGATAAACACTATTTTTACTGCAAATGCATGTTTTTGTTAACTCAAAAGTATTTCTAGGTCCCCTGAAGACATCGCAACAATGGGCTGCAACTGCATCCCACCAAAGCGTTTCCCGTGTTGCACGCCAAAACAAAAACCCGCCAGTGTCACGCAAGAATGCAGCCACAGCAGATAAAACAGTCAGCTGATTAACAATCGCTCGGATCGTTCATGTCAATTCAAGATATCGTCGTGGTCAAAGCCATCGATGCCACCACATCTCATCGCGAATGCTTTGTACCCTGTCAGGTTCCTCAACTGCTGCACAGTCGGCACGTGACCTGCAAGCTTTGCCCGAACAGGTCACCATCCGCTCTTAGGTCCCCCTTGGTCGCTGGACTCGTGGAGACTTCAGTTATGTCACGAGTATAACCGAGCTGTGAATTGGCCACCTGTCTGCAAACGCAGCAGATCCCCGATTCCTCGAGAATCTTGCTTCCAGTATATAGTGCTTTGGTAGTAACAACAAACATACAGAACTCAACACCAAAGTGGATGCAAGCGGGCCAGTATTCTCATGCATGGAAGGGTGACCACTATGCATAATACAGGTGTTGTAGGTTGCTACGGGCATACGTTGTCAGCACTGACCAGCATGGTGAAGCTTCGTCTCCACTGGCGCTATGCATTTTTAAATCTAGATTTAAAACTAATTTCTTTGGAACTGATTTTTGTGTTTAGTTTGTTGTCCTTCCCCCGCACCTCCGATTAACACTGCTGGCTACGTACGGTGCAAAAGAAGTTCAACACAAACATGGTCAAATAACCCCCACAAGCTGCACGGCTGGGGATAAAATGAGGACGAGAGGCTAATGGTGAGACGTGGCTCAGCTTAAGAAATCCCGACTGGCTGAACTGACAGTGATGCAACAATACCGGTCCCACCCACCGAGCTGACTGCAACTCAAACACAGAAAGGACACTAACTGAACGCCAAGTGCAGACTGTGTAATAGGACAACCTCAATACTTCCACTTACATTCATACAAACATGCCTCTTTCGCCTTACAGATTGCAGGGTCAAGTACTGTTAGCGATCACCTGTTAGGACCAGCATGGCACACGAGGGGGTGGTGTGACCAGCATCACGAGCCTTTGCCTCTGCATTGCTGATGTTTACACAAGTGACCAGCCACTCGTTTAAGATTCAACCAAGGGCAGGACCCGGAATAGGTGCAGATATCACGAATCATTGACGAGAATGAAGTTTAATTCATCCGACAGATGTCTATGGATTGCATGACCCCACTCCCATGAACCTCTTGGGTGGAAATGATTTTAACGGCTCGGAAAGCAGCGCCACTTTCGTGTCTCATAGCACCTGGGGTCAAGGAGAACCCCAACAACCTGGGAACTCGGTGCAGTCAGGAGGACGGGTCAGTGCACTCTGGGGAAACCACGACTAAGATTGGCAAGGCCAGCGAAGTGTTTATGTGGAGCAGTCTAAACCTACTGCCGGTATGAGAATCCTCATTGAACTCTGTCGTGTTTACAAGTCGGCAGAAAAGTGCATGGCAACTGGATAGGTTGTGCCCTCATTAGGGATCTACGGTAGATGTCGGTGCTGCCGCTGTATCACTACCGCCTGTGACCCAATCATCCAGAATGCAGCCGATGTCATTGGATCTTGAAAGCTAAACTGGGGTTGTTCCTGGATGGTGCTCGGCTGAGTGACACCACGAGGTATGAAACATGTCGCAGGTTACTGCGGGCCGACTTTATCAGCAGGTGGCAGTGCAGCACATTCCATTGTTGTACAGTACTATGCTCCATTGTCCATGCTTCTCACCACGATTACCAACACTAACCAGCGTAAAGTATCGTCAAATAATCAAGGTCTCTGACAAGGGACAAGTGAGCAATGATGGCTGGGTAGCACAAGCTATCCAATGGTGAATATTTTGCATTCTAAAACCTAGAACTACTGCGGACTCCCCATGAAGTGGTTACTCATTTTATTAACCCTCAGGGAGTTTAGGTCGAGTTGTTTGCAAAGAATGGAAATTGTAAGCAACCATATGCGAGTTGAGTGCCTTAACCATACCAACCACCCAGTTGTATTTTTGTATGATTAAGTTGTCGATATTTTTCAACATTTGAGATTTATGGACAAGCCTGGACACCAAGAAAGCGGCATGTTCCTGTGAGTGGTCAGTCTTTAACATCCACGACTGCAGGGCAGCGTGCGTTGGCAAATCCCGTATGACAGTGGGAAATGAAGCCTCAAAACTGGGTGAGTGGTGACCATGCAGACCACCCCACCACAACATTTTCTGACAGGTCGGTTTTTTTATTCCTTCAAGTAATCACCCCGTTTATCGTCCAACCTGGTGGTTTCTGGTAAACGCTGCTACCCAGAGGGTGGACATTGATCAAAGTATGCAGGCCGTCCCACGAGTCGTCAGCTGCGTAGAACTGTTACAACTAAAACAGAAGCTTACAATGATGCGAAAAATACCACACATTTTACAATCCATCCATCTGGAAAAACACGTCCCAATGAACTAATATCACACGTGTGTGCCCAGGGCCAAATCACCAGGAACGCACCCATCAGACCCCAGAAGCTAAGCGGATTCGAGCCTGTATGATGCCTGTATGGGCAACCACCATCAAAAACAAGTGCAGTAGGCATAGAGCAGCAAAGGGCAGTGCACTAAAATCTATTGTTTTGTAATACCCACCCACAACCACCAACGCATTAGCAGTGTGGTGAAGTATAGTCAAATAACCCTCAACCGCCTGCACGGTGTGGGCATGCCCTCATCCAGCAGTGGATTGGCAAAACATGCATTGAGAGTATTTGGCTCCAGTACATTTTCACATGATAAGCCACTTGGTTGAGCTCTCATTTGAAGCTTCTGAAAAAGAAGCTAATAGCTCAGTGGTCTTCACCTGGTATGATAACATAGTTGTATTTGTATATTTTAAAAAGTGATTTGTTTACCTTTCCTATACATTTCACTATCGTGTTTTTGTGTCGTTTGCTTTTGTAACGTACCGACCTGCCGACTAGACATCTGTAAAACAAGAGCTTTTTAGCTCATCGGATTCCTCCAGGATAATAAACATTCTGATTCTGATGATTACAAATGCACCTCCCTTGTCATAGGTGCTGGACCTCAACGGGCCGTGACCTGGTTAAGTGAAGGAAGGTGATATCTGTTGTGACTGGTGGCCAGCAAAAACGCGATGAAAGTTTCAGGTATTGAAAAAAAACTCTTGCAATTGAGAAGTGTCAAATCGTCTAGTGTGGAGCAGAAACATCGTCCGAAGACTTTGACCAATTTTGTTTTTATTACACCATGTACAGTCGCTTGAACAGCAACACATTATACACCGTATATATACAGGACTGTATATATGTGCGAGGGGACTGTCAATATGTTCTGAGGACGCATTACCAACGTAGAAAAGTTGCGACCAAGAATTATGTTTAGCTTAAAGCTACATAATTAATAAACCTTCGAACGATTACAGGGCAACACAATAAAAGGCCTACAACCAAATCACCCAGAATGCGCCTCATGGTGTCAGATCACTGAAGCTAAAGCGGGGTTGAAACTGGATAGTGTTTGGATGGGCAGCCACCATGCAGGACAGGCGTTAGAGGCTAAAGAGTGCGTGGTGGGCAGCAGACGGCAGTTCAACAAAATCCATTATTGTACTGTCCTGCCAAGGTTATGCTCCACGACTTCCAACCTACACGACTAACCAGCGTGGTGAGGTTTAGCCAAATAACCCCCCATGACCCACAAGGCGTGGGGAGGTACTCACCCAGCAGTGGATTGACAACGGGTCTGAACATGGATATGTAGAGACCAATTACAGGGTAAATACATGAACAGGGGCAGCTACATGGACAAATGTAACAGTGTGGTTCTGTGCATGCTCCTCATATATATCTGGTTCTCAACACCTTCCACAGCCCCTCGTAAACAAAACAGACAAATGGGGTTCAACGGTCGAGTTGTAGAAGGCTCACTTCCCACAGCATACGACTTCTCTCACTCAGCTATGTAAAATCAGCAGCAGCAAGTCTGTGGACCCTGGCATGCTTTAGAATGATAGGTTGAGGTTAGGGTTTAGGCGTGAGAGCTACGGATGGATCTAAAGGTCTACAGGATGTTACCTGCAGTGGTCCGAGTTCATTCTAACTTAAAAGGTGAGCCATAGCGTAGGATCTGGCTGGGTGGCACCATCTGCAAAGTGATCAACAATTAGAAAATCACCAGTTCATATCGAGGTGGTGGATCAACTCAGCCCATCAACATCCTCCCCTGGCTTCGATAAAATGAGTATCAACATTCATTCATCACGCATAGTCAACGAAGAACTGTTGCACCAAACGTGTGACCTCTTGCGACAGCGCTCGCATCATCTGCTCTAGCTGCCGTACACCGGCGTCGAGTGATGTTTGATCCACGGATCACGGTGGGAGCGACCACAGGGCAGCGCCATTCCTTTGAGGGTCGCAGCCCACTTCGAACGTCGACCGCCAACTGAAGACAACCAAACCTCAAAGAGTGACTGACCCCCAAAATAGGAATGTGAAATTTAAGGGCCGTCGAGAGACACGAGTGTCACCACATTGTTCATTTAGGCATGGAGAGGTGTTTCCTATGGACATGGCTTTGGAGGAGGCTTCGTGTTTAAGTCTAATAGGTGATGTGTTGAGTTAGATCGCTCACCTAAGCCTTGGTCACGTGCCGCAACACACAACCCCTTGTGTCGTCAGACTCGGTGAGATACTGGGAACCTCCTTGCTTATTGTTAGACCCAAACCATCAAGTTCACATTTCCCTAGTTAACAACCCTGCAGGGATCAATTTAGCAGTGATAGCTAAATCTTTCATCTTCACTTATTTCTGCTTGATGGCCAAATAATATTTTAAAACATACTCTGTGGCCACCCAACCACCTCCCAACCCTTTATAGTGATAAACATATGGCTGCATTGTCTTTACATTGGCGTGGGCAACATTCTCATTTCATCAGCCCAACAGACTGACACATGGTTCCCCAATGGCTAGTACACGTTAGTTCCCTTGCAATGTTGCTGCACTGGTGCCAAACAAGTTTTAATATTCAGTCACCTGAAGCCTGGCCTTGTCACTTTCTTTAATATGAATCAAATTTCACTGACAAAACGACCAAGTGCTGGCAACGCTTTGCAGAGGCAGGGTTTGAGCTCAGGGTTAAAAGGGTGGCACAAAGGGCCCCCCACCTCCACTCTTGGGGTATGGCTGCTATTTCTAAATGCACTTTTACCGGAGCACTCGCACGAGGCAGTCGCTATGATAGAGTAAATTGATGCGCAACCTTTCGAGTAGCCACATGTCAATGGCGCTGTGTACCACTGCTATCGCTGCTCTTGCTTGGGCTGGCAAACACACTCCGGCTCCCCTAACTGACTATTCAATCACTCGACAGTCATCAGACACTCCAGGGACAACAAAAAACTTCACTCTCATTATCAATCCTTTGCCTTTAGTCATAATTAACTGTCCATACCGCGCTTCCACCCTACCCAAGAGAAGGTGCGGGATGAGTCCCGATTAAAATATTGGCACTCGTTAAGTAAAAGTAAAAATAACATTACCGGCTTTTTTTATTGTAACAGACAACGCCCACGACCGAATCACTGACAGATGGAGGTAAACGAAGGTGGCAGGGGCTGGTGGGGAGGGGAGGGAAAGGGCCGAGGGCAGGCAGTGGGAGGGGACCCCCGTTTCTACGCAGCACGTGAAGAAGGGGGCGGGGGAGAGCAGCAGAGCCGTGAGAAGCGCTCGGGACCAGGTATATACAGTGTGACAGCAGTTAGGAAGCGGGGCACTGTTGATGCGGCGAGCAGGCAGCAGCATATCCATGGGGAGAGGAGGAGGAGGTCCATGGGTTAGGGTCAACCCTCGGGTGACGTGGAGGTGCACGCAACACCCCAAATATGCCACCCAGGAAGGGCGGTGGAGCAAGGCTGAGGGAAGATTCAAGGGGTCGTGTGTACACGTGTGTTGGTAAGGAGGGGACCGTATGTGTAAGTGCTGTTCGTGGGAGGTTGTGCGTGCACATGCCAAGAATGGGGAATGGTAGGGGGGCAGGGATAGACGGATCATGTGTGTTGATGGCAGGGCACGTGCCGTATGTACGTGTGTTGATGGCTGGGGTTGTGAGCATGCACGTAGTTGTTGTGGGTGGGATCGTGTGTACACATGCTTCTTAGTTGGAAGGTTGTGTGTACACGTGTCGCTTGTCGCTGCAGCAAGAGGGATCTCGTGTGTACATGTGTCGAGGTGGGCTCGGCCAAGTGTACACGTGTCTCAAGAGTGGTGGGGGTGAGGGTGGAAACGTCGTGTGTACGTGAGTGGCAGTTGTGGTGGTTATGGGTTGACATGTACATGTGTCTTGGTGTGAGGGTGGGAGGAGGGGGCGACCCCGTCTGCCTTTTAAACGCGCGGACGGTCGGACGGACGGACAGGGTGGACACGCAGTGGGCGACGCTGGACCGGGAGAGCGAGGAGGGAGGAGGCGAGGCGCAGGCGGTGTTCAGAAGTCGGCAAACTCCTTGGCGCACTTCTCAGTGGACGAGATGCGGATTTCCTCCTCCTCGTAGTCGTCGAAATTGCTGGCGTCGCCTGGGCCCTTGCACTTGGGAATGAAGGGAGCCTCGACCTGGAGGTGTGAGCCGAGTGGGCACAGGAATGATAACAAAGGTCACGAGGTCACCACTCCAACGATGCTATCATACATCTTCTTAGGTTTTTTCGGTAAAGTCACGTAGGTAAAAAATAAAAATTAATAAAAGTTAAATAAAAATAAAATAAAAATCACGACGTTTCGGAGGCAACACAAGCTTCCGTCTTCAGGTGCCTCCGAAACGTTGTGATTTTTATTTAATTTTTATTTTACTTTTATTAATTTAGCTTTTTTACCTACGTGACTTTACCGAAAAAACATAAGAATATGAATCCTTGCAGTCACTAAAGCTTCAAATCTAGAACTATCATACATCGTTTTGCTTTCTTGTGTTAAATTTAATTTGCAGTGGACACCCAACCAATCCTAGGTCTGCTGTCTTATCAGAATCAGAGAATGTATTTATACTGGAGTAATCTGATGTTACAGAGCTCACACACCCCTCAAAGACCACTCTTATGGTCTCGTCATCACTGCCGCCTGGTTTGAGGTTGTCCCCTTCGTCTCACAGTTGGGTTCAGGTTAACGTCAGTGGTGGTGTTGCCTTAGAGATGGGGGGAGGCACCTTGCGCTGGTAAATTGCGATCCAGTCGGTGGTGGAGAACCACTTGTGGTTCTTGATGTCATTGACGCCGTTCTTGAGGTTTCCGAATCGCTTGGTGAGGTCCACTTGGAGCAGGTTCCTCAGCAGGTCCTTGAGGTCCGAGCTGAAGTGAGAAGGGAACCGCACCTGCAGCGACAATGGCAGTGAGGGCACATGCAAGTGGGATGCAACAGGCAGCCTATTAGCTTCATTGACTTGCTTGTATTATTGTCCATAAAAGCTCTGTGCCAATCCACTGATGGAA
The DNA here is from genome assembly GCF_964198595.1 of Lampetra fluviatilis. Taxonomy (NCBI): domain Eukaryota; kingdom Metazoa; phylum Chordata; class Hyperoartia; order Petromyzontiformes; family Petromyzontidae; genus Lampetra; species Lampetra fluviatilis. The sequence goes on along the minus strand of NC_136320.1, from coordinate 5,820,910 downwards.
GGTGTCAAGTGGGATGTTTGACCACACTTCATCACACTGGTCACTGTGGATTGGTGAAGACTGGTGCAGATGTCACTTCATATACCGCATGTTAACCTTGACTTGGAATTTAACTCAGGTGGTTGGTTTCATGTGGCGCAAAAGCCATTATGCCACTATTCTGTCAAGTACGCACACGTCAAGCGCATTTCAGAAATGTATATAACAGCTACATTGACTCGTACTTACACCTTGTTCAGTTGCGATGATTATCCCCATAAACACATTCAATTGAAACAACCTATGTCTTCTAAACTTGTGTGTCAATCACTACATTTTCCTGTTATTACAAGGTGATTACCATTTTCAATACAAGGTGCACACGGTTAAACATATTTATTTACATATTTCAACAAGTGTTCCAGCTGCAATTGTCTTGATTGCATAAACAACACAAAGTCATGTACATGAAGTAAATATTATTGCAAACATGTGTATTCATTAAATGGGTACACAAATGTGGTACTCACCGCACACATTACATTAAATAACTAGCAGGAAGTACCCGGCGTTGCCCGGGAGAAAAATATATTTCAAAACTTCTCTTAAAAACATAACAAACATAAACAAATACCAAGCTGTTGTGAAAGCCCGGCGTTCCGTTTGTCTGCCCATTTGTCCATCAACAAAATGATAAGAGGCTTGCAGAAGTCCAAAAAGTTATAGAAAGTGGGGGGTAAATAGTTGGTCTAATGTTTCGAAAATTGTCGACCCCCCCCTCAAAATATATTTTTACCCCCGCATAGGCATAAATACCTACACACCCTACACACAATAGAGTGAGGAGTGTCTAGTGAATCTATAGTAGTATCTAACTTTACAATAGTATCTGGCTCTACAATAGTATCGACTGACTCAATAGTAGTATCTATCGACTCTATCGTAGTAAATACTGACTCTACAGTAGTATCTAATGACTATAGTAGTATCTACTGAATCAAAAGTCATATCTATTGACTCCAAAGTAGTATCAACTGACTATAGTAGTAGTAACTAACTCTATAGTAGTAACTTCTGACAATAGCAGAGAGAGGACAATTTACGAGTGGGCAATGAGGTAAGTTGCAGTGCTGGGACACGCGTACCTTCCCAGAGACGATCTTCTCGTAGATCTGGATGGGTTGGTCGGCGAAGAATGGCGGGTACCCAGCCGCCATCTCGTAGATGAGCACGCCCAGCGCCCACCAGTCAACCGCTTTGTTGTAGCCCTAAGTGGCACGCATGTCCACACAATTAAAACAGCACCGTGCAACGGTGGTTCATCAACTATACACAGCCTGCTCTCGATTATCTAGGCTACGGATTAACTGTGCTCACTGGCACCTTTTTATGCACAAGCTGGTTTAACGTTTGGCTGCTCCTCACTTGGCGAGGATCAGCGACTCAATGTCAGCCGTTACCCTATCACTTGAAGAAGGAAATATTGAATCAGGGTCAAGTAGGCGGCGGCGCTGATTCTCAAAAAACAGGACACATTCTTGCCTCAATCTACACCGGTAAACAATACATACGTTTTTTTATATCCTAATTTTAGTACATTTTGTGTCACGTGTTTTGGTTTTACCAAGGGTTGACTGTACACATGCAAGCACACACACAGCCACAAAGATCCCCTTAGCCTTAACGACTGTTCACCTATTAAGGGTGACACAAGCATACAATGGGGTGGTATGGCCAGTATCATGCTGGGATGCCTTAATCTCCCCAGCGCTGATGTTTACACACCACGCCAGGTATTAATTTAAGACCAACTCGAGTTAGATGAGGCCCAGAACGTTCAGATACCACTTGACACCGATGTTATTATGCATGTGCTGCTGCTCTCTACGTAAGCACACAAAAAGACAAGATCTCCCGTACAGCCTTCAACAGACTATTGGAGTAAGTGCTGTTGGTGAACACCCTATTAAGGTGAGCCAGGGCATGAGGGGATGGTGTGGCAAATTCCACGCCCGGCCGCCTTCGTCTCCCCAGTGCTGATTTGTTATCACGACACCGGAGACTCATATAACACTGAGTTGGACTTGGGACAGTCCAGGACCGGTTAAACAAATAACTTGATGTTAGCCATGGCCAAGAATCAAGCTTAGGTTGTCAAGTTCATAGTACAGCGATCAAACCATTGTACCACCAGTCCTCTCACACAGCAGCAGGTACATTTGTGGTCAAGGCGGGAGTGTGTGCAGCAGTTGAGGGTGAGCCAGTGTACCTTGCTGAGGATGATCTCGGGAGCCAGATACTCTGGTGTTCCACACAGAGTCCAGGTTCGCCCCTTCACGCGCTTAGCAAACCCAAAGTCTGTCACCTGTTCACACATGGAAATAAAAGAGTTGAAAATTAGGAAACATAAAAAAATGTTAGCAAGACCCCTGCTGCACGCCAATTAAGTTACACGTGGAAGGATAGTGTTTTCCTGTCATTGCACAACAGTAGGCCCAAGGCAACGTGTTTACCATTCGTATAGGTTTACCATGCAGACCACTGGTGATATACTCCCCAACCTACTCCCATATATACCTGCATGTGCCTTTTTCTATATGTAGCTGTGTGTACCTCTGTGTACCTCTGTGTACCCTGAGTGACTGAGTAAAATATGTGTTAAGTGCCCTGATGCTCCTGTATACTCATGTATACTTCGTGTGAGCCTGTGCGCACCTGGATGTATCCTTGCTGGTCAATAAGGAGGTTCTCAGGCTTGAGGTCCCGGTAGATGAGGTCCAACGAGTGCAGGTACTCAAACGCCAACACGATTTGTGCCGCGTAGAACCGTGAGTGGGGCTCACTGTAAAGACAACAAGATCGCCCGTATAGCCTTAACAGACTGATGGGGCAAGTGCTGTTCGTGAGCACCTATGAAGGCCAGAATGGCACATGATGGGGTAGTGTGGCCAGAACCACGCCTTGCCACCTTTGTCTCTCTAGTGCTGACACACCACACCAGGAACTCAGTCAAGGCTGAGTCGAGCTAGGGGAGGCCCAGAACCAGTTCAGATAACCGTCACTGGTATTGACCAGAAGTGAGAATTGAACTCAAGGTTTGTAGCGCAGAGTGCTAACCCCTGCACCACTGCACACAGTTGGGCACAGCACACACACGTGGGGATATGCACACCAGCATGTAAGCACACACAGGCACACACATAGCCACACACGCAGGGATATACCGTATTTCCCCACATATAGCCCGCATACGTATATAACCCGCAGACGCATATACCCCGCAAAAATAGCGTTTTGTGTAAAACAATTTCAGATAGCCCGCACCTCCATATACCCCGCATGCATATATTTAAGGTCGTTACCGCAGCTTAATTCCATGATATTAATACAAAGTTGACATTTGTAATACATTCCACTATCAATTGTTAATAAAGAAAACAAACTAACCGGAAACGAGTGAACTTAAAACAGTAAACAAGTAACAAAAATAAATATCCAATAAGTAACACATAACTGGTAGATAAGTACTTTAAGTAAGCGTACGGTTAGGCTTACCAGCATTCGACCTCATCATATTACAGCTACTGGACCCGGTAGTTACCCCTGTACAGATTTAGCACTGGTAGATTGTGCACTGTGCAGACAATAGCGGCACTACTGTAACGCCACTGCCTCCTGGCAACAAAGCCATTGGAAGTTTGAAACAAAGCTCATGGTCGCGACTGTATAGTGCTCAGCCAATAGCAGCGGCCTAAGGGACTCGGCAATTATGATTCCGCATCTGGTAGACACTTAAGGCCCTTCCCATTGTGCAATCCCCCCTACAGCCACTGAAAGTGTTACGTAAACAAAGTGCGCCCACTTCAAACAGTCGTTTCATTGTACAAACAATTCGAATAATTTAAAACGTGATAACATGTTCAATTTTAGTGTGAGTGGTTTATTCAGCAGTGCTTTAGTCAAAGGTAAGTGTTGCATAGTGGATAGTCCTACCATGAAAACATTAAACGAGTTATGACATGTCACACGTTAAAAATATTTGTGGGATAGCCCGCGCCTCCATATACCCGGCAGGGTCTTGTTTTGTATGTAAAAAGTGGTCTACCCCGCGGGTTATATGCGGGAAAATACGGTACACACACCGGCATGTAAACAGACGTGGGTACAGAATGTACACAAACACACACCGGGCATTAACACACTAGTATGTAAACAAACAGAGCCACAGCACACTTGCACACACGTGGGGATATATAAGCTGGCAAGTAAATAAACAAAGGCACAGCACATACATATGTGTATGTAAAAACGAGGGTGTGGTTCAAAGTGTCTGAGCCGAACATACATTAAAACTACATACAAACCCGAAAAAGAACCACACAATTATTAACACCTTCACCCTCATATCAATAATGAAGCTTTCCAAATCCCTGCAGAAATAACTTTTCATCCTGTCCATTCAGGTTCCCATACACAGCCTTCTATTAGAAATTTTTTGTCAAATCAGGGCACAACACTCCTCCACTTTGGGATAAAACAAAATAGATTTTTTTTTAAACACTAAATAAATCCTAGTGAGATTTGAACCAAGCTTTCCCATTCACCAGTCAAAAAACATAACCACTTAGCGGCTACGGACTTCACAGTCAGTGTGTCTTATGTGACCTTATTTTATTTCACCTCGTCAAAACCAACAAAACGTGACCAACGTAAATATTTAGTCACTTCGGAAAAAAGTCACCAGGAATCAGGTGTGCGGAATAGGCAGCGTGTGGAGTTTGTCCAACTGGTATTCCTTGACACTCTTAGTCTTTGCAGCTTTTACATTCAGATTATTTAGATTATTTTGCTGCTCTTAATTTCCACATTATAAGCCACTTTGCCGAGCTTTAATTTGTGTCCAGGTCTTTTCTAAAACGCAAGTTAACACCTCAGTGGGCTATGCCTCGTAGGATGGGGATGGTCTTAGTTTTAATTAGATGTTTTTTGGGTGATTGTTTACCTTTCCTGTACTTTGCACAACTACCATGTTTGGTATTGTTTGTTGTTGTAACGTTCTTACCTGCGCCTACTGGGCATCTGTGAAAAAGAGCTTTATAGCTCTTCGGATTTCTCCAGTATAAATAAATATTCTGATTCCGATTCTGATATGGGGCAATGTCACGCACAGGCAAGGGGTGCGGTTCTAATCTTCCCATGTATTTTCTCTTTTACTTACGCAGGCGATGGAGAAAGTCTGCTTGATATTGTATTGAGCTGTCATTGTCTCTGTGTGTGACATGAAGTCAATATGCACCACAGCTTTAGCATCTGAAAATATGGCATACATGATCTTGCCTGCAGTGGTCCAACTTGAACATTTTTTGCGTTGGAGAAGTTCGATTTTTCTACTGCATGGATTTCTCTTGGACTGAGGGTCCGAATGGCAAATCAAGGTATCATCACCGGTAAGTAATACATTGCCTCAAATGTGTCTCCGTCTGCCTTCAGCCCTTCTAGATTATCATGAGAAGTGGTCACACTCCTTGCCACGTGTCCGCATGCTCCGGCACCCAAGGTGCACATGCCTTGTTCATTCCAAAAATATCATGCATAGAGTGTTTTCCAGGAATCCCATATACAGGGAAGTTTTACAAAGCTATGTCATTGCACGGCCTTGATGTTGGCCTCAATCATTGCAGTCCCAGGCCGCCCTGACCTGGAGTCATCATCAACAGTCTTTCTGCTCGGACAAAGTTGTGAAACCCACATTTTAAGTGTTGCACATTATGGTGCATTTTCCCCAAACACTTTGAACATGGATTTCAAACGTCCTTTCGGTTCAGCAGCAAACATTCTATGACAGCACAATGATTTAACATTTTCAGCCTCCTTCATGGAATAAGGAACAAAGACGTCTAGAATACTGTGCCATTTGCATACACGCAACAAGGACTATAAGTAGCTGCAACATCAATAGCTTCTGATAATCCCCTCTATATTAGCCTCAGAACTTTTTGTACCACTGGCACATGCATGCATACACATGTATTAACAGGACATTCACATGTATGTACGCACACACAGATACAGATGCACACCCACTAATGCAAAGATACATATTTTGTTTCACCTTGTAGACTATGGGGGCATGTTCTTAGCGAGCACCTATTAAGGTTGACATGGCACATTAAATGATGTAACCACAACCACGCCCTGCATCCTTTATCGCCCAAATGTTACATGCCTCTACATCTCTCCTGCTTATCAAGAGCCTGGCATAAGAGTTCGGGTCACCTAAATCGTAAAGGTGTGCATGCACACACATGCAATGGGAGGTGCTCATACCTACCGATGGCCCTGAAACAGGAGTGAAAGTTCCCCATTCCAATAGTCTGGGCCAGTCTCAACATAGGGTGACCACTGCTGCTTCCATCCCAGAGAGTGGTACCAGATCTATCACAATCCCAGAGTGATAATGGTTTGAGATGATCCTTGACAAGGATTTGAACATGCAACCCTCCAATTGTCAAGAATCAAGTGTTTTATAACCTCAGCACCAGCTGGATCGACAAAAGTAGCTGAGGCAAGATGCCACATTTTACAACTCCCTTGGTACTATATACACCATGCCGGGAATTGCATGGAAAGATAGGGGAAGCAACTTTGACATTCACAACAGAAGACAGAAAGCAATGAGATGCAATCGACAACATTTGTTGCTTTAATCACAGCACCAACCGGCTTACATCTGTCTATATCAGGGGTGGGCAACATACAGTCCATGGCCACATGAGGCCTATTACTTCTAAACTGCCCGCAAACAATAATTATCCATCACTGCAAGCATCTTAGTTGCACTAACTGGGTACTAGAGGAAACACGAGTATGCAATTAGTGCGTGCTCAGTCACTTCTGTCGCTGGAGGTGCATCTTCATACGAGGCACATGTAATTTATCGCACAATTATTCGATAACACTAAGGTGTTTGTTTTAATATTGTTACGCTTGTTCACCCAGGAAAAACATTTTCACGATGGCTCCGCCAGGTTTTCGCAATAGGGAACAATATTGCAAGTAAGTTGCAGGATTTTATTTTAGTAATGGGATGTTTTGGCCAATACCAATTACATGTTTTTTTTGCTACTGGAGGAAAATGGAGAATGTGGAAGAAACCCATGCAGAACAGGGGGGGGGAGAACATACAAACTCCACACATAAAGGTGCCCAAGTCAGGAATCGAACCTAGGAGATTACGTATTTTGAGACACAGGTATTACCACTGCATCACACTCCCGCCCATCGAATGTTAATGAGAAGTTATCCTGTTCGGCCCCCAGTAGGGGAAAGGTTCCCTACCCCAGGGCTACATGGCTGCTTGTGTATCCATGTGTCTCCATCGGTACATCCATGTGCCTGTGTGCTTGTTCATCCGTGCGCCTGTCTGTCAAGACCTGAAGCGGCCGATCCTGCGCAGATGTGAGAACATCTCTCCACCGGGCACGTACTCCAGCACCATGTAGAGGTTGGAATTGTCCTGTGGAACAAATCGGGCATCACTACGTCCCTCTTCTGTCTCCCACACGAGCCACTATGGTTCACATGTAATGCTTTAAATATTCATTGATTAAAGAAGTCGACGAACATGCTTGCGATGGGATACTATTATGCTTGACCATGTCAAAGCACCGGAGCCTAATTCCAAGCAGTGGCCATGAAGAGCAAGGATCGTGGGAACAGCAGTAGAATGATGAGAGTGATAGAAAGCCATGTCAACAAAGATTAATGGAATGCAGCAAGACAGTCAATGTCTCACTGCCTGGTCAGTGGCTGTACTGCAGATGTGGTTGCGTTCGGGTCAGGGGATCCAACCTGGAGCACTCTCGGACAGTGTAAAGGGATAGTAATTGCTCGTGACAGCAGAGATTCTTGGAGGGCACAGAAGGCACTGATGGAGGGAGGGAGAAATGGCTAATGGGAACAGACACGAGGAGGAGTATGTGGGTAATGGAGGCTTTTACAGCAATTTTACAGCCTATTTTTGGTGCCCTACAATTCGTGCCGTTTTCAACGTGATAAAAATGACCCCTAATTAACATAGGCAAAAAGCCTCCCACCATCAGCGTTAGGCATTCATCAATAAAAATGTCATCATTTTCTCATGACACATACAATGAATGGTGCGTGTTAAGATGAGATTATTTCCAAATTATGCAAACATGTTAAGGAAATATTTTATTTATGACTAATGGTCAGAATAAACAAAATGGCTCAAATATTAACAAGACAGTACAAACAAGACAGGACAGAATGATACAGCCAGTACCATGCTTGTTATTGGTCGTACTTGTTTCTCTCTTATCTGTATGGGCTAGACTACCTCTCATGTGACCATAATACTGCTCCGTAATTGTTCAGCGCTATGTGAATATTTCTCAAAAATACGTTATAAAACAAATCTATTATTAGAGTACAAACCAAACAAGACAATAAAGGCAAAAAGCAACAAGACAAAAAATAAAAAAAATTCTTGATTTAAATCAGGGCCCTGAATCATGAAAATGTATCAATTCGCAGGGGGAAGCTTCGTTAGTTAAGTCTCGTGGACATTTATGATTTAGAAGGTGCAGAGTAAATGCATATACATAACACATAGTATGACAGTGGGAGAGTGTATGAGTCTGGTGGTATCAGGAACACACATCTGTGTGCTCGGCTCTATTAGTATTAATTTAGAACAAAAAAATCAACGTGTCTCACCCCTCAAAGGGGCCTTTGGGGAGTGCTCATCTCTGTTTATGGCACAGATCCTATGATCGAAATGTCACATGCACAGGACAACCCCTGTTGACCTGCCAGGAAGTGGTACTCATTCCTTTGGTCTGAGTGATGACAGGTTGAGTTGATCCCAAACTGGGATTTGATGGAACTAATTTGTTCAATATTCCGTGTTTCAAATAAAACACACTTCAATAGCAATTATTAAGCTAACGACCAACCACTTCATTTGTTGTCTGAGGCTAATATAAGGTGTTTGAATTGCTCACATTTATGGAGCTGAGGATTCCAAATAATCTGTGGCACACAGCGAAGAGTGCCTGTCCACATTCGGCCGGAACAACTATCAGTTGTGGCAAGTACCGCAGCTGGCTAACATTACATTGAAAGCGCTGCCTGTCCACAAGAATTAGGGCAATGTGCTTACCCAACGAGTACCATATAATCTTAGCAGGTAAGAGATATGTAGACAGGTGAAGGGTTACGGGGAAGGAGAGGATGATGCACGAAGATGAATAGCGAGGGGTAAGGAGAGATGTGGGGAGATGTGGGTGCAAAGTCGAGTGGGGAAGGGTGAAGAGTGGTGGAGAGGAAACTAAAGATGAGACGGGAGGAGCAGCGCTTGCCACGGCGATCCCGAAAGAGTAGCTCTGAAGAGCATGTCTCAAAGATGAGACAGTTGGTCAGGAAGCTACGATCAAGGATGAGCACGTCGGCTACATATGGCAGGAAAGAAGTTAAACTTACATACATACAGGGTTAGGAGAGACGATTTTGTAGGTAATAGGAAGCACACGGAGTAACGGGGAGAAGCAAGGAGGGATGGCGGAGAGCAAGGTGAAGCCGGGATCACCTTGAAGCTGTATTCGAGGCGCACGAGGAAAGGGAAGCTGATGGCCTGCAGGATGCGTTTCTCATTGAGCGTGTGTTCCACTTGTTTTAACTTGACCACCTGCAGTCATCCGCACACGGCACACACGCCATGCATACACGTGTTTGTGGAATGCGTGTAACAACACTAAAACCATTCGAATAACAATTTAAACACAAAAATAGGGTTTATTATGAACAAAAATAGGGGTATTAGCTGCATCAATAACAGCAAAAGCAACAGCTATAACAACAGCAATAGAAGTAAGTTAATAATGCTGTTGCACCTGAAAGTCCAACACATTCCTGTGGAGGGAGCTGGTAGGAACGTTGGGTTGCTCAGTCAATGGCCAGGGTCAACGGCGGCGTGGTGTATTCCGCAAATATGGCCGACTGTGAGGGTGGGCACAAGCCGGCGTGAGTAGGTTAAACGTTGAGTTTTATAATGGCACCACGGGGTGACCAGCCCCTCCCCACCCAGCCCCACCTCTCCCACCCCCCACCCAGCCCCACCCTCCCATCTTCACCCAGCCCCACCCCTCCCATTTTTGGATGCACGACGGACGGACACAATAATCCCCTGTGGGCTGGTGTAACCAGGAGGTTCCTACCAGTATTAATTGGATGTCTGACCAAGTGTTGTACATCGGGGAAAATCATAAGTGGACAGAGAGCACTCTGAAAATGATGTTGGCAAGTACAGCAAACAGATCACTATTTCATATGTGCAGTGGCCTACTTGCTCTACTGTTTACAGTACAATAAATTAAATTATAACTGTGTTGCAGTAAGAAACTAGATCTTTGCTAGTTACATCAACGTGTGTAAATAGCACTAAAGCAGTGGCTAGGGCCACCTTGCTCTCGCACTGGATTGCACGGTGCTTGTGTGTGTGATGGTGTGAGCCCACCAAAATAACCTACATCATCCATTTGGCCAGCTCCAGGCTGTACTAAGGTATTGAGAAGATTTATTCCTAGGGCCAAATAAGAATTTGTGTGTCACCTGTTTTTTGCCACATCCATAACTCAGAACAGTTCATCAGCTGTGCGTGGGGCCTAGAATGGACACCAAAAACTGTGTAAAGCACAGGCATCTACCAATTCTAATCACCACACACTTGTGTTCTCTTTATGGCCTTGAGGCTAACATGCTGTCCCACCCGTTCACCTGACAATATTGGGTCAGCTGTAGCTTTGGCAAAAGGTCGACCACTTTCACCAACATTCTTATTGGATGATGACATTTGGCCAAAAAAAAAATTCAATAGGGGGCAATATTCGGGAGAAAAACAACATCTTATGGATACTGCCTTCTGTCAAGTGAAAATTATGCCCGATATGTAGAGTATCTTTGTATGTGTAGTGGCTTAACTCGAGGACAGTAAGACTTGGATGCACTTCTTTTATTGAACGAGCACCATCGGGATAATACACACCCTACGTGGGCACACACTATTACTGTTGCTAGTCTATACAAAACACTAACCGTCTAACACTGACGGCGCTGAATGCAAAAAGCCAACAACGATCATCAGCGCAACATAGAGTGAAGACGGCAGCGACGAGATGGTGACGACGAGGTGGTGACGACGAGGTGGTGACGACGACTACCTTGAACAGCACAACGGGGATCCCACTTCCAGAAACAGCCACGAGGTCCCCCACAGGGGCCCTTCTGATACTCTCAGCGTGGCCTCTCTCCACCCTAGCCACGCCCCCTCTCTGGAACATACTGGCGGGTTCCCCGGCCTTTCCCAGAGATGTCCCCCTCTCGTGTCGATCGTGGCCTGTTGACGTGGGTACTGCCATACACCGCAGTTGCCCTTTTTCACCAGCAACCAGCGCTATGCCACTACATATGTATGATGTTTCTATGCGTTTAGGTGTGTGGGCTGTGTGGTAAATAAGTGGTGTGTGGTGTATAGTGCACATTTCTGGTGTGTATGTGTGTGTGGTGTCATATGGTGGGGAGCGAGAGTGTAGCGGTTAGCGTGCTGCGCTATAAACCTGGCAACCCAGGGGCTCGATTCCCGCTAACGGCCAACACCAGTGGCGATTATCTGAACCGGTCCTGGGCCTCCCCTATGTCGACTCAGCCTCAAATGAGTACCTGGTGCGATGTGTAAACATCTCCACTGGGGAGACAAAGGTGGTCGGGCGTGGTACTGGCCACCCACCCCCTCGTGTACCGTTCCGGCCTTCATAGGTGCTCACTAACAGCACTTGCCCCCTACAGTCTAATTTCAGACTGTCTTCTCGACAGACCTGTTCTCCACCTGAGGACGGCTGCTTGCGTTGTGGCCGAAACGTCGTGAGAATTGTATTTTATAATTTGTTATTGTTATCATTTTATTATTTCCATTCTACGTGACTTTACCGAAAGAACCAAGAAGATGAATCCCTGCAGTCACGAAAGCTTTAAATCGAAAAGTATACAGAGTTCTGCTGTGGGAACTTTGTTCCTGGCCCTGCGATCTTATACTTCCACCGCCCATTACCCATAAATCTCACTTCTCTATTTAGAGCCAATTTTTAAGGTAGAGGGCAACACAAGGATTGTCAACAATGGCAGCAAGGGCTAGAGAAGCGATGAACTTAAGTGGTCCAGGTGCATGTGGAGCTGAGTTTACTTGCTGAACACTGGTATGAAGGTTGTCAAGATCGGCCTCTATGGAAGAGGCTCTTGAAGAATGCTACTGGGCAGATTGAGGAAGTCACCCTCCAACAATAACAGAGGGCAGACTGACACGTAAAAGAATGAGCAGAGCACCGGGGAGCTAAAAAACAGCAAGTTGGCACAGTGGAGCCCAAAGGCAGTGCATTTGCCAGTCATCTCAGCCAGTCAACCGACATCACCTGGGTTTGTCTCTTAACCTTCAGTCAGTGAACCTTTGACACTTCACCTAGCCTGGCACAAGTGATGTCACCACACTTAGTGTCAAATGGAAGCTGTTGTTGTATGGTGTGTAGGTTGTGTGCGATGTGTGTGGTGTAAAAGTGTGTATGATATTTGTATGGGGAGTGTGAGGTATGGTGTATGGTGTGTGTGGTGGATAGTGGCCTTCATTGGTGCTCGCTAACAGCACTTCCCCCAAGTTTGTTCAGTATATTATGGAGGATCTGTATCTTTGTATTGAATATGGTGTGTGTTTGTATGGTGTGTGCAATGTGCGGTGTATGTGGTACATCGTGTGTGCAATGTGTGAGGGGTGTATGGTGCACAGTGCTGGCTACAGCCTGGCCTCCTAACCTTCTGTTTGTCGAGGATCTTCATGGCGAAAAACTGGTCGCTGGACTTGTGCTTGACGAGCATGACGCGGCCGAACGAGCCTGTGCCAAGCGTCTTTATTCGCTCAAAGTCCTCCAGGCACGACGTGTTCTGTATGGGACACAGACAACACACGGTGCTCACATAGCTTGATGCCTTATCTCTGGCCAACCCTAACACGCTACTCTTACCCCATCACCTAACCTGAACAATAACACTCACCCTTAAAACTAAAAATTAACTATTAACCTAACACCTACTGACACTGAAGACTGATATCTAAGGCTAGCACCTATCTCTGACCCAAATATTAAACCCAGACACAAACATTGAACGGAAACACTAACTCTAACACAATTTCAACCGAGAGGATGGGTACAAACTTAGCAATCATTGGAAGGACGTAATCAACCAGTTAAGTCATAACTGATTGTGATGTTCCCACCCTGCCACCTTCCGATGTTAGTTGTTATTTCCGGCTCTCCGATTTTACATTAACAGGTTAAATTTCTCACACCAACACAGCCACCTCCGTGCGCCGACGTGGCGATGGCTCTGCGATCTCACATTAACATGCTAATCTCTCACATTAACATGCTAATCTCTCACATTAACATGCCAATCTCTCACATTAACATGCTAATCTCTCACATTAACATGCTAATCTCTCACATTAACATAGCCACCTCAGCGCGCTCGCCGTGGAGGCCACTCTCCGATCTTACATCAACATGCTAATTTTTACCTGGCAGCCCTTTAATTGGTGGAAACCCAACGCCAGCTCCCGTTGTTGACCATCACTTACATTAGCATTAGCTGCCCCGCCAATACTGCTGCCACTTGGGCTATGCCCATTTTAAACCTTTATAAACAGTTTTCCTTTAGAGACTAACCCCCCTTTTCCTGATGACGACCGCTTGTGTTGTGATCAAAACGTCATGGTTTTTATTTTTATTTTTTCTATCTACGTGACTTTACTGAAAGAACCAAAGAATACTAACTCTAAGCTTTATTGCCAACCTACATATTTACCACAAACATAGCCTTTAACACCTACTACTAACCCCAAAACTAATGCCTAAAACTTTAAACTAATCCCTTACCTTAACATCCAACTATTAATATCAACTATAACAATAACACATCACATGACATTTATATGAACTCCAAATCCTACCACTAACCCCTTAAGCAAACATTAACCCTAACATCAACCCAACCGTTGACTCGGACTCGAACAATTAAAGCATAACTATAGCATTAACCCCTAACCTTAACATCTAACGCGAATAATATAACTATAGCATTAACCCCTAACCTTAACATCTAACGCGAATAATATAACTATAGCATTAACCCCTAACCTTAACATCTAACGCGAATAATATAACTATAGCATTAACCCCTAACCTTAACATCTAACGCGAATATAACTATAGCATTAACCCCTAACCTTAACATCTAACGCTAATATAACTATAGCATTAACCCCTAACCTTAACATCTAACGCGAATAATATAACTATAGCATTAACCCCTAACCTTAACATCTAACGCGAATAATATAACTATAGCATTAACCCCAAACCTTAACATCTAACGCGAATAATATAACTATAGCATTAACCCCTAACCTTAACATCTAACGCGAATAATATAACTATAGCATTAACCCCTAACCTTAACATCTAACGCGAATAATATAACTATAGCATTAACCCCTAACCTTAACATCTAACGCGAATAATATAACTATAGCATTAACCCCTAACCTTAACATCTAACGCGAATAATATAACTATAGCATTAACCCCAAACCTTAACATCTAACGCGAATAATATAACTATAGCATTAACCCCTAACCTTAACATCTAACGCGAATAATATAACTATAGCATTAACCCCTAACCTTAACATCTAACGCGAATAATATAACTATAGCATTAACCCCAAACCTTAACATCTAACGCGAATAATATAACTATAGCATTAACCCCTAACCTTAACATCTAACGCGAATAATATAACTATAGCATTAACCCCTAACCTTAACATCTAACGCGAATAATATAACTATAGCATTAACCCCTAACCTTAACATCTAACGCGAATAATATAACTATAGCATTAACCCCTAACCTTAACATCTAACGCGAATAATATAACTATAGCATTAACCCCTAACCTTAACATCTAACGCGAATAATATAACTATAGCATTAACCCCTAACCTTAACATCTAATGCTAATAATATAACTATAGCATTAACCCCTAACCTTAACATCTAACGCTAATAATATAACTATAGCATTAACCCCTAACCTTAACATCTAACGCGAATAATATAACTATAGCATTAACCCCTAACCTTAACATCTAACGCTAATAATAACCCCCAACTTTAACAGTAACCACCAATCTCGCAGGTCTCCCTTACAAACGATATCTAAGATTAACCTTAAACTTTAACACCAACACCTTTAATTAACAATAATTACATTTCTTCTTGAAACAGCTGCATCCTCAGCTTGAGCATTCAAGAAGAAAAGCCTCTACCATCACCATTACAATCACAAGATCACAGCATGTACGTTGTATTTGCATGCATAGATGCAAAGGAATAAAATGCATTCATTTTCTCAGCACGTTTATATGCAATATGTGCCAATAAGATGCAAAGCCTCGTTTAAAAAGCCTTTCTGATGGAATAGAGGCTAAAGCTTGGCTCAACTCGACACAATATGCATGGTTGGATAAATTGCCTAATACAGATGCAGACTGATGCTTTGGTCAGAGGGCTTCACAGAGCACAATATCTATCAGATATGTGCTCAGACGGTTGGAGAACTGCGTCGCGCTATTTTAAATCCTCGAAAGTTTATCTCGGCCAGTGTGGTTTTCCTATGTGTAGTGAGTCCAATTGAGTCGCAGACGTTATCTTAGGAGCAACACTATTAATTTACACAACGGTACGTAACACGACACAATCCACACTCGGGACTCGAATGGCCATCTCACCACGCTACGGCAGAACTACACACGGTTCGCTATCCCGGTCCGGACCACGAGCTGGGTCCCGGACCGCGTGGCTAGAGGCTTCTTCTCCCCGACGTGGATCTTCTTCACACCAGCACACGAAGAACCCCGAGCTCCTCACGGAGCCCCCGTTAGATGCCCCCGGCCTGGGGCTGGCTCCGCCCCTCGCCCCGCCCACCTTCCAGATCTCTCGAGCTCCTTCTCGAAGGTTCCCGAGAGCTCTTTTGGACCACGTGACCACCATGCAGTCCCCGTCCACCGGTGGCCCCCCTCCAATATCGTCCGGTCACGTGTCAGCGGGTCAACCAGCGTATCATGCCCAAGCTAACCCTGGCTGGCTGACGCTCCCTTTCACTCCCTCACCGGGAGCCGGCACCGCACACCGCTCGCGGTGCCTCCGCGCTAACCAGCACTCACCCAAGCCCCGCTAGGGCCGGTACTACATCCCGTAACTCGGGCTGCCTATAATGACAACACGTTACCCGCCGTGGCTTGGTAAGCCCCGGCACCAGTGACAAGCACAGTCACTACATATGCAAAAACAAAGGAAACTCATGGGCTACACAATAACTGTCAAACAATCACAACATGTATGAGACTCCAATGCAAAAAATTACAAAACAGTTTTTTTTATTAGCCTTGCTTACCCAGGGGAAGCCTTACTGAGCATTAAGCCTATTTTTCCCGAAAGGTCCCGCCAAGCTTTTGCGGTGATGTTGCTATGTGCAATACCAATTGATACATTTGCAGGCAATTTATTTGCATTGGGATGTTTGGTCGATAACAGTAACATTGTATGCTTTTTTTAGATATGGGTGGAAACTGGAAAACCCAGAGGAAGCCCATCCAGAACAGGGGGAGAATGTAAATCTCCACACAGAAAGGGCACGAACCCACAGACTAATCATTGGAGGCAAACCAACTTGCTGCCCAAATTTGGATTCATTAAAGGGCTTAAATGTGACCAAATTTGTGGTGACATAAGGCACTATGTGCCCAAATTCGGGCCATCCATTTAGTACGTACGCAAAAATCTGTCAAAACTTGACCCCTTCCCCCCTCCTTGTACGCACATGTACTTTTTACACCCCCTCCCCCCACCTGCGTACGAAAGCTTGACGCACCCCCCCCCAATCCAATAGAACGGCCGATATTTAATCCACGCAGAGACGATCAAGGATTAATAATATTAACGTGTTTAAGCAAACAGATAGTCCACCGCCGGACTATCTAACTCATTTGAAGGTCAATGTAGACACATTATTATCGAGACTTCACTCCCCCCCCCATACACAAGCGTACGCATTTGGGTTATCCCCCCTCTCCCCCCTCCATGCGTACATACTAAATGGATGGCCCCAATCTCTGTTAAATTAAATGAGTCCCGGGTTTCCTACCCCCTTCACCAACCCGCACATACCAGCCTAGTAAAGTATGTATTCTTTGGGTCTTTCGATAAAGCCACGTAGATAGAAAAATAATAAAAATATCACGACGTTTCGATCGCAACACAAGCAACGTCATCAGGTGAAAAATATAGCGGGAGAGCTACTGAGGCAGGATTTAGTAAAGTATGGCCAAACAATCACCATGACTGACAGTGTAGAGAGACTTTCATTCAGCAGTGGATTGACAAGGGGCTGTATAAATAGCATTTAAATATGATCACATCTCAACTCATTATTTATAGCGAGGCACTTCAGATCTGAGCTCCTGTTAACTTGATCATGCCGGATGTAATATCCCCCGAAATGCGTAAACCATTTGCATGTTGTGAGATTATTCTCCAAACTAGTGTACCTGAAGAAGTCATACATTTGGCACGTTTGATTCACGTGACACTTTTATTAACTGGCTGTGTCAGATGGAGGAGGGTTTACGACAAACCTATTTACACGACCTAACAAAAATTAACCAATTATGAATCAGAGGCAGTCAGTTATAGGCCGAGCAAAAAAGAAAGGTCTTGAGCATGGACTTGAATAGCGGCAGGTAGAGAACAGCATTTATAGTTGCTGGAAATGAGTTCTAGGATATGGAGCAACATATGAGAATGAGTGACCTCACACAGAGCAAAGCTAGAAAAACTCACAACTGTTAAGGTGTAATAACAATTCAACGTATTCTTAATTATATTTGGAAGTATAGCAATTTACATTTTAGATGCACAAACATTCGTTGGAGGCTGACATCCCTAAATAGACTGTGGTGGAGTGCTGTTAGTGAGTGCCCATTAAGCCCAGCATAGATAATGTGGTGGGGGGCCAGTACCATCTATGCCCACTGCCTTTAGTTTCCCCAGTGCCGATGTTGTCTGTATGTATGTTGAACTTATTTCGCACCATACATAGCCAAACGTGCTAATGTTGGCAAACAGCATCAGGAACCCATCTTGCATTGCGGCTCACAAACATTGATTGCTGTTGTGTGTGTAAAGCTGTGTGGATTGCCTTGCTCTCACCTGCTGTGGGTTTTCCCATTTTCGCATAAAATCTTCCTTCGCCTTCGCCAGGAACTCTTTCACTGCAACAAGAAATGTGAAAAAAAGATGAGCATGCTGAATCATCCAATGTACATCCTTATATTGCACAGACATAAGAACTCTCTTTTCCATTGTACAACCGAGCCATGCCAGGCCTTTACCAAACCAGCCTGGCGTGGCTCAGGAGGATCCAGGTTATTTTCCATTGCAGCATCCAAGGCATTCTACTGACATAACATGCATTGAGCGTGTGACATCAATGTCACACTTCCAAGGGTGATGAATGACAAAGCTCGCTCCTGGCCCTGTTTGGTCCAAAGCCAGATTCAAAGGACATCAGTCTAATGAGATCAGAGTTTCAGTTTGGTTCTGGCTCAGCTTTGCAAATAGCCAGTGGAAAACCACCAATATGGCGAGTCTCCACTGGCACGGCTCAGATGTGCCAGTGGAAAAAGGGTACGAGTGGCCAATGGGACAGCCAAGGAGAACTGTCTAGATTATATTTTTCAGATAAGCCAGCAGCATGGATGCTTCATCGCATCATAAGTATACAGGCAATCCTCCGTTTATGCGCTCTGTGATATGCCATTTTGGAACAACGCCCGCTTTGTATTTAGACATTTTATTGACATACGTGAGGACATTTTCAGAATGCCATCCGCAACGCGACATGTGGCACCCTAGCCTGGCACCGCGACCCAATGGCAGAGCCAGCAGCCAGTGCCGGTACGGTAACTAGTGTACTATAGTGTGTGTACAGCATCTTGCTGCGTGTACACCAGCACTCTTCCCCCCTTTGTCTCACGTCTCTCGTTGTGATCGTACGCTGTAACGTTTACTCGTCTACATCCATCCGCTCCACAACACAACTCCGGCGAAGTTACAAGTAAGAATGTATTTCTTTATTTACATTTTTATTTTTGTAGGAACTATATTAGAGTTTACATTATTTTCCTTTCAATTTAAAGTATTATATTGTGTGTATATGTATTGCATTGATATAGGATAGGATAATAAAGGCGATTATATGTCTGTGAGTGTGAGTGAAATCCCCTAACCCATTCCTTTACCATTATTTATGGGAAAATAGCTTTTGACATATGCCATTTTTGAGATACGTGCGCTTTTCCAGGAACGCATCTATCGCGTATGTCAAGGAGTGCCTGTATTATCCTCTCAACTTAACATACCTATTCCATGAGACTCTCCCTATATAAAAAATAGCTTTCTTGTTCAGGAAACAAGTTTAAAAAAATTATATCATCAGATATATTCCACTTGCACTGGCAGTAAAATCATGAAGCAAAGAAACATTTCTTGGAACTCCCTTATTCAGCAGAGTATCACATGGTTAGGGAATACTCCCGACGATACCAACATGGAACAATTTCTGTTGTTACTTATAACAGGCATCTTTCTTACACTACACAAGATGGTGCTCTCTCACACTTAATAAATCAACAGATATTGAAAACTGCTTCAGAGCTGGACTAAAACCCAATGTTATGATCGTTTGTTTTTTGCACTATGTTGCGAACGTTCCTTGTGAACATTCATTATAAACAACGCCTCGTACAACCTAAAGTGCATTTCCTCTTATCCGTAAATTCCCTTTTTCACGACACCCCCTCACCCAAATTGCAGAGTGCACAAGTTCTATCGCACGCACACATCGATATTTTGGCCAGAATGACTTTGAAATCAATTTTTCCCGAAGGCAATTGTTCCAAAGTCTGTTGCCAATAGAAAATATTGACATTGAAGCCCTTTCTCGGACAAATGGGTACACTTTCCTTTCCCGACACTTTCAATGTTTTTGCATTGAATTGCACTACCGTCACTTAATGTAAATACGGCACATGTATCAATAGAGAGAGGAAAAACACTTCCTTCTTCACACTAAGCCTGCCCCCCTCTTTGTGAGGCGTATTAAGAGATTTACATTCAGAAAACATTTAAAAGCTATTCATGCAGAATTCATTCGAGTAGTCTACTGCCTTTGTTGAATATTTATTCTCATGCATATTTTTTCTCCACCGTTTAACAGAACAAATAATTTTGCCACTATAATACAGATCCTACTAACATTACAAGTAAGCCTTATATATTTGCACCACTACAGTATTTACATGTTTGACTATGCGTAGGTTAATGTTTTTTTTTAATGTAAAACTACTGAATAACCAACACCAAGCGAGTTGTGTTTTATTGTAAATGCAACTTACATGTAAAACAATGGTGTGACAAACTAAAAAAGTTAACATTGCGTTGTGTTAACCTTCTATACCAGCTACAGGGAATGTGCCTGCATACATACATACATACATGCAAATGTGTGTTGCAATGTCACATATAACCTAAACCTATTCACAAAAAGGATCACCTTGCAGCTATTTACATACAGGCTATAACTGGCATTCGTAAAATAAGCTTGGATTTCCGTGCGTAAGGTGTTGTCCACTCACTGTTCTCGCTCTCTAACAAGTGATCCATAGTTCCATCGCGCATGTGTGCGGATCGGTGGCATCAAACAGCTTGCGGTGACATCATGACTAACGCCATGCATCCTGACGTCACGATGACATCACCGTGCACGACTCTACAACTCGAATAGCAAATTAGTAGCAAAATAAATGAAACACTGGCAAGTGATCGAGCAACGGAAACGGCACAGCGCGAGAATCCTCTACATGTACGAATGATCTCGCGTGCTCGGTGTAATCAATAGGCTAGTGTCAACAATATTAGGACCCTTAAACCTTTATTTAACATTTGGTAATACCATGCAATTGTGTGTGCAGGCAGTCCGCTGTTTGGTCAGTGGGGGAGTAAGCTTGTGCAACGCCATGCATGTGTGTTCACTGTGTGTTTCAACCCCTAGGTGTTTCATGTAAAGGAGACACCAGGCACAAACTGGCTGTCGCTTTATGTCAGACAAGGTGGTGTGCACCCCTTTGATACATCGCTTTGGAGGCAACGGTTGGTGGTTCACGTGCAATCGTTACACTCCCAAACACTGTGAGGCTAGGAGGTGAGCACACAATGATAGTGTAGCAATCGGGTCCTAAACCTGTCTCAAGACATTTGAGAATAATGACCACGTACATCTGGGTTTTTATCAAAGTAATCCAGTTTTCCCTCGTATGTAAAAATTCCTTTAAAAATAACAATTTATCAGACGACTCTCCCGAAACCTGGTAAAATTATCAGCAGCATCCATCAGTGAACTGGCAGAATACTGTACATGTATATTGAACAGAAGCAATGAATCAACAACATACACATAAAATGGCTTTGACTGTTAAAAACAATTTTTCTCAACCAGCTCTGTTTGGTGATAGACAGGAATTTATTAAGCTAGTCACTTGACACCTGAATTATTGACTCAACAGACGAGCCAAACGGAGGTCTCACAGGAGCCACCCACAGGTGTATCTCGCAACAGGTAACCAAAAGTGTGATTTTCCATGCCCCTCGTGATAGCCTGTTTTTCTAGTTGAGCCATACATACTGCAAGCCTGCCTTGGGCGTGAGGGTGCTGTCACAGGTGACTGCTCATGACATTTCATTTCTCAGGGCGGACGTGGCAGAAGCCAGGCGCAGCTCATTTTGCTCACGGGAGCAACGATAGAAATGGGCAATTGCTTCTGCAAATTTTCAGCCAAGGAAGCCCAAATAGCAAAACCGCCGGTGCAACAGAGAGGCAGCTCCATGCGAACGTGCCATTTGTGGCACCCAACCCGCGCGGTGCAAAAACACGAAAACGCAACGTCTCTTACGGCGAGGAGCGAGCCCTCGTCACGTACACCCCTACCGCGCGCTATAAATAGGCCGCTTTTAATGAATGAGCCGCGAATGAAAGGGACTAATAATAGGCCGTGAATAGAGGGTTGGGGGGGGGAGAAGGAGCAGGGTCAGCCAACGTAGGTGGCGCGAGCCTTACCGTCCATCCCGCACGCCGGGTTCCCAAATAACGTCGACGGTGGTGCCCGGACCAGTCTGGCAGGGTACGGCCGCTGCGGTGAACCCTGCCAGCGGGGCCCGACGGCTCAGCCGAGCGGGCCCGCGGCACAAACCACACAGGCGAACGGACGACGAAAGGCAGAGACGAAGCTAAAGATGACGATAACTGTGGCGGTGGAAAAAAGAGGAGCCGGACGGTTGATTACGAGCTGCTTGCCGGCTTAGCCGGTTGCGCGTTGGCAGCGCTCACGGGAACGAATGCGCACAGGAAGGAACGCACGACTGCCTCGCGCCACCACTCCCTCCTCCTCGCTCGCTCATTCCCTCCCACGCCCACCCCACCACTCCCCTCCCCGCGAGCGCAAGCAGAACACCACACACGCACGCGCAGCGCGCACGCGCTTACTCCCTCGCCGACTGAAGACATTGGAATACCTGGGGACACATGGGCTGCATTTGCAGCAGGGAACGTATTCTGCCTGCTGCAAGACACTGTTTATTTTTACCTCCAAGCTGCCGCGATGGCAATGTAATGAGGAAAGTGATCTCCTGAAAGCATCGCTTTTCCGGCGCACAGGCTGGAGTTATGTCGCTGTACATCTGAATGTGCTCCTCTTTCCTTGCTGCACTTGCAGCCTGTCTATTTTTAAAAGCAACACTGTACAGCCGAGCCTGGCCTGTCACTCTCTTGCCCAAAGACATCTAGTAATACTCTGAAAATAAATAAATAGATCGCAAGGATTTTGCTTGTTAACAACATTGCTCGGGGGGCTAATATCGCGTGAGAACAGAGTTAGAGCTACTGATACCCTAGGTTTTAAACCAGGTTTCACCTTTGAGTAAACTGGGTTTTCAAGTGGAGAAATGTAATGGTGTCAACCCAGTCACCAATAACCGTGTAACAAAAAGTATGGACACGAGACCAATGCAATGTGGGGGGAAAAAATAATTATAATATTTTCACTTCATATAAATTATTGCTTTGACGATTCTATTTTCTTGCCATGCTACACTCATTGCAGGGCATATACAAATTAACCCGTGAAAACAAAGTTTTTCACTATAAATCATTTATATGCGTGGCATCGGTTTTATTTTATTATTTATTTCTGTTTTTCTTGAGTAAGAGTTTCATTTTTATCACATTGGTATTTTAAATTAAATATGAAAAAAAAATTTTCCTAAAAAGTGGAAAATTTTGGAAAAAAATTTTCACGAAAATAAATTGTCACGCACAACGAGTCTGTGTGCAAAATGTCAGCTCGATTGGATCACGGGAAGTGGGTTAAAAAACGACCGAAAGATTTGCACGGTCGTAAGCGCGCAAGCAAGCAAGTGAACTTAATATAAAGGATTTAAAAAAGCATACTTACTTTGTGTGGACAAAAGGTCTAATTTCAAATGAATTCAGAAGCATTTGTTACATCATCAACTGGGGCTAGTTTAAAATCACAAGGTGTTGCACTGTTCCCTGGGTATTTCAAACAGAAACATCGTCATCTAAATTACACGATACAAACAGAAAAAGTGGAACAAAACTGGGAGAGAAAAAATAAAACATAGGGAGAGTTTGAAAATTGCTTCAGATATTCAGTTGCTGGAAACGCATATACAGGAACAAAAGCCATGTGTTGATATGGTTAGAGCACTCATCCCATGATTGGAAAAAGGCAAATTTAAATCTGGGTCGAGGGTTGGCTCAACCCACCATTCTGCTTGGGTCAATAAAATCAGTACCACCTTGATTTTAGCCAAGAAGTGCTTCTCCACACAACTACTAATATCCTCAACTTAAATGATTATCATGCTTCCATGCTTAAAAGAGAATTGTAGTAACCCTCATCTGCTGGTAGCCCTGAGCTAGTTGTGGGAATGCCATGTTACCATAACAGGGCCAGTATATTAACAAAACAACCCTTTGCTATGAATTGCATTATGGAAATAAATAATAACTTAGGTCGCAGATATGAAACAAGTCTCCGATTCGGCAATTTAAATATACTCTTAAGCCCTCAATGGACAAATGATATAATGCGTGAAATACATCACAGCAAAGTTCAGTGAAACGCTGCACGTACGTGGGAATTTTAAAGCCATGTACTGCGAGAACAAAAATTACTATTGAGTTGAATTATGATCCTAAATCATGGCAATTAATCAAGTAGTGGATGGGATGAATTACTACACGCCTCATAACATGTTTCCTTTGCAAAAGAGATCATGAATTGCATTGAGCTCTCATCAGGTTTGAAACATGCTGAGGTAGACTGCTTCTCTCGTCGAATCACCAGGAGGGGACAGCGCAAAGTTCAAACTGGTTTAATTCTCACGACCCCCGCTTCACCAACCCACACTGACTAGTGTGGTATAAAGTACAATCTGTTTTTCTATAACGTGGTAGTTGCGTTCCTGAATAACACCACGTTGTGGAACAATCGCGTTATAATAAATATAGGGTAAAGCACAGTTCGCGATAACACATGAGATGCGTATGTAGGCTGAAATAAGACTGAGGTGGAGCATCTAGAAGCATCCAGCAGCATCCCAACGCCTTGTGTGATGCGATGCTGAGGCAGCCGTACAACCGCTTATTCCTACTCACGCGACGCAATTCTGGTCACTCAATTCTGTTATATCCAATTCCCATCCGCGTTATAAAGTGTTCCCTAATACATTTATCAATTCGCGTTATGAAAACACGCGTTACAGCAGAATTGACCGGATAGTAAAACAAACGATGACTGACAGTGTCTGTCATGGCCAAGCAGTAGCACGCTTGCGGCTTGTTGTAGAGGTTCACGGTTGAGCCCAGTAGACTTCCTAGTTAATGTGGATCTATGTAATCAAAACAGATGTCGTGTGCTTCATATCCCAGTTTGTTATTTGAAAAAGAGATGGTCACAGTAAGTATTTGTTATATTTGGAAATTGTTCATAAATTAACTTAGTTTGTTGTCCTTCCCCCGCACCGCCGATTATCACTGTTAGCTACGTATGGTGCGAAAGAAGTTCAACATACAAACATACATAGCTGGGTAAAACCAAACAGCGAAATCACCCACACTGTAAAACTGCAGACTTTAATGGTCTATCTTCTTATGGCTGATGTGGATGTAGAGTAAAACTATAATTTTACATTGAAGTAATCGAGCCAGATAACTTTGTCAAAAGTAGCATAGGGTATTGTTGAGATGTCTCCTTCACGTTTATGAAACGGGCATTGAGTTGTTATGTGTTCCATGGTCTGTTTTGGGTGACCACCGTCGCACACCGGAGATTTTATCGTTTTCCATTTATGCATCCAGTATCTGCATTTTTTGCCATGGTTTGTGCAGGCACAGTTGAGGGTTATGGCTCAAAAGCTTCGCAGATCGGAGCCAAATCTTGCGTCATCGGCTCTTTCACAAGGGGTTTCTCTGTGACTTCTTGTGAACTCCATTTGGCTTTCAAATCTAGATTTGCTGTCTGAGGCAAAGGTCAAAGCCGGTGTCTTCGCGGACCACAGATAAAGAAGATCCCCGAGTGCAATGAATTCCCCAAAAAGCTCACGAGTAAGGAAAAAGTGGCTTGGGACAGCTTTGTCGCAGTGGTTCGTGGCTTCCTGGACAATCACAAGGTAGAAAACTACGTGGAGCTGGTTGAGACTCTGGTGAAGAACTACGGCACACAATGGGCTGTAGGATGTCCCTCAAAGTCCATATCCTTGATACTCATTTTGATAAATTCCAGCAGACCATTGGAGCATACTCGGAGGAGCAAGGCGAGCGCTTCCACCAGGATATACTGGACTTTGAACGCCGCTACCAAGGACAGTAAAACGAGAACATGATGGGAGACTACATTTGGGGGCTGATTCGTGAAAATTGTAAATCTCGAAAAAACTACTCACTTCAAAATCTTTTGTCGTCATTTTTACATGTTAAATTTGATTCGTATGTTGTTTGTTTCTGACTTTATGTGAACGAAAAGACACAAATTCGCCCGATTTCTCATTGAAAAGAGGTACATTTCAAAACATCACTGTCCCGATCACAAAAGCAAAGTTTGTGGGGAATAATCGCCATTTTATATACTTTTTAGGCATAAGCAATTACGGAATAACACTTACTACGCAGGAACAAAAATTGTGTTACATAGTGTTATTTGAGTGTGGCTAGGTCTGATCCATACTGGTGCCCAGGACTCAACTACGGAGTACATCAGCAGAACTGATGCATCAGCATCAGTTCTACTGATGTCGATGCTCCCCAACTTGTGCTTGTCAGTTGACCATTGTCTTCGTCTTTGCGGCTACCTTCTTCAAATGGTTATGGAAAAGTTACCATGTTGTCCAGCTTACCTCCTAGTTCGTTTAGAGAGGGGTAATGTTGCAGTGTTGCTGCAAAAGAACAATTTCAGGATGCGCTAAGCATTTCTGTTATCATGATGAAAAGCAGTGAGTTGATATGTGGGGGTTTGGCTTGAGCCTCCATTTCCTGAAAAAATCCCTCAATGGTGTTTAGGTCCCAGTTCAAGGTGGATTCGATGTCATTGGAGGTGGCTGCTTGTTTTGCCAGGACAATGGCATCCGCATATGTACGTTCGGGTTAATTTGCTCATGGCATGTTGCTTGTGTCGACGTTGATGAGTGTCGGCGCAAGTAATGAGCGTTTTGGTAGCTCCGTGGTTGAGGAACTGGAGTGAGCTGACTGTCACCCAAATGGGGAGACGTAGTCGCATCGTCCATACCAAGCATGGTGTTTGCAGCAGAGCATGATTCTTGTAAGCTTAATCTCCTTTAACCCACACCATGGTGTAGGCTGGTGAGTGGAAGTTGGCAGCCTTCACGCAGCCCCGAAATCACGACCAATCATGTTTCCAGAGCAACAACTCATAATGGCCCGTGAAAAAGTGGCTACGTCGTGATATCCTTACACGAAAAAATGGCGAGAATACCAAGCATACGAATGATTTTAATTAATTTAGCAGTGGCTGGACAAGGGGCAAAGAGAAGACATCATTTTGTGAAATGCACGACATGCTACCCACCTGTATTATCCTTGCCATCCCACGCTCATGCACATTTTTTACCTCAACATGTTCCTGTAATGTTTATACCCAAGTCTCCCCTATAAGCAAGCAGCTGAGTCTCATGGCACTCCCACCTGCTCCTAAATAAAGGACTTTTCTCCACAATCCTGCAGGCAGGCGTGAGCATGCGTGTGTGCAATGCACAAGAGACCTCGGCTCAAACCGACTTTAGAGTCTGCACACGCCGATTGCTGTCGACAAACCCACGTGTGAGAAGCCAACATTACCACTGACAACACGGGATGGTTGAACACCAGGAAACAGTTGTGCATCGCAGGAAAGATTTTGTCACACAGAAGCATGGTTTTCCCATGTGTGATGAAGGATGTTTTTCAACTTTTTCCTCTAAATTTTATTCAGGCTGTGTGAATGGGTGTGAAGTTATAACATAAATCTACATTTGTATCATTGACTAAACGACTTTTAAAGTAATGCTAATAAATAAATAAATGTATACCAACTATTCACAATCCACCAATTAAGAATCCCCATGCCATGTCAATGTGTTTTTTTTTACCATACTTCACTACGCTGGCTAGTATGGGCTTGTGAAGAAAGGTGATAGCAGGACCAGTTTTTATACCAAGTGCTACTGATGTTCGCCATGGCCACTATTGGACTCAGGTCAGTAGATTTATACTGCAGCTCGCAAAACAACTGTACCACTTTCCACTTCTCAAGTCAACACGTTACTGTAATGTTTACACCCAAACTTCCGGTCGTCACTTTAAAAGGCTTCTAATCCTTACTTCTACTCCTTATTAAGTAACACACCTTGTTTTATTATGCCCTATGAAGATTGTCCATTTAATGGCAGTTTGTTGTGCTGTTATTGGGGACTGGTTGAGACTATGAACTTGCTACAAGTGATAATTCGGTTTAATCACAGGTGGATGCCTAGGACCTCATGGGTGTCCACTCCATGCTTTGGATTAGTATTATATTTCACTGGTAAAAGATAAAGTTACAAATTTTTACCTTTAGTTTGGCCTAAAAATGTCCTAGAACTCTTTATGTGAACGTTGCACCCCTGCAGTAACTTTGTCGCTTGTGTTTTTGTTCCACCACTGAGCTCTCTTGGCCATATTGCATTAATGTGTTGCCACCATCTTCAAAGCCAATAATTGACTACGGTCATTTTGGAAAAAAAATATTGGCCAATGTTACAGACTTAAGCGAGACTCAGTCTTTAACTCAGCCCTGTGCTATATTTCTTATAATAATTAGTCACTGGTCTGTCAATGTGGACTCTAAAATGTAGTCGAAAGTCTTCTACAGTCAGAAAGAACAAAATTACATTGGCTAAATTTGGCTTAAACAGGTTCTCTAATGATTTACCTTCACAATCTGTTAATATCTTAATTTTACAAGAAAAGCCTAAAAAAACCAATAACATGCCTCCAATTTATTTCACAGCCCCTTTCATCAGTTCACTGCTGCATGAGTCTCCCCATGTCATGTGGGTTGTGGGAGTTTGCGACCATACTTCACCACACTGTTTCATGTGTGAAGGCAGAGGAGAATACAAGTTGGATTTGGGTACACTTCCCTCTGCTGACAATGGAGCCTTGCAGTGACCTATGACACCTGCTTTGTGCATGGTGGTTGCCCATCCAAACAATATCCAGATTCAAAGTCTGCTTCTCTACCGAGATCCTATGAAATTGGGCGCATTGCATGTGATTTAGTCAAAGGCATGTTCAAAACATCAACACAAAAACTGTAAAATATGTATGAAGCTCTTCATACATGGAAATACACTCTCTATTACACTTAGAAACAATGAAGACCGTGTTAGCTTTCAACAAGTTATTACAGTATATTCTTTATTTAGAAATTATGAATGGGGGTGTGTTAGAACTGCACCTGTTCATTGTGTATAGCGATATTCATCTTTAAGTCATCTTTATTAGAATTAGTACGACTCTGGTTGGACTGGGCACTGTTATGGGAATGTAGAAACAATGTGGAATTTATTTCATTGATCTGTCTCAGTGCCACCCATGGAAATAAGTGCTGCCCCACTCATCTTATTGGTTCTTTCACAAAGTCACGTAGAAGGGAAATAAAATAATAAAAATAAAACAGAATAAAATACAATTCTCACGACGTTTCGGCCACAACGCAAGCAGCCGTCCCTCAGGTGAAGAACAGGTCTGTCGGAAAGACAGCGTCTGAATGAACACCACCAAGCTTGGCAGCGTATATTTAAGCTGCGTTAGGGGAGGAAGAGCGCCTTGACAAAGGAATTTGCATATCAACAGAGGAATTTAGCATATTTATGGGAAATACAGATATGGGATTAGTCACTACTTGTGGAATGCGTCGGAAAGACAGCGTTAGTATGAGAGGAGACACTTTTTTTACCTGAAATAAAAATGAGATGGAGGAATACAAAGCAAATTATGGATAGTTTTGCATCGTGATACAGCTCTATTTTCCCTGTTCCTGGCATGTTGATAGTACAACTGAAACACTCTGTAGAATACAAAACAAACCCTATGCTCGATTGCCATTTTAAATTGAAATCAAAGTCTTTTTATTTTTTCCGAACAAACATGTTTGTTAGAATGCTGAGGCTACCTGCCAGGTCTAACCTGTCGGAATGCATGTTTCCATAAATGAGGTACCGTGAAAATCCACACACACTCTCACACATGTTAAATGCCAAACAACTCCACCCGTGGGCCACATAGCACTCTTCTAGTGGGGCCAGATGATCTACTTTCGAGTTATTTGCTGCTGTAGATTTGAAAAAGGTTCCATAACTTTCTGGCCTCACTGCATATCTGTGTGGCTTGTATCTTAAATTGCGCACTTTGAAGGTGTCTACTTCCAAAAAGTTACAAATGTTTATATTGCTTGATAATAAGTTTTTCCCCTTTTATCTGGCAACAAAACAGGTGTTAAGTTGTTAAAACACCAAACTGAAACCTTTTACAATGAATCATGTCTGCATTAACCACAACACGTGTGGTCAAAATACAAACAAAAAACATAGTACTGGCAAAGGAGGTCCCATGATGAAGATGCTCACCCCGAGCTCTCATTACTCTGATGGTGGCATTGTCTTTGTGCTGTACGCCTTTTGGCGTCCTCTGGGCTAACACCGTTTGAGACGAGGCTCAAAAGAAAGCTGTCTCTGGTGTGGATCAATCCGTTTCAAGGACAATGCATATATTATCAGAGTATGCTTTTTGTTTGCATTCTGACCATAAGTATTGTGGTTAATGCAGACATGATTTCCTTGTAAAAGGTGTTTTAACATCTTAATACCTGTTTTTTTGCCAGAAAAAAGGGGAAAACCTATTCTCATATTTTGGTATTGGCAAAGGAGCTCC
Source organism: Lampetra fluviatilis (assembly GCF_964198595.1). Lineage (NCBI taxonomy): Eukaryota > Metazoa > Chordata > Hyperoartia > Petromyzontiformes > Petromyzontidae > Lampetra > Lampetra fluviatilis. The sequence goes on along the minus strand of NC_136320.1, from coordinate 5,790,141 downwards.
CATGATGTTTCTATTGCTTGTTTGCGTTTTATTATCTCTCTATATATAAAAGGGAAAATTGTGAATATGTGTGTCTGTTCAAAATGTTTAGCGTACTTCCCGACATGCAACAAACTTGAAATTTGCCATGTGGGTATTTTCCAGCGTAACGGAGTGTGCCTGCTGATCGCGGGTAAAGTGAAATACAAATGTGTTGCAGGTCTAAGGCGTTCTTCGCGCAGCATTGTTTTATTATTTCAGTCGTTTACTGCTGTACGCACCCTAAAGGTTGTGTGTCTGCAGCAAGCGTGTGTTTGTGTACCCATGGACGCGCGCGCGTTTGTGTGTGGGGGAAGCGGTAGCGTAGTGGTTATCGCGCCGCGCTACAAACCCGGCGGCCCGAGTTCGATTACCGCTCACGGCCACCCCAGTGACGATTATTTGAACCGGTCCTGGGACTCCCTTAGGTCGACTCAGCCTCAAACGAGTAACTGGTGTGGTGTGTGAACATCGCCACTGGGGAGACAAAGGCGGCCGGGCGTGGTGAATCCAAGTCCCAGCGAGTTATTAATAATTTACTCAAATGCATGTGTCGAAGCACAGTACTTTTGTCAATATACTGCTGGATGAGAGCTGCTCTAGGGGTTGTGAGGATTACGAGACCATTGCTTCATTATGCTCGTCGTTGAGGGTTGGTCATGGCGGGGAGAAGAGACATGAAAACGTAGATGTACTGTATAACAGTATATTTTGGTGCACTGCCTGCTGCTAACACCCAAATAGCCCCACAGTCAACAATATCTGTCCTGTTCATTCTGGCCACCTATTCAAGCATTATCCAGGCTCAACTCTGCTTAGTTGTCGAGATCAAGATTCCGCAGTGTCTGGGTAACTTAGAAAAAGGCAGTTATTGAGTCAGGAGAATCAAATCAAGACTTTTGCTCATCCACGTAACTAACACACATGCTGTTTATACACTCTATATTCCACAAACTAAAGAAAATATTGACACACAGGGCAAGCGCCCCCATGGTAGTTCCCTGTTGACACTGCTCAAAATCAAGACACAAGCAGTAACGTGTTGTCGGAAGCTAATTCTGCACAATCGGCCACAGGAAAAACACAATCTTCATGCCCTCTATTGGGAGCCTTGAAAGGCACTGTGCTTACACACGGGCCACCGGTGTAGACATATGGGCACGGACTGATGCTGGATCATTCTGAACCACGAGCCTTTTGCCCGTCCAAGGACGGGTGTATTGCAGTAAATCTGAAACTTGCAAGCGAAAAACAGACCGCGACGTGATATTCACTGCATTAGGTTTAACACGTAGGCTTTCGTGACCAATTTCCATCCATAACAGAGGTTTTTGACGAATTAGAGAATCTATCGAAATTGAAAGAAATCAAAATAACTTTAACCGTTCGGATAGCTACCGCCTTAGTGCTTCGTGGAAGCGAATCATCAAATAATACATTATTTAAATGCTTGCCTACAAAGGGCAGCGTACTTCAATTAGGGATTCCTGCAGTCACGAAAGCTTCGAATAGAATGAAAATATTGTTGATGTATGTCACAGTCACATTGGTGCCCTATCTGAGTCTGTAAAGGTAATTGGAGTAACGCTTGACAAACATCTCAATTTCAACTGCAGCATTACAAACATCTGCTGTGATTGGAACAATCACATCCGGGCACTCCGCAATATTAAGACTGGTGGTACTGGACAAATTGACTGTGAGCACACTTGCTTGTAGTATTGTGAACACACGACTAGATTCCTGCAATTCGCTGCTGATCATCATCTGGTAACTTCAGCAGGCAACAGCAAATTCAGCCTCACACGTTTTCATCCACGAGGCATCACATCGTGACACTTCTACCACACCTTTCATGGGTCTTCATTGGCTGCCGATTCAGAAATGTATCGAGTACAAGGCTGCTCCCATCACTCACCAGGCTCTGACAGATTCGTCGCCCATCTGTGTTTGAACAACTCACAATCTGATCAGACTTCTGTGATCAGCCAGCAAATCCTTGCTGTGATTCCACTGACCAGAACCGTAATGGCCGACAGAGCATTTCCAGTCGCCTCTCCACCGGTGTGGAATACTCTGCCAGATTACCTCAGAGCCATCCCATCTCAAGAAACGTTGAACAAAAACATTTCATCACATCCTTGTTTCGTGCAGCCTTTGGAACTTAAGACTGAAAGTCACCAGCGCCTCTGCATTCAGGCATCGCCAAAGGCCTCCGCCTCGTGACAATGTCTCTAAAATATGGCGCTGGGCAAATAAATATTGAACTTCAGAGAAAACATTCCCACCACTAGTGACCATTCTCGTTGCATTGTTTCCCTCGACCTGCGTTTTGGCTGCAAGGGGAGAATAATGCGAACAAGGCAAAAAAAAAAGGGCTTGGCAGTCAACACGTGAATTATGTAGTAGAGTCGTGGGCACTACACAAACTACCTATGCAATAATCACCGAGCCCTCTAAAAACACTGATGCACGTGAGATGTGAAGCTGCATATTTTCCCAAAGCCACTCAACTTTGTTTTTAAGTTTAAGACTACTTTAATGATACCTAGCTTAAAGTTGATTCTCATATTAATAATACATGAATTAAACTCTTTTCACCTGAAGACGGTTGCTTGTGTTGCGATCGAAACGTCGTGATCTATTATTTTTTCTACCTACGTCGCTTTACCGAAAGAACCAATGAGTATGAATTCAGCTGTTAATATCTCAACCCACTATTTATCATTCTTATTATTTTCCATATGATTTGTACAACAAAACTCCACTCTAGGTTCTAGATGCACCCTAACAAATTATTGTTACGCTAGTTTGCCTAAAACAGCCTCAATGAGCCCCAACACTTTCTGTATGAGGAGCATGCAAACTTGCAAGTAAGGGGCGATGCTGCAATGCGTAATCCCATTATGTGTGTACATTATACTGTTTTTGGGCCCCAAAAATCACAATAACTATGAGTGGCTGCTCGCAATTAATCAACATTGACGTATGGTGACATGTGCAAGCGATTAGACAGTGATTGCATGTCTATGGTCGCAAAAACCTACGTGTTGTTAAACAGGCAAAAACGAAATAATTTATGTTGACTAACTGTGAGAAACCCAACTAATCATAGATGTCAATTGGAATTTACATTTTAACACGTAGGCTTCACCATTCTGGGGAATTGATGATGCTGGATGCAATTACCAGCGAAACGTCGTACTCAAAAATTGTAAATGTTGTGGTTTCACACTTCAACACACCGGTGGGCTAAAGCAGTGAACTATTTGTCTTTTGTCAACGTGACATTTTTTTTTACTGATTGGCCGTGTCGGGTGGTGGAGGGTTACGACACATTTATAAATAACGCGATCTAAACCCAAAAACGTTGATTATGGAATTTACATGACGAGGTTAACCCCCCTCTGGTCTTCGCATCTGTTTGGCTCACAAGTGACGACATCATATTCACCCCTCTATTTAAGACTGAAACAGGAGGATTCCTCCACACACAATGCTGACTGTCGCCTGATGAGGCTGGTTGTCATTTCTGGCGAAACATCACAGCATTCGAATTGTAAATGTTGTGGGATTACTCTCCAACACGCTGGTGTGCTGAACTAGTAACTAATTGGCATGTTTTGTTCATGACAAACCATACTGACTGTTGGGTGGTGGCAAATTTCACGACACATTTCTATTCATGCAATCCAACTCACAAAAACCTCTATTTTGGGAAAAAATACCTCAATCAACTGTGGATGGGTGACCCTGTTTATGGCAAAACATCGATACATTTCTGTAAACAGGACAGAGCAGGGTTATGCCCTTAACGTAAAAAAAAATATTTCCACTGCATTTCACTCATGTTAAAAACACAGAAAGAACACGCTCATCGCGTGGTATGGTACATAACTACTGTTGTTTAAATATTTCAAAATACTAGCGCTGAATAAACATAAAAACGTATTCATTCATGAAAAACAGCAATTATTGGGGTTAATGAAATGGGCCAAGCTTTCTTCCATCTGTGCGTAACTAATAAGAGCTTTAACACTGGCTACAAGACCAAGTGGCCATTGTCTTAGCCCAAGCGTTGTATAGGTTCCTTGGTTCAAATACCACAGCCAAAAAGTTGACGAAGTAATTGCTTAGATTAAAGTTACTTTAAATAAAATACCCTGAAAAGCACAAATCTGGAAGGATATGCTGTGGTTTGCAAGAGCACTTTGACTCAAAAAGGAAATGTGCTAATTAAATCCTTCTCTGGGGGTTTACTCAGCCTGTTATACCTCAGGGAAATTAGTGTCATTCTACAGTTGTCCTAAGGCTTGTTAAACTAATTCTGATGGGTTATCAAATGTTATTGGCAAGTGCAATACATCTGCATAAATCACGATTCTTTTTGCCAGTTCTACATGTATATAGAGCCCGTTTGTCAATCCATTGAGCAGGTGATTGACAGAAGGGCTGTACACCACATTGGTCAGCGCAGGTTGGTGAAGGCAGGCAGCATAGACGTGGAAGCATACAAGTACAGTACAACAATACACTTTGCTGCAACGTCCTCTGTTGCCCACAACGCAGATGCGCAGCGTTATGACAATCTGTTTGTGCATTATAGTCGCCCATCGAAGCACAAATCTGACGAGGTTGAGAGCATTCTCGGTAACTTGGTCAAAAACGGCCTCCTACAAAGTGGTATTAATTTAAAAAACGCACAGACACACCAACATCGGACACGTAGAACAGACAAAATAACAAATAATGATCCATGTTGTATCCACTTCTGGATGAAGGCCTCCCAATGCCATTGGCATCCGTCGCGCTGTTACGACGCCGCAATCCATCTCACTCTTGTGCACGAGCCTTCTCTCATCACTTCATCTCCGTGGTGGTCATACTGGTGGGTGTATTTTCTTATGTTGGTCAGTGTGGGTTCGTAAAGAAAGGGAGGGGGCAGCCCTGGTTGTGATATCACTTGGCACTGATGTTAGCCGTGTTTTGCAATCGAACTCGGGTCACTGGGTTAATAGCACAGGCGCAGCGCTCGAGCCCATAAAACAAACATCCCACTTCATCAGAGTCTGCCACCTGCTGGGCTGAATAAAACACCGTGCAAATCGAGGCTATTTTTAAACGACAGCACACAGCACATTCATTTTTTCTGAAGCAGTGCATGTTTTTTGGTGTAATGCCTCGAGTACACATTTTTTTTTATTGTCCACAACAATATCTTTGGAATGCATGCAAAATGCTGACTAAAACAATACCAAAAGTGAACACCATGATTACATTGTCTTTTGATGACATACTAATCATGTCTTCAGTAGGTTACGAAAATAAATTCCATTCGAAGACCTCAGAGAGAACATGTAACATAACCACGAGTCAGTTCATGGCCTCAAATTACAGCATCACTCCAACTACTTCCCAAGTCCCTTCATTGTCCAATGATCTACTCTGTGATACAGACTTTCACATGCCCTGCAAAAAGTGTTAATCACATGGCAATCAAAATAAAAAATGAAGGTTTCTTCTGTAAAATTAAATTACAAATAAAATGTAATATAATTGTGTTATTTCTGATTGAAATGAGACTTGCTACACTTGACCACCTGGTCTAATTGCAAGTGTCCAAACCCCAGATTTTGCACCAAGGCTAATAGTGGTGCCGATTCAGTGTTTGGTTATGAGCAACTTTCCTAACGTTTGGTTTTTCACTCCACACATTTAATAACTTTGTTATTAATTAATAACAATTAATAACGAGTTGATCATTAGCAGACACTATAATCATTGGGTGATATATGCATTGGATAATGCATACTCTATAAGATAATAGGTTTTCCCCCTTTTTTCTGGCAACAAAACCGGTGTTAAAATTTCGATTTAAAGCTTTCGTGACTGCAGGGATTCATCTTCTTGGTTCTTTCGGTAAAGTCACGTAGAAGGGAAGTAATAAAATAATAATAAAACATAATAAAATAATTCTCACGACGTTTTGGCCACAACCTGAGGACGGCTGCTTGCGTTGTGGCCGAAACGTCGTGAGAATTATTTTATAATGTTTTATTTTTATTATTTTATTACTTCCCTTCTACGTGACTTTACTGAAAGAACCAAGAAGACGGTGTTAAGATGTTAAAACACCAAACTGAAACCTTTAACAAGGAATCATGTCTGCATTAGCCACAATGCTTGTGGTCAGAATGCAAACAAAAAACACTGATAATATATGCATTGTCTTTGAAACGGATTGGTCCACAACAGAGACAGCCTAGTCTCAAACGGTGTTAGACCAGGACTTTTGGCGTCCTCTGGTACGGCCGCGGTACGGCCGCGGTGTATACATAGCTTTTTATTTAGTATTAGTAATTCGCCATGAGCCGAATTGCCATACCGAATGGTACAATTTCGGCGTACACGTGGAGCGACGCCACGCGCCGACCAAAACAAAGACTCGGTCTCGTGGCGGCGCGCATTGTGAGGGTTGGTGCAGACACGTTGCTTTGGACTTGACCTTGTTAATGCACTCTGTGCCATCCAATCCTCAGAAATGTCGTCTACATCTACATTAAGAAGTAGAAGTAAGGGGGTGAAGTATAAATCGCTTAGTCTGCGAGACAAATCCAAAATGTTGGATAGAATTGATGCATGCGTGTGTCAATGCGTATGGTGGATCCTAGCAGCTCCAAGAAGGTACAGAAGAGGATCAAGGCCACAAAGTTTGTTGACTTGGAGAGTGCAGTGTACAAGTGGTCGAACAAGGAGCGTGCAGCTGGCGTTAACGTTCGCGTTGTGGGGCAGGAGGCACTGGGGAGTACCACTGTTCATCATTCGGAATATTGGATAATTCGGCAAGGCGAGAGCGCCATGTGTCGAATTAACAAGGGTTTCTATAGATTTAAAATGTTTTCATGTGTCTTGACTTGTTTATTATGTTGTGTCAATTGAGGCCGTGGACACCCTTGCAAACGAGGTGTTCGATAAAGATTTATTCAGGTGACATTTTCCAATTAAATAAATAATGTTTGCGCCGTTAAAACTTGGCAAGTTAGACTTGCCGACATCTGGCGCAATAGCTAATTTAAGTAACTATTACTCCTGGCCTTGTACAACACATTACAGTATATAGCTACAAACCACATGACACACATTCCCAAACGCACACACAATTTGATAATAAAGATATACACACTTCACACAAATTAGTTACAAACATGCACATAGACTCCATGGAAACCACTATCATATCTGTCAACCCATACGGTTTACCCGTATTATTGTAACGGGAAATTTAGCTCTCAGGTCCATACAGCAGACAGCCGTTTCAATATGGGCAAAAAATGTGTTTGTCTATTTGTTTGTGTTTCTCCCTTATGATGGTACTTTGAAGGATGAACGTTGAGATTTATAAGGACACGGGGTGACCAATAAGGTCTGAATTGGTCTGTAATAAGATAGGCACTGATAATGGGTTGGCAGGTATACACTATGCCCCGGACCGGTTCATTCAGTATCGTCTTGCCCTTCCTACTCCCCCTACCCATAACCTGAGGGCACAATGCTGGCTCCGCAGCATAAATGTGGCGCCACCGTGTGGCAAATGCAGTGAAGCTGGCTGCATCGGCACAAGACAAGGGGATAGGAAGGCTCTTAAGCAGCCAAGTCAGAATCACTGATTCTACACAGGACCAAGGTCAATAAATCATAATAATTTCATTTTAGACAGCGTCATTCATGCAATACGATCCCTCAACGCTGCACAGCAATTATCCAGTTCCATACACATAATACAAAAACAAAACCCCACTACTTAGCAAAAGAAATGAATACATAAATAATGAGGAAAAATATACACATAACAAGAAAAAATAATTATCGGAGAGAAAATAAATAGAAATAAATAAATCCGTTCAGTCTCCATACCCCAGACCACAATCCCAACATTTCGCCGGATTTTGGAGAACCTTTCCTGGAGAGATGGTGGAGTGGCCAAAAAGTTAAGAGCCAGTTTGACAATAATATAAATGCCTACTTTCCAGCCGATGTCAGGACAAATACATTGGCCTTTAGTTCAGATTTGAATAAGTTAAATGATTTCATTTTTCAGATGTGTAGTGGGAGAGTGTTCCAGACTGTGGGGGCTGTATATGTGAATGCTCGTCCACCAATTAATTTGTGTTTAATTTTTGGGGTGGACATGAAACCTCGTGAAGCAGAGCGGAGAACCTGAGGTGGGGAATAAACTGAAATGAGTGGAGAAAGATAGGCAGGGGCTAGCTCATGAAGAATTGTAGAAACAGTCAGAGCAGTCTTGAAAGTTATTCTGGACTGAATAGGTAGCGAGTGGAGGGATCGTAAGATGGGTGTAATAGGATGACAGCATTCTGCACATATTGTACACGTTGGATAAGATACAAGTGAAGACCATATAACAGAGAATTGCAATAGTCTAGCCTGTAGGTAACAAAGGCATAAATAATTGTTTCTGCAGCCATATCGGAGAAACAGTTACAGATACGAGAAGTTAAGGAGATGGAAATAATCAGTTTGCACATAAACGAAATGTGAGAAGAAAAAGATAAGTTCGTCAAGAATCCGTGCCTGTTGACTGACATGAAGATCAGAGTCAAGCAGACTAACAGTACAGTGATAACGCTTCGAAGGGATTTTCTTCCAACTAAGCGAACTTGAGCTTTAGCATTATTCATTTGAAGAAAATTTGCCGCGAGCCAGTCGGCAACTGCGATCAAACAGGAAGACAGAGTGGAAGTTGGATTGATATCAGATTGACTGAAACTGATATAAATCTGTGTATCATCTGCATATAAATGGTGTTTTATACCAAAACAGCAAAGATGTTTCTGAACCGCCCTCTGCTGCCCATCACTTAGTCCCACAGCCCCATGACAAGTGCATGGTGGTCAACCATCCAAGAACTATCTCGGCTCAATTATGCTCATTTTTCAAGACCTGATGAGAACGGATGTATTCTGGGTGATTTGGTCATAGACAGCAAATTAAAAGGGATTGTTTCAGTTACTTCTACGGAGCTCAAATGTGCTGTTATTGGAGTACTTAACTCTAATAATTGGAAGGTTTCCAGTTCACATACTGGTCGGATTTTGACTCAACCCATCATCCCTTTATGGTCAATGAGTAGCCACTTTGTTGGATGTCACAAGTGGCCCTATTGTGGAGAGAATGACCCTCATATGTGAAAAAGGTATTTCCATCACTGGAGATAAGGACCAACCCAATGTTCATTCATCTACATAGAGTTTGACTTCTAAGCTTTGCAAGTCTGTGATTTTTGTCATGTAATTACATTAAAAATTATCAAACATTTCGAAATCGGAGAATTATATATCATAGTTTTGGAAATGAAAGTGCCTGAATAAGTGCTAAAGCCAGATTTTGTTATGTTGGCTGTGAACAGGTTGTTAATTAACTACCAAAGGGGGCAGCACTGCCATGACAGTTACATTTTAAACTTAACACTTTGTAAACTGTGAAAATAATAAATTCATTTGAAATCACAAAAAATTATAACAATAGCTATTGCAAACCACATAGGTACTTTCTGTATCAGTGGGCTCTCACGGGATTGTATTTATAATATTGAATATGAAAATAATTCCTGACTATCCAACAGTACAATTTCATCCTAAACTTAAAAGTAACTCTAGTTCTAACTGCAACCCAAACATTACTTATAACCCGAAATCACACCCGAATTCTAACTCTAACCCCTATTATATACTGGGAATCATAACTCTTGACTCCAATCTTCACATAAAGCCCTATTTAATACCGAACGCTCACCTTAACCATTCATCTGTGAGGTTCTTTGAATGTTATCCTCTCATATGCATGGGTTCTCCTCAGATACTCTGGTTTCCTGCTACATGAAAACACTCATTCAGTATACTTCGGGATTAATTATTAAATACAGCTGACTCCCCCCTCTCCCACCAGGATGGACCAGTGACAGTCATGAGCACACTGCACTATGAACCCATCAACATGGGTTCGATTGATTCCTAAACACAGCAAACACCAGTGGTGAATGAAATTTGATACGGTCTTGGGCACTCACTTCACCAATCCACACTAACCAGCATGGTGAAGTATGGGTAAACAGGCCCCCTTGAACAACATGGCATGGACAGGGTTTCATCCAGCAGTGGACTAGCAAAATTTTGTAAATTGATTTCATATTGAACCCAAACTAGAGTATATACTCAATAAGCGTTTACTAGTTTTTACTTTAATCAGGGCCGGAACAGTGTAGAGCTGTAAGTAGGCACTTTATTAATCTCAATTCAAGATGAAAATCAGCCTCAATTTTACAATGTCCAATCTGGAAATGCTTGGTATAGCAACTTTATTTGCTGACTCTCCGTGTTTTTATGAGACAGTGATATGATGCATTATTTTGATTAGGTAAGGTGGCACCCTGCAATTCAGATTATTTACTCAACACGCCACACACTCTGCACACACCCCCATTTCCCCCAAGGCCTGACAGATCCAGAGCGGAAATTGGTAGCACAACCTGAAGTGGCAAACGTTAGTTGTACGAACGTAATTTTACGTGGCCAATACAATTTAATTAGTGCCACTGGTTCTTTGCCCATTGAGGTGGCTATCCAGAAGTGAAATATTTAGTCTGGGTCCATGGATTATTATGCACGTCATAGCCCTCTCTTCCATGCTCTTTATCAATCCTCGGATTGCACATGCATCCCCCTCCATCCCCACTCTCCCACTTGCCTGCCCGCCCCACACCCCAGCCAGCTGTGCGATGGGATTAACCTTCGCAAAGCAGATGCTATATTTAGGAAAACGCCAAGCACTGCGCTCACACAACGTGGCCGGAAGTATACTGGATTAGGCCCCTTACTGGTGCCCTCCACTCCCCTCATCAATTATTGCTCATCCGTGGAGGTGGCTGGGTGGCTCTGGGAGATAATGCCATGCCAGTGTCAGAGCAGTGAGCTGGCACCAGAGATCACGGGTATAGATTGTGGGCACCGATCTGATATTACTTTAGGTTCTCGGGTGTTAATTATAATAATGTACTTCGAGTACCAAAGAAAACCTCACCTGGGGCTGAAGGGTCCTACATCGGGATGTTTAGCCAATTCCACTAATACGTGTTTTGCATGTGGGAGGAAACCAGAGTACCAAATAAAACCCACACACATGAGGGGGTAACACACGAGGGGATACAACCCACACACATCTACAAGCCACCTCACAGAATAAGCGTACAATCTTGGCAGTCTCCCATTACCATACTAACCTGGCTCAAATTTGCTTAGCTTCCAAGATCTGACAATATTGGGCACATTCAATGTGATTTCGTAAGGTTCAGTACATACGATGTTCTCTATTCAGGCATCATGATGGCACAAAATAAATGCTTAAATGTTTTTGTACCATTTTATGTGTCCACTTAAATTTGAACTACTGTATATAAATTAAAAGCTTTTCCATGCTCAATCTAATGAGGGGCAGAGTTCATCTCCATTGTCAGTTCTCTGCCAGTGATGGGAATTTCACAGACCTATGTCGTCAGGGCAAACTCCTTCATAGGAACAAATACTGTTGAATTTTGATTGAAAGCTTTCGTGATTGCAGGGATTCATATTCTTAGTTCTTTCGGTAAAGTCACGTAGAAGGGAAATAATAAAATAATGGGGGAAAACCTTTTTTTATATGTGACTTTACCGAAAGAACCAAGAATATAAATACTGTTGACTTTCTACATGGGAGTCATGTTATTAACCAAAGAAAATAAGAGCCAAGTCTACCCACAACTGAGACTTTTAACTCATCACACCTTCCAATTGTGAGTTGGGAGCCTCACTGCTAAATGTTCTGTGTAAGTGACACATGCACATAATATGCACCACCTGTGATTTTAAAAAAGCACAGGACCATAATTGGCTGAACCATGTATATATTTTAGTGACATCAATAAAACAAAAACATTATTTAAAAACGATAGAAAGTGTTCTGAAACTATGGCTCCTGGAGCCAAATTTAATTGTTATATACCCGGCTGGGTGGCACTTTCATAAGAGCACTCAATTCAAAATCAGTAAGGATGTCAGTTCAAACCATGGTCAGGGATCGAATAAACTCATCATCTCTTAGGGGCCAATACGATTATCAATTTGTGAAAAGAGCTTTAACCCCACACCATCGTGAATGTGGAATTTCATCGCTTAAGGCACCCACGGAAATTAATGCATCCTAAACACTTAAGCAGGGACATATTTTGAATTTAATAACTTCATCATGAACAAATATCACCAATCTTGGGTGGCGACATGTCCTAGCGGTAGCACATCCGCTGCTTGTTTCACAAGTTCATGGTCCGCATCCAACGGCCGCCATGATTTTTACTGCAGGTGTAAAAAGCATGATAATTTGCGCCATCGGCTTCACAGCGGATGTTCAAGATACCTTGACATAATTGCAAGAGGACGCCATCATGTGCCGGTATCAGGGTCCAAATTAAAACACTAACTACAAATTATTCAATTAGGATTAGATATAAAGCAACCACTGTCCCCTACTGGCAGAGGAATACCCATTTGAGGCCAGGTGCAAAGTCACCTTGTGCACACAGAGACAGCTGCCACTGGGGAGCCCTTTCAAATGTGCTGAGATGAGATGTGATATAAAGTGCTTTTAGACGCCACAGTGTGTAGGCACGGTCTAAAAATCGAATAATTCTTATCTTCCTACAAAGTTTAATTGAAGGCTATGATTATCAGGTTGTGCATATGTGCCGAAAAAATTGTGGATGTGCAGAGGCAACTAAAACCACAGAAAATAGTATTATCGGCATAGTGTGCAGCTAATTAACGCACTATTTATAGCAAAGCACAGGCTAAAATTTAAATTTTATAAATAATTCAGACCAGAGCATGGAACACATAAAAAAAACCTGAGAAGCAGAACATGGCTTTGTATTGATTTTCCAATGAAAGTGAAGGAAAGGAACAATGTTTATCCACCTCCTAATGTAAAGACACAACCAGGTACAAATGCTGTTGCTCACAACCAAACTGCCCATGATGTATGTGCCAGGCTAGATGCAGTCTGAGGCCACGTAAATTGATATGTTTCATTAAGAGATGAAATAAGCAACTTAGAATTTAAAAAAGAACACAGAAAAAAGTATTTAACATAAGAGAGCGTTGCAATGGGTGAGACACGTGCAGGATGGATGAGAACAGTTTATTAATATAGGCATTGAAGTGGCACCCATAACTCTATGGTTCTTTTGCTAAAGTCACGTCGGTGAAAACATAATAATAATAAAAGAACCAAAAAGTATGGATCCTTGCAATCACGAAAACTTCAAATCCAGAATGGCACCCAGATGTCAGTAACTTGGGGAAAGATGTAAAGCCAGATGGTGGTGATGATGCCACTGCAAGAACCTTGCAGGGTAACGGAAGGAAGTGGAAGTGCAGTGGAATTGCATCATTGGAATTGATCATGATGCCCTTTAGTCCTTGGCCTTAAAATTGAAGCTCTTTAGTGGGGATGAATTAGAATGGCCTGGTGACTTGAGTGGAATAGTGAAGGTTTGCTCATAGGAAATGGATGCACATGTTTACTGGTTTTGAAGACTGGAGTGGCTGGTGTCCACACTGACCCTGTTTGCTGCGTTAGATCTGCCCAGTAATCCATTTAATAGTGAACCTTGTTCCTCCAAACTCTTTTCATTATGAGTGATGATGAAACAGATGGGCAAGAGAGACAGACAGGGCTGGATCACGAACCTTTCATTAAATGTGATCAATAATTTTATTTTGCAACATTTCCTTCACAATTATTATACTCGCGTACCTAAGAAAGCCTCACCTACTTTCAAGACGATTTCAGGATGGTCATGCCAAGTTCGAGCAGCAGGGGGCGACAATTGTTATGCTTCCCAATTAAAATAATTATTGAGTATTCTTTCTAAATTTGCATTCATATGAGCATGATGACACTGATTTTAGGCTCAGTAGCAAACCTTACATGTGTAGTGTGGTAAAATACGGAGTACGCACTGGTGCACGAGGGCAACCGAGGGCAGGCAGGTGCGCGTGTGTAACGTAAGGTTGCACGTGCAAACCGCCACCTCTTTAATGGGACATTCGGTTGCAGACGGGGTCGGTCCGGGGTCGTACACTGGCACTGGAGGTGTCGCCAGGGAGACGTGCGATGAGGAGTGACTGATGGCCTGACAGGCGCCAGCCTGCCGGGCCCTAAAGAGACACAAGGGAGGAGCTGGATAATTGGGAGGAGGATATAAGGGGGTGTGTGAGAGCGGAACGGGAGTTCTGGTTCTGGGACCAAGGTGAAGACATCTCGCCGCTGCCGCTCAAGGCAGGGACGAGTCGACGGGCGGGTGATGGTTGATCCCCCTGCCCGGATCGGACGAGTGAGTGGGTCTGAGGGAACGTAGGCAAGGGCAGCGGCGCAGAAGGAAAGCATCTGTGTGCAAGCTCTGTGTGAGCAAAGCCTCTGTGTGAGCGATGCTGTGTGCAAGCTCTGTGTGTGAGCGCGACTGTGTGCAAGCTCTGTGTGTAAGCTCTGTGTGAGCGATGCTGTGTGCAAGCTCTGTGTGAGCAAAGCCTCTGTGTGAGCGATGCTGTGTGCAAGCTCTGTGTGTGAGCGCGACTGTGTGCAAGCTCTGTGTGAGCGATGCTGTGTGCAAGCTCTGTGTGAGTAAAGCCTCTTTGTGAGCGCTGCTGCGTACAAGCTCTGTGTGAGCGATGCTGTGTGCAAGCTCTGTGTGAGCGATGCTGTGTGCAAGCTCTGTGTGAGCGATGCTGTGTGCAAGCTCTGTGTGAGCGATGCTGTGTGCAAGCTCTGTGTGAGCGATGCTGTGTGCAAGCTCTGTGTGTGAGCGCGACTGTGTGCAAGCTCTGTGTGAGCTGCTGTCTGTGTGCGGAGCTGCTGTGAGGAAGAGCTGCCGCAGGCAGGTCAGCGAGGTGTAAAGTAGATAGGGGAAATTAACAAAGTGACCGTAAAGACAAAGATAGGAGTGCCTACAACTGGTGCAAGAGTAGAGTAATAAAGTGTAAGCAGGTGACTTGGAACGTGTCCGAGAGTGATTCTACACAATACTACATTTGGTGTTAGAAGTGCCAACGAACCTGCGTCATGTCCAAGTCGGCGTCGAAACGAAGAAACCCACCTGCTGTGTCATCGGACGATGAAGTGGAGCAGGACGTCGTCCCTCCAATGGCTCCGGTTGCCGGGGCTTCAAGCGGCCGCTCCGACGACGTGCTACAGTCAGCGCAGGAGACCGTGGCGAGCCCAACCCTGCCGCCTCCTCCGCAGAGCTGGCTGGACGTCGCTGGTCATCTGGGAAGGCTGCTGTCGGCCGCCGCTCACCTGTTCGAGCGGATGACGGCCGTGTTGACCACTGGTCTCCAGGGCGCGCTTCACGCCGCTGTCGGGTCCGAGGTGTCGGGAGCGCCGGACCCGACTGCCATTTTGGAGACTGCAGCTGGGCTCCGCGCGTTCACCATTTTACGCGATCGGCCCACGCCGCAGCAGCAGCTGCCATCTCCCAAGCTGGAGGATGCCTCCAGACTTTGACGACTGCCGCCGGTGCACCAGTTCGTAGCTGCGGAGGGCGATTTTGATGGCCTTCCGTCGTCGGTTTGAGGCTGCCTACATGTCAGTGGGATGGATGCCCGGCGAAGCGCTCTGAGCTCTTCCCACGGCCCTCGAGGACGACTCGCTTGCCGCCTTTTTCGCCATCCCTGAGGCGGATAGTACGACCCTCACGCGCGCCTACACCGAGATGGCCGCTATCTACGACCCCCTGTCGAATGTGCGTCGAAGATTCCGCCTGCGACGACGGGGCGAGAACGAGACGCCGTTGGCGTTTCGCAGTGCTCTCCTCGCTCTGGGGCACGCGGCTTTTCCGAAAATGGACTGCCAAGCACTGGACTATCTCGCCTTGGAGCGACTTCTCTCCGTGGCTCGGGAGTTGGGGGTCACCCTCGCGGTGACGGAGGACGACAACATCACCTCCCTGCAAGTGACCCGCCGCATCCAGACACCTCGACCTCAACGACCGGCCGGCGGTGGCGGCCAGCGCATCGGGCCGGACGCGAATGCGCTCGGGGGTGCCTCCTTCGACCGTGGGTTGGAGGAGAGGGGTACGCACAGTCCCGCAAGTGCGGGAATGGCGAACCAGGCTGTGCCAACCGACCGGACGCCTCTACCGTACCTGCTACAAATGCGGCTGTGCAGGACACATCACCATCAACTGTTGCTACAGGACCAGAGGGTTCCCGCTGCATCCATCCTACGGCTTCGACGACTCTTCCCGCAACGTACAGGGCCGGAGGACCGAAGGACCACGGACGGAGCGCTGCGGACTCCCTCATCGGACCACTCATCCCACTCAAGCGGACCCGTCTC
Organism: Lampetra fluviatilis; assembly: GCF_964198595.1. Classification (NCBI taxonomy): domain Eukaryota; kingdom Metazoa; phylum Chordata; class Hyperoartia; order Petromyzontiformes; family Petromyzontidae; genus Lampetra; species Lampetra fluviatilis. Next base: position 5,773,680 of record NC_136320.1, on the reverse strand, counting down.
TACCCGCGGGGACAGGCCTGCTGCGCATACCCGTTTGCAACGCGTCGTTTTTCGTTAATTCACCATTCCCTTGTTCTTGTTCATGGTCACTGCTTATGATTGTCTTTTAGGGGTTGGTCACTGGTCACTATAGAGTTGTGTTAGGGGTTGTCACGTTGTATGCGCACGAAGGATGTATATTGCATCCGGGACGGCGCCAGCCTGCCGGGCCCTGAAGAGACACAAGGGAGGAGCTGGATAATTGGGAGGATATAAGGGGGTGTGTGAGAGCGGAGCGGGAGTTCTGGTTTTGGGACCAAGGTGAAGACATCTCGCCACTGCCACTCAAGCCAGGGATGGACCTCAAGCCTCACGAGTCGACGGGTGGGTGATGGGTGATCCCCTCCGCCCGGATCGGACGAGTGAGTGGGTCTGAGGGAACGTAGGTGAGGGCAGCAGCGCAGAAGGAGAGCAGCTGTGTGCAAGCACTGTGTGAGCAAAGCCTCTGTGTGAGCGAAGCTGTGTGCAAGCTCTGTGTGAGCAAAGCCTCTGTGTGAGCAATACTGTGTGAGCACGACTGTATGCAAGCTCTGTGTGAGCTGCTGTCTGTGTGCGGAGCTGTGAGTGCAGAGCTGCTGTGAGGAACAGCTAGCCGCGTGCAGGTCAACGAGTTGTAGATAGGGGAAGTTAACAAAGTGACTGTATAGACAGAGATAGGAGTGCCTAAAACTGGTGCAAGAGTAGAGTAATAAAGTGTAAGCAGGTGACTTGGAACAACGTGTCCAACTGAGTGATTCCACACAACACTCTCATGCCTGCACCACAGTAATCAGCCAGCACAAACGATATCCAGCATAACTCAAAAAACCGCATTGATACAGGGATAATATATCACAGATCATGTAATCAGTGGTGCACTGCGTAAGTTAGTTCAATTCATTAAAAAAGATTTGCGTCGAAGCTGTGTAGATTACAAGTGAAGCACGGGCACATGACTAACGGATAAATTAATCCGTGATAAACTTGCGTTTTTATAAGACCCAAATTGCGCTAATTTGTCATATGGGTCTATATTCAAGAACATTTTTCAGATTTAGATATATTTAAGTCTCAATATTGCTAATATATTCGACTAAACAAATCACATCAGCAGTGTCTAGTGCTGATGCATAAAATACTTATTTCTGCATTCCATGCAGATCTGCTCCTGTAGCTCCTCATTAGCCCTGCCCACCACTATGGATCACGGTTTGTGGTCTGAATATTTTTTTTCAATCTGCTGCGATGTGCTGTCAATTACAGAAGCAGAGGTGAACTACCAATAATCCACAAATGACAGGGATTTACAGAATATATTATCACAAATTATTGGATTTCTGCCAAATTAAAATACATGACTGAAATAAGACCGAATCTCATGTGCAGCACGGTTCAGAAGGAAACATTAGTTTGGCAAACTTAAGGGAGGCGGGTAGGTCGAGATGAAGTGGAAAGAGACGAAGTAGTCTACAGTAGGTGAGGGTGCAGGCCAGCTATTATATGCTCACACAACTGATGGCAGAAGGGGCTCCATTAAAGGAAGTTCAGATGAACTCCTCCTTGTGGGTATTTAACCTACCCTAGCGATTGAACAAAGATGGTGACTGCATCGCGCGCGTTCAGATACACTTCTGCGGCCGTTGGGAATGCTCTTCCTTCCGATATTAGGAAGCCACTGGAGCTATATACTTTTAAATCTAGATTGAAAACTAATTTCTTTATACGTTTTTTGTGTTTTGTTTGTTTTCCTTCCCCGTACCTCTGATTAGCACGGTTGGCTACATACGGTGAAAAGTAATTTTAACATGCATACATATTCTCCATAATAGAGGTTTTTTGGGTTAGTTCACGTAAATATATAAATGGGTCGTTAAAACCCGCCACCACCCGACACAGCCAACTAGTAAGGGTTGTCACGTAAACAGAACATGCCAATTCGTCACTAGTACAGCCTCTCTATAAAGAACGAAACAGCAAGATTTGTCCACAAATATGGCTGTCGCCTGATGAAGCTAGTCGTAATTACTGGCGAAACGTCTTACTCAGATTGTAAATGTTGTGGCTTGGCTCGCCAACCGATCTAACCCAAAAAACCTCCTATGAATGATATTGGTCGAAAAAGCCTACGTGTTATACATATTCTCCCACACTGGGCAGATGTCATGGACAAGAATGGAAAACCCACATCTTACTCTGCCACACGTGACACGCTGATGAACTGTGGCCTACTCATTTATACTGTTAGGTGGGCAGAGCTGGACGAAAAAAAAAACTGCTAGTTGTTTCAACTGCCGTGCCAGGAGATCAAATTGAACTGGTGACCTCTGGATTATAAGTCCAGTGTGCTCACCATTCCACCAGGATAGCATCCTGATGTACAATACAAGGCAAATAATTTAATTTAATCCGTGTATGTGGACAGCACGACTTCGATACAAAACAATAAATAACACTAAAGCAAAAAAAGCAATCCCATTGGGACAAAAGTAGCCTGGGCAGCGAGGCTGCTACTGAGTTGGTTACGTGCGTTTTTCCACTATAGCTGAAGTGCTGTGGTCAGGAGTAGACTACAGTGCTCAGAAACCCCCACTGCGCCATCACCAAAGCAACAGTACGTTTCCCATGGGCATGGCAGAAGAGCTAATCATGCCAAGTCCATGGTGGGAACCATGCTAGGTCATGTGATAGGTGCTTCTCAAGATTTGGGGATTGGCACCCGTGTTCCTACGGGTCATTTTTATCGAGCCCAAAGTAATTTTGGGAAAAGTGGAGCCCCCACCCAGTGTATGAAATGGTGACATTCAGATTGCAGGTTGAGTACTATGATCACAGTGCTGCCAAGCCAAAATAAAAACATGTTCCAAAACTTGACTTGTCGGCTGTCACTGGTTGAGGAGAGTCGAGACGAAAAAAGCAGCCGCTTCAGCAGACAAGTGTCAGTAATACTGACGGTGCCAAGAAGAGCTGCCGGAACCCGTCTCCTGCATGCATATAGCCGGGTTTACAGAGGCGTGGGCGCCCACGACTATGGACGTATGGGTTAAAGTGGTGGTGGAGCAGGGCTACAAGCTCAACTTCTAGGAGCTTCTGCGCTTCAGTGGATTCCAACCTTCTCCTCCACCGGAGAATTCGGAGCTCGCTTAGGGGTTCGCCAGAAACTTTCATGGCTTATGAACATCCAATCCATTCCATACGTGGCTACCCACCAACAAGGCTTTGAGTTTTACTCCAGACTTATCATGGTCAGAAAAAGCTCAGAAGGATTCAGAGCAATCTTTGATTTAAGAAGGCTAATATCTTCCTTAAGGAGCACTTCAAGGAGTATTTGCACTCCATAACGATCTCCCTGCAACAGGGAGAATGACATCAGTGGACCTGCAAGATGGCTACCTGCACGTGCCAATGCACCCTGAGGTTCTACGCCCTTGGTCAATACTACGAGTATTGAGCACTGCCATTTTGGTCTGGCCTCGGTTCCAAGAGTGTTCACCAAGAACCTTGTGGCCTTTGGTAGCAGCGATAAAGTAGAGAGGAATTCATATTTACCTCTATCTAGACAATGTTCTGGTCAGAGCATCATTATGTCCCAAGCTTCAGTGGGAAACCGAGATTGTTTTTCCACTGCTCAAGGACCACAGTTGGGTGGTAAAGCTGGCCAAATGTGTCCTCTAACCAACTCAACGGCTTTACCACCTCGGGCCGACATATGGACACACCTGGGTCTGATATACCTCCTGAGCTGTAAGCCAGTCCAGTGATCATGGCGAAAGACATCCTAGTCCAGGGGTCGCCAACCTGTGGCTCCGGAACCGCATGTGGCTCTTTAAGGACTGCTTCGTGACATTATTTATTAAGGACCATCTCGTGTTCACATGCGTTGCGGCTCTTGCAATATTGAGGGGTTTTTTTTACGAATAAAAAAATGTCTCTTATTATTTTGGTTGCCAATCCCTGTCCTAGTCCTTCTGGGACACATGGCTTCTACCACATAATTGGCAGCCAGGGCAATACTGCACAGGAAGCCACTTCATTGGGTCCTCCCACATAAATTGAATCCGACTCGGCATTATAAGATGCACCCCCAACTTTTGCTTTCAAGTAGAGAAGAAAAAACGTGCATCACATTTCAGAGAATATGGCAACTGCTAGACTGCACACTAAACAGTACGGATATGTGGTTAACTCTCAGGGTATCAGCTGATTGCACACCACTTTGGCACTCCATGGTTGGGTGAAGATTATTTCAAAAATACAACCCCAAAAACTATAACCTGTTGCTTTTTAGTCTATGAATACTGAGGCTGTGTTATCATGGGCTTTCCAACATACGTTTTAAGCTTTGTTAATGGGAAAGAGAACTTTATTTCACAGCTGTGTGATTTCCAGGAACATGGTCAGTGCTCTATAGCCATGCCACAGCCTCGCTGAACAGCACCCACACCTGTTCATAAGGTGGACACCAATGCAAAGCAACTATGGCACGATGCACCGTGGGAAATGTTCCCGTTAATCTGAGGAGCACAGCGTATGCAGGGATATTTTTTTTATCCATGATGGAGGGATTCCATGCTGCACTTGGAATTTGAAAAGTGATTTGGTAAAATTTTACTTCAAGAAGCATATTTATTACTATCGCCCTGTTATAGGTTTGGGGGTATGATGATTCACCACCCTCCACCCCATCTCTCACCAGGCCCCAGTCACACAATGTTGGAATTCAGGATTGCGCATTCAGTTCAATAACTGTATTTAATAATGATGAATTTAGTAGCTTGAGGTGAACGTACAGCATTAAATAAAAAAGTTATTTTTACACATGCAATTCGATTAATGTACAGAAAACATAAAAATCAATAAAAAATTGATAACCCAATGTATCACTATACCCCTAGTGAACTGATATTATTTTGAATATTATTGGTTCTTTCGGTAAAGTCACCAAGAATATGATTTCCTGCAGTCACGAAAGTTTTAAGTCAAAAATTATTTAGAATTTTTATTAAAATTTCACCTATTTTCTTTTTGGGTTCGATGTTTGAAGTGACAAAATAATTTTTTTGCAATTACATTTTAGTTTGATAATTATTGACCATCAACTCCTCCTGGCATAATGATAGATAGCCTGGTTTATCCCAGTTTGCTGACTGGAATTCAAACTCAGAATCTTAGTGGTGCTGGCTCAGTTTTTCAAAGTGTTTATTGTTTTGGCCCCACCATGCCAGCCAGGTCTACAAGTTTAAGTGATTCCATTGACAACATACCAGATAACACTCTTACCACTGACTACAGCCAAACTAATATTACCCAGTATGAGTGAACATGGCAAGCACACAATTAGTGCTATATTCAATGACTGCTCTTACACACACAACTTACGCTTGTCAAGGAGTGTAGCAGTTGATGCATTTGTACCGCTACTCACTGTTGTTTGTCCAGAGCATTGGGTGTTACACTCAGTTTTAAGCTGAGTTCAGGCAGGATTTTATACGTAAGTTTAGTCTATGTTACGTGCCTTGGCTTACGTAAAACGCGTTCACACTACTAAACCAACACAGTGAAGGATATGTTAGTCATGTGGTGTGTTTATTCCTAAAGTGGACCTAAACTATGCCTACAACAATAGCTTTCAAATAGGTACAAATATAAAACATGTCTTTTCGAATCATTAAGGTGAAATAATGATAAGAAATTCTTTCATCAATAGTACAAATTTATATTTCAGCAATTTTATTCATTTAAAAAAATACTTTCCTCCTAAATCGACTCGGCCCAGGCTTCGACATCTCGTACTCCATCCTAATAACCTCCAATCTCAGATTATTTTAACAAATTGCTTTTTTCCTTGAAGTCGTGGAAATCTCCTCGCTTCTTATATTAATCACTCATTACTTTCCAATAGCGACATTTTATCAATGATGAGCCCCATCTGTAGCCATCCCAACCTGAAATTACTGCCATTGTATGTACTGACTGTAAATGTAAACTCTTGTGAACTTTTCAGTAGATTAAAAAGTTACATCTATATAAAATCAATTATTTGAGGCTGAAGGTGACAAGACAATTTTATTACATTTTATATCAGTTGATTACCGAAGTCACTGACAACTGAATCTGTAATAGCTGCTGTTCATTGGCCATCAGACAGAATATTACATACTTTAAGCAATCCTGTGTTAACCCAGCACGACCGGTAAACACACGTTGATACTTTTAGAGCATGCTTCACTCACAGAGGGGGGTCACCGAAATTTGTCAAATTTCATGCATTAGCACTAACGTGAATGCAGCCAGCAAATCCACAATTTATGGACGGATGAAAAGTATTATTTCAAGCCATGGGAGAGAATAGGGCCAAACAGGATCTTTGGTTAGACAGACATAATTTAAAGGTACAAACAAAAAAATGCAAACGTTCTTAATGATTTGTTAGTCTGCATTTTTTGTAAAATATGCAACTGTAAAGTATAACTGTAAAGTTGAATTTTGACATGTGGTTACATTGAAATGCTTTTTTTAACATGGATTCCATTGTTGAGACATTTTAAAAAAGCAAACAGGAATACTTCAAGGGACTACCCAAAAGTAGCAGACGGTAGTTCCCAAACCTGATGTTCGTGGCTCACTGGTGGTCCGCAAGGCTGTGGGAAGTGGTCCACGAAAATTGTTGCAGATGCAATAATTTTTCTCACAAAACACGATATATTTAATGCCCATTACCAAAATATTTAGATGAGTAGATAAGGTCATTGTTATGCATTGAAAAAACCAGAACACTGTCGAGTATTTTTTATTGAGAAAATGTTATTGGTGCTTGATGGTCCACAAAGAAATGTCTGAAGGGACGGACAGCAGTTTTTGGTGACCAGAAAGGTTGGGAACTGTTGAACATAATTCCTAAGCTTGGGAATTCCAAAGAAAGTCGGTGCGGACAAAAAGCACACTTCATAAAGTTTGTGGGGAAAAACATCTTTAACTTGCTGCAATGTTAATCTGGTGCAACTGCTTCATGTGAATGGATGAAACATGAAAATAGAAGAAATGCAAATTGCTTGAGAAATGTACTAAATTGTGGGCGTGTAACAGTTAAGCCCCACCTAATGAATTGTCATTATTCAGAGTTGCGATTCGATTCTAAAATCAATCGTTCGTCTAATTTTTGCCAGTATTTTTGTTCTTACATGCATGATTCAAATGCATGTATTGGAATTGTGAGAATCGATGTATCATGACATACCCACCAAATTGATCTTACTATTACACTATTATTGCTCCCTACACAGAAAAGAACCGTACACTATTATAACGCACTACTAGAGAACATACATTAGCCATGATGTATCAATGGCTGGATGAAATTTATCTAAGTTATTACTATGAGTGCTCTATTAACCCATCCGTTAATTTTCTTTTTACAATTAAATTACTAACAAAATCTGACACCTCCATAACCAACATCTACTCTCGATATCTCAAACTCAAATCAACTTGAAACGTTTTCACCCTTTCATTTAAACTTCAATGTATCCATACCACACATGACCACCTCCCTCTCTCCCTACACAAGATCAAACAACTCCTGTCCTCTACCCCTTGTAGATTTGTCCGATTCTTGCAGCAAGCATTGTCACTAGGCCGAAATGTGGGTGAAAATAAATCTATGTAAAATATTAGAATCATGCAGTTTTATTACACATTCTAATACCACCACGGCCGGGTGGTTGCGTGAAGTGAGTGACGTCACGGAGAAAGTGTACGGTTGCTGTGGTGACTACGTGATATCATGACCAGTTCCAGGGTCGGCCTGGATAGAAGGGCATATCACTGCACTGCAGGCATGCCCTCGAGTACGCACTGAGCATGGATATAGCAGGGCTATGCCAAATTAGGCCCACAGTGGGGACACACAAAACTCTGGGGCAGCCTGGTTCCATCGCACCTCTGAAGAATCCTGCGAAAATGAGACCGTGCTAAATGTCCAAGTTACAGAAGGGGCTTACCATGAAACTATTAACTGGACATTTTTATGCTGGGTCTATTTTAAGCGGCACAAGAATGTGCATCAAGCCAGATGAGAAAAGAAGGCTATGATAAACAGACCCGACCGTCCAAGTAATACAGTAGTGTACAGTTAAACTTCCCACAAGCAAATAAATGGGAGTGTAAACATACACGGGTGCTGCATGTAATTCAATCACGAGGCAATTCATGGCTTTGAAAAAAAGTGCAGCAATAACTTTGAAAATGGAGTTTTTTTTTTAAACAGTCTCTGCTATCAATTAGAAAGCTAAAAATAGACGTGCAATTCTAACTTATCTGCTCTGCAATTGACAATAAATTAATAAAAACATGCCAACAAAGCAAATAGTTTCGCACATGTCTGGGATGTGGTCGTAAAGCACATACCAGAGCTATTTAAATGTTTACATTCTTTGACATTGCAATGTTAGGGCCAATACGGTAGCTCCACAGCAGTGCAGCACATGCCCACATAAAGAAGGTTAATGCAGGCACAAATGCATCCTTAAGAAGCACATTTATAGTAACATTACCAGTACAGTTAATGCTCTGCAAACTCTCTCAGTAGTGACTTAATGCTGGCGAATGCCGCAGGCCTGGGGAGGCATGCCAGCTGCATTGCCTGCCGAAAAAGTTCAGGCGCAGCCGGTCGGAATTATCTCAAATGAAAGGGTTACTAAAACTTGATCTAAAACACTCGCACATCTGACAAAACAAAACCAAAAAATACAGTAGGGTACTGATTTAAGCAATGGCCCTTTTTGAACCAGCAGTCATTTCACAATAGGACAGATTGGCTGACTTATGGTTCAGACCTCGATTTACAGTGTGGTGCATTAAAAACCCAGGTAAAGTTACCGAAGGTTGACATACCAGCAGTTTTTACTTAGCGTAAAGTAAATTTCACTTTGTAGGCAGAGTAAAAACATCATAAGAATTAACATATATACATTTAAACATATTTTAATTGTGTTCTGCATTTATATACATCGGTAAGCTCGTACTCTAAAACTTTAGCCACATAATCTCTAAGTTGCAGAGGTGGGACAAAGTCATTGTTATGCAAGTCCAAGTCGAGTCGCAAGTCATCAAATTCATGACTCGAGTCTGACTCGAGTCCAAGTCACATGACTCGAGTCCACATCTCATAGGTGGGACAAAGTCATTGTTATGCAAGTCCAAGTCGAGTCGCAAGTCATCAAATTCATGACTCGAGTCTGACTCGAGTCCAAGTCACATGACTCGAGTCCACACCTCTGCTAAGTTGTTCCTTAAAAACAATCTCAATACCTCTCTACTCAATGAGCAAAGGTGTGGTACTCATCTCTGTCAGTGAAAGGAACCGGCTACTTCAAAGGACATCCACAAAATGTTACTTATTTTATTGACTGCAGAAGGATTAGCTGAGTGAACACCAGATAGGGATTTAAGGATACAACCTTTCGATTACAAACCAAACCACACTGTCATCATGCCAAATGTCATTAAGTATTGAAGTATTTGGAGGGGCAGTTGTGCAGTGGAGAGCATACAGCACGATCAACATAGCCACCCGGGTTCAATCCTCTGCCACAGTTAACTGGTCCTGCTCCCTCCTTCCTTTCAAACCTGCACCAGCAAGAGTACGCATGGTCAAACAATCCATATGCCCAACAACCTTCCTCCAGCAGTGAATTAAGGGCTGTAAGCTATTATGTATTAAAGTATGATGGATACAAAAATAAAGTGAAAACGTTAAATTCACTAAAAAGGTGTTTTAAGTTACTTACATACAAAGAGTAAACTAATAAAATGTAAGTTTCAATTTGTTTCTAAAGGTTACAAATATGTATAAGCTTAGCACTATATTTTGACTAGTTTGGTACTCTGACAGAATAAAAAATGCCTAAACACACCGAGTGCTCTGGTGCAGAATGCTCAGCTGTTGAACACAGTAGTTTGAGCAACGGAATATACTCTTGGGTCGTGCTGGCAGATCCACTCAATAAGCTAAGGCATTAACTTTACTGAAGTGAAAAACAAACTAATTCGTAGGATCCTACTATTCATGCTATAAAAGGTAAGGGTGCAGCCAATACTGGCAGAAGGGCATCTATTAGAGGGAGTTCTAGAGCCCCCCTGGACGGTATTTGGCCCATTAAGGCGAGAATACCACACTTTACCCCTCTATATGCAATATGCCGCAGTCTAGCCATTTATACAGCTGAGTGGGAAGAGGCCTGGGGATTTAAGAAACATGCCCATTTTGTCAATTGCCACATCAGGAGATTAAACTGGTGACCTGCAATATGCAAGTCCAGTGTGCTAACCATTAAACCATGGCAGCACCCACAAATAAACCTGTACTGCAATGTAAGCTGATATAGAACTGTAACCATTCAATTAAAACGATTCTCATCTTCATGACATATGTATCGAATCCTGTGTTTTAGAATCATTTATTTCGAGTAAATATGTTGTAATAATTGGCAGGTTGTAACTGATCGACTCCGTAGTTGTTTGATCTTCGTCAAGTAACCTAAAGAAACTCTCATGAATTTCGATTTAAAGCTTTCGTGACTGCAGGGATTCATCTTCTTGGTTCTTTCGGTAAAGTCACGTAGAAGGGAAATAATAAAATAATAAAAATAAAACATAATAAAATACAATTCTCACGACGTTTCGGCCACAACGCAAGCAGCCGTCCTCAGGTGAAGAACAGGTCTGTCGGAAAGACAGCGTCTGAATGAGCACCACCAAGCTTGGCAGCGTATATTTAAGCTGGGTTGGAGGGGGAAGGGCGCCTTGACAAAGGAATTTGCATATCAAGAGGAATTTAGCATATTTATGGGAAATGCAGATATGGGATTAGTCACTACTTGTGGAATGCGTAGGAGGTGGGGGGGGTTCAAAGTCATATTATGACCGTGCATTATGTAGGATTAGCAGCATCAAAGGGAGAGAGTAGGGTTAGCAGTAATAAAGGGAAGGCATTTTAATAGTAAGGAGCTGCAGCAGCTAAACCACCACGTAAAAAAATACATCAGTATCATCAATATACGGCTGCTTGCGTTGTGGCCGAAACGTCGTGAGAATTGTATTTTATGTTTTATTTTTATTATTTTATTAGTTCCCTTCTACGTGACTTTACCGAAAGAACCAAGAAGATGAAACTTTATGGTTGCAAAACCATCTCGCCCACATCAATCTCGTTGCTTGTCATCCTTGGCAAAAATTTCTTCACCTCCCTCCACTAGTTTCCCATCGCCGGCAGTCCTCTACAAGATTGCCTGCCTGTGCCACAATGCCTCAACTTTCAGTCATATTTCTTCACTCCTGTCACCCTGGACAATAGCTCGCGGTAGAACTCGCACTGCAGTGCAACTCACAACCTTCTCTCTACACCAATGTCCAGGACCGTCACGACAAGGTGTTGTTACTCCATGGTAGCTCCCGCTGTCTGGAACACCATCCTGCTGCACATTTGCACCATTCATTCTACAACTACTTTTAAGAGACAAAGGAACACCTCTTCACCTGACTTTTTAAGTGAAACTGTGAAACTGGTTCCTCAATTCAGTAAATGGTCTTTTAAGTCAATTAAATATTGTGCGTGTTAAAAATTCTATTATTGTCAGAGGCAGCCCCCAGAATTTTCAATGAGTATGATACAAAACAATAACATCGAAATACAAAGGGCTCAAAAGGCCAGTGGCCTTCGGTCAAACTCTTAGCACACACCAGAGATAAAATCAAGTTAAACGATAAACTCATGGTGAATAGTCTCTGATCAGTGAACACAACTTGTTCAACAAATACAGGGGTCCCCAAAAAGCGTTGTGGTTAGGGACCCGAAAGTTGACTTAAAATGAAACTATGTATAAAGTGGACTTTCCCCCCATAGGAAAACATGTTAATCACGGGGGATAGGGACCTTAGGAGCGTAAATATTGCCTATGCGACGTAAAGCAGGGCAATTTCTCCCAAAGAAACAATGGAATAAGGTAGAGATAGAGACCCTAACTTGGGAAATGTTGTTTCATACCTAGCAATAAAAATACGTACTTTACATGTACAGAAACAGGTATTTTACATGTACAGTACGTGTACTATACAACACAATGTACACATATTTATAACCAATTCTAAGTTCAAGAACTTAAAACAGAATTCACTCAAACACTTAATTGAAAACCATTTTTATAAGCGTTTTGAAGCAGTCCTGTACACTTGAAAAGTTCATTTTTTAATAGAAAATGTATTTGTGACATTTTTATACAATGACATTTTAGTGTAATAAATACTATTTAAAAATACTTTTTTTTAAACACGCTTTAATGAAATGTATCGTACGAGTAATGGCAGAACTCCACGACTCAAGGAAGTCGCCCTGAGGCTTGCCATAACGCAAGAGACCGTGTTGATTTACAGGCAACGTGAGTTGAGCGTGGACAATTAGACCCTAAGCGAAACATAACATATAAAAAAGATGGTTTAAAATATTGTATTTATTTTAAATGATAGAATATAGTATTGTCATCATTATGACATAAGTATACCAAGATTGCAGTCGATACCATATTAGGAAGTAGGTTAAAATTGAGTTACAAGATTTGAGGATATGACAACGACGACAACAACAACAGACAGAGTGAGTTAAATAAAAGCGTGTAAAAAAAGCACGGAATTTGAAACAGCATTTTAAATATATTTTACCTTAACCTAAAATTTGTATGATCTTACCTTGAGTTGATGAGTTGTGTTGAAGGGTTGCGATGATATATTTGGCGAAAAAGCCCGTGCCGATTACAACGAGAACTTCGTACGCGCACGAGAGAACACGATGTGACTAAGAAGTTGGCGGCGCATGCACAAGTTGTACAGTACATCTACATCCCACCCACCCCAGAGCAGAGTTCAACTGAGCCGAGTCGAAAATGATCATCGAAAACGACAATAGTCAAGGGTGTTTGCCGTCAGCGGGAATCGAAGTTAGTTTGCCGGGCTCGTAGTGCATCGCGCTAACCGCATGTTTTTGACACGGCTCAGCTGAAATTAGTAAAAAAAACGACGTATATGCAGGGAAATTTTACGTTGTGTTCTTCAAAAAGTCGGTGATGTGAAACAACATATAGAGACGACAAATGCCGTGCAAACTTTATTCTCATCTGCCAAACAGAAGTGAAGTGCAGTGGCTGTTAGAAAGACCCTTGAAGGCGACTGAATACCTGTTACATTCCTCCTGCATTATTACACAAGGAGGCAGTTCACTTTGCTACAGTATATGGACGAGAAGTTAAGCATGCACCCGTCTTTTTCACGGATGCCATTATTGGTGAGAAAATTGGAAAATCCTTAAATTAACTGTCAAATATATATAAGAAATAAAAGTATTGAGACTGCTCTAGAAACAACATATTCACAGCTTATCAATCACTAAGACAAGGTCGATATCAAGTGGAGATACATTTTAAACGGAATCTACCGTACTATGTCATAAATTTGTTATCGATTAGGTTTAATTCACTTGCTGATTAATCCAATGATTACAGTTACTGGTTGGACAAAAATTAACAGGGAAATTGCGTCAATCACACTCCTAATACCACACCAACACTTGCGACGTGACAGGTTCGACTCGCAAACTTGCTCCTCTGTGTTTAAAGCAGAACCATGTGGAATGGCATCGTAAGATTAAGAACAACTTTTTAGAGCACTGTAAAGCAAATGTGTCTGTAGGATCTCCAGAAACCAATGCGATAACTTCATGGCTATCCAAAGACGATTATCTGAAAGCAAAATGAAGTTTGTCTACATGCGAGAATACCAACTATGGGATTTTTGAACATCATGTTTTATTTCTGTGGTTGATCCTGTATATAAGACTACCTCTGCTCAGACACCTGGTGTGTGGAAGATACCAAGGAGACAACTAGTCACCTTGTGGCTTATTCAAAAGACAGCTAGGAGTGGGAACGGGATATGTCCTGTTACATTCTGGATGCTGCCACGTGCTGTCTAGGCGGGTGCGCCCCCACACCTGAATTAGAATAAAACAATGAATCAGCTCAAGTGCCTTTCATTAGTCATAAAACTAGGGGCGAAAACATACGGTAGTTATATAACAATATCAGAGGATTTTTTCTCTTCTTGGTTCTTTCGGTAAAGTCACGTAGAAGGGAAGTAATAAAATAATAAAAATAAAACATAATAAAACAAAAATATCAGAAGAATGAGCATCAGGAATCAGATGAAAAAGAGTTCGATATATTAAGCAATGTCACTTGCAGACTGAAGAAAAACCAGTTATGTCTCTGGGTTTAACCCTGTGTTCAATATGGATTACTTTATACAGCTCAAAGTACACCCAATTTGAAATTTAGAGAGGGTAAAACTCTAAGACATGGTTTGGTAGATCCAGGTTTCAAAATTAAGCAACAAATTCCAAATTGTACCTTTCGTGGACCCAAAACTTTAGGCAGATATTTGCACAGAAACAAATAAGTTATATACAGACAAGTCCATTGGGATGTCAACCCAACCAACAACGCTTTAGGATGTGTACACCCCTGAGGCTGCATTCACCACACCCAACAGCACTCTACGCACATATGACGGAGTCCCTCCATACCCAGGATTAAACGATGCAACCCCGCCTTCTTGAGCTGGCTGAATTTGGGGCTCCGTGGCCCAGCATAAACACAGCTGCTGTATCGGATGAGCCTGCCCTGCAAGGGCAGCATTTGGGGCAAATAAAATAGCAATAAATTGTTAATAGGCAGCTGTTTTGAATATGCAACTTTTTTTAACTCTTCCACCTGCTTTCATTTAGCACCTTCAAATGACCTCATTTCAACGCTCCATCTCCATGGCAGACACACTATCAGGACTGATCCCTCCATCATTAGTCGGATTCACCGGCCATTATTCTTCCTCACATTGTGTCCAAACCAAGCTCACATTTTCTTAACACTTAATTATCTCAAGCACAATATATACAATACACTGAAATTTGAACAAATCACTCATCAACATGGGCTTACAAGGCCTGGACATGAATACCACTGCCTTACAGTATGAAATATAATTGAATGATCTGCATAATAGTATTACCTGTTTGGCTAATGAGCTGATTAAAACAGAGCAGTATAACTCTTTGGTTCTTTCGGTAAAGTCACGTAGAAAGAAAATAAATTAAATAATAGAGACCGACGTTTCGATTGCAAGACAAGCAACCGTCATCAGGTAGAACTAAATTTGAGAGACAAAACACAGACACGGAGACAGACACACACTGTGTCTATGTTGTGTCTCTCTCTCTCTGTGTCTGTGTTGTCTCTCTCTGCTTGTGTGTCTGTCTGTGTCTCCGTGGCTGTGTTTTGTCTCTCTCTCAAATTTAGTTCTATCTGATGACGGTTGCTTGTGTTGCAATCGAAACGTCGTACTCGATTCTTTAATTTATTTTCTTTCTATGTGACTTTACCGAAAGAACCAAAGAGTACCGGTAATTCCTGCAGTCATGAAAGCTTCAAATCAAGTTAGAGCAGTATAACTTTATGACTCTAGAGCATGAACACATTGTATTCAAAGCAATACACAGCCCACTCTGCCAGTGAATGCACATGCAAAATTTTCTCAATTTCTTGGAAGTACAATGCAATGTAAATCTTATGAGTCCTTTTTTTATATATGACCAGGCAAGAATATGTGTTTGCTTTCCGAACAATGGAGTATAGCTTGGGGTACAGTTCGAGATCCTTGCTAGATTTGTGTAAAATGCATTGACGGTGCTTGTCTCATATACACTTCTTTTCCGAAAGCAAACCCTACCTGCTAACCACAAAGAACACCGTGCCAAAACCCAACTTCCTCAACCAAAGCTGGACATGGCAAGGTTGGCCAGTGGTGGCCAAACAATTAACCTTCCCTCTTCTTAAACCCCTTGACTGCTCACTACCAAAGTTTCCTATTCCCATCACTTCCTGAGCCACACCCGGCCAGTGTAAACTATCCCTGTCCTTCGCCTTTTTCCTCCGTCAACTGAGCCCAACCATGCTTCCTACTCAGTCTCTCATTCCTTTTACTTCCTAATTACTTCCTCAGGCAAGCCAAGATTGGGCAATGATGAGCAAAGCGAGAAGGTCAGGACGTGGCTGGGCCGCCATCTTTTTTCTGATGCCCTGCCAAGACCAAACCAAGGCAGGAACCATTGCTCCCTTACTGTCCCCTCTTCTCCAATGCCAGGTCATCCCAAAAACAATGCCTCCACTGCCAGGCCAAGCTGCAAGACTAGGCAGGTCAAAGAATGGCTGGGCAGCAGAGGGCATGTGAGCTAAGGTTTTGGTGAGTTTATGGATAGGTACAATACAAGGCATGGCATAACAGAACAAGAATAAAGCAGTGCTGGAAAGAGCTGTTGAGAAGAGGGTAGAACGAAGTACAGTAATTCAGGAAGGCCCATCACCAGCCAGGACATCACAGGGAAGGCACTGCATAGCAGAAAATGGCATGAACCCATTAGACAGAGAGGGAGGGCTTCAAAGGCCCTCAAACAGAGGTGGAACAAGGCAGAGCATTCAGCAAATATGGCAGGCCATCAATTAAAATGCAGGGCATTATAGGGCAGGGTTGAAAGCATGAGGAAGAGGATCTCACGACAGCATATGACACCATAATTTTAAGACAGTGTAAGCCAGTGTGGGAAAGGGCCTAGCAGAGGTAACAACTGAGCATTTCAGCACAGTACAGCACTGAACATTACTATGAAAGAGCATTATAGGTAAGGAAAAGGCAGCACAAGACATGTAATGGGAGGACAGGGAAGGGTAGGATTGGTGAGGACTGTTCAGCAGAGGACAGAACAGGGTAGGTGAGCACAGGGCAACACATATTTAAACCAAGTACTAAGCATAAGGAGCATGATAGGGCATCACATTCTATCTACGTGACTTTACCGAAAGACCAAAAGAGTATAAAGGGAAAAGGGCAGGGCAGAAAATGGCAAAATATTCCGTGGCATATGCAGGGCATTCTGATGCAGGGCATTAAATAACACTACAGCGTATTTTAGTACAGGAAATGACAGGGCATTACATGACATCACATGGAACTATGGAGCATGATACAACAAAATATAACATAACATAAAAGGACATTATATTATACTGTACGGAACAGGGCATCATTGTACAGAGCAGAGAATTGATCAACAGTGCGTTAGAGGATGAGGAAATATAGGCTATTACAACACAGGCCATCGCATAACAGGGCATGGCAGCATCTGGCATTATACGATAGGGCATTACAGCACAGGGCATTATAGAATGCTGCAGCACAGGGAGAAAGACTAGACAGAACACAGGGCATTACTGCAAAGGGAAGTACACCACAGGACAATCAGTACAGTGCATTACAAGACATTACAATAGTGCATCACATCAATAATAATTAATGTACTGTACAGCGTTATGGGATGCAATTAGCATGAATAACGCTATATATAGATAATAAAGTATAAACACATAGCATTACACCAAAGACTTTCGGAAAGCAGTCGATATTATTACTTGAAAGGGCATTGCAGCACAATGAATTACACTACTGAGAATGGTATCACCGAAACATTGAAGGACATGAGATTACAACCCAGGGCATCACAGCACAGGGAATGACAGCACAGGACATCAACTGACAGGGCATTAGAGCACAAGGCATCACAACACGTGGAACTACTAAGCCTTCACAGACTATAAAATCAAAGGGCATTACATTACAAGGAGTGTCAGAGCATTAAACGAGATCAAAACAGAGGGCATTATAACACGGGACAGGGAATTACAGTATAGCACTACACATCCCAACACAGGGCATTACAAATAATTACAAAACACCACATTAAAGGGCATTACAGAGCATCACACGACAGGAGAATTACAGTACAGAGCATGACTGTACAGGGCATTACAGAGTGCACGGCATGAGCCTCACCCGACAAAGAAAGAGGGCATGTACAGGGGGGCAAGGCGTCAACATTACATCACATTAAGAAGAGCCATTACTGGGCACTACCGCTGACGACAGCACAGTGCACTACAGATCACGACAATGGCAGAAGAGCATTACAGTGCAGCACGTGAGCATCATTGAACACGGCGGCAAAGGGCATTAGAGCCAGGGGTAACACAGGGCATTAGAGCACGGGGTAACACAGGGCATTAGAGCACGGGGTAACACAGGGCATTAGAGCCAGGGGTAACACAGGGCATTAGAGCCAGGGGTAACACAGGGCATTAGAGCACGGGGTAACACAGGGCATTAGAGCCAGGGGTAACACAGGGCATTAGAGCACGGGGTAACACAGGGCATTAGAGCACGGGGTAACACAGGGCATTAGAGCCAGGGGTAACACAGGGCATTAGAGCACGGGTAACACAGGGCATTAGAGCCAGGGGTAACACAGGGCATTAGAGCACGGGGTAACACAGGGCATTAGAGCCAGGGGTAACACAGGGCATTAGAGCCAGGGGTAACACATGGCATTAGAGCACGGGGTAACACAGGGCATTAGAGCCAGGGGTAACACAGGGCATTAGAGCACGGGGTAACACAGGGCATTAGAGCCAGGGGTAACACAGGGCATTAGAGCACGGGGTAACACAGGGCATTAGAGCCAGGGGTAACACAGGGCATTAGAGCCAGGGGTAACACAGGGCATTAGAGCACGGGGTAACACAGGGCATTAGAGCCAGGGGTAACACAGGGCATTAGAGCACGGGGTAACACAGGGCATTAGAGCCAGGGGTAACACAGGGCATTAGAGCACGGGGTAACACAGGGCATTAGAGCCAGGGGTAACACAGGGCATTAGAGCCAGGGGTAACACAGGGCATTAGAGCACGGGGTAACACAGGGCATTAGAGCCAGGGGTAACACAGGGCATTAGAGCACGGGGTAACACAGGGCATTAGAGCCAGGGGTAACACAGGGCATTAGAGCACGGGGTAACACAGGGCATTAGAGCCAGGGGTAACACAGGGCATTAGAGCCAGGGGTAACACAGGGCATTAGAGCACGGGGTAACACAGGGCATTAGAGCCAGGGGTAACACAGGGCATTAGAGCACGGGGTAACACAGGGCATTAGAGCACGGGGTAACACAGGGCATTAGAGCACGGGGTAACACAGGGCATTAGAGCCAGGGGTAACACAGGGCATTAGAGCACGGGGTAACACAGGGCATTAGAGCCAGGGGTAACACAGGGCATTAGAGCACCGGGTAACACAGGGCATTAGAGCACGGGGTAACACAGGGCATTAGAGCACGGGGTAACACAGGACATCATCATCGGCCAAGACACCACGGAACAGGCCATTACAGGGCACTTAACAGCACATAACAGCAAAGGGCATGACTGGATATAAATGCATAGGGCATGACGGCACATGACAGAACATGACGGCACATGACACGACAGGGCAGACCATGACACATCGCTCGGCAACGCCACAGTATGTTACAGCAAGACGACATCAGAGGGCATGACGGCACAGGGCATGACGGCACAGGGCACACTGAGGG
This sequence comes from Lampetra fluviatilis, assembly GCF_964198595.1. Taxonomy (NCBI): domain Eukaryota; kingdom Metazoa; phylum Chordata; class Hyperoartia; order Petromyzontiformes; family Petromyzontidae; genus Lampetra; species Lampetra fluviatilis. Next base: position 5,754,089 of record NC_136320.1, on the reverse strand, counting down.
CCACGGGGCCGTCCCCGCCCGTGGCCCGTGGCCGAGCGAGGCCCGGGCCCTCCCCATCCCCTGCCGTCCCCGCGGGTCTCACCGCTCTCCGCCTCGCCCCCTTTCTTGGTCGCCGCCGCGTTCCCCATTCGCCCTCCTGCAGCCTCCGTCCAGAGGCGACGAAGACGACGAAGGAGGAGACGACGACGATGATGATGATGAGGACGAGGACGCGGGGCGGGGAGGAGGCGCCTCCCCTCTGCACTCCCGCTAATTTATTAACAGGGCACAATATTTATATATTTACCGCAGTAAAATTATATTCTTTTGCCGGGTTTTTTTTACAATTTCAAGAAAAAATGTTTAGCCCTCAGGCAATAATCCTATTGCAATATGTTGTGTTAATTTAGTGTGGATTTTCTGAGGTAAAAAAAAAATTGTGAATATAAACTACAATTGTAACAGTCGAAGTATCGTATTGATTGTTATTGTTTAATCTTAATCTGTTGTTGTTGTTAATTGTTTATTTATTGTTTGTTGTTTATTGTTGTTTTTAAGCGCGCGCGCTTCACGGCCCCTCGCGCCGACAAGATGGCGGGACGACCGCGCGCGAGACCCTCGGCGCATGCGCCCTCGTGGTCTCGGGGGCCCGATGTGGGCGGCCATGTTTGTACGGGAGACTTCCGGTGCTGGGAGTGAGTCGAAAGTACTCGGGAGAGGGCGTGTAAACCCCTTACCAACATGGCCATCTCCCTGGTTACCGTCGCTAAGGAAAATGACGTCACCGGTTATCTCGTCCCTCTGATCCTCAGCCCATAATCTTCCGCCCCTCATCCCAGGGCCTCCTCATGCCAACTCAGAGGTTTGTTTTAACCTCTAGATATAATGGGTTTTTGTGTACTATATAGTTACTGGGTGGTCCAGGCGTCTTGTGACTCCACCCCTCTAATTAATGGACACCTAACATAGGTTCCCTTTGCGTATAAATTTATGTTTTAAATATATTGTACTTGAAAAAAATTATGTTTTAGAGAATGAATTTGGAGTCACAAGACATCTGGACCACGCTGTACATATAATTTCAGTGACGATACAGGGCTGTAGTGATTAGTGCCGATCGGGACAAAGGCGACCCACAGTTGTGTCCGTAAAAAAACAACACATTCGCCAAAATACGTCTGCTAAATAACTTGTCGATCATTTAATCTCCCATGTAAATTCCCGTATCTTTAGAAACTCCTCCACCCTGTTAGTGATGAAAGCCCCTTACTGTGGGTGGAGAACCAGACGCGGTTTAAATTCCCTCCGTGTGGTGGCGGCTCCTCATCTCTGCCAATAACCTCGCGACAATATTTGGCATCAAAATCTCAACATCCTCGTGCCACTTTCAATGTTGTGGTCTTATCGTCCTCGATCGCCTGGTGGCAGCAGCAGCAGCAGGTCAGGCGGGTCGATCCCAATCCTGACACCTGCATATTGTCAGTCTGCATATTCTCCCCGGGGTCGCGTGGATCTTTTCTCAGGGTCCTCTGACAAGCCACTTCTTTGAGCTGTCATTAGTGATGGCCAGGTCGCTTCTGAAAAATAAGCTAATAGCTCAGTGGGCATTACCTGGGAAGATAAAGCATTGTTTAGTTTCATTTGTATATATGTTTTTTTAATGATGTTAACTTTACCTATACTTTGCACTGTTTTTGTATTGTTTGTTGTATTCTGACCTGCCCCGACTGGACATTTGTGACAAAGAGCTGTAGAGCTCATCGGATTCCTCCTGCAGTTATAAATACATATTCTGATTCTAAATCACTTTCAGAGTTTAGATGTCCTTTCAAGTGTTCGTACAATTAATCGATGGCACTACTTTGCTGACTTTTAATACGTGTGTCTTTTTACAATCCTACCAACCTCGGTGCTGTTTTTCACAATATTTTGTTTGTTCGAGATGCGTTCTACCAGCCTTGCTTCGTTCTTTGTGCTGGTAGTGCCATGATGTTGATGCACGACTTTGCCATTCGCAACTTGACAACGCACACAGCTGTTCGTTTTGGTTCACGTATTTGTTTTGCTGTAGTAAGCAAGTTGATACGGTGTTTCCAGGTCCGCATCGAAAATGAGCATTCACTGCCCGATGGGTTTTACCTGTGCCAAAATAAACCAAACTCGTAACATTGTGTCCTGAAAAGGAAAATAATTTAACGGACGACATCTCGGGCAATGGCCCTTCATACCACGTAAATAGAAATGCCAGAGACTGAATTTGTGTTGGAGACTGCAGTTTACACCATGGCGCCTGTTCTTGACGAATGTGTTGAGTTTTTATTTATTAAGTGTGCTTGTGCACCACTGCCAACGCAATATCACCTGCTAAGTTATTTCCATCATTGCTGCTACTGCCTGTCGATCACGTTGACTCGAATTCACTTTGATGGTGACCTCAGACAAGACGACCACCGTGCAGTTCTTCAGGAACTGATGTTTTTTACATCATACAAAAAGGCGGAGTGCTTATATTACACATTTCTGTGTTCTTTGAAACATGTAACTTTGTCTCCATAAAATAGTAATTTTGTCAATCCACTGCTGGATTGAGAGGCATTTGACCATACTTCACGGTAGCTGGCTGGTGAAGGCGTGCAGCATAGTGCAGTACAACAATGAACGATGCTATCTGCCCTCTGCTGCCCATAACAAAGCTCCACAGCCACAACAGCAGCCTTTGAAACCTGTAATGCATGGCGCTCAACCATTCATGCACAATGCAAGCTCATACATGCTTAGCTTCAAAGATCTCATAAGATGGGAGCACATTACAGGCGATTTGATCCTTGTCAATTCTCAATCAAATAAGTACCGATGCCTCCAATATTAATTTCAGAAGGGAATTGCTTTGACTTGAATCACTAGCATGGGCCCAATGAATCAGCAATTGAAACATTTTCAAAAGAAAACCACTGTGAGAGTCAATGGCGAAAAAGTGACACCACAGTAAACCTGCACAGTACGGTAACTGCACATTCATGCAAGGGCATGGAGTCTGCAATGTCTCCAGCAGATGGCGATGTGCAATATTTTGAAGGGAACCCAGGACACTTCACACGGAGGATAATCTTAAAGTAACATACGATAAACTATTTCATATTTTACCATGTAAGGCCCACTGAGCTATATAAAGCTCTTTTTCAGAAGCGACCTGGCCACAAATGATAGCCCAACGAAGTGGCTCATCACGTGACATTTTATAGCAGCCAAATACTCTAAACGCACGTTTCTAAATGTGGAGGGAAAAACTGGAGGACCCGGAGAAAAAATCTACGCGACCACGGGGAGAACACGCAAACTCCAAATATACAGGTGTCAGGGTAGGGATCGAACCCACGACCTCCTATATACCAGGCACCCCATGCAGACACTGGCCGTGTCATTCTGACTGCCATGTGGAGACGTCTCCCAAGGGCCTTTTCACAGCCATCACCAATAGGTGGATTTGGCTTTACACATTCAAACGGATACTTTTAATTAATCGAGCTGGAATGAATACAAATCGAATATAGAATTAAATCTAATATGATGGGGGTTTGTGCAGTCAATGATGACCAGGCTGAGACCTTCAACTCAAGACACTTAAGGACTAGGTTAATCACAGCTCAGTCTACGTGCGTCCATGAGTCTCTGGGTATGTGGGTCTCTATGTGAGTCGATGTGGATCTCTATGTGGGTAGGTGCATGGGACTGTATGTAAGTCATTGGTGACGGGCAGCTGACCATATTAAAACTTAGGATCTTGAAATGTCCACCTCAGAACCAGAATATATACACGACCATATATATAGTACGATATAAGATTCATAATCGTATCGTGCGTTTTACAAAATAATCGTTATATCGCGATTTTCGGTGCTCATTTCATACATTCATTGACTTCCTTGCAAAATGTGTGTGGAATGGCAACTTACACTTAACATTGTAAATAAATAGCTATACTTTAAATTCATGCTTAGTAAAAATGCTCTTTCGAATAATTACCGGGATGTGCGGTCATTTCACACCGTAGTTTTCCGATGGCATTTTTCTAATTGAAGTAATTTGCGTGTTACTGACAACATGTGCGTTATCGATAATCATGATGATGGCAAGCCTTGTGGCAGGATGGCCTTAAGTGAACTGCAGTTGGAGAACTTTTAAGTAAATATTTATTCGTTCCTTAAAGTACAGCAAAGCACAAAAACAATCCAAAACATTTACAAATATGATTACCAAGTTACGTCAAAGTGATATCGCGACAATCGACACATCGTGACATTTCATATCGTATCGTGGAACATTATATTGCTGCGACGATAACTTGAAACACGTGCACTTGGGTTTTCACAATCTCGACACTAGATGTCGCACGTACATTAGGAACACGAAGTGGACTCCTGTATCGTTTTACATCTGACATTCGTCAACAATACTGCGTGAAAATGAAAGTAAAACATATAATAAGCGTCGTTTCGGGCAATAGCCCTTCTTCATAACACGCTGTATGTATGCCCAGCCAGCTCGCTGTGTTTACAATTCTTTCTGGAAGACACGCTGTCTCTTCAAGTAATAATAGTTTTTAAGAATGTGTTAGGTGGATTAAGATATTTCGCATCTATACCTTGAAAATATATCTCACTTGTCACTTTTGACTTTCCCTCAAAGTGGGTATTAATTTTACCGACCACAGGGCGATGATTGGATGAATCAACTTCGCAATATTTGAACTCTCAACGTTCCGATTGTTCTACTGGTGAGCCACCTTGCCCAAGTGAAAATTGAGCGTTGGGCCAACATTCGTTGCATGCTTATTGGGTGTACGTACAGTATATTATTGCATAGATGGATGAATAGGTTTGAAACCACACTGCTTCACTTACACAACATAATGAAGCAGACGCTATATAGAGTACATCCTTGATATATCTGTCCCTTCACATTAAATAATATAAAGGTACATTTGTTTACACATCCCATTAACCACAAGGCCTTCTGGGAGTGCATCATATCAGCAGCATTGGCTCACCTGAAGCAAAACTCGCAAATTACGCCCTCCCAGAAGTCCGTGTGGTTGACTGGAAGTAACGATACAAAAACTACTTTTATATCATATTCTTGGTTCTTTCGGTAAAGTCACGTAGAATGGAAATAATAGAAAATAAAACAATACAATTCTCACGACGTTTCGATTGCAACACAAGCAATCATCATCAGGTGTGAAAACCACGGCAAGAAACATTGAAAAAAGTGGCGGTTTTTTCTTAACGTCAGCACCACGGACAGCGATTTGGCAGTTGGCCAGATGGACGAGTCCATCTATGTTCGGAACGGCGGAGGGGGGAGAGATGGAGAATGGAATGCGGTGTGAAAGTCACCGTAAGCGTGAACACAATCCATTAAGACCCGAAATGGTTTATCACATCCTTCCAATGATTGCTAAGCCAGAATCCATCTTCTCGGTTGAAATTGTCTCTGTGTTTGTATATGTGGATAGCCTTATGAACGAATCTCTCATGGTAGCCAGATGGCTTGCAGAGAACCTCTGTCTTGGAGAAGTCAATGTCATGTGATCCCACTGAATTATAACAGTGGTCTGCCACGGCTGAGGTGTTGGTCCTACCGTGTTTTAGGTCAGCTTTGTGTTCACGGATGCGGCCCGAGAAATGTCGTTTGTTTTCTCCAATGTAACTGCTACCACAGAGGCAACTTAATTTGTAGACGCCAGGGTACTGTTTGTCTGGAATCACATCTTTTGCAGACGGGACCAGATCACGGATTTTATGTGCTGTGTTGAATCGGACCTGGATCTTGTGTTTATTCAAGATTTTGGAAATCGTTTTTGTGATCCCCGCAATGTAGGGTAAGGTGATGGTTTTGAATGGCTCAAGAGGGTCCTTCTTCATGGTTGGAGTGATTGCTTTGCGGATTGTGTAGTCGGAGTAAGCATTAGCCTTTATTATTTTATTATTTATCTTCTACGTGACTTTACCGAAAGAACCAAGAATATGAATCCCTGCAGTCACGAAAGCTTTAAATCGGAATTTACTTTAATATCATTTCATGTCTGCGGGACAGACAAACGAAGGAGATGTATTCGTCTGCTTATTCATTGTGTTGCTCAAACTCTCCACAACGACGCGAACGATTATATTTTTGTTTTATTTACAAAGGAGCACCATGGCAACCAACACAGTGAGGACAACCGTGAGAGAGCCCCCAAGATGAAGTGTAACAACACCGAGCCTCCCCAACCCCTCCCCCGCCTGCCTGCCCAGCAACCCCCGTACTTGGCCCTCGCCAAGTTCGCGTGCCACCAGTGTCAACAGAGTGCGCGTGTGTTCTTGTGGAGAGGCGGGCACTGGGGAGACAAAGGCGGCCGGGGTGGTGCTGGCCACCCACCCCCTTGTGATTCGTGCCGACCTAAATAGATGCTACTCGCTAACAGCACTTGCCCCAAGAGCATGTTAAGGCTATACGGGGGATCTTTGTCTTGTTTATGACCCGCCACCACAAAGTGGGATGTGTAAGGAAATACTTTTTTAATATGTGGAACGACAGAAAATGGGAAAGAGACCGTGTTGTCTGCGTATTGTGTTACTGATATTTCCCGCAACGACACTAAGACTTCTTTTGTGTTATTTACAATGTAGCGTTGCGTCGAACCGGGACCCATCTGTAATAGAGAGAGGGTCATTGTCGATCAACATATGGGTAATTCACCAGCATTGGTGTCAAGCGAGACCCAAGTCTGCTGATGAGACATTGAAATGTCAAAACCGATCCAGTGTTGACGACTGCCCACCAAAGACGAGAGCGCGACTGACTTGCGACTGGATTGAATTCACGAGTCTCTGAGTAAATGCTATGATAGTTGAGTAGTGTGGCTAGGGGCCGCAGTGCACTGAGGAAAGCCAAACATGACAATTTGGCTATATACATACATATATACTCAAAGGTACAAAGATTTACTGAGGAGTTGACTTGGCTGAGACCATATTTACGGTGGGAGACTGGGAGGAAATTACGCACCCCAATGAAAGCGGACTAAATGTGTGACTGCTGGTTCAAAGATAATTATTCAGTTACATTCTTCAGACTGAGACTGTACGAAACGTCCGCAGATTTCAGATTTTCACACCCTTGCAAACATGCTTTTTTATCTTACTTATTGCGTGTGTGACTTCACCAGCTATTTGTTGCTGATGATGATGAAATCACACGAAAGACAAAGCTCCCCCGTGTCGCCTTAACGGACTGTTGGCGAGGAGCACCGATGAAGGTCGGCACTGTGGCACACGTGGGGGGTAGGGGGCCAGCACCACTCCCGGCCGCCTTTGTCTCCCTCGTGGCGATGTTTAGACACCGCACCAGGTACTCATTTGAGGCTGAGTCGATCTAGGGGAGGCCCAGAACCTGTGCAGATAGTCGTCACTGGTGTTGGCCTTGAGCAGAAATCGAACTGGGGTCGCCGGGTTCGTAGCGCAGCCACACAGCCGGATAAACGAATTGTTATTTCAATTCGATGGGGGCTTTCGTCGCGACGAGACAGGGAGTTCGGCAAAAAAACACATTTACAATTTGAGTGCAATGTTTCGCTGGTGATTACAATCAGCTTCATCAGGCGACTTGCCATAATTGTAAATGTTGTGGGTTGACTCTCCAACACACCGGTGTGCTGAAGTCGTAACCGATTGGCACGGTTTTTACGTGACTAGCCTTCCTAATCGGCCGTGTCGGATGGTCGCGGGGTTAACGACACATTTATATTTACGCGATCTAACCCGAATAAAAACCATTATTATGAATAATATTGGTCGCGAAAGCCTACTTCGTGTTAAACTGGAATTTAGCTAAATTGCAGTCAAACCTGTGAACTTGATACCCCGGTGTACGATCACAGGATCCCAACAGTGTCAGCTCGGCGCTCTCAACTCTGAGCCACCTCCAAATTACAATCAACATTTCTTACTTCCCCACCACCTCTGTCCACCCACCAGTGCACACAGGGGTACACCACAATCAACATTTCTTACTTCCCCACCACCTCTGTCCACCCACCAGTGCACACAGGGGTACACCACAATCAACATTTCTTACTTCCCCACCACCTCTGTCCACCCACCAGTGCACACAGGGGTACACCACAATCAACATTTCTTACTTCCCCACCACCTCTGTCCACCCACCAGTGCACACAGGGGTACACCACAATCAACATTTCTTACTTCCCCACCACCTCTGTCCACCCACCAGTGCACACAGGGGTACACCACAATCAACATTTCTTACTTCCCCACCACCTCTGTCCACCCACCAGTGCACACAGGGGTACACCACAATCAACATTTCTTACTTCCCCACCACCTCTGTCCACCCACCAGTGCACACAGGGGTACACCACAATCAACATTTCTTACTTCCCCACCACCTCTGTCCACCCACCAGTGCACACAGGGGTACACCACAATCAACATTTCTTACTTCCCCACCACCTCTGTCCACCCACCAGTGCACACAGGGGTACACCACAATCAACATTTCTTACTTCCCCACCACCTCTGTCCACCCACCAGTGCACACAGGGGTACACCACAATCAACATTTCTTACTTCCCCACCACCTCTGTCCACCCACCAGTGCACACAGGGGTACACCACAATCAACATTTCTTACTTCCCCACAAGTGCACACAGGGGTACACCACGCAGTCAATCGGCAGGTCACGTGTGTTGGGGTAAAGTGTGGGTATTCCCGCCTTCTTCCAAGACGTCTGGCCAGCGTGGAAGGTTTAACACGTAGACTTTCGCGACCAATATTATTCATAATATAGGTTTTTGGGTCAGATCGCGTTATTTATAGATATTTATAAATGCGAGACGTATGTATGGAAGAGTAGGCCAATTACTCTCTAGTGGTGAGCTCGGCGGAGCTCTATCTAGTGGAGGCCCTTTTGCCAGCCGTGGCGTGAATAACCAGCAGTGCCACAAACAAAAACTAATTTAGGGCTGTATATTTACCACTGCGAGACGTATGTGTGTATGTTGAACTTCTTTTGCACCGTACGTAGCCAAACGTGCTAATTGGAGGTGCGGGGGAAGGACAACCAAACACAAAAAAGCAGATCCAAAGAAATTCGTTTTCAATCTAGATTTCAAAGTGCATAGCTCCAGTGATTTCCTAATCTCGGAGGGAAGAGTGTGACAGACGGCCACAGAAGCGCATCTGAAAGTGCGCGATGCGGTAACCGTCTTTGTTTCATGGCCAGCTGCGAGGATGACCGGAGCTCCCGTGACATGCCATGTTCCTTGACGAGACCAGCAAGAGACAATGCGCGTACATGCATCTCTCCTCTCTTCTGGTGCTGCAAGATATTCCTCCCGGTCTTGTCTTACAAACGTCAGAGGTGGCAATTGCATAGCTGCACCTTTGCCTACATGATATGAGAACACTTCCCCCCCCCCCTCTTCCAGACACCGAGAACACCAATTGAGCTCTCCCACAGTTAACGTAAAGGTCAACAGTCTCGCCGACGCAAAGCTCATTACCGTGTACGCTTCGCCAAGGTCGCTTACATGAATTAATATGGTAGGCCGAGGTGAACATGAAAAACTATAAAACATAAACTATTTTATTTTATTTTACCAGGTAAAGCCCACTGATTTATATAGCTATTTTGAGAAGCAACTTGGTTATCATAAATGATAGCTCAACAAAGTGACATTTATAGAAGGCAAATATTTGAAACGCATGTTGTTGATTCTAAATGTGGAGAGAAAAACCGGGTGACCCGGAGAAAAATCCACGCGTCACTTGGAGAGACTCCAAATATACAGGCTTCAGGATCGAACCCACGACCTCCTGTATACCAGGGAAAGTAGTTGACATCTTGCCACCGATGCCTGTGCGTTTGCCTGTTCCTTTCTAGAGCCTGTTTTAAAATCATTATATTCCATGGACCGTGCGTGTATTGTATGTTATAATTTCAGTGTCGTATGGATAAAAAAAAGTATTCGTGATTTCCGGCTGCTCGACTGCGCATCGACGCATTGGTGTTGAGCTCCTGTTTACAGTCCTGCAGAGCGAGTGGTGGGAATTCCAATTTTTTTCATGGCGGGGTCCATCCATAAGACAACCATTGGGGACTCCCCACGAAGTGGTCACTCATTTAATTGACTCCAGAGGGAGAGCTGATGGGTTGAATCTACCCCTAACCAGGAGTTTAACTCGCAACTTTTCAAACGTGAATCTCAAAACTCTACTGTGGGTTTCAAATTGACTTTTCTTTATTCAGGCTTTGTAAGTAAACATTTTGGGGAAAATATTTTCAAATTACCGCAACAATTAACTGCGGCCATTTTTCTATCCACTGCCGGATGAAGGCTTCCCCACGCCGTGTGATTCGTGGATGAGGGGGATATTTGACCATACTTCACCATGCTTGGCCAATGCTGTGGGTTGGTGGAGGCGGTCATACCCATAGCCGGCTTAGATCTCACCCACCACCCCATTTTGGCGTTGGCCAGGAGATGTGACGTCACCGCCCCACCCAGTGGAGGAGCCGTGTTCTCTACTCAGTCTCAGAGAGGGCCACAGCCGTGTTCTCTACTCAGTTTCAGAGTGGGCCACAGCCGTGTTCTCTACTCAGTTTCAGAGAGGGCCACAGCCGTGTTCTCTACTCAGTCTCAGAGAGGGCCACAGCCGTGTTCTCTACTCAGTCTCAGAGAGGGCCACAGCCGTGTTCTCTACTCAGTCTCAGAGAGGGCCACAGCCGTGTTCTCTACTCAGTTTCAGAGAGGGCCACAGCCGTGTTCTCTACTCAGTCTCAGAGAGGGCCACAGCCGTGTTCTCTACTCAGTCTCAGAGAGGGCCACAGCCGTGTTCTCTACTCAGTCTCAGAGAGGGCCACAGCCGTGTTCTCTACTCAGTCTCAGAGAGGGCCACAGCCGTGTTCTCTACTCAGTTTCAGAGAGGGCCACAGCCGTGTTCTCTACTCAGTTTCAGAGAGGGCCACAGCCGTGTTCTCTACTCAGTCTCAGAGAGGGCCACAGCCGTGTTCTCTACTCAGTCTCAGAGAGGGTCACAGCCGTGTTCTCTACTCAGTCTCAGAGAGGGTCACAGCCGTGTTCTCTACTCAGTTGCAGAGTGGGCCACAGCCGTGTTCTCTACTCAGTTTCAGAGAGGGCCACAGCCGTGTTCTCTACTCAGTCTCAGAGAGGGTCACAGCCGTGTTCTCTACTCAGTCTCAGAGAGGGTCACAGCCGTGTTCTCTACTCAGTTGCAGAGTGGGCCACAGCCGTGTTCTCTACTCAGTTTCAGAGAGGGCCACAGCCGTGTTCTCTACTCAGTCTCAGAAAGGGTCACAGCCGTGTTCTCTACTCAGTCTCAGAGAGGGCCACAGCCGTGTTCTCTACTCAGTCTCCGAGTGGGCCACAGCCGTGTTCTCTACTCAGTTTCAGAGAGGGCCACAGCCGTGTTCTCTACTCAGTCTCAGAGAGGGCCACAGCCGTGTTCTCTACTCAGTTTCAGAGAGGGTCACAGCCGTGTTCTCTACTCAGTCTCAGAGTGGGCCACAGCCGTGTTCTCTACTCAGTCTCAGAGAGGGCCACAGCCGTGTTCTCTACTCAGTCTCAGAGAGGGCCACAGCCGTGTTCTCTACTCAGTCTCAGAGAGGGCCACAGCCGTGTTCTCTACTCAGTCTCAGAGAGGGCCACAGCCGTGTTCTCTACTCAGTCTCAGAGAGGGCCACAGCCGTGTTCTCTACTCAGTCTCAGAAAGGGTCACAGCCGTGTTCTCTACTCAGTCTCAGAGAGGGCCACAGCCGTGTTCTCTACTCAGTCTCAGAGAGGGCCACAGCCGTGTTCTCTACTCAGTTTCAGAGAAGGCCACAGCCGTGTTCTCTACTCAGTTTCAGAGAGGGCCACAGCCGTGTTCTCTACTCAGTCTCAGAGAGGGCCACAGCCGTGTTCTCTACTCAGTCTCAGAAAGGGTCACAGCCGTGTTCTCTACTCAGTCTCAGAGAGGGCCACAGCCGTGTTCTCTACTCAGTCTCAGAGAGGGCCACAGCCGTGTTCTCTACTCAGTTTCAGAGAGGGCCACAGCCGTGTTCTCTACTCAGTTTCAGAGAGGGCCACAGCCGTGTTCTCTACTCAGTTTCAGAGAGGGCCACAGCCGTGTTCTCTACTCAGTTTCAGAGAGGGCCACAGCCGTGTTCTCTACTCAGTTTCAGAGAAGGCCACAGCCGTGTTCTCTACTCAGTTTCAGAGAGGGCCACAGCCGTGTTCTCTACTCAGTTTCAGAGAGGGCCACAGCCGTGTTCTCTACTCAGTCTCAGAGAGGGCCACAGCCGTGTTCTCTACTCAGTTTCAGAGAGGGCCACAGCCGTGTTCTCTACTCAGTCTCAGAGAGGGCCACAGCCGTGTTCTCTACTCAGTCTCAGAGAAGGCCACAGCCGTGTTCTCTACTCAGTTTCAGAGTGAGCCACTTTCGCCATAAGACATCCGTGTGAGGACCGCCATACATTCGAGACCATTGGGGGTTGACAACACGATGGGTGTGGTCACGTGGTGTGTCTTGTCGGGGGCCGCATTCAAGGCCACCAGGGGCCGCCAGCGGCCCGCGGGCCTTGCAATGAAGAAGCACTGCGGTCAAGTCTCGCAGAGTCTCAAGACTCCACTTCAGGAGGGTCCTGCCAAGTTTTCGCAGTAGGGAGGCGATGTCGTTGCTGTGTGTGATCCCAATTGAGTACATTTTCAGGTATTTTTGTCAGCATTGGTATGTTTGGCACATGCCAGTTACATTGTACGCTTCTCTAGCTTTGGGGGGGGGGGGGGGGGCGAATCCATAGGAAACCCAAGCAGGACAGAGGAATGCGACCCATTCGGCAATGCAACTTGAGCCTTTCTTGCTGTGGGGCACAAGTGCGACCAATGCGCCACCCTGCCCTGCGTGTATTGGAAGAGTTGTGGTTATGCAATTACGTTTCCCGGGGTCTCGCTGGGAGCCCAACTGATTAAACACCATTGAGGCACTGTACTGTGCTCTGTGATGTGAGAGCTGTGGGCTGTACCATTGCAGCGGGGTTTGCTTTAGGTGCTCAAGGGTGCCAACGATTACCCCTTCTCCATCACACCTGTACCTGTGCTGCAAGTGGTACAGCCCAACATGTTCAGACATCTCAGGTGTGTGGGTGGGATCTCGTGTGTGAGAGTGCACGAGAAAGAGAGAGGGATTGCGAGTGTGCATGAGGGGGAGAAGGATCTGAGTGAGCATTGGGCAGATTGTGCGAGTGTGCGACTGTGCGAGTGTGCGACAGTGAGAGTGTGAGCAACGTGAGTATGCGAGTACAAGATTGTATATTTGTGCGTGTGTAAGCGATCGGTTGTGTGTGAGATTGTGAGACTGTGTGTGCGGGAGAAAGATTGTGAGTGAGAGTTAGAGAGATTGAGTGTGCGGGAGATTTTGTGTGAGATTGTGCGTGTGTGAGTGTGAGAGATTGAGACTGAGTATGAGAAGGAGTGTGAGAGATTGTGAGGATTGTAAATGAGTACGAGACTGAGAGAGTGTGTAAGCGAAATATTGTGAGCAAGACCGATTGTGTGTTTGTGTAAGAGAGCTTATGCGTGTTGAGGAGTGTGAGATACACATTGTGAGTGAGTGTAAGTGAGAGAGGGTGTCTGAGTGTGATTGTGCAGTCCACCTGTACTCTACGTTAAGGTGTGTATATATGTATGGAATGTATCTTCTGCGTGTGGCTGGAGGGTTTTTAATGTCTATCAGACGTGCGTATGTGTGCTGAGTGTCATGTATAGTATGTGTTGTGTGTTCCTACTGCATTGTGTATGGATGTATGCACTGAATGTGGTACGTAGTGTGTAGTATTCTACCGTATCGTGTGTATGTACACATTATATTGTGTATGTATGTATCCGTGTGTGGTAATGAAGTGTAATGTGTCTGATGTAAGTGTGCATGTGTTGTATATGTACAGGATATGGTAAGTTTATGAGTAGAGTATGTAGCTTATGTACGTTATATGAACCGTATTGTGTATGTATACGTGTGGTTAATGTGTTGAGTGTATTCTCAGAGTGTACCGTGGATATTTTTGCGTACACTGCTGCGCGTGTGTCATTTACCCCAAATCGTTACCTTTTTGCGGGGAGTAGATATCATGACTGGGGAGAGACAAAGGCGGCCGGGCGTGGTTTGACCACACCACCACGTGGGGCGACGTGTGCCCGGGCGTTCATTCATAGGTGCTGCTCGCTAAAAACACTCGGCCCAACAACCTGTCAAAGGTTACACGGGGGATCTGTATCTGTACAGCTATGTGAAGAGCAATTTAAAGCGACGCGAGTCTCCTGTATTGTGTGTTACTATTTAGTTTAAGCGTCTCACGGCTAACATCAGTGGCAGGTTCCGCTCCTTTTGTTTGGGCCTCCAACGCCGTCGACGCGTATTGACAAACGTGACGAAGTGTGGCCGACAAACAGCCTCCACGCACAGTCACGCGGAGGGGAAGGGCTGCATTCATCTAGCAGTGGATACATAGACAAAAGGGGCTTTAGAATTAACTCGGTGTGTTTGTTATGAGTCCGTGGGTTTCCCTCCACATTTAGAAACGTGCGTTTAGAGTATTTGACTGCTATACATTGCCACGTGATAAGCCACTTCGTGGAGCTATCAATCGCGACCAGGTTGCTTCTGAAAAACAGCTATTTAGCTCAGTGGGCCTCACCTGGTAAGATAAAAATACACCTCGTTTCGTGTGCCACTGTCGGTGGGTGAGTGGGGAGCGGTGGTGCAGTGGTTAGCACGCTGCGCTACGAACCTGGCGACCCGTGTTCGATTCTCGCTCACGGCCAACTTCGGTGACGAATGTCATCGCTGGGGAGACAAAGACGGTCCGGCGTGTTGCCGTTGGCCATCTACTCGTGTGCCGTTGAGGCCTTCATAATTGTGCTTACTCGCTCACAGCACCTGTCCCAACAGTCTGTGAGAGGCTATACGGGGGATCCGTGTCTTTGTATGGGTGAGTGAACTTGTTTGTGCATCAAATGTTTGTCTAGACCCTCCAGGGCTTCTTTCAACTTACACGACCACCAACGACGCGACCACCTCCTCCACCACCACCACCTCCTCCTCCTCCTCCACCACCTCCTCCTCCTCCTCCACCACCCACCCACCTCATGGCAGTGGCCACGAGCAGGAAGGTTTCGGTGAGGCTCGCGGCGCCGTCAGAGGAGACGCCGCGGGGCACACAGCGGCCACGTGGACCAGGTACGGGATTGGGTGAGAGCGAGACACCTCCAGTACCCAGCTGAGCACGGAGCCGGACTCGTTGTGATTGGTCCAGTCCAAGGGCCCTCGGGTTTTTGAGTTGACCACCCCCACCCAAGGGCCTCCAGTCGAGGGCGCTCTCGAGAGCCGCTACGTCTTGGAGGAGGTGGGGTACCCACACTTTACCCCACCAGACGCGACCAAGCTGATCGACTGGTGGTGGTGTTGGTGGTGGTGTTACCGAACTCGTACTGCTGCTGGGTGGACGGACCGAGGTCGGCCTGGGTGGTGGTGGGGAGGTAATTTAGGGATTTCAGAAAGTTGGCCCACTGTTTAAACTGCCGCACCTGGAGATGTAATTGAACTGCAGCGTCTCGAGATTGTCCAGCGTCGGTGACCATTCACGTTACGGTGGCAGCTGCTCTCATACAAACAAGTACTGTACCGCTGTGTAACGATTTACAACGCTAGATTGTGGCGCTCTGGTGAACGATATGGGTTATGTGGTCATTAAAACCACATCATCACCATGTGTGTAGTGTTAGTTACTGCCAGTAGCGTGCCGAATTTATCGTAGTTGTGTTCTCTTTAACTTTGGTTTAGCTCTACAATTCGTATGTGTGTCTATACAGGGTGGCCCAAAAATAAGGATACGTTGGGTTATTACTGTATAACTATTTTAACAAATAAAATCGGGTTATTATTATAATTTTTTACGAAGATCAAATTGACTGCAATTAACATTCGTGCATCGTGCATCATGTTGAAATGCCGAGCAGCCGGTCGTGACGGACCGGACTCGTCAGAGTGCTCAGACCGACTCGGGGTGCAGCGCGCTCCCTCCGAGACCCGTTGGGGGGTAACCCGACGATCGCTCCACCTGCGATGAGGGGGGGGGGGTCCCACTCTTCTCCGCCCCTCTGCAGGGCCGAGCATGGAGCTGCACGCGGCCGTGCGCAGCGGGGACCTGGCGCGGGCGCGCACGCTGCTGGAGGACGGGGGGGCCGATCCGGGGGGGCGGGGGCCGGGGGGGGTCACGCCGCTCATGCTGTGCGCGCTGCACGACGGGGAGGCCCGCGCGCTGGCTTGCGCGCGCATGCTGCTGCAGGTGACAGGAGGGGGGGGGGGGGCCTGTGTCCCGCGGGCCCCGGTGCAGTTGCGACCGTCTGCGCGATCGACGGCCACGTCACCGTCAGTGTCCATTGTTGACCCCCGCGCCGATCTCCGTGCCCACCGCATCGCCGCCCTCCCCGTGCCCACCCGTGAACCGTGTGCCGCCCCTGCTCCACCCTCTGCCCCCCCCCCCCCCCCAGGCGGGCGCGCGAGTGGGAGACAGCGAGCCGGCGGGCGGCTGGGACGCCATCATGCTGGCGGCGACGCTGGGCCGCGGGCGGCTGCTGCGGCTGCTGCTGGCGGCGGGCGAGGGGGGCGAGGTGGCGCGGCGCGAGCGCTCCGCGCGCATGACGGCGCTGCACCTCGCCGTGTGGGCCGACCGGCCCCGCGAGGCCGCCGCCCTCGCCGCGGCCATGCGGCGCCAGCGCCTGGAGCCCGGGGAGGCGCGGGACGCCCGCGGGAGGAGCGCGGCGGCCCTCGCCAGGGAGCTGGGCCGGGGCGCGTGCGAGAGCGCCGTCGGGCGGCCGGGCGAAGGGGTGGCGACGGCGCGGGGAGACCCGGGAGGTGCGGAGGAGCGCAGGGATCGGACGAACGGTCGGGACGACGGGGGGACGCCGGGGGACCCGAGGGGAGACCGGGACGATCTTACGGCAGGGCCCGGTGGCCGGGAAGAGGGGGTCCGCCAGAAGGCGCTCGGGGACGATGCGATCGGTTTGGAGAATCGATACGACGCAAAAGTCGAGTTGGGTAAGTCAACCGGCCAACCGCGGCAACTGGAGGCGATTCACTCGGAGGCGCGTCTGGGAGGCGGCAGCGTTGAAGCGGAGGCGCTCGCGAGGCCGACGGAGACGCCCGCCGAGCCGTGCGGAGTCGCGACCGGCTCCCAGCGACCTGCGCGCTTGCTGAGCGGGAGGTGGACCATCCCGCGAGCGGACGGGCGGGGCCAAGGACCTGCAGAGCCGGCCTGGAGGTCGCCGGGACAGCAGTTGGGTGTCGTCCTCGTGCAGGAGATGGCGCTGGGTGCGAGGAGACGCGGGGCGATGGGGCCGGCGTGTCCGCAGAGTTTCCCGACATTCGCTACGCGACGCGTCCCAGGTAGGGTCGTCTGGTTTTCAGAGGATTGTCTGCTCTTTGATGTACCGTGTTCTCATTGCAAGGCGTAATTTATTTTTACTCGTACTGCATTAAAAAAAGTTTTGCTGGCTGGCACGGGCGGCCAAGTGTGCGGTGATGATGTCACTCGCAGCTCACAGAGCTCAGACGAGTTTGTCCTCTCGCCCACCCACCCACCACCCCGACCGTTTGTCCCGCACCTCCGATTAGCGTGGTTGTCTACGTACGGTGCGAAAGAAGTTCAACATACAAATATTCCGCGCAAATACACCGACGGTTGTTTTTTCTCGCTCGCGCGAATTGGCCAGAGGCGGCGACGCTCACGCCGCGCCTCCCGGCGTCTCTGCGGCCGCTCTCGGCGCACCTGTGGGAGAGGTCGGAGCGCCGGCGCGCGGCCCACGCGCGCACCTGCGCCTTCGCCCAGAGGATGCGCTCGCTCCGCTCGGGGCCTCGCGACCGCCGGGTAGCCGGGGCGGCGACCGACACGGGGACCGCCGCCGCCGCCGTGACCACGGCAGGCGGCGCGAGGCCGACGACGGCGGCGGCTGCGGCAGGGGGGGAGGAGGAGGAGGGATGGAGCGCCGGCACGCGGAGGGGAGCGGCGCCGGTGACGACCTCCTCCTCGTCGTACCCCACGTCCAGCGCGGGAGACTCGGCGGAGCCGCGTCCGTCGGGACCGAGGGGCTCGGCCCCGCGCGGCGCTCGGCCGCACACGGCGCCAGCGCTGAACGCGCCGGCGTTCGGAGCGGTGAGTGCCGAGCGGAATTTCAGTGTCCCGCGGCTGCTCCTGTCTGGTCGTGACCTCCGAACTCTGTGACGTCGTCTCGCTGCTGCTGCTGTCTCTCTCGCTCTGCTTCTCTTCCCCTCCTCTTTATCCGTCTCCACCCCACAAAGTGAATCTCGTCCGCGTCGCTTGGCGGTTGTCCTCACGACAAACAATGTTGCCACCGCGCCATTGTTGCCGCCGCTTTTACCTTTGCCGTCATTGTTGTTGTTCCTCACGACAGAGGGCACGGCCCTGCTCCTGGAGGGACAGCCTGGCCGACCTCTCCGTCTTCTGGGAGCTACAGTACTCGCCCTCGTACCGCAACGCGGCCGCGGGGCCCGCGCCGCCACCGCAGCTGCCACCGGCGCTCCCGACGAGGGCCGCCTCGGACGTGTCCGACGCCGCGGGCAGCAGCGGAGGCGAGGGCAAAGGGCGCCTGAAGGGGGCGGCGGCCAGGAACAGGGGGCGGCCGCAGCGGGCCGCTTCGCGAGCCCAGTCCCGCGCGACGGTGCCGAGGAAGGAGCAGTGAGCGCCGTGCTGCTCGTGCTGCGGGGTTTGACACTCCGGAGGGAGATGCAATCAACGAATACCGCTGGGTGCCGTTCTGCAAATGTGATGCATTTGAATGCAGAGACGCGATATGGACCCACGGCCTCAACACTGACCCCCAGCCTCAACGCTGACCCACAGCCTCAACGCTGACCCACAGCCTCAACACTGACCCACAGCCTCAACACTGACCTACAGTCTCAACACTGACCCACAGCCTCAACACTGACCTACAGTCTCAACACTGACCCCCAGCCTCAACACTGACACACAGTCTCAACACTGACCCACAGCCTCAACACTGACCCACAGCCTCCACACTGACCCACAGCCTCAACACTGACCCACAGCCTCAACACTGACCCCCAGCCTCAACACTGACCCCCAGCCTCAACACTGACCCCCAGCCTCAACACTGACCCCCAGCCTCAACACTGACCCCCAGCCTCAACACTGACCCACAGCCTCCACACTGACCCACAGCCTCAACACTGACCCCCAGCCTCAACACTGACCCACAGCCTCAACACTGACCCCCAGCCTCAACACTGACCCCCAGCCTCAACACTGACCCCCAGCCTCAACACTAACCCACAGACTCAACACTGACCCCCAGCCTCAACACTGACCCACAGCCTCAACACTGACCCCCAGCCTCAACACTGACCCCCAGCCTCAACACTGACCCACAGCCTCAACACTGACACACAGTCTCAATACTGACCCCCAGCCTCAACACTGACCCACAGCCTCAACACTGACACACAGCCTCAACACTGACCCACAGCCTCAACACTGACCCCCAGCCTCGACACTGAAGAGTCTTTGGCGTCTGTGGATCCGAGCGCACGCAGGGACGTGTGAACCCCGTGAGGGCAGCGACCTTCGCTGCAGGCAGGAGGAGCCTTGAGAGATGGATTGAGTTTTCAACTTAAAAAAAAAGTCAAAATTCCGCCACGCGACTGCGTCGCCGTGCATCGGGAGAGCACCACGCCACAAACGTGAACATAGAGATAGCTCGGCAGAGCCACAAGTCGAGAAATAAGTCTTACACAGCACACCCCGCAGTCAGAGATTGGCATGTCTTTAATTGCAATGTAAAGCAGCCTTAATCGAAAGGATGGTTCGAGTGATATATTAATCTGCATCTGTTAAAGCATTCAATTTAATATAAAGACATCGTCAAGACCATTTATGCATAGTCAATTGTGTACGAGTAGTTTTGAAATACATTATTATATCCCAATTGCGTCATCATCGGTGTCGTATCACGAGATGAAACATTGCGCCCCGTTTGAAGAAAATGCCATCGCGTCGGAGAACGGCGGCCTAGCAGATGGCACCGCACAACTCCACCAGGGATCATTTCATCCAGACCCTGCTCCTTTATGCCATCATCATCATGACCACCATCATCATCATTGTCGTCATGGTCAGCTACGATGGTTCCACTGCTGGATCAAGGCCTGCCTAGACCGCCACCACCGCCTCTCCCCATCCCACCTGATGCAGCAATCCCATGGCACGTGAACAGATTTCGTCGCTCCATCTCCCCGGTGGCGTCCTCCTGGACACATTCCATTGCTCGGCTGCTGCTCCGTTATTATTCCTGACCGTTGTCCGTCGTCCCTCCTAGCCGCGACGTGTCCTGTCCAAGAGCCGCTTGCATTTCTCAATGACGCTTCAGACGTAAATGTTTTAAAAGTAATAATTATCATCAGAGACGCAGCACTAGCACAATTATCTGAAGACGCGGTGGTCTTTAGCAAAGCCTTGCGGACCGGACACAATTGTGTCAGTCTTGTTCCTAAATTGTGATATAATTGATGTTCTAAATAAACGTCGGAGGTGTATGTTAGAGTTATGCACGGCAAAGAAACGTCGTTGTGAGTGAACACACACGTGGATGAGCTCGCTTGGCTTTCTGCTGTATCCATAGGAGCGCACAGGTATCCCTCGATTCATCAACGTTCGGTTTACCTAATTTCGCGTGAATGCAATTGACAAATTATGGTCACTTTTGGATGATTGAAATCGAATTTCCTCGTTAATGAAATTTCACTTCGGCACGCACCGCGAGATCATTGGGCAAGAAGCAGCGGGGAGGCGGCCTCATCCATCCGCGACAGCGTCACGGTGTCCATGCAGTGCAGCACCAACGCCGCCACCGTTACAGTCATGCCAACATGTAGCAGAGTTGCCTCAAAAGGTTCATTATTTTTATTAAAATTATTCAATCGTTTCATAATTTCTGTTCTTTATCATTATTTTCTCTTGTGAAAAATGTTATAGGTGTATATTTTTAGGCGAGGCATAGAGTTGGAATAAAATGTTCGTATTCAATTTGTGGAAAATCTATTTCCGATTTACGAAATTTCATTTTCCGCTTGTTTTTTTAAAAACGCATCCCTGTCGTAAATTGAGCGATACCTGTTTTATTGTAATGCTGGTATATTGCAAGCTCATGTGCATAAGGAATATTAAGCTGATACAAAGCTTTCCATTAAACATCATCAGATTATGGCAACTGGAGGTCACTGTTTCTGAATCAGTGGCTTTCATACTCGACTCCAAGAGACCGGACTTCAGCATCCAGGTTGAAAGATCCGCCTTGAGGCTTTATGCGATGAGCACTGGGTCTCAGGATTGGGGAGTTGAGACACAGGAGGACGCAACTCCAGGAGATAACGAGACTGTGTTTTAGACTTCTCGTGAGAAGCAGTCTACAAGAGACTGCGTCTCAGGACTGGGGTCTTGAGATTACGGTGACTCAGTGGTGGATTGCAGTACTTGAATTCAGGGTGAGCATCTTGACAATCTATCTGCTTCACAGCAGACGCTCAATATCCCGTGAAGTTGGCGTAATGTTCCAAATTTGCCAAATGTGAAAAATCACCGTTACAGTTTCTCAATTGAGATTGTACTGACCGTGTACCCCCCCCCCCCCCTTACTGACAAACCACAGAGATTTGGCAATTGTAACGAATAACACTGCCTTAAAAAAAAGTATATAATAGGTGACGTTTTGGGTAATGGCCCTTATTCAGAGCAGATCGAGACTCTGAAAAAGAGGTACTTGAGATTGTGTTTTAGGATCCGTTTCTGGAAACTGCCTCCTGGGAGACCCAGTTTGATGATCTGAGGCTTTGAGTGCAGGGAGAGAAACATGGCCCATTGGCTAGACACGGCCCATAACCATATTTCATATGGCCCACAACGCCATTTCATTCAGCCTAGGGTCACGTGAGGCCTCACCCCCTTCGATAAAACCTGCAAAACAAAATCCATCACTTCAAGCATCTCAGCCACAAAGATCCCCCGTGTAGGCCTTAACAGACTGTTGGGACAAGTGCTGTTAGCGAGTAGCACCTATGAAGGCCGGCACGATACGCGAGGGGGTGGGTGGCCAGCACCACGCCTGGCAGCTGGTCTTCCTAGTAGCGATGTTTAGACACCGTACCAAGTCCTCAGGCTGAGTCGACCTAGGGGAGGCCCAGAACCGGTTCAGATAATCGTCTGTGGCCGTGAGCGTAAATCAAACTTGGGTCGCTGGGCTTGTAGCGCAGCGCGCTAAACGCTCCGCTCACATTAATCGGGTCACCATCATCATCTCTCACGATCATGCGATGCGTTACTAATCGGCTACGAGAGGGAGATGTGAAGGTCAACGTGTTGGCGAGAGGGCAGCAGGCATGGCATTGCATCCGTGCGAGTCAAAGGTGAGCTGAGCCTCATTTACTTCTTTGCAGTGTTATCAGAAAACGCGAAGGTGTTAATGTGATTGCCCACCAAGGGTTAATCTAAAAGCCCTATTCGTAAAAGGTTCCCCAGTTCTGCACACGTGTTTCCAGTGGTCAGTTGAATTAAATATCTTAAGTAATATTGAACTATTAGTTGGCAATTCAAATCAGTGAGAACCTAGGGAAAACTTTACTTAAGGATTTGTGTGCATCTGCCCACAGATTTTCCACAACCGTCTAGGTTTTCACGGTGGTGCTGTTCAGCTCTCCGATGTGTTTTTCGGGTTGTGCCGCGTGTGCGGCACGACTGACGTTTAGTACCGTGTGCTGGGACCTTTTTCAAGAACTACACTGAGCGGCTCATTTTCCCTCTCTCGATTGTTTAGCATTGCCGGCTGCTGCAGGCTTTGCCATTTCTAGCCCAATCATCATCCAGTACTGGCAATACCAGCGACAGCCAACAACGTTATATAATCTCAAGCAAAAGTGAGCTACTCAGTTCAATTCCTCAAAAAGCTCCCAGCACGCAGGGCGAACCGTCGGACATCATGCTGAACAATTCACGGTGTTGCCCGGAAACAACAAAAAAATCTCATCGGAGAGTTTCCGGATTTCCCCCCTGGGGAGTTCGGCTCTCTCAGAAGCCACTGCCGCTGCCTTCCACCTCTTCCTGGAAGAGTGCGCGCTTGGCGCGGCGTGCGACGTCGCGGGTCGCAACGTTGCCCCTCGTCGGAGGGGCTGCGATTTCCACGACCGTCGACGTCCCGATAGCGGCGGTGGCGGTGATGTCGCCCTCTCGGTCGCCCGGAGAGATGCACGGCTCCACTCCGTGGGCCACGGGGAGGAGGGCGAGGCCCCAGAAACCCTCACACAAGTCGCGGCCGTCCCGGAACATCTGCGTGCATGCACAAACAAACAGAACGCGCAAACACGGCGGTCGGTGCCATCGTCATCGGAATCATCAGCCGTGATCTATCAACGACTGGACGATGACGGCTTTCCTCAAGCTGTCACAGTTCTGCGAGGCAGCAATCCGCACTCAGCGGATTTTGTTGCTCCATCTCGAACCGAATAGAGGACGCCAGGTGGATGGCTCAGAGGTCTGAACGCTAAGCCAGCACCGCTGAGATCCTGGGTTTGATTTCAGGTTTCAGCCGCCTATGATTAAACTGGCTTCTCAAGCGTAGTGAGTTGATAGCCCATCGCGTTGAATTTGGTTCTGCGCTTAAATTTGGCAAAATTCCAGCTCTGAAAATGTAAACATTGATTTGACCGTCACGCGACGAACATTAACGACTCTCACCGAGTGGAAACCAGAGGTCACTGGTGCTGAGTCATCTTAACAGTATTTGTTCGATATCCGCTTCCGCGGGCCGTTTATTTAACTTTGTTATCGAGGCAATGCGCGAGCCCGATACATAGAATGATGATGCACGTACGCACCGTGAATATAAACTAAACCGGTTATGAAAAGCAGGGGATAGAAAAATAGGAGATGAACCCATGGCCCCAACACAGACCGTTCTTTAACACAGGGTGACGTCTCATGACACGGATAGCGCAGTCGGAATAGTATTGGAGAAGAGATGAAAAAACTGCAATTTATTTGTCTCAACATAGTTCCCAACTCCTGTCAGTCTGCCCGTGCGGGCCACACAGCCTTAAGCTTCAAGGTTTTTTTCCTAAAGTATTATTTAATGGTAAATGCTTGACAATATTGTTAAAGATCACATTTTTAAAATATTGTTGTTTACTCAGCAAAGCCTAACTGAGTCTCAAGATCATTTTGCAGGAGGGACCTGCCAAGCTTTCACAGTCGGGGCAATATTGCTGCTGCTGTGTGTAATCCCAATTGAGTAATTTTCAGGTAATTTTTCAGCATTCGGATGTTTGGCCAGTACCGATTTCATTGTTTGGGGTTTTTATTCGCTATAGGAGGGAACCAGAGAACCGAGAGGAAACCCATGTAGAGCAGAAGGAGAACATACAAACTCCACACACACACGCAGAAAGGGGCCTGAGTTTCCAATCAAACTCAGGTGCCTTGTTGCTGCGAGGCACCACATTGGCGCCCTAAAGGTGGGATACCACGGAGATGAAATCTACCTGAGAAAAAGGCACGCAGGCTCCGGGACAGAAGTTCCCTTCGACGCTCCAGTCCCAGTCATAGATCCAGTTGCGCACGCACGTGAAATCCTCGCGGCAAGCATCGAACCTGCAGACACGCACACAAACAATTTTATAGCTGTTTTTATTTTACCAGTTAAGGCCCACGCAACTGTATATCTATTATTCATAAGCCACCTGGCCACAAATGATCGCTCAACAAAGTGGCTCATCACGTGGAAATGTATTAGCAGCCAAATACTCTCAACACACGTTTCTAAATGTGGTGGGAAAACCCGTAGGACCCGGAGAAAAATTCACGTGACCACGGGGATAACATGCAAACTCCAAATAATCAGCCGTCAGATTCGGGATTGAACCCATGACCTCCTGCATACCAGGCGAGGGAGATAACATCTCCTAGCCACTGCAGCACCCCCCTCCCCCGCTTACCAGGAGTCGCAGAAGTGTGAGCACACGGGCACGTGGTGGAGGAGGCTGGGGTGAGCGCGGTGAGCCCAGCGCGACGCGAGTGGTGAGCAGCGGGAGTAGCACTCGAGCCGCTTGAGGAACGACTCGCAGCTGCGCAGGGCCGAGATGCCACCACGGTTACACGCAGCAGCAGCAGCAGAAGCAGCAGCAGCAGCAGCAGAAGCAGCAGCAGCAGAAGCAGCAGCAACCTCAACAACGATCATCACTGTCACATTCATCGTATTCATCGCAATCATCGTACCGCAGACAACGTGTCATTTATAAAGGTTGCGGAGGTCGTGTGATGGTGGTCACGGAATTCGTGAAATCTCAACAAAGTCTAAAGTGGCAGTAAAAACAGATTGGATTTCGCGCTTCCTTTAATTCCTCACAAAATATGGATGTGCTGAAACTGGTGCCGATGGGGTTGAGGAAGTTTGTGTTCCGTTTCAAAGCTGTGGCCTCATGTGCCTGAGGTCCACATTAAATCGACTTGTGGACCGTATCCGGCCTGCAGAGTGCATGAAACGAAGTAGCGGGCCCTACAAAACAACGTCATGCAAAACGAAGTCGTGGATCGTGCGACTTGAGTTTTTGCGAAATGCACTTTGTACGACATTTTTCGCAGGTCGCGTGAATTTCTGTCGTGGGTCTTTTGAGACGAAGTCGCGGGCCCCATGAAACGAAGTCGGCCGCCCTCTCAGGCCCCGTGGAGCCACGGTGGTGCGGTGCATACGGCGCGGGTTGAACCTCCTTCGCACCGCACGTAGCCAAACGCGCTAATCGTAGGTGCACGGCCGGTCAGGCGAGTGGCGGCGAGGCACCTGGGGGTGAGGTTCCCGCAGCGGTCCCACAGCAGCTCTTCCACGCGCACCACGGGGGACCGGGAGAGCTGCCGCACCGACTCCGGCGTGCAGCACGCGTCTGCGGTGAGCGCAGGTGGCGAGAGGTAAAGTACGGAGCGTGGGGGGGGGCAGGGGCGGTATGTGTAATGGGCGGTGGAAGAGAGATGTGAAGAGAGCAGGTGGGGAGGGGATAGTAGGTGATGGAAGATGATGAGTGGTGAAGGGATGGCAGAGATAGTGGTGATGGGAAGGGTGGCGGGGTAGGGGGAGAGATGAAGGGTGGAGATTGGCGGTGATGGAAGGAGAATGGAAGGCAGTGGTGAAGAGAAGGCATGTAAGTGGAGGCAGGTAAGTGGAGGCAGGTAAGTGGAGGGAGATGATAGAAGTTGGGTGAAAGGAAGGAAAGTGATGGGACAATAATGGAAAGGAGATTAGGGGAGATAAATAAGAGGGGTGATAGAAAGAGAAGGGGGTTGATGGGATGATGGGAAACGTTGTAAAGTGAGAACCGATAACGGGAGATGAGAGAATGCGATGTTGATGCAAGGTGATGGGAGGACAAGCATTGTGAGTGGAGGTGAGGTGGTGTGATGAACGATGAATGGGAAATTAGTTTGTGTCCCGAAGCTTTTGTGAAATTCGGGATTTCGTCCAGGTTTACTTTAAAAAAAATCAGTCTTCATACTCGGATCGGACTCATCATTAGGGACAGTCCTGAGTAGAGTGGGCGGGGCAACCTGGGCACTGGGCGGGGCCAGAGTGGAGTGGGCGGGGCCAGAGTGGAGTGGGCGGGGTTATGGGCATGGCTACATCGCCACCCCGTGGCCTCGTTGAGCCCTGCTGGCAATGTGGTTGCTTCAGCAACAAAAAAGTCGCACGAATCACCGACGATGCTGTCGTGAAAGCGACGGGAAATCAAGTGGACATGGGTGGGCAGGTCGCGTCCCGAGAACTGGCCAGAGACAGAATTAACAGCCGCGTGGGAGACCGAGAGAAGAGAAAGAGACGGACATCGCGCCCGGAGAGGTGCAACTAAATCCCTTGAAGGAAATTAAGGAATTTGAGGGTCATTTGCCCAGCAATGGGAAGATTTTTACAGGCCGACAACAACGACGGGCGTTGAAGGCGACACTCACTCTGGTTGTACTGGCTACAGGCCTGCAGGCCCGGCTCAGGCCCGGGCCTCGGCTTGCTCTTGGAGCCCGCCATGCAGCCACCTGCTCCTGCGGGCGATCCAGTAGAGGCAGGCTCGATGCCGGGGGCTAGGCCGCACAGTAGCAGCAGCAGCCACGGTGGTGACATGGCGGCCTAACGCAGCCACCCCCAACACGACACAACCGCGATGTTTACTTCCCTGCAGGAGGAATACGATGAGCTATGAGGCTCTTTTTCACAGATGGTCCAGTAAGGGGCACGGGATCAGAACGTTACAACAATAATATTAAAAAACCGATATGAGTGCAAAGTATAGGAAAGGTAAACATCACTTTCAAAAACTATACATTGTAAACTAAACTTTTTTTATACTCTGGTTCTTTCGGTAAAGTCACGTAGGTATTAAATAAAATAACACTGGTCAACAACAACAACAACAAAATTTCTGGCCTGGACTTTTGCAGCTGTTTTAGACTCATTTCAGGGTAGTGATTCCAAATCTGATCTCAGATTTGCTCTATTACATCTCATTATTATGCTATCGGCATACCCCATTTTAATTGATTTTATCCGAAAACAGGACCCTGCGGGGTGGGCTGGTAGGAATAATACTTAGTACCGGTACAGGGATATTGACCGGGTATAGAGGAGTTAAAGAAAAAATTACTGTATTCTAGTGTAACGTTAATTAAAAGTGTTTGTTTTGACAAGAAACGCTGTGAGATTTAAAGACTCGTAGTCTTTCATTTCCAAACGATCACATCTGAGATTAATTGACCTTAGATGGGGAAACTCGAATGCATTTACTAGTATAAAGGTGAAATAAAATAGAGGGAATAAACGGCACCTTGGTGCATTTTATGTCGTCTACATAGAGTTGAATAAACCGGCGTTTGGCATATTCATATAACAGTACTACATTGAGCAGTGTTTGTTTGGCACTTCGAGTTTTTATTCGCGCGCACGACATGGATACCGAAAACAACCACGACTTTGAAGACCCCAATGGTTGTCTGGACGCCCACGTTGAAAATATGCTTGCTGAAACAGAGACCGCATTTGCTGCTGGAACCCTTTACAAACTCGCAGTGAAAAGCGTGGACCCAGAACCAACCGCAGTTGGTGCTGCTATAACGGTAGCATCGCCACCAAACATGCAGCCAGCAGCTAAATAATCAAAGATTGCAGCACACGGCAGAGATGTGGTGAACACGGCAGAGATGTAGTGAACACGACAGAGATGATAGTGAACACGACAGAGATATAGTGAACACGACAGAGATATAGTGAACACGACAGAGATGTAGAGATGATAGTGAACACGGCAGAGATGTAGTGAACACAGCAGATGTAGTGAACACGGCAGAGATGTAGTGAACACGGCAGAGATGTGGTGAACACGGCAGAGATGTGGTGAACACGGCAGAGATGTGGTGAACACGGCAGAGATGTAGTGAACACGACAGAGATGTAGAGATGATAGTGAACACGACAGAGATATAGTGAACACGACAGAGATGTAGAGATGATAGTGAACACGACAGAGATGTAGTGAACACGACAGAGATGTAGAGATGATAGTGAACACGACAGAGATGTAGAGATGATAGTGAACACGGCAGAGATGTAGTGAACACAGCAGATGTAGTGAACACGACAGAGATGTAGTGAACACGGTAGAACTATAAGCGAGTGAATAGCAGCAGCGACGAGGCCTCTCGCTGCCTCTGCTCTGCCGCTGCCGGGCTGCAGATTCAGCCGAGTCAGGCACCACTGCCAATATGCACAACAACAACAATAAACGTGCTGCGTTTCATCTCTGTGTTAATAAGCCTCCCGCACTAGGCCTCGCGAAGCCTGCCGCACTAGGCCTCGCGCCGTGCTTTTCGTGCACAAATAAGGCGATTAAATGTATCTCGTCTCTGTGTTAATGAATGTTTCTTGTCTCTGTGTTAAAAAAACGTGCTGCGTTTCAGTAAAGTATTTTTTTTTAAAATAAACGTGCTGCGTTTCATCTCTGTGTTAATAAGACTGCCGCACTAGGCCTCGCGAAGCCTGCCGCACTAGGCCTCGCGCCGTGCTTTTCGTGCACAAATAAGGCGATTAAATGTATCTCGTCTCTGTGTTAATAAATGTTTCTTGTCTCTGTTAAAAAAACGTGCTGCGTTTCAGTAAAGTAATTTTTTTTTAAATAAACGTGCTGCGTTTCATCTCTGTGTTAATAAGCCTGCCGCACTAGGCCTCGCGCCGTGCTTTTCGTGCACAAATAAGGCGATTAAATGTATCTCGTCTCTGTGTTAATAAATGTTTCTTGTCTCTGTGTTAAAAAAACGTGCTGCGTTTCAGTAAAGTAATTTTTTTTAAATAAACGTGCTGCGTTTCATCTCTGTGTTAATAAGCCTGCCGCACTAGGCCTCGCGAAGGCTGCCGCACTAGGCCTCGCGCCGTGCTTTTCGTGCACTAAGAAGGCGATTAAATGTATCTCGTCTCTGTGTTAATAAATGTTTCTTGTCTCTGTGTTAAAAAAACGTGCTGCGTTTCAGTAAAGTATTTTTTTTTAAATAAACGTGCTGCGTTTCAGTAAAGTAATTTTGAAGCGAAGTTTAAAGTTTTGCCGTGATGCGCCGGAAGCGACGGCCATCTTGTTTAATTCACAGATCGCAGGGGGCGCGGGCGGCCATCTTGTCGGACAGGGTCATGCCAAGTGTTTGCAGTAGGGGGCGATGTTGATACACGGACGGACGGACGGACGCGGACGGACGGACGGACGCGGACGGACGGACGCGGACGGACGGACAAACGCGGACGGACGGACACATTAATCTATTGGTGGTCTGGTCCACTTCGTTCCTACCAGTATTAACTGTCACTTATGATTGCAAGTTGTTGCGAGTCAGTGACTGCTTTAGTGTTAAAATATGGTGCTGTATTTTTAGGATAGTGTGTTTATAATATAATTTTATGTAGATATCCACATTTATTAAATATTTTTCTTCTGCAGTTTTAATTGAAAATGCAATATTTGATATCTCAAAAACCTGATGACAAAAACTGATGCCGGATTTGGAATCAGCACCCCAAAATTACCTTAAAACCGTTGGAATACCTTATACACTACTATATACACTACACTATACACTACACTATACACTACACTACACACTACTATATAACCTCGTGCCACGGCAGCTCTCTCGCCTACTTCAGCAGTGTCTACTTGCTGTGGTTGTCCCACCTGATGATGGACGCTTGTGTTGCGATCAAAACGTGATTTATTTTATTTTCTACCCACGTGACTTTACCGAAACAACCAAAGAGCGTGGATTCCTGCAGTCACGAACGCTTCAAATCAAGATTAAACTGTTTTATTTAACAAGGTAAAGCCCACTGAGGAATTACGTTATTTTTCAGAAACGACCTGGCCACAAATAGCTCAACAAAGTGGCCTACGTGGACATTTACAGCGGCAGAATAATCTATATGTAGTGATATTATAAACTACATTAGAAGCAAGTGTTGCTGTCTGGTTGGCGAGCAAGACGTGGCGTCCAGAAGGAGGGACAGACGGACGGTCAGGGCCAATTGACGCGCCGCCTACCAGATAAATACATTGGGTAGATTGCAAAATCACATTTCGTTTTAAAGCCTCTACTCGGTAAACATGGAACGTTGTTGGCCGACGTTGGCATGTTTACTGAGACGCGTCACGTGTCTCAGTAAACATGCTCAGTGTGGGGAGGTCAACAGTGGTTATTTTCTTGGTAAACTCGTCCCCGCCATAGAAATGTAGAATTTCAACCCATGGCTCAAGAGCTAGAAACATGGGGTGTATTATACGTTGTGATCCGTTTATAAATACTCCATTCACAGAGGAATGCATCACAGATAAAACATTTCATTTCAAAGCCTGTGCCTAGTAAACATGGTACGTTGGGCCAGCGTTGGCATGATTTCTGGAAGCGTGTCTAAATAGACGTTTTACACATTTTAACAATCTCCCCTTGTAAGATTGGCAGCCGTCGCTTTCACAAAATGCAATCACCCGTTGATAAGGACGTGAAGAGGAGTGTCTACAGACAGGTCCGTTGTCAATCCACTGCTGAACGAAGTCAGCCCCATGGCGTGCGGGTCACGGGAGTTATTTAACCACCACTTCACGCTGGGTCGGTGAAAGTAAAAGGTAGCAAATACGTGGCGACAGAGAAATACAGCACAGAGTACAGAGGCGTTCCTCGCGGTTACGCGGATCACCTTTTAGGGACGAACTTCACACGCCATGCGCTTCACAGTTACGCGCTCGAGAGAAAAAAAAGGTAAATTAAAAGTTTCAAAATAAAAATGTTTGTCCAGTGATCAAAATTCAAAGTAAAACAAATATCTGTGGCAGGTGAGGCGACTGAGTTCTGATGGCGTCACGGGCTGAGCCACCGCAGACCTGAGTCGACGCAGGCCACGGAGACATTCAAGAAGCGCTGAAGTCGTTCCTTATTCAGCAGTCATCACTTTCATCTTCATTGTTGTTATTTGTTTTTATATTCCTTGTTAAGTAAGTTATGTTAGTAACAGTATTATGAAGTCATATTTATACGTATTTTGTAAATTCAGGGCTAAAATAGATGACGTTTTCCTTCATTTGCTTCGGTAACGCAATTGCACCCCCCTTACTACAGCGTGTGCGTCTACGGGCGAGCACGCTTCACACAGCGCGCTTCACACAGCACGCTTCACACAGCGCGCTTCACACAGCGCGCATCACACAGCGCGCTTCACACAGCGCGCGTCACACAGCGCGCGTCACACAGCGCGCTTCACACAGCGCGCTTCACACAGCGCGCTTCACACAGCGCGCGTCACACAGCGCGCGTCACACAGCGCGCTTCACACAGCGCGCTTCACACAGCGCGCGTCACACAGCGCGCTTCACACAGCGCGCGTCACACAGCACGCTTCACACAGCGCGCTTCACACAGCGCGCTTCACACAGCGCGCGTCACACAGCACGCTTCACACAGAGCGCGTCACACAGCGCGCTTCACACAGCGCGCTTCACACAGCGCGCTTCACACAGCGCGCGTCACACAGCGCGCTTCACACAGCGCGCTTCACACAGCGCGCTTCACACAGCGCGCTTCACACAGCGCGCGTCACACAGCGCGCTTCACACAGCGCGCTTCACACAGCGCGCTTCACACAGAGCGCTTCACACAGAGCGCGTCACACAGCGCGCTTCACACAGCGCGCTTCCACTGACGAGCAGCTGAACGTCGCCAGCACATTGCGCTGAATGTCGCTGCACTGACCTCTACTGCCGACACCGTCGACCCTGCGGCATCCAACAACACGCACCATCCAGGCTCAAATCTGCTGAGCTTGTGAGCTCCAATGAGGCTGAGTGAATTCTGCATGGCTTGGCCATGCGCTATTACACATTAGTTGTACAGGGTGGTCCAGATGCCTTGTGACCCCCATTTTATCCTCTAATACGTAATATATTCAAATCAAGAATGTGATATATATATTCTATGGGTCTTTGGGTAAAGCCACGTAGATATAACAATTATAATACATGTAATATATGTCGAAGTAAAGGTGATTTGAAACAGAGATGAATATGCAAAGAAAAAAATGTTCGGGGTAAATTTATTGTGGGTCACAAGACCTCACGGATAACCCTGTACATTTAAGGGAATTTTCGGCTGAGTTCATATGGACTATTTATGGAATACACATATGGGTTGATAGAAACTGAGCGCACCATTTCCATCATCCCAGTGAGTTTGATTTGTGACACGGATGATCTCGTTGAGCCATTTTGCCCGGCTATGTCACAAGGGAGACCCGTGGTGCGTGAGCACAGCAGCATCAGCAACACAAACCATCAATACTGCAGAGAACGCGTGCACAACCCTTAAGAGATATCGCACAACGAAGGAGGTATTTAACGGGTCGTGAAGGAAACGCACAAGCGTTCGTCAGAGTACGTTCGACCCAGTGGTGCTTATTCTGCAGTAGAAGGTCTCCCATGCTGGGGGCGCTTTTCGCTGCATGTCGTCGTCGTCGTCAGCTCTTGTGCAGGCTGCTGCTGCTGCTGGGTGGATTGTTGCACCGCGGGATTGTAAGGGATGGCGACGGGGTGGGGCGCTTCATCCATCAGTGGATTGATCAAGGCAGATGATGGCGTTTGGAGGCATTTTGACTTTGATTCTTGTTGAAATATTATTCGACAAAACGACTTTTTAATGTTGTAGGGGAAATCCGTTTACTGCATTTCAAACGATAAAACAGAGACATTAAAAACCACGGAGACCACTGCGAACGTACAGACACGCACACTCAGGGGTCTGTATCAATTCATCTTGTGCACCATCATCAATCTCTCTCCTTGGCCCACTTTCTCCCCTCCCTCGCTCCCTCGGTCTCTCCCCCTCTCTCCCCGAGGTACTCGCACAGATTACGAATTCGCTCTGAATATCGCCGTTTCAACCCGTATTCGTTCATCACTCAAACAGCAATGATTGCGATGATGGTGATTAACGTATGTAAAAAAAAACTGTTAATGAGTACACGTTTTAAATATTTCAGGTGTGATGCTTGGGGTGAGATTTGGCACATGCTCGGCAATTTGATCACAGGCTAAACATAAAAGCTGAGCACCTTTGTATTTATGTTGAACTTCGTTCGCACCATACGTAGCCAACCGTGCTTTTTGTAGATTTGAGTCTGGATAGCACTTCGTTGGTTCACCAATGCGCATGTCGGGTTGTCATCATTTGTGTGTCCGTGCACCTCCCGCCAAAGATATCTGAAATTCTCATGTGGCCCTGAATTTCCCAGATATCTGCAATCCCCCTGAGGTCCCTCACCCCCTGAAGTCTTCACACACAGTCACTCGTTCTTGTGGAACGCGCTCTCTGGTCTGCCACACCAGGCAAACCCCAGCACCGATCGTTTTTATGGGCCACACTGTGCTGATGATTGCACCTCCGATTAGCACGGTTGGCTACGTACGTGCGAAAGAAGTTCAACATACATGAACTTAAAACTATGTATTTTTTTATTTTCACAGGTAAGGCCCACTGAGCTATATAGCTGTATTTTTTCAGAAACGACCTGGCCACAAATGATAGCTCAATGAAGTGGCTTATCACGTGCAAATTTATCGTAGACAAATACTCTAAAATACACGTTGATTTTTAAAGTGGAGGGAAAACCCGGAGGACCCGAAGAAAAATCCACACGACCACGGGGAGAGCACGCAAACTCCAAATATACAGCAGCAGCAGGCGTCAGGGTCGGGATCGAACCCACGACCTCCTGTATACCAGGCGAGGTAGTTAACATCTCCCAGCCACCGTGATGATGATGATGAGAGAGAGACACGCAAACTCCAAATATACAGCAGCAGGCGTCAGGGTCGGGATCGAACCCACGACCTCCTGTATACCAGGCGAGGTAGTTAACATCTCCCAGCCACCGTGATGATGATGATGAGAGAGAGACACGCAAACTCCAAATATACAGCAGCAGCAGGCGTCAGGGTCGGGATCGAACCCACGACCTCCTGTAGACCAGGCGAGGTAGTTAACATCTCCTAGCCGCCGAGGCACGATTTTGTCCTCTGCATTGCTCTGTCTTCCGGTGCCCTTCACCCGTCCTGGCGTCCATCCCTGTTGAGCATGGCCGGGCGTCGCCGTTCTTTTACTCCCTTCCTCTCTGGGTCTTCACCTAAAGAATCCCCCTCGATCCACTCCCTTTAGCGCGTTCCCTCCAACACATGCCCAATCCACACATTCTCTTTCTCTTCCCAATTGATTTATGAGACTCATAGAAGTCAAAAGTAGTTCGTGTAAACAAATTGAATCGGACGTTGGTCTGCTTGGCTCATCGGCTAACCTACGTGTTTGCAAAATGCATTTCGGTAGTGAAATACACTTTGGTCTAATTTCAATGTATGACCGAACTGAATTGATTGTTCACTTCGTTGAGCCGCCGGGGCGCTTGTGCCACGCCCACTTTTGAAACCTTTAAAAGCGGCGGCCTTCGGTGACCTTCCCCCTCCTGAAGACGGCGGCCTTCGGTGACCTTCCCCCTCCTGAAGACGGCGGCCTTCGGTGACCTTCCCCCTCCTGAAGACGGCGGCCTTCGGTGACTTTCCCCCTCCTGAAGACGGCGGCCTTCGGTGACCTTCCCCCTCCTGAAGACGGCGGCCTTCGGTGACCTTCCCCCTCCTGAAGACGGCGGCCTTCGGTGACCTTCCCCCTCCTGAAGACGGCGGCCTTCGGTGACCTTCCCCCTCCTGAAGACGGCGGCCTTCGGTGACCTTCCCCTTCCTGAAGACGGCGGCCTTCGGTGACCTTCCCCCTCCTGAAGACGGCGGCCTTCGGTGACCTTCCCCCTCCTGAAGACGGAGGCCTTCGGTGACCTTCCCCTTCCTGAAGACGGCGGCCTTCGGTGACCTTCCCCCTCCTGAAGACGGAGGCCTTCGGTGACCTTCCCCTTCCTGAAGACGGAGGCCTTCGGTGACCTTCCCCCTCCTGAAGACGGCGGCCTTCAGTGACCTTCCCCCTCCTGAAGACGGAGGCCTTCGGTGACCTTCCCCCTCCTGAAGACGGCGGCCTTCGGTGACCTTCCCCCTCCTGAAGACGGAGGCCTTCGGTGACCTTCCCCCTCCTGAAGACGGCGGCCTTCGGTGACCTTCCCCCTCCTGAAGACGGCGGCCTTCGGTGACCTTCCCCCTCCTGAAGACGGAGGCCTTCGGTGACCTTCCCCCTCCTGAAGACGGCGGCCTTCGGTGACCTTCCCCCTCCTGAAGACGGAGGCCTTCGGTGACCTTCCCCCTCCTGAAGACGGCGGCCTTCAGTGACCTTCCCCCTCCTGAAGACGGAGGCCTTCGGTGACCTTCCCCCTCCTGAAGACGGCGGCCTTCGGTGACCTTCCCCCTCCTGAAGACGGAGGCCTTCGGTGACCTTCCCCCTCCTGAAGACGGCGGCCTTCGGTGACCTTCCCCCTCCTGAAGACGGCGGCCTTCGGTGACCTTCCCCCTCCTGAAGACGGCGGCCTTCAGTGACCTTCCCCATCCTGAAGACGGCGGCCTTCGGTGACCTTCCCCCTCCTGAAGACGGCGGCCTTCGGTGACCTTCCCGCTCCTGAAGACGGCGGCCTTCGGTGACCTTCCCCCTCCTGAAGACGGAGGCCTTCGGTGACCTTCCCCCTCCTGAAGACGGCGGCCTTCGGTGACCTTCCCCCTCCTGAAGACGGCGGCCTTCGGTGACCTTCCCCCTCCTGAAGACGGCGGCCTTCGGTGACCTTCCCCCTCCTGAAGACGGCGGCCTTCGGTGACCTTCCCCCTCCTGAAGACGGCGGCCTTCGGTGACCTTCCCCCTCCTGAAGACGGCGGCCTTCGGTGACCTTCCCCATCCTGAAGACGGCGGCCTTCGGTGACCTTCCCCCTCCTGAAGACGGCGGCCTTCGGTGACCTTCCCGCTCCTGAAGACGGCGGCCTTCGGTGACCTTCCCCCTCCGGCCTCCTGAAGACGATCGCTGGTGTTGTGATCGAAACGTCGTGGGTTTTGTTTTTTAGTACCGAAAGAACCAAGAATAAATCTACATTATAGACTGCCAGTATGCTCACTCCGATTAAGAACCAGGCTACAGTCTACATTAGTGAGGTTTTTTTTTCTACGTGACTTTACCGAAAGAACCAAAGAACATGTGCTGTACTATATTACCCACAATCCATCAAGAGAGTGGTTCACACATGTCGCACACTTACGCGTTGTATTGGATGTACTCCATAAATATTCCAAGTTAGAGACTTCGCGTTGATTGTTATTAAAAGTAAAGTGGCTTGGGCAGGACACGTCGCGAAATGAAAGTTGCCCTCTCTTGAGATGTGATTGCAATGGCAGTGCATGCCTCTATCATTTGTGGCCAGGTCACTTCTGAAAATGAGCTACTGTATATCGCTCAGTGGCATTTACCTGGTAAAATAACATTTAGCTCATTTAACTTTTAATTGTTGAAATCAGCTCCTGGCCAGCAGCTCCCTGCATTGCTGCGTCGTGGGACCATGAGACATGGTGACGGCTTGGGGAGGCATTCATCCAGCAGTTGATAGAGCACGATAATGGTGGTGATATGCGCTGCTGTGGTTGATCTGGAGTCGCCTGTGTTCAGAGTGCTCTGCTGTGATGCAGTACATCAATTGCACTGTACATGTAAATGACAGTAAGCGCCAATCTCCATCCGTTCCACCCTCTCTCATTGCCTTCCCATCTCTCTCCGCATCCCATCCCCCCCTCTCTGCCCCCCTCCCTCTGCCCCCCCTCTCTCTGCCTCCCCATCTCTCTCCGCATCCCATCCCCCCCTCTCTCTGCCCCCCTCCCTCTGCCCCCCCTCTCTCTGCCTCCCCATCTCTCTCCGCATCCCATCCCCCTCTGTCTGCCCCCCCCCCTCTGCCTCCCCATCTCTCGCCCACTCTCCCCCCACCGTCTCTCGCTTTATCTCCCTGCTGCCTGTCTCTCTCCCCTGTCTCTCTCCCCTGTCTCTCTCCCACTCCCCCCTCTCCCGATGCTCTCCTCGTCTCCTCGCCCCTTTGCCCCCCCCCCGCCCGTCTATCTCACGCTCCCCCTGCCCCCCCCCCCTATCGATCTCTCTCTTCCCCCCCTCCCCGTACGCCCGAGTAGTCACCATGAGATTGCCTCTCTCTCTCTCTCCCTCCTCGCCACGCGCTCCGTCACCGCAGGCATTAAGATTCAGCTCAGCGCCGTCGTCTCCGCCACCGATAAAGCCCCCCGCCCCCCACCTCACCAGCGGCAGTGTTCTCGTGCTGAGCCCCCCCACCACCACCTCCACACAGAAAACAATCGCCTAGGCGACGGCACGACAGGACACAAGCTCGCAACACGGCGAGAAGACACCACGTGGGAACACACAACACGACACGGTGTGACACAACACGACAACACCACGTGACACCACACGACAACACCACACGGTGTGACACAACACGACAACACCACGTGACACCACAACCCTATTTAGGAAGCCACTGGAGCGATGCGCTTTTAAATCGTCATCGAGATTGATAACTCATCCCGTTAGAGCTGCTCTTCGTGTTTCGTTTGTTTCCCACCCCGCACCTCCGATCAGCACGGTTGGCTACGTACGGCGAGAAAGAAGTTCAACGTACATGCATCAACAGGACAATGACACCATGAGATGTGACACGACCAAAGATGACAATGTGGGATAACAGCCATGACGACACGAGAAGACTGAATGCGACGTGGCCCAACACGACGTCACGAGCACGTGACGCATCACGACACAATAGAAGGTGGCACGACAGAACAACGGTAGCCATGGATACAACACGCTGACAACACAAACACTTCGACACAAGAGTCATTATCAAAGACTGCCCCGTCAATTAACTGCACCTGTTTAGACTTTGAATCATCTCATTAAAGGAGTCAAATACGTCAACGAGGTTTTGCTTTTGCTGCTAAACTTGCAGACCGGGCAGAGCGTTCGGCGCTGGCTGCGTGTTGACGAAGTTCACGGTGCGAACGCGCGTGGTCTGTCATGCCGCCTGCTGCTCCACACTTGCTGCGTGCCCCCCCCTCTCTCTCTCCACGTGGTCGCGTGGATCTTCCTCCGGGTCCTCCGGGTTTTCTCTCTCCACATTTAGAATCAACGTCACGCGTTTCGAGTATTTGGCTGCTGTACATTTCCATATGATAAGCCACTTCGTTGAGCCATCGGTTGTGGCCAGGTCGCTTCTGACAAAGGGCGGATTAGCTCAGTGGGCCTTACCTCGCTAAACAACACGTCACATGGTGACACGAGTGTGTAATAACATCACGCAAAGTCTGCCTCGAACAAAAATACCCATTATTCATGCGCACAAATTACACCGCAAATTGCTCCAGTTTGGGTGATGCACACAGCAGCAATCACCGTCCCTTACTTGCAGACGACTGCCCACAACACAGAGCATGCTTGCACCTGCGCCTCGCCATTTCTTCCTGGCACCACTTGCCCCCACGTGTCTGCATCGCCTTTTCGGTGTGTTCATGTCACTGTTAGACTAAAGTGCAGCACTTGCTTGCACCTGTGCCTCGCCATTTCTGGCGCCTCTTACATTTGCACTTTTTGATTCGCACGTGTTAAATTTACGACCATTGAATACCCCCGTTTGCTAGTTGTGCAATATTCCTTAATGATCCTTTACTGGTTCTCTACAATATTGATGTGTTTGTCTTTTGTTGTTGCTGTGCTCACGCACCACGGATGATCCTTGTAACATAGCCAGGAAATAAAATAAACTTAAACTTTAGGTGCAGATGCCGAGTCACATTGTCCCCGCAAGGACAGCTGCCACTGGGGGTGCACTTTGAAAGGTGCTGAGATGAGATGTACAGCGCTGAGACGCCCCGGAAGGGCGTGGGCGCTTTATCAAAAACGAATCATGATCTTGAGCATTTCATAATGCACAGTGGCACGTTCAACGAGTATATACACACACACGCTCTCTCTGCCATGCAAAGACAACATCCCAATGTCGCCTTTAAAAGACTGTTGTGATAAATGCGATTAGCAAGCTCTTATAAACCATTCGAGGGAGCTCAAGAGAGGGTATTTTTGGCCTACTCTTCCACGTATTGAAAGAGGTGGGAGTTACCTATACACACTTTACCCCATCACACGCAACCTGCCGCGAGACCCACTGTGGCTCACCCAGGGTTCACCCATGTACGAGTACGTACTACGTACTATGTTGAACTTTTATCGCACCTCCAATTAGCAGAGTTGGCTACGTACGGTGCGAAAGAAGTTCAACATACATACGACAACGTGCAATGAAATACACATCGCACGTTGGTGTTAAACTCAACCATTTCAAGCCTAAAGCCAACGGCAAGAAGCTTCATTGGTCAGAATGCGATCGATTAATTGTCACGTAATAAAACTATAGATTTGTAAACATGACAATCTTGTCGGGTGGTGAGAGGATTCATAACACGAATTCTGACAAAACGACCATCTCATGGTCTAACCAAGATACAAATACGGATTGCTGGACAGTATTGGCTCAGCTTTAAGTTGATATAATTATCGATGATGGTGCTTGGCATGGCACCAATTTGGAGGTAATCAGCCCGAGCCGATTTTCTCTACGGAGAAATTATGTTTGCAATAATTTTCCTTCCTCTTGCAATACGGTTATTTGTTTGACCACATTTTTATTGTGTTTGTTTGTGCCACTTTGATGACCCCATGCCACCGTTGCTCGCCAGACTCCATCCCGGTCTCTATAATTCTCACCTGCTTAAACACAATTCAACCTGAAGCTTGGCATCAATTGCGCGATTAAAGTGGCTCACACACGTGATCACGACACGTGACAGCCTTAGAAGCAAACGGGAGCTTCGAACTGCAGCTCGCGGGCGCGGGTTTGATGATGATCCGGGTTTGATGATCCGGGCTCGGATCTTTGATCTCAATCACTTGAAGCTCTGCAGGACTCACTTCCAGTTTCAGCAGCCTCAATTTCCACACCTCCCTGGCCAATCGTATTGCTTATTTAACAAAGTAGATCAGTAGATGATATGCCACATTCACACATATATATATAGGCACGCCTGTCCAAAACAACGCTAATGGATTATTTAGTGTCATATTTTTTGCGTCGAACAAGGACCCATATGTCATCTCTGGCAGTTGACGAGCATTCATTCACGCGAAGCCGTCACTGACTGCTTAATGAGAGAGACTGTGAGGTTGTTGGATGACAGTCCAACTGATATTTTAAATTCCCAAAGCTGGGATGTTTTGCGAGAACCAAATGTCTTGTGATGATGT
The DNA here is from genome assembly GCF_964198595.1 of Lampetra fluviatilis. Taxonomy (NCBI): domain Eukaryota; kingdom Metazoa; phylum Chordata; class Hyperoartia; order Petromyzontiformes; family Petromyzontidae; genus Lampetra; species Lampetra fluviatilis. Next base: position 5,713,086 of record NC_136320.1, on the reverse strand, counting down.
TTATACGCGGTCATTAGGACCAGTATGAGCCCATAAACTCACGACCCGAAAGAACCCAGTTTAATCCCAGAAAGAATTAAATGGGGGTCACAATACATTTGGACCAGCCTGTACATTGGAGTATCTAAATTCCGTTAAAAATACGCGTTGTCTACAGGAATCAAATAAGTCATTAGAAAATGTAAAAGTAATGCTTCCAGTAACTAGACATGTTTTTATATTTAGTTTGTGTTCGCAAAAACAAGAGTGTGTATATCCCTCAGTACATTTCTTAAAGTGTGGGTACTCACTCCTCTTCCAAAATGCCTGGCCAGCGTGGAAGAGTAGGCCAAGGACCTCCCACTGGTGGAGGCCCTTCCACCAGCAGTGTCGTGAGCCAAGACCTGTCAGGGCTGCGCCTAAACAGGTGCTCGCTAACTGCACTCGATGGGAAGCTTCGTCTCGACACCGACATCAGAACAAGGCCGAGATGCATGCGTTTATAACGGGTTATTCAAACACTTACTTGCCATGCATATTACCCCTGGCGTCGCCGGCATTAATTGAATTTAATTGCTCGTTAGCGACATTCTGCCGGGCTTCGTTAACTGGGCTTAATGCGGGAACAGTGACTGGCTGCGCAGGCAATTGGCCCGCCTGTCTCTTTACAGGCTGACAGACCGTGGGAGCGCTGAGCCTGCACCAATGAGTTCCCTGGGTTCGAATCCAGGTTTCAGTCTCCGCTTGTGATCGCACCGGGATCTGTCGTTGTGCAACGCAGGGATGGTCTCAGTCCAAGTCATGGATGGCTGCTCACAAACAACTCCCCCCCCCCCCATCACATTCTATTGACTCTACACTTAATTAGGCAAAATTCCAGTTTTAAGAATTAAAACGTTCAGGTCAACCGTCTTGCAAAGAACATCCCCCTCATGCTTCGCGGGCTTGAACGAGCGGCCCCATCCTCTGCTTTGGAACAGAGGTGACTTGGACATTTGAATGGAACTCCGCGGTAGTTCCGTGACATCCACTTCCGTTGACAATGCCGATTGATTGTGGTGGTACACATTTACACTGCTCGGTGGTCTTAGGCGGTTGGGGGGGGGGGTAGTTTAAGAAACTTGAACCGTTGTTTCTAAACTATGAACTAAACAATGTTTTATTTTATCAGGTAAGGCCCACTGAGCTATACAGATGTTTTTCAGAAGCGACGTGGCGACAAATGATATCTCAACGAAGTGGCTCATCACGTGACATTTATAGCAGCCAAATACTCTAAGCGCATGTTTCTAAATGTGGAGGGAAAAACTGGAGGGCCCGGAGGAAAATCCACGCGACCACGGGAAGAGAGACACGCAAACTCGAAACATACAGCAGCAGGCGTCAGGGCTGGGATCGAATCGACGACCTCCTGTGTACCAGGCGAGGTAGTCAACATCTAGCCACCGTGATGATGATGAGAGACACAGACCTCCTGTGTACCAGGCGAGGTAGTCAACATCTCCTAGCCACCGTGATGATGATGAGAGAGAGAGAGACACAGACCTCCTGTGCACCAGGCGAGGTAGTCAACATCTCCGAGCCACCGTGGCGCTTCAGCTGCCGCGCCAGGAGATCGAATCGAAGCGGCGACCTCTGGATCGTGAGGTCCGGTGGTGCTGACTGATACGCCGCGTAGCCTCACGATCTGTACGGCAACACGGACGATATTGCTGTCGTGTTCCTCGTGTAGATGGGACCCTACAATGACCGTGACCACCTCATTCTCAAGAGAGGCTACCCTCCCTCATGAACGGTGGCGCAGCGGTTAACGCACTCCACCGTAACGCTCGCCACTTCCCATTCCCAAGTCACGGCCGACACCAGTTGGGTGAGCGATATCGGAACCGGGCCTGGGCATTCCCTTTTCTAACCTGCACTGACCAGCGTGGTGAAGTATGGTCAAACACCCCCCCCCCCTCCCACACAACCAGGACTGAAATGGCATGGAGAGGCTTTTATTCAGCAATGGATTGTCAAAGGGCCGTTAAATAGTAACCGGACTGTATACACTTTCCATAATCTCATAATCTCATTCATAAAAGTGCTTTCAACTGTGCTTATAGAATTAAATATAGATGCACATCCATATATTAATGCAGAGATACATTACATATACACACACTCTCTCAAGACAAGGGTTCCCAATATTGCCTCGAAAAGACTGCTGGGGCAAGTGCTGTGAGCGAGTCGGCATGGCGCACGAGGGGGTGATGTGGCCAGCACCTCGCCCGGCCGCCTTTGTCTCTCCGCAGCTGGTCACTACGCACACCGTACCAGGTACTTACTTAAAGCTGAGTCGACCTAAGGCAAGGACACACGCTATCACACACGACGAGGCCCACGCGGAGAGATACGCCACACAGACACGTGTCGTGAATGACAGCGTTCCAGATTAGCGTTGATGGTAATGTATCCCCTCGCATTGACACCGCCGTATGTAAGATGTCTTCTCAGGGCGGTGAAATGCCACGTTGCCCTCAAGTCGTGACTAATGTTACCAATCTGCAGCGTGTACTATAGTGTTTGGCACGTGTCGTGACGGGCACTGCAAGATCCGACCGTGTCAGTCCGGTGCTCGTCTGAGCTGCATTGCCTTTTGGTTACCGAACGAATACAATCTCAGGTCGCACTCATCACACACAAAGTGCTTGCTACCAGAGGTGGGACAAAGTCATTGTTATGCAAGTCCAAGTCGAGTCGCAAGTCATCAAATTCATGACTCGAGTCTGACTCGAGTCCAAGTCACATGACTCGAGTCCACATCTCATAGGTGGGACAAAGTCATTGTTATGCAAGTCCAAGTCGAGTCGCAAGTCATCAAATTCATGACTCGAGTCTGACTCGAGTCCAAGTCACATGACTCGAGTCCACATCTCATAGGTGGGACAAAGTCATTGTTATGCAAGTCCAAGTCGAGTCGCAAGTCATCAAATTCATGACTCGAGTCTGACTCGAGTCCAAGTCACATGACTCGAGTCCACATCTCATAGGTGGGACAAAGTCATTGTTATGCAAGTCCAAGTCGAGTCGCAAGTCATCAAATTCATGACTCGAGTCTGACTCGAGTCCAAGTCACATGACTCGAGTCCACATCTCATAGGTGGGACAAAGTCATTGTTATGCAAGTCCAAGTCGAGTCGCAAGTCATCAAATTCATGACTCGAGTCTGACTCGAGTCCAAGTCACATGACTCGAGTCCACACCTCTGCTTGCTACTAATACGCCACAAAACCTCGCTGATCTCGTCAAGGCGCACAAACCATCGTCACGCGAGCTCCAGTCAAACTCGCAGAGGCCGCGTGGGCGAACCATCGAACAAAGGCGGTGGTCACCGCATCGCGAGGCGCTTTCAGATGCGCTTTTGCTGCCGTCTGGAACGCTCTTCCGTCCGATGTTAGGAAGCTACTGGAGCTCTGCACTTTAAATCATAGAGAATTTAACCTCATTTCTTTAGAGCTGCTGTTTGTCTTTAGGTTGTTGTCCTTCCCCGCACATCCGATTAGCGCGGTTGGCTACGTACGGTTCGAAATAAGTCTAACATACATACATACATTTCTGTTTAGGTGGCATGATCACAGGAGATGAAAGAAGGTGCGTCACAGAGAAAAACAGAAGAATAACACCGGTGAAAGATGTATAATTTAATGGGATCTATATTGAAAAATAAGAAATGATTAATGACAAACTAGAATTATAATACTGCAGCGCTATGCATGCAGGTCTGCTCTGCTGTATGCAGACGAGAAGCCACAGAAATGTGTTTTTTTTTCGAAGGATGTTAAACATTTCACGGGCAGACACAAGATTATGACATGAATGCATTACTGATAGCAGTAGGGAACACAACAAGTGTATTCACGTGAATAATTACAGAAAGGTAAAGTTAGATTTCTCAGACATGTAATCATACGGAAAAAAACAATTTTTCAATCATTTATCCAGGAAAGTAAAACTAGGTTTAAGGACTATTTTGTATGAGGGTAATGCTGCTTCGTTAGGTTTATATTTTGAACTGTTTTCAGCCAATTAATGACGAGTGTGTTTATTATATACGTGTGGGAGGAACCCGGAGCGCCCAGACACAACCCACGTCGCGTGCAAGGGGGAAACGCTCTATCCCACCACCCGTACAGATGGAAACAGATGGCGATGACTCCACTTGCTGTCCTGCTTCCTTCTCTCCTAGAGCCAGGGCATGGCACCTCACAACATCTGTGAGCTGGTCCACCAACTCTCGCTGCTGTCTCCACAGCGCTGCTGGGCTTAGAGGCCACCACCACGAGGAGCCGGGGAAGACCGCCGATTGAGGTATCGAAGGAAACTTGAACAATGGAGTTGCAACTGGGAGGAGTATCTGATGCAGTGTTCTTCAGAAGATATCACGGACAGAGCTGAATGGAAGGAAGTCCACGATCGCTGGTGTCTTTGGCTGGAGCGCCTGTGGCAACTTTATTCCTACAGGCATAACTCTTTTCAGAAGTGACCTGGCCACACATAATAGCCCAACGAAGTGGCTTATCATGTCGAAATGTATAGCAGCCAATGGAAAAAAATCATCGGAGTCTCCCCGGTGAAAGTTTTTCCTTTTATGTTCATTAAAAAAAAAAATCTTATTTATTTTTAAAAGAAAATGCAAACTATCAAACTGCGTCTGGCACGCAAACTCAAGCTGTGCAGGAATATCGATCTGCGTAATGTCATGCAATGACATTTGCATGTTTACATTTTAATGCTTTGATTTGAATGTTTAATTGATCTTAGCGATGTATCTTCCACTGTAGTTTTCCACCTTTGCCGAGCCCAGCTGGGGCTGGACGCCAGTGGAGAATGAGATTCGTAGCACATCGGATCCTTCCAGAATACATCGCCAGGTTTAGGAATAAATCATTGTGTTCCAGAATAAAACATTGCGTTCCAGAATAAAACATTGGCTTCCAGCATGAATCATCGAGTTCTTATAAATCACTGGGTTCAAGTGCAAGTCGTTGGGTTCAAGTGCAAGTCATTGGGTTCAAGTCACTGGGTTCAAGTGCAAGTCGTTGGTTTATTTCACGATAAATCAAATGTCTATGTATGCCATGCAGATTTCATATTTTTTAAATTCGCGACATTTTGCGTATTAGCCATCTGACGACGATACGCGTACATATATGAGATATGCGTTTAGAATTTTTGGTTTGAAAATCTGAAAACTGGTTTTAATTTGACATTTCCTTCCATACCGATCCGAAAATGTGATGTTACAGGCAGTGACGTCACTTCTCTGGCATCACTGCCACGCTTTTACTGCAATGACATGACGTTATTGTTGCATCTGATTAAATACGAGAATGTTTACGTTACAAAAATTATTTGACCAATGGAACTGTACGATAAAATGTGCCATTGTTGTGTATTACACTAATAATTAAACTTAAAACTCGCATCGCACACATCCTTTGGACATGCCCGTCTGTCCATCCCTCCCTCACAGGCAGCCAGCCAGCCAGCAAAACCTTTACTCTTATACAAAGCCCTGCCGCTCTCTCCACCTTGATCCTGCCGTGTCTGTGTCGGGTATCCCAATTCATCTCGACATCTCGCTTTGTCTCTGCTTCCATCTCTCTCTCTCTCTATTCCTCTGCCCCCCTCTTCTGCCTATCCCTCCCTCTATTCTCCCTCCACTCTGTCTCAGGGCTCTTAGCGAGTGGCACCTATGAAGGCCGACACGGCACACGAGGGCGGGGGTGGCCAGCAACCACACCCGAGTTTACACACAGCGCCAGGTGCCCATTTAAGGCTGAGTTGACCTAGGGGAGGCCCAGGATCGGTTCAGATATTCGGCACTGTTATTGGTCGTCAGTTGGAATCTAACTCGCACACAGAAGCATCTGTGACGCGTCCTCGTGTTACGCGCTGAGATGCCTTCGGGTGTGGAACAGCATGTCCAGGTAAACAATGGTGAAAGTCATCCGTGTGTGGTGTTTGTGTACTGGTGTGTGTTGGTGTGTGTGTGTGTGGCCTTCATAGGTGTTGGCTAACAACACTTACCCTAACAGCCTGTTAAGGCAATACGGGGATCTTTGTTTGGGTGTGTGCTGTTTGGATGTGCATACGTGTGTGTAATGGTGTTGATGTGTGTGTACCTGGTGTGTCATTGTGTGTGTTGTATTGTGTACAGTACTGGTGTATTTGTATCATGTGTGTCTATTGCATATTTGTGTGCAAACGGCATATTGATGTTTGTGGACTAATTGAGGTGGACTAGGTGTGGAAATTATAGTGAGTTCTGGTGGTGTGGTAGTGGTGGTGTGATGGTGTGGTGGTGATGGTGTATTCTGGTGGTGTAGTGGTGATGGTGTATTCTGGTGGTGTGGTAGTGGTGGTGTGGTGGTGTGGTGGTGATGGTGTATTCTGGTGGTGTGGTAGTGGTGGTGTATTCTGGTTGGGTGGTGGTGGTGGTGGTGTATTCTGGTGGTGGTGGTGTATTCTGGTGGTGTGGTAGTGGTGGTGTATTCTGGTGGTGGTGATGGTGTATTCTGGTGGTGGTGATGGTGTATTCTTGTGGTGTGGTGGTGGTGTATTCTGGTGGTGTGGTAGTACATTCTGGTGGTGTGGTGGTGGTGGGGTATTCTGGTGGTGTGTTGGTGGTGTATTCTGGTGGTGGTGGTGTGTTCTGGTGGTGTGGTGGTGATGGTGTGTTCTGGTGGTGTGGTGGTGGTGTATTCTGGTGGTGTGGTGGTGATGGTGTGTTCTGGTGGTGTGGTGGTGATGGTGTGTTCTGGTGGTGTGGTGGTGGTGGGGTATTCTGGTGGTGTGGTGGTTGTGTATTCTGGTGGTGTGGTGGTGGTTTGTTCTGGTGGTGTGGTGGTGATGGTGTGTTCGTGTGATTGATGGTGGTGGTGTGATTGTGTGGTAGTGTTAGCAGTGGTGGTGTGGCAGTGTTGGTGGCGGTGTGATGGTGTGGTAGTGTTAGTATTGATGGTGTGGTGGTGTTAGTAGTGGTGGTGCGTTGTGGTGGTTGTGGTAGTAGTAGCTTAGTGCTGTGGGTATGCACACGAATATTCTCACCATCTCTGCACCTACCCGCACTTGGGCTGCACTTTCTCAGAGGTGTTCCACTGAATGTGGATGGAGGATGAGAGAGAGAGAGCGAGAGAGCGAGGAGGCGTTGTGAGGAGCGAGAGAGAGGAAAGCGAGAGAGAGAGAGAGCTACGTGGGGGGAGAGAGGGAGGGAGGAGAGAGGAGGATGGATGGATGGAGGTGATGGTCGCAGACATAAACCCGAGACGAAATCAATTGTGAAAGAAACCACACGGTACTGAAGAGTCCCAGTGCCTTATCGATTAACAACAATATCTACACACGCAAAAACATTATTGGCATGTCCCAAATAATGCTGTAACAGCATCAAAATGTGAATTGACATTCTAAACATTACAAAAGACGACTTACAACAGAGAGCACAGCGTGCAATAATGAAGACGTTCAGCGTCGTCGAATGTGGTGGTGCTGACAATATTAGCTCATGTCACGCATGGAGCAGTTCTGAGCCCACGTTCTCACTTGGCAATGCGTCTTCGCGTGAGACGTTTCTTTAGAAACTCACGATAACGCCTCGGCGAGTCACATCGTGGTGAGTGAGACACCTTGTTGAGGCGAGGCAGCGTGCGGATGAACACCACAGCGCTCTCGACGTGGCCGGACCCCGAGCAGCTGCACACACATAGCGGGGCACGGTGATTGTCTCACGGAGGAAGAAGCAGTCCGCCTGAGATCTCGATCACCAGTCTGTGGATCTCCACGGCATTCCCTTGTTGGACTCTACGCCAGTCTGTATTTATCTCGTTAGTATGCAGCTCACTCTGTGACTCTCTATGGGTCCCTGTGCGAGTATATGGATCTCTACACGTCCGTATTACAGTATATTGGTCTCGATGTGAGTCGAAATTCTGTCGGTAATAAAGAGGTCACTGTGCGAATCTCTAAGTACCGTATAAGTGGGTCTGTACAAGTTTATGGTTCTCTACATTACATTCTCTCGGGCTCTATATGCGTCGATGTGCATCTCAGGAATATGTGTGTCACTGTGAGTCTCTGTGAGTCGACGGGCCCCTATGTAAATATATGGGATGTGTATCTGAGTCGATGCATCTGTATGAGTGTCTCTATTTGTGTCTGAGTCTAGGGGTCTTCATGCGAGACCATTGGTCTTTGTGGGAGTCTGTGTCCCACTCTTTCTGAGTATCTGCATCTGCGTGAGTCTATAGAATATTAACACAACGTGAATTTGTTATAGCATCGACATTTTACTGCATCCCAGGAGGCCGAACAGCAAGAATGGGCATATTTGTGTTGCATACAGAGAGGGTCTGAAGCCTGAACTTGACTATCTGAACCAACACAAATAACATTTAATGAGACCTCCATTCTCTCTCCACATTTAGAATAATGTGTTTTAGGCCTTCAGCCTCTTGGCTTTCCAGACCAAAATAATCCAGTAAACATGCAAACTCTGCCTTGGTTCCAACTCTTCGTGGTCTCATCAGTAGAGTCAACTTTGTCAAACAAATGTTGCTGATCGATAATATGGATGAACAAATGTTGCTGTGTTACTGTTTGTTATTGGCACGATTACTCCATGTACACTCTGGGACGCCGTTAACGCGAACGCTCATGTACAATATTCAACATGTGACATGGAAACGCAACACATTCGGCATTAACACGTTGGCCTGACTTATACAATGTTTACACAATAGTTGACCTTTCGGACTTTGGCAGATCTTCAGAGAGCCCAGAGAGGAAGCGAGGTTTTACGGATAGTTCAATGAAACACTAAAAAACATCAGCTCCGCGTCTTCGCAGTGCTAAGTCAAGGGATCCATGTGCACGAGACGTGAGAGCTGGGACGTTGGCGAGGTGCGAGGACGCGGGTTCCAACACCTCCTGGAGGAGACGCGACACGCGCGTCTCAGGAGTTCGCGCCAGGGGGCAGCAGAGCACAGCCGGCGAGAACTCAACACAACCACACACACAGACACACACACAGACACAACCACACACACAACCACACACACAACCACAGACACAACCACACACAACAACAACAACCGCCATTCGCCACTAAGTGGCGGTGACGTCACCACGACGCTTGTGCCAGGCCAAGTGCACCTTGAGGCCACGTGAAGTGTCGAACGCCCGCTGGCAGGAGGTCACGGGGCAGACCCAGCAGGTGCCACGGGTCGACTGACCGAGATGACCGAGATGACTGGCTGATGCACCACCTGTGCCCCCTACTGTGCCAACCTGCTGTGCTTTAGCCACCCGGCGCTCCGCTCGTTGTTGTGAGCGTCGCTCCTCCGCCCTCCGTTGTTGTTGGAGGGCGACTGACCGAGATGACCGAGATGACTGGCTGATGCACCACCTGTGCCCCCTACTGTAACCACACACAGACACAACCACACACACAACCACACACAGACACAACCACACACAGACACAACCACACACAGACAAGACAATATAGATACACAGATATATATACGCCGATATATACCGATACAATATATACCTACGAACCCAGCGCACCGAGTTCGATTCCCGCTCACGGCCAACACCAGTGACGATTATCATGGGCCTCCCCTAGGTCGACTGTGCCTCAAATGTGTACTTGGTGCAGTGTGTGAGCATCGCTACTGTGGAGACGAAGGTGGTCGGGCGTGCTGCTGGCTACTCGCCCCCTCTCGTTGTCGCCTTCTCGCCTTCGTCGCTGCTTGCCCCAACAGTCTGGTCTAGGCTGGACGAGGGGTCTGTGTCTTTGTATATTTCTAATGCTTTCAATAATGGCCAGAAACGTCACCGATATTCATTCACCATTGCAGGCCCCACACACTCCGTGCTGGTTGCCGACGAGCGTGCTGAGTGATGGCTCTGTGCGCGTGCACGCCACTGCGGACGCAGCAGCAAGCGGCTTGACGAGATAATTCGTGGAATAACCGGATTACAAGAGGCGGTGCACCCTCCCCCCCCCCCCAATTCTGGGTAACGGTGAGTCTGATTGTCCAGAGAGGATGGTATGAGTCACACGTTCGTTTATAATGCCGCTGTGTTCAGTGATCTGGGAGTGGTGGTACGGCAGAGTGCCCACTTGACCGTATCCCATGTGCACGTCATCTCTTAAAAGTTTTCGAAAAGTGTACTTTTCATATTTTCTGATTTAAATGTAGAGTATTTAGATGTAAATAGCTTTCACTGTGTACGTATTAACTGTAATCACTCCACTTAGAATATGTTGAAGAATACTGTAATTTAACTTGAACAAACATACAAACAATGTGTGACGTTCCATTTACCCGCCCATCCGCAAGTTTCACATCCAGAGTCGATTTTCGGATTTTTCAGAATGAATCCGAAAATCGAAAACGTTTCTCATTCACACCGAGAGCGTTTACAGAATGGACATAAAACAGTTTCATAAAGAAGGGTCGTTGCCCGAAACATCCCTTAACATATTTTCTTTGAACGCCGCACAGTTATTGACGAATGTGTGGAATTTTTATTTTTTAAATTTAGCACATGCTTTGCACGTGACCTTCAACATTTATTGGAAACTGATTTGTTTTCAATTTACATTTTGGGTTTTCCCAGTTCCCCTGCTCCCCCCTGCGAAGCGTGGACTTGAGAGGGAAAGCCGCAGGAGGCTGTCAAACAGAAACCACCTCTCGTCCAGCGGCACACGTGGGGGCACGAGGTGGACCTCGCCACTTCCTCCCCCTCCCCATCTGTTTTCGCAATGTCCGTTTATTAGTCGTTGTAAAATCGAACCGATAATTAATCGGTAATTGATCAGCTCAGCTCTATCAAAGAAAAAAAAACCCGTATAGCCTTCACATACTTTTGGGGGAAGTGCTGTTAGCGAGCACCTTCAGCTCTGCCACAGACACACAGTGAGTACATATACTTAAGTAATGTTTAACTTTCAACAAATGCTTAACATGTGACCTCTTTCATATACCTACTACACATCTACCAGTAAACGTACAACGTTGTGCCAACGTTGACCCAACGTTTTCATGTTTACTGAGCTGGCCAGTGCAGAAGAGTAGGCCAAATACACGTGCCCTCCCAGAGGGGTTCTCTAGAGTGCTCTGTAGTTCGGTGGCTTTCCACCAACAGAGGGCTGCATAATTGGAAAACAAATTTGGTTTTTTGAACGTTACATTTGGGCTGGGTTTTCCAAGCTCTGGACTCTTTCACAAAAACAGGGACACAGAGAGGGGGGGGGGGCTAAGGGGTGGCTGTCAAACCAAAAACATATATAATCTGCAATATGGGGGGAGAGACGGGAGGGAGGTAAGAAATAATAAACATTTGTAAAGTTCACACTGCACGTAGTGCTACTCTACTATCAGCCTGGCAATTGATAACATTTCAGTCAAATAAAAAGTCCCGTGTTACAACCGACGTCTGGCATTTTCCACAAACCCTCACCTCCCCACGCCGGCGGGGGGTGCTGGGGTGGGGGCGATTATAGAATGTCCGTAGGCGATTCCCGTAAGCCGAGCCGGCACGGCGGTGCCAACCACAGACTCCCTCCCTCGCTCGCTCGCTCCCGCCACGCTCCATCACCCCCAGTCCTCGATGGGGGCGTGTGCGGCAAGACAGCCGTGCACACAGGCAGTCTCGATGCTACGCCGACAGTGTGTCTGGCTGTGTCTGTGTGTCTGGTTGTGTCTGTGTCTGGTTGTGTCTGTGTGTGTGTGTGGCTCTGTGTGTGTGTGGCTCTGTGTGTGTCTGGTTGGTTTTGTGTGTGTGTCTGGTTGGTTTTGTGTGTGTCTGTGTGTGTGTCTGGTTGTGTCTGTGTGTGTGTCTGGTTGTGTCTGGTTGGTTTTGTGTGTCTGGCTGTGCCGGCGTGTGTGGCTCTGTGTGTGTGTCTGGCTGTGTCTGTGTGTGTGTGGCTCTGTGTGTGCCGGTGTGTGTGTGTGTCTGGTTGTGTGTGACTGGCTGTGTGTGACTGGCTGTGTGTGTCTGGCTGTGTGTGTGTGTCTGGCTGTGTGAGTGTGGCTCTGTGTGTGCCAGTGTGTGTGTGTGACTGGCTGTGTGATTATCGCCACTAGTGGGGAGTGGTGGTGTAGTGGTTAGCGCGCTGCGCTACGAACCTGGGGACCCGGGTTCGATTCTCGCCCAAGGGACAGCACCAGTGACGATTATTTTAACCAGTCCTGGGCCTCCCTTAGGTCGACTCAGCCTCAAATGGCTGCCATTCCGTCACCATTCTCGACCGCGTGCCTTTTTGTCATGGGCATACTGAACCATACTGAACCATACTGAACCATACTGAACCATACTTTACTTCACCACGCTGGTCAGTGCGTGCTGGAGAGGGGGTTGGTGTCCAGGATCATTTCAGATGTCACTCGCCTCGTGGCCGGTAATCGAACTCGTTTCGTGAAGCAGCACCGACACAATCTGTACTGTATCAGTGTTTACTGGGCTTCTGTGAAAAAGTGCTTTAGAGATCATCGGATTCCTCCAGTATAAATACATATTCTGAATGTCTGTATCACCCTCTCTGTGTGTCTGTCTGTATTTATTCATGGCTCCCCCGAATCACTCTACCCCCAACATAAGCTATGAAATGTGTACAGTTTTCTCACGTGTGTAAGAAGCTGTGAATATAGCCGTCCGCAATAATGCCACTGTAAAATAACGAGAAAATCCATCACAACGGGAGTATTGTTCATCCTGCACACTCACCCTCCTCCCCTCTGTGGACTATGCGCCTGACTTAATCCAAGAGTGGGCGAGTGTCACTGCTAAGAATACGAGGGCTGTGTGCCGGCTCGCTTCCACGTGTCCTCACATTCCCAGCTGCCCGATGCGGTTTTAGCGCAAAAAAAAAAATTCGAACTCAAAAAACATCGTACAACAATCGCTCCACTCAGCCAGTCTTATAATATAAAAAAATATATAAACATAAATATATAAACATCTCTATCTCATTCTAACATTCAACTTCATGCTAATTACATTATTCTTCGTATCCCCAGGATCTTAACTAGATACTGTAGTGAAAATAAAATTAGAAGATAACTGTATAACCATTCGTAAAAAAAATCGAACTTAATACCCTTGAAACTTCACCTGAATGCACACATTTAAATGGGTACAAGCTTTCACTGATAGCTACCACCAGCTAATAATCTAAGTTGTCTTGTGGTGGTTGTTGTTGTTGTTGACTTGCATCCCACTGGGATTTTCGCACGCAGCGTTGGTGTACGGTGCTTTTTCTGCAATATTTTGTTGTTTTTTCTTGGATTTTTCTGTTTGCACTTAGTCACATAGTCACTTTAAGATGTTTCCTTGTTCATGTTTTAGTTTTTTTTTGTTGCGGTTGCACCCGATTCAAGAGCCGAATGGCTCACAGGGCTCTACCTAATAATACATGAACTTGAACCAGCAGGCAGGCGTGATGGTGCTGGCTGCATCAGCGCAACGTATCGCCCATCCACATGCTGGAATATTCATCTCCAACAACGCACGGGGCTGTGCTGCTGAACCCTCGGGAAGTTTGATTCGCGTGACGTCGTTATTCATTGGCTGTGTCGGAGGGAGGTGGGTTCACGACACACATTCTATGTTCGCCATCTGATCCCCAAACAATCAATTCTGAATCCTCGTCACGATCCATGGGCAGATAGAACCCCGTATGTATCCACTGCACATTCCGTAATGTTTCCACTTTCCTCTGCCTTGTGCCAATATATTCAAGTAGTGCCACATCTTTCTGGCACCAACCTCTTACGTCATCTTCAAGCCAGGCCTTAATCATGATGCCCTCATTAGATTTTCACTCGCTCACATCCATTTGTTCTACTGTCAGTCCAATTCCAAGCGTGCATATATGCTTCTTTGCGCACTCTGTATGCAGCTTGAAATGTGCAGATTGCAAACGTTTCGCACATTGCTATGGATTTGCACGGAGTGATGACATTAGTTAACGTGTGGTAGTGATGGTAGAAGCTCTACACAGCGAGATGTATGGATGATTTCATCCAGCAGTGGACAATGGCCAATGATAGCTTCAAGTTCGAATTTATTTTTGGTTTTATCAGGTCAGATCTCAAGAGACCAGGATAAGACGCCAACGCGATGTGGGATGTGGGAGACGTCATCACGCAGATGTACCTGGTAACGTCACCGCGCACGTGTTAGGAATCCAGCCAGGCAGGCGTGAATCCAGCCAGGAAAACTTGTTTTTTCCCCTTATGATTTGATGGGGCCTGCTGAAGACGCGTGGCCGCATTCGCAAACGTTGCTTCCTAAAGTCACGTGGTCTCCTGAGGACACGTGGCCTCCGCAAGAGGCTGAGTCACACGAGCACGCGGGGCCCTGAGCTTCCCGTAAACATGACGTCACACTTCCGGAGGGAGGGGGGTGCCCGTGACGTCGCAGCCCCTCACACCATATAAGGGTAAAAGGAAGTGCGTTGGCTGGCGTCACTGGAATCGCCCTGACGTTGACACGGACCACGCCTACCACGTGTGTGCGTGTGTGCAGTGCGTGTGTGCGCGTGTGCACTGGGTACCTGGTGCGGCGTGTAAACATCGCCGCTGAGAGACAAAGGCGGCCGGGCGTGGTGCTGGCCACCCACCCCATCGGGTGTCGTGTCGGCCTTCATAGGTGCTCGCTAACAGCACTTGCCCCAGCAGTATGTTAAGGCTATACTGGGGATCTTTGTGTATATTGTACGGAGGAAAATCCCCAGTTCTGTTTTTTTAAACTTTACACGGCATTGTAATTTTTTTCTCCCTGTGGGAAAAACCCACCGAGAGCCTTCCAGCTGCAGAATACAAATAAACAAATTATAGATCTTCAATTTGATTAAACAGATTCCGCAATAACACTGTGACATTAATTTTTGTTGAAAATTTTGCAACGTTTTGGGAAATGGGCCTTCTACATAGCGTGTAAATGATGGGCTTAATTTGTGTGCGCTCAAGAAAGGTCGCTTCCCATCACATTGTGTATCTACATTGTGTATCAGTTGTTTACTTTGTGGCCGCAGTGTTATTGACGAATGTTGTATTGTGTGCTTGTGCATCACACACAGCCAAAAGCAGCAGCTGCAGAACCAAATAATTTGATTCATAATCAAGTTTTTTATGGTTAAATCGCGTAAATGTGTCGTCAAACCCGCCACCATTCGACACAGTCAATCAGTGAGGTTTGTCTCGGAAATCAAAACGTGCCAATTATGTACTGCAGCACACCAGTGTGTTAGAGAGTAAACCCTCATTAGCTGTGTGGGGTGGTGGCAGATTCGACGACACATGTATATGTATGCACTCTAGCCCAAACAAAACCTCATTATAGATATTGGTCGCGAAAACCTACCAACCTTTAAGCGGCTTCTCAAACAACATTTTTTTTTTTACTGAACGGATCTCTGAGCTGGGCTCCGCCGCTCAGGGTCGCTGCCTTGGGGCGAGTGACAATTGCGCACGTTACAAATCAGCATTATTAAACCAAATTATTAGATTCATTCCAAAATCTTGCATCGGATTGGGGACGCCTTCATCCAGCAGTGGATGGACCATGCCTGATGTTGATGGTAATAATGAAGTTAGGTTAACAGCAATTAACATGACTACATGGACATCGTGATGTGTGTGCCAGCATTGGTAACACGTTATACATGGCCTCAAGTGTGTATTCAAGCTGCGTGTAAATGTATTACAACACATTATGGCCTGGACACATTCCGCCTTCCTTTATATCTTCGGATACATTTCCAGGTGAGGCATATTAACCCATTACACCCATACATTGCTACATCCATCAGAGGTTTGATTCAAATAAAACATGCATTCTATGAGGTCACTTTGGAATTAGTTTTTTAAAGCCAGGGTCAAGGTCACCAAGTCCGCTGCTTCAGATGTCACCACACCTCGCCATCGCTTCTTTCTGCTAGACTCCACAGTCGACAGCCGATATCCTAAGACTACTTTTACAATCTCATACAAGACAAAGGTCACCCGTGTAGCTTTCAACATACTGTCGAGACAGGTGCCGTTAGCGAGCAGCACCTACGAAAGTTGACATAGCACACGAGGGCGTAGGTGGCCGGCACCACGCCCGGTGCCCCCCCGTGCTGATGTTTACACAGCGCACCAGGTACTCATTTAAGGCCGAGTCAACCAACAGTCTCACCGCTAGCAGCATCTTCCTCTGGGCGCCACTTTGATGCCTGCCCCCCACGACGTCTGCACTACTTCCGAGGCTCTTCCCTGGCCTAACTTAGACGTCGCTTCCCCTGTATTGCAATACTCCTACACGTGCGCTGGTGTTCGGAATCCAGAAGCGTCTGGCCCTGTGTGTCTGTGTTTGTCTGGCTTTGAGTCTCAAAACACTTCCCGTCAAAACACAATTTAAGGGAGTGGTTCGCACGGAGAGCAGACGGATGACTCAGCAGAAGACCAATCCGAGACTCGTTTGCAACATTTATTTATTTTCAATCGTAATGAAGCCACACTCGCCACGATGTATAGCTTTCAATATGTAGACCGCGTTACGCGTAACAAATGCCCATTTCTAAATATACAGTGCTAGAATGCCTCTTTGGCAGAAAATACCAAAAAACACAACTGGCACATCAGGTAACAGAAAATAAAGTTTTTTTTCACTTAAGGTACGTAATTATCATTTATGTAACAGTAGCAGCTAAACACAAAAAAAGTAGCGTAATAATGTGGTCGTACTTCACCGTTCGACAGCAGTGATTAATAAATTCCACATTACCGTGGCATAGTTAGTCTGTAAATAAATCAAGACAACTCTCTCGCTGTTGACTTCCTGTGCACACGTGGCGCGATCAACGCCAGGTCGTACTCATATCAGCCACCCCGATGAGATGATGATGGTGAAGACGATGCTGATTATAGGCTTCGTTGGACAAGTGCTATATATTGTACTGTGGTAGTATCTAAACTGAGAGATCAAAATATATAAATATTTCTTTCAATTAAAATAATCCTATATACAGTATCATTTAATTTGTTCTATAAATTACCAATTAGTTGCAAAAAAGGGCACTGAGGACAAGGCTCTATCCAGCAACTGGGAGAAATGCAAGCCCATTTTTACAACTCCACATTGTCATGGCAGGTGCCAGTCCATCAGTGACAACACCACCGCTGACTTGTACCAATTACCAGACATCCTCGCGAAGGGTGGAGCTTATTTTATCTACCCCAGAGATGATGATGATGGTGGTGATGATGATGATGATGGATTGACGTTCAAGAGTCCCCACTCTGTCGAGACGCACACCATCCTTCTCGTCTGCGACATCAAACATCAAAGGCAACCGGAAGTGCTCACAACAACACGCGTGGAGTGGTCACGCCAAACAATGGGCTCTCAAGAGATCCCAAGCGCCACCATCGTGAATCCTTGCCGAGTGCTTGCAAAGTGTTAAGATTTTACACACAACAGGTCCATGTAATATATAGACTCGCACGAATCAAGGAAACCATACTCCGTTATGCCTGGCTGTCAAAGTCTACGCGTTCTTAACCAAAGCATTGCAGCCATTAGCACTTTTAGCACGACAGTATTTTTCCATGTATTTGCATTTTTCATTAAAAACTAAATTACAAATCGATTGAAAAATATTCACATAAAGCCGGTAAACGTTAATACATGTCAAAGTATCTCTTGTTTCAAAGACCACAAAATATAACCAGGAAATGATACATCTATTGAAGATACAAAAAAATGGTGATACAATGAATACAGTACAATGTGTTTGATGCAACATTTGTTTCACATTAGTCCGTATGATGGACTCCAAGTTAGTTTGACCAACCGCCGAGTTTAACACCGCAGAGTTGGTCATTGATAAATCTAAATCCTGGCATGGAACACCACAAATGGATTCGGACTATAAAAAAAAGTCCCTCCTCCAAGGGCCATTCCGCAATCCAATTATACCATGCCAGGCCAAGTTTGATAAAAAAAAATCCATTCCAGATATTGAGAGCAGTCCTCACTATTAAAGACACCACATCATCTAGATAAACCACTTACGCACTCAGAACGATTTGTAAATTGCAAGCAGAACATCGTGTCACATGGTGCAGAAAATTGTGGAAATTGTGAAACGTCATCTTGAAATTTGGATCCGTCTCGAATTCAAAGGGTCACCCTGCGCAGGCATATTAACCAGTGGTGGAAATTCCGCATTAAAACTAAACTATTTTTTTTACTTTACCAGGCAATGCCCAATGAGCTACATAGCTCTTTTTCCTTAGCGACGTGGCCACAAATTATATCCCAATTAAGTGGTTTATCACGTGAAAATGTATAACACCCAAATACCATAAACGCATTATTCTAAACGTGGAGGGAAAACCCGGAGATCTCCGAGAAGAACCCACGCCCCCACGGGGAGAACACACCACATAGACAGCAGCAGCAGCAGGCGCCAGGGTCGGGATCGAACCCACGACCTCCTGTAGACCAGGCGAGGTAGTTAACATCTCATAGCCACCGTGGCGCCCTGAACATTTCCATAAAGTAGTACCAATTGTATAACCCCCCAATCCCTGGGGGTGATTATGGGTTGAATCGACTCCCCAATGTAGGTTTTCTATTACTTTCCCAATGTGAGTCAGTCGGTGTAACCATAGTAACACATGGAATGTCTGCTTGTGAATAACACCGTGCTTCAACGAATGTCAGAGCATCAGTTAATCCGTGCGTGTGCCCGGGTGCCTTTAAAAACACAAACACAGATCTATAGCAGCTACGCAAATTGCATGTTACACGCGCGCGTGCGTGTGTGTGATCGGTGTGTGACCGAATTGGCAAATCATGACTCACATTTGACTTCGAAAAAAAATAATTGTCGATATGGATTTTGAAGTCAGATTTACACTTCACAGTAGTAAAATTATAATAAGACGTTTGACAAACCATCCATTACCGAACATCTTGTTCGAGTTGCCATGGTGCTGCTAACTCGGGTTTGGCTTGCGTACTGAGTGTTGGTCCTTTCTTACCGTACAGCAAGCGGGCAAAGCAACACAGAAAAAAATAACCACCACCACCCTCCCTTCCCCATCACCACCACCACACATTTTGGTGAACACTGTCGATATTTTAAAACACAGTTGTCGGCACCTTGAACTCCACGCTCCGCTCATCGTCAAATTGAAGACAAACAAATATCGACGGCGGCGGCGGCTCAAGGAGAGAGAGTCCGTGGCGAGACGCTCTGTTCTACTGCCGGATCCCCCACCCCCTCCACCGAGCCAGTAGTGGGAATTCCACGTTCATATGGCAGGAGCCAATCACAAAAATAGGACCATGTATATAATGACAGCTTATACAACTACACACACAGTACTGTATAGTCAAAGGCAAAGCGTTTATCAAATAAAACGAGTACTGGGCAGTGCCCATCACCATTGCTGGTGCTCATGTCCACAATCACTGGCGGGGCCCAGTCAGTCTGTAAAAGCAGTTCACGTCTCTGAACGTGGTGGCTACGCGTTTTACTAACCCCCTCACCGAGCCCGCCCACGGCGGGATGGGTCGCAAAGTCAACCACAGCCTGAATTCGAACATATGCACGTGTGCGCGTGTGCGTATTGGTTGGCCACCCAGCCAGCAGCGACACACACATATGGCACCGCTTACAACATTCAGCCTGTACAAGGCACTTTCAAATCGCCTCCCCTTCTGAGACCCATATATTGTCTATTGTATTACAAAAGGCCCCCACGTGTAACACTGCAAGCCGCATGAATCATCAGGGCCCCCCAACTCTGGCCTAGGAACGTTTCAGCCCCGCGGGTTTGCCGAGGGGTAGGAGTTTAATAAAAAAAATGCGGTGGGTAGTTGTTGTTGGCAGTGGTGGTTGAATACGTCATCCACAACCACCACCACCCACGCATCCCCCCGGGGGCTTAAAGGCTTTCTCATCAAAGGCGGAGTGGTGGTGACTCACGGCTTTTTTTCTCGAAGCCAAAATGCCTCCACAATTAAAGCTGCACTCGCTCGCAGGCCTCAAGAAGAGCTGTTCTGAAACCGGCTCGATTCCACGTCGCCACTTCCCTTGTGAGAACTGAAGCCCCCCACCACCACCACCACCACCTTTTCGGTGACTCCACCGAAACTATCAAATTAAGACCACCACCGAAAGCTCGGACGGCAGTTGCCGGTCCCTTTAAGGGAAACATCTATAAACACATAAATAATAATATAGGTCATCTCAAGAGAAATGCCTCCTCCTTTCTAAACATCTTTACATTCAATCTGCGGTCGCAAATATTCAATCGCACAATTTTCTTTAGCGCGTAAACATTACAATCTCGGTATTTCAATTTCCGACCATGCTTTCGTATTTTAGTCGTAGAGTGCTGTAGTGGCACGTACCAACACAAGTACCACCACAGGTACCACCACAGGTACCACTACAGTACTGCAGGACTCACGGTACTGCAGTGGGATGTACCATCATATCCACTGCTTTTGTCGCCACCGTATCCTGCTAATGTACCACTCAATTAAAACTTCAGATTTTACGAGACATTTCATATTTTAAATCGTAAGTGGGCACTGAACTTTGGGAGCCAAATCTCGATCGACGCCGCTGCATATCATCATCATCACAGCCAGAATTGCAGTCTCGAGAAGAATGATCCACGCGCCTCGATGCCCTCCTTGCCGCTCGTCTCTCGCCCTCCGCCGTGAGCACGAGGAGCTCAGTCCACGCAAGCCCTTCTCGACGCATCATCATCATCATCATCTCCATCATCTCCACAACCTTCATGGGGGAAAAACCCCACCGTCAACTCTCTCCCGTTTGGCCTCCTTCTCGTGGACGCAGCAGCTACTGCCGCTGCTGCTGCCGCTGCCACTTGCCGCGCCTGCCCGACTCGCTGGCTCGGTGAATCGCGTGACCTCCCCATCAAACGCCCGCGGCCATCAGAAGGCCTGCAGAGCCGTGCCGCCCTGGGTGGCCCCAGTGGCCAAGCGGCATCCTCTGCCCAGGTGGTTGAGGACCCTCTGCTTCAGCGTGTCCACCTGCTCTCTCAGCGTGCCCGCCGTGCCCGCGAGCTGCGCGTTGTTGGCCTTGAGCGCGGCCACCTTCTCCTCGAGGCGGGCGATGCGCTCCAGCTTTCTCTTGCGGCACTTGGACGCCGCGATGCGATTGCGCAGCCGCTTGCGCTCCACCTTCATCTTCTCCTGCGACTCCATGTCCACCGGCGCCGTGGCCCCGCGCCCCACGAGGTCGCTCACGGCGGCCGCCGCCGAGGAGGAGGAGGAGGAAGAAGAGGACGACGTTGACAAGGCGTTGGAAGGTCCTCCACCACCACCACCCTCGTGCATGAGGTCGGGCACAGTCTGGAGGGTCTCCTCCTCCTCCTCCTTGAGCAGCAGCTGCTGCTGCTGGGACCTGGGCAGGTACTGCAGGGAGGACGCGTGGCCCGCGCTCTGTGCGTGCGCGTACAGGGCCGACGTTCCGTACTCGAGGCCTCCAGCGGAGGTCCCCGCGAGGCCC
Organism: Lampetra fluviatilis; assembly: GCF_964198595.1. Classification (NCBI taxonomy): domain Eukaryota; kingdom Metazoa; phylum Chordata; class Hyperoartia; order Petromyzontiformes; family Petromyzontidae; genus Lampetra; species Lampetra fluviatilis. The sequence goes on along the minus strand of NC_136320.1, from coordinate 5,691,512 downwards.
TGCTGGAGGCCGCCACCGCCTGTGGACGCGAGTCCGAGCTGCGGCCCGTAGCCGCCGAGGTCCGCGTAGCAGGCGGCGGGGGAGGAGGAGGAGGGGGGCCCCTGGCGAACATCGGCCGCCGCGTGGTGCTGCGGCAGCAGCGGCGCGTAGCTGGGCAGCAGGTGCTGCTGGTGCTGCTGCTGGTGGTGGTGGGGGGGCTCGTAGCCCGAGCCGTGGAGCTGGCTCACCAGGGCGGGCGAGCAGGAGGAGGAGAAGGAGGAGGAGGCGGCGCTGTGCCGGATGTTCTGCTTGTGGAGCTCCTCGAGGGCGCGCACGAAGCCATTGGCGAAGTTGTCCTTCTCCTCCTCGGCGGCGTTGCCGTTGCCGCTGCAGCCGCGGCCGAAGGCGCCCGAGACGGCGCCGTGCAGCCCCGGGGACAGCGGCGCCGACAGCCCCGGGCCGCCCTGGTGGAGGTGGTGGAGGTGGTGCTGTTGTTGTTGTTGTTGCTGCTGCTGCCGGTGGTGGTGGTGGATGATGAAGCGCTCCATGTCAGAGCTCGACAGCCTCAGCATGGCCGACTCGGATGGAGAAGACGAGGTCGAAGACGACGAGGATGATGAAGATGCAGCAGATGACAACGTTGACGGCGGTGCGGGAGGAGGAGGTGGCGATGGTGGCGATGATGATGATGATGCTGAAGACACGAGGGGCGACGTCGAAGACGAGGGTGGCAGCAGCGGTGGACCACCCACGCACGCGGTGGCCTGCAGCACTCCCGGCAGCGGAGACGTCTGCGCGGCCGCCTTGCCCTGCCGGAGGGCGACGTTCTTGCTCGAGTAGCTGGCGAAGGCGCTCACCTGGCCGAACGAGTGAAGGCCGACCACGTCGTCGTGGTAGAACGGGGCCTCCATGGCCACACGTGGAGCGCGAGGGAGAAATGTATTCGACGAGGTTTTGCCGAGAGGTCCGCCGACTCGCAAGTGGCTGCGGTCCACGATGCAGACTCTGCGTGTGACGGGTCGTGTCGGTCTTCTTCGTCTTCAGCAGCAGCAGCAGCAATTTGACTAAAGTCTGCCCGCAGGGATCATCAAATCCTCTTGCTAATGTCGTGCCGGCGATACAAATCGGCTGTATTCGAAGCCCAGACCCGCTGTGCGTGCCACGCTCCGTGTGTCCACACACACAGCGCCGCTGCCGCTGTTCAGCACCCACAGCTAGTGTCGAGTCCTACGACTGTCGCCGCTGAAACGTGTCCAGACTAATCGATGTTTACAGCCACCACCTGACTGCTCGCTCAGCAAGGTGTGACGATGAATAATGGATGATGTTGACGTTTGACGATGGGTGGGGAGGGTTTTACGGAAACGTTGACGGAGCGCGCTGATGCTGCGTAGACGAATCGCAGCAGCGATCCGCGTGTGAGCTCAGTGCTCTGTGGCTCCGAGTCTTATATCCACACACCCACACACACGCCCCACGTGGTACACACACACGGACACGCCCCACGTGGTACACACACACACACACGTGGTACACACACACACGCGCCCCACGTGGTACACACACACGTGGTACACACACACACGCCCCACGAGGTACACACACACACGCCCCAAGTGGTGGACACACACACACGTGGTACACACACACGCACACACACGCACGTGGTACACACACACGCACGTGGTACACACACACGCACGTGGTACACACACACGCACGTGGTACACACACACGCACGTGGTACACACACACGCACGTGGTACACACACACGCACGTGGTACACACACACACACGCACGTGGTACACACACACGCACGTGGTACACACACACGCACGTGGTACACACACACACACGCACGTGGTACACACACACGCACGTGGTACACACACACGAACGTGGTACACACACACACGTGGTACACACACACACACACGTGGTACACACACACACGCACAGTCCCCTCCTCCCACCCCACCGCACACGGAGCGAGTCGCTCCCCACGCCGCGTTTCCTCTCCCGACGTCAGCGCGCTTCGATACGCATCCCAAGTTCCTCTCTAACTACACGGTAGTGGTCTCTTACTCTAGACTACACGGTAGTGGTCTCTTACTCTAGACTACACGGTAGTGGTCTCTTACTCTAGACTACACGGTAGTGGTCTCTTACTCTAGACTACACGGTAGTGGTCTCTTACTCTAGACTACACGGTAGTGGTATCTTACTCTAGACTACACGGTAGTGGTCTCTTACTCTAGACTACACGGTAGTGGTCTCTTACTCTAGACTACACGGTAGTGGTATCTTACTCTAGACTACACGGTAGTGGTCTCTTACTCTAGACTACACGGTAGTGGTATCTTACTCTAGACTACACGGTAGTGGTATCTTACTCTAGACTACACGGCAGTGGTATCTTACTCTAGACTACACGGTAGTGGTATCTTACTCTAGACTACACGGTAGTGGTCTCTTACTCTAGACTACACGGCAGTGGTATCTTACTCTAGACTACACGGTAGTGGTCTCTTACTCTAGACTACACGGTAGTGGTATCTTACTCTAGACAACACGGTAGTGGTATGTTACACTAGACTACACGGTAGTGGTATCTTACTCTAGACTACACGGTAGTGGTCTCTTACACTAGACTACACGGTAGTGGTATCTTACTCTAGACAACACGGTAGTGGTATGTTACACTAGACTACACGGTAGTGGTATCTTACTCTAGACTACACGGTAGTGGTCTCTTACACTAGACTACACGGTAGTGGTATCTTACTCTAGACTACACGGTAGTGGTATCTTACTCTAGACTACACGGTAGTGGTATGTTACACTAGACTACACGGTAGTGGTATCTTACTCTAGACTACACGGTAGTGGTATCTTACTCTAGACTACACGGTAGTGGTATCTTACTCTAGACTACACGGTAGTGGTATCTTACTCTAGACTACACGGTAGTGGTATCTTACTCTAGACTACACGGTAGTGGTCTCTTACTCTAGACTACACGGTAGTGGTATCTTACTCTAGACTACACGGTAGTGGTATCTTATTTTAGACTACACGGTAGTGGTATCTTACTCTAGACTACACGGTAGTGGTCTCTTACACTAGACTACACGGTAGTGGTCTCTTACTCTAGACTACACGGTAGTGGTATCTTACACTAGACTACACGGTAGTGGTCTCTTACTCTAGACTACACGGTAGTGGTATCTTACTCTAGACTACACGGTAGTGGTATCTTACTCTAGACTACACGGTAGTGGTATCTTACACTAGACTACACGGTAGTGGTATCTTACACTAGACTACACGGTAGTGGTCTCTTACTCTAGACTACACGGTAGTGGTATCTTACTCTAGACTACACGGTAGTGGTATCTTACTCTAGACTACACGGTAGTGGTATCTTACTCTAGACTACACGGTAGTGGTCTCTTACTCTAGACTACACGGTAGTGGTATCTTACTCTAGACTACACGGTAGTGGTATCTTATTTTAGACTACACGGTAGTGGTATCTTACTCTAGACTACACGGTAGTGGTCTCTTACACTAGACTACACGGTAGTGGTCTCTTACTCTAGACTACACGGTAGTGGTATCTTACACTAGACTACACGGTAGTGGTCTCTTACTCTAGACTACACGGTAGTGGTATCTTACTCTAGACTACACGGTAGTGGTATCTTACTCTAGACTACACGGTAGTGGTATCTTACACTAGACTACACGGTAGTGGTATCTTACACTAGACTACACGGTAGTGGTATCTTACTCTAGACTACACGGTAGTGGTCTCTTACACTAGACTACACGGTAGTGGTATCTTATTTTAGACTACACGGTAGTGGTATCTTACTCTAGACTACACGGTAGTGGTATCTTACTCTAGACTACACGGTAGTGGTATCTTACTCTAGACTACACGGTAGTGGTATCTTATTTTAGACTACACGGTAGTGGTATCTTACTCTAGACTACACGGTAGTGGTATCTTACTCTAGACTACACGGTAGTGGTATCTTACTCTAGACTACACGGTAGTGGTCTCTTACACTAGACTACACGGTAGTGGTCTCTTACTCTAGACTACACGGTAGTGGTATCTTATTTTAGACTACACGGTAGTGGTATCTTACTCTAGACTACACGGTAGTGGTATCTTACACTAGACTACACGGTAGTGGTATCTTACACTAGACTACACGGTAGTGGTATCTTACTCTAGACTACACGGTAGTGGTATCTTACACTAGACTACACGGTAGTGGTATCTTACTCTAGACTACACGGTAGTGGTCTCTTACTCTAGACTACACGGTAGTGGTCTCTTACTCTAGACTACACGGTAGTGGTCTCTTACTCTAGACAACACGGTAGTGGTCTCTTACTCTAGACTACACGGTAGTGGTCTCTTACTCTAGACTACACGGTAGTGGTCTCTTACTCTAGACTACACGGTAGTGGTCTCTTACTCTAGACTACACGGTAGTGGTATCTTACACTAGACTACACGGTAGTGGTCTCTTACTCTAGACTACACGGTAGTGGTATCTTACACTAGACTACACGGTAGTGGTATCTTACTCTAGACTACACGGTAGTGGTATCTTACACTAGACTACACGGTAGTGGTATCTTACTCTAGACTACACGGTAGTGGTCTCTTACTCTAGACTACACGGTAGTGGTATCTTACTCTAGACTACACGGCAGTGGTATCTTACACTAGACTACACGGTAGTGGTCTCTTACTCTAGACTACACGGTAGTGGTATCTTACTCTAGACTACACGGCAGTGGTATCTTACACTAGACTACACGGTAGTGGTATCTTACTCTAGACTACACGGTAGTGGTCTCTTACTCTAGACTACACGGTAGTGGTCTCTTACTCTAGACTACACGGTAGTGGTATTAATTCTTTACAATGTGCACAATACGGAAGTCATGCAGGGTTTACTCAAACTCCAGTCCTCGCGACCCACCAATTTATTTCCCCATGAAAATGAAACTTGAATCGCTGCACGCTGCACGCGCCCGATGGTTGTGAAAGACGCCCCACGTGGGGCGCCACGTGACGCCCTAAGCCGTGAACCCTCCCGCGCGGGGAGCGGGTTCACACGCGCGCACTGAGATCGCAATCTTCGTTTAAATCGGCTCGATTCACGCAGACGGCGTCAATTGCTTAACTGGTCACGTGGGACGTGTTGAACAACCATCGGGCGCGTGCAGCGTGGGTCGCGGTGGGTCGCCGCGGGACTGGCGTTTGGCAAACCCTTGCGTCGGGGGCTTGTTCGCTCGCAGCCCTTGCCCCGACGGCGCGTGTGCGCCACCCGGGGGATCTTTGTCTGTGGCTGAGTGCCAGGCGTGGGGGGGGAGGGGTCACGCACGTGCGTTGAGCGACAAGGGCAGAGCAACGGCCGCACAGCGCACGTGTAATGTGTAGTGTAGCGTGTAGTGTATAGTGTGGTGTAGTGTAGTGTGTGGTGTAGTGTAGTGTGTGTGTAGTATGTAGTGTAGTGTATAGTGTAGTGTGTGTAGTGTGTAGTGTAGTCTAGTGAGTAGTTTAGTGTAGTGTGTAGTGTATAGTGTAGCGTGTAGTGTATAGTGTGGTGTAGTGTAGTATGTAGTGTAGTGTATAGTGTAGTATGTAGTGTAGTGTAGAGTGTAGTGTGTGTAGTGTGTATTGTGTGTGTGTATTGTGTGTGTGCATTGTGTGTGTGGTGAGTAGTGTGTACATTGTGAGTTTGTATCGTGTGTGTGTAGTGTGTGTGGTTAGTGTGTGCATTGTGAGTGTGTATAGTGTGTGTGTATTGTGTGGTGTGTGTAGTGTGTGGTGTGTGTAGTGTGTGTGTATTGTGTGGTGTGTGTAGTGTGTGTGTGTATTGTGTGGTGTGTGTAGTGTGTGTGTATTGTGTGTGTATTGGTTAGCGCGCTGCACTACGAACCTGGCCATCCAAGTTCAAATCCTGCTCGGGGCCAACACCGGTGGCGAAAATCTGCACCGGCCCTGGGTCTCTCTTAGGTCGACTCAGCCTCAAATTAGTACCTGGTGCGGTGTGTAAACATCGCCACTAGACATCGACGAAGGCGGCCGGGCGTGGTGCTGGCCACCCACCTGCTGGTGTACCACAGTGCCGGCCTCGTAGGTGCCACTCGCGAACAGCACTTGCCCCTACAGTCTGTGACAGGCTACACGGGGGATCTTTACCTTTGACAGCCGCCCTCTGAGCGGTTCACGAGAGAGAGGGAGGTGGAGCGATGCGCTCCGGGAGAATGTGGAGCCGAGGGGACTTGCCGGACCAGGGCAAGTTGTGTTTACGTTGAACTTCTTTCACGCCGTACGTAGCCAACCGTGCTAATCGGAGGTGGGTTAAGTGCTACGAGGCAGGGTCATTGCCCGAAACGTCGCCTTATATGAATAGGATTTATCTCTACTACCGGATACGTTAATTTGTTTTTAATGTTTGTAATACAGCACCACTGACAACGTAGTATTGCAGAATAAAACGATGTTGACTACAGTATTAAGATTCAAATGTATTTGTTTATTGACGCTATCAGTGAGGAATGAAGGCCCATGAAGCTCTTTGAGGGCGAGGCCGCAGAAATTACACCGCAGAAACATGTCAAACGATTCGACTAGCAGCATCAAAACAACAACAACAACAACACATCTCGTAAACAAATACAAAACTGTACACACATTTGGCAGAGAATCTGCTCATGATGATAACGACAAGAGATGTGATCGACAAGACGGAAACTCCAGAGATGCAGGCGAGATGTCGACACAAGTTCGGAATCTAAATCTTTGTTTAACCTGGAGGACAACTAATTAAACACAAAGAGCAGTTTTAAGAAATGAGTTTTAAATCTAGGATTTCAAAGTGCATAGCCCCAGTGGCTTCATAATAGCTGGAGGCAGTCGTCATTCAGCAACGGCGGAGGAGCGACGCTCACAACAACGAGCGGAGCGTCGTGAGGCTAAAACACAGCGAGTTGGCGCAGTGGGGAGCACAGGTGGTGCATCTGCCAGTCGTATCAGTCAACCCATGGCACCTGTGGGCCTGTGCCCTGACCTGCCAGCGGCGAGCCTTCCACACTTCACGTGGCATCAAGAGGCACCTAGCCTGGCACCAGCGCCGTGGGGACGTCACTTACTGGCGAATGGCGGGTGTTGTAACGTAGTGCCGCGTTGGTCAATGAGGCTGTTTGACCATACTTCACCACGTTGGTTGGTGAAGCCGGATATACAGCCAGGATCGGTTCAAGATACCACTCGTCACTGGTGTTCGCCGTGGCCTGGAGTCAAACTCAGGTGACCGGCTTCATCAGCGCTGTGTTTCGAACCGCAGCACCACTTATGAAGCTTAGTTGCAGCCGGGTCTGTGATATTCCACAACACGTTCTTGATCTTTCGCTTTGGGCCTGGCTTCTAGTAACACGCTTACGCCAGTTTACCAACAACCAGGAAGATAAAACAATTTGATGACATGTATTTTATGTGAACACAAAAAAACATTGCAAGTTCAACCTGGGTTTACAAACACCACCATCACGATATTTGCATACTTTTTAGACAGGCATGCTGTCCAGTGTAACTCCAGGGGCATCACGCAGAAGATGCATGTTTATAGACAGAGATTGTTTTATTTATTGTCTCCTGAGCTCTGTGCCCACCACCTTGAGGCCTCGCATCAAAACCCGAATGGTAAAATTCCCTCTATAGTCGATTTAATTAGTTTCACTCCCCCGTAAACGTCTGAACTTCAAAAGTCGAAGTTGTCTCAGAGGTGGCCGGATAGTTCGGAGGTCCGAGCGCTGAGCTGGCGATCGCTGAGATCCTGAGGTCAAACGCAGACTTCAGTGACCTGCGATTTGAAAGCGGTTCGCAGGTGGAGCGAGTTGATGGTTTCATCCCAATCGCTAATTATTCTCTCTGAGACTCATAGACTCGCACTGAGACCCACAAATTCAGTATCAAAACCAGGAGAGTATTTCTCACTGAGTGAAAACCGGTAGAGCTATAAAGCTCTTTGTCAAGGGCGACTCGGCCGGCAGACATCAAAGCATTCCACTAATATAAAAAAACATGTAATAACAATTATGTTGTAAAATTACATTGAAGTGCTAATCGGAGGGGCGGGGAATGACAACAAACTAAATATAAAAAGCCGTTTTAAAGAAATTCGTTTCAATCTAGATTTAAAAGTGCATTGCTCCAGTGCTTCCTAATATCGACAGAGCGTTCCAGACGGCCGCAGAAGCGCGTCTGAAAGCGCGCGTTGCAGTGACCGTCTCTGTTCGATGGTCAGCCAAAGAAGGTAACGGCGGCAATGTAAAATCGTGCGAGATGTTGATGGCGCGGGAAGGCCTTCATCGTCAAACAGTGGATAGGCCATGGCTGACGATGATGAGGGGTTAGAATGGAAAGTGACACTCAGCCAGACAAAGTAAAACGGACGAGTATTCCCAAATCGCGAAACTTTGTTTAGAACGGTTGGCTAGTTACGGTGCGAAAAAAGTTAAGCATACATACACACGACAATCGGAGCAGCTTGCTAAGGCTGTTTTCGTGCGCCGCGTTAGATGTGGCTCCAGACATCGCAATGTGACCCCCCACCCCCAACATTCATACATTAAGCATCGGTGTCTGGCTGAAATGTGTTTAATCTGCTGCGTGTTATTTATCCGTATGCATAAAGCATGTAATCCGGTCTCCGAGAGCACTGCGTTACGTGACAGGTAAAATAATGAATGCCTCATTGCCATGCAAAACAAAATCGGAGTATATATATGTTTTACACAACCCATTGGCCGCATGGCCTTCTGTTAGTGCATTTTATCAGCAGCATTGGTTCAATACAAGCAAACTCCTTGGCGTCTCATCAGCAGTCGGACATGCTGGAACCAATCAATGCTGGTAACCTTCCCGATGTTTAAAGGGAAAAGGCCCTAATTGCAGAATATTGGTCCTAATTCGACGCCAAGCTATATAATATCACAATATAACAATTAAGCGTTATTGTGTAAAATGTTAATGGCAAATCACGTCAAATGAATCCCCTTCACATATTTGAGTGACTGTGCTCAAGAGACGAGGAGAGGGTTATGACTTCAAATCCCGATTGGGAAGGGATGAAACACCCGGCCAATCATCCCGACACGAGCAATAAACGAGTTCCGCTTTGTGGGAAGCCAAACACGGTTGCTGACCAATGGAGAAGCTGGCCCCGAACCATGGGAATGTGACATTTCTCGCAATGACTCAGGAACACAAACGAAGATTCGCGCCGCCCTACTATTAGCGATCTCCTCCTCTGCTTGCGGCTGTTCTCCTCGCTCTGCAGTCGTCCACCGAACGGAACGTTCTTACCAAGAAATTTACCAAATATCCTCGGCCAAGACCCTCCTGCCAATGAGCCTCTGGACTCACTGAGATGATCCTGCATGAATGACAGGATCACTGTAACCTCGTCTCAGGGTGGAAGAGGAGGCCACACACCCTCGAGAGGGGCTCTCCGGAGCTCCTGCTAGTGGTGGTCACTTCCGCCAACAGTGCCGTTGAGCAGGCAATTGCACGGCTGCACCTTTACCTTATCATGATCTCATCCAGAGTGCCCTGTTGTCTGATGCGGATACAATAGTACCATACAAATAATAATTTGAAACATTATCGGGGAAAACTTTAGTGAGTGATTGTGGAAACTTGCGGAGACCTTCATGGCCATCGGAACCAGAGTATTTACACTCGAGGAATCCGATAAGCTATAAAGCTTTTTTGTTCCACAGATGTCCACTATTTCTCAGATGTCCACGAGTGGCGAATGGCCTATCTAGCAGTGGATGTGTATCTAGCAGTGGATGGACCATGGCCTATGATGATGACGACGATTAATGACCGCCACGGTGTGTCTCTCGAACGAGTGTAGACACGTCACGTGTTCACGAGCTCCATGGAGGGAATTGTGCTCGGTGCCAGCGAGAGAGAGTGCGAGGTGAGGCGGGGAGGGCCCCCCGCCTGTTGGGGGATGGAGGGCGAGCAGGAGGAGGAGGACGAGTGGGTTGTGAATGTAAACACACGCAAAGGACGAAGATCCCCCGCATGGTCTGAACATATTTTGTGGGGCAAGTTGCTGTGAGAGCGAGCACCTTTGAAGGGCGGAGCGGCACAGCACCACGCCGGGCCCGCTCCACTTTGTCTCCCCAGTGGAGATGTTTACGCACCGCGCGAGATACTAATTTGAGGCTGAGTCGACCTAGGGGAGGCGCAGGACCGATTCAGATAATCGTCACCGGTGTTGGTCGTAAGCGGGAATCGAACTCGGGTCGCCAGGTTCGTAGCGCAGCGCCCTAATCGCTACACTACCGCCACCCACTCACCCAGCCACCCACTCACTCACCCACCCACTCACCCACCCACCCACTCACTCACCCAGCCACTCACTCACCCAGCCTCCCACTCACCTAGCCACCCACTCACCCAGCCACCCACCCACTTATTCTAGATTTGAAGCTTTCGTGACTGCAATGATTCATATTCTCAGGTTTTTTCGGTAAAGTCACGTAGGTAAAACATTAAAAGTAATGAAAGTAAAATAAAACAAAACAAAAATAAAAATAAAATTCACGACGTTTCGGAGGCAACACAAGTCTCCGTCATCAGGTGGGACCGTCACAGCCAGATTAGCTGCATCAAGTGAAGCAATGATTCAAGATGTAATCCCTTATAAGCAAGTTGAAGGGGGGAGGAGAGGGGGGGGGAGTTCATCAGAATGTGGTAGCCAATGAATGGAACGTATCGGGAGGGGGGGGGGGTGGGAGGGGGAGGGAGCCAACAAAACATTTGGCGACGGCTTGGACGCGGCTGCTGCGCACGCCAACACAATGGGCAGAAAGGGGGGAGGGGAGGTCTGATACACATGATAGAACAAAGGAACGAAAATGCCCATGTTTATACCAATGCAGGCTGAAAAATGAAGAGAGTACTGTTAAAAATAACTGGGGATGTTAACACTCGGTGAAGTAAATTAAAATAGTGCCTGTCAGATAAGATGGTCCAAAAAGTGTAATTAAGTCTTTTTTGCGTGGTTAATAACATCTTTCCAGTGATTACTGAGTTTGTACCCATCATCACGGTTGAAATTATGTCTGTGTTTGTATATTTGTATGGCTTCGTGTACAAACCTTTGATGGTAGCCAGGAGGCTTGCAGAGAACCTTGGTCTCGGAAAAGACAATTTCATGAGAGCCCGCCGAGTTGTAGCAATGATCGGCAACGGCCGAAGAATCAGTTCTGCCGTGTTTCAGATCTGACTTGTGCTCGCGGACACGATCAGCAACATGACGTTTTGTTTCTCCAATGTAGCAATCACCACAACCCACCCACTTACTCACCCACCCAGCCACCCACTCACTCACCCAGCCACCCACTCACTCACTCACCCAGCCACCCACTCACCCACTCACCCAGTCACCCACCCACCCAGCCACTCACTCACTCACTCACCCACTCACCCAGTCACCCACCCACCCACTCACCCAGCCACCCACTCACTCACCTAGCCACCCACTCACCCAGTCACCCACCCACCCACTCACCCACTCACCCACCCACTCACTCACCCAGCCACTCACCCACTCACCTAGCCACCCACCCACTCACCCAGCCACCCACCCACTTACTCACCCACCCAGCCACCCACTCACTCACCCAGCCACCCACTCACTCACTCACCTAGCCACCCACTCACCCAGTCACCCACCCACCCACTCACCCACTCACCCACCCACTCACTCACCCAGCCACTCACCCACTCACCTAACCACCCACTCACCCAGCCACCCACCCACTTACTCACCCACCCACCCAGCCACCCACTCACTCACCCAGCCACCCACTCACTCACTCACCCAGCCACCCACTCACCCAGTCACCCACCCACCCACTCACCCACTCACCCACCCACTCACTCACCCAGCCACTCACCCACTCACCTAGCCACCCACTCACCCAGCCACCCACCCAATTACTCACCCAGCCACCCACTCACTCACCCAGCCACCCACTCACTCTCTCACCCAGCCACCCACTCACTCACTCTCTCACCCAGCCACCCACTCACTCACTCACTCACCCAGCCACCCACTCACCCAGTCACCCACCCACCCACTCACCCACTCACCCACCCACTCACTCACCCAGCCACTCACCCACTCACCTAGCCACCCACTCACCCAGCCACCCACCCAATTACTCACCCAGCCACCCACTCACTCACCCAGCCACCCACTCACTCACTCTCTCACCCAGCCACCCACCCTCTTCACTTGCAGGTCTGTTTTAACCACACACAGACAGACCTCCTTCATCAACAGTCTCTACTCACACACTGTACAGTTATACTCCCATACAATTACACACAAATCTCGTCACCCAACAACGTTAACACACACATACAAATACAAAGATCCCCCCACAGTCCTAAGGGGCCGTCCATAAATGACGTCACGCACCTAGGGGGGGCGGGGGGGTCAGACATTTGTGACGAGGGGGGGGGGGTGAGAAATGTGACGTCACATCAAAATGCGCAACTTTAAATAAATATAGACAACGCGTTCTACTTAATTTAATATACTTTTTAATAAATGTTTTCTCCTACAACATCAGAGTGCAGCGCCACATTAAATACGCACTACAGTGACAATACTGTAGTTTAAAGCGATTTGAAGCATGTTTTTTGGGGGGGGGGGGGGGTCTGACTTTTTGTGACGCCGTGTGACGAGAGGGGGGGGGGGTGGTCAAAATCGTCCATAATCGCGTGACGTCATTTATGGACGGCCCCTTAGCGAGCACCGATGAAGGCCGAAACGGCACACGAGGGGGTGGGTGGCCAGCAACCACGCTCGGCCGCCTTTGTCTCCCCAGTGGCGATGTTTACACATCGCGCCAGTTATTCATTTAAGGCTGAGACATACACCACATACCATGACAGTCACACAACACTGAGATAATTACATGCACACCTGTTCATACCTCTTCACTCAACTGCCCGTACACACGCACACCATAAAACACCAACAGCAGACATTTAGCACTAAGTGATGGTGATGTCACTAAAGAGCTTGTGCCAGGCTGTGTGCACTTTGAGGCCGCGTGAAGGGTGGAAGACTCACGGCTGCCAATTCACGGGACAGACCGAGGTGCTATTGGCTCATCGAGGTAACTGGCAGATGCACCACCTGTACACCCCACTGCACCAACTTGCTGTGCTTTAGCCGCCTGGCGTTCTACTCGTTGTTGTGAGCGTCGCTCCTCCAGCCTCCTTCACGAACCTCCTCCACAGAGGTCGATTTTGACACCGCTGGTATCGGTCATCGGCAAGTCCACTCAGCTCCACATCCTCCTGTACGCATCAGCCCGTCTCTCCAGCCCATGCCGCACCCATTTCGCCCCCTCAATCCGAGTTGCTTGGCCATGCGTTGGCTGGGCATGCCGACTCCGTTAGCCGGCCACACCAATGGGACCTACTGGAGGACCTCACTGATGGGGCTCTGTTCAGATCTTCCCAGGATTCTGCGATCTCCTCACGCGTTCCAGTCTGGTTAAACCTCTGATGGATTGCAGACAGGGCAGTCCCAATGTTAATAACCACCACGGGTGTTCCTTTGAACTGGTCTGTGCAAACGCATTTAGAAGGGAAAGGCATGACCGTGGCCGAGAAGACCCGGAGGTTTGTGTGGGGCGACAGGCGAGGCAGCTTCCACACACAGTGTGGTATCCGTGGCGCTTTAATAAACAATGATGCGTGCCGCTCAATTGGAGCGAAACCTCCGCTGCCAAATCGGAAGTGGCCACAACCACCGTGCCCAGGTATGGGAACTCCTCCACTCTCTCCACAACCGCCCCATTACTCATGGATAGTCGAGGGGCGCGGTGTTTCATGACACACAGCACGGAGGCAGCAGTGGGCGCTTTGTTTTTGGTGGGGCTGTTGGTGGGGCCCTCCCTCTCCGCGCCAGGGTCTCCCAACGCAGTTTCGAAGCGAGTGGACATTTCCAGGTGCTCCCACCACAGTGTTGATCCAGCAGGAAGCCATACCTTGACCACGCTCAAAGGCATCGATCAGTCCCCCCAATAGTTTTGTGCCAGATAGAAATGCCACATCGATACCTTCTCGAAATGCGTCTTAAAATTACGCGACCCAAGAAAGCTTTGACCTGCCCACCACCACCGGCACACGCGGCAACTAAGGTAATGCACATGTTGTGTTCGCGATATCTCTTAGAGCGCAGAGGCTTCCCAGAAGGCAAGCGCCGTGGTTCTACTTTGCGAGTATCACTGCAGTCTTGAGTTCTACTCCTGCAGCACTGGGTGACAGAGACACGTCACGGACAGTGACCGGCAGTGAGTTGCACGAGATGGGCCGGGCACGACAAAGGCTGCGAGGGCCACGTTAATACAAACACACACACAAGGAAAAGCTCCCCCGTGTAGCCTTGCACAGACGGATGGGGCAAGTGCCGTTAGCGAGCACCTATGAAAGCCGACACGGCCATAGCACCACGCTCGGCCGCCTTTGTCTCCCCAGTGCTGCTGTCTACACACCGCGCCAGGTTACTCAGTTAAGGCTGAGTCGACCTAGATGAGGCGCACGAGCGGTTTAGATATTCGCCACTCTTTGGCCGTGAGGGAGAATCGAATCTTCCGCTTGTGAGTCAATAAACATACGGACATAAAACACACACATATATTAGCCAAGGGGCACCAGATTCTGCATGCGCCAAAGATGTGATGAGTACTTGACTCCTCTTGTCATCATCACCATCACTGTCGTGTGCCAACTCCGCCTCCACAGCACGGTAGATCCGTCACGTGCAGGCACATCATCACTACGTCATCCGGACGGCATCTCTCATTGCACCACATCTCCGTGCTGCCTTCATGAGTCTTCCGTCATCCGTACACCTATCGCTACATTTAAAAAAAAACATGTATTTCTCAACACCTCTCCTTCTCTGTACGCCTCCAACTCTTGGAAATATTTGAAAAAGAGCTTCATAGCTCATCGAATTTCTCCAGGTTAAATAAAGATTCTGATTCCGAACTTGTGTCTGCATCTCATCTCGCCTACATCTCTGTTGTTTCCGTCTTGTCGATCACATCTCTTGTCGTTATCATCATGAGCAGATTCTCTACACTCTGTCAAATGTGTGAACAGTTTTGGATTTGTTTACGAGATATGTTGTTGTTGTTGTTGTTGTTGTTTTGATGCTGCTCTGTTGAATCTTTGAAATGTTTCCGTGGTGTCATTCCTGCTACCTCGCCCCAGAGGAGTACCGTTAAAACGAGCCTGCTGGCTTAATGAATCTTAATACTGCAGCCAAAACAGTTGTCTTCTGCAATGCTGTGTCGGCAGTGGTGCTCTAGAACAAATAACAGAAACTCAACACATTCGGCAAAAACACGTCGATAAAAAGAGAGATAAACAATATTAATATTAGGCGACGTTTCGGGCAATGACCCTGCCTCGTAGCACTTAACTCACCTCCGATTAGCACGGTTGGCTACGTACGCCGCGAAAGAAGTTCAATTTGCTTACATATTCCTGATGTTGTTTTTCAATAGGAGCTCATAAATTATTAAAGGGGTCTCTCACCAAAATAAATTCTGCTTAGGACCCCCAACCCCCCACCCCAGCCTGCGAGAAGTTGAACAAACACCTCTCGTAGGGTCGATATCTATCTTCACGATCGCCGGCCCGGCCTACGCAATAGTCTGCGGTCATTCCTCCGACAAATTCACATCACAACATACCACACACACACACCAAAAAACACTCTTCCGATCTTCCACCTCAAATATCGTAAAGTGGAAACCCGGGATATTATCTCGACTTGTAGCTTAGTGTATCGGGTGTAATTTTGGACCGGGGCGAGCGTGGTTTGAAAGTGCCATCTCAGACTTACGGGAAAGAGTGCGCGATTACATTTTGGTTTCTGCCGGCAAAATAAAAATACACGCGCGTGCGGGTGTGTGGGTGGGTTTGGTGTACGTGTGTGCGTGTGTGTGAACCCACAGACCACCAATGTGCGCAAATCCTGGGAGCCTTGGTGAAAATCGGGGCTTATCTCTCTGTATCAAGAGCGCTGGCTGCTCGTAGCGAGGAAATAGACGCGAGACAGTTGTTTGCCGTTCTAAAAACTGTTATACTATCACAGCTTATGTTTCCACGCTCCGAGTGATTGCAGATTGCTCTCTCTCTGTCTTTAGGAGATGCTTGTGAAGCCCCCCCCCCAACCTAGCACGTGGAGCGAAACGTCGGACATCGTGCTGAACAAAACGCGGGACTACCCAAAAACACATCAGAGTACCAAGGTGTCTTGTTGGGGTATATTTAACTAATGAAACGACTTCTTTGCTGCTGATGCGTTGTTGGCAGTGGGACCACCAATGTTGCATTGCAGGAGCGCGAGACACGCCAACCGCTTGGGGGAGGCCTTCATCCAGCAGTGGATGGGTCATGGCTGATGGTGACGATGTACAGTATTGTACAAAGTTGATTCTTATTTTTTATGGCGTTTGAAAAATGTGATATCAGTGGGGCCACCGGTATCTGGGGTGGTATCTGAGTGGAGTCCACTCGTTCCACCAGAGGAGAGCAGCATCGCAGATGATTGTGGTGGAGTAAAGTGTGGCCAGCATGGAAGAGTAGGCCAAGTACATCCGAGAGTACGACAGTAGAGGGGCTTCTCTAGAGCCATTTATATCTATGGAGGCCCTTCCGCCAGCAGTGGCGTAAGCAAGAGATTGCAGGGCTGCACCTTTATCTATAACAGATAACCAAACTCGCATGCACAGTCAGTACTAAATCACACACAAAATGACACAGAACATACAGCTAGCAAGCATTATATTAGAACCAACTCGTATCTACTACCAGCGTGGTGAAGTATGGTCAAAACAACCCCTACAGCCGACAGCACAGGGAGCGAGAGGTGCATTCAGCAGTCAATTTGGCAAAAGGTTGTCATAAATTACCCGTCCCTGGTTCTTGTTTATAATTCTACATTGGACGTCAGCGTGTATTCCGGCGCGTGGTATTGGGGGGAGAGAAGACCAATCTGCCATCTGTTACCAGCAGTGGCTCAACACAGCCACTGTCACGGGCAAGTGTTAAGGAGGGGGGGGGCAATTGGCAGCCACGACCTCTCTTTACCAATTAAAACTCACTCGATCACTGCCAATGTGAGGTCATGCGAGTGCCACTCATCCCTATAGCGCTCTTGTCAATGTGCCCGTGCGTGTTGATCATCAGCACAGTTATACAGAGAGAGAATGGGTGCGTGGAGAGACAGAGAAGACAGAATGCGCAGAGAGGAAGGCAGCTCTAGAAGGATTTTTTGTAACTTCACAAGAAAACCCAATTGCACATAACATGCATTCATTGTCTGAAAACATCTTAATATGTAGAGGACAACAGCGCTCGGGCAATTGTGGTTGCCCGTTCACTGCCTGGCTGCTGCCCTCCAGCTTGTCTGTAGTTTCTTAGCGATTGTAAGATGCAATTTGCAGAAATGATGACTCTCTACATGAAACGAAATATATACTTTATGTTGAAAAGGTCACTCTTCTAAACACTGTTCCTGGCCGCCTTGCTGAAGAACTTTAATCGAATCAGAGCAGATGTCCCTCTGGTCAGACCTCTTGGCTCACAATGAAAATGGCACGAGTTCAAATCTTGGTTTGGAGGTTTGACTCGGCTCATCATCATCGCCACCATCGTCCTGATAGTCGCTATCACCTCCACCACCACCACCCTTTCAGGTTAATTATAGATGAGTAATACTTTGTAGACAGTTAAAAGTGGCCCTCATATGGAAGGACTGCCCCTGCCATAGTAATATGGAATTTCTATGACAGACTTAGGGCCAGCAGTGGTTTTCAATGTCGACTTGCAACAAATGTGCATCTGCTATCTCTGCTGCCCATGCCATTTGGACAGAGGTGGGGAGGGTGGGGGAGGGTGGGGGAGGGCGGGGGAGTAGAAGGGGGAGGGGTGGATTGAAGAAACTTGCCCCATTATCTCAGCTGCCGCGCCGAGAGATCGAATCGAACCGGCGACCTCTGGATCGCGAGTCCAGAGTGCCACTCCGTGGCAGCGGCCTGAAACAATTAATTAATTTATGACAATATTTGTCAAATATATTTTTGCAATATTTTAAGCAGGTTGCTACGCAATACAAGTCAACTTCAATACGCCTAATGCCATCTTTAGACAATGATGCATTGTTATTATTATTGTGGAAGGCTCAGGCTTGCAGGTTCTCGTTGGGCGATGTTTCCGCGAAACACTTGCGGTCAGAATGTTCTGAAAGTCTCGTCTTTTACTCGCCGCCAGATTCGTCGGCAGTGGTCACCAGAGGTGGGACAAAGTCATTGTTATGCAAGTCCAAGTCGAGTCGCAAGTCATCAAATTCATGACTCGAGTCTGACTCGAGTCCAAGTCACATGACTCGAGTCCACACCTCATAGGTGGGACAAAGTCATTGTTATGCAAGTCCAAGTCGAGTCGCAAGTCATCAAATTCATGACTCGAGTCTGACTCGAGTCCAAGTCACATGACTCGAGTCCACATCTCATAGGTGGGACAAAGTCATTGTTATGCAAGTCCAAGTCGAGTCGCAAGTCATCAAATTCATGACTCGAGTCTGACTCGAGTCCAAGTCACATGACTCGAGTCCACATCTCATAGGTGGGACAAAGTCATTGTTATGCAAGTCCAAGTCGAGTCGCAAGTCATCAAATTCATGACTCGAGTCTGACTCGAGTCCAAGTCACATGACTCGAGTCCACATCTCAGAGGTGGGACAAAGTCATTGTTATGCAAGTCCAAGTCGAGTCGCAAGTCATCAAATTCATGACTCGAGTCTGACTCGAGTCCAAGTCACATGACTCGAGTCCACACCTCTGGTGGTCACTGTTCTTGTATCCCGATTCGATGGCAGCAAGACGATCCGTGAGCTAAATGGCAGCGTTGCGGTCTGCTCAGGAGAGAGACATTTGGGAGTTTACTTTGCGGCCCAGCGCGACCATAAAACCCATGAACACAATCGATCACTCAGTGAGGGTGAAAGGGATTAGGATTCTTTTTAATACACCACAATTAGGGCATAGGGCAAGAGGGGGGTCACTTTTTTTTAAGAGCAGAGTCTCACGATTGTACTCAAAAGGACCAAAAGATGAAACTCGACGTCTAGAAGCAGTGACTCAGTGGTCGAGCGAGCGACTCACAATGGATCAGCGCTCGACAACCAAAACAACAAGGAGAGACCCAAAAAAAAAACCCGCTCAATGTTTCAAGAGCCGCAATGCTTGTGGTGAACACGTAGACAGTGGTCCTCAATAACAAGTCACAAAGAAGTCCTTGAAGAGTCGCATGGGGCTCCCGAGGCACTGATGGCTTTAATCGAAGTTGTCTTGTGGTTGTTGTTGTTCTTGTTGTTTGACTTGCATCCCACTGGGATGTTTGCACACAGCGTTGGTGTACGGAGATTTTTCTGGAAAATTTTGCTGTTTTTTCGTAGATTTTTCTGTTTGCACTCAGTCACATAGTCACTTTCAGATGTTTTCTTGTTCATGTTTTTGTCTTTTTGTTTGTTGCGGTTGCACCCGATTCAAGAGCCGAATGGCTCACAGGGCTACACCTAATAAATGAAACTGAAACTGGGGTTGCTGACGCCTGGATCGAGTGTCTTGGTCGAATGTTGTCGTGATACGTTCTGAGAACATTGCCATTGGTGCAGTGCATTCGTGGGCGTCGTGATGTTTACGTCGCAGCATAGCTGAGATGAGTAACGTGTTCTCCGTTAATATGTATACAGCTCGGTACGTTTGTTTCTACAATCTGACCTTGATAGGTGCTCGCTAACCGGCCGATTGGCTCGACTGTAGAGCGGTAGTGAAGCAACGAGTTCACACCCCGCTCGTCGAGGTGGCGAGGAGGAGAGTTGACTCATAACACTGTTCCTCTAGGGTCGGTAAAATCAGTACCACATGGGTGGGGGAAGTCAAACAGTGGTTGTCCTATCGTAGTTAGACTCGCCCCCGGCATAGGAATATGGAATTTCCGCCGCTGGCTATGCAGCCCCGTAGACGTGAGGTGAGCGCCGATGCTTTTGATGTTCATCGGAGGTGCAGAAACTCGCTCTGATTTTTCAGAGAGAGAGAGAGAGAGAAAAAAACATTCCTCACCCGTGACTAAGACCCTGCGCACCTGCCTCGCTTTTGAGGCAGACACCTTTCTTGACGCGTGCGCCGCTTTCATCAGCCGCTCAGTCTGGCTGCTGCATCTCTCTGTGGGCCATTGTTCGCCTATTGCGGGCCCGGGGTGACTCACGCGCTCCGGTCTCAGGATCAGAGGCGGCGCTGATGAGACCCAGGGTTCAAGTCCGGGCTCCGGTAAGGGTGGCCACCTTGTTCTCGCCTTCCCAGGGTAGTACGCGGTGGTCCAGATGTCTTGTGACCCCCCCTACAACTTTATAGTTATAAAGCGAAGTTCATTTAAAATATTAATTAATGTGCAAAGGGGAAAAAAATGTTAGGTCTCTATTAATTGAGGGTCACAGGGCATCTGGACCACGTTGCTGAGCAGGCCATGCTGCTGATCTGGGCGAGATTGCAATTCTTCCCGTGACATTAAAGTTCTCAGTTGCGTAACAACCAGAACAGCCCACCTGGCAAGACAATGCGCGTGCATGTAGTTCTCCCCGCGTGTGGTAGGAGAATGGAGTTCCATCACCCAGCTGATGGAACTCCATTCTCCTATTTTAATAGAGAGTCGCTGTATCATCTCTCCATTCCGCCTCGCGCCGCTATGAATACTTAAGCCAAAGTGTGTGGGGAGGGGGCGGCACTAATCTCGAGTGAGACATTCGTGGAAACTCCACGTTCCCATAGAACGACATTTATATTGATTAGTTCCCTGCACTCCAGATCAGACCCGTGGTAACGAGCGCGGTGAAGTATGGTTAAATAACCCCCAAGAGCCTCGTCCAACGGTGGAGGCGTTCGACTGAGACGTCGCTTGAAACTCGGCTTCCACTCTTGGCCGTGATGTCGCGACGTCTGGAGAATGATGAATGGAACTTGATGTGAGCCTATACCCGACTTCAGGCCGTCGGCAACCAAAATAACAACAAGAGACATTTTTTCGAATTCGGTTAAAAAAACCCCTTCAGTATTCAAAGAGCCGCAATGCACTGTGGTGGTGAGTACGGGACGGTGATCCTCAATAAAGAACGTCACGAAGCAGTCCTCACAGAGCCCTTGATTGACTCAGCCTAGACTATTGATAGGACCGAGTTGCAGTATGTGGCCATCGTTATTAACACTGGGGGAGACAAAGGCGGTTTGGGGCGTGTGCAGTGATGGCTCTAAACATCACGGAATGGCACTAGTGCCCTTAGTGTGTGGCTCGCTCTCGTTGTGGTGGTGGGTCTGTGTGCGAGTGTGTGTCGGTGTTGGTCAGCTCTGTTAAGGCTACACGGGGGGTCTTTGTCTTCGGGTATGATTTAATCCCAATTATATCGGCATCGGCGGTGCAATGTGCTCCATTATATCAGACTATCACTGTTTTAATAACATCACCGCAATTCTCTGCTGTGTATGTTTAATTTGATTACCATCAGTCACCTTGCATGGTGTCAAGTCTCCAACTCCTCTCGTCCACTCTCTATCTGGCCTCTCCATGTACGTGCAGAACCGGCCCTAGACCTTTGGGGGCCCTAAGCAAAATTTGGTTGGAGGCCCCTTTGATGTATGATTTTTTTCACCCACTAGCTAGCAGTGACTCTAGGGGGCCCTCTGCTGGCCACGGGGCCCTTTGCAATTGCAAGGGTCGCTTAGTGGCTGGGCCGGCTCTGTGTACGTGTTCCGAAGAAGGACCTTTGCCCGAAACGTCGCCTACTTTATGTTTTTAATTTAAAGCCACGCAGTTAATGTCGAATTTTCCAACATATACACAGACAAGGATCAGCGGCATAGCCGGAACAGACTGTTGGGGCAAGTTCTGTGAGTGAGCATCCTGATACGTTGACACGTGTAGACGCTTCAGAAGGAATATTCTCAAATACCCCAATGCAAGACCCTCATGAGAATGAGTCCTGAGTCTCATGCGAGTCTTGTCGAGATAACAGCTGATACTAATGATGGTGTACGCACCTGCGCATATCAATTACACGCGTTCGCCTGTCAGCAGACACCTTGGCTGCCTCCCCCGTCCGTGTCGTCAGGTGTGACCAGGGGCGTGAGTCACCCGCCAGCCATCGACTCTCACCACCCACCTGCACCTCCTCCTCCTCCTCCTCTCAAATTACCTCTCCCTTCATCTCCTCCGCCCTCTCGCTCCCTCCCCCTCCCCTCGCTTCAGCTCTCTCTTGTCTCAAATGTTTACGATCTCTGTCTGTACGGCTAAATATTGACATATGTTGATGTCTGTCTGCTTGTTTGTTGTCTGATTCGCTGTGTGTACCTGCATTCGCATCCTGGACGTGTCTTTCCATCTGCTTGTCTGCCATTGTTTACGTCTGCCGCTGTCTCTCCGGCTGCCTTGCTATTTGTCTGTTTCTAAAGCTCTGTTTTATGTCTGCCTGCTCACTGCCTGCTGACATCGATGTCCTGTCTGTCTAGCTGTGTCGCTGTGGGTCTGTTTCTGTCTCGCTGTGGCGTGTCTGACTTTTCTCCCGTCCATGATTGCAAATATCCTGCGGTCTGTATCGATGTATCACTGTCGTCTGTCTGTCTGCCCATATAGCAGTGTGTGTGTGTCTTCATTCCTGGCCGTGTATCAGTCTCAATATTGTTGTCTGTATTTAGTGTTTGCAGTCTGTCTGTAGCCGTGCGTCTGGCTTGTGGAGCGGTGGTGCAGTGGTTAGCGCTACGAACCCGGCTACCCGAGTTCGATTCCCGCTCACGGGCAACACCGGTGACGATTATCTGAACCGGTCTTGGGCCTCCCCTAGGTCGACTCAGCCTTAAACGAGTACCTGGTGCGCTGCGTAAACATCGCCACTGGGGAGACAAAGGCGGCCGGGCGTGGTTGCTGGGCCACCCCCCCCCCCTCGTTTGCCGTTCCGGCCTTCATAGGTGCTCGCTATCTACACTTGCCCCAGCAGTCTGTGAAGGCTATACGGAGGATGTTTGCAGTCTGTCTGTAGCTGTGCGTCTGAACTGCGCCAGCTGCCTGCCGCCCCGTGTCTCAATGTCTCCTGGGACGCTGCAACCCGTATACAGAATAACGTAAATTAGCACCTCATAACCACCACCACTACCATCACAGCCATTCTCTTCCTAGGTGCGTGGGCAGCGTGGAAGAGTAGGCAGAAACACCATGCCCGGGGGGCCCTCTCTCTCTCTCTCCCCTGTTCGCAGTGGCGCTCGCGAGCCATCCCTGGGCTCCTCCACCTCTGCCGCTGACACCGCATCCCCCCCCCCTCCCCCACCGCGGGCAGTGAATATTTATTTGATTTCCGACTAAAGTTAGTTGTTTTTAACCAACCGTTTCTCAGTAGGCTGAGTGTGCCTGTGAGTGTGCCCGCCGTGTTCTGTTGATGGGAAAACCCAGGTGGGGAGGGCCTTCACCCAGGTGGGGAGGGCCTTCACCCTGGAATTCAAAGCAAGAGGGCTGAGGTGGCTCCCACTGGGAGTTTTCCACGCAGCGTTGGTGCGCGGTGCTTTTTCTGCAATATTCTGCCGTCTTTTTTTAGATTTTCTGTTTGCACATAGTCACATAGTCACACTTAAGATGTTTCCTTGTTCATGTTTTAGTTTTTTGTTTGTTGCTGTTGCACCCGATTCAAGAGCCGAATGGCTCACAGGGCTATACCAAAACACATTCCTGCGGAGGGAGCTGGTAGGAACGTTGGGTTGCTCGGTCAATGGCCAGGGTCAACGGCGGCGTGGTGTATTCCGCAAATATGCCCGACTGTGAGGGCGGGCACAAGCCGGCGTGAGTAGGTTAAACGTTGAGTTTTATAAGGGCACCACGGGGTGACCAGCCCCTCCCCACCCAGCCCCACCCCTCCCACCCCCCACCCCCCACCCCCCACCAAGCCCCTCCCCTCCCCTCCCCACCCAGCTTTTTAAATTTGACCAGGTAAGGGCCCACTGAGCGACCTGGCCACACAGATGATAGCTCAACGAAGTGGATTATCACGTGGACATTGTAGCAGTCAAATACTCTAAGCGCAGTTTGATTCTAAACTTGCAGGGAGAGCCCAGAGAAAAATCCACACGACGGATGGAATACGCAAACTCCAAATATACAGGCGTCAGTGTCGGGATTGAACCCATGGCCTCCTGTATGCCAGGCAAGGTATTTAATATCTTGCCACCGTGGCGCCCTCTAAGGATCCTGCATCGTTGTTGTTTCGACTGCCGTGGCAAGCGATGGATTTGAACGGGCGACCTCTCTGTGTTGCTGTTCCAGTGCGCTGACCTTTCGTTCCGCCGCAGCATCTCAACAAACCCAAAATTCACTTCATCATCAGTCACGGACGTCAAAGAGTCCATCCCATTCATGCAATACTCGTCTCTGTTGGCGGCCCTAAGCCACTGGTGGAAATTCCACGTTCGCATGACAAGGACAAGTTCACCCATGGTATGACCACCATTGACATCCTGCGCGTTGACCCTCGGATTGGTGGATTCGTTGTGCACGACGAGCATGGTGGCTCAGCGGAAGGTTTCGACTTCAAATCCTGGTTGAGGGAGGTTGACTTAGTCCATCATCCATCCGGGATCGAT
Source organism: Lampetra fluviatilis (assembly GCF_964198595.1). Lineage (NCBI taxonomy): Eukaryota > Metazoa > Chordata > Hyperoartia > Petromyzontiformes > Petromyzontidae > Lampetra > Lampetra fluviatilis. The sequence continues at coordinate 5,666,703 of NC_136320.1, read as the reverse complement.
AAAGCGCGTTTCACTGTGTGCTGAAAACAACAGCGGTTGTCCTATGGCAACACTCGCCCCCAACCCCCGCCACAGGAATGTGGAAATTCCACCGTGAGCTCAGGGCTGTAAAGAAACCACCGTGGCTTTTTTGGAACAATAAATTGCCCCAACAGTCTGCATAGCTAAGCGGGGGGTTTCTGCGTCTGTGTAGGCGTGTGTGTGTGAATGTACGTGTGTGGCAATGTGTGTGAATGTATGTGTGGTTATATTGATGGTGCATTGCTGAAATATCTGTGGTTTGGTTAGGCCCGAGTTGGCTGGACATGCATGTTGTTAGACAGAAATATTTAGGCTTTATGCTGTGCAGAATTTCAAAATCGTAATGCTTTTATGTAGTGAGTGGTCACACATGTCTCTCTCTGTAGACCGCAGAGGTATGCGCGCTCTGTGTTACAATGGGACGCTGCCAGAGTGGGTTAGTAACGCTCTGGACTTGCAAATCCATAGGTCACCTGTTCGATTCGAACTCCAGGCGCGGCAGTTCAAACGATGGTCCAAGCTTCTTTAATCATTCTGTCGTGTTCACCCAGAATTAGAAATGGATGTGCCACAACTCTCTTTAGCTTTATGTTTTAAACAACTATATATAGTAGATATATGTTTTCATTGTGTAGAATGTTTTATTTTTATGCCTTGAGTGGCAGATTTGTAACAGAAAGGCACCACGTTTTTAAGCAAAAATAAAATTGGCTTCACACACGTTGTCAATGGGCAGATCGCGTAAAGTGTGGGTATGTATGTTGAACTTATTTCGCACCGTGCGTAGCCAATCGTGCTACTCGGAAATGCGGGGGAAGGACCACAAACGAAACACAAAAAGCTGTCCTAAACAAATGGCTTTTCAATATAGCACGGTTGGCTATGTACAGTGCGATATAAGTTCAACGTTGATACATACAGGTCTAGCCAGGATGGATGAATAGACCAAACATATCCTCTAGAGGGGATCTCCAGAGCTCTCTCGAGCTCCCTCTAGTAGGGGCCCTTCCACCAGCAGTGACGTGAGCAAGACATTGCAGGGCTGCACCTTTACCTCTACCTGAGCCACGATGGATTATATTGGCGGACTTTAAAACTATGAAGCTACAAGATATTTTTACTGTACCAGGTAAGGTCCATTGAGATATGTAGCAATTTCTTTAGAAGCGACCTGGCCACAAATAATAGCTAGACGAAGAGGCTTATTAAGTGTAAATGTATTGCAGCCATATATTCTAAACGCATGTGGATTCTAAATATAGAGGGAACAACTGAAAGACCCGCAGAAAAATCCACGCAACCATGGGAAGAGAGACACGCAAACTCCAAATATACAGCAGCAGGTGTCAGGGTCGGGATCGAACCCATGTGCTCCTGCAAGCCAGGCGAAGCAGATGACGACGGGCGACAGAGTCTCCCTGCTCAAATGAACAATGGGGTGGTGTAAATTCCACATTCCCATGGCGGAGGTCAGTCATTTCACAGGACCGGAATGATAATTGTTGACTTTCCAGTGAGTGGTGCATTATTGAGTTAATTTATGTTATTAATGTTATTATTTACGGTTGCGAGAAACTAATCAGATGGGTGGAATCAAGCCCCTACCAGGATTTGAACTCTGAGGGTTGAGAAGCTCTGAACTCAGAAAAAAAATCCACACAGGTTGAAAAACTCAACAACAACAACAACCACCAACTCCACTGATCCTCTGGCTGAAGGGTATCCAGTGCTTTTTTGTAATCTCTAAAAATAAAGTTGGTTAACTTCACGCATTGTCGAACAATGTTATTATAGTCAATTAAGGAGGGCCACCCACTGACACCACTGTCCTTGAAGCTTCCAACTTTTATGAGAATTCCATTGCCACCACGGCTGTCAAAGATTCACTTTCGAACACTGCAACTCGGGTTAAAAGCGGTGATGCATTCGCTCTGTTCGTCCATCTGTCCACGCGCAAAGGACAGCTTTTATTTCTCGTGTTCTGAAAGAGAAGATGCTATAGCACGCGGACGTACTTTACGTACAATATTAAAAAAATACTCATAAGAATACCAACAAAACCCCAATTAGTTTTGGTTAGATTGTGTAGGTATAATGTCAATGTGTAACTACAACCCTCCGCTAGCCGACAGGTCCAATCAAATAAAGTTGTCACATCATGGGCAAATATGTCAAAATGTAGACACTTGTTTTTCAAAAATATATAAGACTTTTCTCTGGAGATATATAGCAAATAAGAAATAGCATCATACAGGACCGACACGACGATCTAACCCATAAAAAAAATGAAGCAATTATGCATCGAAATATTGTTTGTGAAAACAAGGATTTAGCCAGATAACTCCGGATGGCCTGCGTATGGCCCAGATTCAAACCACCCCCCACCCGCCTCCATCACCGCCAGGCATTCTGGTGAGAGTCCACGGGCGTTGCAACACCACCACCAATGTAACAGTGAAGCGAGTGTGAGTCACGCGTAACTGTGGCACGCGTGTGTTGCTGTGTGTGGGGTGGTGCGTACAGCAGCAGGCTGAGTGAGGCAGGATGTAGGTCAACACGCCGCGTACAGTCTGAACCCCTGAGTGCTCCAGTTCTTAAAGCAGATGTGGGTGAGTGAGTGAGTGAGCAAGCCGAATATTACGTTCAACAAAAACACACACAACCCACAGAATAATAATGCGGCACTACTCATGGCAATTTTTGGATGATGATAATAATGCCAATTATTTACCCAGCAATTTTAGGAGCGGATGTTCGGCCAATTCAGTTGGTGAGAGTTTAGCTTTGTGTGGGGAGGAAACCAGAGAGCCTCGGAGAAAACCCAACCACGCTGTATACCTTGGGGTGGTCACAGCAAACGTGGGACGTTGGGCCAACGTTGGTCCGACGATTCCAACCACGTGTCAATGTTGGCGCCACGTTGGCACGTTTACAGTGGTGACGCGGCATTGCCACTGCACAACCCTATGCCTATAACACCTGGCAAGCCCCGGGGGTCACCAAATTCAAGTCCGAACCGGGCTCACACTCGCTCAGCTTGCGAGGTCTGAAGCACGGGGCACACCTCTGGTGATGTGCTCATAAGCACCAAATAGAAGCCGACATTGGCAGTCATGCGCAAGCGCAGATTATAGCCAATCTCGCCACCCATCCAATAAAGTGGCAACGTTGTTGGGCCAACAACGTTGCCACGTTTGCCGGGAAACTTCGTCAGATATTGCTGCGTGTGAACAGACACGTGCAGTGTATGTTGAAGTTCTTTCGCACCGTACGTAGCCAACCTTGCTGATCGGGGGTGGGCGGATGTACCCTAATCCGTCTTGTAACGGGATTTTTTGTGAGGTTGGCGGGGGGGACACATCCCCAAATATACTCATCGGCAAATCTTACTCCCGAAGTTCGACGATTGCACAGCCGTTGGTTGTTGTCGCCTCGTCTCCACGCCGAGTGAGGGCCGCCTCGCCCCGATGCAGCCCCAGCCTGGCCGCGGCACGGGATCGGTGCCCTGGTGCGCATGGGTTCGTGTCATGTTCATTGGTTCTGGCGTTGTGTGTCTATTTGACCTTGCTTTCAAAACAAAATATAAATAACGTATAATAAAGCAATGCGAGTAACATTAATCATTTGCAAACAAAAATTCCGCACATCCGTCAATAACACCGCCACTGCCTTGTATATGATTTCTGTGTTGATTTTGTCGAGTGTGTTGATTTTTGTTGTTGTTTGTGCTTGTGCACCACTGCCGACACGGCAGCAGCATCACCGAATTAGCAAATAACCTCGAATTGTTGAGATACGCCAAGTATCTTACAGGCTGACGATTCAGGAGTTGGGGCCTTCTTCAGGGCAAGGAAAACGAGAGTGTGGAAACATGGACTGAGTCACAGATGGGGACCACACTCCGGCCTTGTGATGCGGTTCTATGCGCATACTGGGAAATGTGAAGAAAGTTGACATGAGCGGGGTTTCAATTGACACGGGAAAAGATAAACGTTTCGAGTTTCAGGTTCATTTTGCTTATTCAGGTGAGAACTCGAGAGACCCAGGATGGAGGCGTCTCACTTCCAGAGTGACCACGGTCACCAACAATGGCAAACAGCAAAACAACAACAATGTCAAACACCAAAACAACAACAATGGAGCAAATATAAATTAGGAAATTGAAATGTTACACAAACATAAATCCGCGTTAAATTACTATTTCCCCAAAGCGTCAGTCGGTTCGGGCAGAATAGTTTTCGAGTGATCATAGCACAATTAAGGAATTAAGATACGGAGCCATCTTTCACCATATTCAATCACCTGTATGACGAAAGTAAGATGGAAATTACCCATCATTTAGATTTTCGCAGCCTATATCTTGATTCATAATTGATTTTTCAGTTAGGCTCCATAATGATCTGACCAAATTTGTGTCGTTAAGAACTCTCCACTACCTAACACAGCCAACTAAATCTAATTGTACAAGTGTTTAAAGCTCCGATTACTATTGTTTGAGCTCACCGGTAGGTTGAAGAACAATTATGACACCCCATCAGTGAAGTACAGTGTCTATAAATGGATCACCCTGTAGAGTGTTGCACAATCACCTGATAATGAAAAGCAGAAAACCGGTGCATGCTGCCAGCTATGACAAATGGGTCAGAAACATTGGCACTCAAAAATACATCGGAACAAAAACCGAACAATGCCCAAAGAAGCAAGGGCGAGAAACGTGCTCGGAAAATACACTGAGGCACAAGAAGAGGAACCCTTGAATGGGGGAACCAAAACAAATCGGGGACATCATTTTGACTGTTTACGAAAGTGATCTCGGGCAGAGCGCATTGCGGATCGCAGACCACTGGGACGATGGCCAATAGACAAGACTGGTGGTGGATTGGCAGCCAAAGGGGCACACGCAAAATGCAGCTGAGAAGATGCCCACCGCAGAGATGAAGCGATGGGACCAGCTGAGATGGATTGTGGTATCGCAGAGAGGGTGGGGTGGAGAGTGTGGGGAGACCCTTCATCCAACAGTGGATATAACACGTTTGGCAATGGTGATTTAATCATAGAGTCGGTGCAATGATGTTGGCAGTGATTCACATTATGTACATCATTACTGTGTTATATGGATTATACGATGCCCTGGAGATGTAAGACACCCCCCCAACTATCGATCTTACATACAGGGAGGGGTGCGGTCGTGGTGAGTCTCGATAGATCGCAAGAGGCGGCAGTGGCTTGGGGAGGCTTTGGTCCAGCAGTGGATTGACCATGGCTGATGGCGAGGTCTATAAAGTAGAAATGCTCTTGTGTTTAATAAGCAACTGGAAAACATTGATATGTTTGAGACCACAGTATCGATTGTAAAAAAATCTGCCATTCTCAATCCACTTCTATATAATCCGAGTATTCTGAATCATCTCTGGTTTTTATATATATAGTAGATTGCTAATCTCCCCCTCTCTGCTACTGTCACCCGGTATTGCTGAGTTTTGAAAAAGCGAGCAGTGGGGGGTTTTGGACCAAAAATGTTACGACATTTTCCCCAAAGTCACAATTTACAAGAATTCTTGACTGGGATTCGTATTACTTTGCCCGAAGCCACAGCCAGGCCGTTATTCGACGTTTATTCAATGCACGACGAGTTTACTGATATTTACGTTCAGATAAAGAGCGTGATTTTTGTAGAAGTAGTTGTAGTAATAATAGTATTAATAAAAAACAAACTGAAATTCTGTCTTGATTCAGGCAAGCCTCACAGTGTCTCAAGACCGGTTTCCAGGACGGTGCTCTAGCAGCGTGTAGAATCTAACACAATATCAGCAGACACTCCGTCTCCCTACATGCGTTCCTCCACAAAGACAACCAAAGTACTCCATACGCAGTCCGTCAGCACCACGGCCTTCTGGGAGCAGATCACTTTCACAGCATTGATTCAGTTTTTCGGATATCAGCAGTAAATCATTTTTGTCGAGTGTGGTTTATATGTTTTAAGATTTTCAGCTGAGGTTGAAAGATTTCGTTCACTTTGGCTGCAGGTCAATCCGCAATTGGGTATCACAATAAATATCATGAAAATAGTCCAATGTGAACAAAACTTGAAGATATTGTTTGAAAGTCAGCAAAATAGAGTATAAGGTTGTTCAAAACTTAAAACGCCTTTTCCGTGATAGGAAGTGATTGGATTTCGCATCGCGAATTAAAAACTTCTGAAGACAAACGCATACTGAAAAGCATCGCATAATCCCTGCGTATGCATGGGTTTTCCTAACTTGTTTAAAGTTGGGTTTGTGTTAAAGGAAACCAGAGAAGATGACGGGCTCGTGAAAGGAAAATGTTGATTAAAAGATACTTCACATTTATATTATGATCAGAAGTTAATTTTAGAAAGATGATTCTCTTATAATGAATAACTATATCGATTTGACTGCCATGCGATGAGCATTACCCTGCAGCTGGGTGTGTGGGAAGGTGCATCTCATAGCGTGACGATTAAAATGTCACTTGAAGGGATCTCAGAAACAGCTTGGTGCTTTATCCTGGCTTGCCAAGGATAACACGATACAGCAAAGTGCAGTCCGATATCATCTGTCCCTTCTGTACAGAAGAAGGGAAAGCGTGTTGCCCCCTCACACGCGTGCTCTGGTTTCCTACCACATGTACACGCGCTCTTTCATTGGCTGAAAACGTGTTCATATATATGGGGGACTGCAGAACTTGGGCAATCATTGGCTCTGGCTCCTTGCCGTCTGGCTGCTGCCTTCTCTCTCGTCTGTAGTTCCTCGACGATTGTGAGAGATGCAATGCGCATGAACGACAATGCGATATAAAACTAAGCTAAATATAATGTCCTTCCCCCACACTTCCGATTATCACGGTTGGCTACGTACGGTGCGAAAAAAGTTCAACATGCATACATACAAGTACGTTACATGTTAAATGTATATCCTGTTTGTCAATCGATTGCCAGATGAGGGCCTTTCCCACGCTGCACGCAATGAGGGTTATTTGACGACACTTGCCCTCTACTGCCCACAAGGCCGTCTTCACACGTTGTGGTGGTCGCCCATCCAAGCCACTGTCCAAGCTCAACTCGTTGAGTCCCCGTACGAGGTGCAATGCGATGTGGATTGTGTGCAGTCTACACTCGGCTGCATCTGAAGACACTCGCCACAAAGTAAGACGTGCAGAGAGCACGGGGGAGGGAGCGGAACACGCCCGAGATCTCGTCCACCGCAGAGATGGAGCGGTGAAATCGGCTCCCGTGCAGGAGTGTAGATTTGATTCGATCGATCGCAGGACTCTGAGGGATGAAGAGACGGCACGGGGAGGAGGCTTTAAGCCGGTAGCGGATGTACAATCCATCAAGTACCTGCACCACACAAGGTGATTTCATTGCTCCATCTCTACGCTCAATGTGCTGTTGGGCGCGTTCCATGCCTTAGCTGCCATTCCGTCACTAGCCTTGATCATTGGCTATTCCCCCATATCGCCAAGACCTGTTCTGCCCAATGCCACTTATTTAAAGTTTATCTTCCCATGTTATGGCATGATGTTTGATGCTATGTTTGATTTTCTAACATACGTTGTCAATTAAACCATATATTATTGATAATCCACGTGCTATTTTTTCTGTTTATATGTTAAAATATTTTTTTATAAAACTGGTAAAAATTACTCACCAACTGTTTCCTATATCTCCTCATGAACAAACCAGACCCTGCAGTGGTGTTCATAGCCCCATTGGCTGTGTCTTATATAATAATAACAACAATAATAAGTATTTAGGGAAATATGTCTGAGAAAATTAATTTTGCACGATTGATTTTCATAAACGATTCACCTCGTAAAAATATATGGCAACCGTAATTGACTCTCACTTGGATTACATATGGATACTGAATATATTGGGAATTACATAACTTATTAGAGAACTTGATTAATAAAATTAATCTTTCACCAACTCGCGCTGACCAGCGTGGTTGAAGTATGGTCAAACAACCCCCAAGAACGACACGACGTGGGGAGGCCTTCATCCAGCAGTGGATTGAGATGGTTGTTTTAGAGTATTTGGCGTGACCCTGCGCTCTGCTGGTAGCGGGTGAGCAGTACAGGCTTCGGAAAATCTAGACCGACATGCACATGACACCTTAGCAGGATAATGCAGTAATGCAATGTGTTAATTATTGCTCGATTTATCTAATTATTTAGCAAATGGATAGCATCGCCAATGACGATTTTTATTCCTAAATATAACAGATCATTTCGGGCCGATTTAAACGAGGGGTTAGCATGCGCACATATCACATGGATATCGTGTGGTGGTTCAAACGAGCAATGAACCAACAACTCATCACCACTGGCGATCTCCAACCAGTGCTGGAATTTACACATTCCTATGACTCAGACCAGTTAATCCACTGGACGACCACCATTTACTTCCCACATGGCGGTTACTGATTTTATCTCCCCCTGGAGGGATGATGGACTGACTTGACACCCTGATCAGTGTCAGTGCCACACTATCAATGTCCTTGAGGCACACATCTTCACTATCCCTGTCGATTGGGTCTCGCGTAGCACAGCAACCTCTGTGCGATCCAACACCACCACAGCACCAACATTCCTGGCATGCATCACCACGCCGCCGATGACTCCTGCAGTCGTTTAAGCAGGAAAAGGATCTTCAGGAATGAGGTCCGGAGTGGCATTGACTCAATAGGCCTGAACGTTAAACATCCTGTATATTTCAACTGTCGCGGGAAATATGAGCCATTTGTGAATTCGTGAGTCATGCGGCCAAACATCTGGATTCATTCCTTTTCTTCAAAGTTCCTTCCACCCATTCAAGAATATTCTTTTCAATTCCTACACCAACTGTGGCATGGCATCAAAACGGTGGCGCTTTAGTAGTGGTAAGAAAAACAATCGGCGATTTCCTGCTCCGACAATCAACGGGGCAGGGATAAAGCAAATTTACGACCGCTGTTCAACTTCCACACAGCGGAACTCATTTTAACAATGCCGAAGGGATGATATAATCACTCAAAAACACTGTGACCTTGAAAGGAATAGTATATAAAAGTGTATAATGTTTACAATAGCCAACTTTTCAGGCCATGGCCCTTTTCAACAGCACGTAAAGAGGCCAGAGATAGAATGGGGAATGAGAGTCGGGGACTGCATTATGCACCGTGGGGCCTGATGAAAATTTAATTGTACATTTATTTTCCGGATTAAGTTATTAATCAGCAATTGATTATTTACACAAATACAGTAGACTCTTGAACACATTCCTGCGGAGGGAGCTGGTAGGAACGTTGGGTTGCTTGGTCAATGGCCAGGGTCAACGGCGGCGTGGTGTATTCCGCAAATATGCCCGACTGTGAGGGCGGGCACAAGCCGGCGTGAGTAGGTTAAACGTTGAGTTTTATAAGGGCACCACGGGGTGACCAGCCCCTCCCCACCCAGCCCCACCCCTCCCCTCCCCACCCAGCCCCACCCTCCCCACCCATCCCCTCCCCACCCAGCCCCACCCTCCCCACCCATCCCCTCCCCACCCAGCCCCTCCCTCCCTCCTCACCCAGCCCCTCCCCACCCTCCCCTCTCCACCCAGCCCCACCCCTCTCATTTTTGTATGCACGACGGACGGACACAATAATCCCTTGTGGGCTGGTGTAACCAGGAGGTTCCTACCAGTATTATCCGCTCTGATGACTGGGTTAACAGCTGCGGATAATTCAACATTCTGGATAATCAAAAAATATTTATTTTCCGCGGATCTCTATATATAAAACCACCAATATAGGTATACATTACGTTTAAGTTAAGTTTGTTAATGAGCAAAACTAAAATTTGCAGTAAAGAATCGACCGATCGATGCGCTTGCTCAGAGATAACACTTCCCTGCTCCCGTGCAGAAGACGCGGCCCACGAAGTGGATAACCGTAGAGCCACGCCAATGAACATCAATCTAACTCCGCCCAGTGTTGCAAAGATATGCAATTACGGCATTGCAGGGGCGATCACGTGGACTTTGGAAATAACCGGAGGACATATTGTTGGGTTTAAGCACGTCACTTGTGATGCACATTTCCAAAAACTGTTTTTAGATTATTAATTTGGGCTTAAGGGAAAATCCACGAGTTATTCATTTATGTCAAAATCTCAGGTGTGCGGTTAATCCGCAAATCGGATAAACCGTACGCAGATAATCGAGTCTACGGTAGTAGCCATTGAGTAACAGACAAATAAAAAATATATTACGAAATGAACTTCATTCATATTCGAAGTAAATTTATAAAATGTTTCTGGCACATTGCATTATGGGTTGCCCTGTTGTATTGAGGTCATACTCCACTTAGTGATACATTCCTGTGTATAATTACGAGAAGGCATGAACAGGATAAACTAAACTAAGCTATTTTATTAACCAGGTAACGCCCACTGATCTATTCGCTCTTTTTCAGAGGGGAACTTGCCACACAAGATAGCTCATGGAAGTGGCTTGTGATTACATTTGAGAATGTATAGCAGCAGCCAAATAATCTAAATGCATGTTTGTAAATCTGGAGAGCAAAACCAGAGGATCTGGATTAAAATATATGCCACCACGAGGAGATAGAACACACAGACTCCAAATACTTTCTACAGGCATCGTCAGGGTCGGGATCCAACCCACGGCGCTCCACTCGCTCCTCCGCCCTCCGTTGTTTCTGGAGGGCGACTGCCTCCAACTGCCCAGCAGCAGCAGCGTCCTTCACGAGCCTCCTCCTCCACAGAGGCCGATCTTGACACCGCTGGTACTTCTAGATTTGGTACTAGTCGTCGGCAAGTCCACTCAGCTCCACATCCTCCCGTACCGCATCAGTCCATCTCTTCTCCAGCCCATGCCGTGCCCGTTTAGCCCCCTCTCTGCGGCCAAACAGAAGCTGCTTGGGCATGCGACGACTGGGCATGCGGGCTACGTGACCCAGCCAACGCAGCCTTGCCTGCTGGAAACGCCAAAAACATATTCCTGCGGAGGGAGCTGGTAGGAACGTTGGGTTGCTCGGTCAATGGCTAGGGTCAACGGCGGCGTGGTGTATTCCGCAAATATGCCCGACTGTGAGGGCGGGCACAAGCCGGCGTGAGTAGGTTAAACGTTGAGTTTTATAAGGGCACCACGGGGTGACCAGCCCCTCCCCACCCAGCCCCACCCCACCCAGCCCCTCCCCACCCACCTAGCCCCTCCCCACCCAGCCCATCCCTCCCCACCCAGCCCCTCCCTGTACGACGGACAGAATAATCCCCTGTGGGCTGGTGTAACCAGGAGGTTCCTACCAGTATAAGCCCGATGTCTATAGATGCACAGACATACGCACATACATAGACTATCTACGATTGATTGATAGTGACATTACCACAACAGCTGTACCAGCCTATGTGCACTTTAGAGTCACGCGACAGCCCCGGGTGTTATGGATTTACTGAGGTGACTGGGAGTAGTTGCACCGCCGGTTTTCTCCGCTGTGTCCACGTGCTTGCCATAAGTGTTAAAGCCACAAGGCGCTCTGTGTGCAGTGTGTCACTCCACCGCCACCTATTGTTGTGGAGAGGCAGTTCAGAGGTCTCTTTATAGAGAGCGATCTTTATTGGCACCACTGGTGCCAGTCATTACCAAGTCCAATCAGCTCCCAGTCCTACCAGAGGCAAAACTAAAATAAACTTTCGAAGAGGGAGGGTACTGGAATTTCAAGCCTTTAAAATAAGGCTCTACTTTAAATTGATCTGGTAAATATCAATGAAATACCAATTTTCGGGGTCTCACAGGGCGAGGGGCGATAAACATTGCCACCCGTCCCCCCGGACTCGCCACTGATTCCTTCTGTAATCATATCAGCTCCTCTCTTCTGCAGCCCATGCTGCTGTGCCCGTTTAGCCACCTCTGTCCGGCCAAACAGAAGCTGCTTGGGCATGCGGTGGCTGGGCATGCGGTGGCTGGGCATGCGGTGGCTGGGCATGCGGTGGCTGGGCATGCGGTGGCTGGGCATGCGGTGGCTGGGCATGCGGTGGCTGGGCATGCGGTGGCTGGGCATGCGGTGGCTGGGCATGCGGTGGCTGGGCATGCGGTGGCTGGGCATGCGGTGGCTGGGCATGCGGTGGCTGGGCATGCGGGCTACGTGACCCAGCCAACGCAGCTTCGTCCGCCGGAGCAGCTAACCCATGGGTCTATGTCCAGATCTTTTCAGGATCATTGACCATCACCTCTTTTTCCGTTCTGCTCAAGCCAACTTACTTTTCTTAACAGTTCATGTCTCTAGTTTGCATCTGTTCTCCGATCCCGTGATTGTAATTGAGATCGGTACTGTATAGCATCTGTACCGTCAAAGGACGCCCGTGAAATAGTCTAACAGCTCATTGGACCCTTCCTGCAGAAATCAAAACTAAATCTCAATCCACGCGTTCCTCCGTTTCGCCGTCTAATTCAAGAGTGGACTGTCCCATGCACTCTTCAGATTGTGTTCCAAGTTTGTTTGTGTTTTCTGATTTCATTTGGATTCTGTTCCTATAATTGCCCGAGCTATACGTATTATTTTACGATGTGTTTACCAGGTGTGTTCCTTGAATACGGTATCTTCACTTGTTTCGCTGTTTGTCTTGGCAAGTTTCATGCAATTGTTGTTTGTGCTTGTGTTAGTTTGAACATTTCCCTCCCTGCAATGTATTTTAACTTTCATGACTGCCCACGGGTTTGGGCTGTGGTTGTCCTTATACAAGACCTGCTTAGCTCAGTGGGCCTTACAAGCTCGAATAAAGTCTTGAGTTTAAGTCTTGTATAATTGGCACCATGTGTATTCTAAGCCTTACAGATTGTAAAGTTGTCCGAGGCTTGGGAATTACTTTTGTTGCAATCATTTATTTTGAGCACAAGAAATGAAATACTTCAACCATTTCCTGTAGTTATTTTCCATCAGTTGTTTGGCTTGTCAGCAGCACAATTAGTGGTGAATAATACTGGGTGCTTCAAAATTGTTGACACTTCCGTACAACTATCGTTTTTAATGGAAAAATAACGGATAATACACTGTAACATAACAAATCTATGTTAATATCTTTCAAAAGTCAGTCTCCACTTGTTTGCCATCCTTGTCAACGCATGCCTGGAATCTTCTCCAGGTGGTCTCCAGAGCCCGGAGGAGTATTCATTGTGGTATTGTTGCAAATTCTCAGAAGTGTGAACATTTTTTTGAAGCACCCTGTATTTTCTCCAAATATTTGCATTTCAAAAAAAATCCAATTGAAATCGGCGACATCGTGTTGACTATTCAGGTTAGCAAATGGGCTTGGACATGACCCGAGGGGTGTCCTTTGGGTACGGTGAATGACCGCCCCGGTATTTAGAGTTTGGAGCCGTCGGGGTCCCACAGCGTGGGATTTGCCCCAGGCCCCGTACCCCACTATGGACGGCCCTGGACATAACTTTAATTAGACTGCAGGAGAAATCCGATGAGCTATGAAGCTCTTTTTCATAGATGTCAAGTATGGGCGGGTCAGCAAGTTACAACAGCAAACACTACAAAACACGGCACACAACACGAAATGAGTGCAATAGAGAAAATGGTAAGCAAGTTACGCAATATCAATAAACGATACATCATAGAAGCCATTTATGGAGATTGGATAAGGCAGCAAAAACGAAACAGTCCCAGACCACAGCAAGAGAACACCCAGCGTCGCGAGACGGGATGAAGGCCACAATGGTCGAGGTTGGTTTCAGAATGAGAGCCAAAGGTGGGAATACAACCACAGGCCGTCCACCGCAGTGATGGGGCGATTAAGATCAAACTTAATTTGGAGCTTTCGTGACTGCAGGAATTTCTCTTTGGTTCTTTCGGTAAAGTCACGTATAAAGTGTCTTGGTGGCGGCAGTGACAGATGGCAACGGCTTGGGGAAGCCTTAATCATGCTCAAGAGCATGCTATATGGTACAACCTTGTTTTGACAAATCCGCCCACCCCCACCTTAATACATTAGACCCATGTCTTGTTCAATACTATTTTAAATGTAATCTGATTTAAGTAGTTTATTAAGCTTTGAGACATTTGATTGCCAGTGATCATCAGCAGCCATGGTCAATCTACTGCTGAATAAATGTTTCCCGAAGCCTTCACCGTCTCTCGCAGTCCAACAATGCCACGACCCATCTCACACAAAAAACCATCAACACATTCGTCAACACCGATGCGTGGCCTCAAACCGAAACAAATATACACCAACGACGTTTCGGGCCATGTCCCTTCTCCATAGCACACACACATATAAAGGCCAGAGAAGATAGATGTGTTTGGAGACTTTACACTCAACCCACTGAGCTTTTTAGCTCTTTTTCAGAAGCGACCCGGTCACAGATGATAGCTCAACGCAGTGGCTTATCATGTGGAAATGTACAGCGGCCAAATACTCTCAACACGATGCTAAGTGGAGAGACAACCCGGAAGACCCGGGAATAAATCCACGCGACCACGGGGAGAGAGAAACTCGCGACCACGGGGGGAGAGAAACTCGCGACCACGGGGAGAGAGAAACTCGCGACCACGTGGGGAGAGAAACTCGCGACCACGGGGGGAGAGAAACTCGCGACCACGTGGGGAGAGAAACTCGCGACCACGGGGGGAGAGAAACTCGCGACCACGTGGGGAGAGAAACTCGCGACCACGGGGGGAGAGAAACTCGCAAACTCCACATCCACATCAGCGGCAGCAGGCGTCAGGGTCGGAGCCCACGACCTCCCGTATACCTGGCGAGGTAGTCAACATCTCGCCACCGTGGCGCTCCACCAACAGGGGTGGGATTACATAAAAGATAGTTCTATGATGATCTCATCGCGTTGTCTGATCTCCTCGCTCCATCTCCGCCCTCGGCTGCCATTTCGTGAGCCTCGTCCATCGGCCATTTTCTCGCTCCCGGCCGTGACGTCGCTGGCCGCCGCGTGTGCACCACCCAGCAGCGGATAGACCACGGCCGGCCGTGCCATTGATCACGCACGTAGAATCGATTCGTTATTGATTATAGGAGATGTGGTGGATCGCATCAGCTTAGATTCGCGAATCGATTCTTTGTAGTTTTGAATCGTTAAACAACAATCGTTGGCTCTATCTCCCTCATTGCGTAATGGCGTCAGGGCCAACGTGACGACGTCACGACCGCGCGCGGGTGCCGAGGCGTGACCCGGGTTGACGTTGCGTCGTGACGTCACGCCGCGACGTGCACGTGCTGTGCGACGCGACGTCGTGACGTCACGCCCGCTCGCCCAAGCAATTCCCGGCCGTACGCCGTGACGTCACGGCTCGACGAGGAGACGTAAGGACTCGCGTTTGACGCAGATGGGCGCGGCGCGTCGTTACGTCACACCCCTCGGTGACGTCATCGCGCTTCCCGCCCTCCGCCATCGCCGCCGTCGTCGAGCCTCTCGCAGACGGAGCTCGATTCGTGCGATCCACTTCTTAATCACTCGACGTCTCTTCGTGCTCGTCATGGCCTCGGCAGAGTAAGTGTCTCTCTTTCTATCGGGGTTCTAAGTAAATAGCAACATCGCGCGCTGTCGTTTTTTAAAAATTGCGGGGCCCCGGTTTCGTTGTTGAGGCGAGGCAAAGGGACGAGGGCCCCCTGCGAGGCCTGCGCTCGCCTGGACGTGGTCAGGCCCAGGGCGCGAACCCGGGGCCTTGCGCGGGCCGCGAAGCCTCCCTCCATCCCTCCATCCCTCCCCGTGTTCTCCCCGCGCATGTCTCGTGTCTTGCTCGTTTACGATTTCCTCTTCGACTCTCGTCGTTTTTCTGATAATTTCCGTCGTGTTTTAATCCGCGCCGCCCGTATATTTGCACCAAATACCTGAGCTGCCGACTCGTTGGGCCGCGCGAGTTTTGCCTCGTCATGAGAATTCAGGACCGGGAACCCCCCAGCGAACTGGGAACCCCCCAGGATCGTAAATCCACGGGGTTTAGGAGCCACAATCCCCGGGGCGAGTCCCCGTGGCCCCGTCCCTGAGGCCCCGTGATTTGGGACCCGGTATCCAGATAAATCCCGTTGACCCGGGTCCCCCACTTGTAGGCCCAGGTTTCAAAGCGAAAGCGCGAACCCTAGACACCCATGGAGAGCCCAAGACCCCTCGAGTTTCCCCTTTAATAAGAGTCCAAGAGCTAACCTGGGAGCTGTCACCCCTCCCACCCGGGGTTTAGAGGTCCTCGTTTTATTCGAGTGCAAATGGCGGAAATGGCCGCGCTTTTTGCTCGAACAATAAGTGGAGACGCAGTACTGATCACCGGTTGTCTGTTTAACCGTCGATCGTTCATCTATCTCTTTGTATATACCATATGTATATTACAGGTTATATGGGCATGAATTTAAGATTGAAGCTGTGCAAATAATGTAAACATGGATCAATGTTCCCGTGAATTCTAGTGAAATTGAATGGGTTCTGTTATTAGTCTTGCAGTACTGGAGTTGTAATTTATCTCTGTCCAGCTACATGCAGAGGGATCTTTATAACTGGAGTTGTAATTGATCTCTGTCCAGCTACATGCAGAGGGATCTTTATAACAAAGCCAGAACACATTCGGATAAAAATCTATTTCACGTGTGACTTGGGGGGCATACACTACAGTATTAAATACTCATCACAGTCGTGTTCTAAACGAGTGAGTCCATTTCACTTCATACGGGGCAGTTCTGCCATAAGAGGCCCTCTTGGGCTTTGTAATTGGAGTTTTTTTCCTCGTTTTCCGGATACTCTTGGGCCACGTAGGCAATGCCTGTGTGCCTCTGACCGCCTCCGCAACATTGTTTCTTCCTTGGTTAGCATGTATTGTGTGTGTGCATGCGCGTATAGTACGGTGAGCGTAATTGCGTAGTAAAGTACCTCGAAAAAGTGAAGCATTGTCATATGGAAACTGCGCGGGTTAATGGATTTTTGTGATGGTGGTGTCTGGTGCTTTCCAGTGCACTTGATGCGTTCCTTGGACCCAATATAACTGGTTTTATAGTTTCATTACCAGTTCTGCCTGTACGCTTTTAATCTATGGGGACTCGAATGATGTGCTCATATTTCAGAACATTTCCATAAGGATTTTTTGTTTAGTAAATCTTTATAATTGTTAATATTGTATCTCAGTGGATTTGGATTTCCATACATTAAAGTGCCTGTGAAAACTGTCCAACATATGGAAAAGGGATTGATTCTGATTTGTCATTGAATAAGCTCAACCTTGGAAGTGGTGCATTAGAAGCTATTTTTTGCATTGTGTGTTTTGAGTATTCGTAAGCGTCAAAAACTTGTTTGGAATATTTGTTTTATAATTCGTATTTAGTTTAATATAATAAGATTACTTTGGCTTTGGTTTTTCACCAATAAAGATTAATTGTTACCATTGTCCTTTATCTAAACCATTGAAGACAATTGGTTTGTGGCTTTTTGTTTATGACAACTGCTGTTAATGGTATATATCGGAACCAATGTGTCTGAAACATTGCATTGCATTTATGAGAAACATTTGACACACAATTAAATCTTTACAAACAGCACCACGTGCCCCGGGGTAGCTTCTCTGTTTGCCATTTAATATTGTATAGTTCAATTACCGGGCACTAATGTAATGTCAGTGTTGAGTGATATCCAAATCGGTTTGTGGCCTACCCTTCACCAACCCGCATTGACCAGCGTGATGTGGTGAAGTATGGTCAAAAAAACCTCGACGACCAACACGTTGTGGGGAGGCCTTAATTCAGTTCATGACCGATGAACTATTTTTTTATAGTCGGTTACTTCCTAGATGCATCGTTCCTTTGTATACCAGAGTAAATTTGTAATAATGGGTGATGTTCATGTAATGTTGCAATTGATGAACGTGTTGCAGAAACAATGTTGGCTTTTCTCAATACTGACCCTTTCCTTACAAGCCTCAATTTGATTTGACAGCATGACCTGCACGCCCAGCAACGAGTCCCATACGCCGGGCCGCGTTAAACATTCCAAATGTTGGGATTACTTTACAATGATGGAGGGAAGAAAGCAAGTGCAGTGCAAGACCTGTCTGCTGACGCTCACCTATCACAAGTCTACCACCATGATGAACAAACACCTGAACAGAAAGCATCCCAACATGTTGTCGCTGGAGGACAGCCATCGCGACACTACCGATGTCCGGTAAGAAAGCACTCCTGCACTCACGAGTTCATTATCTTTGATCGTGCGCGTTTTGATACTGCCAACCTCTCTGATGACGCACCTGCCATCTCTGATGATGCACCTGCCAGGGCTCGGGTTTTAGATCGTGTTTTAAAGTGGTCACCACTTGCATAATCAAATTAGGCCTCATGCATTGTTAAATTGTGTTTATCTAATTAAAACCTAGGCATTCAATTTGCAATTCTAATGACTTGAAGTTTAAAACCTGGCTTTAGGCCAACTGAGGCCATCCTCTTTCTGTGAAGTTAACAGTAGTTGTCCTGTCATGAGATTAACCTCTATCATGGGGAATGTAGAATTAATGCGTGGCTTGGGGTTATCAACTGAGATGAGTGGCCCCCGCCATTTGACTTTTTCACTTTTTGTATTTCTGCTACAACATTTTTTTAAAGGTGCTTATTTTTCAGCCATTCTATAACTTTAGCTGAACAGTAACTGTCATTTTAGAGGTTACTGCATTGTTGATCTACTTTTCGGATTTCATGCAGCAGTTTTATCACACTAAATGTGCCTGTAGATCGGAAGTGCAGAATGAGTAACTGTCTTGCCCGCTCTTAATTTCAGGATCAAAAAGGAGATTAAGCTGACCATCCCTAAGGTCCGAAGACGTCGCTGTGCCCAAGACCGGGCCCGGTCCATCACAGGCCTCCTGCTGCAGGTTATCGTGAAGGACCTCCGTCCACTGGATCTCGTGAATGGGGTGGCTTTCAGGGAGTTTCTTTCATTCTTGGAGCCCGGCTACTCTGTCCCCTCCGTGGTCTACTTTGAAAAGATGCTGGAAGAGAAGTATAGCGAGGTGAAGCAGCAGTGCATTGCCGAGCTCAAGAAGGCGTCGGGCTTGTCGCTGAGCTGCGACGTGTGGAACAGCGCTGCAGTTGACGCCTACATGTCCGTTTCGGTGCATTTTATCGACGAGGACTGGCAGCTGCGAAACTTCCTTCTGGAGAGCACCAACGTGCTGGAGAGCCACACACCCATTGTGATCCGCCAGTGGATTGAGGATGCGCTGCAGCGCTTCGAGGTGGAGCCCGCCAAGATCGTGTCGATGGTGCACGACACCGGCGAGAACATGTCAGCCGCCGCCAGGCTGCTGGAGGAGGCGTACAGCTGGAAGCCCGTGCAATGCGCGGCCCACAGCCTGCAGCTCATCGTCAAGGACCACGGCATCTCCAAGCTGCCGGCGCTGGACCGCGCGGTCGACGTAGCACGCCAGCTGGTGGAGTACTTCCGCAAGAGCGAGTTTGCTCTGAGCCAGCTGAGCGTGCGTGAGAAGGAGTACAACATCATTGAGTGCCCGCTGGTGGTGGACACGCCCTCACGCTGGAACACCACCTTCGACATGATTGACCGGCTGCTGGAGCTGCGCGTGCCCATCGCGGCCGTGCTGGGTGACATGGCAGTAATGCCGTCATGGCCGAGCGCGCCCATGGAACTGGTGATGCCCCAGCAGTGGGACATGCTCATGGAGCTGAAGACGCTGCTGGAGCCATTTGTGCACGCCACGGCCTTTCTGGGCTCTGAGACGCACGTGTCCGCCTCCACCGTTCCCGTCCTGGTCAAGGGGCTAATCCGCGCGCTGGAGGCCGTGCACTACACATTGGATGGCGTCGAGGTGGTGGACTCGCCCCACATCCAGCAGCTGAAAGAGCGCGTCAAGTGGCAGCTGGAGGAGCGCTGGAAGTTCCCGACGGCACCCCATGTCGACTTCTTACTGTACGCTGCGGCCCTTGACCCGCGCTTCCGCGGCCTCAAGTTCCTCTCGGGGCCGGACGCGGATGCCGTCAGAAGCCACGTCCTCGCCAAGGCCATTGACTTCAACCGCCAGGATCCGTCCGCCAACCGGGATCCGTCGGTCGTCAAGCCCACCATCATTCATGTGTCAGGCCTCGACCAGCTGTTCGCCGGATTCTCAGATTTCGCCGACGACATGGAGGTGGCGGTGGTGGGATCCAGCGACATCGAAGCGATCGTGTACAAGGAGGCGGAGCAGTACTTCAACGAGAAACAGACGCCGCGCGGGGTGAACCCACTCGTGTGGTGGCGAGACAACCAGAGCCGCCTGCCCTACCTCAGCCGTGTGGCAAAGCAGGTGCTTTGCCTGCCGGCTACGTCTTCACCGGCCGACAAGATTTTCTCGACCGCCGGACTGGACTTCATGCGACTGTGCACAAGCTTGCACCCCTCGCACCTCAACATGGTCATTTATCTGAACCGGAACATGAGGGAGTGCTCTGGACAGGACTGATGCGGTCGCTTGCATGCAGTAGAACCTCCAAACAGTGTGTGCTTTGTTTTTTTTCCAGATCATTGTATTTGTGTAAATAGTAAGTTGGCAAAGGGTTTTTAAGTTTATACCGAGTTTCCTGAATGTGTGTTTCGGGGGCCGGTACGGTAGTTGCAGAGTGGAGAGCAGTTAAATATACGCAGCTCAACAATATTTTTATATTTTAGTTTTTTTTAGGCCTGTGTAGCTTCCAAAGAAGGCATAATTATTGTGTAGATGTCTGAATACCAGTTCACTAATTGTGAATTCTGGCTTCTTCTAATACACTGGGCATTTGAATTGCATTAACTGACACATAACATCTGGGTTGCTGTGTGTTGACCTTTTAAACGGGCTGATCATAATTAAGGTTATGATGACTCAAAAACCACAGCATTGCAATTTAATTAGCATAAGTACTTTCATCCAAAGTGTGGCAACTTAAATTTGCTTCTGTTAATAGGAAACCGCTAATTCCACCCTGAAACAATGTAAAATTGTCTCTTAGATTGAGCACCAACATTTCCGCTTTTAACCTTCCCCATTACGCTGGTGCCCACTGATATAATATCTGCATGGCTCCCACAAGGCGCTGCGCACCATGCCGTGACTTGTAGTGCCAACTCCCAGCTTGCATACCATGTGTTGTGTAGTAAAACGTAAGATTGTCACACTTGAGCGATGTCACGAGAACGCTCTAAATAGTATTGGAAAGTTGCACGATTACAACGTTAAATTCCATTCGTAAAGTTGTTGGACATCTCATAATACACGGCCTAGTTATATATAATTTTAATATGTATAGCCTTAAAATAAATAATATGGTTTGGCAACTCTAATTGTAGAAAGATTCAAGTTGGATTTGTTAAGTGGAAAACATTACAAAATATTTCTGCATTCCCTGCCAAGTACACTTTTTGTATTGAACAATTTTTATTACAAAAAAGATCTGAAACCTCTTGTGAGTTTTAATTGCTAAGGCTGATCTTATTACCGCTTGATTATGTTTTTACGTATATGGTCCATTTCCTCTTACATTTAATGAGTTTGCTTGCGCAACTAGCTGGCTTCTCGGAAGCAACCTAGAAGCTAAAAGCCAGCAAGGGTAATTAGGCTCGTTAACAATAAATAGCTACGTAAAGATGGCATTTAAGAAAGCAACAAAAATTTGCATTCACATGCCAAACTACTTTGTAGCAGAGGTCGCAAACGGGTTTTGATAACTTACCCGTACCCGGCCGCACCAGGGTCGCAAACGGGTACCCGTACCCGGCCGTACCCGTACCCTACCCGTACCCGGCCGGGTACTGGTAGCCGGGTATCGGGTAGGGTACGGTTATCGGGTACCCGGTTGCGACCTCTGCTTTGTAGCATCTTTGGTAGCGATTTCTAGAAAATTGAAGACAAACTCCTAAATGCAAATTGAGTAAGGATTATGTACCTGATATAGTTATTGTAACGAACAGTAGCTCTGAAATGCAGAAAAATGTTGAAAAGCTTAACTAGGGCTCCAAACCAGGACTGAAGATAAATGTGCAAAACATAAGTACAACTGGAAAACAGTGGAATATTAGCATGATAGGTAACATACACTTTAAGTAATAAAGTTTGGGGCAGGACACGTCACTATTAGGATAATGATCAATGGTCTAAAGTAATGGAATGGCAGTCAAAAGAGAACATGCCTGTGACGATGACCTCTGCAGAGATGGAGTTATAAAATTGGCTCTTGTGCGGTTAAATAATTGAAATCTCGGGACCCTTTGAGATGACGACGGAATGGGTACATCCAGAAGTGGATTGATCGTGGCTGATGATGATTTGTAAATAATCCAGCCAGGTGATGCTCTAGTTAGAGGCCTCAACTATTGTTAGGTAATAAACATAATGGCCAAATTCATGGTCGTAACAGCCTGATTAATCATCCGGAATCTGTAAAATAACTGCTGAGGGTATCATGAATAGACTCGCCCCCACTATCAGATGTACCCACTGCGCCACACTCGCTGCGGCTGGAAGACGATATTAATTCTAATTGTTAGATTGTTTTTTATATTGTTGACGAGCTGTGAGAATGGGCTATGCCTGTGCTTTCTCTGGTCTTGCACAGGGCCACCATTTAGCTTTGGATCTTGCCCTATGGAACATGGCAAGTGGAAGCCACTTTATTCCAGGTAGTCACTTGAGAGCTTGTCCACTGGCCAGAGTGTGAGTTTTGTACATTATTTGTCATTTTGAGGTTCTACTATACTCATGTCCGTTGGTAAAAACAAAATACTGCCATCTGCTTTATTTTGAACTTTAAAGTTGCTATAATTTGAAGCTTTATGAATAAATTTCATATCTAGTATTACTAATGTAGCGGTAGGATTTTTAGGTACTAAACGTATTCAAGTGGCTAAGGAACTGTGCATGGTTGTAGTTTATATACTTTGCTTTCCATTTCGCTTTATAATTTTGTCTAATAAAATAGAAAAAAATGTCACGTGTCCTAACATTAAGCACACAATGTAGAGCACGTTGGTTTGTAAGAAAAGCGTACGTCTGCGGCAGGAGGATTAGTAGCACTGAGGTTAACCATGTTTTTCTCTCGACCAACTTCTTGGAAGGTTGTGGATGGATAACGTTTCCCACTCGGCTTTTGCAATCATTCTACCCTGGGTATAAATCACTTATCTTGTGTGGTTCTTCATCTATCTGTTTTTGTCTTGTGATAGACACGGACAGGCCTGAGTGTAATGATGACCAAAGTCACAATTTTTACGTCAACGAAGACAAATGTTGCTGTCTTGCAGATTTGCGGTGGCTGCAGGTGATCTCGCCTCTGTTCTCAGCATTCTTGGTCAGAATGTTGAGTCACAGAGACGGATTCTGTTGGCCTCGTGTTCCATGGTTTTCTTTGTTCTGTCCGAGTTGTTGGCGAGCCACCATACATTTCACACCCTTGTGTGCTTCTCGAGTTTTTATAAAGAAAGTGCGTTACTCGCAATTGGAGATCACGCCTTTGTTGAAGTGGATCAAATTGGCCCATCAGCTCTCCAGGGGCAGGTTAAATTGACTACTACTTTGCGTAATTTCAGAAGTGATCGGAATATTTGTCCTGTATGTATGTTAAACTTTTTTCGCACCGTATGTAGCCAACCATGCTAATCGGAGGTGTGGGTTATGGGATTGTTTAATTTCCATCTGCCTCCATTGCCACCGATGGTAATGAACACCCCATCCTTCCCTCATGAAGTGGGCAGACACCTTAACTATTTTTAACGTCTCTGTGTTTTTAGTTTCTATCGTGAAGCGAAACATTAAGATGTTCAGTTCCTTATAAAGCTGTCAGCTTGCGATGCTAAACAGACATCCATTTCAAACGACACGTGGCACCCCCTGAAAACATTGGAGAGTGATGCAGCATGTTTGCCAGAACCTACACTGTAGTATTACTCTGACGTAAACCGTACGAAGTGCAATGTGCAGAGGTTGGAGGTCAACTGCAACAGCGGCAAAATCCAGCAGAGGGAAGAGCGAGACGGAGCAATGGCAAGGTGTGGTGGTGGTTGCCCTGACAACAATAAGAGAAGCAATTTTAAGAATTTACATTGGAAATTCTAAGAAACACTTTGGGACTGACTGCACTGATACTCTTGGAATGGCATGGGCTGGTAGGGGTATAGTTGGTATTCTAGATGTGTGGTGTGTGTGCTTCGTGTGATGTTGGTAATCGATGGATGTATTGATCACTGGCAAGAGTCACCCACTTGCAATTTGGAGCATTTGATTTCTTGAGATCGATGCGCGTGTTTTTTTTCTCCTCCACCCACCGAAATTCATAGTGGGCAGCTGCTTGAGTTTGACCAGGTTTGTTTTAAGTGTCATTTACGTACGTGCACATTTCACATAACTAAATGGCGTGATTTTTATTCTAGCGTGTGTCATCAAGAAATTACACTAAAAAACATAGCTTTTTATATTGAAGATATGTATATGTGTCATGGGTTCTTCAACATTAACTTGAAGTGTTGTAAATGAAAACATCTTTCAGAGTTAGGTTGTGACACCACTGCATTGATGTATTAGAATAAGGGAGTGAGGCGGTTGTGACGTCAGTTTTTCTCATTTCTGACCCATACAACCCAAACTATAGACCATACTGCTGCCCTGAGGGAGTTCCGCGCTCTCTCCACTGCTGTGGTTGTTGGGGGGCGCCCCCCAACAACCTAGTAGACCATATAGTAAGCCACTGTCGTCTGTGCTCCCTCAATGGAGGAAGAGAAACTACTCCCCCTGAAATCCTCTCGTGGATAGCAGACCTCGACATTTATCTCCTGAGCATATTGCCATATGCAAGACTAGTAGAGTCGTGTTCGCACCGTGATTCTCATTTTCTGTATTTCCAATAATGAAGCTGCAAACTTTATGGATGCAAGATACAAGGGCCACATGTATATATCTGCAAGATAAAAGCTGTTTTCGTTTTGGTTCCATCTTAAATGATCAAAGGCAAATTAAATCTTTCTTGGAATTACCCAATTGAGGCCAACGATTTTCTCCCAGCCAGTACACCATTATTGTAATATATATCAGGAGTGTATATGGTGACATAGGTCAGGGACCATGATTAATACCTTTTGCCTTTTGATGGTGATGAACGTTGAGGCTAAGCACACCATGGATATCTGGTCAAAGAAAGAAGAAACTCATGGTGAG
Source organism: Lampetra fluviatilis (assembly GCF_964198595.1). Taxonomy (NCBI): domain Eukaryota; kingdom Metazoa; phylum Chordata; class Hyperoartia; order Petromyzontiformes; family Petromyzontidae; genus Lampetra; species Lampetra fluviatilis. The sequence goes on along the minus strand of NC_136320.1, from coordinate 5,641,507 downwards.
GTTGCTGTGGCAATACAATAGCTGTGATGGCCTCTTGACCTTGACATAACCTTGCATTGAGCGTTAAAGTAAAGTGACTTAATGGCACATTGGTGGTAGTGGTGAGAGTTTAATACAATTGTGCAGCAGCAACCTGTAAACTACTTTTCCAAATTAGTATTGTTTAAACTTTTAGTTAATAGTTCAAATGTATATCAAGCAAACTTGCTTTTTTACAGTATCCCTGGATGTGTTGTGCCTGTTTGTAAGTGTCATTGTGCAAGTGTACTTATGAATGTCCCGTTGCGTGTCCTTGTATCTGAATTTGTGTGTTCATGTTTGTCAGTGGGTGAGTACCACCTGCTTGTGTCAGTTTGTGTACTTGTCCAAACAGTCTAAGGCTATACGAGGGATCTTTGTCTTTTGTTGTCAACATCAGAGAAAAATGCCGCCAGAGTGTGATGCTGGCCAGTACAACCTGCCCTGTGTGCCGTGCTGGCCTTAAGTGCTCACTCACAGCACTTTGGCCCAACATTCTATGCAGGCCATACAGGGAGCTTTGTTGATTTTGTGGGTGTATTTTGAGTGCATGTGAGTGTCGGTCCTTGTGTTGGTGTTGATGTTTGTGTGCGTGCCTGAGCGAGTACCCACACTTCCTCGTTTTGTATGCAAGGCTTGTGCAGATTACAAGTTGCCAATGTTTCCTCATCCTGCCGACCCTCTCACATTTTTGCGGGGAGAAAAAAAATCTATGGCGCAATAACAGCAACGGCAGTTTTACAGTGTTGTACCGGTTTTTTGTAAAACAAAATCTTAGCCCCTTCCTTAAACTCAAAAGCTTTGTGCACGAACACGTGGGATTTTTGATTATCACAACTGATCTGTTGCTCCATATATTTAGCACTCAAAGCTTTGTAACATTGTTTTTTTTTATATGTGTGATTTGGTAGTTTGGAAATTATTGGATTGAGTCCGTTTTTCGCGAGTATTGATACCAATAAAGCTACCAATTTATCATCGGTTTAATGTCAAGTAAATTAATGAAACTGAAGTTCACTGAATGTTCAACTTGGATTTTGTACATGATATCACAGTTCAACTCTCTTCTATTAAACTCCCATAACCAATTTTCTTCTAGGATAAATGTGGAAATGAGTGTCACTTTCCGGTAGGTTTTCTGCGATGCGGTGAAACTAAGATTTATCGTTCGACATTCTGTGATAATCGTAACCTGTCTTGCAAAATATACCCTGAATTACAATGTGAATATAATTCAGTTATTTTAAATATTCTATTCCTGCCGACATACGAATTAAGAAACACAATTTAAGTTATAAATAAATAGCTATTTATCCATAAATAATGATTTTTAGAATGTTTGTGTAGCAATTAACAGCGTAGATTTTTTATGACTTCATACATTTGGTTGTCCTTATTAATAGTTGTGTAAACTGGCAGCATGTTTCTTACAGACAGTAAAGGTTCTAAGACCCCTGGCAGCCTCAATTAAGTGAACTTGTTGCGGACGTTTTACATCTTTATTCATACAAGAAGTGCAGAAAAGCACAACCATAATTTGAAATACAATTGCAAAGTTATTCGAAACTTACTATAATTGCCATCGTGAATTTCGATATCGTATCGCAGCAACCCTACTTCTAGGTGACTCCCCTTATCCACAGATAAGCACGGATAATAGGACGAGTTTTGCACTTCTGGGAGACAGCTGGCAGATGACTTGCCAATGGATAAGGGTTCAGCTATATTTTCCAATGAACCAACGAACGTGTGCTTGTGGGCCATGTAACATGTATATATCTGTACATTAAACTTTCGCATCGTACATAGCCAACCATGCTATTCGGAGGTACGGGGGAATGACAACTAAACAGGGAAGTATTCGGACGTTAGGACTTCAGACCCCAAGTCATGTACACATGTTTCTTATCATTTTGATCTCATTAATTTTTATTTTCTACTGTTCTCGTCTCTCATCTCTCACTAGTCTATCTCTTCATCTTGGTGAGCCACGTCTCTTTGTGGGCCACTGCTGGAGCCTCCGTGGCCACAAATGTGGCGTTTGGGGGGGTTGGGGCGGTGTCAGTCGCAGAACCATTAGATAACAAAAATGCTGCCACTTTCTGGATACTTGGCTTGTCTGGATAATAAGAAGAATTGGTTTGTGAATAGGGATATCTGCAGCTCGATCCTGGGGCAATGATCAATCGGAAGAGTGGATAATAGGGCAAAATGATTTAAACTATATAGTCAAACTATGAATTGTAACAACATTGTTATTCAGTTTAGGGGACCCATTATGCATGTTGCAACACTCGTTAAAAATAAAAAATAAAAATTTCTGTGAGTTAATTACAGGACTAAGCATTAAATACTCTTTGGTTCTTTTGGTAAAGTCACGTAGAAAATCAAATAATAGAATATGACGTTTCGGTTGCAACACAAGCAACCATCATCAGGTAAGAATGAATGATAAAACACACGGAAACAACACAGGCAGACATGCAGAGAGAGACGCAAAGACACCGAGTGGGACACCAAGGAAACGGACACGGAAACAATATCGGCAGAAAACATCCACTCATTTGTCCTCTGCAGTCCTCTCTCTGCCCCGGCCCCTCCTCCATCTCTCTATTTAAGGCACAGAGTCGTTGTCCTGTATGTCTTGGTGTGTCTTTGTGTGTGTCTCTCCGCATGTGTGTCTGCTTGTGGTGTTTCTGTGTCTGTGTTTTATCATTCATTCTTACCTGATGATGGTTGCTTGTGTTGCAACCGAAAAGTCTTATTCTATTATTTTATTTTCTACGTGACTTTACCGAAAGAACCAAAGAAAATGAAAAAAAAACTACGACGTTTCGATCGCAACACAAGCGTTCGTCATCAGGAAGAGAGGGTTAGCTTCTAAAGGCAAACTGCTTAGAAAGGTTTGAAATGGGTGTCGCGATCAAAACGTCATAGTTTTTTTGTTATTTTCTTTGAACCTACATGCGTGACTACCGAAAGACCCAAAGAATAGGACTAAACATTATTGTGAACCCAATTGCCGAGAAAACGTTGATCCGAGAGTAGTAAGCAGTTATTACACTTGAGAAACTGCCAAGTGGAATCATGTGGAGAGACCGTTGTAAGTAACCAGGGATTAGCAGCGAGGATTAGGGAGGGTGATGTGAAGTTCGCTGTGCGGCAGATCGGCAAGGAATAACGATCGGCCATTGCAAGAGGTGGTTGGTGGCTTTCCTCAATTAATTTAAAAAATAATTGATTTGGTAATTGACAGGAGTTGGTTATGGTCTTGTGCAGTTCTGAAGCAATTGTTAATGCACGTGCAGCATTGCGATGCTGCACTACTGTAGGGCGATGGCCATCAGCTAGAGGCACACGGTGAAGACACCAATGACAGTGACGCTTCGAAATGACATCTTACAGGGGAATAGTAAAATTGAACGATTGAAAGTGGACTTCCTGCTTATATAAGCATTGAGGCGCTGCTCTTCCATGTGATGGTTTAATTTTTCATCCCTGACACGCGACATGCAATAACTGCTGTGCTTAACAGTACGCTCGTAATAGTTGGCACCATGGTGGTGAGATGTAAACTACTTTTCAAGGTAAACATGAGACCGGGGGTTCAATCCCAACCCTGACACTTATATATTTGGAGTTTGCGTGTCTCCTTGTGGTGGTGTGGCTTTTTCTCCTGGTCCAGTTTTTACTTACACATTTAAAAACGTGTGTTTTATAGTATTTGGCTACAATAAATTTACACAAGCCACTTTGAGCTATTGTTTTTGGCCATGTTGTTTCTGATACAGCTATATAGCTCAGTGGGCCTTACCTGGTGAAATTAAAATAGTTTAGTTTTTTAATTTCCAGCCCTGAGCTAGTGGTGTAAATTCCACATTCCTATGGCGGGGGTGATTCTATACATGAAACCACTTTACGTCCCCACAGAGGAATGATCGATCTCCAGCAAGGATTTCAACTCGCAACCTTCCGATTGGGAAACTGCTGGCTGTATCGCTGATCCACCTGAACATGTGGGAAAACGTTAAATCGGAAATCATTGACTCTTACGCTTCATTTGGATTTTTTAAAAATTGGATGCTCTGCAGGAAAATGCTCAAATTGGCTGTTACACCGTGGGAATTAACACCACAACCGCAGGGCCACCACCGGAAACGAGCACCACCTTCGTGTTCATCTGTGCAGGGAGGTACTTGAATTTTTGTGAGTTTCATTATGTGGAACCTGGACTTTTAAATACATTTGCAGCGGTCAGAATGTTCTGGTGAAACATTGGCAAGAATCGGGCTGTGTGGCTCGCGGTGTGACCTGTCGAGAGGTGTGGAGCAATTTGAAAGTGACGACCTGATGAGAGTGATAGTTGCTACTATAAAGCTGCTATATAGAAAGGGGGTTTAAGGAAACCCAGAGGGGACATTGGCAGTGACACCATGACTGCAGCCATCCTTGGCTCATAAATCCTCTGATGCCCAGTTGTGTTTGGTTTTTCACCTTTCGCTTTGTTGGATTTAAAACCTCCACAGGCAGCGTACACATAGACATGCATTATAATATGCATACCAAAAGTTCACTCGAACAATGGTGTATTATCCATAGAATTACTTAACGAAAATATGTAATTAACAATATAACGTTTGTAAGTGATCACATTTTGGTTATAGATTGCTCTTCACAGTCATATTGCAATAAATACTATTGTACGATACTGCCCTCCCTTTTGAACAATGTTGCACACTGCATTTATCGACTGTTGCAGGTGTCCTATAACAAAACTGGCTTGTGCCGGAAGCTCGTTTGACACCATTTCATGATGTCATCACTTATATGTGACATAGCATGTGCATGTGACCGCTAATCTTTTGCTTTTTTCCACAGCTCTTGTATGTTTATATCGTCTAGCTCTCATCTACAGCTATCTTTTTTCTCATCTTGCTTTTATCTCACTAATCTGTATTTTTAATCGCATGGTTTACCTCACTAATCTCATCACGTCGCTAGCTATTGTTACCTCTCATCTCACTAATATTTCTCAGTGGGACAATTTGGTTTTAGCCCACCATACTCTTTGGTTCTTTCGGTAAAGTCACGTAAGTAGAAATAAAATAAAATAAACCAAATCACGACGTTTCGATCGTGATTTTACCGAAAGAACCAAAGAGTGGATTCCTGCAGTCACGAAAGCTTCAAATCAAGATTGTGGCCCTCCAGTAGAAGAATCCTCTATGGCAGCGCCTCTCTTCATGATTGCCCACAGCCCCACTATTTCTAGCTACTTATTTAGTTCTCAAAATAACCATTAGCATTTTTGTGAAGAGTAGAAGTAGCAAATTAATAAGCAGGCAATGGTACCTTCGCATATCCGTTTCGTCACTTAATCACAAAGTATTTTTCCGTGATTTCACACCGGTCAAAGTTTTTAACAATGCTGCTGAAATAATGCACTCCCAGAAGGCAATGTGGCTGATGCGTTGTGTAAGAAATATTTAGATTTTCTATGCGGAAAGACGGATACTTGAAGGAGGCCTATTGTCTGCTTGTGTTTGTTTCTTATTAATTTGCTTCGTTTCTGCTTTGTGTTTTAGTTTGTAATTCTTCCCCCCGGACCTCCGATTAGCACGGTTGGCTATGTGTGGCGTGAAATAAGTTCTACATACATACATTTCCATCATGATAAAAGACAAAGATCCCCCGTATAGCGAGTACCTACGAAGGCCGGCACTACACGAGTGGGTGGGTGGCCAGCACCACGCCCGACCATCATGATAACCCTACTATAGACAACTCCACGTGCATTGGATGATGACTTCATGAGAAAAAAAATATACATTTTTACACGTGCAACTCTTATTGCAATCCACTGCTGGATTAAGGGCCTAATCACATACAAATGATTAATGGGTGTTATTTATTACTCTAGATTCTTATGAAGTCATCATATATTTGTGTTTGGTGCTAACATGCAAATTATGACATAATTGATGCTAAGCACTGCAGATATTGCATGTGTACTGTGCTATGAATGCCAAATTAATACGTCACTGATGTGCTTAAGACATGGCAATGCACACATGCCAAAACCAATCATCTCTCAAATATGTCTCTTAAGGGTACACATCCATCTTTGTCAAGCTACTGCTGGATGAGTGCATTGTCCCTCTGTTGCCGATTATATAAGCACACAAAGGCATTAAAAAAAAATACAAGTTATTTTATTTAACATCACATCCTCATAAAAAACAAACTCCTTGTGCAGACAGGCGTGAGGCTGTGCCGTGCATCGGTATCGATCCGCGTGGTCGATGGAGCGATTTTTCTCGAGTCGATCGGCGACTTGGGTTGGTGTAAAACCGATGGTCCGTTTGACGTCACTGGGACTGATTGGAATTGGCCGCTGCTGCTGAGCAATCGATACCAGCTCTTGACGCAATACGACTGCTCCATAATGCGTGCGTTTGTATACAACGGCGCCAGGTGGCTCGGCGGTAGAGCGAGGGGCTCGCAAACGTTCAGTTGCGAGTTCAACTCCTGGTTCGGGGGGTTGGCGCAGCCCATCATCCCTTCAGGGTTGATAAAATCGCTACCGCTTTCTGGGGACGTCAAGAGTGGTGGCCTTGTGGATAGACACGCCCCTGCCATCAGAGATGAGCATCACCTCATTTGAGCAGGATAATGACTGTGATATGTACATGGTGATCCATTCATAGATAGTCCACAAAAATAATAGATGGAAGTAATAGTGAAAACAACAATATTCCAGAGCCTCTAAAATATCTCTCACAATCTCCATCGACTTATCGTGTCCTTTAACGCAGTACTCTATAGGGGAACGGTGGTGCAGTGGTTTGCCCATTGCTTTACAAAAGACATCGACCTGAGGTTGATTCCTGTCCCATGGCTGTCATTGCCAGCAAGTGGAGTCCGAAACCAGTCCTGGGCCTTCCTAAGTTTGAACTATGTGAGAACTCGGTCTAAATTTCAAGTGATTTGTCCTTCATTGAGAGGCTGATTTAGGATTGAAACATTGTTGGGGAGACAAAGGTAGCCAGGTATGTTGCTGGACACACCAATAACACCTTGTCTCAACAACCTATAAAGGCGTGTGCGTGAGTGTATCATACAGAATGTGGGGTATGACCATACCTGTGTTGCGAGTGGTGCTATTAATCGGCCACAGGTCCCTGACAGAAATCTCCAATCAGAACTCACAACATCACAAAGTGCCAACGAATGGCCCCCTGAAGATGACATCGCAAAACTACGAAAGGAATCTGCTTCAGTCGCCTTTCACACACTGGGTTGCTTACCTTTTTATATGTCCTGCTAAGACTTTACTATACGACAGTCAAACCCAACTTGCTCTAGAATGGGCGGTAGGGTGGCACACTGGTAACACTCGTGCCTCGGCAAGAAGGCCCTGGCTTTGATTTCCAACTCGGGCGCCTTTCTGCCAGGAGTTCATTTTTCCCCGTGATCTGCATTAGTGTCATCCATGTTCTCCAGTTCCTTCCCATCGCTAACAAAGCACGCAGTGCAACTGCTATTCGTCAAAACATCCCAATTATGAAAAATGACCTGCAAGTTATTCAATTGGGATTATACACAGCAACATTGCCCCCTCCTGCAAGAACTTGACAGGGCCCTCCTGAAACATCGGCACTTGGGAGACAAGGGTGGCCGGGCGTGATGCTGGCCTCCAATCCCCTTGTGTGCCGTGCTGTCCTTTGTAGGTACTAACAGCACTTGCCTCAACAATATTGTTAAAGGCTACATTGGGAATCTTTATCTTGTGTGAATGTGTGGATATTTGTATGTTAACGATTGAGTGTATGTGATTATGAGTTTGAGCGAGTGCATATGTGTGTGCGAGTTGTGCACGTGTATCTGTAAGAATGTGTCTTTGTGTGCATGATGACACGTGTTTGAGTATATGTATGTGAGAATCTGTGCAAGCTACTGTTAATGTATGACTGTCAGAGGTCGCAAACGGGTTTTGATTCCGTACCCGTACCCGGCCGCACCAGGGTCGCAAATGGGTACGCGGCCGGGTATGGGTACCCGTTCCCTACCCGTACCCTACCCGAAATGAGTGACAAACGGTTACTCACCAGTGACTCACGGCCTACCCGTACCCGGCCGCACCAGGGTCGCATACGGGTACCCGGTAGGGTACGGGTAGCCGGGTATCGGGTAGGGTATGGGTATTGGGTACCCGATTGCGACCTCTGATGACTGTTGACTGAGGGAGCGGTCGTGGAGCGGTCGTGTAGCAATTAGCGCTACGCTGCGCAATAAGCCCAGCGACCCGAGTTCGATTCCTGCTCACGGCCAACACCAGTGATGATCATCTGAACTGGTCCTGAGCCTCCCTTCGGTCAACTTTACTTCAAATGAGTACCTGGTGAAGTGTGTAAACATCGCTACTCGGAAGACAGGCAGCTGGGTGCTGGCCCCACCCCCTGATGTGCCGTGCCGGCCTTCATAGATGTTTGCTAACAGCACTTGCCGCAAATTTCTGCTCAGTCCTTGACTGTGTGAGGTGAGAGTGTATGTTAGTGTATATGCATAAAAATGGTATGTGAGAATATTTAGATGAGTGTAAGAGCTTGAGTGTATGCACGTGTGAGTTTGAGCGTGCGCTTTGTGAGGGAGCGAGTTTTGACGCTGGCCAGTAAATGCGAGTGCAAGTGGCTCACTCTCCTTGCTCATCTACGTCTCCGCAGTCCCAACGATGTGGCGACCGCGATCCTAAAGCAGAAGGCGCGACCCAACCGGCTGGTGGTGGATGAGGCGATCAACGAGGATAACAGCGTGGTGTCTCTCTCCCAGGTGTGTGCGTGCCTGCCTGTTCTCCTGCCATTGCCACCACCAGCACTGCTGACCGTGTCCGTTCAGTGCTCGCTGAGATGCATTGGTTGCTGAACGAATACATTATGAGGTCGCACTCATTACACACAAAGTGCTTGCCACAAATGAAATACGATACCTTGTTGATCTTGTCAAGGAGCATAAACCATCATGCAAATTTCTTGCAGCACTGGCCTTTGGCTGGCCATAAAACAAAGATGGTCACCGCATCGCGCGCTTTCAGATGCGCTGTTGCGGCCGTCTAGAACGCTCTTCCGATATTAATAAGCCACTGGAGCTATGAACTTTTAAATCTAGATTGAAAATTTCTTTAGAACTGCTATTTGTGTTTAGCTGTCCTTCCCCCGCACCTCCGATTAGCACGGTTGGCTACTTACGGTGTAAGTGAAGTTCAACATGCGTATGCATGTACTGGCATCGCCACTTACACCTCCACCACCCTCACTTGTTTTGCATCTGCGAGCCCAGCTCCTGGAGTAGCCTCTAGGGCAAGCACTCGTCGCTTCTGGCCCACTCAGGAAACGTTTGTAATTATTTAGTGCAATATGATTCGTCGCGTGTTGGAGTCGGCAGATTAACCCTTTCCTATTCCGAGATGACTGCAGTTTGAAGGGTGGGTGTCCCGTTGACTGTTGAATCTTGGAACGTGCAAGTGGTTCGGCATTAATTTTATTTAGTTGTACTCACCGCAGAGAACTGTAGCAACACGACCGCACTCTATGATAGCTGGCGCTAAACTGCCTCGCCATCCCGCATGACCTTGTGGGAGCCTCGGTACCGATAAAGTTATTTTATGACATTTTTTCTTCCGGTTCAGTTCTGATGACGTACACGAAATTGTAAGAAAAACTGACATGTACGTCATCGGAACAGGAAAGGTTGCAGTGTTGCAATGAAGCTACATCATGGCTTATCTCAAGTATAAACGTTATTAGCTGTGAATGCTGGACCGATGTGCGTGGTGTGCCTGCCGTGTGGCGCCTCGAGATGGGTTACCGCGTGGGAACCGCGGAATTTATATGAAGCGATTGATGATGTGTGGCGTGCTTGCGTGCTGTGACGTGGTGCAAAACCAGGTGAAGATGGACGAGCTGCAGCTGTTCCGTGGAGACACGGTGATGCTCAAGGGCAAGAAGCGCCGCGAGACGGTGTGCATCGTGCTCTCTGACGACACGTGCTCCGACGAGAAGATCCGCATGAACCGTGTCGTGCGCAACAACCTGCGCGTGCGCCTGGGCGACGTGGTCAGGTGAGTGGGGCGGGAGTGGGGGTGCCTTGCTTGCGTCCTCTTGTTTTACCTCCATTCCCACCGGCACATTTGAGCCAAGCCAGCGCGGGGACCCATCGCATTGTTTGCCGCCGGTCATTTGCGCCTGCAGAGTCATGATGCGTTCAATGCGTGCGATGTCAGTACGCTTGTGAGGACATGGCGTCACCGCGCTAGTTCGTGCGTCTCAGCCCGTCCGTTAAGTTATCGGTGCGGTTCGCTCCTGTAGTTGACAAAACAACCTGGCGACTCCCGAACCGTACCAGGCTGACTCGGCCATGGCCCCGCCACGGCTTAGTTGTACAGTCTAAAATTTTGTTTTTCCTCGTGTGCCGCTGGGCAGGAGTTGATGGACGTGGCTTGGCGGCATTGTTGGCCTGCATCACGCCGGACGTGAATTTGTTGGGGGTTTGCGGCCTTGTGGAGGTCGGAAGTCAGGGTGGCCGGCATTTTTCAAGAACCTTTCGGAGTAATCCATTTACAAAAAGTAGCCGATTTTATAATTTTGAGCTGATTAGTTGACTTGATCGTCTCGGCTCTAATCTCATCATCGTGATTTGTGATCGCTGCTGTTCCTTCCGTGAGGCGGCCACCCCTGGCGATGTGGAGACGGTCTATGCGATATGCACCCATCGCCGTCTGCAAGCGAAGTTATTCTTGTTGGTCACATGAAATCATTCATTGCATCTACAAATTGACTTTGGGCAATTGGCTCAAAGTCAGATTCCTTTTAAAAGTTTAGCCACACACACACACTGCCAGTTTTTTTTCTGCTCCATTTCCGTAGATGCATTAGAGAGTTAATGCGGTAAACTTAACTTCCCGGCACATTATTACAACATCAATCACTGACAGACAAGAGTGTTAAAATGTGCCGAGCAGTCTCTTTGTGTCACTTTTTGTCCGTGATTTTGTATTTTTCTTGGTGGTATTAAGGCAAACTATCTCCATAAGATGACCACTGTTGACTTCTCCCCTGAAAGTGAAACTTTTTTTATCGATGCTGCTGCTGCTACTGGGACTGAATAGCAGCCAAATCCCTGTTTGGAATTGCAATGAAACGCGGAAAGAGGAACACACGAGTCGGAGAACGAACACAAATTAAAGACGTCGTCTTGATGGGCGAGAAAAATGAATGGATTTGGGGCAACACACGTCGTTAGGAGGGGATTACGACCCATGGTCGAGGTTGGTGATTGAATGGCAGCCAAGGGAGCAAACGCAAACAAAAAAACATCACCGTGATGGTGGAGCCGATGGGTTCAGTTCCAAGTGCAGCAGTGAAATGGGATTGTGGTGTTGCAGGATTGCGAGAGGCCTTCATCCAGCAGTGGATAGCCAATTGATTCTGGTGTCCTGCTGGACATTTGTGAAAGAGCTTCATAGCTCATCGGATTCCTCCAGGATAAATAAAGAATCTGATGGAGGAATGATGAGGATTTGAACCCACGACCATTCCACCGAGTTGAGCATTCACTATATACCACAGTGTGTCACCCATTTGGACGAAATGACAAATCTTTCAACATTCAAGAAAAATGTCTTCTCTTTGTGCTAATGCCTCCTTGAACTTCACTCATTGTTTCCTCCACTTGTGTTGAGGACTGTACCACATTGGCTGTTTCTTATAATCTACACGGTATTCGGCCACAACACCTATCGTTCTACTTCATTCCTCGCACAACTCGACGTAAAAGGAAATAAAATGGAGACTCCATTCTCATACTACTATCTCATGGCCTCCTGAGTTGAATCGACAAATGCATGAGTGTAATCGAGCTGCCTTAGTAACTGCTGATGCTGTTTATCCTGCTGCGTTGCCCCGCCTTCCGTCCCCGGTGGTGTGCGTGCAGCATCCAGGCGTGTCCGGATGTGAAGTACGGCAAGCGCGTGCACGTGCTCCCGCTGGACGACACCGTGGAGGGCATCACGGGGAACCTGTTTGAGGTCTACCTCAAGCCGTACTTTCTGGAGGCGTACCGGCCAGTCCGCAAAGGTGCGCGCGGCCATGCTGAGCCGTCCGTCCACTCAACAGCGCCACACTGTGTACTCGCCATGGTTAGATCGGTCTACGAAACTAAACTATTTTTATTTGACCAGATAAGGCCCACTGAGCTATGTCGCTCTCCTTCAGAAGCGACCTGGCTATCACAAATGAAAGCTTAACGGAGTGGCTTATCACGTGGAAATATATAGCAGCCAAATACTCTAAGACGCATGTATCTAAATGGGAAGGAAATTACCAGAGGACCTGGATAAATATCCGCGACTACGGGTAGAGATGCATGCAAACTCCAAATATACAGGCGTCAGGGTCCGGGTCGGGATTGAATCCACGATCTGCCGTATACCAGGCGAGGTAATTAACATCTTGTCACCTTGGCACCCCTGATCGCAATTGTGATTTTTCGAAGCCGAATAACAACTCCTAACTTTTGGATCAGTGTTTCCATGGCAATAAAGTTTACGTTAAACTCTTCCTGCACCACGGCCTATGACAGGTGGAGCACCGCAAACGACGCTCGGCACAACCACACAACAAACACCAGAGAGCTGTACCACCGGGCACAACCGATGAAACCCGCGCGGTGTTCAATTGTTTGTTGTTCGTCGTCATTTGTCGTCGTCGGTTATAACTGCCTTGCGCTTTTGTGCAGGGGACATCTTCCTGGTGCGTGGCGGGATGCGCGCGGTGGAGTTCAAGGTGGTGGAGACCGACCCGAACCCCTTCTGTATCGTAGCGCCAGACACTGTGATCCACTGCGAGGGCGAGCCCATCAAGAGAGAGGTGACACCCCTCCCGCCTCCTCTGAAGTACACTGCTCCCGGTTGTTACCCCGACCTAGCCCGGATGCCCTCGTTCGTTCCCGAATGTTGGGGTGCATCACGCCTGGCTTTATCTGGACTGCAGCAGGCCATTGGAATGGTTGAGTTGAGATGAGATGTGATAGGTGTTTTTAGTTAATGAGGCATGTAAGGTCCTTGTAAATGCAAATCCTTATCTTTACTTGACTGAGTTGAGCTCTGTTTACCTGTGACTGCTGTTTTAGCCAACTCCTCCATACGGAATATCAGTCTGAGTGAATACCTTATACCTGTGTACTCAAACTCCAAACACTGAATTTCATTAAACATTGTCTACGCATACTGCAAATATACTCTCACAGATGGAGCGAATAATATCTGTCTGTGGTCCCAACACTGAATCCAAATGTGAGCTCAGTCTCGGCTGTACCACAAATACAAAATTCTTGACCATTGTGTAAATGCAAAAACGAAAAAGAGAAATAATGTAGAATAAGTAGTTATCTTTTTAATGTGTTCGGGAACATTTATGCGCATGCATTGTTTGTATAAATTGACCCACTTCCACGGAGAGTCACGGCACTCGTATGTCAGCGAGACCCCCTACAGTCGGTACTCGCGCAGTTAAACTAAACTATTGAAACTTTTATTTTACCAGGTGAGGCCCACCTGAGCTATATAGCTTTTTACAGAAGCGACCTGGCCACAAGTGATAGTCCAACGAGAAGTGGCTTATGTGGGCATTTATAGCAGCCAATACTCTAAACGCATGTTGATTCTAAACGTGAAGGGAAAACCCGGAGAGAAAAAAACCACCCCACCACGGGGAGAGAGAGCGAACATGCAAACTCCAGATTTTCAGGCGTCAGGGTCAGGATCGAACCCACGACCTGTATACCAGGTGAGGTAGCCAATATCTCGCCACTGCGGCGCTCCACTAACAAATGGGGGCTTGAAACATTACGCAATGAAATGCATTATTGTACGTTTCATTGTTCTGGAAAGTAGAGACACCACCAGCGTTTAGGCTACAGAGACACTGATCTGTAGTGACACGGCTGTAGCATGTGACAATAGCATTGCAGTGATGTCATCGAGCCAGTGATGGCATTGCAGTGATGTCATCGAGCCAGTGATGACATCACCGCGCGCACGCGTTGCATCTCCTCATCACTGCACAGCCACCCGCCACCCTCACCGCTCTGTCACGTAGCCAGCGGGACACGGTGGTGGCAGCAAGTGGGGGTGTCACTCGCGGGTTCGGAAGAGGCTGACATGCTCTTGTTGCCTGTTTTGCGTGACCAACCAGGACGAGGAGGAGGCATTGAACGAGGTCGGCTACGACGACATCGGCGGGTGCCGCCGCCAGCTCGCCATGATCAAGGAGATGGTGGAGTTGCCCCTGCGTCACCCGGCGCTCTTCAAGGCGATCGGCGTGAAGGTGCGCCCACTGCAAGCTCGGCCAGGCGTGATCTGTCTCGCTGTGTATTAACGCAGGTGCTTGCTAACAGCACTTGCCTCAACAGTCTGATGGAGGCTATACGTGGGATCTTTGTGTTTGTGTGTCACACACATGTCCGCCTAGCGGAGAGTGGTGGTGTTGCGGTCCGCGCGCTGCACTTGGAACCTGGCGACCAGAGTTCGATTCCCGCTCACGGCCAACAACCAGTGACGATTATCTGAATCGGTCCTGGGCCTCCCCTCGGTCGACTCGGCCTCAAATGAGTACCTGTTCCGATGTGTAATCATTGCCACTAGGGAGACGGAGGCGGCTGGGTGTGGTACTGGTCACCCCACCCACTTATGTACTGTGCTGGCCTTCATAGGTGCCTGCTAAAAGCACTTGTCCGAACAGTCTGTTAAAGTGATACCAGGCATCTGTGTCACAAATCTGCGTGTGTGTGTTTGGTAACAGCCCCCGCGTGGCATTCTGCTTTATGGACCCCCTGGCACCGGCAAAACCATGATCGCTCGTGCCGTGGCAAACGAGACTGGCGCCTTCTTCTTCCTCATCAACGGTGAGCACAGCAACTTCGTGACACGGTTAACTATCGATCATCCGTGGGTGGAATGTACCTGGGCTTTGTATTAACTGTGCTTCCCGGGAATTAAAAAAGTATACATTTTAAATTGCACACTGATGGAATTAAAACTGCACCTCACTCGTTGAGGCTCTTAAACGTGGTGCCCACATGATCGCGAATGTCGGCAACTAAATCGATTACTTTAACAAACGATAAATTCAGAGGGTGCAGTCTGCATCGTATCTATTAACTTGTTAATAGTTTCAATTTACAGTTGTCCCCATTTTGCCTTCTCCCCCCCCCCCGCCCATGGTGGCCCCAGGTCCCGAGATCATGAGCAAGCTGGCGGGCGAGTCGGAGAGCAACTTGCGCAAAGCGTTCGAGGAGGCCGAGAAGAACTCCCCGGCCATCATCTTCATCGACGAGCTTGACGCCATCGCACCAAAGAGGGAGAAGGTGAGACGATGGTGGAGTTCAGCGCAACGCGGAATGGGACCCGGTGGGGATCGTCGTTTATTATGGTCAGGGATTTTTTTTTTTTAAACTGGAATTTTCAAATCGTGCCGTTTTAGTGGCAAATCCTTGAAATCGCCGCTTAATTCCCATTGATTTCAGGGTCTGGCAATGACTGAATATGCAAATGACTGGGCGGTGGTGGCTACGCACACCTGCAATTCAGTACTGTGGAGGCAGCAAGGATTGGTGGATTGCCCAAATGTCATCAAATTTCCTTCCCCTGTGGGGGTTTTAGTCGCCACTCTGCCTTGGAGGAGGTGGCAGTACAGCAAGTGGATTAATCTCCCATCTGCTTTTATCTGTATGGGTAGCACGTTTCTGTTTTGCCAGTTAGCTAGATAGTTTTTTTTAGCAAAGGCCCTCCAGCCACGAACAGGAGATTTGTTGTTGGGGTGGAGAGGGATCCCAGCCAGCAGCCAGCCAGAAAACTTAATGCATAGATTATTTTTAATCGCAGTATGATTAAAGCGTCGCAGTTGACACTAAAATAGCGTGAAATTCAGTGGAGATTTATCTTCATTCAAATAACTGGGGATTCTCACGGCATTTCCAATAATTACCACCAGGTGGCAACAACTTTACCCTGTTAGACTACCATTCAAGTGAATGGAGATGTTATCGTGTCGGATTCAGTTGAAAGCTATACGGGGGAAGGGTTGTCTTTGTTGTGCATGCATTGCATCATTGTTAAATACATGTGCCTCTGCTTTGTACACGTGTATGCGCGTGTTTGTGTGCGTGCATGTGGTTGCGTCCATTGTATCGCATTAAAAGCGTCTTATGTTGTGGTTGCTCTACCGCGTGATTGTGTTTCCTGCGGGTGTTTTCATTTTGCTTGCGTTCCGTAAAGCTGAACGTCGTGCCATGTGCGCGTCAAATATCCGCGTTAAACACACAGGCGCATTTATTTTTTGCGTGCTTGCTGTGTTCATTGTGTGTATTGTGCTACGTGCGTGTTCTTATAATTTAATGTTGTGTTTTATGTTGTATGTATGTTGAATTTCTTTCTTTCGCACCGTATATGTAGCCAACCACGCTAATCGTAGGTAAGAGGGAAAGACAACAATCTAAACACAGTAGTTATAAAGAAATCCGTTTTCAATCGACATGATTTTAAAAGTGCATAGCACCAGAGGCTTCCTAATATCGTAAGGAAGAGTGTTCCAGACAGCTATGGAAGCGCATTTGAAAGCGCACGATGCGGTGACCGTCTTTGTTCGATTGTTAGCCAAAAGACGCTGCGTGGATGACCAGAGTTTTGGTGATTGTATATGGTCCTTGCCGCGTAACGTACCGCGCGTCGCTTGGTTAATCTCTACGCCTGCCTGAGCAATCATGCGAACGTTGGCGTTCGTTGCCCTGCCCGTGTATAATCGTGCTCGCGGTGTCGCTTGGCTGCAGACGCACGGCGAGGTGGAGCGCCGCATCGTCTCCCAGCTGCTCACGCTCATGGACGGCCTCAAGCAGCGCACGCACGTCATCGTCATGGCGGCCACCAACCGGCCCAACAGCATCGACCCCGCGCTGCGTCGATTCGGTGAGGAAATTCCCATCCGTCCGCCGTTTGGGGGGGAAATCTCTCAAAATAAACATTGCCAGGTACGGCTCATCGATGCGGGTTGGCAAGGTCCGTACGCTCCAGTGCCAGGTTTTTCTGGTTGCAGGCGACTCACCTGGCATGGGCGATTTGTGGGAAGTGACAGTACGGTGAGTGTATGGAACTGCCCTCCGATCCCAATGTCTGAATTATTTTTTTATGTATGACCTGTATGTGTGGTTGTGTGTGAGTGGAGCGGTGGTGTAGCAGTTAGCGCGCTGCGCTATGAACCCGATGATCCGAATTCAATTCTCGCTCACGGCCAACACCAGGGGCTCCCCGAGGTCAACTTTGTTGTGAAAAAATCGGCACTTGAGTGGGAAAGGCGGCTGGGTGTGGTGCTGGCCAAACCCCCACTCCCTCGAGTGCCGTTCCGGGCTTCATAGGCGCTCACCAACACCACTTGGTCCAACAGTTCGTTAAGGCTATACAGTGGGTCCCTTTGTCTCTTGTGTGAATACATTCGCAGGTATGTGCATGTGTACAATTATACCGACGTTATGAATCCTCTATTCAGAAATTTAAATATAATGGAATGTTATGCGGCCTACATAAAAGGAATGATTCGGGGTTGCCGAGCCTATTAGACTTTACACGGGCTATGGTAGTCACGGTGTGCTGTGCACATTTGTACGTTGGTGTGCGTCGTCTCAACGACTGGCTCCGTGCCCGTGACTCCAGGCCGCTTTGACCGAGAAGTGGACATCGGCATCCCGGACTCGACGGGACGACTGGAGATTCTGCAGATCCACACCAAGAACATGAAGCTCTCGTCGGATGTGGATCTTGAGCAGGTGATGCCTCCCACCTCGCACCTGGGGCCACGGTGGCGTCACCGAGACCCGTGACTCAACCTCAGAGTGATTTTAATGGGAAGCTCTTTGTGCAACCGCTGCGGAGTGAAGGGCTCGCAAACGGCTGGTCGGTCATGACCAGGGGTCGGCAACCCACGGCTCTGGAGCTGCATGTGACTCTTTCAAGAACTGCTTCGTGACGTTTTTTAAGGACCGCCGTATATTCACGTGCATTGCGACTCTTGAAATATTGAGTTTTTTACCGAATTCGAAAAAAATGTATCTTGTTATTTTGGTTGTCGACCCCTGGTGATGGTTGTTTTCACAGATGTCCAACTGGACATCTGTGAAAAAGAGCTTCATAGTTCACCGGGTTTCTCCACGATAAGTAAAGATTTTGTTTAAACCATACTTCACCACACTGATCAAATATATTTTGTGAAGGATGGGGTACACTCCAGAACCAGTTCAGATGTCGCTCCTGACTGGTGGCGTTAGCCATGGCTGGGAATCACATTGGGATCACCGGGCTCATAGCACAGCGCGTGCTACCTGCTGCACCACCGTTCTACCCTCACCGAGTTTTTTTTTCTGATGAAAGAGTTTTATAGCTAATCGGATTCCTCCAGTATGAAAAAACAATCTGATTCTTGCCACATACAAAAGACTGATGTAATGGAATTGGCCAAACAAGCCAATCCAGCACTGTCCTGAAAAGAAGTCTTGATGTTTGTTCTGGAAGGAGTGATTGTGTTGCACATGACAAACTGAAGTTAAGGTTGCTTGGGTGTGTCGCTGACCACCCCCCAACCTCCACCCCCCCCCCCCTTGTAGGTCAAGCTGGTCTTAATAAGCCCTCGCTAACAGCACTTGCCCCAATAGCCTGCTGAAGGCTACATGGGGGATCTTTGTCTTCGTTGTGCCGCATGCCTTGTATCACGTCAGCTTTGTTATGCACGTACGTGTTGCGTCTGTTGTGACCTTTTGTTGTGTTAAGTGCGTGCGTAATGGTGCGTATGTGCGCTCGTGTGTGTACATACGTGCGCTGTGTTGTGCCTGTGAGATGTACTTCATCTTTTCTATCGGCGCTGGACAGCGGAAGGCGTGGGAGGTTTGGTGGCGCCCCTCGGCGGAGTTTGAGTGGTGCCCAGCAGGGGGCAGCAGTTGATCAGCTGGAGTCGAGCGTTTTAACAATTTTTTCGTACCAATTAATGCCCAATGAGCTACGTAGCTCTCTTTTTCAAAAGTGACTTGGCCAAAAATGATAGCTCAACCAAAGTGGCTTATCACGTAGAAATGTATCGCAGCCATATACTCTGAAACGCATGTTGGGAGATTTCTGATCACTTATGAAAGGCAAAAAAACCTGTCAAGTCGTTGGCTGTGATTTGAGTGCAAATATTTTTCTGTACAGGTGTAACCGTCATGGCAGTCCCCCTGCCATCAAAATCCATCATCGTGATACGTGACTTCAAATCGAAATACCTCATCATCGCATCACCTAACTCCCATCAGAATACTTCACTCGCCACCACATCGCCTAATTTACCATCGCATCATGATACCCGACGTACCATCACATCACCTCCCTCATCATCGCATCAATATCACATCAATCCACATCACCTCCCTCGCCACAACATTACCGCACCCTTCCCGCTTCTCACCAGGATTTGTTATTCACGAATATCCACTTAGAAAATGATGTAAAGATGTGTATTGCAACAAACTGCATGGCTAGACTTATTGTTAATTCCACATTGCCAGGGCGGGGCCTAGTCTCACCATACAAACAGCCACTGTTTGCTACAAATTTGTACAAATTGTCTATGACAGGCCAAGTCTAACCGCGACCTGGATTTAAGCTCGCAACCTTGCAATTGTAAGTTGAGCCCTGTAACAGCTGAGATGTATCACAGTGCAAACAAAAAAAAATCAATCGATAATGGCAGACCTAAAAAAGAATTAACGACCGTAGTTGTTTGAGACGATTGTTAGGTAACGAGCGGCAGATATCTGGGACGTTTCCGGAATACCCGTGAATGCCATTACACGCTAGCGGTGCGCCCGTAAAACTGATTAAATTAAACGCCGAAAATGTGCCTTGACAGCTTAAGCGACCGGGGCTAATTGGCGTGTGACCGTGTGGTCCACCCATGTCGTTAACGCCAGCCACAGAACTGCCGTGTCGCTCTCGCGCGCGCGTGCACAATGCGAGGCGTAATTTTCCCGACTGCCTTGTAAAACAGCCTGACGTTTAGGGCCACCGTTAATGCCCAAGAAAATCACGGCCCTAATTTGCAGTGGGGGCCGGCAAGCCCGTCGCGAGGCCCCATCCTGACGCATTGATTACCACGCGATTGCCGTCATTATTGCAGCGTTCGCCGTGTGGCCGTTCTGCCGGTGCAACCATCGGGGGGGGTGGGGGAGGGGTCACTGCCGCTGCGGTATTTTGTCCTCCGCCGTGCAAGCCACCGTGAAGACAAAACGCCACCGCTCGGAGATTTAGTCGGTGTGCAGATAAGTCAGCGATACTCCCCAGCCCACGCTCGGCTGTCTTACGTGTCAAATCAAAGTCCATAAGTGTTTGTCTATTCAAGGGGAGCGATGGGGGCCCGGAATCTGGTCTATAGATTCTTGACACCCTTGCAAAACGACATGTTGCATCTCGGGGGATTTTCCTGGTGAAATATTTTGAGAAATAAATAAAGAAAATACCCCCCCCCTTTTTTTTTTACCATCCACATTTCTACGCTTCTCATTACCGCAGCCGCTATTGGCTTCGGGTAATGTTTGAGTTGACTGATCACACTTTGGTGATGAGATGGTTAAAGCCTGCCAGCCAGATCCGACATTTAGTCACACCAGGTCGGCTAAAATAATAAATTTAAATCGATGCTTTTAAAATAATAAAAAACATGGTAAATAGAAATAAAAAAATGTACATTCTATATACTTTAAAGTACATTATTTATATAAGATAGCATTTATAATAGTTTGTTCTCCCCCCGCACCTCCATTTAGCACGGTAGGCTACGTACACAATACATTGTGTGCAATTTGTAACATTTAGTTTTCTCCGTCTGATAAAGACCGCTTGTGTCGCGATCGAAATGTCGTGGTTTTTTGCTTTTATTTGAAATTTATTTTTAATTTAATTTTAATTTAGATTTTCTGTCTGTGACTTTACCGAAAGAACTAAGAATATGAATATTACTCAATTTGTAGAGGATGTCCTAGAAAAGTGACAGTGGAGGGGCAGTGGTTTAATTCGGAGGTTAGGGGGACCGACAGACATGAATCCAGTTTGTCAGTACACCGCACACAGCATGCTTGGGAGGTTGAGGAGAGTTAGATGAGTGGGAAGAGGTAGGCAGAGGGTGAGGTCAAGGAGGATCTTGAAGGGAGGGCGGGGGGTGCTTTCTTGAACTTGGGAGCTGTCAAACCATTGAGCAGCATATGCATTCACAACTTTCCATTCATGAGTCAAGCGCTGTAACCATAATTACTCCATAAAATCACGACCATGTGAATGTGATTGGAGTTCTCAAACCAGATGGTCGCGAGGTCCGAATGAGAAGGGAGGGGGGGAGGTACATCATAATATTAACCATCAGCGTTAGATTGGATCGGAGAATCCATCTGGTGAAGCCACTCGATGGCATTTGGGGGTTACCAGATAGATTCCATTTGTACCTCCTGTGAAAGTATGTACTGGGCAGTGGTCAGTGATGTAAGTGAATTTTACTTAATTTACAGAGGAAATTCATCGACTCAGACTCGTGCAGCCCATAGACTCGCACAGAATCCCACAGACAGGGATATCCATAGACTTGCAAAGAGACCCACAGACTTGCACAGAATCCCATAAAACTTGCATAGACCTATACATTTAAAGACCCATAGTCTCACAAAATCCTCCAGACTTACACGTGTACCACAGACTTGCACAGTCTATTACTATACGACACAATGCTATGCGAGTGATGGATTGAACTCCACGGCATTCATCGCTCGGCTTGGCTCTTCTCAATTCCCCACGTGTGGAGGAGGTGGGCGTGCCTCCCGTGCACGTAATCCCGACGTGGTTAAGCGCTGTCCAGTGTCTTGGAGGCACGGGATAGCCAGGTGGCTCCTTCATTTTGGCTCTTCAATTAAGCGTCTCGTTAGGGACGTTGCAGGTCGCCCGCATATCTCGGGCACCGGCTGTCGATGTCTTAGGGACCCGCTGTAGGAATGCGGAACTTCTGCCACCGGGCCTCCAAGGCCACGGCGGGCAGGGACGTTTGGCGCCCCAACATTCGTCTTGAGCGGCGAGATGTTTTGACTTTTTTGCGACTGTTGCGCCTTTTTTATTGCGCTATCCGGCAGCAGCACTGATGGCGAGACCTAACATGAACGTGCGCGCAGCCATCGGAGGTGGCCAACCGCGTACCCCTGATAAATGCGTCGGTGCTTGTGGCGCTTAATAGCCTCGAGATAGCAGGGGAGGCTGGGCTCTGTTAATTGCTTGCGAGGGCGGCTGCCCGACGCGGACACCGCGAGGCATTCCGATGCGAGCGGCCGTTTCTGCAAAGACACACGCCTTGCAGACTCGGCACGGTATTAACAGGCTGGATAGATTTATTGAGTCTATTGAACAGAAACAACTGCCCATCGGACAGAAACCAAACTACTGACTGTTTTCAAGAATTTAGCAATTGTCCACACGCGGATAGTTAATAACACGTGTGGTTATGTTACGTGGCTTTTTGGATTATTGCAAAAAGACAATATTACATTAGTGTTAACAGTTGGCTCGTGGAATACGCTCGTTTGCGAATGTGTGGGTTTTGTTGTAATTGTAAGTTTTCGTTTAGTTAGAAAAATTCACGCCACATCAAACGGATTGATTTTTTTTGCAAATAAAATTAATTCACCTTGTCCAGCTTAATTTGAAGAATTACCCAAACACAAGAAATATTGGCCCATGCGAATGTGATTAAGGGAAGACATTGATTTCCTTTATTTGATTTATAGGCCTCGTTAGATGTGGCCACCTTCCCCTTTAAGCGCGAGCTAATACCACGTGAAACGGTTTTGAGTTAGTCCCGCCTAAGATGTCTCCTTAAACAAATTGAATTGCGCAAGCACTCATGATTGCCAAGGGGGGGGAGTCTTGCCCAGCTTGCGTGGCGTTGCAGGCGATATTTTTGTGGCAAGAGATTGCCCTCGGAAATGAAGTGGTACCTATTTTATCACCCTTAGAGGGGATGGTTATGGGGCTGATTCTACCTCCGATTCAAGCGAGCAGACAACCGCTAATGCGGGAAAGTCTCGCCGAGTCTCGAGACTTTCAGGAGGACCGTGGGATTCGACCGAGCGGCCTTGTTTATGCTTTGCTCAGTCGAGGATTTGTGCTTCCTCCATTCACTTTGTGATGAGATTTTGTCTCATTACACCCAAACCTACAATTGTCATTCTCAGGGCTGGTATTAAGGCAAATTCAATAGAAAACCACATTTAACGTGGTTGCTTTTTTGTTGGTACGGTCATTGGTGACCAGGCTGGAATCATCGACTCGTTAAAACTCGACAAAGCGGTTCAATCGGCGGCTGCTTGAAACCAACTCCCCTCACTGTTCAGAGCCAGCCACAGGTGCCGGCTTCGCACTCTGACCTCTGAAGCGGCCGACCACCTCAACGCTATTCTTAACTCGCCCACTTTTTTTTACCTGGGTGGACAGTTGACAGAGTTGGTCAAGGTGGGCTGGGTGTTGCCCGCACCGTGATCGGGACAGCCCGCGCGGTGAGTTGCCTGTCTGGTGGAACGCCGCACCATTTTCTCGGATCGTGGGTGCAGCTCGAACTGCCGCTATCCGTTATGCCAGGTTGGCTGCTTCTTGACAGTAGCACTGTAGAGCGATCTGCTGTGGGCGGGGCGCGCGCGCCCTCTCCTATTTCCGATGATTGTTAATGGTTTATTCTCTCTCCGTCGCGGCTTTAGAACCAATCCCTCATTGCTTTCACCCCCCCCCCTTCCAGCCTGGAAAGGGCACCGCTGTGGACGTGTACCGTTTTCGAGGCCGTTACGTGCTTTGCGGCGGAGATTTCGATTGATTTGATTTTGATGAATGCGTAATTTTCTCCTGTCTGTTTAACGCCACCGTGGTTGTTCAGGAAGCGGTGCGACGTGCATGAAAAACGCTTTCCCTTTGAAATGCTTTCGGTTTTATATCCGTGCTGGTAAACATTGGCACCCGGGCGTGATGTTGGCCGCCCACACCCCTTCGTGTGCTGTGCCGGCCTTTGTCAGTGCTGCTCGCTGAAAGCACTTTCCTCAACAGTCTGTTACGGCTATATGGGGCGTCTTTGTCTTGGTGCCCATTACCGCATGCTCGTCTGTAAGAGTAACAGCACGCTTGCATCTGTCTATACCTATTAGGGTTATCAATCTCGTTTTTATTGTGAAACATAATCGCATGCAAACAAATAATTAGCGGTTTACCGCACGTATCTAAATGTCTAACAAGACGAATGAAAGGTTCAGGCCTGTGCATGAGTGTCTTTGTTTGTGGGGAGCAGTAGTGCAACAGTTAGCACGGTGTGCTACCAAGACGGCTCCCCCAGTTCGATTGCCGATCACGGCCAACACCAGTGACGATTATCTGAACTGGCCCTCCTTTAGGTCAACTCGGCCTCAAATGAGTACCTGGTACAGTGTGTAAACATTGCGACTGGGGAGACAAAGATGGCTGGGTATGGTGTTGACCACCCACTCCCTCGTGCGCCTGTGCTGGCCTAAATAGGTGCTCGCTAACAGCACTTGCCCCAAATCTGTCCAGGCTATGTTGGGGATCTTTGTGTGAATCTACCACGCCGTGACTGGCGAGCCCTGCCGCTGGTGCACTCTGATGGCTGCCGCTGGCCAATTGCTTTGGAACGTGCGGTTCCAACATTCTACCTGCCTATAATATAGGTTTTTGGGTCAGATCGCGTTATTTATAAATGTGTCGTAACCCTCCACCACCCGACACGGCCAAACAGTAAAAAATGTCACGTTTTTCAAAGGACAAAATAATTCACTTCTTTAGCCCACCGGTGTGCTGAAGAGAGAATCGACAGCATTTTGAAATTTGAGTACGACGTTTCGCTGATTATTACAATCAGCTTCATCTTTGAAAAACGTGACACATTTTTTACTGTTTGGCCGTGTCGGGTGGTGGAGGGTTACGACACATTTATAAATAACGTGATCTGACCCAAAAACCTATATTATGAATAATATTGGTTGCAAAAGCCTACGTGTTAAATTCTACCTGCCATTGTCACTAACATTTAACTGTGTTCCATTATCGATTCATTGACTTTTGTAATCTATAATCGACTTTTGAAAACGATAAAAAATAAATCGATTTACAGGTCATTATGCATGAATGTTGTGCCTCAATGTGTAGTGGTTGACCGAGTAGGGGGCATAGCTGGTGCATCTGCTGCCAGTCCTTTCAGTCAGCCAATTCATGGCACCTGGGTCTGTTCCGTGACCTCCTGTCAGCGAGCCTTCGACACTTCAAGTGACCTCGGTGCATCTAGCCCTGGCACAAGGCGCCGTGGTGATGTCACCTTCACTTGGTGGAAAATGGCGGATATTGGTTAGGACACTGCAATGAATCCAGTGATCCAAGTCGGATTCCTGCTTACAGCCAAACATCGGTGATGAATATCTGAAGCGGTCTTTGGTCTCCTCTTGGTCAACTCAGCCTGAAACATCGGGCACTGTTTAAGACGGAGTTGTTGGTCAGCATTAACAGCACTTTCCCCAACAGTCTGTTAAAGGCTTTATGGGGGGAATAAGTTTATCTTTATTTTTTATAATTAACCTTCGTGAGAAGGCATGACCACCACCACACGAGCCTGAGCATTTGCGACGAGCCTGCGTTGGTGTGCCCTGACTGTGTGCCCGTGTCTTTCTGTTGTCCCCGCCCGTGTGCGTGCGTGCGTGCCCGCATGCGTTGCCAGGTTGGGAATGAAACGCACGGCCACGTGGGTGCCGACTTGGCTGCGCTGTGCTCGGAGGCCGCCCTGCAGGCGATCCGCAAGAAGATGGACGTCATCGACCTCGAGGATGAAACCATTGACGCCGAGATCATGAACTCGCTCGCCGTAACCATGGACGACTTCCGGGTACGTGCAAACCCTTCACCCGCCCCCCCCCCCATGGAGTTTCCACTTCTGCCGGCTTGCTGCTGCAGGTGTGAAGATGAGCACTGCCCATCTACATTCGTATCTAGCAGGGAGATGTTTATTGGGTTCAACGTGCACGTTTTCCATAATAAAGGTTTTTGGGTTAGATCGCGTAATGTTCATGCGTGGACTTTGTGGACGCCGCAGATCACCGTCAACCCTCACAACACTGTTTTTGCAGAGCTCCACGCAGGAAAACAAATCTGGCCATTTGTGGAAACAGTCGTGTCTCCATCACTTATGCGGAACCACTTTCCCACGGCCGTATGGGGAGCACCAGTTGTATTGCATTCTCTGTATTATGAGGCACGCTTTGTATTTTTAAGAAAAAGTCTTGGATGCATTATGTATGTTTGTGGAACTCCATTCGCGCACTGTACCTAGCCAACCATGCTAATCGGAGGTACGGGGGAAGGACAACAAACTAAACACAAAAATCGGTTCGAAGAAATGAGTTTTCACTTTTTATTTAGAAGTGTATTACTCCATTGGCTTTCCTAATATTGGAAGGAAGAACGTTTCGAATGGCCGCAGAAGCACATCTGATTGCGTGAGATGTTCGATAGTTAGCCAAAATCAGTTGCAAGGATGACCGGAGTTTGCGTGATGGTTTATGCACCTTGAGATCAGCCAAGGTATTTGCACAACTTGATTAACACCAGGCAGAAATCTGGGGTGAGTGATTTTCCGGAGCGGATTATAATCCAGTGAATACGGTATTTGTATCAATATAAGAATCCCTACAGAGAGGCAAACTTGCTCATGAATTGTAGTGAAATTTTGCTTTTTTAATTGTATTATAAAATTCGCTGGTGATAGGTCTACACAGATAGTTAATGTAATCGACGCTGACAATACGTATCGAAAAAATGGTAAGTTGGGGGGGGGGGACAGTCTTTCCATGGAGTGATCACAGTTGACTTCCCACAATCTGGTGCTCGCTTTATGACCCTGTAAATAGGATGATGGTGGTGATGGTCTTTGACTTGGATCCTTCCAAGTTTCACGCCGGGTTTCTCTGACGGCGGACCAGCCTGGTTATAAGTTGCGCGCAGCTCACTTTTTTTATATTGGTGTGATTGACGGAGTTTTTTTTATATCAAAGCAACATTTTAAATAACAAGCCTAAATTCAAACAAGAAATGCAGCCCAGGACAAATAAACGATTTCTCTGCACGTCTGTTACGTAGCCATTTCATTAGCTTTCCACCTTCACAGGGAAATTTTAATGAGATATCTGCCATAATTTTATTTCACATAAACGTGTTTGAATGTGTTTTGCTAACGCCAAAATAATTCTCAGGAAATGTGTTTCTGGGAATTTGGTGGTTTCTGATATTTATGCATAATGTTGTTTTGTGAGGAGAGGGGGTGTGAGGGGTTTTTAATTCTGTTTCTTAAGCATAAAAAAAAAAGTTTTTACATTTTGTACCATTGCAAGAAAAACGTCGAAGAATCACATTTACGACGTGGAGGCTGTTGGTGCGTGTTTGGCTGCCTGCGTTTTAATCTCTTTACGCAGTCAAATGTTTTGGCATCTGTGCTACTGGCATTGGCGTGTTATCTCCCGTGCCTGCCTCCAAACAGGAATCTGCATTTCATGAAAGATTCATTTCATTGTGCGAACATCTACACCTCCACAGCCCTTTGTCAATCCACTGCTGGATCAGGACTCTTCCCAAGCCCATGTGTGTGGCTCATGGTGGGGGGGCGGAGTTATTTGACCATACATAGCTACATGAAAGTGAGGAGCAAAGACACAGGAGTACAGTACAAACATGTTTCTGCACTACTGTCTGCTGCCCGCAATGTAGCCCAACAAGCCCGTAACACCTGCTATGCACGGTGGTCACCCATCCGAGTATTATGGAGTCTCATCCTTGCTTGGCTTGCGAGATCCGGCGAGATCGAGCACGAGTGGATATCCACTCGCCATGCACGCCGGTCAGAACTCTTGACTCGCCATCGTTACGCAAGTCCAAGTCTCGGTTATGGGTCGGCTCGGCCAATTGTCTCTCTATGGTCGATAAGATAGGTACCCCCGCAGAGCGGGAGGCAACAGCGCATCTCCCATTGAGAGGCCGCCTCCTGCCCTGGCATTGTGGATTATTGAGTCGCGGCTCGGTCGGGCGTTGAGCACGGAAATGAGCGCGACTCCCAATGCTTGTTGGAGCGTGGAGGCAGTTGGCATGAACTCATGCAGGTGCCCCCCAGTTAAGAGCAGTGCGCAATGTGATGCTGCCCCCTGCCTCTTATTGTCGCGCTCTGTTTCTCCGTGTCTCGGTGTGTCGCTGTGTTGTTTCTCTCTCTTTTTCTCTGTTCGTACGCCATCTCCCTTGTCTCTGTGCCTTTGTGCTTTGTGTGCTTTGCTCTCTGTGACTATATTCTATATCCCTGTGTTGAGCTGTCATTCTGCTTCTCTCTCTCAATGTCTGTCTGTCCGTGTCTCGCTATCGAGACGCTTGTCTTGAGGCTCCCTCTACCATTCCTTTCAATCTTCCCAAAATCCCCCCCCCCACGAAAACGATTCATTCAGTCGCCTCGGACACGTGTTCTTGATGTTTTATGTGCAATAAATACGCAACAAAATAAGCAGGAAAGCGCATGTATTACGTTCTGCGTGGCTGCATCGCCCCAAGGGCAGATGTTGCCACCGAGATAAAACGTTCCATCTGCTCATAGGTGGATAGTAAAGCCCTGATGAAGTTCGTTGCAAGAATGGGTCATCACTGTAATTTGAAAGTTATCTTTCAATGTTGCAAATTACCCCTCAACAACGACAGCTTGCAGACGCTTGTGGTTCAAAGGAAATTGTATTTGTCACCACCAAATGACAAAAATTTAAATTTTTATAAGGTGCTATGCGCAGGTGTTCATTTCCTTATTTGTTTATTTAGCAAATATTTAACATCCTGTTAGAAACATTAACACAAGGGGAGAAGGGGTGTGGGGAAAGCTTTTCTTATATTTCAAAGAAACGAGCACAGAATGATTAGAAGTAGAGGAGAAAGACAAACACGAGCTGCCGATCCCATGAAATAATGAGACTCCGGCTTGGAAGAAGAAGGAAACGAGCTGTTTAAAATTGGAATTGTAAAATGAGCCGGTGGATATGGTCACTGATAGCTTTCTTCCTGGGGTTGCAGTCGTTGGTGTATGCCATTCGTTTTACTTTAACATTGAACGCCGCGTGGTTTTGGCAGGAAACGTCACACGAGCTCCGGTCATCCTGGCAGCGGCGGCTTTTGGCTGGCCATCGGAATAAAAGACGGTCACCGCATCGCACACTTATGTGCTTATGCGGCCGTCTAGAATGCTCTTCCTTCTGATATTAGGAAGCCACTGGAGCTATACATTTTAAAATCTGGATTGAAAACTAATTTCTGTAGAATTGCTTCTTGTGTTCGTTTGTGGTCTTTCCCCGCCCCTCCGATTCGCACTGGCTACGTATGGTTCGAAAGATGCTCCTCATATGTACGTTATTTACAGGAGAGCTTTAGAGTTGGCGTTCTGCAGGCCAGCAACGGCCAGTGTTCGCGATCAATGAAAGTGGTAAATGCGGCCGGCTATTGCAAACCGCACGCTATTTACGTAAGTTACATCCGCGCAGTCGCACGTGGACGCTGACCCAGGTTCATGTTTGGCAGCGTTCTGCAACAAGTTTTGGTGCTTTCTTCGGGATCGCGACGTTCATGTATATAAAACAATAACGGTGTCGCAACCCGCTTGTTGGCACGCCGCTAAAAAATAAAAGATTATCCTCTGATGGATTAGACTGATTCCGCGATGTCATGCGCTAGTTCCTCTATCAGGCGATGGTGCACATTGGCCGCACGCCAAGTACTGCCCTCCTAGCGGGATGCTGCCGTGGCAGTGTGTGATGGTTATCACAATGGACTTGCGAGGTCGCCGGTTCTATGCCATCTCCCGGCACGGAAATTGAAACGGTGCCAATGTTTTAGATGGCTCCACCAGTGTCCCCCAGAAGTGTAAATGGGTGCACCACAGTTAGTCGACCGACACGAGGTCGCGTCTTGAGGGGTAACTTGTGGGTACTCTCACCTCTTCCAAGACGTCTGGCAAGCGTGGAAGAGTAGGCCAAATACGTTTCAGATGTAGAGAGGGGCTTTCGAGAGTTTCCTCTATTGGGAATATTGCTTTTGCCTTGTAGCGGAGTCTTCGCCTCTCTCGCAGCGCCCTTGCGCGGATAATACATTCAACACGGAAACCGCTTCGGCAAATTACGGCAAATGTGCTGGCAAGACTGCTGAGCGGCGTTATTCACCGTCCCATAATGGACTTGTCGGTAGAATTTGCCGACCTAAACGCAAGGAAGTTGTGCGGGAAGGGGCGCTGGACCGGACGGGTAAATGCCGCCGAGAACGATGATGGAGTTGGCACTGGCACACCACCTGCCGCCTCGCGCAATAACGCGTTCATTATTGCACGTTATTAATTATTCTCCGAGCCGTTAGAGCGCTGTCGCGGTGTTGTTGGGGTGCGCACGCACACGGGCACACACGCGGCGTGCACACTCGTGCACACACGCGGCGTGCACACTCGTGCACACACGCGGCGTGCACACTCGTGCACACACACTGGCCCCAGTGCTCACTTCTCTTGGGCTGTGTGCATTCGAATGGCGAGCGGGTTGTGTGGAATAACTTATTTGTGGTTGTAATGTATGCCCCCTTTGTCAATCTGCTGCTGGATGAAGGTCTCCCCCACTTCGTTTTCATTCGTGGAGGTTGTTTGACTGCACCTCCGATTAGCCCCACTCCTCCGATTAGCACGCTTGGCTACGTCCAGTGCGAAAGAAGTTCAATGTACATACATGACCGTGCTTCACCACGCTGATCAGTGGGCGTTGATGAAAGCCGTGTCAGGGGAGGGGGTGGGAGGTTTCAGAACCGATTTGCATATAACTCAACACTTATGTTAACCGTGGCCCGTTATCGAATAAGCTACACTAAAACTAGAATTTTTATTTTACCAGGTAAGGCCCAATGATCTATATAGCTCGTTTTCAGAAGAGAGGCGTGCAACGATACGTTGGCTATTTGATCAAAATAAATTCTCACGATACACTCATTGCTTTTGTGTTTTCAGAGTCGATTAGCCATCGTCAGCCAAATTCAATCCACTGCAGGATAGAGGCCTCCCCGTGCTGCTGCCATGACATGTGGTGCTGCGCTGCCACAATCCATCTCACTCTTGGGCATCTCATCGCTGCAACTCTGCAGCGGTCGTCTTCTCAGGCCTATATTCTCCTTTGGTGCGATTCTGTAACTAAGCCCCTTCCATCAGCCATCATCCTTTACGGCAGTGGATCTTAACCTTTACTGCAGCCGTGCGCATGCTTTTTGGTTTTCAATCGTATTTTTTTAAATAATGTTAATAAATACATAGGTTTGATGAAACAAAGTAGTTGTACTTACGTGCCCGTGCTTAATTTGTGTTTCGATGATTTATCTTATGAAAAAATCTGGCATGTTTCGCACCCTCAGAAAAAGGGTATCTCGCACCAGATTAAGAACCACTGCTTGATGGGGATGTATCCTGGCCAAGCCTCTTACTTCCCTCTTTAAACAAAGCACAGAGTGGACTTGCCCATGTACATTACCATTTCTGGCATTTCTTGCCCCCAAATGTCTTTTACGATGTGCTCGTTATTTGTCACTCACTGTTAGACTAAAATGTCGAGCTTGTGTGCACCTGCACCTAACGTTTTCATATTACATCGGCACTTTTTTATTTGTGTGTATTTCGTTTACGGCCGTTAAATACCCCGTTTGCGAGTTCTGCGATAGTCCTCAAGCACCCTGTACCCCTTCTCTACAATACTGTAACTTGTTTGTCTCGCTTTGGTTGCTGCTGTGCTCGCGCGTCACGGATCTCGCTTTTAAAATAGGTGGCCAACTGGCAGCTTTCCTTCACAATAATCAATCATTTATGATTTACTCGCATTAAACAATAAAGTAAAATTTAGGCTAATGCAGCGAACAAAACTGGACGAGATGAGAAGTAGTTGAAACTTGCAAACTGAAGGGTAAAGAAATGGCACAACAGAGCAATTCTTAAATTGCAACACCGTATTGCCAACTGCGATCGTGCCCTCTACAGTACCGCCACTTACAACTTGGCGTAAAGTGGAGCTTGCTTGCCGACCTCGTAGGTACGATGGGCAAGTTAGCCCCATTTTAAGTCTGTGCCCACATCTATGACCCTTTGAGAAAGTACCTTTGGCAGGAGACTCGCATCTCTTCATTGCCTACACACAGATTTTTGCTGGCAGCTGGTGGTGGTTGTTTTGTTCAAAAACGGAAACAAAATTAATTCAGGCTCATTCCCATTTGAGACTATGCCAATGGCCTAATTGTGAGAGTAGTTGCCGTGGAATTATGATCCCACATTAAATGTCATCACATTGATTGTGCGGCCAGTACCGTAGACACAAATCGACAGCGCTTGCCATCTTCGTCGTGAAGACTGCTTCATCACCGTTATCGTCAGCCACAGTTAATCCACTGCCGGATTAAGGTGCGCCTCCTCCCCAAGCCGCCACACCGTCTCTTGCCATCCTGCGATGTCATAATCTCTGCCTCGTCATCATTCACGAAAAAAAAATAGACGCTTTGGCTAACATGTCTCTCCTCTCTCTGCCCTTCTTCAGAGCAAAGAGTAGCCAAAAAGATCGATTCACTTATGTTTAGAGACCACGCTTATCAGTTGGGTGCCCTGAAAAATGTCAGGGTATTAGAAGAAATTTGATGGGCTGATTTGCCATCTTGGCAAAATTTCTAAATCTCTTTGGAAATCTGCCCCGGCGTTGCGAATGGGGACACTTGTTCCAAAACAAAATATCAGGATCATGAGAATGGTAATCCACTGCTGGTGTAGGATTTGGCAGTATGTAGTTTCCGGGTTGAACCGATGTCCAATGTTCTGCTCCACATGCTGCTGGGAGCTTCTTTGGGACTTGAAATCGCAACGAACATCAGTGGCGAGTTTTGTCTGAAGCAGTCCTGGGGCTGCCCTCCCACTTGATTGATCCACGTTGACCAGAGTAGTGAAATATGGTAAAAGATCCCCCATGACTGACACGTTTTGAGGAATCCTTCATCCAGCAGTGGATTGATAAGTAGCTGTGAATTATAACTACTATTATTCCGTTTTAATAATACAAGTAATCAGGATCATGAGAATAGTGTGGACCAATCGGTGTCAAAGACAATGCATATATTATCAGAGTTTTTTTTGTTTGCATTCTGACCACAAGTATTGTGGTTAATACAGACATGATTCCTTGTAGAAGGTTTCAGTTTGGTGTTTTAACATCTTAACACCTGTTTTGTTGCCAGAAAAAAGGGGAAAACCTATTCTCATATTTTGGTACTGGCAAAGGAGGTCCCATGATGTAATCAGGATCCGTCTTTGTCGTCTCTATTTGCTCTGAAGAACGGGGCCACGTTGTACAAAGCGTTAGCCTTTGGCACCGCGGTGGCAATAAGTTAACTATCTGGCCTGGTATACAGGAGGGCGTCGGTTCGATCTGGACCCTGACACCTACTCTATAGTTGGAGTTTGTGCGTCTCTCCCTGTGGTCATGTGGACTTTTTCTCTGGGTCCTCTGGTTTTTCCCTCCACATTCAGAAACATTCGTTTAGAATAATTTGCTTCTGTTAATTTCCACACAAAGCCACTTACTTCATTTTTTTTGGCCAGGCCACTTCTGAAAAAGAGCTATATAGCTCAGGGGGCCTTACTTGGTAAAATAAAACAAGTTTAATAGTTACAAAATATCCTGCCATTTATTTTTCCGACACAAGGCAGTGTTAACTTAGACTGAATAAAGAGCTGAGCGTTTTTGATCTGTGCCGTGCAAAGCCAATGTCTTCATTTAGTATTTGGTGCAGGTGCTGATGGATAATGTGGCGGATTAGGACTGAGATTGCGCTGGTTTATATCACATGCCGGGACACGACTTACTTACATTAAGGCAGCATGAATGTGGCAGTTTCGGCTAAATGTCTTAATTAGTTCATTGTTACTCCCAAGCCCCAATACTCTGAATACAAATTGAGAATTAACTGAATTAAAATTGAGATTATGGGAATCTCTCATGAGTTGCAGTTACCGGGGTATTTAGAAAATTGAAAAAGATTAATTAATTAAGGAGTGTGGCAGTCATTGTGGTTTATGGAGCACAATTTGTACTTGATGCCCTGGAAGATCATTGCAGGTAGAGACGACGGTGTTTGTAATTTATTTCAGGGCGCTACAATAGGTGTTACATTCAGCCTATCTGTGATTTTTTTTAATTTGTATGGGAATATATGACGGAGCTTCTTGTGCGTCAATAATTGGTCCCAACATTGCCGTTTGTTGCCGAAGCCAATCTAGCCGGGCTGTGCTGTTGCAGAGTGCCCTACTTAAAGAGATGTCGGTGATAAGTTCAAATCTCAGTTGGAGGTTGAGCCGTCTTGTTCTCAATCCCGAAGTGAACGGCCCTTTTGTTGAGCCAATGCCATGTGGGGTCATGGGGGCTACTTGACCGCACTTGACACTTGGTTAAGGTGGGGAGTGCAGACGACGCGGGGGCATAGAAGTACAGTTCAACCACAGTTTTCCGCACCACCCTCTGCTGCCCAAAAGTAGCCTGCGATGCGATCGTGGTGGTCGCCCATCCAAGCGCTCGCCAGGCTCAACCTGGCTTCGCTTCCCAGATCTGACGAGATTTAGGGGAGGGAGGGGGGGGGTACATTCCGGGTGATTTGATCGTAGGACCTTCAAGCAACCGGATTCTGCGATCGGATTGCCCTTGCGAATTGTACACCGGTTGATTAGTTTTTTCGATTTAATTTGAAAATGATTCTGTAAAACGGAGCGTGGTCACCACGACGCGGGGTTAATGTGAGGACAGCGGTGGCCATTGCATACAGATGAGGCTGCGCTGCCACACCACCTCAGCGGCGGTGTTGATTTTACTGACGATAATTCGCCGTGATGTACGATAACCTAAAAAAATAAGGTTTTATTTTAAAACAGGCGTTCGATGGTGCACAGCTGTTCACAGTCAGACTTACTGGTGGAAATTCTGCGTTCTGTTTGACATGTTGCAAAGTGTTTCCATAGGACAACCATAGTATAGAAATAAAACAACCGCGTTGGACAAAATGGTTTTAATGATCGCAAATGGACGATTGTGCCGGGTTGACCCTTAACCTGGATATGAACTCGCAACCCTCTGACCACTTTGTTATGCAGCTGCTTTAAAAAAGTCCTGTTAAACAGATTACAACACTTTAAATACCAAACGTAGGAGTAAGTTCTATTACTTAAAAGCCTTACGTTGTCAGTAATCAGAGGCCAATTATTGTTTGGCTAAATTAGACATAGTATCTCAGTGATTCGTTGATTACAAATTAATTTCTATGCTCACGAGATACACGTAAGAATGGATTATTGACAGTTTATGAAAATTGAAAGCAATAAACAGCGTAGTGGCCGAACGTAACACGCACAATCGAGAGACAATACAAAGTGAGACGGTAAAACGTAAAATACATTTTTAAATCAAATCGCGACCTGTAAATTGTGACAATTAATCAAATCGCCGACAGCATGAATCGTTATGTGCCTGGAGGTGGCCTTTATTGATGACCTGCTTACATAAGAGCCACGGAGAGCAGAAGGCTCGTTTTTTCAAGGGAGACATGGGTTTCAATAATTAGAGCAACAACACTGCCAACATAGTGGCTGGGTGGCTCGGAGCTCAGAGACGCTACGTTGGCAAACGCTTAGATCCTGGGTTTGAATCTGGGTGTCGGCTGTCTTGAGGTTATACCAGGTTCTGAAGTGTTTGAGGATTTATGGTCTCCGCCCGATCCCCTGCAACTGTATGAATACAAATATTAAATTAAATTTGGCTCTGCTTGTAAATGTAACTAAATTCCAGGTTTTTAATAAAAAATCGTGTGTCGAACATGACTCTCTCGCTAACGTAGCGAGTGGGAACGTGCTAACCCGTTTCTGTGAATCAGGGGTAAATCTTCTTGGTTCTTTCGGTAAAGTCACGTAGAAGGGAAGTAATAAAATAATAAAAATAAAACATAATAAAACAATTCTCACGACGTTTCGGCCACAACGCAAGCAGCCGTCCTTCGCCTGAGGACGGCTGCTTGCGTTGTGGCCGAAACGTCGTGAGAATTGTTTTATTATGTTTTATTTTTATTATTTTATTACTTCCCTTCTACGTGACTTTACCGAAAGAACCAAGAAGATGAATCCCTGCAGTCACGAAAGCTTTAAATCGAAATCAGGGGTAACTTGAGATCTCGGAGGTAGTTCTTGCGTATCCATTGCTCCGGGCTGTTGTCTACAAATGAAGGGTCGCACTTCTCTGCAGGAGATCCGACTAAATTCTTATTCTTGTGACGAAACGCCAATGGCACAATTGGGATACATTTCTGGAAATATTTTTTTTTACATTGTGGCATAGTGTGCTGAGTGGTCATTTTGTTAACGAAATTAGTGATGAAGGTATTCATAAATGAAATGATTAATTTTGGTAAACGTTGATGACTGAGTCGACAAAAATGTTCAAGCACAACGATGACTGACTACTGTCGACCAAGGACCAAAGCACTACGACGAGACAAAATGAACGAGTCCGATGAAGACACATTCTGAGATAATCTAATAACGTTTCTCGAAGACTGCAGCGCACCGAGCAAGACCAAAACTGGTAATTGGTTGCATGCCTATATAAAAAAGAAAACAGTTATTGATTTGCTGACTTGATAATATTGGATGTAAAAAAAAGGTCGCGTGTCCGTCACGCCAATATTTAATAAGTAAGAGTGGACCCATAGCATTGACTGCTTTAAGTCGACTGGACTAAGATGTTGACCAAGTCGACGCTGGGTGTTATGCGCGCCGTGGGACTCGTTGCAGTGGGCGCTGGGCCAGAGCAACCCGTCGGCGCTGCGCGAGACGGTGGTGGAGGTGCCCAACGTGACGTGGGAGGACATTGGTGGCCTGGAGAGCGTCAAGCGTGAGCTGCAGGAGCTGGTGCAGGTACGGTGACCCGGGCCCCCAGCTGAAGCAGTCTCCGCCTTCGCAACGAA
The DNA here is from genome assembly GCF_964198595.1 of Lampetra fluviatilis. Classification (NCBI taxonomy): domain Eukaryota; kingdom Metazoa; phylum Chordata; class Hyperoartia; order Petromyzontiformes; family Petromyzontidae; genus Lampetra; species Lampetra fluviatilis. Next base: position 5,604,267 of record NC_136320.1, on the reverse strand, counting down.
GAAAATAAATACGTTTCTGCGCAACGACTCCTTTCAGAATAAACATCCGCGTTTATGGGGCACGCATTGCTCCTCCAACGCCGCGGCAACTCTTAAGAGCGCGTTACGTCACGATCTCATCTCGGGCTATTTTGTTGCCCTGCCTGCTGCAGTCTAGCCGAGGGGGACACCTGGTGGCAGCTGTCCCTGAGCAGTACAAGGTGACCACGGCACCGGACTGCGAAGTGGGCATTATTGGTCTGGCAGGAGCGGGGCAGTGTTGGCGCCCGCAGGACCCTACCTATTCATAACATGCACGATTCGCCATGGGCACGGGAACTGTAGTGTGGAGAGAGCTTTGCGATGGGCAGAGAGTGCACGCACCTACCACTTGTCACGTCTAGAAGCCTCTACCCAGGATTCACTTCTCTATCTCAGATCGGAGAGCAGGGATGGCATGATTTTTTTATTTTCATAAATTGGCTCTGCGCAATGGTTCTTTCGTCGAGTGCAGGGGGATGGCAACCAAAATAACAATGAGCCATTTTTTTAATTTGGTAAAAAAACCCTCAATATTTCAAGAGCCGCAATGCGCTGTGGTGAACACGAGACGGTCCTTGATAAATAACATCACAAAGCAGTCCTTGCAGAGCTTCATGTGGCGGCTCCGGGGCCACAGACCCCTGCACGAGTCGGCGTTGGCACTCGCTGCGGTTGTTCCGATGCCTTGCGCTAACTAGCGAGTTCCCGTTGGATAGCGTGTGATGGACGAGACTTCTTTTACAGGCACTGAAGTGGCTCCCACCTAATGGGGAGAGAAGAACACTCCACCCGACCAGGTCGCTTCTTCTCTGAAGACTGTAAAAAAATAATAACTTTATCTATCTGCTCATGCCTCAGAGTCTTAAGAATTTTTCAGGAGGTTTCCTACATTGCAACTCTGAGTTCCATTTTAAATAAGGGGGGTGGTATTTTTGGTGCGGGAGGACATGCGATTACCCAGAGGGAACGTCGCAAAGGTCTGCACAGATAGGCTCATATACCCATTCGTTATTCTGCCAACCCCCTGGCCACTTCTCAGCCTCTAATGTCGGGGAGTTTTACAAATGTACGTGATGCACAAATGCATCGTCTCCAAAGTGTCAAAAAGTGCTGTCACCAGGAGGTAGGTTGTTTTGGTCAACATTTTTATGAATAAATGTTTTTATTTATCTAGCTTTCCAACATTTGTGTTAAAACTGGCACTAACCAGTATAATTTGTTGCTTCGAATGAGGGTGTGTGGTAAGTGCAGGGATTGTACAGCAGAGGGCGATGTAGGGTTTACATGAAGCTTTGTTTTAATCTCACGGTTTTATTTATTTATGGGCTCTGCCCGGTAGATTTGTGCTTTCTGTGTAGTTCACAGCCTCATCCTAACACTCTCTCAGTTTTGAACTCGCTCGTCAAACTTCGCAAAGGAGCAGACAACTCTGGCCCCAAATGTGTTGCATTGCTCATCTGGATTGGCAGCCCTTACCAATGTTAAATATTCCACATTTCTATGACGGCCAATCTATTCTACTGACAAATGTTTTTGTTCTCCCCTGCAAAGAGCGTTACCCATTTAGCTGGCTGAGGACGGGGACGATGATGGACAGAGCCGAGCCCAGATGGGGATTTGAACTCATGACCTCATTCCAAACCCAGTGCTTTACCCACAGCACCACCTGAGCTGGCTGCTTAATATTGTTATTGTTCTTGTTTATCCAGGAAAGCCTCTCTTGAACCCCGTGACTCTTTCAGGAGGGTCCTGTGAAGTTTTTTCAGTAGGGGGCGATGATTGCTATGCATTATTCAAATTGAGTAATTTGCAGGGAATGTTTCAGATTTGGCAAAGTTGGACCAAGACGCAGCAACACAATGGCCTACTCTTGCAAATGACGTCACGGGATGTTTAACGTTTGCCGTTAACTGGATGGTGCGAACGTTTACGGTCATTACACTACCGAGAGTATGAATCGGGGCGGCCGCTGGAATGGAGCCGTTTTCTGTGCAACAAGCAGGCAAACGTGCCATCCGCACGGCCGCACCACCGACAGTGACATGACGACGAGTTGTCCCCCACCGTCTGCTTCCCCCACAGTACCCGGTCGAGCACCCGGAGAAGTTCCTCAAGTTCGGCATGACGCCCTCCAAGGGCGTGCTGTTCTACGGGCCGCCGGGCTGCGGCAAGACGCTGCTGGCCAAGGCCATTGCCAACGAGTGCCAGGCCAACTTCATCTCCATCAAGGGGCCCGAGCTGCTCACCATGTGGTTCGGCGAGTCCGAGGCCAACGTGCGCGACGTCTTCGACAAGGTGGGGGTTTCTTTTGACGATGGGGCAGACGCGACGTCGACCACCGGGGTTTTGCCTTGCCATAGTCAACCACCGGGGTCTGCATTCGTGTCGAGCCGATTTCCGATGGGTACCATCTGTATATTGTCTTGCCCTTCTTAACCCCTTCCCGTTGCGAGATGTCTGCAAGTTGCAGGGTGGGTCCCGTTCACCACTGGATCTCGGAATGTGCAAGCGGTTGGCGTTAATTTTATTTAGAGGCAGGAGCGCCTTTGTTTTTAAAGACGTACTCGCTGCAAAGAAGTTTAGCGACACGACCGCACTCTATGATACCTGGCGCCAAACTGCCACGCCCTCCCGCATGGCCTTTTGAGAGCCTGGGTATGTCTGCCGACATGAAGACGCACCGATAAAGTTGTCATTTTTTTTCGGATTCTGTTTCAATTACGTACATGTACGTCATTGGAATGGGAAAGGGTTGAGGGAAATTGGTGGTCGTTGTTGTGAAACCGCCCCACCCCCTACCCCTCCTGTTGCCACCCATCGCTACCTCCTTCTGCTGCACGCACACCTCTACTCCCACTACCCCCACCACTATCCACTCGCCGTGCTGTCTCACTCAAATCAACTCGGCTTTAGTGTCACGGGGGTGGAATCGGGACTATCTTTAAAAAAAATCCTCAAAGCAAGCCCAAGCCTGTATCTGGGGGAAGAGGCGTGGTGTACAGAGCTGCAGGGGAAGGGGCGGCGCTTAAAGAGGAATGGGCGGAGTGTCATTCGGCGGAGGGCCGGGAACCTCCCTAAATCTGCATAGATCGGAGTGCTTCAACCATGGCCTTGCCTCTTGATTTAAGCAAATGAAATCACAGAATCAAATAGCTACAGCGGGCTACAAAATATTTACACTACAGATGTGGCTACAGGCGAACTACTCGGTTTAGAATTTTTTGCAATATCTATAATCGCATGCAACGGATTGATTACCGGTTTACAAACCTTCAACAACATCGTGTCGACCAGAAACAAATCATAATTATTAACCACACCTCGAAGTGTACGCAGCTGTTTTCAGCTTGCTGCTGTGCTGCGTAGTGGGGTTTGCCGTGAACCCTAAAGATGGGGGCTTCAAATAAACAAATAGTTTTAGGAGGATGCTTTATACATTTTTATGTGCTTTGCTTATGAAGAGATCCAGAGAGCATTATTTATTGTGAGTGAGAAACTGGTTGACTAACGAAACCTCTTTAGCGATGTCTCATGACGGAAATGACAAAGCATTACTGTGTTTACGTGCATTTAGAATGTGTTTTTTTAATAATCAGCCAGTTATTCTCCTGACTGATGCGTTTAATATACCGCGAGTGCTACCCAAATCAATGCGGAATCAAAATAAAATAAATGGCTGACGTTTGTGATTTGATTATCATCGGTGGGGAAAAAAGAGCAATGTTGCGATTTTTCTCGGTCCACAATTTGGCAAATTATCACCAATCTGGGTCACGATCCTCTTCAAGAATTTTTTTTTTTGCGTTGTGCATTAATAATTTTATTGTAAACTATTTTTATTTTACCAAGTAAGGCCCACTGAGCTCTACAGAGCTATTTTTCAGAAGCGACCTGACCTCAAATAATAGCTCAACGAAGTGGCTTATCACGTGGACAATTATAGCAGCCAAATACTCAAATGCATGTTTCTAAATGTGGAAGGAAAAACCGGAGGACCCAGAGAAAATTCCATGCGACCACGGGGAGAACATGAAAACTCAAAATATACAGCTTTCAGTGTCTGGATCGAACCCATGACCTCCTTTATACCAGGAGAGGTAATTAACATCGATGTTAAGAACGGTTCACGCGCAAATATAATGACACTGCTTGGGGAGGCCCTCATCTAGCAGTGTGGAATGAACTAGAAGGGCTGCACACACGAATATGGGGAAGCGGTCGCGCAACGATTTTAATTAATTAGTAGTTATTTTAATGCTGGGGCAGAGTGGTTATCATTGTACTGCACTACGGACCCGGTGACCTGTGTGCTAATTTGCTGACTCATGGTTAAGGTTCGTGGTGAGAGACATCTGAACTAATTTTGCCCCTGTGAAATACAATCACAACACCCCCACGGCGAGCTCGGCGTGGCGGGAGCCCCGCATCTAGCAGTGGATTGACAACATTTTAATCGTGCTACGCTGACACAACGAAACCACACTTGGTGGGACCATTTCCAGCAGTGTCACGTCGTTTGCAAGCAGCAACACAATAGGCAGTGCGGTGTGTGGCGAGCGGAGGGGGTGGGTGGGGGGGGTGTCACCCCTCGCGGCGCTTGGCGTTAACTCGGATTTACCCTAACCTGGTTACACAGTTCAGAGTAATTGTTCTCTACGCCATAAATCTCCTGTGTGAAGCGAACTTGTTGGCATGAGCCCTGCTCTTCCCGCCTCCGCACCCACCCCCACCCACCTCCCCCTGCCAGACGTGCACCAGAATGCAATCGGGTGTCCAGATGATGTACTCTCCTGCTGCTGCAAGTCAGAGAATTAATGAAATGTCAGCCCCGACTGGCCGAAGGAGCGCACCGCATTTTTACTCCACTCTCCCCTCCTCCTCCTCCAACTTCCCTGCGTCATGTACCTCCAATGGAAAGTGCCAATCATCGCGCGCGGAGCCGACGCCGCATACGATGTGATGTGCGCGCGGCTTCTGAGAGCGCGGGGCCCGGGTCGTCGATCCGCCCCGCGGTCGGCGCTCCGTTTATTCCCCTGCTCATTCCGCGTGACGCGGCTCGTTACAGACGCTGTGCGTCCGCGCGACTATTTTTGTATCCTCGCTTCAATTTGATCGTATCCCCCTTCCGCCCCTCCACCCCCGCTCCGCCTCCATCTCCTCCCCCCACTCCAACCCGGGGCCCCTAAATCTTGGCGTCAGATTGAGTTTCGTATAGATTTTTGTAACGTTACCTATGGATTTTTCTGCAGTTATCAAGGCTGGGTTATGATGAATCCAAATATAGCCACTTACTGCTGAGTGCTCGTACTTTGCAAGCAAGCATCGCGCGTTTGCATGCGTATGTGCATATTTAAGTGCGTGCATGCGTACATGCATGTGTGTGCGATTTGTATTCGTGCCTGCATGCATGCATGTGTTTTTGTATGTATCCGTACAAACATGTAGAAATGCGTGGGTGTGCTTCTACATGTTTGTGTGTTTATGGGGGCTAAGAGCACGGTATTTAGCATACAGCGCAACATTCCTGCTGACATGTTTGATTCGAGGTCATGCACATTTTGAGTGGCCCGTGATATCAAACACTGTTGTGGGCTTCGCCTAGGTCTTCTCAGCCTTAAATTTAGTACAAGCACAGCCCTTCTGTCAATCGACTGCAAGAGATGGGGGCCCCTCACCACTCTCTGCAGGTCAGGGAGGTATTTGACCATACTTCACGATGCTGGTCAGTGGTTTGGTGAAGATGGGGAGCATAGACACGGTATGATGGAAGTGCAGTACAACAATGGATTTTGCTGCACTGCTCTTGGCTGTCCATAACAGAGCCGAGCAGCGCTGGTTTAATGCTTGGTTGTCACAGACCCAACCACTATCCAGGCTCAAACGTGCTTAGCTGCTGAGGTTTTACAACATCGGGTGCATTCTGGGTAGTTTGGTCATAGGCCACAACACAAATGAAGGCATTTGTGTTGTGGCCTATGTGTTAGCCAATGAGCGTTGCTGGCCACACCGCAACCCTTTGTGCGCCAGGCTTGCTACAGCAGGTGTTTGCAAGAAGCACTCGCCCCATTAGTCTGTCAAGCTCAAATGAGTACCTGATGCGGTGTGTAAACATCGCCACTAGGGAGACAAAGGCGGTCGGGCGTGGTGCTACCCACCCACCCTAATGGGTGTTTGCTAACACCTTGCGTCAAAAGTCTGTTAAGGCTATATGGGGCGGATCTTTGTCTTGCATCCTGAAGTATGTTGAGCTTGAATGAGTACAACCCCACATGCACAACCATTTGTCAGTCGACTGCTGGTTGAGGGGCCTCCCCACGCCGTGCGGGCCATCGGGGGGGAGGTTACGTGCGTTCCATCCCGACCCCTGCATATTTGAAGTTCGCATGTTCTCCTTGTGGTCACATGGATTTTTCTCCGTGTCCTCCAGTTTCTCCCACCACATTTAGAAGTGTGCGTTTACAGGATTTGGCTGCTGTAATGTTTCATCATGATAAGCTATTTTGTTGAGCTATCATTTGTGGCCATGTCACTTCTGAAAAAGAGCTGTACAGCTCAGTTGTCCTTACCTGGTAAAATAAATAAGAGTTAATCTAACCATATTTGACCTTGTGCCCTCAGGCCCGGCAAGCGGCTCCCTGTGTGCTCTTCTTCGACGAGCTGGACTCCATAGCGAAGGCACGCGGGGGCAACGTCGGCGACGGGGGCGGCGCGGCTGACCGCGTCATCAACCAGATCCTCACCGAGATGGACGGCATGGGCACCAAGAAGAACGTCTTCATCATCGGCGCCACCAACCGGTGAGGCCTCTCCCCGGCGCTCGGTCGGCTCGCGGGTTGCGATCCCGGCCGAGGCCTGAGCCGACCCGACCCCAAGGGTTTGTGCAAACTACCGGACATCTGTGAAAAGAGCTTTATAGCTCATCGGATTGTGACCTCCCCACAAGCACCAGGAGCGCTACATGAATGTTCGACAGTCGGTTCAGTTCGTGGGGAAGTCCGCAGCGGGTTTCCTGTCGAGAGTTGGCCCGCGTTGTAGGGGGCATGCGGGCCAGCATTGTGGGCATCGTACGGTGCGAAAAGTTCTACGTACGTACTTACAAGGGTCAGCCGGCCGGTGGTGGTGGCGCATGCCTGCAATTTAGGCAAGCGTTGGTGGATCGCACAAAATGTTGCGAAACGGCCTTTCCGTGGGCGTCAAGGTGTCGTGCGTACCCTGGCTCTTGCCAGGAGAAGGCGGTTGCGCAAAGTGCGAATTAAACTTGTCAGTCCATAGAGAAGGGATAGCGCTGCCCCCACACACACGTCGGTTTTCTCCGAGTGCTCCGTGTACCTCGCACACGTGTAAACACTCGTTAAATTGCTGAAAACATGTTCATATATAGAGGACCACAGATCTTGGGCAATTGTTGATGTCGGCCCGCCACCCGGCTGCTGACGAGATGCAATTGGCATGAACGATGCTCTATTTTTGTTGGAGAGATGAATACGTGTACAGGAGTATAGAGACAATTCTAGTTATTTGTCTCAATAAGATGATAGCCAAGGACGTGCTTTTAAAGCAGAGGACCAGAGAAGACAGCACCAGAGGACCTAATTTTACAGTCAATCGTCAAAGTGTCTTCCTCAACTGAGGTTCTTGTCCAACAGTAACTTGACCAAACAGCTGTACACTTATATGACCGTGCGTTTTTCTCGACTCTAGACCGGACATCATTGACCCTGCCATCCTGCGTCCCGGTCGCCTGGATCAGCTGATCTACATCCCGCTGCCCGACGAGAAATCCCGCAGCGCCATCCTCAAGGCCAACGTGCGCAAGTCTCCCATCGCCAAGGTCAGAAACTCCCCCCCCTCCACGCCTGCTGCTATCGTGGATTCGCTCGCTTACATCATATCATGTATGACCCCAGTGGACTCTGGACCGGGACGCCACGGTGGCGAGATGTTAACTACTTCCGATTCCCGCACCTCCGATTGGCACGGTTGGCTCCTTATGGTGCGAAAGAAGTTCTACATACATACATCCACCACCACCATCGTCGTTGGGCGGAGGCATTCTCGAGCCGTCGCTGGACCATTCCCCTCAGTCCCGTGACGCAAACAATCCACCCCAGCACCTGGAAATGAGCAGATGCGCATCGCCCCGTCACAAATAATAACGAGGGGGGCTCGCCGCCTTCGTAGGTGGTTGAGCGCGCGAACGTTACATACGCGGCGTTATTGCCGGCTCGCATATTCCCCTCTTGTACCATCCTGAATGCGGCCGAAATGCCTCTAGTGATGGATAAGAACGTTATCGGTCACTGCATCGCGCACTTCGAGATGAGCTTCTGCGGCCGTATGGAACGCTCTTGCTCCCGATATTAGGAAGCCACTGGAGCTATGCACGTTGAAATCCTAGATTGAAAACGAATTTCGTTAGAACTGCTTCTTGTGTTTAGTTTGTCCTTCCCCACGCACATCCGATTGGAAGGGTTGGCTTCGTACGGTGCGAATGAAGTTCAACACACGTACATTGGGGTCCTAAGTGGCAGGTTTCCCTGCTGCCTTGCATTGTACACACACAACGCAAGGCAGGGGTTGGGGGGGAGAGTGGTGGTGTAGTGGTTATAGCACACTGCGTGTTGTACCCAGCCGCCTAAACTCAAGCCTGCTCACGGCTAACATCAGTGACGTGCTCTGCTCCCCTGCCCAGCCTCCGCGTTTATCAACCTGCACTGACCAGTGTGGTGAAGTATGGTTTAATAACACCCAGAGCTCACTGGGTGTGGAGAGGCCTTCATCCAGCAATGGACAAAGGGCAGCAAATTATTATTAATTATTTATGCAAGGAGACAACTTAAGGCCATACCTGGGAATCGATATATTTTCCATTATGCTAAACAGATTCCAACGATAAGCCTTGGAAGGGCTTTCACATAACAGATTGAAATGTTCGTGGCATGGCATAGAAGTAGCACTCCAGCCAAAGATGAAAGTTTAGTTACGAGAACTTTTGTCTTTTATAGATGATCAGTAGTTTATTGCTATAATTTTTACATGTTTAAATTGTGTTTATATTTTTATTGAGAAACCTAGACATCTGGTTAATGCAGACACGATTCCTTGTAAAAGGTTTCGGTTTGGTGTAACATCTTAACACAGCTGTTTTTTGGCAGAAAAAAAGGGAAAAACCTATTATCAATGGTTGAAAACTTAAAATTAGAGGACTGCAGAACTTGGAGGGGGGAATCATTGTGTAGCTACCACCTTCCTGCTTGTCTGGGTCCCCCTTGCGCCTCTGAGACGTTCTCTCTCTTCAAGAATGAGCCAGCACTGTGCTGCGTGTTACAACTTGAAATAAAAAAAAGTTATTCAAAAACCGTCGGATGCTAACAAAGAGAATAGAACACGAGCTGCAGCATGCACAGAAAAGCATGGAGAGAGGTGCTACCTTGACGAGAGGACATTCATGAATGGAGAACGTGCACGAGTTAGACGTCGTATCGACCAGTGAGAAAAGTGGGATTGGGCAGAGATGATGGACAGTGGTCAAGACTCGCACCTGAATGGACATTTACCATGGAGATGGAGCGATGAAATCGGCTCGTGTGCACGGAAGCTGTATTAATCGTTGCATTGCAAGACTTTATAAGATGGTGGCGGTTTGGGGAGACCATCCAGGCAGGGATCGATTATGGCTGATGATGATGAAGGATTCGCATAGTAAATCAAAGGGTTGTCACTGTCGATGCCATTAATTGCATCAAACCTCCATCTCTTTATTCCTTCTGTGAGAGCCAACAATATGTTGTTGAGTTTGCTTCCCAACCTTGAAAGTTTGGGGTAGTTTAGTTCTCACCCCATTTGGCTTTTGGCCAAATTCAATATCTGGAGTTTGTACCGAGTTCAAGATTAGCCCAAAAAAGCTCGTCAAAATTGGTCATAATTAGTCCCCAAAGTTATATCTGAACCAAATTGCTTGTAATTACGGACATTTAGACAATGACTTTTTTGTTCTGGAAACGGTGAGCTCAAATATTTAGATTCAAATTACCTGTGCTCTGTTGCCTTTTATGAGACACTTAAATTCTGGACTTGCCGCTTGGTATATACTATTTCATATATTTTTATACTGCAGCTTGAATGACATTGTTCAGAGGCTTGGGCAGGATATTTCGGCTGACTGGGGGATTGTGGACGATTGTCAAGAAGAATGGTGGCAGCCAGGGAGGGAACGCATGTGAGAGCCCGTCCGCTGCTGGAGATGGAGCATTGAAATCGGTTTGTGTGCAGGTGCTGCGTGGATTATTACATCGCAGACTTGTGGGCGGGGGGAGGTGATGGCAACGGCTTTGGGAGGCAGTCGGCCAGCAGTGGATTGTCAATTGGGTGATGGTGACGATGTAGATTAGTTTTGTATGGCAAGTCAATAATGGACAGTCTCCACTTGGAACTAAATATATATTTTTGTCATACGCATGCTTTGGCCGTGTGCGAGGCAGGCAGGAATCCAGGCAACATTTTTTTGTAGCCTGGTGATTATATGTGGAGAGACGGACGTTTTGTGTGTTCTTGGTATATCACGGTCCTTGACGATAGCTCAGAACGAGTTTCATTTAGTCATGTCTGGCTCTGCTATGTAAGTGTGTATATTGAACCTCTTTCGCACTGTACCTATCCAACTGTGCTAATTGGAAGTGTGGGGGAAAGACAACAAACTAAATACAGAAAGCAGTTCTAAAGAAATGAGTTTTCAATCTAGAAATGCTGCGGTGTGTAATAGCGCCCTGTCACAACCCCCAGATGCTGATGTGGTTCTTTTCTCCAATTATGCAACCTATCAAATTTAGAGACTTATATTCTAAAGCTCTCATTGCCTTGTCCAAATTGGTATGCGGTGTTTTAACAATCATTGTGGGGTACGGTTGCACAATGGTTAGTGCATTCTGCTATGAACCCACTAGTAACGAATTGGCTTGTTCTGTTTATGCGACAAACCTTACTAATTGGCTGTCGCGGGTGGTGGTGGGTTTAATGACACCTTTATATATTTACGCGATCTAAACCAAAAAACCTGCACTGACCAGCACGGTGAGGTATGGTGCATACAACCCCTGTAACCGACACCGTGTCAGGAAGCCTTCATCTAACAGTGGATTGACCAAAGAGCTTTACATTTTGGTAATTTCCTTGACATTGGATATGTTCAGGATCATCGTGCATGATACCAAACCTCCTGGTCTGCGAAGTTGGCAGTATATATTAGTACAGCAAGTAGATTGTTCCCCGTACTCGTGGTTCGGTTTTCTTCCTCCGTCTACGGCAACATTTTCTGCCCCCGCCCCCCCCCCCCCGAAACGGTCATTCCGGCGTCCGCCAAACATCCCGACGTAGGAGAGCCCTCCTCAAAACGACGCTTGAGACTCGGCGAGGCTCTTCCAGGGAAGTTACTTTGTTGTTGCCTGGCATTCTCATCGGTCACGCGGACAGCCGCGTGACATGATATCGACACACTTGTCTCACCGTGGATCTCGGCCCCCTCTCGCGACGTCTCCCGCCCCTCACCCCCTGCCGTGCTCTCTTCCTCCTTTGCTTCCTGAGAGGAAAAGAGGGCTCCATTTTTAAATGTGCTTAATGGCTTCGATTAGGAGATATGCAAAAGGGCGGCTTCCGCCTCGGAGACTAAATATAGGCGTGAGGCCGCCGTGAAGTGCCGAGCCATTGTTTTCCCGTTCCGCGTGCGCCGCCGTCCCGCGCCGCCGTTCCTGCTTGGGGCACTCGATTTCGCTCCCCCCCCCCCCCTGCCAAGAGCACAGCCCAGGAGGGCGGAGGGCGTTGTTGCTCGTTGTCGTTATTCACGGCGGTAAGCTGCCACCGGTGGGTGTTGTAGTGGTTAGCAGCACGCCCGACCGTCGATCCAGCGGTCGACGGTTCGATTGGATTTCCTGGCGCGGCAGTTTGAAACGATCGCGAACGTTTCATGAATCCCCCCAGCCCTGCACGGCCTCGGTCTACCCAGCCATATATGTGGGTTTGGCACAGTTTATTTGATTTAGCAGGTGGCACCTTCGATTAACCCGGTTGTCTACATACGGTGCAAAGGAAGTTAAATAATTATAGACACAAAGTGTGTTGGAACTCACCTCTTCCAAGACATTGGCCAACATAGCAGGGTAGGTCAAATACTTCCTTGAGGGCATCTCTCGAGCTCCCCCTTGTAATTGCAGGGCTGCTCCTTTACCTTAAAAATGTGTATCTCTTTGTCAATACACCGCTGGACAAATGCTTCCTTATTTTGGCTTAGTCGTGGCGGTTGTTTGACTGACCAACTCGGTGAAGTACGGTGTGGGTTGAAGGAATGGGAATTGCCCAGGTTCATTTCAGATATCACTCTCCACTGATGATCGCCATGGCTGGGGATTGATCTTGGGTCGCCAGGTTCATCGCGCAATGTGCTAACCTTGTTCCATGGCTGTGTGTGTGCACCTCGTATCTGGCGATGCCACTGCATTCGCTGTCAGCCGCCTCCCGTCTCGCCTCCGCCAAATCAACCTTTAGGACCATCAATAATATATTTATTTGTCAAGACTCACACCGCTCTACCCCCACCGCCGGAAAAACAAATGCCACTCGCCGCACTTTGCTCGTTGACGCGCGGTTGTTTTAAGAGGTTGGAAGATCCGTAGCCCCGTTCACCGCTGTGAAGATTTGACCTTGATGCTGATTGCAAAGTCCTCGGCTGTGGCAGCGCGATCAATATCCATTAACGTGTTCGGGCCCGAATCGCCAGTTTGTTGTGATGGTTGGGATTTCGGGTGGAGAGAGATGACCCGGCAATGACGCTTATTGACACGAGGAAATGGCAAGGGAAATTGAATTGATACATTTAAAAACAATAATACATAATTGGCGGTGAGGGGTTTTCATCTCCTCTAACCTACAGTCGTCGTCCTCCTCGCCTTGCTCAGGAATAACAATAAGAGCAGCATATGGATGTAGAACGGGGTGGGATGGAGAAGCAGTTTTTATGTGGCCCCATTTTTGTCCGGCAACGCTTTGGCGGTGCGCCCATCCTCGCGATTGGAGGGAGTTGCGAGCCTGTGTCCCGCTTAGTGTCGTCCCTGTCCCATATATTATGGGATATCATCATCTTCATATGGATAGAATGGTTTCTGCAAGAGGGAATGTGGATTTGATGTGGCATTTGCACGGTTGGCTCAAGGCCCAGAGTGGGGATCAGCATTCTCTGTCCCCCCCCCCCCCCCATTGCCTTTGTGTGCAAGGAGACGCTTGCGGGGCTGTGAGTCGCGTCTTGGCGGAGGGGACATTTAATCCCGGCGGATCGTCGCTCCGTCTTAGCCGCAGCTAATGGAGAAACTCTTGGAGCAAGCTCTTTGGCAGGATTATACTGCTCATTTTCTGGCATGGTTTTTTTTATATAAACTATTTGTATTCCACATCCTCCCTCACATCATACGTTGACGAGAATAGATCAACATTATGACCTTTTGGGCGGCAGTTCCAAGGGCATCGGCGGTATGAGGCACGTCAGACTCATCAGAGCAGGAGAGGGGAGAGGGGTAGGGGTCGAGGGAGGAGGGGGTTTGCAGGGGGGTTTTAGCCGGTCGTTACCTTTCTGGGTTCAGGTGTGTAAGACTGGTCTAAGGTTCAGGTGTGTAAGACTGGTCTAAGGTTCAGGTGTGTAAGACTGGTCTAAGGTTCAGGTGTGTCAGACTGGTCTAAGGTTCAGGTGTGTCAGACTGGTCTAAGGCTCAGGTGTGTCAGACCGGTCTTAGCTTTGGCGATGGACCCCATGCTCGTATCTTCTTCCTTGTCTCTAAGCTTAGCTCATATGCTCCAGGGCTGATATTGGGCCTCATGAATTCAGCCGTTGAGTATGAGAGTGGGGGGAGAGAGGGGTTGGTGATTCTTCCTCCATACTCAATATGGTTTTCCTGCATCCTCCAGCGTTTTGCCGGCGCCGTTTTTTTATCTCCCTCAACGTTAATTTTCTCCGTCAGAAAGAATGGAGGCTAGCTGTCGCTGTGACGCGTTGTCCGTGTTCTGCTTCATCGCTCTGGTACGCTATTTCCGTTTCCAGAGCGAGGAACGACAGGAATTTTGAGAACCTGTGCGGCCGACGAGTTTTGTTTCCCCCCGATACAATCTTGAGGCGCTGGAAACCCGCCACGGCGTCGACATGCGGTAACCTTGGGATTGGAAGGTTGCGTGGCCCCACACGAGCCATGGAAAGCGTTTCCAAATTCACCCAAAATTGAATCATTTCTCAGCATTTGTATTGGCCGACTCGGTGGTTAAGTTGTATTGCATTTAATAAAGGGGAGTTTCAAGCTGTGAGAGCCTGCATGCACGCACACACGGGCGTACAGCACCCACACGGACGCGACACGCATACGTGCACAGATGCAGCATCCATGGCACGCACACACACACAGACAATAGCACAAAAACACTTAGACAAAGATCCCCTGTGTAGCGTTTCCAGACTGTTGGGGAACGTGCTCTTAGCGAGTAGCACCTATGAAGGCCGGCACGGCACACGAGGGGGGGTGGGTAGCCAACACCACGCCTGGCCGCCTTTGTCTCCCCAGTGGTGATGTTTACACACCTCACCAGGTACTCATTTGAGGTTGATTCCCAGAACCGGTTCAGATAATTTTCACTGGCGTTGGACATTTGGGAATCGAACTCTGGTCGCTGGGTTCATAACGCAGCATGCTAACCGCTACACTACCGCTCCCTATGCACACACACACACATGCATAAACGCATGCATGCACATGAAGACAAAGATCTCCCCCATATAGCATTAACAGACTGTTGGGGTAAGCACTGTTAGCGAGCACCTTAGAAGGCCGGCACAGCACACGAGCAGGTGAGTGGCCGTAACACCACGCCCTCCTCGGTACCGATGTTTACGCACCACACCAGGTACTCCTTTGAGGCTGAGTTAACCCAGGGGAGACCCAGGACTGGTTCAGATATTCGTATTACAGTGCGCTAAACACTGCCCCCCCACCCCTCCCCACTGACACCCCCACATAGACGCTGAAAACAAGATCACCACACACACAATCCACACAGACACCACACACATACGCATACTCCATACATAGCCAAGCGCACAACACACACACGCACCAAACATATGTACAAACACGCATTATATACGCATAAGAAGCATGCACACGCAGGCACACAAACTTAACGCACGCCCTGCACGCAAGCAGACACAGATGCATCATTACACAATGCGCACGCGGTAGCACTAATTAGAGAGGTACTTCGAGGCGGAACTTGAAAATAGCTATGAAAGGAAAAACGCAACTCGAGAAATAAATTAGAAGTGGTAGATACCAAGGCTCTGTGAAGCATTGCTAATGAGACAAAAATACTTTACAGCTATTTTCAGACAATGTCAAATAATATAACTTAACTAACGTACACTTTTTAGTCGGCTTCTCCCTGCGCTTAAGCAACAGCCATGCTCCGTCTACTGCTGGATTGAGGGTAACACCAGCGTAAGCGCAGGCCGTCTTTCGCTCCTTTCATTCTGTCCTCTCATATTTCTTCAACGCTTGTTTAGCCAGCCACTTGGTTGCTTTTTCAGTTTTGGGAAAGGCTGCAAGGCTTTATTGTCTGCTCGGCTTTATTGTCTGCTCCGCTTTATTGTCTGCTCCGTTTTCACCGTTCATAAAGCAAACAAGATGGCCGCCTAATGTTTTTTGTGTGGGAAAATTGCGTGGATGTATCTGGTTAGATGTAATTTGTAGTTTTCCAGTTGACTTGTTTGGTCATAATTGCTGTTTAACTGAATAAAACTAAGTTTTGCAGAAGTTATGGGATGGTTAAAAAGTTAATGTTAATAAAAACTATCCTAATTCCTTAATTTTATAAATGATTCCAATTAATGTGTCTTAGTTGTGACGTTGGCTCGTGTTGGTCCACACAAATGGTCCCACTCTGAATAATGTTTAAAGTCTAAATCTGTTTCTGGTTGATTAATATGTAATTAGTAACTTGCATCGCTTTGTCAATCCACTGCTGGATGAAGGCTTGTCCGTGCCATGTTAGGCATGGAGTTGTCTGGCCATGCTTTGCCAGACAGTCATTGCTGGTCAGAGAATGGGGAAGGGGTGGGGCAGAATCGGATGTTACTCGCCGCTGATCAGCCTTGACTGAGAATCGATTGAGCTCGCTAACCACTGTGGGGAAAGACAAATTATGGTAAAATATTCACTTGACCAAACATTCCAATGCTTCACCCTCCTGATAAATGATTGTGTGAACGGAGAAGCTTTCCTGGCTTTATTATCGACATCTATATTATTAAATCCATTATTATATTGAAGCCTTCATTCATAAATCCATGCGGTGAGTAGACTTTCAGAGCAGAGTGCCACAAACGCACACGTGTAACCGCGCATCGGGTGCCGCACGAGGTCTGTATGCCGCGTAACTCTAGACGGTCCGTCCGTCTCCAGTGGAGCTTACCAGGTCGCTCACCGCCATCCCCCCCTCCCCTGCGTGGTCCCTCCCTTACAGGACGTGGACCTCGAGTACTTGGCCAAGACCACCAATGGCTTCTCGGGCGCCGACCTCACGGAGATCTGCCAGCGCGCCTGCAAGCTGGCGATCCGCGAGAGCATCGAGTCAGAGATCCGGCGCGAGCGCGAACGCCAGAGCAACCCGGACGGTGCCATGGTCAGTGATCAGACTGTGGGACAAGTGTGGTTAGCGAGCACCTATGAAGGCCGGCACTGCACACGATGGGGTGGTGTGGCCAGCACCAATCCTTTGTATCCTTAGTAGCGATGTTTACACATCGCACCAGGTACTCGGGTTCAGATATTCGTCACAGGTGTTGACAGCGAGAATCGAACTCGTGTCACCGGGTTTGTCGCGCAGTGTGCTAACTGCTCCACTCCCCAGTGCACACATACACACACACACTCGCGCGCATATCTCTTGTTCCACGTGCATATCCGAGCTGTGCTGGGGCTGTACCGAGTCGGCGCGGGGTCAGGAAGCACAACTTGCTTTTCCACTACGTTCAGCTGCTTGTCTATCGCCCAACCATCACCAAATCACGCACTCCTTTCCAAGTCCATACGTGATTGAGTTCCATTGGTGCTTGGTTCCTCCTGAAGAAAGCCAGTTGTGACTGACATTGTTGAGACTTTCCTCTTAATGACCGTAAGCTTATTATTTAATATAAATATATCCGTACCACTAGTGTTTCCGAATTTTGGTAGTTGGTACCCTTACCTCCTCTGCCTCATGCACGTTTGTGAGTGACGGTGTCGAGGGCCAAACGAGTAAGGCTGCGATTCTGTCACGGTCATCTTTAGTCAAAATCATGGCCGAAGATCGGGGGAATTTTTTGTCACCGAGTAAGGTGGGGCGGTATTCTCCATCAACCTGCTAAATGGTATTTTTGAGAAGCTATAAAAGAGCGCCTTAGGCTGTTTCTATATCCATACCCAAGATGGCACGGTGTCTGTGACCACGGTGACGAACTCGGAGCCTTACCGTTTAAATGTCTCGCAGATTTTGAGGATGCACCGCCCATCACCACCAGCAGGAGACACTGTGACCCACAAGGTGCAGAGCAGAGACAACATGGTGGCAGAGTCATCCGAGCCAGTTTGACAAGATGGCCGCCCTCCATTGAGTGGCAAAAGTCCCTTCTTTAGGGTTGCCACCTCTTACTCTGCAGACCAAACGTGACCATATTTCTCAGTCGGCCTAGGTCTGTGTCAAAACTGTGCAGTCTCGTAATAAAGTTAAACACAGTACCGGTACCAGATGTCGGTACAAATTAAGTGCTGCCACCCGAACACAGATGCCAATGATCGCACGGTTTGTGCCTTCCATGATACACAAGTGTGGGAGCTGGTACTCGACGATCTGTATGCTGCACATTTGGAATTGTGGGCCATATTCAGATGGTGGTTTTCCAGCATTCCTCAACTTAAGTTGCATAAAATTCAACATGTTCGTCAATAACGCTGCCCTAAAATTATATCATAGACCACAAATGTGCTCCGAAGATGGGCTAAGAAGGGCTATTGCCCCAAACGTCGCCTATTATAAACTTTGACTGTTTAAGACTGTTTTTGATGGACACGTTCCATTGTCACCACTGCCAACAGAGCAGCAGCATTTCAAAATATTTCAAATTCAAGCGTGTGCAAGCTTTCATGCCTGTATGATCGAAAGCACAAATTTTTCACATATCAACTGTGCCCTTTAGCCCCATATACTATCATTACATTTTGTAGTGATGCGGTGTGCTGCCTAGCTAGTGTGGTGATGGTGTGCTGCCTAGCGTGGTGACGATGGTACTGCCTTGTCTGGTGGCACTGCCTTGTGATGTGCTGCTCGCTTGGTGGTGACTTGATTGCTGGGTGAGGTGCTCGTCCCGTGATGTGCGGTGGTGGTGGTGACGGCGACGTGATCACGATGACGATGCGCCGCTCTGCGTGGGCCGTGCTGTTGCGCTTTGTCACCGCAGGACGTGGAAGACGAAGACGCGGTGCCCGAGATCCGCCGCGACCACTTTGAAGAGGCCATGCGCTTCGCCCGACGCTCCGTCAGCGACAACGACATCCGCAAATACGAGATGTTCGCTCAGACGCTGCAGCAGAGCCGCGGCTTTGGCAGCTTCCGGTGAGAGACCGTCCGTCCAACTGTCCATCGGTCCACCGGGCACTCCCCTGACACATCATCGCACGTTGACATTTGCGGAGTGCGAGGCGCTCTCCACGGTGATGCAAAAGTCGGAGGGGGGAGGGGCGGCCCGGGTTCACGTTGCTTGTTCGCTACGGAGACATCGGCCACACACTAACTAGACATCGGTGTCGCCGGCACGCCTGTTTAACCGAACGTTGACGTAACTTGTCATACGTTGGTCACCGACGCGATCCGATTCATCGGTTCCTAAACCGGGGCGATCTGTACCCTGTGACCAACCAGAATATCAACTTGCCACTTTGCAATTGTGAGTTCGAGGGCTCTAACCACACAGCAGCGCACCCACCTTAGATTGTATACATTCTGCAGATGCTTTAAATAATAACGCCCTTTTATTCAGCAAAGTTGAACCCCAGCATTGCCACGCATCACCAATTCCCTTTTTAATGAGCGTATTGCTCATGGGAAGAAAACGGGAGTGCCTTGAGCGAAAGCACTCAAAATCTGTACAGACAGGTCAAGAAACCCGCTTGCTGTACTGCAATCTGGCCACCTTGTGGTTCGGCTGGTTTAGAATTCCACAGCAATATAATTATCCTCGTACGATCCACCAACCCCCCCACTCAATTGCGTGGCAGTCCTCTCCTTTTGGTTGGTCTGAGCCAGTTGTGGAAATTCCATATTCCTATGACCGGGGGGACCAGTGGCTCAACTCGACACGCAAACTGGCGCCGTCGAAACGGAAATCGGCGCTCCACTTAGACGCGTCCCTAAGTGCGGCTCGTTAAGGACACGGGAGCAGCGGTATAAAACCTCTATGGATTAATGTTTCTGTGCTCGCCGCACAATTACGGCGGCGCCTACTTCGTATTGCTCGTGACGGGCGCGCTGGCGCTCGCTGGCTTCTCTCACTCGTTCGTCTGCTTTTATTCAAGCTTCCTAATTTGGTGCTTTGTGTGTGTGTTCTCGCGCTCTAATTGGCAACGGGCGTGCGAAAGTCTGAAACGTAAATTAGGCCAACGCGAACTGCAAGGAAACTCGCCATGAGGCCCTTTGTGCTTCTGATGGTGATTTGTGTGGTTAAGGAAAGTATGCTGCTGCTAGGAAGGGAAAAGCACTGTAAACAAACTTTGTTATGTTGGCAAAAAAAAAGTAATAACACGTGTGAAATTCTGTCCTTGCACAGATTAAGTTGGCCTGTGACCAATTTGCCTGCCATGCACCACCAAATCTCTTAATCACATCTCAGAAGCTCAGCAGGTTTGAGGCTTGGACAGTGCTTGAATAGGCAACCACCATGTGGTTAAGCAGGCTTTTACAGGCTGCTTTGGTACTACGTTGTGGGCATCTGCGAACATTGCAGCAATATCTAAGCTCACCAACCAACACTGACAAGTATGCTGAAGTATGGTAAAATTAACCCAAGCAGGACAGATAGATACACTGACATATAACGAATTAACACTGTAAACCGTAGTTGGAAAGTGTGAAAAAATATTCGACTCGCTTGAGGACTTCCTCGGCATAGAAGATGATTGTCGTATATTGAGGTTGTAATTACTCCAACCTTTCCACGTACTCCAAATGCCGCCACTTTTCTTACATATCACGTTAACGTCCGCTGCGTCTGAGTTGGTTGCTTGAAGTATGTGTGTATGCCACGGTGGCGAGACGTTAACTACCTCGCCTGGTATACAGGAGATCGGGGATTCGATCCTGACCCTGACTCCTGTATATTTGGAGTTTGCATGTCTCTCCCCGTGGTTGCATAGGTTTTGCCCTCCATGTTTAGAAACATGCGTTTAGAGTATTTGGCTGCTATATATTTCCACATGATGAGCCACTTCGTTGAACTATCATTTGTGTCCAGGTCACTTCTGTAAAAGAGCCACGTAGCTCAGTGGGCCTTACCTGGTAAAATAAAAATAGTAAATATTTGCGTGTGTTTTTGTGTTTCTCGTTCACGACCAATAACAGGCGACATTTAACTGGGCCTGGGCCTTCCTTATGTCGGTTCCGCCTTAAATCACTTACTGGTGCAGTGTGTAAACATTAATACTGGGGAGACAGGCGGCCAGGAGTTAGGGGGTGGGGATCTTTGTTTATGATGTTTGCGCGTCTCTCCGTGTGGAGGGCCGTGACTTCGTTGTTTGAAGCACTGCGCTACGATCCTGGCGAACAGACCGATTCCCTGCCATGGCTTGCATACTTGGCCGGCGGTATCTGAACTTACTCTGAGGCCTCCTCTCGGTCGACCCAGCCTGACACGAGTAACTTGTATAGCGTGTGTATATTAGCATTGGGGAATCAAAGGTGCCCGAGCGTGGCGGGATTGACCACATCCGTCTTCTGCAGCATGCTGTCCTTAATTGGTACTCGCCAACAGCACTTGCCCCAACAATCTGTCGAAGGCTATACGGGGGAGCTTTGTTTTTGTGAGTGATTGGGTGAGTGTTTGAGTAGGTGAGTGAATGGGCTGATGGGTGAGTGCGTGAGTGGATGAGATGCTAGATCAGCCACGCTTCCGCGCATTCACTCTTTTGTTGCCGACTGCTGTTTGAAACTAAACTAAATGTTTTTGCTAGCTAAGCCCACTAAGCTATATAGAACTTTTTCAGAAGCGACCTGGTCACAAATGATAGCTCAATAAAGCAGGCGTGGGTTTTGGGATCAAACCCACAAACTCTTGTATGCCAGGTGAGGGAGTTAACATCTCACCACCGCAGCACCCTAATTCAGGCGAATAAAGCATCAGCAGGTCTCCCGCCTGATTCTGTTGCTGTATGACGACACGGGGAAGGGGGGGGCTGTGCAAGTCCTTGGCTGCAGTTTCCACTGGTTCACGGAAACCGCCTCGGTAGCGTTTGCACACCGCGGAGGAGGGAGCTGGCGGCGTGCGCCCATAGTTTGTCAGCGAGCGCTTCCACGCATCCTCCACGTGCCGCCACGGCAACGCTGCGATCGAGGCGGCTCGAGGAAAGGTCCCTCCTGGCAGCCGCTGCCACAAAGTGCGCCTGTGTGTGAAACTTATTGTCGCCTTTTTATATTTTAGTTTTTTTCGCTGCCGATTTCTAATTGTCCCCTCGGCTTTGTCGTCACGGGAAGATGGCGGCGTTCCCCCTTCCTGTCGTCAGATGCGCGTTTGCGTCATGCCGCGCGTGCCATTCGCCGTCAAATCCGTCACGTTTCGCCGCATGTGTCATCACCATCCAGCAGTGGATTGATCATGGCCGGTGAGGATTTATCAATCCGGCCAGGTGACGTAGATTCTGCAGATGGAGCCCTCGACTCTCAATCATTGAGGTCCTTGACTCGGGCCCCATGAACCATCCAGGACCTATACAATGAATAGTCCAAGTCTTTAGAGGGGTGTCCTACGAGTGGTGGACTACACCGGCTCCCACCTTGGCGATGTGGAATATCCGCCAATGGCGCCGGCGGAGGTGTGCGTTTCGGAGCCAATATTGTAATGGATGATTGCCGGCCCGTCGGCGAGATGCGTCGTAATCATGTGTCGTCCTCTCCCACCCACCCCTCGCCCACCACCCCCACCCCTCGCCCACTACCACCACCTCTCCCACCCACCCCTCGCCCACCACCACCTCCACCCCCCCCCACCCCCTTTGTGCGTTGCAGGTTCCCGGGGGCATCTCAGGGTGGCACGGCCCCCAACCAGGGCCCCAGCGGGAGCGGTGGCAGCGGCAATCTGTACCACGAGGATGCGGACGATGACCTCTACGGCTAGGACTACAAACAACGCGCCCTACCCCCGGACCACAGGCAACCCCCACCGCCCCCACACAGCCCAGGGCTTTAGTCGCATCATCCACATGGAACTATGCACTCGTCCAGATCCCCCCCCCCTATTGTCAACTGCAGCACACGCTCCCATCCAGCTACACATTCCCGAGACTAACTGCCCTTAGCGGAGGGAGTGGCTCCCTCGGCCGTGCGTGTCTTGTCTTGCCCCCCCCCCTTCTACCCCACGGCTGTCGTTAACCCCCAATGCCGGTAACTGAATTCCTAGGGGTCGACGAGTCCGTCCCTCGCCCCGCCACCCAGTGCCAAGCGTTGAGACGGTGTGGCGGTGGCGTCGTCCCTTGAGTTCTTTCCTTGCGGACCAAAACACCGACATCAGCCGGGGACCGTGCTCGTGTTGCACGCACGCAGGGTTCCGTGGACACGCGCGCAGTGCACGCTGCGTGGAACTGAGGGTGGCCGAGGGCACTTGGTCCCTGACTCCTGAGGTGAAGCCAATTGTCACGTAATTGGTATCCGCTTTTCCCCGAATGCGTTCTATTAGACTGGCCATCCACATTGAAGATCAACAGCGCACATTATATTTGGACTGGTATAGGTAAAGATGTTGTATGCTGGGGCTGATACAGATGTGGTGGTGGTGGTGGCGATTGTTGCCCAACGTTCTTGACCGCCCCGTAACCCCGCTCTCTTTTGATTGGTTACAGACCGCTCCCCCCATCCCTCAAGTTCCAACGTCGTCTCGCTAATCCAGCTTCCCAGCGTGCACCGCGTGCCCGCCTACACACTTGGCACGCATCAGACGCGTCGCTTGAATTGACATCGCGGGATCCACCCCGGCAGTCGCCTACGAAATTAATAAAAATCCAGCGGCGCCCTTGACTAATGGATGCAACAGGCAGGGCATTGGTCCCATAATGACGGTTGGAAAGGTCAGAGCAGGGGGCTCTCCTTAGACCGTAATAACACTTCCCCTCCCCCACCCTCCCCCTCTGTAAAACGCTGTGCGCCGGTTCCATAGGTAAGATATCACTCATCCCTCGCTTCCCTCTCCCCCTCCCCGAGCAGTTGTCATTTCTCAGCCAAGGCATCACTCACGTTGGGCCCTGCAGCCCCCCCGGGGGGGGGGGGGGGGCGGCCTCACGCATCACAGAGCGTCAGTGCCGTCACTTCTTCTCCCCGCTGACACTACACTGACACTGGGTCCCCGGGTTCGATCTGGCCACGGGATTTACTTTTGACAGCATCTTCATTTTCCGCGTAGAGTAGAAGTAGCAGCGTTCACTAGAGCGCATCGCCGCACTTTGTGTGGGTATGTTTATTTTTTAACAATGTTACTCGCCGTTCTCGCTCTTCTTTTGGGGTGGGGGGAGGGGTGGGGGACGAAGCGCCGCAACCATTTATCGCTTGATGTATGTGATTCCTTGCAAGGGTTTAATTGAGGTTGGTCCTTCGAGTGAGAGGTTGTTCGATTCAAGTTTTGCAATTTCATATTATTATTTGCCATGCGTGAGGTTCCTTCTTTAAATTGACCTGGTTGATTGCTCTTAGGCAAAAAAAAAGTCACTTTTGTAGGTCAATGGTAACTTGAAATTCTTGCGCTTTAACGAGTCTGGCAACGGGACGAACGTGGCACTCGGCAAAGCCTGAACTGTCGCAATCATCCGCACAGACACACGGGCGAGTGGGCGTCATTGTAGTCTCGCCCGGAGCCTCCCGTGTTTGTTAATTGCTCGCCCTTTCTGTGTATTGGGCGCACACTGTGGTTTGACAAAAAAATTAAAGTGACGGCGATTATTTCTATAAATGCTGTTCCAAGCACTGGGTTGGGGTGGGAGGCTACTGCTGTTTTTTGAAAGGACCAGTAAAGGAGAAGTCTGTTTGTGGTTGTTTTTTTGCGGTGGAATCTTTTGTTGCATCTTCTGAACCAGAAGTAAACCACGTCTGCTGTGCCTCTGGTGAAAATAAAATAATGAATCCTCATTTTTCTCCTGTTGTCCTGATCAGACACTCATTAAACACTCACCACTGTTCCCCGCGTAACAAAAACTTTGCCTTAAAGGAGCACCTGCTGTTTTCTCCCATTTCATTGTCGTATTCCAACAAAGTTTGAAGTATTTTGCTTAGCAGCAGGGGTGGCCCTTTAAGCAATAAATGCAGATTAATGATGTGCCGTCGCATAAAACGCAAGTGCAGTATGCAATGATTTCCCTGGGGGTTTTGTGGCGAGGGGATTATATTTTCACCACACACATGACTTGTGTAAGGTTGCAAAGTCATTCATTTACATTAATTGCAATTATGTGATACCACGTATTTAATTTTAGAGATCTGTTAAAGAACACAAGCATGCACACACAGCCGGCGTTTGTAAAGGAAACCTGTTTGGGCAGTGCTGAATAGACAACCTATGGTGATGGCATGAGGCTGCAGAAATTATGCTGAACAGACGGCTGACATGTCTGAACCGAGTTCCTGAAGATGCTTCCAGCACTCTGAGTGAAACGTTGGACATTGTACAGAACAACACGCAGCAACAACCTACTCGGTCGTAATGTCCGTGTTATTACGGGTTAGAGAGATGGACTTTTCCCAAGCAACTAGGAAAAACATTCTTCCTGCCTTTGAGTACAGGAGCATGCATAAAAGTAGAAATGTTGCATTAAGAATGTGGCAGGATGTAATCTGGGAGAGGTTTGTGAAGGGTGGGGGGCGTGTGCAGAATGTGGGAGGGCAGGTAACCGAGACGGCCATTGCGAGTAGCACCCAGAGAATGCCGACCAGGGGAGTAGACTTAAGGCCAGATGGTGGGAAATTGCGAGGGGCAGACCCTTCAGTGTTGGGTGTCAACTCTTCAGCAGTTGCGGGATTCGGCAGAGAGGAGGTGGTGACGGTGGCCATGGTGACCTCTTGATCTTTATAAGTATTATTTCATCACGCGGTCTACTGCGCCTCAGCCCGCTTTAGTAGGACCTGAAATTAAACTAATTAACCGAGCGACGCAGATTTATAAGCGTACTCGATCATCGGATTGTCTACCGCAGGCATGGAGGGCATACACAAGCACTGCGCTGTGTACGTGTGTCGCGGCTTTAGCGAGCTGATTGACTGGATCTTCGGGTTTAATAGCCTTGCCCGGGAGCTGTGGTAACATGAGGCCACTTTCTCAGCATCAGTGGCTCGAAGCTCGGTATAAGGGCACTGATTTTCAAATCTCTGTGATTTTAAAAGGATTTTTTAAAATAACTTTTTGTTTCCCCGCCCCCCCCCCCCGTTTCACGTTTAATTTCATCCACATCGTGTTGTAGGTTATCACGTCGTGAGACGAACAATCCATTCGGATCTCGAGCAGCGCAGGTCCCCGTGCGTGACAATGTGTCGTGAAAGTGGATATTGCAGAATAGCATCTGACGTTCCTTCGATTGACTTCTGATGCATTCAGGAGGGGGCAGCTCTTTGTCACCAGCTCTCTTGTCACACAGTCATGGTCATTGCGGGGCAAACCGCTATGCATAAGCTTTAAGAGGTGGCAGTTTTCTCAAGTTAAGTCCAGGTGTGGCATGGCCTAGCGGAAACAAATTGGCCGATTGTTGTAGAGGTTCACAGTTCGATTCCAGTGACCGCCCTGGTTAATACTGCAGATGCAACAAACCATAAAATTGAAGCCATCTGCCTCATAGCAGACGTCACATTTCGTGACATAATTTGCAAGAGGAGGCCTTTGTGTGCTGGCATCATGATTCAGATTTGAAAAAACAACAACTGCAATGACTAAATTGGGGTTAGACAAAGCAATAATCGTACCCCCCCCCCCACTGCGAAAACGTGACAGGAGCCTCCTGAAGAGTTGCAAGACTCGGTAAGACTGATGGGTGAAGCAAGATGAATAGTGAATCCTCTTAATGTTATGTTCTAAAAACTCTCCTGCCTGGCCCAGTCTCACCGACGAATTTGTACCACTGCACTCCAGTAGTATCTTCATTACATACTGTACTGTTAAATATTACATACTGTACTGTTAAATCACGTAACAATCCCCGGTGTATATTCAAGGCGAAGCAATCGGATTATGAATTGCTTAATTTTTTCGCAATTTACATCGCAATCGACTCCTAATTTATTTATTTTTGGTCGGGTAATGATCTCATTCAATTTTATGTCATTAAGCGCCACCCCCCTTCCACCCGCACATCGGATTAGCACGGTTGGCTGCGTACGGTGCGAAAGAAGTTCAAGGTACATAACTCGTCGCGCGTGTGACGGCGTTTAATAACGCGCCGATTGTAATTGTTCAGTTAACCTGCAAGTTGCGGAACAAATTATTACAACCTCAACATATAGCAATTTGGAGGACTCTCCTTCAGGGTATGGGTCAGCTGTACGCTGGCGAACATTTCATCTTTGCAGTGGAAACAGCCGCTGAAGGAACAGCGCCGAGGGCCACGCGACTGGACGCGTGGCGAGCGGGGAGCTCGGCACCAGCGTCGCGGGCGCCACGACGGACATCGACGGAGTTTCGGAACGCGCGACCGCCGAGAAGGACGACGACCCCCGCTCCCAGCTGCTTGGGGACACTCGCCATTCGCCTTCAAGCGGCAGTCGGCAGCAAAGAAGGGGGTGGGGGTGAACGCGCTGATCAGAATCCACAGAATATACTGCAGGAGGAATCCGATGAGCAACAAAGCTCTTTCAGATGTCCAAGTCGGGGCGGGTCGAAATGTTGCAACAAACAACCCACAGACACGATAGGAGTGCAAAGTCTAGTAAAGGTAAACATCACGTAAAATATACAAATGAAACTTAAACTTGTATATTTAATCTTACCAGGTAAAGCCCCCACTGAGCACATAAGCGACCTGGCTACAAATGATAGCTCAGAAAAGTGGTTTATCATGTGGACTTTTATAGCAGCCAAATCATCTAAATACATGTTTCTGAATACATCCCATCCACTCACACCCATTCACTCACCTACCCACACGCCCAATCACTCACAAAGACAAATATCCCCCGTTATAGCCTTCGACAGACTTGGGGCAAGTGCTGTTAGCGAGCACCTATGAAGGCTGGCACGGCACACACGAGGGATTGGGTGGCCAGAACCACTCCCGGCCGCCTTTGTCTCCCTAAATGGCGATATTTACACACTGCACCAGGTACTCATTTGAGGCTGAGTCGACCTAGGGTGAGGCCCAGAACCAGTTCAGATAATCGTCACGTGTTGGCCGTGAACGGGTCTCAAACAACCACCCACCCACTCGCACGTGAACTTGGAATGGAAGTGGGCAGCTCACAAGTCTGGAGGTGGGGCTCCTCCAGTGGCACTGACGCACGTGTGGACTTGCTGTGAGGAGACAGATCATGGAGCGCCTGTCGGGTCTGTCGGCTCCTGCAGAGCCGTGCACCATGCAGGACCTCGCCAGGGCTGCAGACCGGGCCACGTCACCATGAGGCCGATCATGGCGACATACATCACTTTGTTTGCAGGACACGAGAAGAGGGCACGAGAAGAGGGCATTCGGGTCTGTATGGGGGGGGGGGGGGGGTTGAGGAGCTTCTTCAGTGGGTGGAACGTTCTGGAACTGTCATTGCACCACAGCAACCAACAAGCTAAACACGAGGACCATGCTCTGTTCTATGATTACACTACGTAACACATTTGTTGTTCCTGGGTAGTGTTATTTCATAATTGCTTATGCCTAAAAAGTATAGAAAATGGCTATTATTGCCCACAAACTTTGCTTTCGTGACTAGGACAGTGATATTTTGAACTTTACCTATTTTCAATGAGAAAACGGGCGAATTTGTGTATTTTCGTTCACAAAGTCAGCAAAAAACAACATACGAATCAACTAACATGTATTTATACTAAAGTAATACAAAAAATACGACAAAATATTTAGAATTGAGTAGTTTTTTGAGATTTACGATTATACTGTAAATCACTTTCACGAATCAGCCCCCAAATGTCGTTTCCCATCATGTTCTCGTAATACTGTCCTTGGTTAGCGGCCTTCAAAGTCCAGTACATCCTGGTGGAAGCGCTCGCCTTGCTCCTCCGAGTGCACTCCCATGTTCTTGAATTTATCAAGATGAGCATCAAGGATATGGACTTTGAGGGACATCCTACAGCCCATTGTGCCGTAGTTCTTAACAAGTCTCAACCAGCTCCCCATAGTTTTCGACCTTGTGATTGCCCAGGAAGCCAGGAACCACTGCGACAAAGCCGTTCCAAGCCACTTTCTCCTAGTGAGCTTCTTGGGGAATTCATTGCACTCCAGCATCTTCTTTATCTGTGGTCCGACGAAAACACCGGGTGTAGGGAGCCCCCTACCCCCAACTCGTAGCCAAAGCTACTCGTAGCCAAAGCTACGAGTTGGGGCCCTACTGACAACCACCATGAGATGACTTCAACGACAGAGTAAAAGGACAACAAATTTAGTACACGTGGCGCCCCTACAGCGTGAAGTGTTCGAGGCAGTGAACGGCACGAGTGGCGCTATTCGGCTCTGTCACATCCTGGATGCGACCATGCGAGACAAATCAGATATTGGGGCCCCACCTGAGCTGACAATGTCGTTACTGCGCCACGGCATTGCAGGGCTGCACCTTTACCCTTGCGTGAATCCCGGTGACAGTGTGGGGACGAGTGCGGTCAGTCTCATGGCAGGGCGGCTGCATTTGGAGGAATAATCTCCCGTGAGCCACACAGAGAATCTCCCCAATTCAGTCCTCACACCCTTTTAGCTACAGACATTGTCACCAACTGTGCAAACATTTAAACAGTGTCTGCGTGGGAGCTTTTATATATTTTCTCCACCAATTACAAACCTCCCCCAAATTTAATGAGGGTGACATTATTTTTTAAATGTTTTTTTTCAATCTTATTATTTTTTTCCCCCTCCCGTGGAATCCCTTGTGAAGTATCGGGGCGAACGCGCCGGCTAAGATTAATGTCCCCTTCAAAACAGCGCACGCTCCGCAAATTTGTCCGCTCGCCGGTTACATAAAGCACCTCGCACTAAGAGTAACTCTCGGCGCACGCTGATCAAGATTGAGAACGAACGGACAACACAACCTACGGTCATTTAACACGCGGCGCGTTCGCCACCAATGCGATTCACGATGACGTTCCACCCACCCCCTCCCCCCCGGGGGTATAGATCGTGTCGATGTAAATGGGACGTGGACCCACGCGGCAACAGCCGAGGTTGTGTCACGTGAACAGAGCGTGCCAGTTAGTTCGGACTGTGCTTCAGCGCAGCCGAGTGTTGGAGCGTGAACCCGCAGCATTTACACGGAGCACTCCGTCTCGCTGGTGATTGCAACCAGCTTCATCAGGCCATTGCCAGGGATTATGAAGAGGCCGTGGTCTTAATAGGGTATGGTGATGTCATTACTGTGCACCGACAGGCGAGAAGGACCCAGGCAGAGGAGGGGGGGGGGTGTCAATGACTTAATAAAATAAAAAATTGATTGTTGATATGAAATTATTTATTCCTGTTACCAGTTAGGTTACTCCGATTGTAAACGTCGTGAGATTGCTCTCTAACACACAACCGGTGTGCTGAAGTCGTAGCAAACTGGCACGCTTTTGTTCAGGTGACAAACCTCGCTAATTGTATGTGTCGGGTGGAGGTGGATGTACGACACATTCACATTTACGCGACCCCTAACCCACGAGACGCTTTATCGTGGACAACCTGCCTTGCTCCATGGAACTGGCCACAGCGGTTGCAGCTCACGATTCGATCTGCTCGAGGCCCAGGGAACGCGCGGTGGTGGTGGTGGTGGCGGCGTGCAGCAGTGACGCGACACTTGGGATGGATGTCAGGGTTGGTGGATCACGCAAAGAAACCCCGCTGGGCTGCAAGGTGGCCAGGAGATGTCAGCACAGCCCGTGGTCCCTTGCGTGGGTTGGGCTTCCCGCCGGTACAGCGCCCCCCCGTCTCCACTCCGCTCGCAAAGGAACCCTCCAAAAGGAATTGACTCAACGTCCTAATGCAGGACCCTCCTGAAAAGAAGTCTTGAGACTGACGGAGTTTTTTTTTTCTTTCCTGGATCCATAAATGCCGTTGGGGGAGGGCTTGGTTTATGCTATTTTGGAAATTGCTTCACAAATGACAGCATTTGTACGACTTTTAGGGTTGTTGTTGTTTTTCCTGCCCTGGTCGGGACAGAGAGAGATGTGGACCGGAGACGCTTGGCAGAGCGGCGTCAACTGAAACCTCCTGCGCGGAGCGGCCGCGTGTTCGCCGCTTGGTAAAGCCGGTTCGCGGTTCTAACCTGACAGGCCGCCGCCCCGGTCAATACCGCGGGTGTGAAAATAACTATAAAACACGTGACACCTGCTTCGTGGTGGAAATACAAATTCCCATGACGTCATTCGAGCAAGACATCGTGTGCCGATGTCATGGTCCAAATTGGCCAAATTTTCTAAAATCGCAAATTGGAAAATGAATAAATTGGGAAACACATAGCAGAAGCGGTCGTCGATGCCAAATACTGCGGACAACTTGGAAGGTCGCTCCTAAACAAGAGTCTTGGCATTCCGTGAGGCTCCGCTGGGTAAACGAGTGACATAATAATTATACATGATTGATAATGGGTTGAATAATGACATGATTGGTACTGTTACACGGGCTATTAGTGTGCATGTGTTTCCAATGGACAGTTCTTTAGCTGTGCCAGCCAGCTAGGGGGCTCGGTTATATTCTCCGCATTCGAACATCGGCACTTCCTAATGAGTTCGTATTGCATAATTGAGTGATTTTAAGTCTCCATTAATCGATTGCTGTTTTCTTGCTAATTACCCAACGCTAATTAACAGCGGGCTTCTGCAAACGAGGTCGTTTGCGGCCTCTTCCTTTTGCTGGCACCACGGCAAGGCGCGCGATTGTAAATTTCGCTCAAAGTGGCGACGCGTCCACGAATCCGAGGGCCCATTAATCCGCAGCGACAGCAAATTTGTAATTCCTCACCGCCGCCGTCGAATGCAACGCGAGAAGACGACGCCTAATTATTCGTATTTGTCAAAATGCGTAATTGCCTGCTGACATTGCGCTGAATTATTATTGCTACTACCAATAGTTTTTGTCATTTTCAAAAAGGTTGTTGTTGTTGTTGTTTGCCGTGACTCGAGCACACGGAGTGGTCACCAGCGTGCGGTGACAGAAGAGCGCCTTGCGTGTCGAAGCAGGCGACATGTTACTTAACCCTCTCATCCTTGGACGCGTTATGTCCTCCGCCTTGCTTGTAACCGAGCTAGATTTAATGCTTAATTAGCAGGAGTTAAGCTCACGAATCAGCCGATCGGTCCAACAATCGCGAATCGGTCTGCGAGCAAAGACAAAGAAAAAAAAAGATCCCCCGTGTAGCCTTAACAGACTGTTGGGAAAGTGATGTTAGCGAGCACCTATTAAGAAGAACAATACTGCACTCGAGGGGAGTGGGTGGTGGCAGAACCGCGCCCGGCCACCTTTGTCTCCCCCATTGCTGACCGTTTACATACCGCACCAGGTGCGTGCTCAGTTAAGGCTGAGTCGACCTAGGGGGCGAGGCCCCATCTGTGACGCGTCCGATAATTCGTCACCGCTTGATGGCCGTGAGCGGGAATCCAACTCGGGTTCGTCACCGCCGCGCCACTGCTCACTTCCCCACACTGAGTTAACAAGACAAAGATCACCCGTGTAGCCCCTAAAGACTTTTGGGGCAAGTCGATGTTCGTGAGCAATTATGGAAATCGGAACGGCACGCGAAGGGTCCTGGGTGGTCTGCAACACGCTCGGCCGCCTTTGTATCCCGAGTGGCGATGTCCACACCGCACCAGGTACTCATTGACTCTCAGTCGGACCTAGGGGAGGTCGAGGACCGGTTCAATGAATCGTCACTGGGTGTTGGTGGCCCTGAGCCGAAATCGAACTCTGGTCCTCTTGTTTCTGAGCTCGGCGCGCTAACCGCTGCACCACCGCTCCCCCGCCGCGAGTTAACGAGCACACAGCCGCGTGTGCTTCCTCGCGCGTGGCCGTCTGCGGTAAACTCACACGTGTCCAATATAAGGGCCGCCGATGATAACATTTTTTTTTAAAGCCGAGGTGCAGCTTCCTCAATTACCTCCTGAATGCGGCTCGCCTCCGCTGACCCCAATACGGCGCGGGGCGGCGTGTGTCAACATATCTGTCACATAAAGGGGGCATTAGATGCCCCCATTTACCGCAGTAAACCCGTCCGCGGTGGATGTGGCTCAGGCTGGAGCAGCGCCTCTCTCGCGCCCAGAGGCGGCTGCGAGTTCAAAGCCCGATTTGTGAGTTGCCACAGCGCTGTCATGAACACCAAAGACAAAGACCCCCCCCCCCCCGGTGTAGCCGTCGACAGACTGCTGGGGCAAGTGCTGTTAGCGAGCACCGATGAAGGCCGGCACGTCGCACGAGGGGGTGGGTGGCCACCACCACGCCCGGCCGCCTTTGTCTCCCCAATGGCGATGTTTACTACACACCGCACCAGGTACTTATTTAAAGCTGAGTCTACCTAGGGGAGGCTCAGGACCAGTTCATAAAATTGTCACTGGTGTGATGACGCTGCGCGCCGCCTGTTGCGCCGTGAACGTTAAAGATCTGGCGTCATGAACAAGAGTGGGCCACTGTGCTGGCGTCAGGGTCCAGATTTGCCAAACATGAAAATGACACGGCACTTTACTCAATTGCGATGACTGTAAACACATCGATAATCGCCCCCTGTTGGCAGATTACAATTCTTCATTGCAGGCCAGGTGCCCACAGGGACGGCTGCCACTGGGGCTTTCCTTTCAGAACAGACGCGTTGAGATGACATGCGACGTGAAGCACTCCCAATGTGTAGGAGAGCGGTCTATCAAAACACATAATTCTCGTGACCGAGAACGCTTTTTTGCCACGTCCCAAACTCCCAAGTTGCTGAAATGAAATTTCTGAAAAATTTCTAGCATCCTCCCCATGCACCAAATATGAAAAGGGCAGAAGCATCTTCTCTGGTGAGACTCCCCAATGCCATCATCATCATCATGATCCACTGCTGGATGAAGGCTTTGTCAAAATATCCTGCCGGCATGCAAGAGTGGGTTACATACCCTCGAGAGAGGCTCTCTTTGGAGCCCCCTCTCGTGGAGGCCCGTCCGCTGGCAGGGCTATGAACAGGACATTGCCGGCCTGCGACCTTTGCCTGCACCACCACTGAGTTTCCACCCACGTGCAAAAAAAAACCACTCACTAATTATCCCATCGCAGACCCCCTGGGAAACATTCTTGACACTCAATGGGACTTTCCTGGCTAAATGCAGTGAATAAAATAATTCTCACGCCGTCCCCGCACCGACGTGCTACTTGTGACAACCCTTGGCATTCGAGCGCTGTGCAGTGACTCATCCACATCTCGCCGTATCGCCTCCTTGTCATACCGCGGCAGTGTGCGTGTCGAGGGGTGTGAAAACTCACGTACGACAACATTGAGGTTCGATGACTAACGCAGGCTCGGTCTTCGTCGCCGCGTCTCCTGTCCAACCCTCTACATCGGTC
Organism: Lampetra fluviatilis; assembly: GCF_964198595.1. Taxonomy (NCBI): domain Eukaryota; kingdom Metazoa; phylum Chordata; class Hyperoartia; order Petromyzontiformes; family Petromyzontidae; genus Lampetra; species Lampetra fluviatilis. The sequence goes on along the minus strand of NC_136320.1, from coordinate 5,570,242 downwards.
TTTGCCCAATATTGTGCACAAGCCATCGCTTCTGGTATTGGCATTGCCACATCTTGAGGAGTGCATTGTGGTGCTGCAGGGCATCTCAGGAGATGGCCCATGGGTTGCTTCTCCTGACAAGCACACATTGGTCGGTTGTTGTGTAGAAGCCTCCCCCCCCCCATGATTTCACGATAGAGTTGCATCTGCCGAAATCCACTCTCTTCAGTCGGGTTAGGCTCCACCAGGTAATCCTTTTGGAATTGGTGCCAGATGCGAGCTTCTCACTGGGGGTGATTCTTCGCCGGCTCCAGGCGCGGTCGTGAAAGGCGACACCCTCGCACTCCCAGTGCCTCTGTGTTGGTGTTGCTCTCGAGACCGCGTTGACGGCATTCGTCGCCATTTCTCACTTCACAGCATGGGCCGCGTGAAGGCTGCCACGTGGCACTCCTGGTGGCCGTGCCTTGCGCCGATACTAATGAGATGTTAACTACCTCGCCTGGTTTACAGGAGGTCATGGGTTCGAACCCGACCCCGACGATGTTCTCCCCGTGGTCGCGTGGATTTTTGTCCAGGTCCTCCGTTTTTTCCCGCCACATTTAGAAACGCACGCTCGGAGTATTTGGCTGCTCTACATTTCCACACGATAAGCCACTTTCGCTGCGCTATAGTTTATAACCATATCAGGTGAGACATTACACCGTGAGCTCACTCACGTGTGGCCTCTAAGTGCCGTAACCGAGTGGTGTTGGTGGCTATTCACGTGGCCTGTAATAATCCAGCAGTGCGTAGGCAGCAGCGAGGCTTGGTAAACGACACAGATGTTGCAAATTCCCCTTCCCCTGGGCGTCTAGGAGGTGCCGTACCCTGGCTCGCCAGGAGCGCGCAGTAGACCAAATGTGGACTCCACCTGTTCCGTCTGGATGGGATACAGCGTTTCCCCCTCGCACACGTGCGTTTTCTCCAGATACTCCGGTTTCCTCCCAGATGTAAACATTCATTGATTGGCCGGCAGCACCTTAATGCACTAGAGCAGGGGTCGGCAACCAAAAGAACAAGAGCCTTTTTTCGAATTCGGTAAAAAACAAACATCAAAATTTTAATGCACTGTGGTGGTGAATACGAGACCGTGGTCCCCAATAAATAACGTCACGAAGCAGCCCTTGAAGAGACGCAGGTTGTCGACCCCTCATATAGAGGAGCCCAGAGCTTGGACAATTGTTGGCTGTGCCGGCTCAACACGTGGCTGCCTTTCCGTCCGTCTGTGGCTCCTCCTTGCACCTCCGAGTCGCCCTCTCTATCTCTCCCTATCTCTCTCTCTCTATCTCTCTATCTCTCTCTCCCTATCTCTCTCTACCTCTCCCTATCTCTCTCTACCTCTCCCTATCTCTCTCTGCGAGAGCGAGCTGACACTGTGCAGTGGCGGCGCAGCCGGCCACGTGAAACACGACGACCGGGTGCTCCAGAATGGGACTGGAGGTCAATGACGAAAGTTGACCCGGGTGCTCCGCACTGGTAGTCGGCACAACCTCCTCGATGCGTTCCGCTTTCACCCGAGGCCACCAATGAATGCAATGCCGAGACAACGGCGTCCCCGACGCATTCTCACTTCCAACGCTCAACCTCCTCTAAATGAGAATAATCCCGAAAATGTGTTACCTCTCCGTGTCTTTGCGGCGCTGCGGGTTTAAAACTCACGAGCCGCTCTCGATTGCACTCGCCGAATGCATCAAGCAGAGCGCTTGTTTTTCCTAACCTGCGGCCGGAGCCCGGGGACAAAGGTGGTTTAATTAACAGCGACTGCTTCCAATTGCGCGTGTTTCACGCAGCGCCTAATGAAAATAAACTCGACGGTGAGCCCCCTGGATTCTTTCATTTGGTGCGGGGGGGAAAAATGCGCGCAATAATATCGCGGGTGGGCTGAGACTCGATTATCAAGAGCAGCAGCTGCAGCTGCTGCTGCTGCTGCAGCAGCGATGTTATCCGAGGGATACGGCAGTCAGTCGCGCAGCAATAGCAGGCGAGGCCCTCTGCTGTGAATGAAAGTGTTCGATCAATGGGCAGCGCTGTCGTGTGCGCGCATAAACTCAACTCTTGAATACTCATTTCTTTACAACTGCTTTTGACGTGTAGCTTGTTGGCATGGTTGCCTACGTACGGTGCGAAAGAAGTTTAACATACATGCACACAACTCGGGAAGGGATGCGAGTTCACCTCCTGGTCCTGGGATTTCCCGAGTGTCCGCGAACTGATTTGAGTTCGTGACGCTGCCGCCACTCTCGCCGCCGCACGATGTCCGCTCGCTCGCAAAGAGGTCGGACGACTCGGAGGCACGAGGAGGAACCAAGGCGAGTGGGAACGCAGCAGCAGCAGCAGCCAAGTGGTGAGCGGGCGCCAACAACAATTGCCCAAGCTCTGTGGTTCTCTACATAATGAGATGTTTCAGCCAATTCATGAGTCCTGTATACACGTGGCGGGAAACCGGAGCACCTGTGGAACAATTACTCACGCATGAGAGAGGGCAACACTCGGATTAGATTCGTCCACATATTGCTACCCACGGCAGCCTTCTAAACGAAACTCTTTTTAATGTTACCAGGAGGCTGCCACCCACAACTGTACTGACTAAAGACTGTGCGCGGTTTGTCCACTAGGGGCGCTGCCCCTCCAAGCACCTGGAGATGAACAATAATATTTCTTCTTTGGTTCTTTTCGGTTAAGTCACGTCTAAAATAAAATAATAAATTAAAATAACATATTACGACGTTTCGATTGCAACACAAGCAATCATCATCAGGTATAAAAGAAATAGCAACACAAATCTAACTGGAAAACTATAGACAGACATACAAGCAGACAGACATCACAACGGCACACAGAGAGAGGACACAAATCGGCACAAAGAGAGGGGTCGTTTCTGTGACGGTCCCTTAAATATAGAGAGGGGGGCGGGGACGGAGAGAGGGAGGGGGCAGAGAGAATTAGCATATCAATGAGTGTACGGCAACGTACTGCTGTGCAAGTAAGATGACAATGTGGAACGGGCAACGCAAAATTGAAAACGGGCACGCAAAATTGAAAATTAGGAGACAGGCACACGAAAATTAAATAACCTAGCAAAATATCGAAATGTGATGTAATACAACACAGAGAGTCGGTTAACAAACAATTAACGCATAGCCTGGTTGATTACGTGTTTCAAAATTTGCTAAGTTAGAATTTTAAGTGTGAAAATTCCAAAGAGAGGACACAGGCAGAGAGAACAAATAGCCAGAAAGAAAAAGGATAAGCTTAAAACTTCCCCGTAGAAGTGGTTCAATCTTAATTTAGGAGCTTTCGTGACTGCAGGAATTATTCTTTGGTTCTTTTCGGTTAAGTCACGTCTAAAAATAAAATAATAAATTAAAATAACATATTACGACGTTTCGATTGCAACACAAGCAATCATCATCAGGTTTACAAGAAATAGCAACAAAAATCTAACTGGAAAACTATAGACAGACATACAAGCAGACAGACATCACAACGGCACACAGAGAGAGGACACCAATCGGCACTCATCAACAATCACAAACTCATCAACAATTACCAACTCATCAACAATCACAAACTCATCAACAATCACAAACTCATCAACAATTACCAACTCATCAACAATCACAAACTTCTACGACCGACCGAACGAACCAAACGAGCCACTTTGGGATTCGATGAAACAAATAAATGTGATGAAATAAAATAAGAAGATGTGTCACCCTTTCTGGTAATAAAACACGAGGGGTCAAGATGTTCAAACACCAAATAGACACATTTTGCAATACATCACGTCTGCGCTAACCACACGCACTTGTGGCAACACACGCGAACAAGCATGCTCCGATGATTCTCGATATGTGCATTGTGTTTTAAATTGATTGGCCCGATCGGCTGATTTGCCCGATCGCCCAATTGAATCTCGCAAACAGGTCCCATAGATAATTTATTTCACAGTGAATGTGAACTTTAGCGGGTTAACGAGTGTTTACTTGCACTTACAGGCTAAAGCAACTATTTTATTCTGTTGCTTTCAGTTCTCCAAATCGGCTTCTCCATGTCTCGTTAGAGTTCGTCATTCTCTTGGGACAATGCCATTTCTGTTGCGTTACTTACAGCACCTTCAGTGCAAAGGCGCCGAATGTGTGCACGTTGAACTTCTGTCGCACCGTACGTAGGCAACTAATCGGAGGTGCGGGGAAAGGCCAACAAACTAATAAATGCAACGCGTTATCAATGCAAAAGATTCCGACGCAAAGGTGAATTTGGATTCCGTGCCGACTTAAAGCTCCCTCGCAAGTCGCTCCGCTGCAAGGGGCACATCTCCGGTGACTTATTGACGGGATGACGACGCGCTGGTTGGAGCTGCTGCGGTGGCAGATCGCTCCCACGAGTCGCTCCCACGAGTCGCTCCCACGAGTCGCTCCCACGAGTCGCTCCCACGAGTCGCTCCCACGAGTCGCTCCCACGAGTCGCTCCCACGAGTCGCTCCCACGAGTCGCTCCCACGAGTCGCTCCCACGAGTCGCTCCCACGAGTCGCTCCCACGAGTCGCTCCCACGAGTCGCTCCCACGAGTCGCTCCCACGAGTCGCTCCCACGAGTCGCTCCCACGAGTCGCTCCCACGAGTCGCTCCCACGAGTCGCTCCCACGAGTCGCTCCCACGAGTCGCTCCCACGAGTCGCTCCCACGAGTCGCTCCCACGAGTCGCTCCCACGAGTCGCTCCCACGAGTCGCTCCCACGAGTCGCTCCCACGAGTCGCTCCCACGAGTCGCTCCCACGAGTCGCTCCCACGAGTCGCTCCCACGAGTCGCTCCCACGAGTCGCTCCCACGAGTCGCTCCCACGAGTCGCTCCCACGAGTCGCTCCCACGAGTCGCTCTCCCCGAGTCGCTCTCCCCGAGTCGCTCCCCCCCCCCCTCACCCCCACCGCGTCTCCGGCCAAAGAGACGAGCGAGGTGAGCGAGATGGATGGCGACGTTCGCTTCGAGCACAAACAGCGGCGCTGTTTGGAGGGGTCGTTCTTGTTGAAGTCGTGCGGCCGCAGGTTTTTGGTGCACTGCCCTCTACTGCTCCCAATGGCGACTGCACGGCTCCCCTGTGCATGATGGTTGCCCATCCCAGGCACTATGCAGGTGTAGTAAGTATTCAGGAGGCTTGACGACGGGATCGGAGGCACACTTATTTATTAACACCAACTTGTGTACAGTAGCGGGTACACACAGTACTTAAGGGGTTAACGTCCCCTTTACTCAGCTAACAGGGAGACACAACATCTAACCCCGCTAACCTAAGCCCAAGTCCTCCACTACGGAGCTAGGGGAGGCTACCTATCCCAGCCCTGGTCAAGCTGGGATCCCGGCACCCTGAGTCTCCAGACCGGCTCTTATAAGAACGTCAGTCTGGGCTCTCGGGGCCACGCCACCGGCTTGCCCTGGTCGGCCCTGACAAGGACAGCGAGCCAGGGGAGCCCCGGGGCCTATGCTAGCTGGTCTTCAGTCTTCGCTGGTTAAAGCTGATACTCCGACCTCGAGCACTCCGGCTCACCACCTTTTATAGTACTCGGCCCCCGGGAGGGGCCCGTGGGGGATGCAGGTGCGGACGTCGGTGTGAGCACCTCCTCTGTGTACGGCCCTAACCACGCCCCTTGTGTTTGTTAGCCATCCGCGCCCATACACAATTACACCTCTACACCGGCACACCGCTGGTGACTTCCGAGGCCGATGGGATTCGGTGGCGTTGTGCGCGATTTGGCCATTGGCCTCTATGGAGCAACCACTGGCAGCGACAAATGTGTCCAACGTGTGTCACCTGTGCTCTGTACCACACTGCAAAGTCTATTTTCTGAACAAAATATTGGATTACATTTTTTTGTACCAATCATAAGTGACCGGGCCGAAACCATCAACTGGCCGTGCTTTAGAGACCCGGTTTCAATCACGGGGGGGGGGGGGGGGGTCACGGCTGGAACCCAGAGTCAACCCAGGGTTTCAGCGGTGCCGGCTTGTTGGCTCTGACGTTGTATTTTCACCCCTTGCTCCACCTTGGCCTCATGCGTCTCCTACCCTACACGTTCAAGAAGGCGCCCTTCACGAGAACTCTCAGAGGTCAGAAGCCCCCAACGAATGCGTCCTTGTGAGCTGTGCAGCGGTAGAAACTCGAGTCGCGTTGCTTCGGTCCACTGCTCGACGTTTCACTTACCAGGTCTTATGTTTCGATTTGAAGCTTCTTTCGTGACTGCAGAGATTCATCTTCTTGGTTCTTTCGGTAAAGTCACGTAGAAGGTGAATAATAAAATAATAATATTTTTTTATTTAAAGCTTTCGTGACTGCAGAGATTCATCTTCTTGGTTCTTTCGGTAAAGTGACGTAGAAGGGAAATAATAAAATAATAATATTTTTTTATTTAAAGCTTTCGTGACTGCAGAGATTCATCTTCTTGGTTCTTTCGGTAAAGTCACGTAGAAGGGAAATAATAAAATAATAATATTTTTTTATTTAAAGCTTTCGTGACTGCAGAGATTCATCTTCTTGGTTCTTTCGGTAAAGTCACGTAGAAGGGAAATAATAAAATAATAATATTTTTTTATTTAAAGCTTTCGTGACTGCAGAGATTCATCTTCTTGGTTCTTTCGGTAAAGTCACGTAGAAGGGAAATAATAAAATAATAATATTTTTTTATTTAAAGCTTTCGTGATTGTAGAGATTCATCTTCTTGGTTCTTTCGGTAAAGTCACGTAGAAGGGAAATAATAAAATAATAATATTTTTTTATTTAAAGCTTTCGTGACTGCAGAGATTCATCTTCTTGGTTCTTTCGGTAAAGTCACGTAGGAGGGAAATAATAAAATAATAATATTTTTTTATTTAAAGCTTTCGTGACTGCAGAGATTCATCTTCTTGGTTCTTTCGGTAAAGTCACGTAGGAGGGAAATAATAAAATAATAATATTTTTTTATTCAAAGTTTTCGTGACTGCAGAGATTCATCTTCTTGGTTCTTTCGGTAAAGTCACGTAGAAGGGAAATAATAAAATAATAATATTTTTTTATTTAAAGCTTTCGTGACTGCAGGGATTCATCTTCTTGGTTCTTTCGGTAAAGTCACGTAGAAGTGAAATAATAAAATAATAATATTTTTTCTTTAAAGCTTTCGTGACTGCAGAGATTCATCTTCTTGGTTCTTTCGGTAAAGTCACGTAGGAGGGAAATAATAAAATACTAAAAATAGAACATGATAAAATAATTCTCACGACGTTTCGGCCACAACGCAAGCAGCCGTCCTCATGTGAAGAATGAAACTCCACCAAGCTTGGAGGGTATATTTAAGCTGGGTTGGAGGGGGAAGAAGCGCTCTTCTTCTCAGCTTAAATATACGCTCCAAGCTTGGTGGTGTTTCATTCTTCACCTGAGGACGGCTGCTTGCGTTTTAGCCGAAACGTCGTGAGAATTATTTTATTATGTTTTATTATTATTATTTTATTATTTCCCTTTTACGTGATGACTTTACCGAAAGAACCAAGAAGAAGGTCTTATGTTGTCTTCCTCGCTCCTTGCTGTCTTCTCGAGGCTGCTGCTGCTGCTTCTGGGCATCACGGTGCGAGATGTTAACTATCTCGCCTGGTATACAGAAGGTTGTGGGTTCATTTGATTTTTTCCCCAGATAAATTCTAGTTTGTGTTATAATGAAGGTCCATTTCCCGAAACGTCAGCAATTATATATATTTTTTTCCTTTTAAGGCCGTAGTGTTATTAAAGATCGTTATCGATGTTTTCTTTTACCCAGCTTAAATGTTGGGTCATTATCCCCACAGAGCACAGTGATGATTTAAAACCTGTTCAAGAGTTACAACTTCTTTGGTTTGCACGGAAATGTTTGCACGTGTAGAAAAAAAAAGGTGCAAATGTTCGATGTAACCTGGCAACGGTGAGTGGTTTTTCTGTTCATGCTCGGACCACATTTTTCAGACAAAATCCTCAGGAGGGCAAATTTGCCGTGGCAGTCTGCACTTTTGTGCAGTTGGTTTTTTACAAATGGGCGTGCATTCATCACACAGAGGTTGTGGCCCCATTTGGAGAAATTGCTCCCAACTGTACGTTAATTTGTATTGTCATGCGCTCGCATTTAAACACGGAATTCCGTGGCTGAATGGGGGATGCTGCCCCAGAGGTGTAACGGTTAGCACGCCGGACTTGCAATCCAGAATCCAGACGTCGCAGGTTCAATTTCATCTCCGGGTGCGGAAGTTTCAATAACGGTGCAAGTTGCTTAAATCTTTCCCACCACCGCCGTCCAGCCAGCAGTGTCAATGGGTTCGCCACATTTGGTCCATCAGCAGGTCGTTTGTGGTGGGGTGAAGTGTAACGTGATCCCACCACTTCCAAGACATCTGGCCAGCGTGAAAGAGCAGGCCAAAGAAATACAAATTACACCTTTCGTGCGAAGCTTTGAATCCCTCTTTTTTTTACATAAATGAAGCCCTTCTGCCAAGCAGTGGCATGGGCAAGAAATTGCAGGGATGCACCTTTATCCTTTACTGTGCTGAATAGCACCTTGTGGTGTCGCTGTGGTTCGCTCCCGTGATCCAACGCTTCGGAGCAAGGGTTGGTGGATCACGCAGAGAATGGTGAAATTCCCTCAAACCACGGGTCTGCTGGCTGGCTGAGAGTTTGCGGGCAGGAGGTGGGTTTCCAGACACGAAGCTGTGTGGAGATTTGTATGTGTATTGAACTTTTTTCGCACCGTACGTAAGCAGCCACGCTAATCGAAGGTACGGGGGAAGGACAGCAAACTAAACACAAACAGCAGTTCTAAAGAAATTAGTTTTCAATCTATATTTAAAAGTGGATAGCTCCAGTGGCTTCCTAATATCGTGAGGAAGAGCGTTCCAGACTGGCCACAGAAGTGCACCTAAGAATTGAGCACGATGCCCTGGTACGTGCGGATTTTATTGCACGTTCTGCAACAAAACCAAGCTCAAGTTACGAGTCTATGTGCCCTACGCAATCGCTGACAATTGTCCGTTCCAGTACAATGATTAGGAGAAAACGTGCTGATGTGGCACGCTATAATTAATAGGGAAAATCGGCGGTTCCTGCCTTTTGAGACCGGAAATCGATTTAGAAATCAGACACCGCTTTTACCAATGCTTGTTTAAGCACCCTAAATCGATACATTACCCTTTTTTCATTCTCAAAATTAGCGATTCCAAAAAACAATGGCAACCTACTCTCCATTCCATTTTCTCTGTTTCAACTCGTTTGCGTTAACGGTCCGCCATTGCTAACTCTTTCTCCTTGTTCTGTAGACGCAGAGCAACAACTACAACTGCGTCAAGAGCACCGGAGCGTATCGCCGTGATGTCTCCTTCGTATTTGTCAATCGGACATTGCGTCGTTATACGTTGTATGGCCTGTTCTGGATGAACACAGTTTTTAATTTTCCATTTGTCCATTAGGTATCCGCATCTGCCATAGCTCGTGCAATGTATGGTGATCGCTCATACACTGCCATGTTGACCTGTTGTCTGCTGTCCCGACAGACATCTCCCATTACTTTAGCGAACTTGTTGTACGCGACGTATAGTTCGCACCTCTGATTAGCATGGTTTGGCTACGTACGGTGCGAAAGAAGGTCGACATACGTACATGCATAGTTCGTTATTGAAGGAGTAAAATAGACACAACTGAGCGCTAAGTTCTTTTCGAAGAGATGTACACCTGGAGGTGTCGCGGCTTGGCTCACGCGGTGCGTTAATGGGAACGGAGCGCTCCGATTGCGCCGTGGTTTCACAAACTCGAAGGCACGCAGGGGAATTAGGGCACACAAAGAGTGGCACTTTTTTGCGCCACAAGTAAAACTGTCAGCAATTAGCACGCGGTGCCGTATTGCTGCGGCTGATTTGAACAGGGCTCATCGACAGAATAACATTTCGCCAAACTCTTCCAAATTAGTGGCTTTTTTACCTTTATTTTTTACTTTCTACACCCAATTTATTCCGGGTATGATATCGGCGTTATCGCACGAGAGGAAGAATCAGAAGAAGAGTTAATCCGGAGATCTCAGACATCAGCGCACCCCATGTGTATGAGAGTAACTGCTGAAGAAATGTTGGACAGGACTTCGCCAAACAAATCCTTTAAGCCGCCACTTCATCCTTCACACGGTAGAGGGCGCACTTTCCCACACTCTGCTTTAAGATTGCTTGTTTGATGCATGACAGTCAAACTAATATTTTGTTTAATTCTCCAAGTTGGAATTTAGTCAAATCAAACTGTGAAAGAAATTTGAATGTGGTGGCATTTTGGGTATTTGAACACTCTCCCAACTTCCCTGTCACTGAAAGCAATGTTCATCCTATGACAGTCAACCAATTATTTTGACTTCTGAGAGCTGCGGTTTAGCCAAATCGAGTGCTAAAATCACATTTCATGTTTTAATCGTGTGGTCGTTGATGACTGGGCTGAGACACAAATAACTTTTCTCGGCTTGAGAACCCGGAATCCAACCCCAGGATCAAATCCCGGTTCTCAAGTGGAGCACGGTGATGGTGGTCTCAGCCCAGTCACCAATGACTGCACAAGAGACATTCTCATTAGGCTGCTGCAAGCCCAACTGCAAAGCCGGATCGCCCACACGCACAGAGACTGTTGGGCTGAGCAAACTTCTTCTCACGAATAAACTTCTGGGAGGAAATCCCACCCACGGTTTTTTTCCAGACCCCTGTGTCTGGACAAAACTGTGAGTGACTGCGCAGACGAGCGTTCGTGGCAGGGCGCTCCCCTCTGCACACACAACCTGGAGGACACTTCTCATCCGCTGATAATGCGGTGCTCAAGCTGGTAGACTTTGTAATGAGAAGGCAGTGAGAGTCGCAGCCCTGTGCACGTCCTGCACACGCCAGTGCTGGTGGAGGGAACTCCACTCGAGGGAGATCAAGAGAGCCCATCTCGAGGATATCGAGGTCTACACACCACCCCTGTTACCACGTATTGCTCTCTCACACTTGTGGAGGGTGTTTGGTCGACTCTTTCACACTGGCCAGACGACTTGGGTTATCGACGTTTGGATGGTCGTTACAACCAGCAGCACCAGCATCATCATCATCAGGCGGTTGTCAGAGATTCCATTCAAACGCGACCACGTCTGCGAGTGCTTCAGCAACACCGCCAGTGTGGCTCTTGCACGGGCACCGACGTTTCGCTGGAGATTCCACCGAGCATCGTCAGGTTGTTAACAGGAGCTCAACTCTCGAGTGAGATTTTGCTCACGCGGTCTGACCCCAACAATATATTATACATCACAATATTGTGGAGACGAAAGCCAACCTATGCGTATTAAATGCGTGTTGTAGTTAACGGCGCTTGTGCGCCACCGCCAATGCAGCAGCAGCAGCAGCAGCAGCGTCGCTGTGTCGCTCGCGTGACGCTGCAGTTGTGGTGCGCTCGCCGACCGCCGCAAGTGAACGCCCTTCGCCGGCGACCTCGCAAAGCGTCCCTCTGTCCGGCCGCTCGGCAACTCCGCGGCCAAGCGCGTTCTGCAGCGGGAACGGCCGCGACGTGTCTCCCGAGGCATTGCCAGCGGCGACTCCTCCACGTGGCGCGCGCCGAGTGTACGGCGGCTGTTTAGCGACTTGCGCCGCGCCCTTCCCATTTTTAAATCATTTATATTAAGTTCACTTGCTTGCTTGCTTGCGCGCTTACGACCGTGCAAATCTTTCGGTCGTTTTTTAACCCAATTCACGTGATCCAATCGAGCTGACATTTTGCACACAGACTCGTTGTGCGTGACAATTTATTTTCGTGAAAATGTTTTTCCCAAAATGTTACACTTTTTAGGATTTTTTTTATATTTAATTACCAATTGCTTAATGGTGGCAGGCAATCATTTGACCCATAGGTGGCATCCATCTCAAGCAAGAGGACGAGAGGACTCTAGCCGCCACGCATATAAAGGATTTATAGTGAAAAACTTTGTTTTTACGGGTTAATTTTTTCTTTATCTCAAAGCGCTCGCCATCGCTCTCGCGCGTGCTCGCGCGTGCTCTCCCCTTTGCTCTTCCAAACGCAGAGACCGGAGGACAGAAGGTGATGTTCGTAATCAGAACGAATGGGACACAATCGTGCGGCTCCCATGCACGGACATCCCATAAGCACGCGGATAAATAAATAAGTGTGCACGGCCGATCGATCGTGCGTGATCAAAAAGGGCAACGGGTACAATAATCCCTTAAGTTAAATTTTATTACATTTTTAAATGCACGGATGCTGCCGTGGTGTTAAGGTTCAGCGCACTGGTACTTGCAGCGCAGAGTTCGTTGGTTCCATTCGATTCGATCTCGCGGCGCGGCGTTTAAAACGAACTGGGGCGTGAGCTTGTTCAATGTGTCCGCCTTGGTGCACCAGGCCGTATGGATGGGTGGGGTAAAGTGTGGTGGGGTATAGTGTGGGCACTCCCGCCTCTTCCAAGACGTCTGGTCAGCTTGGAATAAGCTCTGGAGATGCTAAGGCTCTGGAGAGCTCCGTCGAGGGAAGGCCCTTCTGCCAGCAGTGGTGCGAGTAAACAATTGCAGGGCTGCTCCTTTATCTTCCACATTTATTTTTAACAGAGCAAGAGATGCATTTTCCAGGGGATCTCAGCGGCAGCTCTGCGGTATCTACTTCTGCGAGCCGTTCTCTAAGAAGAAGAAGGAAAAGGGGTTGAGGTTTCCGATTTTATTCTTAATTTCGTGAGGTGCCGCCAAAAGCCACAATTGGGATACAATTTGCAGAAGAATTGTCCACTTCAGCATTTTTTCTTGCTGTGGTTGTGCCACCTGATGAGGATTGCTTGTGTTGAGATTTAAACGTCATGATTTGTTTTATTTTATTTTATTTCTACCTACGTGACTTTACCGAAACAACCAAAGAGTATGGATTCCTGCAGTCACGAAAGCTTCAAATCAAGATTGAAAAAACCCCATTTAATTACAGGAAGTGTTTGCGCAAATTAAGATGTTTCTGTGGAAAGTGGTGTAACAAGAGGTAAAGCCGTGAGCAGAAAAAATACTTCATGGAAAATAGTCCTCGGTGTAAATGTTATTAGTATCACGGCACTTTCCTCGAAAAGCAACAAACACTCATTCTAGCTATATTACTGTACGAAAATTAGATTTTTTTAAAGTTCTAGAGTAAGATGTGCTAAATTCGGCGTTAGCCCATCGAGCAACTCTGAGAATAATACGCATCTCGTGGCATAATGGATTTTAAAGTCGTTTAAATCTCAAGGCGCTTACAGTTTAAAAAAAAACACTCTTCGCTTATTGCGCCGGTTTGTAATGATACGTTATAATGTAGCGATTTAAAAGTGCATCAGCGCATTATGAAACTATTAAAATGTGTTGATTATTTTATGGAAATGAGCGCAAAACAAAACATTGTTTATGTAGAAATTAAGTGTAACTGAATCTGGGAATGTGCGAAATTAATAAATTAAACATGCATCATTACCGAGTCTCTCTGCTTTGCAACGTACTGACTTTGCCATCCATACACACAGTCAGTTAAATAACAGGTGAAGGTGCGGCCCTGCAATTGCTAGCGAACGAAACTGCTGGCAGAAGGGGCCTCTACTAGAATGCACTCTAAAGGGCATTTGGCCTACTCTACCACATTCGTCTTTCGTATGACTGCTGATGTAGATACAGAACTACAATTTCACATTGAGGTGGTCAAGCCAGACAACCGTGTCAGGAGCAGTAGCGGAGTGTATCGCTGTGATGTCTCCGTTGTATTTGTGGATCGTGGCATTGCGTCGATATACGTTGTACGGTCAATTTTGAATGACCACCACAGTCGTACACTCCTGGAGAGTTTTTAATTTTCCATTTGTGCATCATGTATCCGCACCCACTGCCATGGTTTGTTTAGGGTGGACCATGAGCTACACATTGATCAGACGCCTTCGAACAGGTGGTAGTGCCCACACTCTTTGTGCCACCGATCGTAGACTTCACTGTGGCTGTGCCCATTGATACTGCTGCTGGGTGGACGGAAGCAGTGGGTAGGAGATTTACGAAAGAGGCACTGTCGTGTCAACTGCTTCGCCAGACGATGGCATCAAACTGGAGACCAGTGGATTGCATGTCCAGTGCGCTGCTAACCATTACACCACTGACAGCATCTTCGTGATAAGAGTTCCGATATATTAATGTAATCAATGCACAAAATAAAAGTGTACCATACCGCATTTAGTGGGTCACTTCTGATGCCACGTTAACGACCACCCCGATCTTGCACCCTCGCCCTAAACGACAGACGCTCTCAACCCAATAACTGACAAGTGAAGCGGCGAGCACGTAAACTTTGACGGCACACACAAAACAACCCACGACACCGTGCCCAGGGCTTTGAGTCAGCAGGTGGGCAGGATGTTTGTGGAGGGAGATCAGAGGGGCTGGGACGACGGCGGGCAAGAGAAAAGGAAGTTCCGGATGTGGGAAGGAATTAAGAAAGGAAGCCGTGGTAAGTGGCTGTGGATGCTTAATGAGAGTGATTGTGATGGTGGCCTTTATTTGAATTCTGACCCAGCGCCAATCAGATGTGACACTCAAGCCCCCCAAGTGTTCCTCACTAAACAAACAACAGTCGGGATTTTGATTTTTTTCTTCTTCACGTCGAGGCCGCGAGACAGCCCAGCACAACACAACGGTAACGCACAGGAGACCTCTGAATGTCATGGGGGTTACGTTCTTGGAAAAGTGCCGCAAAAGCCAAAACTGCGATATTCAATACTTAAGCCTTAATACCGAAATAAAGGGGCTCGGTCAAAGGCAACCAACAATAGACAACATCAACATTTAAAAAAGTACTGTACTGTATGCCAAATAAACTACAACAAAAGAATTGAAATAAACATGTAAAAGAACAATACAAAAACCATTTCTAAACAATGCATAATATAACTACTGAATAAATACTGTACTTACTGATGATGACGATGATCCCAAGTTTGTGTGTGTTCGTCGGCGAGTGACGAGCGGTTGTGTAGTGGCGAGTGCACTACGAACCCGGCGACTCGAGTTCGATTTCCACACACGGCCAACACCAGTGGCGATTGTCTGGACCAGTCATGGGCCTCCCCTAGGTCAACTCAGCCTTAAATGAGTACCTGGTGCGATGTGTAAATGTCGCAATGAGGGAGACAAGGCGGCCGGACGTGGTGCTGGCCACCCACTCCCTGGTGTGCCGTTCCGGCCTTCATAGGTGCTCGCTAACAGCACTTGAGCCAACAGTCTGTTCATAGGCTCTGTGGGGGATATTTTAATACAGAAAAGTGGAGGCGAGGGTTGGTGGACCGGGCAAATTACAAGTGCTTCTAAACGCCCTTCCCGTGGGCATTGAGGTGGTGCCATACGGTGGTGCCATCCTATCGAAGTGGTGCCATACCGTGGTTGGCACGTTCGCAGGTGTTTGTTGCGTTGCAGCAATGTGTGAGAGTTCTAGATTTGAAGCTTTCGTGACTGCAAGGATTCATACTCTTAGTTCTTTCGGTAAAGTCACGTAGGTAAAAAATGAAATTAAAATTAATAAAAATAATAATAAAAAATGAAATAAAAATCACGACGTTTCGGAGGAAACACAAGTCTCCGTCATCAGGTGGGACCGTCACAGCCATTTTTTAACCTACGTGACTTTACCGAAAGAACTAAGAGTATGAATGTGTGAGAGATAGCGACGGCTCGGGGAGGCCTTCATCCAGCATCATGGACACTGTAAAATGTCTCACTCCATGGGAGGTGAAATACATGGTCCACTGATGGTGGGGAAAATAAAAAATGTAATGTTCATCATGAGATGTATCCAAGCAACTTTGGCGACATTCTCCCGCTTACGTGCTTATTATGATCCTGCTTCTGTGGCATTTCAAAAATCATGACACGCGGCGGAGTATTTTCCCCTTCCAGGATTAGCGCCCTAAGTGTCAGGCCTTCCGAGGTCTATCGTAAAGCTCTCCGCTTGACAAACAGACCATGTTTGACTTCAGGATTTGTATGAATATAAGACTTCCAGAAAGTGGCAGTGATTTATTTTTTTGCATCGCCCGTTGAGTGTTTTCTGTAGGGCTTATGGAAATTTAATGAGATTTCCATGTTCGTAGTTCATGCACACAATCTCTTGTGTGTTTTGTATGTCTGTGTGTGTCTCACTTTAGTTTCATTGTTTTTTTGTTCTGCCTCCACCCCAAAACCCAAATTTTATCTGAATCGCATCATCGGCGTCATGAGACAAAAACATTTATCGCTCTTGCATAGCAGCGCAA
Source organism: Lampetra fluviatilis (assembly GCF_964198595.1). Lineage (NCBI taxonomy): Eukaryota > Metazoa > Chordata > Hyperoartia > Petromyzontiformes > Petromyzontidae > Lampetra > Lampetra fluviatilis. The sequence continues at coordinate 5,553,934 of NC_136320.1, read as the reverse complement.
TCACCTCGTGTTAGCCAACGGTCCATGGAAGGAGACAATGCAGAACTGCTTCTGAATTCCCTGCGAGTGACCGCTTTTCCACACTAGGGGGCGGAACTCACCCATCCAAACATTGCTACAGAGAGTAAAGTTCGTCGCACAACAGTCAAATTAATATTTATTTTAATTCTCACCGCTTGAAATTAAGCTAGATTGAGTGCGCAACCAAATAAAATCTGATCTTAATCGCGTGCGGGATCCGAATTGAGTTGATCGATTAACCGTGCAAAAAAAGTCAGCCGCTCATTTCAGTTCCTGAAGAAGCTCCCAGTACGCAGTGCGAAACGTTGGACATCGCGCCAAACAAAAGGTGGTATTGACCCGAATATCCATTTGAGAGCCACAGTTTTATTATTATTATTGTCGGTCGGCCAGCGATAACGTTGTCCCTTGCTGCAGGGACCAAAACTCTTGCAAAGAGTTCTCGCTTCTTTTTCTCTTTGACTTTTTTTCTTTTTGTATTTACACTTCATTTTCTCGATCTCACCGTGACTACACGTTTTTTTGGAAAACTTCTCCGATGTGCCTTTGAGGATTGTCGGATTTGTGTTTTGAAGCCATTAGGGGGCTGCGCGCACACCTTCGTGTTTGTTTTTTTCTTCCAAAAGCCAGGCACTTCCGCTCCTTTTTTCCATTCCATTTTTGGATTGCGGGCAGAAACGCTTCCCAAACATTCTCTTTTCTCTTTTGCGACTGGAAATACCCACAGGTGCCAGTCTGATTCACATCACGTTCCATGGGTTACTTCTTGAAACGTTCATGACTCGGGACTCGTGAAGGGGCTCTAAGAGTCTGCGCCGGGGCACCGCGCCCACGCCTCTTCGCTGCACTTCACGGCGGACTCGCTCTGAGGGAGTCACTCTCTCGGCCCTGGTCTACGGTGGACTCGCTCTGAGGGAGTCACTCTCTCGGCCCTGGTCCACGGTGGACTCGCTCTGAGGGAGTCGCTCTCTCGGCCCTGGTCCACGGTGGACTCGCTCTGAGGGAGTCGCTCTCTCGGCCCTGGTTTACGGTGGACTCGCTCTGAGGGAGTCACTCTCTCGGCCCTGGTCTACGGTGGACTCGCTCTGAGGGAGTCACTCTCTCGGCCCTGTCTACGGTGGACTCGCTCTGAGGGAGTCACTCTCTCGGCCCTGGTTCATGGTGGAGTCGCTCTGAGGGAGTCACTCTCTCGGCCCTGGTCCACGGTGGAGTCGCTCTGAGGGAGTCACTCTCTCGGCCCTGGTCCACGGTGGACTCGCTCTGAGGGAGTCACTCTCTCGGCCCTGGTCCACGGTGGACTCGCTCTGAGGGAGTCGCTCTCTCGGCCCTGGTCCACGGTGGACTCGCTCTGAGGGAGTCACTCTCTCGGCCCTGGTCCACAGTGGACTCGCTCTGAGGGAGTCACTCTCTCGGCCCTGGTCCACGGTGGACTCGCTCTGAGGGAGTCACTCTCTCGGCCCTGGTCCACGGTGGAGTCGCTCTGAGAGTCGCTCTCTCGGCCCTGGTCCACGGTGGACTCGCTCTGAGGGAGTCACTCTCTCGGCCCTGGTCCACGATGGACTCGCTCTGAGGGAGTCACTCTCTCGGCCCTGGTCCACGGTGGAGTCGCTCTGAGGGGCTCCGCTCTCGCCGCACTGTGCAAGCGAGGCCGGAGCAGGGCTCACGTCTCTTTATTAATGATACTCTAATTTGATCTCACCGATGGTTTGTTGTCCAGTTAACATCACAAAGTCTTTAATTGGGCTGAAAACATCTTCACATGAAACGTAAAAAAGAAATGATACGATTCAGGACCCTTCTGAAAAAGTCTTTGGACTGAACGTCGCTTCCTGGGTAAATAAATAAATAAGCTCGTTGCATGACCATCAATATAATAACTGAAATTCTTCTTCTTCTTGGTTCTTTCGGTAAAGAACCAAGAAGATGAATCCCTGCAGTCACGAAAGCTTTAAATCGAAATTTAACTATAATTATTGTAATTATGTATAAACTAATTATTAATAATAACCTTCCATAATAATTATACTGATTATAATTGTTATTCTAATTATAATTATTATATACGTAGGAAACTTTTTTTTCATATTACAACTCACGCTTGATGATGAATACATTCAACTTTTGAGTAGAACGGCGGTGGTGGAAGCGTTTAGCGCGGTGCAACATGAACCCTACAACCTGAGTGTGATTCTCAATGAGTGATGACATCGGTGGCGAGTGATAATTGCTGTTGTTGCTGCTGTTGTTGTTGATGTTGTTGATGTTATTGTTGCTGGTACGCCTCGCTGAGTGGGTGGGGAAATCGAGTCAAGGTGTCTCGAGCAGTGCGACCGTCATGGGCGAAGGGCGGTGAAATGGCCCGTTAAGCCATCTCCATATGGCAGACACGCGGGGAGCCCTTCATCAGTGAGTTGACGAAGGACTCCCCATTATTATTATGATCACAGCTGGGAGTATGAGTCCATTACATTGATTCTTCGACTAAAATTATAACCAAACGCTTCCTTTTTTGAGGTCCATTAACTTCGCCTCCATTTAAAAATGGTGGCCGCCCCAGCACCCTGCCAGCCGAAACTCCCGAAAAGCCACGCCCAGCGTGACGCGGCAGATCATGAAGATGACGTCACCAACACCTGCCCATCACCTCCCGTCCAGCGGCACACGTGTGAAATTAGGTGTGACTCCCCCCCAGAACTGTTTGGGCCCCATCCGATTAGTCCAGTAACGATATATATTTTTTATAAATCGGTACAGCCAATGATTACTTAAATAACCAGATTACGGCCCCGATCTAATTATGTTTTGTTATCAGCCAGCAGTTGCTGGTTCTCCGCAATGTCATATCAAGCATAGAGATCCAATATGTATATTATTGTACAAAATTACCTACATTTTGTACAATATGTATATTCTTTGGCCACATCTGGCCAGGATTGACGCGTTACGAACACGGGGCACAGGAAACTGTGACACGATGTGTTTGTCGTGTCGGGGGTTGTCCTGCCCGCGATTACGCGACCTCGCCGGCAGCCCGGCCGCCTCGTATTGAACACGCAGTAATATTACAGCGATGTTCATACTCAGCTTTACCCCGTCTCTATCGTCTTTCTGGAGGAGATGGGAGGGCATCTGGCATTTTCAGCGGGGATTTGCGTGATCCCTGGATATATCCGCAGCCGTGCAATTGATTTTGTTTCTCTCTCTCTCTGAAGTCACTCCGCTACATGCACCCGTGGCTCGTACAGTGCTCTTTCCACTGATTACCACCAAGAGGGAATACAAAGCAACAACCGATACAACGCGTACAGTTCTCGCCGGCGTGCAAAGCGCTTCGTTTGTCGCCGGCGCAGGGAATATTTATCGATTCGTTTCCTGCCGGCACGTGCTTTTCACGGTGCGTCTCTGTGATTACAAATATTCGTCATCGTCAGCTTTGATCAGCCCGCTGCTGCATGAAAGCCTCCCCAAGCCGTTGCTACCTCTCATGATCCTGCGATGGAATGAATCCACCTCGCCTCTGCACACGAGAGGATTTCTCCTCGGATGCGTTCCATCCCTTGGCTGCCAGACCCCGCCACGGTGGCTAGGAGATGTTAACTACCTCGCCTGATACACAGGAGGTCGTGGGTTCAATCCCGACCCCGACGATGTCTGCTGTATATTTGGAGTTGACATGTTCTCCCCGGGTTTTCCCTCCACATTTAAAATCAACGTCACGCGTTTAGACTATTTGGCTGCTATACATTTCCACGTGACAAGCCACTGCGTTGAGTTATAATTTGTGCCCAGGTCGCTTCTGAAAAACCGCAAGAAAGCTCAGTGAGTCTTACCGAGTACAATAAAAAATAGTCAATAGTCACATTTTCCTGCCCAAGCCAAATGACATAAATCACCTGCGCATGTCCTCCAATCCAAATGATCCTCTCTCAATCTTTCACTGCTGCCACCTCTCTGGGTGGCAGTTCCCATACATCGGCCACATTTATTAATCACGTGACAACTGTATTTGTTGGCTGTCGGGTGGAGGAGGGTTGTACGACACGCCGTGTTACTCGCGCGATCCGAACCTGAGAATAAATGTTGATTTCAGCATTGTCAAATGTGGGTGCTTAGTTTAACGATTGCGTTTTTAACTCCCCCCCCCCAAAAAATATTATTTTGAAATTTTCTCTGATGGAGTGTGTTCGCAATGACTGCAGCTGTGCCTTCCTCGAATAACAACAACAACAAGAAATGTTTACAGGGCCCAATACTTCATCATTCAGCCTCTTAATTGCTTTCAAAGCTGTTGTCTTTAAACATTATTAATGTTAAAGATGTGGCGAGAGAGGAAAAAAACCCTCCAACAATCTGCCGCATTGCAAATGATATTTCTTTTCAGAATGTAACTATTTTAATGTAGTTATAAAGCCATTACAGAAATGAAATCGACTGTAGAATTGCTAATGAGCAGTCTAATACTTTTTCAGACACGGCCTCTCTGCTGTCTAACTGGATTGTCGCGATGTCGTTCCGTACGACGCGATACGATAGCACGTTTTGCATCACGACGATTATCGTCATTATATGTTAACATGTTTCACATGACGATTTAAAAACTGGTCATCAGAAAGTATTTTTTACCTTTAATTCTCATAAGAATAGGTCTCCCCCTTTTTTCTGGCAACAAAACAGGTGTTAAGATGTTAAAACACCAAACTGAAACATTTTACAAGCAGTCATGTCTGCATTAACCACAATGCTTGTGGTAAAAATACAAAAAAAATTCCTGACAGTATGTGTGCATTGTCTTTGAAACGGATTGGTCCACACCAGAGACAGCTTTCTTTAGAGCCTAGTCTCAAACAGTGTTAGACCACACAAGTGCAGTCTCCAACTTCTTGTTATACACTCGATTTCTCTCCTGGCATCTCTTACGTGTGTGCTGTGAAGGAGGGCCAATGGCCGCAACGTTGCCTTATATATTTGTTTCTATGAAGGCCACACAATGTGCTTTCTGAACCAATCGAGTTGCTGTTGTTTTGTGCTTGTGCACCACTGCCAAACCCAGCAGTATCATCATCATCATCATCACGCACGTATGTAAGTATGTTGAACTTCTTTCGCACCGTACGTAGCCAACCGTGCTAATCGGAGGTACTTGGTCATTGTAACGTTACGGTTGTATCGCCACATTTGTTATGCTTCGGTGTACGAATAAAAGTGAGAATTTCTTCAGCTGCAGTTCACTCAACATGACCCCTGCCTCTAGAAGTCTCCTTGAATGATTGCAACTTTTCAATCTCTCACGTTTACAATGCTGCTCTCCAATTTGATATCTTTTGTGTTTCTAATTTAATAGGAAAGCCTACGACCAGATCACCCGCGATGCAGCAACTTGCATTGCTTCGGAATCTAAGCAGAGTTGACGTTGGAATTCATGAAAGATAACGAATAAACAATAATAACACACAAGCAGAATTATCAACACGTTGAATTAGATTAAGCAATCCAAAAGAGCATTATGCCTCACACTTGCATTACAGTAGGCATGCAATGATCCTTAAATGACAAAATTTTTTCACACATTTGTCAATAACATTACAAATAAAAGTGTATCATAGGAGACATTCTTTGGTTCTTTTCGGTTAAGAAAAGAACCAAAGAATAATTCCTGCAGTCACGAAAGCTCCTAAATTAAGATCATAGGAGACGTTTCAGGCAATGTCCCTTGTCCATAGCACATAGAGAGGCGAGAGAGAGAGATTAGAGAATGATGGTTGACGACTGCACATGACACCATGTGGCCTGATGAAAATAAAAATGTTAAAATGTTTCCCAACGAACAGTTTTTAAATTGGAATATGAATACAGGAATGACACTATTAGCAGCCACTAAGTATAATATAATACATTCAATAATAATGTTCAAACGTGCATTACTAAAGAATATGACTTCAATTTGTGAGTTAAAGTGTATTCGTTTTAGCACTTTCCAAATCAATGTTGAAAGCATTAATGCATCAGCTTCGTTTTTAGATTATTTGGCTGCTATGAAATGTCCACATGATAAGCCACTTTAGTTGAGCTATCATTTATGGCTAGGTCACTTCTGAAAAATAAGCCAATAACTCAGTGAGGTAGTTAACATTTCACCACCGCGGGCTCTGGGCAATGTATGGCCTCCAGCCAATCGCCTCCGATTAGCAGAGTTCGAGACGTACGGTGCAAAAGAAGTTCAACATACGTACGCACAATCAGAACACGCGCTCGCCGGGGCGTGGCCAGCCAGCCAGCCAGACAGCCATCAAAACATGTTTCTAATATTGTACGGGATAGAAGTAGAAATGTATTGGCCTTCTTCTCCATCATTTTTTCCCGTTGTGGTATTGGCATCATGCCACGAGTCAAAGAATCCATTGGGAAATCTCAGAGAGGAGTGTAGCTCCCGTGTGTCAGCACAAGAGAGTGTCGTAAAACTTCTGAAAACCCCTCCAGTGGATTTTTTATGTTTACACAACGAGGTACTTGAATTGAGCCAATTAAGGGAACATTGTTTTTTCTTCTTCATATGGGCAGTCATCGGTGACCGGTCTTAGGCCATCACCATCAACTCATCACACTTGAGAAACCAGGCTTATTCACAAGGGGCTGATATGCATATTTGAGATAAAGGCCTCAGTGCTGCTGCTGCTGCTCCTGCCTCTGAGCCACCACGGTCACTTCGAACATTGATTAAACAAATTATTTGGCGATGCTTCGTTGGCAGTGGTGCTTAAGCACAAAATAATAAAACACTCAACACGTTCGTCAATAGCACCGTGGCCTTGAAAGGAAAGGTATATATAAAATACTGCACATCTGTGAAAAATAGTTTTTAGCTCATCGGATTCCTGCAGTATAAATAAATATTCTGATTCTGAATGGGTGACGTTTCGGGTGGCGTTGTGGGATGCAATCAGCATAAATGACGCTTTCTAAAATGAAATTATTATTATTTTGATTGCTATTCTCACGGTCCCAACGGTACAAGAATTCATATATATTGTAAAGGTACAAGTTGCCGTATATCATTTGTTAACACGACGCCTGGACGCAGGGCACAGTCTCTATATTGCTGGTTGTGCACGCACGGCAGTGGTCTCCAGCTGGAGATGCGCGACCGAGCGCGTTGAGAGGGCCGGGTGTGCGGGCTGACGGCTGCCTCCTGCCGCACTGCGCCTCGACCAATCGACAGAGGAAGGTGGTGGGCGGGATTGCTGGATCGACCACTGAACGGCACGGAGAGTTCGTCTGTCCTCGCTTGCGAACCGTCAGGTTCTTATTCTTAGGTTTTTTCGGTAAAGTCACGTAGATTAAACATCAAAATTAATGAAAATAAAATAAAAACAAAAATTACGACGTTTCGGAGGCAACACAAGTCTCCGTCATCAGGTGGGACCGTCACAGCCGAATTAGCTGCATTCCCTGTAAAGTAATACCCCGATATACGTCTCCCCGTTTTACGACGTTTCACAAACACGTCGTCCATGTATTATTAACACCGCTACTCGCTGACGATTTGCGTCGCCTCAACCCCACGCTTACGTCGCTGATTGCATTGTCCGTCCTTTCTCGTGACTCGTCGCCTCTCAGACTCCGCCTCTGCCACCGAGGCTGTGCAAATCGCTTCGATTGACGTCGTCTCAATATTCGTCGTCACACCTTTCAGGAACGCATCGCCGACGTAAACCGGGATATCGCTGCGACTCAGAAACGACCGCTGAACCGCTGCGACTGGCGCGGCACGCCGCCTCTGAGACTGGACGTGCAGATGTGGCTGCGTGTGTCGGAGGTCATCCCTTGAGATCCTGGGTTTGAATCCCGGGTTTAGCCACCTGTGATACAAACCGTGGTCTCAAACGCAGTGAGTGGCTGGCCTTAGACTGGTCACGAGTGACAGCACAAAAACCCCCAACATTACATTTAGTTCTGCATTTAATATGAATAAATGCCAGCGCTGAGAATTAAAAATATTGGTTTGACTATCATGCGACAGCCATTACTTAGTAGTCGGCAGTGCGGGTGGGACAATTCTGGCCTCTACTGTATGGAATAGAGGTCACTTCGAAGGGTTCTCAGAAGCAGTTCTGTAATATCCACTCCTGCGGGCCCTTCCATAACATGGGTGGGGGAGGTTGCAGTGTGCTCAGCGAGAGTCCAACTGCATTCATGTCACGGCGTGGCGGCGATATCACCAAAAATGGGAAGCGAAAAAACACAAAAACAATAAAAAAAATAAGCGATCCTTGAATTGAATCGTGACGAGGCTCGGCTCCAGCTCCTTTCGGATGGTGGCCCCAGCAGAGCTGTTGCTGCTGCGTGAGGGGCTACCGTCAACAGTGATTAAATCGCTAAGGGCAGTGAACCCGGGTGGGCCAAAGAGTAATTTTGAGGGGTGCAGAGCCCAGTCCAGATCTCACCGAGTGTCAGCCCATGATGGCGACCCTGAATCACAAAGCATCGTCAGATTCCAGGGGAGGCGAATCGTTCCGTAGCTACATGAATCGCCATGGCCCCACGCCCCCTAACTGCCTGCCCACATCTTCGGTGACCTCACGCCATGGCTAGGTAATCTCACCGGACACTCTCGCCTCTTTAACCCATCTGCCAACGGTGAGCGGCACACGCGTGTAAAGTGCGTGGGACACGCACTCTGCCCTGGTTATTCTTCATGGCACACTTACTGCTACTTTTTTGTTTTAATTTGACCAGGTAAGGCCCACTGAGCTGTATAGCTCTTTTTCAGAAGAGACCTGGACACAAATGATAGCTCAGCGAAGTGGCTCATCACGTGGAAATGTACAGCAGCCAAATATTCTAAACGCATGACGTTGATTCTAAATGTGGAGGGAAAAACCGGAGGACCCGGAGAAAAATCCACGCGACCACTCCAAATGTACAGCAGGTGTCAGGGTTGGGATTAAACGCACGACCTCATTGATGCCATGCGAGGTATTTAACATCTCGCCAGCAGTGGCATGAGCAAGACTGTCCGGAGGCATCTTCATTGACTTGTTTGACACTGACACTGGCCACCTATTTGCGCTGGATACACGGCCGGGGTGAGGGCGCCGTGACGCCACCGCCGCGTTTCTTACCCGCCAGCACACCAGACAGCAAACCTTTAAATAAATAGAATCAAAATGTTTTACTTATCGGGACAAATCTGACCCTCATAGTGGTGAACTGGTTTGGCGTATTGCTAATCTGTGCTCGCCTCTTGTCCCGTGGACATCCATAATCAGAATCTCTATTCACACTCGAGGAATCCGATGAGCTATGAATCTCTTTAATCACCTGCCATCGGTGGCGAGCCTCTCTGATGTACAATGAACGACTCCACACACGGTGTGCTGCCCCCCCCCCTCTCTCTTCACGGCTCGGACTACGCAAAGAAAAGACCGCAAAGAGCCAGCGTCTAATTGTGAGCGCGCACGGAAATGTATCGCACCGTCGGCGATCATTACCACTGTAAATTTACGCGTGCTGAACTTCTTTCGCACCGTACGTACACCAAACGTGTTAACCGGAGCTGCGGTTTAAATTACATCAGAATAGTGCAGTAAATTAGATTTTCCAGCATGTTGTGTGGAGTTTGTCTGGTGCCAGGATGTAGAGTGGAGTTTGTCTGGTGCCAGGATGTAGAGTGGAGTTTGTCTGGTGCCAGGATGTAGAGTGGAGTTTGTCTAGTGCCAGGATGTAGAGTGGAGTTTGTCTGGTGCCAGGATGTAGAGTGGAGTTTGTCTAGTGCCAGGATGTAGAGTGGAGTTTGTCTGGTGCCAGGATGTAGAGTGGAGTTTGTCTAGTGCCAGGATGTAGAGTGGAGTTTGTCTGGTGCCAAGATGTAGAGTGGAGTTTGTCTGGTGCCAGGATGTAGAGTGGAGTTTGTCTGGTGCCAGGATGTAGAGTGGAGTTTGTCTGGTGCCAGGATGGAGAGTGGAGTTTGTCTGGTGCCAGGATGTTGAGTGGAGTTTGTCTGGTGCCAGGATGTAGAATGGAGTTTGTCTGGTGCCAGGATGTAGAGTGGAGTTTGTCTAGTGCCAGGATGTAGAGTGGAGTTTGTCTGGTGCCAGGATGTAGAGTGGAGTTTGTCTAGTGCCAGGATGTAGAGTGGAGTTTGTCTGGTGCCAGGATGTAGAGTGGAGTTTGTCTAGTGCCAGGATGTAGAGTGGAGTTTGTCTGGTGCCAGGATGTAGAGTGGAGTTTGTCTGGTGCCAGGATGTAGAGTGGAGTTTGTCTGGTGCCAGGATGGAGAGTGGAGTTTGTCTGGTGCCAGGATGTTGAGTGGAGTTTGTCTGGTGCCAGGATGTAGAATGGAGTTTGTCTGGTGCCAGGATGTAGAGTGGAGTTTGTCTGGTGCCAGGATGTAGAGTGGAGTTTGTCTGGTGCCAGAATGTAGAGTGGAGTTTGTCTGGTGCCAGGATGTAGAGTGGAGTTTGTCTGGTGCCAGGATGTAGAGTAGAGTTTGTCTGGTGCCAGAATGTAGAGTGGAGTTTGTCTGGTGCCAGGATGTAGAGTGGAGTTTGTCTGGTGCCAGGATGTAGAGTGGAGTTTGTCTGGTGCCAGGATGTAGAGTAGAGTTTGTCTGGTGCCAGGATGTAGAGTGGAGTTTGTCTGGTGCCAGGATGTAGAGTGGAGTTTGTCTCGTGCCAGGATGTAGAGTGGAGTTTGTCTGGTGCCAGGATGTAGAGTGGAGTTTGTCTGGTGCCAGGATGTAGAGTGGAGTTTGTCTGGTGCCAGGATGTAGAGTGGAGTTTGTCTGGTGCCAGGATGTAGAGTGGAGTTTGTCTGGTGCCAGGATGTAGAGTGGAGTTTGTCTGGTGCCAGGATGTTGAGTGGAGTTTGTCTGGTGCCAGGATGTAGAGTGGAGTTTGTCTGGTGCCAGGATGTAGAGTGGAGTTTGTCTGGTGCCAGGATGTAGAGTCGAGTTTGTCTGGTGCCAGGATGTAGAGTGGAGTTTGTCTGGTGCCAGGATGTAGAGTGGAGTTTGTCTGGTGCCAGGATGTTGAGTGGAGTTTGTCTGGTGCCAGGATGTAGAGTGGAGTTTGTCTGGTGCCAGGATGTAGAGTAGAGTTTGTCTGGTGCCAGGATGTAGAGTGGAGTTTGTCTGGTGCCAGGATGTAGAGTGGAGTTTGTCTGTTGCCAGGATGTTGTGTGGAGTTTGTCTGGTGCCAGGATGTAGAGTGGAGTTTGTCTGGTGCCAGGATGTAGAGTGGAGTTTGTCTGGTGCCAGGATGTAGAGTGGAGTTTGTCTGTTGCCAGGATGTAGTGCGGAGTTTGTCTGGTGCCAGGATGTTGTGTGGAGTTTGTCTGGTGCCAGGATGTAGAGTGGAGTTTGTCTGTTGCCAGGATGTAGAGTGGAGTTTGTCTGGTGCCAGGATGTAGAGTGGAGTTTGTCTGTTGCCAGGATGTAGTGTGGAGTTTGTCTGTTGCCAGGATGTTGTGTGGAGTTTGTCTGGTGCCAGGATGTAGAGTGGAGTTTGTCTGTTGCCAGGATGTAGTGTGGAGTTTGTCTGTTGCCAGGATGTAGTGTGGAGTTTGTCTGTTGCCAGGATGTAGAGTGGAGTTTGTCTGGTGCCAGGATGTAGAGTGGAGTTTGTCTGGTGCCAGGATGTAGAGTGGAGTTTGTCTGGTGCCAGGATGTAGAGTGGAGTTTGTCTGGTGCCAGGATGTAGAGTGGAGTTTGTCTGGTGCCAGGATGTCGAGTGGAGTTTGTCTGGTGCCAGGATGTAGAGTGGAGTTTGTCTGGTGCCAGGATGTAGAGTGGAGTTTGTCTGGTGCCAGGATGTAGAGTGGAGTTTGTCTGGTGCCAGGATGTAGAGTGGAGTTTGTCTGGTGCCAGGATGTCGAGTGGAGTTTGTCTGGTGCCAGGATGTAGAGTGGAGTTTGTCTGGAATTTTAAATGCAGATGTCAATATATTAAAGCATATCTATATTAATAGTACTGTATTAGTACCTCCCTGCCTGCAGGGGAACTCAATAAATGTTTGGCACCTGCATAACACCCGAGAATAATTGTACGTGTTCATACATATAACAACCAACAATACTTTTGGATTTTGGATTATTTCGAGTGACACCGTGGGAGAGTCGTAGCTGAGTGGACCTATGAAACCACCTGAGTTGAATTCCCGGCCATGGTCACACGTCGCTGGGATGTGATGTCCTGAGCCCTGCACGCTGACCAGCGTGGTGATGATCGAACACCCCCCAACCCCGCCATGATCAATACAGCACGGGAAAGTCTTCATCCAGCAGTGGGTTGACAAACGGCTGTAAACCGTTATTATGAGTAACAATGACATGAACGTCCCGTGCGTTAACTGTGTGTTGTAAGCGTGACATTGTGTCTTGTGCAGGCTGCAGTTGAGGCTCAGTGGTTATCGTACTCTGTGCGGTGAACCCAGTGACCTGAGTTTAATTCCCTCTGGGCATCTGCTAACACCAGTGGCAAGTGCTATCTGGACTGGTTGGAGCCTACCTCCTTCACGAAGCCCGCACTGACCAGCGCGCTGAAGTCACAACGCCCATCACCGCATTGGGATCCTAGGATGGAATGCGCTTTATAAATTGTAATTATTGTTATGACCGACATGGGAACACCTTCATCCAATCGTGGATTGACAACGGGCTCTCATTTTTTATTATTAATTCTTAGTATTGTTGTGTGATTCTGCAGTGACCAATATTCTGATTCGTAATATATATTTTTGGATTAGATCGCGTAATTAGAACCGTAATGAACGTTTAATGTGTGAATGTTGAACTTCCTTCGCACCGTACGCAGACAACGGCGCTAATCGGAGGCGTGAGAGAAGGACACCAAACACAGAAAAGCAGTTCTCAAGAAAAGAGTTTTACATTTAGATTTAAAAGTGCATAGCTTCAGTGGCTTCCTAATATCGAAAGGAAGAGCGTTCCAGACGGCCTCAGAAGTGCGGTCGCCCGTGAGATTGCGACGACTGGACACGGCGTTGCGCTCGAAACCGTGACCGCGGAGAGAGGCGGCGAGCAGCGTGGTTCGTGATGGATATTTAGAACGTGCCAATGTCAAGCGTGGAGAGCGTAGGGAAGTGGCTGGCGCAGGGGGAGGGGGTGAGGGCTGCATCAGCATTCGCTAATTGTTTAAAGACAAACAGTGAATGAACGCAGGGGCACCGAGCACAGACCCTGCCTTGCAAAACACACAACCCCTCACTCGCCGCGTCAGCATTTCCTAATCAATGATCTAATTAACTGAGGTTTACACGGGTTCTTTTGAAAAAGTCAGCACTTACGGCAGTTAGCAAATTGTGGAATTTGTCTCTCATTAATTTGTGGAATTGTGCGTAATTTAATGGATAAAATACTGAACTTTATTCTCGCCCCTGCCGTACAATGTCTCTCGCTAGTTAACGAGCAAAACTGGATTAATGAACCGTGCTTAAAAATGCCATTTGAACAAGGCACAAACTTGCTCCGCTAGCGGTACTTAAGAACCCCAGAGTGCACAGGCAAGATGCAATTGTGTGGATGTGATTTTATTTGTGCCCCTTCCTTCGGTCTCACTCGCGACACTCTCCTGCCCCGTGCCATCAAGCCCAGCGGTAGCGAGTTCGCCACTTGTTGCAGAAGTTCACCGTTTGGTTCCAGTGGCAGCTCTGGTTAATACTGCGGTGTGTGTGTGTGAAGCGTAATCATTACCCAGTGGCTTGTGTTTCACAGTGGATGCTGAAGAGCGCGTGGTGACATTCGCAAGAGGGGGCCATTGTGTGCCGGCATCAGGGTCCAGATTTTCCAAAATAATATGACAATTAACTACAAATTACTGAATTGGGATATACCCAGTAATCATCGCCCCCTAATGGCAGAGGTAACGCCCCAGGCCACTCTTGTAAATGAGAGCCATCCTGGTCTCTTTGAGTTCTCACCTGGTTAAACAAATTAGCTTGCAACTTGAATTCATTTAAAGTTATAATGGTGTCTTCATGTCTTTGTATATTTGAAAATAATGTTCCCATGCAAAAACAGTTGGGTGCAGTGGTGGCACGGTGCTCGACACAATAAACTATGAATCTGGTGACATCAGTGATAAGTGGTATCGAACTAGTCCGGGACCATACCTTCACCAATATGCATTGGTCTACATGGTCTGATGCTTCGTTTAATTACGATCGTTCCGTCTCTGAGACTGAACAGTGTATGTGACTGCCATGTGAGAGACACTGCTTGCACGGAGACATGAAGTCTGTTCCCTCCAGTGGTTGAAGCCATTGAAGCGACTTCAGTTGTCACGTCCCTGCAATGCAATTCAGATTTATGGAGCAGCTAAATGCAGCCGATACCTCAAGACATTAAATGTAAATTAACACATTCCTGCGGAGGGAGCTGGTAGGAACGTTGGGTTGCTTGGTCAATGGCCAGGGTCAAGGGCGGCGTGGTGTATTCCGCAAATATGCTCGACTGTGAGGGCGGGCACAAGCCGGCGTGAGTAGGTTAAGCGTTGAGTTTTATAAGGGCACCACGGGGTGACCAGCTCCTCCCTACCCAGCCCCACCCCTCCCACCCCCCACCCAGCCCCTCCCCACCCTCCCCTCCCCACCCAGCCCCTCCCCACCCTCCCCTCTCCACCCAGCCCCACCCCTCCCATTTTTGGATGCACGACGGACGGACGGACACAAGAATCCCCTGTGGGCTGGTGTAACCAGGAGGTTCCTACCAATATTACATACACAGCAGAGGAATACCGCCAAACACCGGGACAATATATCACTGTTGTAATCAGCCATGATCTATCCGCTGCTGCGAGTAGGTCTCTGCTGTTAAATGTCAAGGTCCTGCTATGTAGCAATCTCTCTCGCCTCCGAAACACACGCTGATTTCATTGCTAAACTCACACAATGCGGTGATTTTATTTCCTGCTGCCAATCTCTGACACAGGGGAGTGGCACTGTGTGCGTTGGACTTGGTCTATTGTCGTCCTTGGGCAGTGCCACGTAGACTCCCTGAGGCCTAAGGCAGGAGTAGGCGTTGATAGCTACACTGCACTGATGATTCCTAACTATGATGAAACCAGTATACGGTTGTCAAAGTGCTATTGGGGCAGTGATGTGGCTCAGTGGTAGGGCGTTTGCTGCTCGTTACAGAGCTTGACAGTTAAAATACAGCGGCCGCCCTGGTTAATACTGCGGTGTGTTTGGACCAATATCATAATACCGGCCGTCCGATTCACAGTGGACGTTAAAAATCCCGTGACATCATTCGTAATAATTTAATTATGTACAGACCTTCACGGTCTAAATTTGAAAAATAAACCCGGCAAATTACTCGGTTGGAATAAACGTAGCATTCACTGCTGTGAATTCTTGGCAGGATTCTCCTGAAAAGGAGTGATGAGACTCAGTTAAACTTTTCTTGGTAAAAAAGCGTAATCATGATAATAATTAATTGCATGTTATTGCCGCTGGCTAAAAAATAAATGCCTGCAATCTTGACTCTGTTTAGTCATTTGGTCTAAAACAAGGCATTGCATTACACACAGAGTGTGGTGATATCACGTGACGTGCAAGGCACGATGGGATGACCAATCCCAGAGTCACAATTCTACCTTTGCGCTCTATAAATCACCGTTTGTGTGTATTATTACTTTTAGGGGTCAACGCAGTCTATCATTTATCTAAAGCTGATAAGAAAAAAATTGGTAGCGCTTTGCGAGACGTCAACATCGGTCAAGCAGCTGAGCAAACTTGGCCCCCTCCATCGTGACAACGTCTCAACGATAACCTCCCCTTACGTTACACAGCGCCCTTCGTGCAAATTCACAGCGCAAGAAAACGATGTGTGATTTGTAATGCTCGCAGATGTCGAACCGTAGACAAGAAAGCAAGACAGCCAAAACCGGCGTTAGCTGCAATTGCCAAAGCTCTGTGCTTCTATATTTTGGATGTTTGACCAACTCCATTAGTGAGCGTTCGTACGCGGGATTGCGTGGTTATTTTTTCGCCAGTGGCTCGGCACCGCCAT
Source organism: Lampetra fluviatilis (assembly GCF_964198595.1). Lineage (NCBI taxonomy): Eukaryota > Metazoa > Chordata > Hyperoartia > Petromyzontiformes > Petromyzontidae > Lampetra > Lampetra fluviatilis. The sequence continues at coordinate 5,537,890 of NC_136320.1, read as the reverse complement.
TGGAGGTGACTTCCACCCCATGGCTCATTCCAACGGGGAGACGCGTTGACTTGTTTAGATAATGTCCACGTAAAATGTTCAAGATGCAGCCCGCTGATAATCAGGAGAGATATGTTACTTAGGGCACCACGGTGGCGAGATGCTTCCTACCTCTCGTTGGTAAAGAAGAGGTCGTGCGTTCCATCCAGACCCTGGCACCTGTAGATTTAGAGTTTGCATGTTCTCTCTCCCTGCAGTCGTCTGGTTTTATCTCCCGGGTTTTTCCCACCACATTTAGAATGAACGTACGTTTAGAGTATTTGGCTGCTCTCCATGTATTTCCACGCGATGAGCCACTTCGTTGAGATATCATGTGTGGCCAGGTCGCTTCTGAAAAAGAGCTCCACGGAGCAGTGGGGGCTTACGTGACTTGTTAAGATAATGTGTGCGTCAAACTTTTACAAAGCCGTCGAGAGTATAAACTTACATGTAAATTAACACGTTAGAAAGATGTAGCCCCCTGAGAAAGGGAGAGATATGTTACTTAGATGAAAAAAGAAAATGTTTCATAATCTAATCATTTGTAGAACACGCAGGACTGGGCGTTCACTGTGCACTGACAATGAGTGAAAGATATAAACGCTCACACATTCACAATTTTGCTCATTTGCATCTTGGGAAATGTTTTTCTCCGTGATAAGTTGAACAATTTAGTAAAACTAGAATTAACAACGCGTGGATTATGCGACGCGTTCTATCGTGCGTTTATCTCTGGAAGTATTTCATTAGCGACGTGGAAATTAATGGGTAGTTGTCAGGACAAAACGCCGTTGTATGTTTGTAAATATATCTTCTTTGTTCAATGGTCAATTTGGCCAATTTTGTTTTATATACAGGGCAAGTCTAGTTATGTTTATATCGGATCCTCTTTTCGAGAGTTACGGTAGTCCCCTCTTGCTATGAGATGTTAAATGCCTCGCCTGGTATTAATGAGGTCGTGCGTTTGATCCCAACCCTGACACTTGCTGTACGTTCGGAGTCTGCGCATCTCTCTCCCCGTGGTTGCGTGGTCGTGTCTCCCGGCCCTCCACATTAAGCATCAACACGCGTTCAAAGTATTTGGCTGTTATACATTTCCAGATGACAAGCCACTTCGTCGAACTGCCATTGGCGGCCACGTTGGTTTCTAAATAAAGAGCTGTACAGCTCAGTGGGCCTTACCTGGGAGAATACAACGAGTTGAGTTATTCGTTTACCGACAGCGAGACTCACGGACAGATCTAAACGCTTTCGATCGTGGCGGTTGGAAGGCGTCAACGTAGTTAACTGCCCTCTTCTTGACGATGGCACGGGCACAGTTTGATCCGCTACCAGCTCCGTCTCGTGGAGCGTCCGCGAGCGTGGAGCGTGCACGCGGCCCGTGGCCGTCATCATCATGCTGCCGCCGCGACGCCGTGTCGTGTCCGGCGCGTCGCCGCTGTTTAACATTTAAACACCGCGATGATTAAACACGGCCCTATCAAAGTAAAGGGCACCGAGGGAGAGTTCGCGGGCAAGCCTGGCGGTACGCGGCGGCCCGCGCGGTGGAACAACATTTCTGCGCCCATTAATCACCGGCCGCAAATTTGCGAGCGTTCGATTGACACGCACCGGGGCCGTTTGATGAGAAATGACATCTTTACATTCGGCCGGTGACATGCACTGCACTCGTATGCCCTCAGACAACAGAATGCGCACACACGCAAGCAATGCCTGCACACACACTCGGTGGAAACACACACACACACAAAGCAGACACAAGAGAAGGCAAAGACAGGCAGATACGAATTATTCGTTGCTGCTGCTGGGTTGGCAGTGGTGCACCAGCACAAATAACGACAACAACAAGGCAAGGCGTTCGTCAATAGCACCAAAGATAACAGGGGACGTTTCGGGCAATGGTCCTTCTTCAGAGCACATACAAGAGAGGGCAGAGAGAGCAGATACGAGTGTGCTTGCGCGGTATGTGCGTGATGGCGCGTGATGCAAAGATCCGATGCGATTGGGGAGCGCCTCCATGTAGCCTTGAACAGGCTGTTGGGGCAAATGTTGTTAGCGAGCGCCTATTGATGCCGAACGCCAGGAGGTGGGTGGGACAACACCGCACCTGCAGGGCTGCCTCTGTCTCCCCGGTGATGTTGTTTGTGGACACACTGCGCCACGTTGTCATCTTGAGGCTGGCAGGACGTATGTATTTATGTATGTGTGTGTGTTGTTGTTGAACTCATTTCGCAACACGACGTAGCCCACTGTGCTCAACGGAGGTACAGGGGAAGGTCAACGAACTAAACACAGAAAGAGGAGGGAGGGAGTGGGAGAGAGAGAGAGGCTCAGGAAAGATTCCAGTGTCACTCGCCACCGATGTTGGCCGTGGGTGGGAATCAAACTCAGCCTCAGTGGGTCCGCAGTACAGTGTGCTAACCACTGCGCCACCTGCCTCGCCACGCGCGCGCAAACGAACCCCCGACTCGCGCAGCGCGCCAATGCCGCGCGATGTTTGCGATGGCTGCCGTTTCATCAGAGGACAACGAGAAATTGTGATGGATGTGCCCCCATGGCTGCCACGGTGACGAGATGTTAACTCCCTCGCCGGGTATGCAGGAGATCCTACACCCTGACGCCTGCTGTATACTTGGAGTTTGCATGTCTTCCCCGTGGTCTCGTGGATTTTTCTCCGGGTCCCAGGTTTTCCCCTCCACGTTTAGAAACTGGCGTCTAGATTGTTTTGATGATTTTGCTGCTATAAATGTCCACGTGATAAGCCGCTTAGTTGAGCTATAATTTGTGGCCAGGTTGCTTCTGAAAAAACGAGCTACAGAGCTCAGTGGGCCTCGACTGGTGAACATTAAAATAGTTTTAGTTTATTTCTCTCCGGCTCACACCACCACCCCTCTCGGCGGGATATCTGGACCTCCGCCTGACCCATTGCCAGCGCGCGGCGTGGCGCGCGTGACGCAACGCCGAGACGCCGTCTCATTCCCACTTCTCACTCCCACGTCTCATTCCCACGTCTCATTCCCACGTCTCATTCCCACGTCTCATTCCCACGTCTCATTCCCACGTCTCACTCCCACGTCTCATTCCCACGTCTCATTCCCACGTCTCATTCCCACGTCTCATTCCCACGTCTCATTCCCTCGTCTCATTCCGCCGTCGCTCCATCAATCCAAATCGAATTGCGCCGCTCTCCGCCGCAATGTCACCATTGTCACCGTTGTTACGCGAGCTACTCTCGAGGTTGTGATCGTCGTCGCCATCATCACCATCACCACGTTCTGTTTCCTGCAGTGATGGGGGAGAATGTAAACACGCCAGGGACTGATGCCCCCTTGCACAGGGTGACTGAGCGAGGAGTGCGAGTCAGTGGAACTTGCAGGTTGTCTTCTTTTTATCCCGCACAGCGCTGTGACGGCGAGCAGTGACAGAGGCGGTAGCGGCACGATGGTTTGCACGCGACCGCTACGAACCCAGTGAGCTAAATTAAATCGCTGGCCATGGCTAGCATCAGTGGTCAGTCAGTTTAACACGTTCGCGACCAATATCATTCATCATAAGGGGTTAGATGATGTCATTATGAATGTGTCGTTAACCCAGCACCACCCGACACCACCAATTAGTAAGGTTTGTCACGTGAACAAAACGTGTCGAATTGACACGAGTTCAGCACTAACCGCTGGTGATTACAACCACAATTCTGGCCCTTGCCAGAATCGGCTGATGAATCCGTGGTGAGTGTTCCTCCTAGGTTTTTTCGGTAAAGTCACGTAGAAAGTAAAATAAAATAAAAACAAAAATCACGACGTTTCGGAGGCAACACAAGTCTCCGTCATCAGGTGGGACCGTCACAGCCAGATTAGCTGTATCAAGTGAGGCAATGATTCAAGATGTAATCCCTTAAAAGCGAGTTGAGGGGGGAGGGAGAGGGAGGGGGGAGCTCATCAGACTATGGTAGCCAATGAAAGGAACGTATCGGGAGGGAGGGGGGGCGAGGCCAAAAGGGTGGGCGATGGACGTGGAAGCGCTTGTGCGCAAGCGGCCAATTACTGCACACGCCAACACAACCGTGGTGAGTGATGTCTGAACCGACTGTTGGTGGCCTCCCTGCACCGCCCCGCACTGACCAGAGTGCTGAAGTAAATGCAGAGTACGGGAGGTCTTCATCCACCGGCTATTGATGACTCGCGATCTTGTTGTGCCGCGTACATTTCTATTTTTCGCGATGTTGTGCTGCCTAACTCTCTGATGTGTTTTTCCCGCGTTGTCCGACGGTTCGCTCCACGTGGCTGGGAGCTTCTTAAGGTAGTGAAACGAAGCTGCGAGCGCGTGGAGCTAAACGTCAGACAGCTTGCCGGTCGTGGACCGGAGGAGCTCAGGCACCGGGGTACGGAGAGGAGGGGGGGGGGGAGACCGGACATGAGCGGGGATTGAACTCGGGTGGCCGTGTTCGGAGCGCAGCGAAGCGCTAACCGCTACGTTACATGCAGCTTGAAAGAAGTTCACCAAACATGGACATACACACGCACACGCACGGAGCGCGACGCGGCGGAGGGGTGGTGCGCTGGGCAGGCGTGAAGGGCTGTGGGGACGACGCCGCGATGGACAACATTAGGCAGCCTAATGGGCTGTGTGCTCAGCGTGCCCACTGCTCAGCACACCTGCAGCACAGCCAACAGCCCATGCACTGGCAGTGAACCTCAAAAGGACATTTGATGGTCTCAGACACTGGCAGATCTGGAGTTGGGTGGGGTGGGGTGGAGGGTTCTAAATCGGAACGACCTTTTGCCAGAAGAAAAAAACTCCCCCGCAGCTAATGTCCCGAACCTGTGGATGCTGTGGGAGCACGTGTGACGTAATATGCGTTGCGTTAGGCAAGATGCAACGGATATATTTGGACATTTTTTTTACATTCTTATCGCCATCGTCATTGGCCTCCTCTGTCAATCCATTGTTGTATGAAGGCCTCTCCCAAGCTGCTGCCACCTTTCTCGGAACCCTGCGATGTAGTGATCCACCCAACGCCCGCACACGAGCTGATTTCATCACTCCATCTCCTTGGTGGCCGTTCACTAGGACCCGTTCCTTTTCTCTGGCTGGTGTTATTATTATTATTATGATCAGAATCAGAATATGTATTCATACTGGAAGAATCCGATGAGCTATGAAGCTCTTTTTCACAGGTGTCCAGTAGGTGGCGGGTCAACCCGTTACAACAACAAACAGTACAACAAACACGGCAGGAGTGCACGGTATAGGGAAGGTAATCAAATCACGACAAAAACACCAATAAAGCGAAACTATTTTCTGTTTTGCCAGGTGAAGTCCCCTGACCATCGGCCGTCCTGCCCCAACGCCACTCTCACGTTCTTGGCCGCTTGAATGATGCCATTCACCTGCCTGGATTCTCTCCTCCATCTCTTCCTGTCTCTCAATGCAATGGCATTTTATATTCTTACTTTTTTTGAAATTTAGAATGGAAATGCAATGGAAGCAGGATATAGGCACGCATCTACGCACGGTTCTGATAAAAGCAACAGGGGCTTGCATTACACTGGTGGGGGAAGGCAGAGTGAAACTTCTTATATAAGCACATATTGCCTTGCTCACCAGGGGTGTGCTTGTATCCAGCTTCTACTGATTACATTTTCAAACGAGGTGGATTAGGGCCCCCCCACGCGGGGGGTTAGTTGACCCGAATTCACCTCGCTCGTCGGCGCTGGTTGGGGAAGACGCAGAGTGCAGATGTGGAAGCATAGAAATACAGTACAATATTTGCTGCACTGACATCTGCTGTCCACTACGTACCCCAACAGCCCTACGACAACCTACTCGGTTATCAAAGGGTGCGACGGTGGAGCGATGTTAACTATGATAGAGGTTGCTTTGGGTTAGATCGCGTGGAAAAAAAATGTGTCGTTAAACCTGCCACCACCCGACACAGCCAACTAGTAAGGGTTGTCACGTAAACAGAACGTGCCAATTCGTCACTAGTACAGCACACCGGTGTGTTGGAGAGCCAAGCCACAACATTTACAATCCGAGGACGACGTTTCGACAGTAATTACAACTAGCTTCATCAAGCGACAGCCAGAGGGTGCAGCTACATTGGGGGATGTTTGGCCATGAATTCCATTTTAGCAACAATCTGGCTTCGTGTGGGAGGAAGGGGGGGGGCCCTCCTTGCACACGAGGGGTGAACCCTCAGAGGCTCTGCACACACAGAGATCCACTCCGCACCCACAGAGATCCACTCCGCAGACAGACCCGAGTCTGCGTGCCTACAACACCTGGCAAGCACTGGTGGTCACCCATCGACATACGAGCCGGGTTCAACTCCGCTTAGATCAGCCACACTTCACGGTGGGTTGGCTTTCTTGGGCGGGTCATTTTCCGTGCTTTTATTTTCATGAGAAAAAAAATATGCATCGCTGTAATAGACAAACAAACGGAGTCTCGTGCAGGCCTCGTGTGCAAATCAGAGCAGCGAGCAAAAACAATAAACAACGGAGTGGGAGCCAAAGGGACGGAACCCATCCGGGGAACGTCTACCGACGAGATAGAGCGGCGAAATCAGCTTGTGTGCCAAGTGTTTGGTGGATTGTTGCACCGTGGAATCGTGAAAGGGGGTGACAGTGTCGGTTTGGCGTGTCTTCCATTCAGCAGTGGATTGAGCATGGCTAATGACGACAATGATGAAGAGATTGTATTGCTATGTTGAACTATAGCCACCACTCTTATTGCTGTCAAATGCTGTGCAGTCGTGTGCCTGTATTAATAGCAAGCGGCGTGTCGCGACAAGCCGTTGCATAAGTGTTCCACGGAGCAGTGTGGCACGGACATGGGGTTTGCAAATTAACTATGACGTGTGCGCTTGTTAGAGGTAATTGCAAAGTCAATGGTATTGTATTCGCATTGACTATCATTCAGCTTAGAATAGCAAGAATCCCACTCTAGCACTCCCACAGAAGATCATTGTGCCGCGCCTTTCCTAAAGCCTCTTAGCGCCGAGCGAGTTCTTCAGCGCGACACGAAGCGTTTGGGGCCACCGGCGTCAGCGGCCGGCGCGCCGGACTTGCGATCCAGAGGGTGCCGGCACTGACACAACAGTGCGGGTTTCTGACCCCCCCCCCCCCTCTGCATCTGTCCACTCAGCAATGTGAACGGGTTCACCGCTGCTAGTTAATTGTCAGGGTACTCCGTGGCGAGATGTTATAACTACCTTGCCTGCTATGAAGAAGGTCATCCCGACTCTGACACGTGTCGATTTGGAGTTTGTATCTCCCCCCCCCCCCCGTGGTCACGTGGGGTTTTCTCCGGGTTCTCTGGGTTATTCCTCCACATTTAGAAACAACATGTTTTTTTAGAGTATTTGGATGCTATACATTTCTACGTGATAAGACACTCAATTCAGCTATCATGTGTGACCGGGTCGCTTCTGACAAAGAGATAGCTCAGTGGACCGTACCTGCGAAAATAAAAAAAGGTTGCCTGTGGCAGGGTAAAGTGTGGGTGCTCCCACGGTCCCACCTCATCTGGCCAGTATGGAGGAGTAGGCCACATACCTCGTGGAGGGGCGCTCTGCAGCTCCCTCCAAGTGGAGGCCCTTCCGTCAGCAGCGGTGTGGGCACAGCAACTGCAGGACTGAACCTTCATCATTCTCCTTTGCCAAACGTGAGATGTCAAAAGCCATCAGCAGCGTGTGTGTGTGTGTGGGTGCAGGAATACATTCAATCGAATCAATATCTGCGCGCCTGTCTCAGATGGAAGTCAAAACACTAATTAAGGATAAAGGCGCAGCCCTGAAGTTGCTTGCTCATGACACTGCCGGCAGAAGGTACCACTAATAGAGGGGATCTCCAGGGAGCTCCCTGAGACAACTCGTCCACATTCGCCAAATGCCTTGGACGTGCTACCCGCACTTGACGCCACTGCACGTGAGCTGTGCTGGCCTCATTTGTACTACAGCTGGGTGGACAGAAATGGGGGGATTGAAGAAATAGTTTCAACTGCCGTGCCAGGAGATCGAACCCGGTGACCTCTGGATTGCAAGTCCAGTGCGGTGCTGCTTATTACCCCAGGACAGCAACCCTTCAGACACTAATGGGTTACTCATTTGCGTCCTTCAATTAAGCAGCAATTAATGCAGCCTACGATTTGAAATATTAATGTCGTATTATTATTTTGGCGAGGCTGCCAGGTAGCTTTCGCCACAGCTGTCGATGTGGCTTTATTTCACGCGAGTTGTGGAGCGGTGGTGCAACGGTTAACGCACTGCACCGCAGTAGTTCGATTCCCAGCTTGAGTCCCGAACCCGGCCACAGCTGACATCGGTGGCGAGCGATGTCCCAACTGGCCCTGGGTGACCCCTTCACCAACCGGAATTGACCGGCGTGGTGAAGTATGGTCAAACAGCTCCCATGACCAACGCGGTATTGGGAGACTTTCATCCAGCAGTGGATCGACAAAGGGCTGTATTATTTAAATGTGTATTGTTCTTCTTCCTATTCTTGTCCTTTCAGCCTCAGTGCTTAGGGTAAAGGCTGCAAAGTCTGTGTCCTTCATCATGTTCAATAACTGACCAACTCGCCCTCTAAGCGCCTCATCTCAGCATTAAGCTAAGCCCGGTTTGAGCCTGGTAAGTACTTTGATGCGTGACCAACAGGGATTGCCAGATGTTGCAGGCTAGGGGCTACGACCTCACCAAGAGGTGCAATGCATAGATGTTGAAGGACAACAAACTCAACACAAAAGGCAGTTCTAAAGAAATTAGTCTGTCAATCTCGATGATTTACAAGTGCGTAGCTTCCTGATATCGGAAAGAAGAGCGCTCCAGACGGCCGCAGAAGTGCATCTGAAAGCGACCGGCTTTGTTCGATGGCCAAACAAAGTCGCTGCTGCGAGGATGACCGGGGTTCGCGTGATGGTTCGTGCTCCTTGAGATCAGCGAGCTGTTGTGGTTCATTTGTGGCGAGCACTTTGCGTGTAATGAGCGGGACCTCATAATGTCAAGTTGAGTGTGACTCCGCTGATGCGTCGTGAGATTTTTTTCCCAGGTACCCCCCCATTCAGTATAGGTAATCATTGAAGATATTTTCTCCACCAAATATAAAACAAATTATCGTGGATTTTAAGCAACATGTCTAAGAGTGGAGACCGAGAGAAGGAAAGAGAGAGACAGCGGGAGAGGTGGTGGCAGCAGCAGAAGCAGCAGAGTGACGACATCGCAGAGTTCGGAGATCACGACCGGACAGACAACAACCACGACAACAATACGATGAGCCTTTCATTTGTAAATAGCGTCGTCATCCATGCAAATGGCATCTCAAAAAACGGAGGAGCAGAGGAAACTGAACACGGACGGGAAGGCAGCGAGAACCGGCGTTACCGATAATTGTCCAAGTTCTGTGCTCCTATACTATAATGGGATATTTAGGATACTCCAAATAACATTAAGTATGCGCGTATCATATCTAAGGGGTTATGGGCACTGCTTTTATTTTAGGCAGTGACGATGTGGATGAAATGCTAGCAGTGTGGGGCTTGCATCTGCTCTGACATTAACAATCTTGTGACAATATTGTTTAAAGAGCATTTTACCCAAATGTCTAAGCTACAACACATTATATTCTTTGGGTCTTTCGGTCTTCAGGAAAGACGACAGCTTGTGCTGCGATCGAAACGTCGTAGTTTTTTGTAATTTTCTTTGAACCTATCTACTTGACTTTACCGAAAGACGCAAAGAATATGAATTCCTGCAGTCATGAAAGCTTTAAGTCTACAACCAATTACAGCTGAATTGAGCATGCCGCCGAAAATCCGATAGACCTTGTCTTGTAGATACACACATAGGCTGTGTGTGCCGGGCTTAAAGCTTCGTTCATACAATTGACGTACTTATTTATCTCTCGTCTATCTAGGAGAGCAAGGCTGAGTGGGAGGACACTTTTTTGCAGGAACTTCGGATTTGACGCCAAACGACACGCGGCGCAACCTGGAAACACACCGGACGACTTGTGCTGTCGTTTGCGTGAATCTGAACACCGTCTCTCATCTCATTTGGCACGACGGCACGCGCCTGGCACAGTCCACCGTACAGTGTACTGTACGGTGGACTTCTGCCGCACCGTACGTAGCCAACCGTGCTCATCGCAGGCGCGCGGGGGGGGGGGGGGTGACAAACTAAACACAAACAGCAGTTCTAAAGAAATCAGTTCGTCAACATAGATGATTTAATAGTGCATAGCTCCAGTGGCTTCCTAATTTCGGAAGGAAGAGCGTTCCAGACGGCCGCAGAAGCACATCTGAAAGCGCCGCGTGAGGATGATGCGGTGAGCGCCGCCGTCTTTGTTCGATGGTTCGCCAGAAGCCGCCGCCGCTGCGAGGATGAGCGCAGTTGGCGTGACGATGGTTGATGCTTCTTGACGAGACCAGCAAGGTAGGGCCAGAGTGGTGGGGGGGGGGCATCATTCGGACAGGGCCCCTCATTTCATTTCTTGTACCGGGGCCCACGCCAAGCCGCCATGGTCGCTAGCGCCTACCATCTCGGTCACCTCGCTACGTTGAACCCCCAGCAGCACCTCCACCTCCACCCTGTACGGGCCTCGGGCTGAGGGGCCCGCGGTGTTAATGGAGAGATGTTTCAATGGCGACAAACCGCAAGCAGGAAGGCATAAAAACGACGAGGGAACGCCAACGAAAGCAGGGAAGAATTTTAATATAAAGCGTGTCCAATAGCTGACAGATGGCTCGTGGCGATCATTAGAGCTCCTTCTCTGACACAGCATGCTAAATCACGACTTAATCTACGTGTTACGGACTCGTGCCAGCGAAATGTTAATTTTTGCCTTGATCTGCCAAGGCCGCTCCGCGTCCACGCTGGATCTCGTGCCGAACGGAGCTTCACAATTTGTTAGAGCCGGGGAACGGCAGAGGGGTCTTCTTGTGTCCATCAGCGAGTGCAGCCGCACAGAGAAGGCTCCGCGCGGTGTCAAGGTCAAGGTTAGCAATTGTGACACACTTGGTGACATCGCTGCTTGAAGGTGGTCGAGATGTAATAATAATAATAATAATGATTGCGAGCTCGCAGCGCGAGGCCTACCGCGTACGCTGCACGAAGGCGCTGTCCGTCTCACAGGCGGGTACAGTCTCGCCGGTGGGTGGCGCTGTTGCCGTGACGAGGTTAAAGGGGCAGCCCTGACGTTGCGTCGCTTGCTCCACGCCACTCTGCTCGAGAGAGCTCCGGAGAGCCGCCATGGACCGCGTTTTTAATTCGGCGACTTGTGGCGACTTTTTTCAAATTTGGCAAATGTGGACCGCGACGTCGGCACACGCGGAGTAATGTTGCCGCATCTTGAATGGCCGCCGTGACGAAGTAGACCGCGCGGAGTTTATTTAACGGATACTCAACCCGCAGTATTAACCGGGGCGACCGTCGGGCCCGTACCCGCGAACTTCCGCAACGAGCGAGCCTCCTGCCCTGTTTCCGCCCCGGACGTCGGGAATGTTTTTGTCATCCACCCTGAGGTGGCACAAACGTCCTGGTGGGGTAAAACGTGAGAATCCTACCTCATCCACCTTCGCCACTTCACATGGCACTCAAAGTGCACCTAGCCTGGCACAAGCGCGACGATAATGTCGCCGACGTTCGCTGGAGAAAGGCGGCGCCTGCTGTTTGTTGCTCAGCCAGGTATGTATAATGTACGTAGAACCTCTTTCGCACCGTACGTAACAACCCTGCTCATTCGAGGTGCGGGCGAAGGACAACAAACTAAACACAAAAAGCCCTTCTCAAGAAATTAGTTTTCATTCTAGAATTAAAAGTGCATCGCTCCAGTGGATTCCTAATGTACCAGAAGGAAGAGCGGTCCAGACGGCCGCAGAAGCGCATCTGAAAGTGCGCTTTGCCGGTGACCGTCTTTGTTCTGTGGCTATCCACGGCTGCCTCTACTTCAAGGCTCCAGTGTGGTGGGGTGAAGTGTGGGAAGGCCAGCTCATTCAACCCTGTCAGTGCGGAATAAGAGACGGGGCGGGGGGGGTTTGTACACCCCTAGGGGGCCTCATTAACTATCAGAAGAGGGCTGTGAAAAGTCCAAGCAGCGCTGTTGTTCATGCGAAACATGACCTCGGTATTGACGTCGATGTCAAAGCAAGGCTGTTCTCTCTGCGGGGTGGGGGGGGGCAGAAGGGTCCCTGGAGGGAGAGAGATTGAGACACCCCCACCGCTGCAGACTTTCGTGCTTCAGCAATTAGGATGACTTGCTGGCGAGCCAGGGAATTAATGTGAAAATTTGTGTAAATCCTAAACACTCAGTGCAAATCCGTGACACAATTCAAAAGTTGCAGTGTCTCGCTGCTTGAGCCAGCGCTGTGGAGTGCCGGTACACAGTGGCTGTTCCGATCCAGCGGTGGAAATTACACGTTCCTATGGCAGAGGCAGTCTTCCACATGTCTGTGTTTACAACCAAATCACCCTAAACGCGCCCGATCTGATCAGATATTTAGAGCCTGGTGAGTAGGTGAACGGGACACAGCCAGGGAATTCCATGCAGGTGTGCTGTTGGCCTGGTACTGTCAAGTAGCCAGAGGATAACAGGATACTTATAGATTCACTCCATAGATGGTTTCAATGTGGTTGGTCTATTTGTGGATACATATCTGTGTGTGTGGCTTTGAGTCTTATCCCCTCGTACATGTGAGTTTTTTTGTATGTGTGTATGTTGAACTTCTTTCGCACCGTACGTAGCCAACCGTGCTAACCGGTGGTGGGGTTCTCCTACATACCAAACACTCGTTCATGAAATTGTCAAACATCTAAATGAAATTCCCTCCTGAAAATGATACTGAATGAGGCTTCCCCGGGTAAATAAATGATTTTTTTTATGTCCATATCGATATTTCACTATTTTCACCGCTTTTCGACTGACCACACAGTGGTATTTCTTGTATCTGCCGTGAAGGCATGATGGGCTGAGTCAACACCTGCCAGGAATTTGTACTTCAAACCTTCGGGTTAGGAGCTGAGCCCCTTTGACCAGGGCAGGCGAAACCGTGCCTTGTGAAAGCACCCACGTGGTTCCTGGGCAATTGAGGTTCAGATCGGAAGGTACACAGGGAATGTTTAACCTTCCAATCGAACTTGATTTGAAACGGGAAGAAAAATAAACAACGGTAGTGAGCCTTGAATTTAAATCCATTGCTGGGTTCATAGAAAAAAACGAGTACTGCACTGCACCACTTTGTGGGCAAGTAGGCCGTATCAGGCTTACCCCTGTCATAGGAATGTGGAATTTCCATCGCTGACTCTGGGCTGTAAACAAGAGAGGTGGATCGCTTTACATTTGGCAGAGCGATCTTTTAATAATAGCCCTTTCCAAGATTGAAAAGCGTTTTATACAACAGCTGTCCTTCGAATTGTCTGTAACTGGGGGAGTGGAGAGTTATGACTCGTCATGAAGATGATCCGTTATCAATCAAGCTGCGGCGTGAAGTTGTGCTTCTGTTGGGAACTTGCCCGGTTGAAAACGGGTACAATTTATCAAAAGGGCTACCAAAAATGTGGAGAAACAAACCAGAGGAGACACATTGCCAGAGCAGTGTATTGGCAAAATTGCACTTTGTCCTGACAGTTGCCCCGCAATGTCGTTGATACTGCGAATGAAATACCTTCAACAACAAACACATGCTGCTGGAAAGTTTGTAGCAAAGTACATGCGACGAATGATCTTTCCTAACATGTTGCATAATACACAGAGCAGTCATACCCCAAATAACGGATACATTAATGATTATTTTGTTAATTTAAAATTGATCTGCCACTGAGAGGCAAGACAGATACTGCGTTCTGTATTGGCTATTTATCCGTCCTCAGGTTATATTAATTTACGAACGGCTTATTAACTATTACCGACACGGCCGTCCATCCATGGTGGGCCGTGGGGCCCGAGGCAAACCCCGCCCTGTGGGCCCCCCGACACCTTCAAATGAAACTGCGAGTATTACATCTGACGCTGCTATGGCGAAGCGCGGGGCCCCCCAACGCGCGGGGCCCAGGGCAGTCGCCCCGATTTGCCTTTGAACACAGGCCCAGAGGCTCAGCAATCAAGCGGCCCGCAACAAGCTGCACCATCAGATTTGTGATTAATAAGAGTCGACAACACAGCTCTTGTGCAAAGCGAGGAGCACATCTGTGAAGGCCGGCACGGCGCACGAGAGGGTGGGTGGCTAGCACCACGCCCGGCCGTTTTTGTCTCCCTAGTGGCGATGTTTACACATTGCATTTGGTACTAATTTGAGGCTGAGTCGGCCTAGGGGAGGCCCAGGAACGCGACACATGCACATGTCCACACACACACACTGACCACATTCATGTTTATTAGACACCCCCCAAACCTGTGCTTTAAAACACGGCGGGGGGGGGGGTATAAAATCCTTCCCACAGTCTGGAGAATATTGTCAGCAAAGAAACATCGCAGACACGAGAAGGCCCCTCGAGAGCTCCCTTTCGTGGATCAAGCAATTGCACGGATGCACGTCCACCGCATTACATAATTGATAATGCGCCTGTAACACTATCGGGAAAGGAGGGAGGGCACAGATGTCCGTTCAAAACAAACGTGAGCATGCTAACGCGAGACCTTCCCAGATTTTTTTTTCCCATGGACTCTTGCCTATTTTCCTTTTCTAGGAAACTGTCGATACTCATGTCACAGAAGCCACTGTGGCCCCACATATCTCGTTGCAACCACTTAGTGCCAATCAATGGCCATTCACAGAGTTTGATAGGTCGATGGATGGTGGAGGCTGCCGCTGGGCACCCAGAAATATGTGAATTCGTCAATCGTAGAAACGAACATGTATAAATTCATGTTTTAGTGATCGCTAGCCATTCACTTTAATAATGCCACTTGTTTTGGCCGTGCAGTAAATTACCGCAATTTTCTCCAATTCCAATTTTTTTCGAAAACTCCAAATCGATCGGAGCCCGTCTTGGCGACCAACTTGACGTCCTCGTGACTTTCCACCGTGAACGAATTTGTACGACTACAGCGGTAAAGGTGCAGCCCTGCAATTCTTTGCTCACCGCCACAGTTGGCAAAAGGTACCTCGACTAGAGGTTCGGTCCAAAGAGCCGACCTCTCTTGGGTATTATTTTTATTTTACTTTTATGAATTAAATTTTTTACCTATGTGACTTTACCGAAAAAAACCAAGAATATACTCTCTTAGGTAGTTTAACCTTAGAAGAAGGTGGAAGTGCCCGGATGTCAGCCCACGGCACGCGGCCTACCGATCGTTGACTGTGAAGTCGCTTGCTGGCACCGCTGCTGGGTGTACAGAGGCGACTGCAGATCAGTTGCAGCAGTGGTAACCGGACTTTGTTGTTCCATTGGAGATGGAGTTTTTTGCAGCCGTTCTTCGCGGTTGTGGAATTCCCTTCCTCCTCGGCACATGAGGGAATCTGAGGCCGTTACACTTTTGAAATCGCGTCTTACAACTCACCTGCTTTCACAACAACCAACAACTAAGTGGCGGTGACGTCACCACGACAGGCCCTCTTCGTCACTTAAGCAGATTCATATGAAGCTCTTTGAGGTCTTTTGCGAATTGCGCTGCTATGGAAAACCGAGTTATGAATATTATCATTAACATCAAAGCGGGTTGGGCGAAACGGAGTCGTGTGTTGACGTTGAATTCAGTCGAAAACAAGTCTCATGCCACCAGTGAGGAGGAAGAGAAGCTTCGTCGGTCACGATTTGATTGGCACGCACAAATAACATCTGTGCAAAGGTGACCATTTTGGCCGACGGTGGAGGGTATACGTGCCAAGCATGTTGGAATAACCACCACCACCACGTGGTCTAGCCCACAAAGTAAACATGAATCGGTGTCTTATTTGACCAGGTTAGGCCCACTGAGCTATGTAGTTCCTTTTCGGAAGCGACCTGGTCACAAATGATAGCTCAACGAAGTGGCTCATCGTCATGTGGAAACGTATAGCAGCCAAATACTCTAAACACGTGTTTCTTAATGTGGAGGGAAAACCCGGAGGACCCGGACAGAAATCCACGCGACCACAGGGGTAGAAATAGAAATAAACTCCAAATATACAGCAGCAGGCGTCGGAGTCGGGATCTAACCCACGACCTCCTGCATAGCACGCGAAGCGGTTGACATCTCCTCCTGGCCACCGCGGCACCCAACTTCGCAACAGCCGTGACCGGCGCAGTGGCCCCCTTGAAGGACGAGCGACTCGCGCCGTCGGAGCGCTCGACAGCTGCCCCGCGTGGCGACGTCACGGAACGTCGCCGACGGCGGACCCACCGCTCCCCCCGGCCTCGCGCGCCTCGCCAGGCGAAGCTGCGGGGGGGGGGGGGGGGGGGGCGCTGGGTCGTGGGGGTGCGCGCGGGCCGGCGCCCGGCCGCGTGATTCCCCGCGGTGCCTGGTAAGCGAAGTGATTTAGAACACCCAGAGCAGCTGCTTACGTGTAGCAATGATGTGGAGCGCGGACATTTGCCATCACCTTAATTAGCCAAGCTAATGTGGAGTTTGTGAACCCAGACTGGCTCAACATCTGCCCTCTGAACCAGGGCGCTGTTTTCATCAGCGCTACCAGACCGAGTGTCCTGTTGAAATGGATGTCTTTTTTAACTCTTTTCAACAAAGGTTTGTGCGTTAGCTCCGTCCGTCTGGAACATTGGGTCACGGTAACTTTTGTAAAGCCGATTCAACATGATTAAAACTTCAAAATGATTTCAATATGAATGAAGAAAGTTGTGTTGCTATCACAGACTCACCGCTTTGAAACCAAATTTATAATCAAAGAACTTGGAGACACAAACCAGAGCAGAAAATATGCAAACTAAGTTTTCCCCGACAGTTGCCGCCCGTCAGTTCCCACGCTGCTAATTCGATAATTCCAATGGCAAACGCACGTTGGAAAGCTTTACATAATCCACGCACTGCGTGCTTTTGTTCCTTCTTTCTCCATGTTGCCGTGTACAAATCAGAGGTTATCCGACGGAGACACGGACTGCCACCTGAGAAATGTGGAATATTCACCAGAGGTGGGACAAAGTCATTGTTATGCAAGTCCAAGTCGAGTCGCAAGTCATCAAATTCATGACTCGAGTCTGACTCGAGTCCAAGTCACATGACTCGAGTCCACACCTCTGATATTCACCACTGCCTTAGCACAATTAACAGAGATCAGCACCACCTAAAACTCAAATTAGCATTGACATGATATGGCTTCATGAAAGTTGATATTGTGATAAGGGAGATAGGTGGCTGTGTGGTCAGTGCCCAGTGCTGTAAACATTGTGACCAGAATTCGATAGTCAAGGCAAGGGCTAGCATCAGTGACAAATTATATCCGAACTGCTTCCGGGCTGTACTGACCAGTGTGGTGAAGTATGGTCAAACATTCCCAATAACCCACAATTCGTGAGGAGGCTTTCGCCCAGAATTGTATTGACTAAAGACTTAATTTAAATAGTATTATCCACGTCTCCCAGCTCCACGTCCCCCAGCTCCACGTCCCCCAGCTCCACGTCCCCCAGCTCCACGCCCCCAGCTCCACGTCCCCCAGCTCCACGTCCCCAGCTCCACGTCCCCCAGCTCCACGTCCCCACCTCCACGTCCCCAGCTCCACGCCCCCAGCTCCACGTCCCCCAGCTCCACGTCCCCCAGCTCCACGCCCCCAGCTCCACGTCCCCCAGCTCCACGTCCCCAGCTCCACGTCCCCCAGCTCCACGTCCCCAGCTCCACGTCCCCAGCTCCACGTTCCCAGCTCCACACCCCCAGCTCCACGTCCCCAGCTCCACGTCCCCAGCTCCACGTCCCCAGCTCCACGTCTCCCAGCTCCACGTCCCCAGCTCCACGTCCCCCAGCTCCACGCCCCCAGCTCCACGTCCCCCAGCTCCACGTCCCCAGCTCCACGTCCCCCAGCTCCACGTCCCCAGCTCCACGTCCCCCAGCTCCACGTCCCCCAGCTCCACGTCCCCCCCAGCTCCACGTCCCCCAGCTCCACGTCCCCAGCTCCACGTTCCCAGCTCCACGCCCCCAGCTCCACGTCCCCAGCTCCACGTCCCCAGCTCCACGTCCCCCAGCTCCACGTCCCCAGCTCCACGTCCCCCAGCTCCACGCCCCCAGCTCCACGTCCCCAGCTCCACGTCCCCCAGCTCCACGTCCCCAGCTCCACGTCCCCCAGCTCCACGCCCCCAGCTCCACGTCCCCCAGCTCCACGTCCCCAGCTCCACGTCCCCCAGCTCCACGTCCCCAGCTCCACGTCCCCCAGCTCCACGTCCCCCAGCTCCACGTCCCCCCCAGCTCCACGTCCCCCAGCTCCACGTCCCCAGCTCCACGTTCCCAGCTCCACGCCCCCAGCTCCACGTCCTCAGCTCCACGTCCCCAGCTCCACGTCCCCCAGCTCCACGTCCCCAGCTCCACGTCCCCCAGCTCCACGCCCCCAGCTCCACGTCCCCCAGCTCCACGTCCCCAGCTCCACGTCCCCCAGCTCCACGTCCCCCAGCTCCACGTCCCCCAGCTCCACGTCCCCCAGCTCCACGCCCCCAGCTCCAAGTCCCCCAGCTCCACGTCCCCAGCTCCACGTCCCCCAGCTCCACGCCCCCAGCTCCACGTCCCCCAGCTCCACGCCCCCAGCTCCAAGTCCCCCAGCTCCACGTCCCCCAGCTCCACGTCCCCCAGCTCCACGTCCCCCAGCTCCACGCCCCCAGCTCCAAGTCCCCCAGCTCCACGTCCCCAGCTCCACGTCCCCCAGCTCCACGTCCCCCAGCTCCACGTCCCCCCCAGCTCCACGCTCCCCAGCTCCACGTCCCCCAGCTCCACGTCTCCCAGCGATGGCTTCAAACCGGCCGCCGTCACGACCAGTAACACGGTGGCGTCCGCCGGGGTAATCATTTACACACAAGCAAAGACAGAGATCCCCCATGTAGCCTTAACAGACTGTTGGGGCAAGTGCTGTTAGTGAGCAGCGCCTATGAAGGCCGGCACAGCACACCAGGGGGTGGGTGGCCACCACCACGCCCGGCCGCCTTTGTCTCCCTTAATGGCGATGTTTACACATTGCACCAGGTATTCATTTGAGACTGAGTCGACGTAGGGGAGGCCCAGGCCCGGCTCACATAATCGTCACGGGTGTTGGGTGTTGACCGCGAGCGGGAATCGAACTCGGGTCGCCGTGTTCGTAGCGCAGTGCGCTGATCACTACACGACCTCTTCCCAGGTCGACTCAACCTCAAACGAGTTGTACCTGCTGCGGTGTGTAAGCATCGCCACTGGGGAGACAAAGACGGTCGGGCGTGGTACTGGCCACCCCACCCCCTCTTGCGCCGCGGTGCCGGTAGCCTTCACAGGCGCGGCCCGCTCACAGCACTCGCCCCAACAGTCTGTTCAGTCTGCTCAGGCTATGGGGGCGGGCGGGGGGGTCTTTGTCCGCACCAACGCGCCCCGATAGTCGTGATCAGAGTGGGGCTCACCACGCGAGCGAGTGGAGCAGTCCCCGCCCCGCGGCGCGCTGACCCTCGCATTGAATCGGAGTCGAGCGGGCGGACGCGTTGCGTTTCGCGGGGCGATCGGAACGCCGCTGAATTCGCTCGCAAGCTCGTGGAGATAAGCGGTGACCGTCGTTCGGTTCCTTTGTAACAAAAAATGTAAAATGAAAATCCAATACCCAATACGGTAAATAATTACACGCGCCGCTGCCGCCTGTGTCATGGTGACACAGATGCCGATGTTGGTGTCGGCGTGACACAGATGCCACGCGTGTCATTGTGAGAAGGCAAATGTTCACAGAATAGCAGCAGTGGTAAGTACCAGTGGCATCGTGATAGCGCAGTGGATGCGGCAATCGGTCAAGGAGGGGGTCGCAATATTTGATTGGAATTAAATGAAAATAAAACGTGGAACGTAAATGAAAGCATTTTCATGAAGGTCCATATAGACAGCGTTTAAAATAAGTTGTTATTTTACACTGTTTGTTAAAAAACACATCTCACGGCGCTTGTCAAAGGGACCACAACTCGTAGCTTCGGCCACCAGGGGGGTCGGCCCAAGGCACCCCCCGTCCCTCGCTCGTGACACCGCGACCGGCCAGTCCCATTGGTCGAGGCAATGTTCACCGTCTGTCTCCCCAGCCAGAGGAAATACCAACAACAACAGCAACCATTTTTAGTTTTTATTTTAATACAGCATCATTTATGGAACTGCTTAACAGCAATACTGCGTGATCCGCAAGCACGTGGGCGGGGAGATTATTAGCTTCCTACGACACCGCATCGTGTACGGGTCGTGGACGTTATTTGACCATACTTCACTACATTGGTCAGGGTGGCTTGGTGAAGTGCTGGCGAGTGCCGACTTAGCGGAACCAATTTCACAAAGCCATCAATATGAAATGAAAGTTAAAAAATGCCAATTTCTCAAGATTTTCAACATCAAGACGTTCCTCTGACAAGTATTTTATCTTAAGATATTGGTGAAAACAGATTGCTCCATGAACTTTTTAATACATTATTTTCTTTCTCGTAAAATGTGGGTTACATTGGTTGCTGTCTGAACTGTAAAGCCAGCCCCTAAAACACAGACTAACGCCACCGTCACCGCTGAGCACACTGCGCCATGAACCTGACCACCTGAATTTGATTTCCGGCCAAGGCTACACACGCCCACGCACGGCGAGAGTGAGATTAGAACCTGTCCTGGGCTCCCAATTCACAAACCCGCACTTATCAGCCTGGCGGATTCTGGTCAAACAACCCCCATGACTGACACAACATCGGGAGGGCTTCATCATCCAGCAGTGGATTGGCACTCCATTTATCGGCATGTTTTACTGCTGGTTTAGATGCCACCACTCGATTTTTTTTCTGGCATACATAATAAACCAGGCAATACCGTAGGCCCCAAAGTAGGTTAATGGGCCACAGATTCATAAAACAAATAGGGGTGAACGAAATATCAGCTGGAATTCAATTCCTAATAACCATAGCGAGCCAATTACCATAAAAAGCCACTTGATCTCTCTCATCTGTACCTCGTCTGCCTCCCTCTTGTCTCATCCACCTCCGATTGGCACGGTTGGCTCGTCCGGTGCGAAAGAAGTTCAACGTACATACATCCAACTAAACATTCGTCTCTTGTTTACATCGCTTTCGTTCATCTCGATCTATCTCTTGGTCTACATTTATTCCGTCATATCGATAGGATTTTAAGAATTGAAATTGAGATGTGGGTGGGGTGGGTAATTTTTTTTCATGTTTTGGGCCCTGCCCCCTCCCAATAGTTCTGCACCAGTGCCGGGCTCTGCGACAGCGGCTGTCCCCCGTGGCGGGAGGTTGGAGCCAATGGGACCGCGGATGCAGAATTCCCTCGTTATTTGCGAGGGATACATTCCCAAGATGCTCGTTAGCAGCACATTTTGCGGATAATTATATTGATAAGTAAGCTTTATCTCTCATCGTTTTCTCTCATCACTTTATTTCATCACTTTGTCTCATCACTTTATCTCAATACATTCTTTCTCATCGCTTCATCTCTCATCACTTTCTCGAATCACATTCTCATCACTTTATCTCATCACTTTCTCTCTCTCGATGCAGTCATGTAGTGTTCTCGGACGCGATTCGCGGATAACAAAACAGCGAATAGCAAGTTCGCGAATAACAAGGGAATAACTGTACGTGGATGAATCCTCGTGTCAATGGATGCGCGGTGCGTCCCGCAGCCTCAATCCCATGTAGTCACCAGCAGGGGTCAGCGTCAAGTAAGGCATCGCAGCATCTCGCCCCCAGCCGTCGCACGGATCCAGCCAAAGCCGCTCATCAACACGCGCGGGGTGCAAGGCAGGAACGAATTGACTGTCAGCATTGGCCGATGCGGCTATTCATTTCATTTTTTTTACATTCGATGACTCGATCACCGTGACATCCGTCAGGTCTGACGTTATGAACGTAAAGCTGACTGGATTGTGGCAGTTCCCTTTGAGCAAAGTTTACCGAGGCCCGGAATCCGGAGTCCACCGTGACAACAGCGACTGCGTCTCGCCACCACAGCGACATGGAAGTAGGTCACTCCGAGCGCAGTGGGTCTTCACTCAGCGCCTCGCCTGCACGCACGCTGCCTGCGGATTTAAACGCCCTCGCTGCGTTGCCACGCGATGTCCGTACGCTGCGACATCGCCCCACGTGCCCCCCCTCCGTCCGCCCGCCAGCCCCCAAGGCAGCCTGGAGCAATTTCACTCTTAGCTCTTGTGGGCCACATCGAGCAAATTGTCTCACGTTGCGCGTGTGACAATTTTCAAACGTTGAGACAGAGGGAAGAGTAGTAGTGGTAGTAACATGGATTATGGCACAAACACTGATCGGAGAAAAAAAACTGTTTCCCGTCGAGAGATGACGAATCCACGGTTGGTGAGGCACAGGAAGCGTCGCTCGAAGGGGGTGGACGGTGGTCGGTCGAAGAGGCTGGCGATGGAGTGGCAGCCAAAGGGTGGTGCAGTGCACGCGGGAGGTTGACTGCTGAACAGAGATGGAGCGTTGGGATCAACCCACGTCGCCAGGGCGAGATTGACTGCAGCATCGCAGAACCACGAGAGATGGTGATGTCACGGGGATTGCCTTCATCCAGCAGTGGATAGGCCATGGATGATACGTTCCTGCAAAATATGTGATCACCCCAGAGGGATTATCGGCTGAGACGCCCCTCCTACAGATTGGTTGCAATGAGCATCGCAACATTGACGAGCTGTACGGACAATGTAAATGGTGAACCTTTAGAAGGCTTCCTTAAAACCACGTTGCATGAGGCTGTTGAGCGCGTGGACCCCAGACGTTGTAGGATACGTGATGGCAGCACGTGGCGTGCGATGCGTCTTGAGAGTTCTGGACAAAATGTGTGCACGAACACACTTGTCGATATGATCAGGAGGAGGAGGAGGAAGTGATGGGTGGGATACAAAATCAGAAGATCGATTTAGACTGCAGGGTGGAGGAGGAGGGACGGTCACTGAGACCGCCATTTGAGGAGCACTCAGAGCTTGGCGACCGAGGGGACATTTGTGAAGATGAACTGCATAGCTCATCGGATTTACCCAGGAAAAATAAAGATTCCGAAGACCACAAACACCTCCGATTAGCACGGTTGGCCACGTACGGTGCAAAGGAACTTCAACGTACAGTACATATATACAGTCCATACATACAGTACATACATACAGTACATACATACAGTACATACAAGGCAGACAGACGGTGTCCGGACGTGGACTCTCGTTGCTGCTCCGCCCGCGTTGCGAGTCAGAATTGTGGAACTCCCCGTCGAACAGCATTGCAGGGGAGGCGCGGGGGACATCTTCACCACAAGGGCCACAGCAGTTCAAGGAGAAAGCCCCATCAACCTCCTCCTCCTCCTCCTCGGCGTAACTCGGATTGGGAAGTAAATGCTGGGCTACCGGCGACTCCCTCATCCCGAAGATTGTTTGAACAAACAAACTTGGAAGAGCAGAGCCGGTTGTCAGCCGTGCACCAGCTCGATGTCTTGGCACACGGCAGGAAGCGATGTCAGCGGAGTGCGGTGGCACTGATGACCTCGTGACCCTTGAGCGTCAAGCGCAGAATGTCCAGAAGTCCTGGACGTGTGTTTGTTTCTGTGTTTGAATGTTGAACTTCTTTCGCACCCTACGTAGGCAACCGTGTTAATCGGAGGTGCGGGGAAAAAGGCGCAGCCCTGCAATGTCTTGCTCATGCCGCTGCTGGCAGAAGTCCCTCGACTCCAGGGAGCTCTTGAGAGCCCCTGGCGATGAAGCCTCAGCCAAAGAAAATGACGATTCACTGACGCCAGCACCGAGTAACAAAGACAAAGTTCCCCCATACAGCCTTCAACAGATTGTTGTGGCAAGTGCTGTTAGCGAGCACCTGCGAAGGCTGATACGGCACACGAGGGCGTGGGTGACCAACACCACACCCGGCCGCCTTTGTCTCCCCAGCGGCGATGTTTGTGGACCTAGGGGAAGGCACCGTTTCAGATGTGTACCACGATCGTCGGCCGTGAGCGGGAATCGAACTCGGGTCGCTGGGCTCGAAGCGCAGCGTAGCGCTAACCGCTACACTACCGCTACACTACCGCACACACACAAGCCGCTGTGTCGTCACGCTTCGTCTGGTCGATGTGTGAGAAGGACCTCCAGCAGCACGCGGGCCGCTCTCCGTGGACTCGGCGGCAGCGTGGGGGGGGGGGCCTCGTGATGAGGAGAGTTGGCGGCCGGGGGGCAGAGCCTGGAGCGAAGGTGGCACAAGTGCCAACAACAACAACATCACTGCTACTACTACTTGTGCTCTTGTTACATCTCTTTTGTTTAATTCCGGCCTGCCATTTTTCTCGTCATTTACAGATTTGATTTATCGTCGCCTTTAGCCAAGTCCGAACAGGCAGACGCGGTGTGTAGGTTACAAGCCCTCTCTATGTATGGGGTGCTCCCAGAGGCAATATTGCAGCGGTGAACATCGACGATTGTACTGCACTGATGAGTCCTAATGAGGACGAAGCTGGTCAACAAGTTGTGTCTCCATCGCCACGTTGTCTTCACTCGGAGCAGGTGGTTCTAAACGACGAAAATGGCCACCTATGCAGTTATTTTGAGCCGGTGGTCTGGATAATGCTGAGAGCATTCGTACACGCAATGCACATCATGTGTGCTCTTGTTAGATCTGTTTTGTTTTGCAGCTTGCCCTGGTATTTCTGTCGTGATGGGTTCTCGCTTGAGTGACATCCGCATGCATGCACAGCCCATTTCGCCAGTGCGCGGCTGGTGACGGCCTCCCCATGCCTTACATTTGGACATATTTGGCCACGATGGCTGCTGACGGTGGTGTCAGTGCATGACGATATTGGATTTTGCTGCATTGCCCTCGACTGCCCGCGATGCCGATTACACCTTTCTTATTACGCATAGTGGCTGTCACCCATCCAAGCATTAGCCAAGCTCAAATCCTGCTTAACTTCCGATATTAACTATTTTTTGTTATTTGACCAGGTTAGGCAAAGTGAGCTATTTTTGAGAAGCGACCTGGCCACAAATGATAGCTCAATGAAGTCGATTATCACATGGAAATTTACAGCAGATAAATATTCTCAACGCACGTTGGTTCTAAATGTGGAGAGAACCCCGTAGGATCTGGGGAAAGATCCACGCCACCACGGGGGAGAGACATGCAAACGCCAAATATACAGGCGTCAGAGTTGGGGTCAAACCCACGGCATCCTGTATACCAGGCGAGGTCGTTAACATCTCGCCACCACGGCATCCAGACATCTGATGGGATCGGCGCATTCTGGCCGATTTGGTCATTGGCGCTGCACACGTTGCACCGACTGAAAAAAATAAGACTTCAAGATCGACAATAATCAATAATTTAAACTTGTCACACGTACGGCATACACCCGCCTTCAAAGAGAGAGAATGACTCAGACACAGGTGGGAAGGCAGCTACATGGTGAGCCGGCACCAACAATGATTGAGGTGTTGTAGGCCAATTGAACGAGTGTGGGAGGAAACCGGACCACCCTAATACAAGCCACGCGTGCAAGGGGGAAACACGATATCCCATACAGACGAAACAGCTGGAGCCCTGGTGAGCAGGGTATCAGTCTACAAATAATCTGCCCAGGCTGATTCACGCTACGTGGAATTTATTTATTTAACATTGATTTATGTTCGCGCAATATTTTAGATTTCTCTTTTTACACAGTTGTGTTTGTTCTGATTTATATGTTCTTCATAGCTGTACTTTAATTAAACTTTTGCTTTCGTAATGTTGGTGACCCAGGTCATCGTGGCCAATGAGACTCCTTGGTCTCTTGAGTTCTCACCTGGTTAAACAACATTAACTTTAAACTTGAGCTGGTTTTCACGCGAGCGTGTTTCACACTAGCTTCTCACGAGTTCACGAATTGCAAGCGGGGACCACAAATATGTGCTTTGCTTAGGCCCCAATGGGCTGCCCAACCGGTGTCTCTTGAATTCCCAGCCAAGTGGTGTAAGTGTTTTATTGTCCTTGGAAGGATGATGGGCTGAAATTACCTCTGACTAAAATGTTTAATTTGTTATGCATTGGTGGGGGGTACAGTGGTTAGCGCAATGCACTATGACCCCATGCAGGCACACGACCCGAGTTCGATTCCAGGCCACGGCTGACATCAGCAACGACGGCTTTCTGAACTTTCTCCACGGACTCCCCCTGAACTTCAGCAACCCACACCGGTCGGCGTGTCGAGGTACGATCCGTGTCAGCCCCTGCGTGACTGACACGGAGGGGCGAAGGCTGAATGCAGCAGTGCATTGACGAATGGGCGTACGTTGTTATTGTAACAATTGTGGATTGTGAGTTGCACGCTGTGGACAGCGACACCCGGCTGATGCAGCCACAACACGGTAGGCCCATTCCTTCTTTCTCTACATCGCATCTCCACGTCACCCCCCCACCACCACCACTCGGCAATTCTGGGAGTCCTTCCCGGAAACGCAATGTTTTGTCACTAATTTTTTTTGGAAAAGCTGTTCGCGCTCACACGATTAATGATTGTCATCCTTGGTCGTATTTCAGCTTTCCAGAGAATTTTTAAGAGAGATGGGGAAGAAGGGCGTGAACTTGGTGGAAGGTTTTTTTTTGTAACCATCTGGACGTGTGTGGGAAAGCAGGGCTTGAAGGGTTGCAGCACACCACGTTGCCGGCAATGCGAACAGCAACGACCACATTCTCGGGATCCTAAGGGTCCGTCCATAAATGACGTCACGCACCTGGGGGGGGGGGTCAGATATTTGCGACGATGTGTGACGAGAGGGGGGGGGGGTGAGAAATGTGACGTCACATCAAAATGCGCAACTTTAAATAAATATAGACAACACGTTCCACTTAATTAAATAGACGTTTTAATAAATGTTTTCTCCTACAACATCAGAGTGCAGCGCCACAGTAAATACGCACTACAATGACAATAGTTTAAAGCGATTTTAAGCATGTTTTATTTATGGGGGGAAGGGGGCAGGGCTTTGTGACGTCATATTTGAGGGGGGTCTCACTTTTTGTGACGCCGTGTGACGAGGGAGGGGGGGGGTAAAAAATCGTCCAAAATCGGGTGACGTCATTTATGGACGGCCCCTAAGGCGCTCCGGAAAGTAAGACGCACCCCATCACACCAGGTGCTCACTCGAGGCTGAGTCGACCTAGGTGAGGCCCGGCACCGGTTCAAATAATCATCACTGGTGTTGGCCGTGAGCAGGAACCGAACTGGGATCACCGGGTTCGTAGCGCGGCGTGCTAACCCATACACTACCGCTCCCCGCGCACACAACGCACACGCAAGCACATGCATGCACGCACACCCACCGGATTATAAGACGCACCTCCCCCAACTTTTGCGAAAAATGTACGGCTTACAATCCAGGGAATACGGGACCCATCCAGCACGCATGAAGGAGTGGGGGGTGCATTGAGTGGTGCTGGGGATTGAGATCTCATGTCTAATTATACATTTTATATAGGGTTGTTCATGCAAAATGCATCTCGCAATCGCTGAGTAAGAGCCACAGACAAGCTGGAAGGCTGCCAGGTGGGAAGCCAGTGCCAACAATTGCTCTGCAGTTCTCTACTTATTAAGATATTATCACCCAATTAGTGTTCACACGAAAAACACATTGTGATGAGTGTAAATGAGAGGAGAGATATCCGGCCTGGATAGAGATGAGAGAGGTTTACTTCTAATGTCAATGAACACTTTACGTGTTTTTATTTAAATTTTAATCCGAGTGGATATTTCACGTGCCCGTCGTGTGTTATAAAGAGTCCAGGAGTCCCTTGAACTGCTTGGGACAATCAACTTACGGGCTGTTTTGTTTACGACGTCTGCAGCCACCCTGGACAGCATTGCCACTCTCCGGGTTGGGTCACCGCAGGTCTCACCCTGGGGTAGGCATCCTGCGGATCTGGAGGCGCGTGCGGCTTTTTAAAGGCTGCCTCGTGACGTGGTTTATTAAGGACCGCCGTCTCATAGTCACCTGCATTGCTGCTCGTGCAATATTATGGTGTGTTTTATTTTACAGAATTAAAAAACATGTCTCTTCTTCTTTCTGTTGGCGACCCCTCGCATGCCCCAGCAGAGCACGGTGCGAGATGTCTCGAGCCACTGGCGGTGCCGAGGCCCCTAACAAACGGACGGCACTCCTCGCAGCCGCCCCTTCGCGGGCCCTCTCTCTCTCCCCCGAAGCTTTGTGGGAGGAAATAAATGAAACATCCCATAAGAGGCCCTGCCGTTCGAACCGGCGAAATTTAGGATAAAAGGCCACAGGCACGCACAGTCGATCCCAAAGGGCAAGCGTCGCTGCCGGTAACATGTTTCTTGTCGCGAAGCCGAGGAGAAGACGAACATTTAGCGGCGAGGTTAATGCGCCTGGGACAGTCCGCGGGCAATTCGGGTAGAGTCTGCATGTGTGTGCGTGCGTGTCTGTGTGTGTGCGTGTCTGTGTGTGTGTGTGTCTGTGTGTGTGTCTCTGTGTGTGTGTGCGTGTCTGTGTGTGCGTGTCTGTGTGTGCGTGCCTCTGTGTGTGTGTCTCTGTGTGTGTGTGCGTGTCCGGCAAAACAACCTCCTACCTCCTCGCGGTGCCGGACGGGCAACACTGTCGTGGGCAGTGCTGTGGGGGGAGGGCCAATGCCCATTGGCCTCTCCCCTCATGGCGTCTGTGACCACCACAGTGGCTAAACGGGGGCTCTGGACGGGTGCGAGGGGCTGGTAACCCCTCCACCTTCAATTAACCACCACTAAACTACGATTTAAACATAAACCTGTAATTAATAAGCTTGTGCCGGAGGCCCCGGGGGGTCAGGCTTTTATGACGTCTCCTGGCCAAACCCCATTTGGCGGAGCCAGGAGATTGAATTTTAACCCTCGGGGCTCCTCCAGTAACAACGAAAAACCATTGCGGATGGCCACGTGGAATGTTCGAACGCTCACTGCGGAGGAGAGGCTGCCACTCCTCTGTCGGGAGCTGGACCGGTACCGCCTGGATCTCTGTGGCATTCAGGAGGTCCGGTGGACCGGTTCTGGCTCCTGCCACCATGAGGGGTGGACAGTCCTCTACTCGGGGCAGGAGACTGCCAAACAACAGGGTGTGGCTCTTCTTCTGAACAAAAGAATGAAGGGGGCGTGGGAGCGTGGCGGTGAGGTGTGGGAAGCTGTAAGCCCCAGGATACTTTGGGCTCGCCTTCCCATCAACCAGAGGCGAGGAGTGGTGGTCGTGGTTACTTACGCCCCCACCGAAGACGAACATCCGTGGAGGGATGCAGGCAAAGCCGATGAGTCAGACGCTTTCTATGACCTACTGTCACAGGTGCTGGCTAAAGTGGCCACTCGGGACAGAGTCATCTTGTTGGGTGACTTCAATGCCCGAGTTGGTCATGATGCTGGCACCTGGTCTGGAGTGATTGGAAGGCATTGGCCAGATCAGCTCAATAACAACGGTAGGAGGCTGCTAGATTTCTGTGCAGCCCATGGGCTTGTAATTACCAACACGCTCTTCCGGCATCGGCGCATCCACACAACATCATGGATGCATGCCGGGTCCAAGCAAGAACATCTGCTGGACTACGTAGTGACGGACCAGCGGATGCGAGCCCATGTCCTTGACACCAGGACCTACCGTGGAGCTGATCTGCCCTCTGACCATCGACTAGTCATCTGTAAGATGCGCCTGCCATTCTTCCACTCCGGTGGTGGGTGTACACCCAGGATCCCATTCCAACCAAAAGTGGCCTGGTCTAAGTTAGCTGATGAAAGTTGCAAGCGAGAATTTCATCATCGCTTGCAGCTGGGGTTGGCATCGTCCCCCACTCCACCTGATGTCGAGGGTAAATGGGCGAGGTTTAAGACTGTGACTCATGCAGCTGCAATGGCTGCTTTGGGTACGCGGTCCAGACCTCCCCGGGAACCCTGGCTGACGGAGGAGGTGTTCAGGTTAATTGAGAAAAAGCGACAGGCCCACTCTCATCGCCTACAGCATCCCACGTCAGAGAATGAGGAGGTTTACCGCAGCCTTCGCTCGGAGGTTCGGAGAGCCGTAAGGCGCTGTAAGGATGGGTGGTGGTCGCGGGTTGATGAGGAGATGGAGTCTGCCTCAGTGGCCCGCGATCACAAATCACTATTTAACTCCATCAAAAAAGTAACCTGCAGCGCCACACCTATTACCATCATTAGAGGAAAAAACGGTGATCCAATCTCCGACCCCCAGGAACAGGTTTGCAGATTTGCTGAGCATTTCTGTGAGGTCCTGGGGGAGGGAAAATCTCTCAGCCAGGAAAACATCATGGCACAAAGTGGGGATAACCCTGCTGAGGCTGCGGTGCCTCAAATATTGGAAGAGGTCACCCCCTGTGAGTGGCTGGCTGAGGTACCGGCTGTTGAGGAAGTACTGAGGGCGATCCGGAGTCTGAGACCAGGGAAGGCACCGGGCAGAGATGATCTCCCAGGCGAAATGCTGAGGGAGGGTGGCGTTTGTGCACAGACTGCCCTATATGACATCATAACAACAGTCTGGACCACTGGACGGGTTCCGCAGGACTGGAAGGATGCCCTGGTGGTCCCCCTCTTTAAGAAGGGGGACCGCACAGACTGTAACAACTACAGGGGCATCTCACTCCTCAGTGTGCCGGGTAAGGTCCTGGCAAGGATTATTCAACATCGCCTTGCTAGGCATGCTGAGGAGAGGCTTGCGGAGCCCCAATGTGGTTTCAGGAAAGGGCGGTCCTGCACAGATGCCATATTTTCTGTCCGTCTGCTACAGCAGAGGTGTAGGGAATTCCAAAAAGACCTACATCTCTGCTTTATTGACCTGGTCAAGGCCTATGATACCATCAGTAGGACTGGGCTCTGGGTTGTTCTTCGTGCTTTCGGAGTCCCTGACCCTCTGCTCACGATCATTAAGGACCTTCATGATGGTGAGCGGGCCCGGGTAAAACTACGTGGCCGGGAGTCGGAGCCTTTCCCTGTACACCTTGGGGTGCGACAGGGATGTCCTCTGGCTCCCACATTATTTAACATCTATTTCGACTGCGTAGTTCGTGAAGCCTTCATTAGCTGTACCGGGGGAATTACCGTTTGGTACAGATATAATGGGAGGCTGATCGACGCCCGGGTGCGATCAAGGGATGGCTCCCTATTGGTCAACCACGTTATGTATGCCGATGATTTGGTAATAGCTGCTCATTCAGAAGAGGAGTTGGAGACGCTGCTGCTGAGGCTGGAGTGTGCCACTAAGAGGTGGGGCCTTACCATCAGCCCCACCAAAACTAAGCACCTGCCTGGGTATTTTGTACCATCGGGCACTCCGCCCCCACAACTCCCAATCGGTGATGGGGCAGTTGTGGAGAGAGTAGAGAGTTTCCCATACCTGGGCAGTGTGCTCATGACCAGCTCCAGTTTATCAGCAGAGGTCTCACTCCGAATCAGTCGAGCGGCAATATCTTTTCATCGGTTGCGTAACGCTGTGTGGAAGCTACCTGGTCTGTCGCTCCGCACGAAGCTTCAGGTCTTCTCGGCCACGGTCATTCCCTCCCTTCTCTACGCTTGCGAAACGTGGACCCCCCTAGTGGAGCATCTTCGCCGGTTGGAAACATTTAGGCTGGCCTGCCTACGATCCATCCTGGGTTTGACCAGGCTGGATTGTGTGAGGAGCTCACAAGTCCTTGAAAGATCTGGGCAAAGTCCCATCAGTGAGCTCCTCCGGCAGGCAAGGCTGCGTTGGCTGGGTCATGTAGCCCGCATGCCCAGCCACCGCATGCCTAAACAGCTTTTGTTCGGCCGGATCGAGGGGGCTAAACGGGCGCGGCACGGGCTAGAGAAGAGATGGAGTGATGTGGTACAGGAGGACGTGGAGCTGAGTGGACTTGCCGATGACTGGTACCAGCGGTGTCAAGATCGGCCTCAGTGGAGGAGGCTCGTGAAGGACGCTACTGGGCAGTTGGAGGCAGTCGCCCTCCAACAACAACGGAGGGCGGAGGAGCGACGCTCACAACAACGAGCGGAGCGCCGGGTGGCTAAAGCACAGCAAGTTGGCACAGTAGGGGGCACAGGTGGTGCATCAGCCAGTCATCTCGGTCATCTCGGTCAGTCGACCCGTGGCACCTGGGTCTGCCCCGTGACCTCCTGCCAGCGGGCGTTCGACACTTCACGTGGCCTCAAGGTGCACATGGCCTGGCACAAGCGTCGTGGTGACGTCACCGCCACTTAGTGGCGAATGGCGGTTGTTGTGTGCGTGTCTGTGTGTGCGTGTCTGTGTGTGCGTGTCTGTGTGTGCGTATCTGTGTGTGCGTGCCTCTGTGTGTGTGTCTCTGTGTGTGTGCGTGTCTGTGTGTGCATGTCTGTGTGTGTGTGCGTGCCTGTGTGTGCATGTCTGTGTGTGTGTGTCTCTCTGTGTGTGTGCGTGTCTGTGTGTGCGTGCCTGTGTGCTCGTGTCTGTGTGTGTGCGTGTCTGTGTGTGTGTGTGTGCGTGTCTCTGTGTGTGTGCCTCTGTGTGTGTGCGTGCCTGCGTGTGCGTGTCTGTGTGTGCGTGCCTCTGTGTGTGTGTGCGTGTCTGTGTGTGTGGGGGTGGACCCCTCTTTTATTTTTTTAAAGAAGCCAAATTGGACATTTTGGTTGTTGTAAAGATGTGCCTCGGAGACAGTCCTCGAATTTATGGCATCCGTCATGAGGCTCCGCAGGTCATCGTCACCCCCGCATCCTCCGCCACACTCCCGATTAGCATCGCAAGGTTGCCGTGAAGGCCTCTCTCTCTCGCTCACCATCAGCCACGGCTGGGCACGCGGAATGTGCAATGTTGTGTTTGCGGTGGCCTGTGGGTCGTGAAACACCGCATTGATGACACTGGTCGACAATCTTTTTAGACGTAGTCTGCTTCAGATATTAAACGTGCTGTTTATTATGGATTTTGATGTGCTGAATTCAAACATGGCAATGAAAACAACTGGTTGGCTACTGTTTCCAAGATATAAAAAAATGTGTTTACATTTCACGTCTATGTATATTGTGTAAATAGTAGAGTTTTACTCATAAATTGTAAGCCTAGGTCTTTTAATGTGATTATGGTTGCTCTACATGACAACATAAACGCACAAAGCTCTGCCCATGACCACATCTCCCCAGCAGTCCACCTGATCTCGTAAGATCTCAGACGCTAAGCGGGGTTAGACTTGTGTAGCGTATGGATGGATGAGTGACAACCATGTGCTGTCGGGTTCTCAAACGGCTTGCGGGCCTCGGTGGTGGGCAGCCGAGGGGAATGCAGCGAGATCCATTGTGGCGCTGCACCTCTACCCTCCCACGTGTGTGCTCCCCTGACCTTCACTCGCCTGCACTGACTGTAGAGTGTGACCAATCTTCTTTCGTACGGCTACTGACGTAGATGCAGAGCAACCACCACAACTTCACATCCAGGGGGTCCAGCCAGGTAACTGCGTCAGGAGCAGCGGAGTCTATCGCTGTGGTGATGTCTCCTTCGTACCTGTGGAAGATCAAAACCAGGGATCTTCTGCGTTGGGTCTTTCAAGAAGGTGTTTGTGAGTTGTTTTGAACCCCATTCAGCTCTCCACGCATACTTGGGGTTGAACTTGCATCGTTGAAGATGAAGCACATGGGTCCAAATGAGCTTTGCGTTATATTATAATAGGGGGTTTCCCCATTTTTCTGGCAACACAACTGAAACCTTTTACAAGGATTAATGTTTGCATTGACCACAATACTTGGTGTGGACCAATCAGTTTCAAGGACAATGCATATATTATCATTGTATGCTTTTTGTTTGCATTTTGACTGCAAGTATTGTGGTTAATGCAGACATGAATCCTTGTAAAAAGGTTTCAGTTTTGTTGCCAGAAAAAGGGTAAAAACCCTATTATTATATTTTGGTACTGGCAAAGGAGGTCTAATGATGTAGCTTTGCGTTACTTCAAGCGATGACGAAGGACGTTATTGAGGTGCTGGTGAATGGCAAGGCCACCGTTTTCCTATGAACTGAGTGGCCAATGAACTCCCACGACCGGCATGACATCGGGAGGACCTCGTCCAGCAGGACATTAACAAAGGGGCTGTAAATGTAGAGCCCTAAACGGACTGTTGCACCACGTAAACAATACATTTAAACTACGTTTTAGTTTATCAGCCTTCGTGCCTTCTGGACCAATATTTTCCAGACAAATTTAAATAGCCAAACTCTGGCCTCATTTCAACATTGCTGCTGGTGTGACAGATGGTTTAAAAAAATGACTGTACAGGTTTTCATCTGTTCCCCCAATTTTATCCCAAATTGTGCATCCAGTGTCACGTCACGGGACGAAGATTTCTTTCGGATATCTCGGAGATCAACGCCACCCTGCTCGCTAGAGAGCGGCCCGCAGAAGCGGATGTCACAGAGCGACCTCCTGAAGTGACCTCTGGTTGACACGCGGGGGGGGGGGGGGCAGCGTTGCCTCGCCCGCCCTGCCACGAAGCGTGGTGTGCATCGCATGACAGCCAAAGCGATATTTTTAATTCTCAGAGCTGAAATTTTGCCAAATTAAGCGCAGAGCCAAATGCAATGTAATGGTTTTTTTTTGTGCAGTCATTGGTGACAGGCTTGAGACCATCAGCTCGTTACACTTGAGTACCCGGCTTAATCACAAACAGCTGCCAGGATTCGAACCCAGGCACTCAGTGGTGCCAGCTCAGCATCCTGACCTTTGACCCACCAGATGTTGTAGGAGGCAGCCCTCCACAAACTCCCTGGGGTCCTCTGTTTGCGCACAGTGCAGCGGAGCGCCGGGGAGCGGTGGACGGTTCGGCGCTCAGCGCGACGCTGCGCTACGAACCCGGAGACCCGAGTTCGATTCCCGCTCACGGCCAACATCGGTGACAAATATCCAAAACGATCCTGGAGCCCTCCGAGGACCTTTATTGAGCGCCTGGTGCGGTGGGCGTGGTGCCCCCCCCCCCCGCATGTGCCGCGCGGGGTTTGATCGGTGCTCAGGGCATTTGTTGCAACAGTCCTCTGAAGTCTACGTGGGCGATCTCTGTATTTGCGTTGCAGTGCAATAAAGGTGTTCAGAATGTACTGGATGGTATGTCTGGGTGCTGTGTTTACTGAGTAGGGGGGGGGGGTAATTGGAATGGAACTTTGCGCGGTGATAAATGAAGGGGCCAAAGTAGGAGAATGAGATTCAACATTCCAGCCGCAAGTTTGTGTTCGACCTCTCCGTTTATCGCTCGATTTTAATTACGCCCCGGGAGTTGCTCCGAGAGCTCAGTGGAATTCGAAAGTAACAATCGGAAGAATATGAAATGACGTTGTGCGAGTTAAACACGCGGCCCGGAATGTGTGGAACGACGTTTAATACGTCACGTGGTAATATCGTTTTGTGACTCATAAACACGCTTTCAGAACTTGGCGCGTGGACACGGCACTGCGACCCGCAGTGATGTGAACCATTCATATTCATCTCCCCAATAACAGCGCGGCACTTTCCCCGCCTTTTCGGGCCTACAGGGAGCCCCGCGTCAGCTAAGGCGCGCGTTTAACAACATAAGTGAGACTTTATTAGGTTTCTTAACGGAGATTCTTAAATACGTAAAGTGGTATTTTTGAGGGCGGGATGTAAATTGTATTTTTAGTCTCTTTAACGACTTCGTGTGCGAATCGGCTGCGGCGGTCCCTGCAGACTTCTGGGGCCATACATTTCTGCCACTGTTGCGGCCAAAGACAAAGATCCCCCGTGTAGCCTGTAACAGACTGTAGGGGCAAGTGCTGTTAGCGAGCAGCGCCTATAGAGGCCGGTACGGCACACGAGGGGGTGGGTGGCCAGCACCACGCTCAGCCGCCTTTTCTTTCCAATGCACCAGGTACTCGTTTAGGGCTGAGTCGACCTAGGGGAGACCCAGGATCAGTTTAGATAATCGTCACCGGTGTTCAGCTGCCCACCTCAGGGTGATCCCTCGATTCCGTCATCTTTCCCTGTGCTTGCAAGAATAATTATGATAATGATTTAACAGCGTGTAGCATCATATACTGTGTCCTGCATATAGCGGGTGGTTTGGGGGAATGCTTTGAGGTTTAAAAATGGGATGATGGCGATCCTGAAGCAGGACGGGAGGGGCAGTCTCACTTTAGTCGTTTCTGCTGTTGAGGACAAATTGTGGCATTGGTTTTTGTTTTCAAGAATTGCCTTTGTGATTTTCAGTGGTTTCATTGCATTTTTTTTACTTTTACAATGGTTTGATATATGTCCGTAACATCATAAAGCAAAATTATTATTTCAACTTGAAACGTGCCGCCCGGTATTCGCTCACGCCTCGTAGAGAGAGAACCGCTCAGAGGTGCTAGGAACCATTGACAAGCGGGAATACAGCCACATAACGAACCGATGCCAACAAATGCTCAAGCTCTGCGGCCCTTTCTATTGTTAGATGTTTTAGCCAGCCAATGAGTGCTTACCTGTGGGAGGAAACCAGAGCGCCTGAAGAAAACCCACGCGTGTGACGGGTAACACTTCATTCCATACAGACAGAACAGGTAGGGTCCACTTGTGTTTCTTGTACTGCCTCCTGGCAAGCCAAAAAGTATGTCTCCTCCACAAAGCCCATGGGCAAGGGAGAATTTCACAACGTTTGATCCACCAACCCTCACCTCCACAATGCTAGATGGCAGTTGTACGCAGCCAACCACCGCCCGGCTCAACAAGCATTTCACGCTCTGACTAATCCTGTCATTTCAAGGCCACACTGTAAAATAAAGTCATGAATATTGTTTGCAGCCCTTTGCCAACCGCACTGCTGGATGAGGTCCTTTCAAGTCTTGGCGGTTATTTGATTAATTTTAACCCCCCGTTGATCCATGTGGGTTGTTGAGGGAGAAGGGGTTCACTGACAGGTTCGGATGGCACTCGCCACTGGGTTCACAGCGCAATGCGAGTATGTTTAACTTCTTTCGCATCGTACGTAGCCAACCTTGCTAATCGGAGGTGCGGGGGAAGGACAACAAACTAAACACACACAAAAGGGCGACATTGCGGATGAGAGTGCAAGATTGTGGATGAGCAGAGGGAAGTTGCGGATCATGTGCTAACCACTGTGCCACCACTCCACAACATCGATGTAAATGACCGTACTGTTGTTCTTCAGGCAGGTCACCTTGTTGGGTGCGGGGGGGGGCTCAAGGCCAGTTCAGATGCCGCTTTCCGTCGTTTGGTGTTACCCCTGGCCAGGAATTGAACTCGGGTTGCCTGGGTTTCTATTGCAGTGAGCAAACCCCCATGCCACTCCCTCACCGCCACTCTAATAACAGTGATGCCCTCAGAAAGCTCGCTGAGTCTCAAGACTTTGTCAGGAGGGTCCAGCAATCGGTTGTTTGGTCAATTCTATTGAGTGTTTAGCAGCTTCCAAGTAGCAGCAAACTGGAGCAAGTGGAGAATCGCCACGCAGTACCAGGAAGCAATGCTCCATGCAGATTTAGATTCCAGCAGTTGCTCTCATGCCATCTGCCCACCTCACTGCCCAAGCCTATACTACCTGGGCTATACCCGAGAATTCTCTCATCCAAATATAAACTTGGTCCAATCCTGCTTAGCTTCTGAGATCTGATGAGATCGGACATAGAACTTGATTTTGTTTGTATGAAGCATTGTAGCTGGGACAGTCAAAATGTGAATAGTTAAATGTGTATAGGTCGACGTTGAGGCAAATGTTCACATCCGTTGTGGAGCTTGGCCCCATCCAGTCTAATGCACGTGGGGAGGAGAAATGTCAAAGCCAATAAGCGTGTTTTCCTCTCTTGCAAAACAAATGTCCGCGTCAGCCGCGCGTCGAGAAGCACGCGTTCCGCAATCTTATTTTGTGGTTGGACTTCTGGAGTTAATTGGTTATAAATGCAAACTGCGAATGCTCCCCTGGAGCAAGGCTTGCGAAGCGCTCGTCCTCACGACCCCCCGTCGTGCAGATTCTCGTGTTTAGCAATCTGCATGCTCATGTAACGTGCGACAGCTTCATTTGTGCGCTAATGGAGGCTGGTGAAGGAGCGAGCACGTGGAGCGTGGCTTGGGACGTTCCTCCCGCCACTCTGAGATATTTGGCTACCGCCTGATGGTACTAAAACTAAAACAGTCTTTTTTTTTTTACCAGGAAAACCCCACTTAGCTGTGTAGCTCTTTTTCAGAAGCCGCCTGGCCTGAAATGAAAGCTCAACACAGTGGCTCATCACGAGATAACTTAGAGCAGCCAAGCACTCTTGTTTCTAAATGTGGAGGGAAAACCGGAGGACCCGGAGAAAAATCCACGCGACCACGTGGAGAACTTGCGAACTTCAAATATCCAGCAGCAGGCGTCAGGGTCGGGATCGAACCCATGACCTCCTGCATACCAGGCCAGGTAGTTAACATCTCCAAGCCACCGCGGCACTGTAACTACCAGCGAAGCATTGTACCAAACTCTTAGATGTGTGTAGTATTACATTGGTCCTATTTGCTCATCACGTGACAACTTAGCGTTAATTGTCAGTGTGCGATGGAGGAGGGTCTACGACACACATTGCACTCATGCGATCTCATCCAACAATCAATAGCGAATCGTCGTATTTATCACGAAAGCCTACGATGTACGACTCTCCCTTTAATATAACTACACAGACACGCATCACTATTATTAACACCGCTCCCTCCTGACGAGTTGTGTCGACTCAACCCACACTCACGTCCCTGACAACATCGCCCGCCCCTGTCTCGTTATCCGTCGCCTCGCCCTCCGCCTCCACCACCACCACCACCGCCACCACCACCACCACCACCGCCACCACCACCACCACCACCGCCACCACCGCCACCACCGCCACCACCACCACCACCTCCACCACCGCCACCACCACCGCCACCACCGCCACCACCGCCACCACCACCACCGCCACCACCACCACCACCTACCCCACCTGTAAATCGCTTCGATTCACGTCGGTTCGATATTCGTCGTCGCACCTTTCAGGAACGCATCCCCGACGTACACCGGGTATAACGATATTTAATTTTCGTAACGAATTATTATCGCTAGTGATAGTAGTCACGTGCAGCGTGCAATGTGCTCCATGTGACACTCGTGACATAAGCAGCCGCAGCAGCATCGTGCCGTTTATTTGCCATTGCATAACATGCAGTTTTAAAATCTCGAATTTACATCGAAATATGAAAAAAACGACATGTGCAAGAGAAATGAATTTCTGCATGTCGCAGAACTGGAGGTCAGGGGCTTCTATTTGAAATAACCATTTTATGTTTGAGATAATATGTCATGGATGGAGAAGATAGACATATATGATCTGACCGAGTATGTAAAGGATTACCCTGTGGGAGAAAATATATTCGCTGGAAGAAATCTGGCCGGGTTGATCAGAGCTTGGCGCTGAGCTGACGCCACTGAGATCCTGCGTTTGAATCCAGGAAGCCTCCTTGTGATTCTCCACTGGATTCTCAAGTGTAGTGAGTCGATCGACTGGATGTGCATACGTATGTTGAACTTCTTTCGCACCGTACCTAGCCGACAGTGCTTATCGGAGGTGTGAGAAAACGACAACAAACTAAACGCAAAATGCAGTTTTAAATAACTGAGTTTTCAATCTAGATGATCTAAAATTGCATAGCTCCCAGTGGCTTTCTAATATCGTAAGGAAGAGTGTTTCAGACGCCCACAGAACCGCATCTGAGAGCGCGCGATGCGGTGAGCGTCTTTGTTCGGTGGTTCGCCAGAAGCCGTTGTGAGGATGACCGGAGCTCGCGTGATGCTGGAGGCTCCTTGATGAGACCAACATTTCGAATCACAAATAACTGCACGCACAAAAAGCCAAATGTAGATTTATTCCACCTGGGAACATTAAAATTCTGTACCGAGCTGACTGTCATGTAACAAACGTTGCTCTCATATGCAGAATGGGTAGGAACGTGCTACGCCTTACTACTCTACATGGACGATCGTTCACTTGAACGGATCTCAGAGGGTCGCTCTCGAACCCAAAGGGTTCCACTGTACTTTGTCTCGCAATAATATGCCAATGGCACAATTGTAATAAGATTGGGGAAGGATTACAACAACAAAAATGTGCAATGGTGGGTCGTGAGGGATTGGTTTTGAGAAGCCCTGTCCCAAAAAAAAAAACAGAATCGGTGGTTTTCCTCTCAAATTAGCATCGGGCGGAAACTCCACATTCCTATGGTAGAGGTGGGTCACTTTATCTGACGACCACCGCCAACTTCCATCAACGAGTTATTCAATTTAGCGACTCAAATGGAGTTTGAACTCTCAACCTTCCGACAGGGCCAGATGAAGTTTGATGGGAGCCTGGGGCTGTGACGGTGTTTGTGGGCCCCCTCTTTGCTGGACTCTTTCACCACCAGCCTTGCCCAATGCCAAACACCCCACCACTGTTCTTCACCTTGGTTACACAAGTTCTCGGTTTAGACTGTGATTTACGGATTTTAGAGCTAAATTAAAGTCTAAACCAACCAAACTATTTTAATTTCGGCACATAACCGGCAGTAATAGGCACAGTGATGTTATGGGATTATTACGAAATTATCGATAGGAATTTTTCAGAGTGCTAAAGTATTGCATTTTAACCGTTATTAAAAAGGACAATATAAACAAAACCGTATTTTACTCCCCCCCAAAAAAAG
The DNA here is from genome assembly GCF_964198595.1 of Lampetra fluviatilis. Classification (NCBI taxonomy): domain Eukaryota; kingdom Metazoa; phylum Chordata; class Hyperoartia; order Petromyzontiformes; family Petromyzontidae; genus Lampetra; species Lampetra fluviatilis. The sequence continues at coordinate 5,497,137 of NC_136320.1, read as the reverse complement.
TCTTTGTACACGAAGAATATGAATTCCTGCAGTCACGAAAGCTTTAAGTCAAGATGATAAGATGCCCTCATAGAAGGCCGAGCAGACGTTCATGGGTTGTGTAAAACGTCTTTTTTTACGTGAAGAGACAAATATGGTAAGGAGGTTGACACATAAATTATATTTGGGTTAGAGTCCACGTGATGATCTTGCCAAATATGTGTCATAAGACCCTCCACCATCCGACACAGTCGAACAATAAAAATTGTCGCGTGTATGAGCGTTTAACGCGCCAGTTGTTATTTTCTCACCTCTTTGCTTAGTTGATGTGATCTTTTCAAATTTAGTGAGATTATTGTGGCTTAAGTTATCCCAAAAATAATTTCTGCATCATAATATTGGATGTAAAAAACCTACGCAATACTTATTTTGCTTTTTAAATTTCTCAAATTGAACGATTATTTTGTGTTTAAGTAGTAAATATATGTTTGGGGGGCTCCCTCAAATTCAGAGCCCCCCTCCCCCCCGAGGTTGAAGCCCCTCAAGCCGCTGCATTAGTCCGGCCCTGCCGTCCGACTGCGAGCCGGCGTATTCTGGCCACTGCGAGCCGCTGGGTCGGATACATTCCCTATAGAGCGCAGCAGTGGAGCACGGATGAGGGGTTTTGGAATGGGGGGGGGGGGGCGCCCTGGGAGAGAGGGTAAAGAGCGCTGAGGGGAGCGGTGGGCAGTGGGGGGAGGGGGGGCATCTCGGCGCAGTGTGGGTTGGGGATAAAGCCTCCGGGATTGGAGTGCTGGGGCCAGCAGCAGCAATGTGTGGAATGTCCCAAAGCAAACAACAAAAAACACTGGGTTCAAGAGCACGGAGACAGAAGTGCCGCAGGATCTCAGATTTTGGAATTCCAAGTAACTGTCTTTTAAGTCTAAAGCGCCCGACTCAAAGTCGCGAGGTTGCAAGATCAACTCTTGATTTAGGGGTTGACTTGGCCAACCATCGCCCTGGGGCTGATAAACTGAGAACCACTTTTGGGGCAGGTCAACAAGTGTGCTGTGGTTAAACTGGTCTCAGCCCTTCAAAGATGGGAGCTTCCCAGCGCTTGTTTGAGCAGGGATTGTATTGACTTTTTTATGTACATTATGACATCGCATATCCGACCATCACATATCCACCCAGACAAATTAGCCAGTTGCAGTATTCGTCGAGTCGAGTACATTTTATTTTTTGCTTCAACTCGTGGCGCCTTTCTGCCACAAATCTGACCCTCACAGCGCCGTAGTTGTGTCAACTGTAATTTTTAGAGATGTTCACAATTTTTAGAGATATTCACATATACCACCTTTTTGTACATACAGTATTTGTTATGGATGAGTATTTGCCTTTATTTGCCGATACGGTACCTCAGTGGCCAATGAGTCACACGTGCGCTGTTATGATGTCTTAAAAACATCGTCGTGTGCCTGATTCTCACCACCGCTAGACACAAACACACGCACAGAGCTCATTTGAGAATGGGAAAGCGCTTTGGTTGTAATGTTCGTATACAATAGTAATGTGCTGTCCACATACAGGGTGTCCATACAGGTAGGGTGACTATAACCGATTGTTAAAGGATTAGAATTAGACAGTCCCTTGAGACGTATCGATAAATATAAAGGCAAAGATCCCCCGTATAGCCTTTGAGAGACTGTTGGGACAAGGGCTGTTAGCAAGCACCTATCGAGGCCGATACGACACACACGGCGGTGGGTGGCCAGCACCACGAATGGCCGCCTTTGTCTCAAAAGTGCAAATGTTTACACACTGCACTAGGGCCTCGTTTAAGGCTGAGTCGACCCAGGGGAGGCCTCGAACCAGTTCAGATATTCGTCACCGATGAGTGGGAATCGAACTCGTGTGGCCGGGTTCACAGCGCAGCGTAGCGCTAACCAGCCACACGCCCGTTCTCCACTATCATGAAACCACACACATACACACACACCCCCCTGGTGTGATTGTGAAGATGGTATCGCTCGAGCTTCATCCATATCTACCTCCACGTGGCCACCGTGACTCGGGCGACACGCGCGCCGTATCGAGATTGGAGAGTCTCAGGTGCTGGCCGGCATCTCAGCTGTGACTGTTTTGAATGCATATGTTATGAGCCGTCTCTACCTCTCCAGCCTGAACGATTCTATTCTATATCGGATTTTTCTATCGCCCTTTCTAGGGCCTCTCTCTCTCTCTGGCCTCTCTATGTGATGTGAATGAAGGGTCATCACCTGTTATAAAGCTCTTATTTTGTAAAGGAAGTGTTATTGACGAACATGTTGAGTTTGTGTTGTTGTTATAAGCTGTGTAAGGTCACTCAAGTATTTTTTTGGACTATTTACTACTAAATGATAACTCTCTTCTTAGAATCATTTAATCACGGACGATCTCTTTATGGACACACCTATACGCGCGGAGTCATGTATTTGACCATGGGGGTGGTGGGGCAGTGATTAACCTGGAATCCCGAGTTTGATTCCCGGATGCGGCCGATATGAGTGACGAGTGGTGTCTGAACCAGTCCCTGGGCGCTCCACATTCACCAACTCGCACCGAGCAGCCTGCTGAAAGATGGTCAAAGCAACCCCCACGGCAGACGACATTCAGCAGGGGTTTGACAAAGCACTGAAAATCTTGATGATAATCAGTGACATGGCTATGCACTCCTGTGGACGAGCCCTGTGCAGTCGAAGACTGGTGGATCACGCAAATGTCGTGAAACTCTCGACGAGGTGCGATAACCTGGCCCGCAATGTGGACTCCACGTGCTACAGCTGCAGGGAATCGAGTGTTGCTCCCTCGCATGCGTGGGCTTTCTCCAGGCGCTCTGGTTTCCTCCCACAGGTAAGCACTAATTAGCTGGTTAACACCAATTAATTAACACTTAATTAGTTAACACTCCTATCGTGTTTTTGGCACTGGTATCGTGTTGTGGTACTGTTTGTTGCTGTAACGTTCTGACCCGCCCCGACTGGACATCTGAACCTTATGGGTCCCGAATAAACGGAAGTCCCGAATAAACGGAAGTCAAAATCGTAAATAGTGAATTTATTTTTGGTGACTCGTTCCACCGCGCGGATCGCTCTGTGGCCACGTCGTGTCCAAGCGCAGCGGCAGCAGCAGCAGCGAGGACGAATGTGATGCACAAGAGCTGAACAAGCGAACGCACTCCATGCTCGGGTATGGGCAGGATCATAATAAGTCTTATCCAAAACTGATCAAACTGCCTACACCACTTAAGTCCTTTATTTGTCACAACGGGATGCATAATACAGTGAAACTGCTCTCTTATCGTCATTATTATTTGTGACCTACCAATGTCTGCAGCCAGGATCAATCGATGACAATCCTATTACCTGCAGATATTTAACAGATGAGATGCGTTGCACCGTTGATTTCTCCTGTTTGATAATACTTCTCTTGTCCGTATGCATTTGTGCTGATAGGTTTTTTTTTCTTCCGGTTAAGGCATAGTCCCCACATACCGCTCGTATCAATGCGGATAAGAGGAGCGGCGACCCACTACTCTGTAGAGTAACATTGGTATAAACGCTTGTTACAATATGAACAGCGCATTGAAAACGCGTACTATGTTATGTACTGTTTATAAAGTGTGTTCACAAATCCACACTGAGAAATACGATGATTGACAGAGGGGTGTAAATAATTTTTTCTATAGTGTATTTAAATAGAGGTACTGCAGGTAAGTAATTTTAGTTTAAAATGCGTAGTTTAACTAGACAACACTTGCTACCATCCTTTAAACATATTGGTGAAAAAGAAAAAAGTTTTTGTTTACATTATAATATAATGTTTATGCAAGAGCCGGGGGCTTATGGGACCCCGGGGTCCCGCCATCAGGTTCATCTGTGAAAAATAGCTTTATAGCTCATCGGATTCCTTCTTTCCAGTATAAATACATATTTCTGATTCTGATTTGGCCGATAACACCTTAATGTATATAGAGGACCGCAGAGCTTGGAGGGGGGCGCAGTGCAGCAGAATTTAGTGGCGGCTCACTGTGCGGCTGCCACCTTTACCACTTTGCTAATGGTGCTCATGGCTCCCACGGTTCTCATGGATCCCATGGATCCCACGGTTGCCATGGTTCCCACGGTTCCCATAATTCCAATGGTTCCCACGTTTCCCACGGTGCCCGGGCTCGTCCTCTCTCTCTTCGAGAGCGAGCGAATCCTACGCGGTGGCGGCGCGGTGTGACAAGTCCAGACGGTGACCACCGCCACGACTCCACGACTCGACAACTCTGCCATGTAGCCCCATTCAAGGGACCCGGTGCCAATCCGCCGCTGCTGTGCGGCGCGCGGAGGGAAACGTCGCCCGCGCACGTGGCGGTCACGAGCCCCCCCCCGCCCCCCGCCAGAGACTGCACGCATCGTGAAGAAACATCTCTGCCCACATCGGCGTTTATTGGCAGTCCCGTGGAAGTGCTCACTGACACCGGGCAACGTACACACGGGGAAAGGCGGTGGGGAGTGTGCGTGGGTGCGTGCGCGTGTGTGTGTTTGCGTGGGTTCCGTGCGTGTGTGCGTGGCAGGAGTGGCTGTGTGTGTGTGTGTGCATGGATGCGTGGGTGCGTGTGTGTGTGCGTGGCAGGAGTGGCTGTGTGTATGCGTGGGTGCGTGGGTGCGTGTGTGTGCGTGGGTGCGTGCATGCGTGGCAGGAGTGGCTGTGTGTGTGTGCGTGGGTGCGTGTGTGCGTGGGTGCGTATGTGTGTGTGTGCGTGGCAGGGGTGGCTTTGTGTGTGTGTGCGTGGGTGCGTGGGTACATGTGTGTGTGCGTGGGTTCGTACGTGTGTGCGTGCGTGCGTGGCAGGAGTGGCTGTGTGTGTGTGTGCATGGGGGCGTGTGTGCGTGGGAGCATGTGTGGGTGCGTGGGTGCCTGGGTGTGTGCGTGTGTGCGTGCGTGGCAGGGGTGGCTTTGTGTGTGTATGTGGGAGGAAACATCCAGGAGGCTGGGGTTCATTGCGAACACGGGATGTAGAAAATGAACTTCATTTTTTGTTGTTGTTTGTCGTATGATTTATAACCACATCTGTTATGTTACATTTTGCCGGAGCAAATGTATATATATATCATGTTCACTATTTATGCGTGCTGCAGGAATGAACAAACAAAAACCCACCACTGCAATTTTCGATATATATTTTTTGTTATTACTGAATTTCGATCTTTATTACAAACAGTTTGGAACCATTAGGAAAAATGTGATGGATTAGTCTGCGTAAAATTAATATTTAGTCATTAAATAGAGTCAAACAGGTCCACGCATTCTCTTCTGAAACAAGCATTGGGAGCCGCGCAGCTCCATCGATGGCGCTGAGCCACTGGAGGAAATTCCACGTTCCCAGGCTGAGAGCCAATCGCTTAGTAAGGCAATCAAAGTTCGCTAGGGGTGTCGCGATCTGTACAGGCTGCCGGGGTTAAACACCCCGCTTCGTCAGCCCACTGCTGGTTGTAGATCTCCCCATGCAGTGGCGCTCATGGGGTTTGTGTGATCATACTTCACCCCCCACGAGACATACAGGAGAGTGAGGCTGGGTGCGTCCAGGACTGGTTGAGACATCAATCGACACGAACTTGGGTGGCTAGATTCGCAGTGCGCTAACCATGGCTCCACCACTCCCTATACACAGCATATATGCAACTTATGCAAATGGAAAAATAAACTGATGCCTACATGCAATTCCTTGCATACATGCATCACGTGAGCTTAATATTATATGTTAATGTAATGCATTGTTACATACATAATATATATATTCAAGATGAAGTTATTACTACGATATGTACTGCATAACCACCGCTCTTGACACGGGTAACAAATGTGTGATACGAGTCCACTGAAATGTTCTTCCAAAAACGCAAGTGGCGAGATTTCTTTTTACATCTGGTGCAGGCAGCCATGTGAATTATGAGTTTCCATTACCGGCTAAATTATGAAAAATCTGCTATGTACACAGGCTGAATGGGAGCTCTGTTTAATGCAGGTAAAGAGCTGGAAGGCACACACAGCTACACCCGGTCACCCCAAAACCACCTCCTTCATCACCGGCATCGCAGTTTATCCTCGGCTCTCTGCGCTGAAAAAACCGTCGACTAACTTGTGCGAGTTATTTATTTGATTGCTCGGTGCCATTTTAATTCCATCTCCTTGGCCCTAACTGAATATTCCTCTCCATTGGATACGCTAGGCCGAGTCTGCCCCCATCCTTCCCCCTCGGCTGCCGTGGGTCCCTTTCACGAGCGATGGGCCCATCACGTCCGAGTGAAGCATACATCACACACGCAAGGGACTAAAATATCAGCCCACACACCCCCACCCCATTCCTCCCCCAACACCATCACCACCCACCCACATTTTTACTTTACCCCCCACCACCACCGCACACTCCACACGGACCCCCAACAGCATTCCGCATGAAGGGACCGCTCCAGACTGCAGTCAACTGTGTTTTGTCATGTTGTCTAATGTTATCGCGGGCTCTGGCTCAACAACCTTGGGGGCAATTACCCAGCTTTTGCAAACGCGCTAAGGCCAACAGTCACAGACGCTTGCATGTTATCATGTCCAAGCAGTCGCGATGCTTTGCTTGCTCACGCTCGCGCGCGCATGCATATTGTAGAGGTTGCTTCTTGTACGGAGTCCACTCCCCTCCCGTGCAAGCAATGGTATGCTCCCAGGGAGGTGTCACACACGCGCGCACGCACACCTGCATGGACACATGGGGCCATAATGTGGCTTCCTTGGTGACCTCGAATTCACATTGCGCTCCCCTGCACCGGGGCATTAATTTTTATGAGAAATATACTGCATCCATGAGAAGGGAGATAATACACGGTTTCATCACTGTGTCTTCGTTTTGGCCCAGAAGCCAGTTTTTTTTATTGTAATATATCGTATACACATGCGAGTATATAGCCAAGATTTTCTGTGCAGGAGAGATTATTATTAAACGCATGCTTCTCAAAGGGGAAAAAATACGTGAATATAAATTTGTCGCTCGAATTGTTTGCGAAATATTAATTGGATAATTGCGTTTGAAAACAAACGCTCGTGTTTTGTGTACATAGTTTCTCTCTGGGCTGCAGAGAGCTCAGCAGTTGTTTCATTTAAGCATTTCACAAGTGCCTCGCAGTCGCCTACGGAGATAAGATCTCTGATTAATATACGGACCTCTCTGTTTAACATGGGAAGTGTTCAATTAAATGTGTACCAAATCACTCGGAATGCCGCCCAGATCTCGACAGATCTCAGAAGCAACACATGCCAGGGTTGAGGCTGCTTATCGTGGGAGACTGCCTTGAAATACCAAGTGTCGTAGTCGTGTGCTGAGAGGTGGATAGAAATTGACAGTACAGCGATTAATTCCTCAATGTGTCTGTGTGGAGGAGATTCAAAGTGGGTTTTCTCCGGCTCGCGAGCTCTCTTCGTCTCGTGAAGGCCCTTCCGCCAGCAACGGTGGCGTGAGCGAGGCATTGCAGGGCTGCTCCTCTACCTGCTTAGGGTACTTAGCCAATTTCTTATTGAGCATCCAAGGCAAGATTGGAGCCTAAGTAATGGTTGCACGACATTTCTGCCTTCTGCCCTGACAGCATAAAGATAATGCTGCATTCCTTTACTCAAAACTGCCCATTTTAAATATATCCTGCAGTGAAATGAGCACTGTTGACCCAAATTCTTATTATGCAAAACCGTATTTAATGATACCCCCGCATCTGTATGCAGCATCACCTTGGTTAAACTCAAAACAGTGACAAGCGGGCGGTGTTCTCATTGTTTCTGCTCGTTATAAGTCGGTCATTGATTTTCAAAAGCGGCTGGTTAGCAGTATATCAAACAAGCCGCTATATTGACAGCCGCTCCATATACACGACTGTGTGCACTTTCCGGTAACATTTTTGTGTAAACATGGGCTTTTATTTTCCGTGTCAACATTTACCGAAATGAAAAGAGCCCGCGACGGTATACGGGAACCGGCTCGTGCTGCCGACTGCAGAGATCTTCCAGCGCCTCTGAGAGACGGAGCTGCACATCCTCAGTGACTGCGACCGCAATTCATTGGCACGATGCGTTGTCACAGCACGTAATCAATACTGCGACACGATCAGTGATAAGTTATGTTAAATCTTAAAGCCCACATGTGGAAATGCCCAAATTGGGTACTTTTTGAGGGTGTGTCCTTCTTGCCAAAACAAGGAACACTGTCACGGGAATCGTCAGAAACGATACCGATTTTCAGCTGAAAAACAATTCCAAAGCTCCATCGTCAATGCTCGACCACAGCTCGATCACCGCTCGATCACGTGGACGCACGTATTCAAAATGTCACCGATCGATCAGGTGATTTCCGTCACGCGATTTGTGGATCGAAAACGCCCATTGGTGAAATTGGTTGCCGTGAGCCCACCGATTCACGACCATTGGCTGACCTAAACGTTCACGTCATCTATCATTCATTATGTCGCGGATGCATTCATTGGTTCGGTTTGATCTCTCGGCGCGGCAGTTAAAATTATTGGGAAAATGTATTATACCCCCCCCCTCTCCTTACTGCCCCCACCTCGCCCTCTGGCTCTTTCCCCCCAACGGTTTAAATGGACCCGCCACCATTCATGAGCTAATTACGGGCAGGTCGCGAGTGGTGGATCACAACATGTGGGGTACTCCCAGCTCTCCAAAGACGTCGGGCCAGTGTGGAAGAGTAGGCCAAACACCCTCGAGATTGGCCCTGCAGAGTTGTATTTCGTCGCGAGCGGAGGCACGTTCTGCCAGCAGTGACGTCATTGCAGGGCTGCGCCTATGCCTCCCGCGTCTTCACATTGAGGCCGGGATCGGGACACCTCCTCTGCCCACCAGTGCCGCCACCCACCTACTGGTGGAAATTGCCGCACGCGAGAGGCGTTTGCTTTGGTTGTGTGTGACGTGAACAATCATCCGCGCTTGCTGCGCAGGTGTGTGCGGATGCGAGGTAAAGCTCTCCAATGCGTCTGTGGGGTTGTTCGACACCTTGTCGTTGTTGTCGTTGTTTGCTCCACATGCTGGGAGCTTCAGCTCAGTTCCTGAACAAGCTTCCAGGCACGTGGGATGAATCGTCAGACGTCATGCCGAACAGCGGGCGGTACAGCCCGAGAGCGCATGGCAGAGGCATCATTATCTATGCTGAGCGCACACAAAAACGAACGCATTATCAACGATCTAATTTATGTTCACAAGTTATTAACTGTTCTCCCCACCCCCCCTTGCTAATTATAAAATGCACTTCACATTGTTGTACAATAAAAAAACAAACAAAACAATATTTGCAATCAGTGCACAATAATAAGCTGTGCTTACAAATTGATTCCCAGCTGGTTGGCTTTCTGCAATCTCTTGCAAATATTCCCAAGCCCAAATGTATGTTGGCCTAATGACCCGGCTGTAGCTGTGGGTCAGTGCCATCAGCCTTCGGCACCACCACCACCATCACCACTTCTCTCTCGTACACACACACACACACAATGTCTCATAACAAATGTTTCAGAGGACAATGGGAACAGAGGCGAGAGGACCCCCAGGGTATGGAAGCCTGTTACCCCGGGGGACAGATCCCCCACTGTGGCCTCACCAGAGCCCACAATGACTGGGGAAATACAATAATAACAAAACGAATAATAAATACAATGAAGGTGGTGTTTGTTTCAAGGTGGAAGCGGTGTACTTGTATTAAGAATCAATAATTAAAACCGTTTATATAATCTGTCTACAAAACTTCTAACGCTGACTGCGCCATCATCCATAATTCATCTGCCACAAGTTTTATTATTCCTTAATGACTTGTGCTTAAACCATTATATATTTTATTCACCCAGCCATTTTTCTTTTTCAGAAGAATAAAACTCCGAGTAATATTTTGCGGTGGTAAGGTAAAAAAAAATCATGTCATCGTTATGTATGCACGTTGAACTTATTTTGCGTCATATGTAGCCAACCATGTTACTCAGAGGTTATATCTGTGACGTCCGACTTGATGCAACAGTTTCACTGCAATCATCGTCATCAGCCATGATCAATCCACTGCTGGACGAAGGCCTCCCCAAACTGTCCGCCATCGCTCGGGGTTTTGCGATGTAACAATCTGCACGTGAACTGATTCCCACGCTCCATCTCTTGAGATGGACGTACTCTTGGGCACGCTCCTTCCCTTGAAGTGCCCCGACCCGTTACTCGTCTCGGTCACCAGCAACCTCTTCCGCCCAAACCCACGTACAGTACTGCCATGGGAATGTGGAATTTCTCCGGTCTTCTAAGAACAGCAATTGCCTGCTATGAAACAGATTGAGAACACGGAGACTGGGCAGAGAAAATGTAAAAAGAGTTGGGAGCGGTACGCGAGGTGAGGAGTTACACCGACAGGGATAGAGAGAGAGGAACACGTGGAGCGGGGAGAGAACACAAATTCGACATCACAGGAACTGTCAATCAACGCCAATGGACTTGGGCTCGACACCATCGCTCGACGGGATGATGGCCGATGGTGGAGACTAACCATGGAGTGGCAGTCAAAGGAGGGAGGCATGCACCCAGGGGTGACCAGTGTGGAGATGGAGCGATGCCATATCACACCTTGGGTATCTTTCCCGTTTATTGACAGCAAATTCGTTAATCACATTCACCAATGTCTGTCTAAGGGCGAACAAAGGGAAGCAATGTGTGAGGTGGGGTCTGTCTACGACTTAGCATAGCACCGGGTTGGGAAGGCCTTCATCCAGCAGTGGATTGGTCATGGTCGATGATGATGATGATGTATTCACAGGGCAACAATTGCGTGAAGCCTGGATGATACACAGATGATAATTTAGTTATTTTTGTCCTTATGGGTTTATTTCGATAACATTATTTTAATCACTGCCAAACATTACTCGGAGTTGCATTCTTCAATCGGCGATTCTTGGGCATGCATCACGCGTTTAGCAATCGATGGTGACGTCTGGAGCCGATGCATTGCGAGGCTCCCAGTGCTCATCAGCCAAAACGTGTCGCCTCGTGAGTCGTTTCGTTTCATTCTCACCCTCGACAGCGTTGCGACATCATCGTTCAAACGCCTCTCCTGCTTCTAACGAATGAGGAATAGGCGCTCACACACACACACGCTCGCACACACCCGCACACACACACACACACACGCTCGCCCACATACGCACACACATACACGCACACACACACACACACGCTCGCACACGGACACACACACGCATGCACAGCGAGCGGGCTTTACAGTCGGGATAACATTTTTGTGTTACAAAAAGGAAACTCCCTGGCGAGTAAACGGCGGCTGCACAAACCAGGAACGGAATGCAGAGCAGATGGAGGCGGTGGTCTGCGTGGGTGGACGCCACTGAATCCGAGTTCCATTCCTCCGAATTCCTCGCCTGGTGGACGCCGTTGGCACCGACTCGCGAGAGGGATGGCGCCGCGGAAGGTCGCGTGCGACGCAATTAATTTGGCGCGCAGGTACACGCAGGTATACACAGGTACGCGCAGGTACACATGTGTACGCAGGTACGCAGGCGAACGGGAGAACGGACGCGGTCCAATTTCTCTCTCAACCCCCAGTCTGCAGGTAGAGTACCACTTACGGGTCCAAGATAAACATGGCACGGGCAAGAGAGAAAATGGATGCACCAACAAGTTTGCGAAATAATTTAAAAGCAATGTTGTTAGGAGGGATGCAATGTGGAGAACACAGCGGAGTGCGTGCAACGGGCCAGGTGCAATTGTTAAAGCGGACACCAGAATCGAATGTTTATATATATATTTTTTCTGAATCTCATCATGAAAAGCAATAATGTGCACAACAAAGGCATGTCTATCGATGCATATGATCTACTTTGACGTCAAGATCGAAAGCACAGACAATGTGGCGTCGCAAGACCAATCACGGATGGTGGCGGAGGGAGGCCTCAATCCAGCAGTGGCTAGATCGTGGCTGGTGATGAGGGTGGCGATGCAAGCCCGAGTGAATGCAAGCACTTCCACGCACGTGGGCTGCTGAGAAGCCTTATCCTGGGTGATCCGTTTAAATATTCCGCACTAACACATGAGGTGAGTTATTAAGAAAACAAGATTTGAATTCAAGGCTTCTCTGCACGTCTCACACCTCTTTCCATGCGCTCATTACATCTTGTAACATTCTCTTCTGTAAGATGTGGGACAATCGCTTGCTCGATTTTCAATCACGTGTTGGTAGAAAGGAAAGAAATAGAACGAAACGTGTGAGGTGTCTATACATGGATCAGCCAGAGTTCAGAGAATGTGCCAGAGTTTCACGTCGATTGGAAGTCCTACGCCGTGTGTCCTCGGCCCATTTCTGACAGCCAGAAATAAATAAAAGCCGAAGTCCTGATGTGGAATGAGGTACCTCGTGAGTGATGGGGACGAGAAGGAACCGCCGTCATCGTCATCGTCAGCCATGATTACGTCACTGCTGGATAAGGGCCTCCTCCAAACCGCCGCAATTTGTCACGATCCTGCCACGTAACAATCCACGTCTGGATTTCAAGTCCAATGCGATAACCAAAACACGACACGAAGCGTCCCTACACCTGGATATCCAAGCGGCAGTGGCCACTGGTTGACCCGCTCACACTGGAGTCATCTGTGAAAAAGAGCTTCATAGCTCATCGGATTCCTCCCGCTGTCTAAACAACGATTCTGATCGAGGTTCGCACTCACGCATAAACACCCAACGGGTTCTTAATTCATTTCTGATTCTCTCGATCCGTTTACCTCGAAATTGTCCGCGTGACCTTAGCAGAGAGCGCTTCACCGCTGTAGGAGGAGTGGCGACAGGAGCCGGCAGAGGAGGAGGAGGGGGGGGCCGTGGGGACCGCGTCTCTGCGACGAGGGCGGTGGGAGTTATGGATGGGGGGGGGGGGCTATAATCCTTGTGTCAACCTCGGCACAGAATGGAAAAAAATTCAAAATGTTATATTGGCCCGCGCATTATGATACACGTGTGGGAATATTTCTGGCAAGGGGTGCAGTTCATAAAGGCAGGGAGCGGGGTGGGGGGGGGACAAACATAGCCCAGCCCTCCGGGTCTGGATATCGAGACAGCTCCACTTTCTAATCCCCGTGACGGGCGTCTTGTGAGCCGGGAGTCTTGTGAGCCGGGAGTCTTGTGAGCCGGGAGTCTTGTGAGCCGGGAGTCTTGTGAGCCGGGCGTCTTGTGAGCCGGGAGTCTTGTGAGCCGGGAGTCTTGTGAGCCGGGAGTCTTGTGAGCCGGGAGTCTTGTGAGCCGGGAGTCTTGTGAGCCGGGAGTCTTGTGAGCCGGGAGTCTTGTGAGCCGGGAGTCTTGTGAGCCGGGAGAGGGAATTCAGGAGAGAATCTGGGGGCGGGAGGGGAGGGGGCTTTCGTCACATTCTGCGACGGTGCCCCCAACAGGAAGACTCACCACACAGGAGTTGTCTGAGCTCGAGGGGAGAACGTGATCTGCAAGAGGGCGGCTGACTCATGTGCATTTCGCATAATGGGTAACACGTTCGCAACGACCCCGAGCGGGGGAGCGTTACGTACCACCGCCGCGGAGATGGAGCAATGGAATCATCTCGTGCGCGGGAGCTATCAGTGTAAGTTTGCATCGACGATGGATTGGCAAGGTCTTCATCCAGCAGTGGGTAGGCCATAACTGCTGCTCATGATGGCGATGGCGATGATGATGAAACGTGCATGCACAGCTGCTCGCAGCTCAGCTATCGTGTTGAATTATTCCCATCAAACTCAACACCATGGCGAGCGTGCTTGGCTTGGGCCCCGGTGCGAGGGATGAAATGCTGCCCCACCAGCCCCCGATTCAACTTCCCCTCCTCGCTGTCGCCCCGGTGCCTGGGGCCCTCTCCGGCTCCTTGGGCCCTGGTGCAGTTGCAGTGCCTGCACACTCGCGAGCTGCCCCGCCGTGCGAGGTGCTTCTCGGGCCAGGCGCACATCTCCATGGGCCGTCTGGAACTCCGCACTATGGCAATGTGCCCTCTTGTTGCATCCCATCTCATCAGATGTTCATATCTGAACTGGGTCTGCCCCCCCTCCGCCCACCTGCCCCCCTCCCCCCTTCACCAATCCACATTGACCAGCATGGTGAAGTATGATCAAACAACCCCCATGATTAAAAGCCATGGGGAGACCCTTATTCGGCAGATCGATTGATAGCAGGGCTGAAAATCATTATTATTAATTAGTATTACGAATTAATTATTTGGCCTGTTATTTGGTGAGCAGAGTAGAGTGTGCGTCAATGATTATACGAGTTCATAGCCATGGTTGTGTGGATATCACTGCAGCTATGCGTACACTTGATGCGCTATGGACGGCCGGATGACCTTTACACTGAGCAGGGGAGCAGGAAAGTGGCAACAAATACATTTTATGAAATACTCGACTCTGCCTAACATCAATTTGGTGATTAATACATTCTTTGGCAAATCAATACATGAATTAATAATTGAGAAATTAACTGTCACGAAACAGCTTTACATTTGGAAATTAAATTGCAGATTCATTAATCAATTCGTTAAAAAAACAGATGCCTTAATTAACGAGTTAATGTCATATAATAAATCACGTAAGACCTTCACATTCAGGCACAACTTTTAACTTTGATCCAATCACACGACTCAACTTTTGCCAAAAAAACCACCCACAGTGCTTTGCTTCGGTTGACTGGCATAAAAAAGCCACTGAACCAAAGCAGCCGAGATTTGAGATTTGTGACCAATGCCTGCGGAGTGTTGCTGAGATTGGCAAGGAAATTGAACAACGCCGCCAGTCTCTCCTAAGCGCTGTTGAGCAATACCAATTATGCCAAGGGAATCTGGGCCTGTCCCACAAAAATGCAAAAGCCCCATGTGGCCTCATCTCACAACAGGCCAGTGCTGCTCATTGATCACCTTACAGTTTGACTGACATGCGTGTGCTTCGCAAGGAACCATTCGCAGGAGGAAATGAGCATAATTTGTATTTCTAACAAACGTCATGTATGGCAGAGAAAACATTATTCACTGCACGGGAAAGGAATGATGGTCGAAGTGATATGGCGGTGCTGCGATATATTTATCACGATATAAGATCCGCGATAATCGTATATCCGTTTTGTAAAATACTGTTATATGATGATTATCGTTGCGCATACAATGTTTGGTTAAATATGTAGTTCTTGAAAACATATTTTATATACATAAAATAACAATTATTTACATTCAAAATATAAATTAAGGTCCAAATAAAATGACGGTTATTCATTAACTTCACATTTTGCAGAGTATTTGACAGCGTGGTTTATATACAAGTTTTTCATGCGAAGTTCGCTCAACATCAGCCTGCCAAAAGTATTTATTATCGTTATGTATTTATAAACATTATTTATATTTATGAAAGTGTTTAAAATCGTTACAACTCATCACCTATATTGCGCATGCTGTCGGAACACTCTGACATGATATAACCTCCATGCTGAAAATGTATCCGGACATCGTTTAACAAAGCACAAACATAATTTTTTTACTTTTATTATTATTATTCATTGTGAAATTAAAATGTTATTTAATAAACATTTTTGTCAGAAAATCGAAATCTATTTTGAAAACTAAAAGAACATTTTTTTTGTATTATATCGCGATATTTATTTGATAAATGGACCATGTTGGTTATCGTGCTACATCGTACGACAAATCGCATCGTCACCGTATCTGGCCATTGCCCCACCTCCTTTATAGCCCCAGACGTTGAGTGCCTCGGCATGAAATGATCTCACTGCGATCCATCAAGCCTCGCATTGCCCCACAGGAACATGTTACCAATTAAAACATGGCATCATGGAGAGATCAATGAGGCCTACAGAAATCATATCTGATTAACCAATACGTTAACCAAGGAGCAAAACAACAGTCATTCATAAAAAAACAAATCCATTAAATAATTATCAGTCTCATTTTCTTCACTGTGGGCAGAGGCCTTGACTCACAGTTGGAAGGATGTCAGCTAAAGTCCTAGTTTGAGGTTCAGCCAGTCCACCATACTGCGTTGTTAAATAGAGTATTCTTTTAGTTCTTTCGGTAAAGTCACGTAGATAGAAAAATAATGATACAAAATTAAGTGAATAAAAAACCCCAAAAAACACTAATGTAGACTGTAGCCTGGTTCATATTCTTGGTTCTTTCGGTAAAGTTGTTTTATTTATATTAATTTATTGTTTTCCCTTCCACGGGACTTTACCGAAAGAACTAAGAATATGAATCCCTGCAGTCAAGAACGCTTTAAATCGAAATGTAGCCTGGTTATTAAGTTTGGTGAGTGTACTGGCAATATATAAATAATGTACATTATAGACTGGCAGTCTATAATGTACATTATAAATAATATAATAATATTGAATGTACATTATAAATAATATAATAATATAGAATGCACATTATAAATAATATAATAATATATAATGCACATTATAGACTGCCAGTACACTGACTCCGATGAAGAACAGTCTACATTAGTGTTTTTTTTTAATTATTTTTTCACTTTCTTTTTTATGACTTTTCTTCTATCTACGTGACTTTACCGAAAGAACCAAAGAATATGAATTCCTGCAGTCACGAAAGTTTTAAGTGAATAAATAAATAGAGTACCAACTTTGTGGAAATTCAACGGTGGTTCTCATTCAGATACTGACTCCAACCAAAATAATCGTGAATTTTCGCCACTGGCTCAGGGCTGCGAAAGAAAGTGAGCGCTGTCCGAATTTCATTTCAGAAGGGAGACATTTTGACCTTTTTTTGAGTAATGCATGTTACCAATAAACACGTAGGTCGACTGACTACTCACCGCCAGCATCTTTGACAGCCGAAGTTAAATCTTTAGGTTCTCTACCTCCCCCTACCACCCCGGAATGTGGATGTTCCTTTAGTTCAGAAATGTTACAGCATGTTCCAGTCTCATTACAGTCACTGAACATCACAGGAACACATCAGCATATGCATCTGTCTTGCACAAATGGACAATGAATAACAGACCACGGTGCAGTGTGTAACACCGCTGTCCGCTCCCATCATTCCCCAGCAGCATTTCCAATATTGTCTTCCAAAGGGGGTGCACCACGTGAGTCGTCCTGGTCAGGGAACTTGTTTGTTCCGACGACACCAACACGAACAAAGTCGGTCACCGCGTCGCGTGGCGCTTCCAGATGCGCTTCTACGGTCGCTCATCCTTCCCATATCAGGAAGTCACCGGAGCTACGCACTTTCACATAATCTAGACGAGAAACGGATTTCTTCAGAACTGCTTTTAGTGTTTAAGTTGTCCTTCCCCCGCATCTCCGATTAGCACGGCTGGCTACGTACGGTGCAAAAGAAGTTCAGCATACGAACACGTGTCGGGCACGAACACTCTTTTAGACGTCCGGTCTTTTCTTCACCGTAGCCCCGAGCTTTTGTCTCATATCTCCCTACCAACGTTGTCGCCCCTCTCCTCTCTATATCCGCTCTCTCCCCTCCACCTCCTAATAAACCCCCTCTCCTCTTTCCCACCAATCTGGATCTCTTTGGGTTTGTTTTTTACCCCCAATCCCCCATTCCCCTTCGCCGCGCCTTCCTTGCCAGCGCCGTTCTCAAAATATGTATCTGGGCGTGGTCCCTTGACCTTTGCGTGACCCCCCCCCCCACGACTCAATCCTGACCGCGTGACCCCCCCCCCCGCACTGGACATGTTCACCAGGCTGCTCTTGAAACGTCGTCCACTCACTCACCAACCAACCCCGTCACGAGCGCATCAACGTCGCTCATCAACTCCCCCACCATCAACAAATCAGACCCCTTACGATTCTCGCCATTGGATGAGCAGTCACGAATCGGGGCCATGATTCGATTCAAGTAGATTTTTGTTTACATTATTGTGAATGTAGTGGCCTCTAGTGGCAGCAGCGACAATATATACGTTGTTCAGGAGTGGCGTTCAGCTCAATCCACTGCTGCATGACGGCCTACCTGCTGCTGTGTCGAGAGCGATTGGTTTGTTTGACCTCAGCTCATCGCACTCGATCCGTGCAGGTTGGTGGAGCGCGCGGCCCCCAGGGCACCAGTTCTGGTATCGCTCGCCGCTGATGTTCGCCCTGGCCAGGAGTTCAACCCAGGTCACTGCGTTCACAGCGTATTGTGTCAAACACGACACCATCTGTTCCCACGGTTTATTACGCAACCGATATGAGTAGAACAATTTAAACGATTAATTGATGTCACTACGCCCATAACAATATATATATGATTAACTGCAATTCAATCATATCTAGTTCTAAGAATGTAAAAACAAATGCAATTGAAAATACAGGATTGTTTGTTACAGAGGCTAAAATGTAAGATGTATTTTGGTGCAGAGAGTTGTTGGTGTCAGGCCGGTCACCGATGACTGCACAACACATCCCATCGCATTCAATTCGCTGCTGCTGTCAATTTGGTTAAATTTCAGCTCTGAGGTTTAAAAATTAGCACGACTATCATGTGACGAATGTTCCTCTCGGCGGCTGAACGGGGGGGAATTGCCTGCACCATATCGTGCGGACCAGAGATCACGTGAAGGGATCTCAGAGGCAATGGCTCTGTGATGTCCACGTTCCTTGGGCCGCGTGGTCACACGAAGGGTTGCACAATCCTGCGAGAGATCTGAAAGTATGCTTCGTGTCGTGACGTGACGCCAATAGCTCGATCGGGAGACAAACAAAATGGGATAAAAACGACAAAATAATACGAGCCAAAATATGAAAAGATGAGAAAAAAGAGAATGAAACTCAGTGAGTGAGACATTGAACTTCTGTGGCATCTCACTCAAGGGCTGTTCCCTGCAACGCTAAGTTACTCTCTTTTGATGATCGAAAGGCGCTTTCATGTGCAGCCAATCCCAACTACAGACGCATAACAAAATCCAACAAAGGCAGTGAAAAGCGTCGAGTCTATCGCTGCCGTCTTCCGCAGAATGTCGAGTGATGGAATCCGGAAGAAATGTCTGCGGCTCAAAGTCAAAGGCACTTATATGAAACAAAGTGAGACGCCATGCGGAGCCCTCGCACCGTACGCGCTCGTGGCAGCAGCGGCTGTCGCTTGGGCAGAGCGGCAGGCAGAGCGAAGGCCTCTTCGTCCCCTAAGCCCCGTTTGATGTACGCCTAAGCTTTGAAGGTTTCTGCAGATTCTTAGGGTTCTTAAGAACGAATCTCGAGATTGACCCCGACTTGTGACTCGAGGTGACCTCATCATTTTGAATTAAGGCCTCCAAATGGCGCGCGGTGGCACCACGCGTCGCTTTAAGCTGCGCTAAGCCCTGGGGCACGGCAAGCCCCGAGGCAATCGGACAAAACAAAGCGTCGGGGCGCCGAGTGGCTCTCGAGGCGTGAACGCGGCCTCGAGCGAGCAGTGCGCTCGCCTCCCGACTGGTTCCACTCTATCCTCTTTCAGGACGTGATCTTCGTCGGCCTCGGTCAATCCACTGCTGGATGAAGGCCGCCGCCGCCACCACATCTCACGACCCTGCGATGTAATAACGATCCACCCAGCGCCCAGCGGATTGCATCACACAATGGGCGATATCCTTTATATGACGTCGGGGGATCTTTAAGCCCCGCTGTGAAGCAGACGACGAGTATTGGTCTGGTTCGCTACAACCCACAGTAATACCTGGGGCGGACCTGCGGTATTCGAACCGCGGGACATCGAGCAGCGCGCGGCGAAGCGAGCTAGCGCCGGGCGAAGTCACCGCCGCAGGTTATTAAATGACGCACGGCGGCGAGACGTTAACAATCTCGCCTGGTACACAGGAGGTGGTGCGTTTTATCCTGACCCTGACGCCTGCTCGATATTTGGAGTTTGCATGTTCTCCCCATAGTCGCGCGGATTTCTCTCCGGGTCCTCCGGTTTTCCCCTCCACATTTAGAAACGTACCATTAGAGTAATTGGCTGCGATACATTTCCACATGATACGCCACTTTGCTGAGCTCTCATTTGTGACCAGGCCGTTTTTGATGAAGAGCTATATAGCTTAGTGGACCTTACATAGTAAATACAAAACATAGTTTATATTGTTTAGTCTTAATAGTTTCCCAAGACCTGTTGGGACTATTAGGAAGCCACTGGAGCTATATGCACGTTTAAATCTAAATTGATAACTCATTTCTTAGAACAGTTTTTTTGTGTTTAGTTTGTTGTCCTTTCCCCGCATCTCCGATTAGCACGGTTGGCTACGTACGGTGCGAATTAAGTTTAACATACACGCATACATTGGTCCAGAAGGCAACGAAGCTGATCGAATTATATATTTTTCAGTTTTTTGTGGCGAAACAGATGCTTGCCTTTTTATTATTGTCGTATAATTATTTTATTACCCATAATCCACTACGAGGAAGGCTACAAGTTTGGGCTCAAAATAAATGAGCGGTTCATAAGCAGTAGACGAGTTCGATAAACAAAATAGCTGTTGGATAGGGAGGGGCTAAACAGGGAAACACAGCAGAATGTATATTACCTAGGGAAAGTATTGAAGGTGGACCAAGATGAACATATTATAAAAATAGGCGAGCGAGAGTAGGGTGGATTGCTTTGGGGGGAGAGCCAAATTTTAGATTGAATAGCGACAAACCGACGTGCCTCCAGCAGGGTTAGAAGTCAGGGGACGGTTGCCTGCCACGGGATGGATGAGAAACATAAACAGTGGCAAAAAATAAAAATGAAACAAAATCTGAAAAGTGTGCAAAGAAGCGGGGAGAGACACATCATGGGGATTACACCGAGAGACGCAAAAAGGCAAAGCGTGGATCAGAGAGCGTGGACGGAGACATCGCATTTCCTGTCGAGGAAGGTAAAGTGGCTTGGGTCGGCCACACAGCTCGAAGGGGCCGATGGCCGAGGAATGAGATTTGCGAAGGAATGGCAGGCAGAAGAAAAAAAATACCGAGAGGATGACCTCTTGGGAGATAGAGCGATGAGATCAGTTAAATGTGCAGGAGCGAGATGGATTGTGGCATCACGGAACTGGAAAGCAAGGTATATTTACGTGATCTAACCCCAAAACAATCTCGATTATAGATAATATTAGTCGCGAAAGCCTACGTGTTAAACTGGAAAGGAAAGTGTTGGCATGAGACATGAATCCAGCAGCGGATATAGAACAAGGCTGATGACGATGCCTGCATCACAAAACACACACAATGCAAATTATTCAAATTCCACTTCAGTTCACCTGCAATTCTTTTGACTCCTCTTTTACGAACTCTTGCACGCGGTGTCCCACAAGGCTCACCTGACCCCTCCCCTGCGCGGACTCACTCTGCACGGACTTTTCTTCCGACTTAATTTTCACGTTTTGTTTACATTTCTGCTTTTAGTTCTGGCCAGAGCCGAGCGGTACAGCGCGCGGGCGGTGACACGGGACGTGGGGCACACAAATCCAGCGCGGGAGAGAAATGGGCTCGCCACTCCATTTGCGTCGGGACTGCGAGCGGCAGCGCGGAGTCGTTACAAGGGAAAGGGGAGAGGGGGGCACACGTGAGGGTGACGAAGGGTGGACGCGGTGGGGTGAGCGAATGCATTCGTACGTTGATAGCCATTTCATGTGACGGATGAGAAAATCGCCGAGCGATCGCCTTGCTGAATTTTAACGAGGCCACAATTCAGAATCGTTCTCGTTGTGTTTGGCGCACCCCATTGGTGTGCTCATCGGCGCTGATGCAGCGAGTACTCAGGTTCGTCTCCAGTGGCCTCCTGCTCACACGAGCGTGGGCCCGTGCTCACCGCTTGCTCACACGGCGAGCTGGGCTGTCACATGATGATGGTTCTGTGACGCGTGGTCTTCGTGGCAAGGCCCGCGGGCGACTGGCGGCCGCTGGTGGCCTTTAGTGCGCCCCCCCCCCCCACAAAACACAAAGAGTGCCCCCCCCCCCACCATCATCAGCAGCATCGTGCTGCTGTCAAACCCAACAATGGTTGCAAATGTGTGGCGGCCCTCACACTCGGATGTCTTATCGGCAAAAGTGGTCTCCTTCTGAAAATGAGTGAAGAACACTGATTTCAGTGATTGATTGCTGATAATTATCAGTGCCGGGGGGGGGGGATGTCTCACCTCTGTTCACACGCATGCCACTGGACGGGAGGTGATGGGCGGGGCTTGATGATGTCATCTGCATTATCAGTTGCGTCAATGCTGGGCGTGGCTTGTATGGGTGGTTTCCTACCTTCGTGAGGAAGGGTGTGTGAGGCGGTTGCCATTGTAAATAATACAGGTGACGGACCACGAACACAGGAATGGATTATAAAGTTTAGTGCCTTTAGTTGACGTGATAATTACAGCTCTGCTTGGCCAGTGGTGGAGACTCGGTATCCCTGTGGCAGGCGTGACTATCCCAAAAGCATCGTTAATGTCCCACAAAGTAGTTGCCATGTTACCCACCCTGGAGGGATGGAGTACAGAGTTGACCCCCGGCCAGGATTTCAACTGGAAATTGCCGCGAAAAAAAGTCAGCCTCTTTCTGAATTCAAGCGAATCGATAAATCACTGTTGGTTTTAACCTTCACAATCCGAACTGGAGCATCAGTTTAATAACAGCGGCTCAACAAACATTTTCGCTCAGCGTTTGAGACCAGGCTGTTTGGTATCTCTCTATCCCCGTACACGGCGGCCGCCATTAGGGGTCATCCTGGGCCGTATAAACCTGGACCACAAATTGGAGCCCTCCCTCCCACCCTCCCCCCTTGCCTTCCCTCCTTCTCACTAAGGGGTCCACCATCACGCACTCTCCTCAACCCCGTGGGCTCAGAGGCAAAAGGCTGCACAGACTGCAGCTTAATCAGGTCTTTCCGGGCGGGACCCGCTGGGATCCGGCTCTAACCCTCGGCTCATCATCCCGCCGAGCGGTCGGGGAAGCCTCGAAGCTGTGCTGCTCGCCCCCCCCCCCGCCCCCCCAGGCACACATCTCGGCGTGTGCCTGGGCGAGACGCACTGCCCAGGTCTGACAGTTGCGATGATGCGAGCGGCTCCGCTGTGCAGTTACATACCCAGATGCCTCATTCCCACGTAGCCCAGACGCGCAGCCGTCTTAATGAGTGCCATCATTGGCGTAGACTTATTGCGTTTCGTTACGTGCGGGAGGCGGTGGTGGGGGATCGGCACGCAGGTGAGATGGAGGGGCGTCAATGCGGCGTGGAGAGGCTTAAGTGAGCAATTTGTGGGGCTACAGAGTCTGACAAGCAAGGGCACACGCGATTCAACTGCAGCGAGTCAAAAATGGCATTCTAACGCGTTCGAGACGTCTTGCCGTCTGATTGTGTCCTGCCAGTTACGCTCAAAAGTGCGGTTGTTGCTTCAGCATAATCATAGGACACGTTACGAGTGTGAACGCGAGCGTGGTGTGGGAGCCATCACTCATCCCATACAATCCAGACGCAGTCGTAGCCAGCACGATCCTCAGCCGTGCAAGCGCGAACTTTGGGCAATTGTATTCGTTCACTGCAACCGTGGCTGGTCGGTGCCGGGTGGAGAATAGATAGGACCCGGGACACTGGTTCCGAAATGATTCGCCACTGGTGTTGGGACTTGAACTTCGAGACGATAGGTTTACAGTACAGTGCGCTAACCACTGTGCCACCACTCCCTCCGTGTCCTCCACAAATGGATTAAATCGCGAGCAAAATTAATCAAATTTATTATCATAGAATGAGCTACACATGAATGCATTAGTGTTACTGTAAGTGTACGAAAATGTTTGGTAGGATGATAATTAATCTGCATTAATGTTGTTATTAAAATTCTAAAATGCCAGAGCATTACAACATATTGGGGTTTACACGTGTTTAATGAAAAAAACACGTAAAAAAAATAATTAGAATAATTAAGGCAATTACAAGCTTATACGCTGAGTTGTAGCTGCAACTCAAATGTAGCCTAACCAAAACACTAATGCAACACATCTTTAATAAGGTACAATGATGTAAGCACATTTAATTGCATGCTGCTGTAATTTGCTTCTTTGCCACAACAGTCTGTAATTAATGACTGAACACATTACATGTAAAGCATGTCTTGTTACTCAGCAACACAAAAAAACTAATAGAGCTAATTACCAATCGAGGTATTTACGAATACTCTATATCAGGGGTCGGCAACCAAAATAACAAGAAGAGCCATTTCTTTCCAATTCGGTACAAAATTCAGTATTTCAAGAGCCGCAATGCATCTATGTACATACGTACATATCGTCAAGAAGCAGCCCGTAAAGAGCCGCATGCGGCTCCGGAGCCGTAGGTTGCCGACCCCTGCTCTATATAAACAAACAAGTAAAGCGAGCTCATAAGAATAAGATCAACTTGATCTCAGTAAATTAATGGTCTTATACAACAAAAATAATATAAATATTGTGCCGTTATCAGAACCTCAAGAGTTTTGAAGTATGCAAACTGTTTGAGGGGGGCCGCCATTGTGCAACAGCTCACGTGACCTTCAACGTAGGGGTCACGTGGTAGAGATCTTGGCCCAGCAAGTTTGTGAAATCTCCCCTCCTCTGTGTGCCCAGTCCTATTAACGGATAACACCACAGTGAGTCGAGTGGCGGGTCACGGTGTGGTGGTGTGGTTAGGGGCCGTCCATAAATGACGTCACGCGAATTTGGACGATTTTTGACCCCCCCCCCCTCGTCACACGGCGTCACAAAAAGTCAGACCCCCCCCCCCTCAAATATGACGTCACAAAGCTCTGCCCCCCCCCCCCAGAAAAAACATATTTCCATTTTGAAAATAAAACATGCTTCAAATCGCTTGAAACTATTGTCATTGTAGTGCGTATTTAATGTGGCGCTGCACTCTGATGTTGTAGGAGTGTTGTTATAACAATTTTAAATGTATTTAAAGTTGCGCATTTTGATGTGACGTCACATTTCTCAACCCCCACCCCTTCGTCACACATCGTCACAAAAATCTGACCCGCCCTAGGTGCGTGACGTCATTTATGGACGGCCTCTTAAGTGTGGGTCTTGGGCCAGCGTGGGAGAGTAGTCTCAAATAGCCTCCAGCGAGGGGCGCTTCCCCAGTGATTCCTCTATCGGAGGCCCTTCCGCCAGCAGTGGCGTGAGCAGGCAATTGCAGGGCTGCGCCTTTATCGGCTCCACGCACCAGCTCTCGAGGCGGGAGCTGGAAGCAGGACGACCTGTCCCCGTGCCTTTGTGAGTGGTCCGCACGTATTGTAGCGATACTACTAATACTAGGTGTGCCGGGGCACCAGTAGATGTTCCACCAGGCGATGGGGAATGATTTGAGCAGGCCTGTGACTTGACTCCGCCGTGCTTGCGTTCATTGTAACGGAGCAGGAAGACACGTCAGCAGGTTGCAGCTTTATCGATTCTCATCAACGATGAGCAGTTACTGTTCATGACATTCTCACCTACATTTAGACCAACCTTCCACAAGGTTCTCACTTTGATTGCTGTGCTAAACGTTTTATTTTACCAGCACCGAGAGCTATTCGGATGTTGTACCATTGACTGTCTCTTTATTTCCATCGCACGTTGCTCTCGTGCTATTTTATCCCATCGTAACCTTCAAAGGGACTCTCTTTGACATCTTTTGCATCCTACCCGCGGTTGGGAGAGGCGTTCCGGTGTTAAAGCCAATAAATGACTGCCTGTCTACAAATCGTGTAAACAAAATCCCAACGACTGCCCGTTGTGAATTTTGCAGCACGCTTGCCAAATTAAAGCCCTGATTTACATAAAAAAACATACATAATTTAAATAGGTATAATTAAATTTTAGACACTTGCACTCACTGCAAATGTGTATTTTTAATATATTTTTAAAAGTTTATTTGATTCTTAAAAAAAAAAAAAATCCAATCATTGTCCATTAAAGTGGAAATTGATTGAGTCTCTAGTAGCCGCCACCATCCCGGACACCAAGCTCTGCTTTGTCCGATGTTCCTGCTGTGGAGGTCACATTGTCCACTGCCAGGCTCCCACCGTGACGAGACGGCGTGTCTACCGAGAGGGCCGCGGGCAACCAAAAGTTTTCGAGGCACGCGACGACGTGGCTGAATTGGCACACGAAACGTGGCTGAATTGCCACACGAGACGTGGCCGCCCCCACCCCAGAGGACACGATGCACGAGGAGAGGGGGGGGGGCTCTGCCTTGCACAGGGCCTGTTGCGGACGCGACATCCTTCTGCCATCTCAAATTGCACCTCGTGACAAGTTGAACTCGGGGCTGCGTTTAAGGTGCGTGCCGCTGTAATTGACTGCAATTTCAAATTTCGGGGCATTGTCGTCTCCTGTGAAATCAGTGCACCCTGCTTGTGGCTACATTCCGTAGTGGAAACGTGGCACTCCGTGCACATTTCTTCAATGGTGAGAAGATCAAATCACTCATTAGGGGCCGATTGTGTTGATAGGCACTAGTCGCATGACGATGCATCGGTTCATACATTCATATCGATTCTAAAGCTCATGATGAATGCATTGAGTCACGGGCGTAAGGATCACCATCTGAGCACTAGCCACCCATGGACAGTGCGGTGCTAACACACACAACGCTTATGTGTCTTAGCCCTTCGATAGACACGGCAAAATACACCATCATTACCATCAACCATGCCTATTATACCACTGAATGAAGACCTACTCAAGCCATCACGAATTCTCACGATCATGTGATATAATAATAACCCAGCTAGCACCTGCATCTCGAGATGATGTCATGGCTCCATCTCCACCGCGGACGTGCTCTTGGGCTTCACGGATGGCCAAGCAAAATAAAAAATGAACCAACTGTAGCATAGTTTGGCATTAAAGTAGTAGTAGTTGCTGTAGTTGTTGTTGCAAACTTTTCCCACCACCGATATTTTTTGCCAAGACATGAATTAGGCTCTTGGACTGTTCCTCGTACATTCACAGAGCGGTGAATATTTCATAAAGGGTGCTTTTGGAATCGTGAAACTGTGCAAGTATGCGTGGCTGATGTTTCAGTCGTGTCTCAGTGTGTGCCATTCAAACCACTCCTCCAGCACACGCATACACAGCTTCGTTAAAATCACCGAGCCGAGGGATTTTGGCTCATGCCTGTGCCAGTAAATCTGTCCACGTTGTACACAGCTGCGAACTTTCCCACGGATGTTGTTGCTGTGAAATAGTTTATCACGCTGGACTTGCGAACCACAGGTTTCACCAGTTCGATTCCACAGCGATGGTGCACATTTCTTAAACCCCCTCCCACCAACCTCACACTTGTGTCCACCCAGCAGCAATATAAATGGGTGACACCACAGGTACTTGTCGAGAGGGCCTTCTAGTGCAGGCCCTTCCTCCAGCAGGAGCTTCATCAAGACATTGCAGGGCTGCACCTTTGCCTGAAATACTTTCCCGATTGAGTTTACATCTCGCAGGAAACCGACGCTAGGCCGTACAAATGCGCTGCTTGTACCGATTTCCTGTCTCTCCCACACCCGAGGATATTTCCGCTGGCATACGCATCACAGCGAAGCGGCATTCATAGTTAATGCCAGTTGGAAATTTGAATTCTCTTAAATGTGCGATTGACGTGGGCGTTCAAGTCTTGCGCATGCATTAAAAAATACAGTGTATGCATTAATGTTAGCTTAATTAAGTCGATAACACCACAAGGGATTTTGTGATAAATAACTAAATCGGCAGGGAATTCAATATTAAAGTTAATAATCGGTAACTGCAAGACTTGTTAACGTGCACATTTGTAGCAATACAATTTCATTAGGGTGCGAAATGTCTTTATAAACAACCGCGGCTTATTTACATTTTATTTGGGGGGGGGGGGGGTTTGATGTCCCATGACTGCTTCTCAGGCCTGGCTTTGATCAATTATAAATCACACAGAATCCTCCAGCAGACAAGTCCCGCCTTTGTGCCGCCAAGAATTAGGCCGTCCCGCCATTTCCATTGTAAATGACCCATGTAAATATTGTGCCTTGGCTCTCCAACACACCGGTTAGTGCTGTACTAGTGCACTACACTACACACTACACTATACACTAGTGCTGTACTAGTGACGAATTGGCACGTTCTGTTACGTGACAACCCTTACTAGTTGGCTGTGTCTGGTGGTGGCGGGTTTAACGACACATTTATATATTTACGCGATCTAACCCAAAAAAAAATTCTCATGGATGATATTGGTCGCGAAAGCCTGCAACGTGTCAAACTAAATGACCCATTGTCTGCACTCTAAATGGAAGGACGCGTGGAAAAAAACGATTTCACCGTAACCGTCGCTTAAAAAATGTGGGGACATTTTTGAAACGCGAGGGCCCATTTGATATCTCAGGTAATCATGGGTCCCGCTGACATCGAAGATTCCAGCTGCAGATCATGGGGGGAAATGAGCTCATTATGTATTATTACGATGATGAGGTAGAGCTGATCGCTGTTCGCAAAAAGGTGCGTTCGTTGAGTGCGCGCGTTCGCCGTTCGGCTGGCACCTGCTGCTTCGGCGGCCACGTGATCTCTTGCAGCACCAGGAGAATTTGTTTCCACCTCTTTGAATAGAAATAACCACGACGGGTGAACACACGTGGATCGGGGACGCTGGAGGCTCACGGCCGTTGTCCTGGGGACCGCTTTCCAATGGAGGGCCTGGCAGGAGGCATCTACTGTACTGTACTGAAATGTGTCAAATCCCCCCCCCTCTCCACGCCACTTCATGAATCTCGAATGAAAACTCATTTCTTTAGAAAAGTTTTTTTTGTGTTTAATTTGTGTTGTCCTTCCCCCACACCTCCGATTAGCGCGGCTGGCTACGTATTGGGCGAAATAAGCTTCAACATCATGGGACCTCCTTTGCCAGTACCAAAATATGAGAATAGGTTTTCCCCTCTTCTTGGTTCTTTCGGTAAAGTCACGTAGAATGGAAATAATAAAATAATAAAAATAAAATATTAACATAATAAAATAATTCTCACGACGTTTCGGCCACAACGCAAGCAGCTGCTGCTTGCGTTGTTTTATTTTTATTATTTTATTATTTCCATTCTACGTGACTTTACCGAAAGCACCAAGAAGATGAATCCCTGCAGTCACGAAAGCTTTAAATCGAAGGTTTTCCGCTTTTTCTGGCAATAAAACAGGTGTTAAGGTATTGAAACACTTTTTACAAGGAATCATGTCTGCATTAACCACAATACTTGTGGTCAGAATGCAAATAAAAAACATTCTCTGGCAGTATATGCATTGTCCTTGAGACTGATTGGTCCACACCAGAGACAGCTTTCTTTGAAGCCTCGTCTCAAAAGGTGTTAGACCAGAGGACGCCCCTACTACAATTTATATTACTGGAAAGTTCTAGAATGTTCTAGAAGTTACTCCAAGTTTACTCAGCACTGAATCTGTCTGGAATGTTCTGGAAAATAAAATATCACTGTCCTGGTCACAAAAGCAAAGTTAGTGGGGAATAATAGCCATTTTCTATACTTTTTAGACATAAGCAATTACGAAATAACATGTATTACCCAGGAAGAAAAATTGTGTTACATAGTGTTATATTTGTGGAAGCAAACCTCGATCGTATCATTGATAATGGTGATGGGATTGGATGAGCTGCGGTGAAGACTATGCTTAGCAAATCAACAGTCGAAAGAAGAGATGAGAGATTGTAATTAACGGTGATAATGGTCATGGTCATGGCCGGGATGGCTTTAATGGTTAGGATAAGGAGCACGTGGCATATTCTTATCTGGTGGTAACTTGTCCAGAAGAAATAGATGAACGCTGCTGCTGTGCCCATGCAGGCTGTGCCAAGTTGTTAATAACACAATCGATCGCCGGTGATTCGTTTGCTTTAACCTGAGGTGGCCAGTGATATCGGAGTACCGTACCTTCATCCCTATGATGCAGTTCTGGCGAGACAACTTTTTGAGGCTCCCGTCACCGTTATTGGCACTCGCGAGCTACGATGACTGCTGCTGTCTCAGCGTCTCTTAGTTAACAATGTACATGTAACTTGGCCAGGCAGAAAAAAAAAAATGCACCACAGTCATCATTCCTAATGAAGGCCTGCCGCCAAGACCACGGCTTGCATTTTTTGTCGTCCCTCCCCTCCGTTGACTACTTTAAAATCATCATAAACCTGTCAAAGCATCAAGCAGCGAAGAGGGAGACGCAGCTATAGATTTTCTTCTGCTAGCAGGGTATGTTAATATATATGAGTTTCCTCAAACCCAATCTGTTTTGAGTTAGCTGACAGCCCTGATGTGAATTCACATGTCACTCCCTTTCACTTGCTCTCTCCATCCTTCATTTGCCCTCCCTCCTGGCCTCGTGCCTTTGAATCTGTAATCTGCTCAGGGAGCCTCTCCTCCTCGACTCTCACACACGTCTTCATAGCACCTCTGTCTGGCCCCAGCTACTTCCTTTGAAATAGCTTTGCCCCCTAATTGCTTCTGAATGCTTTCATTACTCATCCTTTCTTTCTACTGCCGCTTCCCTACTTATTGCACTTTCAATTCAGAATGCCCTCAAACTCATTACGTTTACACCCACTGAATGACCGAAGGCCGACCAAACTTATGTGGGGACTGGCTGCGAGGGGGAAGGGATTTTTTTTTCTAAACCAAACCAACATGTGGGAAATAAAATTGCAATGAAAAGAAAAATACCGGGTACCATTTTATCTGATAATCCTCCATCCACCAGCACTGGAAATGATTGCTGTAGGGCTTCTGTTTCCCCTAAATTATTACAGTGCACCCATTGCGTATACAGTGTGAAATATGCGCCGGGCACGCCGGGTTATAGAAGACGCGGGGATCTTCGACGACGCCAGAGGAGCAATGAATCACGATAACGGGTGTCACGGTGTATCCGGGCGATGTCTTCCACCTCCGTAATGAAGTTGCAATTCCATAAATTAGGTGGCCACCCGCAAATTGCGAGGTGACCCCCGCAAATGAATTGCCGCGGCGTCCGCTTAATTCCAGGTGGCACTTCTCCAGATTCAGCCGTGGTCCCCGAAGGACATTCGGGGTCACAAATGAAGCGGGGGCCTCCAAGACGCTCATCTCCCCCCACGCGTCAGTGGTGGGGGGCTAGTGCAGTGATTTCCCAACCGTTGTGCTACGACAGCCCCCCCCCGCCCCCTCAATCGAGACCACTCTCCTCCGCTCACCCCCAAAACCACAACGAAAGTTCCTAAGGTCACGGAGAGATGACGTGTCCACGTCTCTAGACAACGTGGTGTTAATCAGCCGTTTTGGTTTACGTTGTGGCCTTTGCGTGGTTTGTCACCGCAACGTGGCGCCGACTTCCCCCCCTCCCCGCACAACATTCGAGATTGCTGCACGGTATCCCCGCCGCGGTCCTGCGCCCCACCTCCAATACTCCTCGCGCCCTCCGCCCTGAGCATCAATTCTTCGTCGTGGGTGGGTCACGTAACTACAAAGCTGATATAATGGACGAGGTGCATATTACTTGATTGCGTGAAAACAAATGAAGACAATAGACTGTTGCGATTATAATTCATGTTAGTAGTGCCATTAGCATCGTGAGCTCTACCTTTTTTTTTACAAAGATTTGAGTTATATTGCCACTCCCTTGTATGAATCTCAAGCTCACTGAGCTATGAGGGACACTGCACCCTTCACTTTGGTTGCTTCTATAACTGTGTGCATGTGTATTCAGTATTCATATTTTAAAGGAAACTCTGATTATGACCTTTTTTTTACAGAATGCTGATGATTTAAAAGCATATGCCAAGTGTCAACATCTCACCCGTTATAAAGAAGTGAAATTTCCCAATATTGTTTTTGTCAACTAGCGAACTGCTGACACAGCAACACGGATTTTAATATTCATGTGACCACTTAACTTTGAACAGCTGCCTTTGTTTCCCTTGCCAATATGTAGACCTACGAGTCGAGGTGCACAAGCGGATGTTTGTTTGCATAGATTACTCGTGAACTCGCCGCGGAGCTCCATGTCGGCAAATGCCAGGAACCCTTGGAGGACCACATGATAATAATAATATTAATGTATTTTATATTTCATAACCATCAAATATATTTCAATGGGGAAATACACTTGTTTGAACTGTTGGGGAAAGTGCTTGTTAGCGAGTACCTATTAAGGCGGGTAAGACGCATGAGGGGTGGCGTGGCCAGCACCATACCCTGGCCGCCTTTGTGTCTCCAGTGTCTCTGTTATTGGTCGTTTAAGGCTGGGTTAGCCTGAGGGAGGCCCAGGACTGGTTTGAATGTGACTCGCTATTAGCCAGGGCCACGAATCGAACACAGGTTAAAGGGTTCGTTGAGTATTTTGATAACCACTGTGCCACCACTCCCCACAAAGACAAATATTCCCCATATAGCCTTAACGTACTGTTGGGGCAAGTGCTGTTAGCGGGTAGCATCTATGAATCTTAATTTTAGAACTTTCGTGACTGCAGGAATTATTATTAGGTTATTTCGGTTAAGTCACGTCTAAAGATAAAATAATAAATTAAATTATAGAATACGACGTTTCTATTATTTAATTTAATTTATTATTTTATCTTTAGACGTGACTTAACCGAAATAACCAAATAATAAGCATCTATGAAGGCCAGGACGGCACACGAGGGGGTGGGTGGCCAGCACCACGCCCGGCCGCCTTTGTCTCCCCAGTGCTGATGTTTACACACTGCTACCAAGCTACCCCTTTAAGGCTGAGTCGACCCAGGGAGATCAGTTCAAATATTCGTCACTGTTATTGGCCATGAGCGGGAATCGAACTCGGGTCACTGGGTTCATAGAGCAGAGCGATAAGCACTCCACTCCTGCTACCACTCCCCACAGCCACAGACGCGCACAACATTTAATTGAAATAATCTCTGACTTTCAATGCTTATCCCTGCATCGCCATCCTCTGCCATGATCAATCAACTTTATCAACAACTATAACAGACATTAACAATGCATCGATTTGTCAATTAACATTGATTACAACATGTTCGTGATGCAGTCCATCCCAAACCTGCTGGGACGCGATGGGTGCCAGGGATGGATGGAGGTGCAGCGAATGGGTTTTGTGAAGCAAGTTGTGCCAATCAAAACGATTGTGTTGTATTTTCGATTCATATTTTTGTTGTACATAATGAGTTCAAGTGACCCCTGCAGAGATGCAGAATAATTCACTACAAAGCAAGAAAATAAATTGATTATTGAAGCCCCAGAAGAGTCACCAAGCCACCAACAAAAATACAACAGAATTCAAGAATAAGGATTTGCATTTATTTGGCGCTTAAATGCCACGGCATTTGAAAACGTTTGCCACAAATGAACCACAGTACCTTGCTGATCTCGTTAAGGAGCACAAAGCATCATCACGCGAGCTCCGGTCAACCTCACAGTAGCGAATGTTGGCTAACCATCGAACAAAGACGGTCACTGCATCTCACGCTTTCAGATGAGCTTTGGCGGCCGTCTGGAACGCTCTTCCTTCCGATATTAGGAAGCCACTGGAGCTATACACTTTGAAATAATTGTATTTAGAACTGATCTTTGTGTTCAGTTTGTTGTCTTGCGATTAGCACGGTTGGCTACAATAGCGGAATATGGGAGAACCACACGTGCATACGTTGGGTGGTGTGTTGTTGTTGTTGTTGTTATTTTGACACCACTGACCAAAAAGCCAGAAGACTTATGGATGTTCCAGGCCAGCAGCCGCCACAAAGAAGAGGAAGGACACCCCTGGGGGGGAAACCCCAGGGCAGGTGGCAGTGCCTCCCTACTTGCAACAATCACGCCTGCGTCTGACCACCACACATTCCACCACCTCGTCTGTGATGGGGTGCACGAGTCTGCAGGCGCGTGTGGATGCGACGCGTGGGAGGGGAGGTGACCGCTTGGAGGTTTTGCCGATTTGTGTTGTCTTGTGGTTATACCGTGGCGTTCTGAGGGCGTGTGGAACACATTTTCTGACCTTAGGGGTGAAAAGCCATTCCGACTTTGAGCACCTCTGCATGCTGATGCAGAAACAGTTTCCAAGCGAGGGGGGTAGCTCGCTCCAATGTCTTTTTCACCCTGCTCACACCTAACATTTACTCTAATTTCTCATTTCCTCCTGCGCCTAATTTTATACTTGCCTCGGGGTGCACACAGAGTGGACTGGATCGTGTCTCCCGGGGAGGTTGTGGGAGGGGAGAGCAGTCTCTTCACTGAGGTGTGCGCTTTGTGAAATGCAACACGCACACATTAGAGTTTGGCGTGCCTCCCAGACTCACTGGAATCCCTATATTCGGTGGGAACATTGGACTTCTGTGATTAGAAAAGGGTATTGTGTAGATGGCGGTTCGTGCGTGTATGTGTGTGTGTGTGATACGGGCGCGACGGTGGCCAGATGTTAACTACCTCGCCTGGTATGCGAAATATCGTGGGTTCGATCCCGACTCGGATGCCTGTATATTTGGAGTTTGCGTGTTCTCCCCGTGGTCGCGTGGATTTGTATCCAGGTCCTCCGGGTTTCCCCTCCACATTTAGAAACGTGCGCTTCAGGATCAAGCCCACGGCCTCCTGTATACCAAACGAGGTAGTTAACACCTCGCCAGATTCCTCGGAACGGTTCTACTCTGCTACGCAGAATGCCGTGGAATGGCTGACACACATAAAACATACGAACGGATGTTTGATGAACTTCTTTCGCACCGCACGTAGCCAACCGCGCTAATCGGAGGTGCGGGGGAAGGGCAACGAGCTTAGACAGTCGCCCTTTTTTCCCAGTCGCCAAATAAAAGAAGCAGAATCGTCACTGCGCTCTGCATTAGGCACAACGAGGAGACAAGGCGAGATAAGATATCAGGCGTGGGTCCTTCAGAGTCGAGGGCAGAGAGGACTACTGCCTGCGTTATGTTCAGAGATGGCACTCCGCAGTGTGTTGGGGAGTGGGGTGGGGGTTCTTTCGGAGGGTGAGGAGATGACGGAATCGAGCGGAGCGTTGGGTCTGAACAGGGTGAACAGACGTCGCTTGGGTCGCTTATGAAGGGCTCTCTCCAAACGATTAATCAGTCAGTCGTACTGCACTCGCTTCCTTATCTCATGTGAACATATATCTTTCTTGAGGCGGTATTAATGACAACGATAGCGCAGCATTTATTTAGTTTTTTTGTCCAACTGCCAAAGTACTTACCTAATTTGTCCACTAAAGTGATGTTTATGAATCTCTGCGTGAGCCTCCAACCCTACTACCAAAGAACTAAAATGTAAACGCCTGTTGTGCCTTGCTCGGCAAATGGCAGCAGCGATGACGATGATCACGATAACTGCGAAAGAGCCCTTTTGTTGGTGTAGGTGGGGCATCATAGATGTGTGGGGCACATAGAAGTACGGTATAACAATGATTGTTTTTAGAACTGCTTGATTGCTGGCCACCACGCAGCAGAGCCCCACAGGCATCTGCGAGCGTGGCTTGCACAGGTGGTCGTTCACCCTTCAAAGCACCTAAACCAACAAGAACTCTACGAGTTCAACATATAACACCGTGGCCTTGAAAGGAGAAAAACATCCACAATGTTCCGTGGCCTTTCTTCGTAGCACATGCAGACGACGAATGTTTTGATGTTTTTTGTTGTTATTGGACACGGCAGATGGTAACGCAGCAGCAGCATCACCAAATAATTTGTTAAAACATTTGTAATCACTATCCAGGTTTAACCACGTTTGCTTTTGAGATCTGAAGACAGTGGCTAAATTCCGAGTGATTTGGGCCACAGCCAGTGGTGGTTATGGTCGCTGAAATTCTCCGATGCCTTCTAATCGAATCCTCTACTTGTATTTTGAACCCGACGCTTTAACATTGGGTGGAGTGGTGGCGCAGTAGTTAGTGCACCTCGCTATGCACACGAAGACACGCGTGCAATTTCCAAGCACGGTTAACATCAGTGGCGGGCGATGTCTGAACAGGTCTTGGGGCTCCTTCCCCCTTCAACGAACGTGACCAACGCGACGAAGTATAAACTAAACTTTAAATAAATTTCGATTTAAAGCTTCTTTCGTGACTGCAGGGATTCATCTTCTTGGTTCTTTCGGTAAAGTCACGTGACTTTACCGAAAGAACCAAGAACATAAACTTTAAATAGATTTGAAGCTTATGTGACTGCAAGGATTCATACTCTTAGGTGTTTTCGGTAAAGTCACGTAGGTAAATAAATAAGTAATACACCTGAATAATAAAAATAATAGAAAAAAATAATAGAAATAAAATAATAAATCACGACGTTTCGGAGGCAACACAAGCTTCCGTCTTCAGGTGGAACCGTCACAGTACAATTGCTGTATCAACTTGATATCAAGTTGATATCGTCGTGATTTATTATTTTATTTCTATTATTTTTTCTATTCATTTTATTATAACATGTTTTACCTACGTGACTTTACCGAAAAAACCGAAGGGTATAAACGACGATATTTATTCTATTTTACCAGTTAAGGACCACTGAGCTAAACGTCGCTCATTTTCAGAAGCGGCCTGGTCACAAATGACAGCCCATCGAAGTCCCGTATTGTGTGGCAATTTATCGCAGCTAAATACTCTAAACGCATGTTGATTCCAAATGTGGAGGGAGAAACCGGAAAACCCGGAGAGAAATCCGCGCGACTAAGGGGAGAACTGCAAATATACAGCAAGGCGTCGAGGTCGGGATCGAACCCACGACCTCTTGCATATCAGGCGAGGAAGGTAACATCTCGCCGCCGTGGTGCCCTTCAAACAACCCTCACGTCTGATAAGAGTGAGAAGGCTTTCATCCAGCAGAGGATGAACAAAGGTCTGTCAATATATTATCACTATTTACATGAACAATGGGTGTATATAGCATCCTTTATACAAAATAAACTACTTTTTGGAAACTGGCATTTATTTTAAGGTCTGCAACAAGATCCGTCCGTCTGATTGGCACGGGCTTTGCATGAAGGATTAGCCTTCAAGGTTACCGTGCACACAGATCCAGTAGCTTAGGATTGCTCGCAAAGGTGTTTGTGGAACGAATAAAAAAAAGCCAAACAACTTCAAATGAAAACTGCTCTCATACTAAACAATCCCACGTAGTTGTACGGCCCACTGCTCCGACGCAGTTTCGCTCATTTGTGATATTGCATGGCAATCAGCGCGGGCGAAGTCTGCAGTGGTCTCCGTGTGCCGTGGGAACTTTGCGTCCTCCCTGTAGCAAGCCTGTCTAGGAAGATCAATATTGTGTATGAGTAACTCCGGCAGCAGGTATCTTACGAATGGTTCAATGACCATAAAATTAAAGTTTGAACAAAGCCACACGCATTCATAACAGAGATCCTCGCAGACTGGAAAGGAAATTGCATTTGCGTGGTCACTTACTAAGGCTGGAATGACACACAAGGCAGTGTCAGTACGAATGTTGGCTGGCAGAGAACACATTTTTAATGCTGAGTCAACCTAGGGGACAACCAACGCACGTTCGGATATCGCTTGCCACCGATGTTACCAGTGGCCGGGAATAGAACCTAGGTCACCAAGATCGAAGTGCGGCGCGCAAACCATCACAGGCACCGCCGCGGGTCGCCACTCTCGCAGCACGCCGAGTCGTACAGAGCCACCACGCCACCCAGGGCAGGCCAGGGGCACGCTGAGGCCCCGTGCCGTGGCGACGGCTCGCCGGATGCAGGTCACGCGACAGTCCCAAGGTGTCAAGGGTGAACTGAGTGGCGTGACCGGCAAACACACGCTCTGTGCTCCCACTATGCCATCCGGACCGTGTTTTATCCGCCACACGCTCTGCTCATTGTTGTGAGAAATCGCTCTTCTGGAACCCTCTGGATGCTGGGAGGTGGCTACAGAAACACACGTGTCAACAACACTGTGGTCTTAAAATTAACATATAATAGGCGACGTTTTAGGCAATTGCCCTTAATCATCGCAAATGTGTACTTATTTATTATGGAGAAGGTCCACTGGCCGAAACGTCGCCTATTATATGTTTCCTTTTAAGGCCACAGTGTTATTGACGAACGCGTTAAGTTGTTGTTGATGATGCGCTTGTGCACGGCTGACAACGCAGCAGCAGCAGCATCACAACAACAATGACAGCACAATGCAAATACAGGCACAACACATTCTCGGGAAAAATAACATGCGATTTTTTGTTGTTATGATTTTGTTCAATCTTTCACCGCTGTCTGGTGAGAAGGAAATGGTAGCTTCTTGACGGATATCACGTCAGTCTGAAATGCAAGGTCGTCTTTTTTTGTTTGCCCTCAAGCTCGAGTTATTATACTCGCAAATATGGCTCTGTGTCGTATTTCTTTAATCTAGCAAATTATAATATCCAAACAACCTGTGGTGCTGCCGTGTACTAATAAGCACACATAGGCAACTTCAGATGTTGTAGTTATCCTCTGCTCCTGGCAGGAAATCATACAAAAGTGCTTATGTACAGTTATGCTCTGTGTTGGTTTTAATATTTTATTAGAAACCACAGACTCCCGTGCACAATGCAATCGTTGGGTATGAGCTATCATTGTCATGGACATGGGACACCCACTGGAGTGCAATTACCACCACCTTGTAACAGAGAAGCATCGCTGCCACGGCGTAATGGTCAGCACGCTGGACTTTCAATCCAGAGGTCGCCAGTTCGATTCCATCTCCCGCTCGTGGCAGTCGAAACAGTGGTAAAACAATACTTAAATCCCTCCTCTGCGCTTCTCCTCCCAGGAGTATAAATGGTTACGCAGGCCACGCAGGCAGGCGATCGGTATGTCGCGTGTGGTGGGTTAAAGCGTGGGCACTCACAATTCTCTGAAGACGTCTGACCAGCTTGGAAGAGTAGGCCAAATGCCCTCTAGAGGGGCTTTGCGAGCTCTCGCTAGTGGAGGCCCTTCTGCCAGCAGTGGCACGAGCGAGAAATTGCAGGGCTGTACCTTTATCTCTTTTTATTTTTTTTAATCTGTAACAGATAAATCATGACAGGCATTGGCGATCTGTCTCTTTGTGGCGGATAAATTATTCGCTGCAAAGAAGGAAGGAATGGGACGTGCTTCGGCCCCCCACTAATCCCGTCACCTGCACACTCCCTGCACAGCTTCTTCTTATCGGTTGGGCAAGCGAGCATTTTTAAGAGAGGTTTATTGGTGGAGCAATGAGATGCAGTTACACGTTGATGCTTCGTACATCAATAAAGAGAGTTCCAGGCCGGGTGAGTCTTGAAATTTCGTCTTTATTACTTTTTCCGCACGGCACGTCTAAACCCAAGCGAAACTATATATTTTTATTTTACCAGGTAGGGCCCACTGAACGATGTAGCTCGTTTTTTTTCAGAAGCGACCAGGCGATCACAAATAATAGCTCGACGAAGTGGCTTATCGCGTGGAAATGTATAGCAGCCAGATACTCCAAACGCACGATTCTAACAAACGCTCACCGGCTCTCGCGGCTCGTGAGCTCCAACAGCGGCGCTCGACTCTCCTTGCCGAGGAGCCGACGTGGGGCATCGTGACGAGGTTCTGTCGAATTGGGTTTGCGCCTCCCAACCACCTTCCCAACTGCAGCCACCACACCCGCATTGGCCAGCGTGGTGAGGTATGGTCAAAAAACCCTCATGGCTGACACAGGACCATAGCCTGAAACGTCATTGATTTCATCGTTCATATATATACACATTTTAAATTCAGGCAGAATGTGTTGCGTTTTATTAGAGGCACTATGGGTTTTTTTGTAGCCACCTTCCAGCATCTTCCATCTTCTAGCTTCCAGCATCTGCAGAAGAGCGACGGCTCACAACAACGAGCAGATGCGAGGACTTGTAACCAGCAAGAAGCCACCCCATGCACAATTATGGGATACGGTGTGGGCACTGAAGATTGCAAACCGTACTCCGCATTACCTTCATACCACCGCTTTACGCGAAAATGTTCACCTTCTAAGTACAGACAGTAACAGCGCCTGTTCGTCTCTCGGCGAGCGTAATCGCTCTCTTTATTCCTACATACATACGACATCCAAAAAAACATTTTTAAATCATACACGATAGCATGATAACAAAAGGGAGCTTTTGATAGCGAGACAGCAGTTCTCATCATCACAATAATAATAATAACAAAACAGTTGCCCTGGAAAACATGAGCAGGCTTCGTGCTAAATCCCACCCTCGAAATATGAAGTGTTATCTCCGCGTGTGTCCCAATATTTGCTATCTCTGGGTATTTCCACTGGCCACGGAGGTTTTGCCTGTGTCCACACAAAGCGCTTCGAGCTTTGCTAAACCCTCATCGCACAGCTTCGTGATATTCCCTCCAGTGCCAGCGCTTGGATATTCCATTTTGTAGAAGCCGTTTTTGCTTCCGTGGTCTTAAGAGATGATATACCCCGAGCACATGTTTT
Source organism: Lampetra fluviatilis (assembly GCF_964198595.1). Classification (NCBI taxonomy): domain Eukaryota; kingdom Metazoa; phylum Chordata; class Hyperoartia; order Petromyzontiformes; family Petromyzontidae; genus Lampetra; species Lampetra fluviatilis. Next base: position 5,456,729 of record NC_136320.1, on the reverse strand, counting down.
TCAATTATATTTGTGTTTGTGTAATGCATGCCCGTGTTGTGTGGGGAGCGGTAGAGCAGTGGTTAGCGTGCTGAGCGACGAACCCGGCGACCCGAGTTCGATTCCCTCTCCTGGCCAACACCGGTGACGATTATCTGAACCGATCTTGAGCCTCGCTTAGGTCGACTCAGCCTCAAATAAGTACCTGGTGCGGTGTGTAAACATCGCCACTGGGGAGACAAAGGCGGTCGGCCGTGGTGCTGGCCACCCACCCCCTCGTGTGCCGTGCCGGCCTTCACAGGTGCTGCTACTCGCGAACAGCACTTGCCCCAGCAGTCTGTTAAAGCTACACGGGGGGCGGGGGCGAAGTGGCCGTATCTGTGTCTCCTGTGTGCCTGCATGTGCACGCGTCTGTGCTCATTAACTTTGAAAATGCACCGAGCCTGGCACAAGCGCTATGGTGACGTCACCGTTCACTTATAACGACGGCTGTTTTTTTTCGGTCATGGGTGGTTGTTTTGACCATACTTCACTGCTCCTTGCTGGTTGAACGGGGATGCTGGGTGGGGGTCAGGTTATTTTTTATACTCTTAATATTACAGATCATTATTCCGCTTGTGTACCCAGGACAGCATCACTGATTCTCAGGACTTGTTTCCAGGAGGGTCCTGCCAGATTTTTGCAGACTGCTGTGTGTGAGCCATTCCCATTGCGTTATTTTGCGCTGTCATTTTTGACGTTTGGCAAACGTGGACCGTGACACTGGCACACAGCGGCCCACTCTTGTCTGGCGAACTTCGACTGGCGATGTGAGGCAGACGGCGCATGGCATCATCGCCGTTCTAAACACTCGCAGGATTAACCGGGGCAGCCGCTGGATTCGAACCATGGGCCTCTGCAACGAGTGGCGTACGCGCCGCCAGGTAGTCCACGTCGAACCGCCGGGATTACCGCTCGCCACTAATGTTAGCCGTGATTTAGAGTCCAAGTCGGATCGCCGGGTTCTTAGCAGTGCGCTAAGTGATGTGCCTCCACTCTCCCCCGCACGTGTTCACATCGCCATCTATTTTTATTATTCTGTGTGCTCGGAGCTCAGCAAACGGACTCGTCTTGTCTGTGCGCGCTGATGGGAATGGATATCTGAGTATAGCCCAGGCCACACTTTTGTTTAACTCAGCCTAAAATCAGTATACATCGATACATACCTTAAATGTAAACATATTGCGGAGCTTATGACCAAAGCACCCGGCACTCACCACGGATCTCATGAGATCTCAGATGCCAAGCAGGTTCAGGGCCTGGTTAGTGCCGGGGTGAATGAGCGTCGTGCACACCCACTTGGGTCCAGGCTGCTGCGGGCCGACACGGTGGGCAGCGGGAGGCAGTGCAGCAAGATCAGTTGTTGTACTGCACTTCTACGCTCCCACGCTTCACCAAGCTGCATTGACCAGAGTGGTCAAGTATGATAACCCCCCCCCCACAACCGCACGACATGGGGGGGGGGGGGGGGCTCTCATCCAGCGGTGGGTTAACAAAAGTGTTGGGACCGCGTCCGCTGGACCTATCACTGTCCTCGCCTTCCCACCGTACACGAGGTGGCGTCAGTAACTCTCGCCGTCAGCCCTTGCGCAGTATGCAGATGAAGGGAGGATACTCGTTTCCGTGTGTTACTATGCCTTAACAGTGTGCCACCTATGTGTTCCATGTTGCACACAGGGTCGACGCAGATTTGGTTATATGCGGTGGAACTAATGTCCACAATATTCCCATCCGCGCCACCTTTGCTCCACGTAATCGCATACTAATGACGTCCATCATTCGTGCAGGGAATCATCACAGAGGATCCACGTGGTTTTTTGTTGTTGTTGTTGGATTCGTCGTTTGACAAATGGCATTTTAAGGAGCGAGATTTTGTCTCCCCTGCCCCCACGGGGAAGGAAACGCGCACCATAGAGATACACCTGGAGATAAACCTGGAGATAAACCTGGAGACTAACCTGGAGATAAACCTGGAGATAAACCTGGAGACAAACCTGGAGATAAACCTGGAGATAAACTTGGAGACAAACCTGGAGATAAACCTGGAGATAAACCTGGAGACTAACCTGGAGATAAACCTGGAGATAAACCTGGAGATAAACCTGGAGACAAACCTGGAGATAAACCTGGAGACTAACCTGGAGATAAACCTGGAGATAAACCTGGAGATAAACCCGGAAAACCTGGAGACTAACCTGGAGATAAACCTGGAGATAAACCTGGAGATAAACCTGGAGACAAACCTGGAGATAAACCTGGAGACAAACCTGGAGATAAACATGGAGACAAACCTGGAGATAAACCTGGAGACTAACCTGGAGATAAACCTGGAGACAAACCTGGAGACAAACCTGGAGACTAACCTGGAGATAAACCTGGAGATAAACCCGGAGATAAACCTGGAGATAAACCTGGAGCTAAACCCGGAGATAAACCTGGAGATAAACCTGGAGATAAACCTGGAGATAAACCTGGAGATAAACCCGGAGATAAACCTGGAGATAAACCTGGAGCTAAACCCGGAGATAAACCCGGAGATAAACCTGGAGATAAACCTGGAGACTAACCTGGAGATAAACCTGGAGATAAACCTGGAGACAAACCTGGAGATAAACCTGGAGATAAACCTGGAGATAAACCTGGAGACTAACCTGGAGATAAACCTGGAGATAAACCTGGAGATAAACCTGGAGACAAACCTGGAGACAAACCTGGAGATAAACATGGAGACAAACCTGGAGATAAACCTGGAGACTAACCTGGAGATAAACCTGGAGACAAACCTGGAGACAAACCTGGAGACTAACCTGGAGATAAACCTGGAGATAAACCCGGAGATAAACCTGGAGATAAACCTGGAGCTAAACCCGGAGATAAACCCGGAGATAAACCTGGAGATAAACCTGGAGATAAACCTGGAGATAAACCTGGAGATAAACCTGGAGATAAACCCGGAGATAAACCTGGAGATAAACCTGGAGCTAAACCCGGAGATAAACCCGGAGATAAACCTGGAGATAAACCTGGAGACTAACCTGGAGATAAACCTGGAGATAAACCTGGAGACAAACCTGGAGATAAACCTGGAGACAAACCTGGAGATAAACCCGGAGATAAACCTGGAGATAAACCTGGAGACAAACCTGGAGATAAACCTGGAGATAAACCCGGAGATAAACCTGGAGATAAACCCGGAGATAAACCTGGAGATAAACCTGGAGATAAACCCGGAGATAAACCCGGAGATAAACCTGGAGATAAACCTGGAGACAAATCTGGAGATAAACCTGGAGATAAACCCGGAGATAAACCTGGAGATAAACCTGGAGCTAAACCCGGAGATAAACCCGGAGATAAACCTGGAGATAAACCTGGAGACTAACCTGGAGATAAACCTGGAGACAAACCTGGAGATAAACCTGGAGATAAACCTGGAGACAAACCTGGAGATAAACCTGGAGATAAACCTGGAGATCAACAACACGTCCGCACAGATAGGTTCACGAACCCACTTGCTGCGCTGTCACATATTTGTCACATCGTGGCGCAGCAGGGATTGGAAGTGTGACAAATCGATGTGATCCACCACCGCGTGCCAGCAAGACACTCGGTGACTGTTCTCATCACCCATGTTGAGGACTACACTCACTCACCCACCCGCTCACTCACCCACTCACCACACTGCAGGTCACAACACACACTCACTCACTCACCCACTCACTCATCCACTCCCTCACTCGCCCACTCATCTACTCACCCACCCACTCACTCATCTACTCACCCACCCGCTCACTCATCCACTCACCACACTGCAGGTCACAACACACTCACTCACCCACCACTCACCCACCACTCACTCACCCACTCACTCATCCACTCCCTCACTCTCCCACTCACTCATCCACTCACCCACCCGCTCACTCATCCACTCACCACACTGCAGGTCACAACACACACTCACTCACTCACTCATCCACTCCCTCACTCACCCACTCACTCATCCACTCACCCACCCGCTCACTCATCCACTCACCACACTGCAGGTCACAACACACTCACTCACCCACCCACCACTCACCCACCACTCACTCACCCATTCACTCATCCAGTCCCTCACTCGCCCACTCACTCGCCCACTCACGCGCCACTCCGCGGATCACAATGATACTCTTTCCTTGTATTTCCTCGCACGGCTCGACTTTGGAATTTCCTCCCATCGTCTCTCACCCTTGCCTCTTAATAACCTCGCTCAATTTCAGACACATTCACTCTCATACTCTCATCTATGACGCCTCCTAAGAGTGCTGTTTGTTCCTGTGCTCAGCAACCGTGGTTTAAGAAAAGCAGACGGTCAGCTTCCAAGTTCAAGTCTCTAAAGTCGCCTTTTCGCAAACGTTTCCCGAAAAAGTGTCTGCGGCGAGGCCATTCGCTAAAGCCTTCATCTAGTTCACTATTGCTGCTGCTGCTGCTGGATGCTGCGTGACTTGCGACTTGCGCCACATTCGCATGGAGGGGACGCGTGAAATGCTCCCCCGTCATGAGCTCGCTGTTGAGCGCAATTCGGCTCGCCGTGGCTGGGTGTCCCGCCGTGTGCGGTGCCACAAGCCGGCCCTTGGGTCGGGCGGGATTTTCTGGTTCTCCGAAGAACGCGGGAGGAGCAGGAGGAGGAGGGAAGCCGAGCGAGGAGCGCGCCCACGCCGCCGCGGTGGCCGGGGGACCGCGGCGGCCCCGGGACGCGGCACACGCCGGGTGCCCCGTCAGGCACACGCCGGGTGCCCCGTCAGGCACACGCCGGGTGCCCCGTCAGGCACACGCCGGGCGACGCTCCCGGAAAGCCGCGCCGAGTGGCGGCATGGACGTCTGGCCGAGTGGCGGCATGGACGTCGCGCTGGAAGCCGCGTGGACTCGCCTCGCGCCCGAGTCCTGAAAGAGCTCCGACCCCGTAGAGACGTCATTTGCAGGCGGGATGAATGGGCAGCCCCCTTTTTTTATTTTGACGTTGCGTGGGTAATGGCCTGAAGAATCAGCGTGGGTGAGAAAGAGAGCGAGAGGACTGCGAGACGCACGCGGAGATGATGGCCGAGGCTGACAGATGAGCAAACACGAAGGCGGCGAGTTTGCGGAACGGTTCAATTGCATCCGACGCGCGCCTGACTCGCGTCTCCTTTGCGATAAGCAGAACGGCGCGCCCACGTGCTGGGCTTCGCGACCTAATTGGTCATTGTTTGCGGACTGTGTGCGTGACGCAAAAGTCTTTAAAAAAACGTTTAATTGAAATGCATAACGGCGTGATAGGTAAAGGTGCAGCCATGCAACTGCGTGCTCACACCACTGCTGGCAGAAGGGGCCTCCAGAGGCCTCCAGAGGGCCCTTGTAGAGGGTATTTGGCCTACTTCTCCATGATGCATTATACAGGTTTTTTGGGGGGTTGGATCACGTAAATATTTAAATGTGTCATCATGGGACCTCCTTTGCCAGTACCAAATATGGGAATAGGTTTCCCCTTTTTTCTGGCAACAAAACAGGTGTTAAGATGTGGCACTGGCAAAGGAGGTCCCATGATATAAGCTACTCACCCCGAGCTCTCGTTACTCTGATAGTGCCGTTGTCTTTGTGCTGTACGCCTTTTGGCGTCCTCTGGGCTAACACCGTTTTAAGACGAGGCTCAAAAGAAAGCTATCTCTGGTGTGGACCAATCAGTTTCAAAGACAATGCATATATTACAGTATGTTTTTTTTTTGCATTTTGACCACAAGTATTGTGGTTAATGCAGACATGATTCCTCGTAAAAGGTTTCAGTTTTGTGTTTTAACATCTTAACACCTGTTTTGTCGCCAGAAAAAAGGGGAAAACTTACTGCATTCTCATATAAATGTGTCGTTAATCTCACTCCCCTCCCCCACTCCGCGCATGCCACCACATCTACGTCTCTATTTAAGGAACGAAACAGGTGAACTTCTCCACAAATCTGGCCGTCGCTCGATGAAGCTGGTTGTAATTACTGGCGAAACGTCGTACTTAGACTGCAAATGTTGTGGCTTGGCTCTCCAACACACCGGTGTGCTGTACTAGTGACGAATTGGCCACGTTCTGTTTACGTGACAACTTTTACTAGTTGGCTGTGTCGGGTGGTGGCAGGTTTAACGACGCATTTATATATTTACATGGTGATCTAACCCCAAAAAACTGTATTATGGATGATATTTGTCGCGAAAGCCTTCTACGTGTTATTCATCCATGATGGCCAGGCATCTGGGAAGAGCTGGGAGTACCGACACTTTACTCCAACACACGCGACCGGCCGAGTAAAGACTCAAACTGTGGCGTGGGTGGACACAGCTGGAGGGGATTGGAATAAATCCAGATCCCAACCCAGATTCTCATGGGTGCCGGGCTCAGGGCCTCTGACTTCTGAGCCAGCTAGCCAACTCCGGTCACAAGCCTCGATCAGATGTATCAAAGACTTAAATTGACTCGCATTGAAAAACACAGGTAAAGGTGCAGCCCTGCAATTTCTTGGCTCACACCATTGCTAGCAGAAGGGCCCCCACTCGAGGGTACTTGGTCTACTATTTCACGCCGGCCAGGTGGAGGTTCTCACGCTTCACGCCACCAAAACATGACCTGCCCATCGACGAATTGTGGTTCACGCTCGCCGCGCAGACAGGTTCAAGCGGTAGGTAGCGGGATTTGAGAAACTTGCCCCGTTGTTGCCATTGCCGCCCCGGGAGGTCGAACCAACGTGGCGATCTCTGGATTGCAAGCCCTCGTGGGCTAACGTTCGCTAGGTACGGTGCGAAAGAAGTTCAATATACATAACCATCACACCACGGCGCCACGCACAGCACGTTCGACCAATACTGTGCTAACTCTTTTGAAAACGTGGCTGCCAGATGGGGTTTTTGTTGTTGAAAAATAAGCCTCACCTATAAATTGATAGAGAAAACACTCCCCAGAAGCTCACAAAATTCCCTAAGTGGGAATTTGAAAAAAAATCCGTTGGCTTTGAAGTGTCAGCAAGCGCTATGTTTTGTTGTAGCGCGCCTAATTATGACCACTGCTGTTTCACATTATCCCGTGAGGCTTCAATGTTGGACAAATAGATATTCTCTACCCTGACCACTATATATTTTAAAAACTGTTTTATGCCCCTCGTATAACCGGGCAAGATCCCAGTAAGATGATTACTTCACGAGGGAGGTTTTACAACGGTAGCTGCCGGTACACATTCTTACTCCAGCACCCCCCCTTCCTCTGGTCAAGTCTGGCGCTAATCCGCCGGCGATTATGTATGACAACCGCCAATGACGGCTCTGAGATATAGGTGGTAAATCCACATTCCTATGGCAGGACCCGATCTATCCATAGCATGACCACTGTTGACATCTGACAGAGCAGCGGTCCTCATTGTATCGACCCCAGAGTGATTACAGGCCGAGATAACCGATTCCCAGCCCGGATTTGAACCCATTACCTTTCAATTGCGAGTAAAGTGGTCTGACCACAGCCCTGCCAGACCAAATCACTGTCTGTGGTAGGTTAATTGTCAATATTGTATTTAAGATATTACTAGGTAAACGGTGATCAACTTTTGTGAACGATATCCCAAAGATATTTATAACATTATATCTTGATACCCCCATTTCATATTTATTCTGCTACAAGCGTCATGGAATGAGATGAACAATCCATTGCGATCTCTTGCAGAGCAGTGCAAAACCTTTGTGTTAGAGAACGGCCCATGGAGGTGGATATCATAGAGCTACTATCGAGATCCCTTCAAGCGACCTCTGGTCCACACAGTGGAGGCAGAGCCGGCCCAGCCACTAAGCGACCCTTGCAATTGCAAAGGGCCCCGTGGCCAGCAGAGGGCCCCCTAGAGTCACTGCTAGCTCGTGGGTGAAAACAATCATACATCAAAGGGGCCTCCAACCAAATTTTGCTTAGGGCCCCCAAAGGTCTAGGGCCGGTTCTGAGTGGAGGGCAGCCTTTTCCCCGCCCGGTCTGCCACTGAGAGTAACATTCATCACGCGACAGTCATTCCAACATGTTGTTGAACCTCAGAGTTGACGAAAAACAAATTAAGTGATAGACCAAATTTAACGTGATGGCTTTTCGCGCAGTCATCGCTGACCGGGCAAACGCCATCAGCTCGTTACACTTGAGAATCCGGTTTAATCCCAGGTGGCCACGTGGCTCAAAACCCCGGATGTCAGCGTGCCATCTCACCACTCTAGCCTCTGGTCCACCAGGCCACCACTGACATCACAAAATGTGTAATGGTCCCATTGCAGTAAACTGAACACACTGGTAATCTCTGTGCCGTTGGAGCCACTGTCTATTAAAAAAAACTATATATGTATGAACTATCCCACTGCTGAACGCTCAGAACTCCTGGCCTCCTCCGGCTATCGTCTGAGCAACCACGCAACGGATGTAAATTGCAGACGAAGTGTCTAACTGACCGTGGTGCACGGTGCTCTGCCTCACGGCCACCTCGACCACGCTCGTCTTGTAAAATACTGAGCATCGCCGCGGTTTGATTACTGGAGGTGGTAAAAAGCAAAACGTTTGGCTTCGGGTTATTACGTGTGAACTACAGCGCACCTGCCGAGACCGTCTTCCTTTAAAATTCCCAATTATTGTCACGCCACGTAACGGCGCAATAGCAAGCGTAATAACGCTGGCAGTGGCTAGTGCCAGACTTACAATTGATCGGCCGTGAGACCAATTCGCGGCCACAGGTCGACATAACGTATCGCCATCTGTCGCCAGGGTCAACATCGTCACCACCGTGAGCCGTGGGCTATCCACTGCTGGATGAAGGTCTCTCCACGCTGCATCGGCTTGTGAGGCCATACCTCAGCCAGCTGGGCAGTGCAGGTGGGTGAAGAGGGCGGATTTCCCAGCAACTCGCTCCGATATCACTCGCCACTAAAGATAGCCGTGACCGGGAATAGAACTCGGGCCGCCGATCTCCTGAAGCAGTGTGCTACTACACACTGTGCAACCCATACACCCACCCTGGGTGCCTTCATACAAATGCGGGTGGAGACATGGGAATGTGCAATTTCCTCCACGGGCTCAAGGCTGCCGATGGAGAGAGTGACACCTCACTTTGTCCTTTGAGCACGGAGGCGCTTGGCTTTTGACTCCCAAACCAGATGTCAGTGGCAATTGTTGATTTCAACACTTTAAACATACAGACCCCCCCCCCTTAATGTTCACACAATCACAGGTTCACACAATCACAGGTGATTGTGTGAACACAGCACGGGGGTGGGGGTGTGGAATTATTTCTTGAGCTCAGTCAGGTATCGTTCAAAATCGCCACCGCATCTCCCCTCCAGATCCAGCGTCATCCGCACGGCAGGATGGGGAAGCAACAGATTAACGACTGTCGCCTAGATCTCTCTGAGGAACGCAGGAATTGAAATGTGTCAGAGTTTGAGACGGCTGTACGAAACCAGCGGGGTTCGAGAGTGGTGGCGAGGAGTTTAGATTATTTAGATTCTTTGGCTGATGTGAATTTCCACATGATAAGCCAGTTCGTTGAGCTATCATTTTTTTGCCAAGTCGCTTCTATAAAAAAAGCTAATAGCTGAGCGGTTTTTAAGTGGTAAAGTAAAATAGTTTAGTTTCACTTGCATTTGTAGCGACTAGCTAACCTTGCCTATAACTCTGCCCTCCTCCCGTGTGTCGTGCTGTTTGTTGTTGTTATGTTCTGACGCGCACCTCCTGGACATCCGTGGAAAAGAGCTTTGTAGCTCTTCGGATTCCTCCTCCGGTATAAATGAATTGACTTATTTTGACCTCGTGCACCGCACCGTGAACCTGGAAACGTGACTTCAATTCCCAGCCATGGCTGAACATCACCGGCAATCGACATTGGAATCGATCTTGGGTGGTCCAACTTCACCACCAACCCACACTGACCACTCGGATAAAGTATGGCCAAACAACCCCCACGACCGAAAGGCATTGGGAGGCCTTCATCCAGCAGTTGAATGACAATGGGCTTTAAACGATAATGATTACCACTACCTACTATTGATACATAACCAGAGTGGAGTACGTGGTGTGGTGGGAGCGCTGCTCTCCTGAGTGCAAACAAGGAGCGTTGACAACTTCATACACACACGAAGGTAAGAAGAGATCTCCCCATGGCAGCCGTTAGCACTCTGTGTGTGTGCGTGTGTTGAGCACTGTGAACGGGCACCTGCCAAGGCAGACACCACGGCAGACGCGAGGAGGTTGTGTGCCTAGCACGACGACAAACCCGCCTTTGTTTCCCCAGTGCAGCAGGCGGCCCATATGCAGCTCCTCTGTTTTAGTTGGGGGGGGGGGGGCACCCACTGTAACAGTGATATGCTACTTGGAGAGGACGACTATTTACCAGAGGTGTGGACTCGAGTCATGTGACTTGGACTCGGGTCAGACTCGAGTCATGAATTTGATGACTTGCGACTCGACTTGGACTTGCATAACAATGACTTTGTCCCACCTCTGAGATGTGGACTCGAGTCATGTGACTTGGACTCGAGTCAGACTCGAGTCATGAATTTGATGACTTGCGACTCGACTTGGACTTGCATAACAATGACTTTGTCCCACCTATGAGATGTGGACTCGAGTCATGTGACTTGGACTCGAGTCAGACTCGAGTCATGAATTTGATGACTTGCGACTCGACTTGGACTTGCATAACAATGACTTTGTCCCACCTCTGCTATTTACTCCAATTTTTATTTTACCAGGTAGGGTCCACTGAGCTATGCAGCTCTGTTTCAGAAGCGACCTGGCGATCACAAGTGATGGCTCAACCAAGTGGCTTATCACGTGGAAATGTACAGCAGCCAAATGTTTTAAACGCATGTTTCTAAATATAGAGGGAAGAACAAATGCACACCACCACAGGGAGAGAGAGACACGCAAACTCCGAGTACACAGCAGGCGTCAGGGTTGGGATCGAAGCCACGAGTGAAATTGGAGGGGGGCAAAGCAGCGGCGGCAAGTCTCGCGAGAAGGGAAGTGGCGATGCCTTCCACAATGAGGACAAACCGAGCCCAACAACCCAGGTGTGTGCTGGACTTCTTTCGCACCGTACGTAGCCAATCGTGCCAATCGGAGATGCGATATCAGAGAGAAGGGAGTGTGGGGTGTTTATAGGAACTCCGTTACATATTGTTCGTAGTTGTGTTGCATACAACATTGTTACACATTGTATATATTCATAATATAGTTTTTTTTTTGGGTTAGATCACGTAAATATATAAATGTGTCGTTGAACCCGCCACCACCCGACACAGCCAACTAGTAAGGATTGTCACGTAAACAGAACGTGCCAATTCGTCACTAGTACAGCAGCACCGGTGTGTTGGAGAGCCAAGCAACAACATTTACAATCTGAGTACGACGTTTCGCCAGTAAATACAACTAGCTTCATCAGGCGACACACATTTATATTTACTCGATCTAACCCCAAAAAACCTACATTATGGATTATAATAGCCGTGAAAGCCTACTACGTGTTAAACAGTATATGTATGTTAAAATAATAATATATTCTAACAAAAAAATGGAATCCTCACTCTCTCCGCGTCTCCTATGCCTCGATTCGCCACAGTCCCGTGTTGAACATCTTCACTGAAACCACTCCTAAACACAATTTTAAAAACTATAACTTCGTCCGGAAGTCAGCGATTGCAACAAAAAATATCTCCCAAATAAACAAGTCCCGAAACAACCCCAATTTAAATTCCGCTTATTGTCAGGGACTTGGCAATACTAAGACAAAGGACACGTTCTGATGCAGGGCCCAGCCTAAAGCGATGGAACTGCAGTGCAGACGTTCTAACATCATACCGGGTACTCGTTTAAGGCTGAGTTGACCTAGGCGAGGCACGGCCACCACAGGGCTGAACCTCCCACTCGGTACGCTGCTGGGCTCTCTGAGAGGAGGGATGATTGGGATAAGGCACAACTACGAGTGTACGAGGGATGTTTACCCATCATAAACGTATACTATTGCACCCCCCTATTTCTATAATCCTATTAATATATTCATAACCCAAAAATAAAACCAAAATGTTTTGCCGGAGAAGCATTCCGGACTGTTCCAGATGAAATTAAGCATCAGCAGATTCGTAGCGCAGTGCGCTAACCACTGCGCAACCCCGGCTCTACACACACGGCACCCACACACAAACACGGCCTCCACACACGCATACACCCACACACACACCCACACATACACCCACCCACACACCCACACACACCCACATACACCCACACACACAAACACACGGCCTCTACACACGCATACACCCACACACCCACCCACACATACACCCACCCACACACCCACATACACCCACACAGCCACACACAGCCACACACTGCCCCCACACACTTCCACACACGGCCCCCACATACACCCACACACACATCCACACACACACCCACACACACCCACACACACCCACACACACATCCACCCACACACACCCACACACGGCCCCCACACACACCCACACACGCCCCCCCCCACACCCAAACACACCTACACCCACACACACCCACACACACATCCACCCACACACACCCACACACGGCCCCCACACACACCCACCCCCACACACACCATTATTGCGGTGCTTTGTTGTGTGAGGGATGCCATTACAATGTACAGCTATCCTTGCAAGAGGCAGCCCTTTGTTTTGCATCAGCGATAGAGGCCTGGGTCGCCTAAGGTTACTTCACGGCTTGTGAGGGCTGTACTCAGAAACACGAACGTGAATTCTGAAATAACAAATCAGCATTGTGATTTCGATGACCTCATCGGTTGCTATTATAAATACACGTGCTAAATAAATATATCCAAGTGTCGATAATATACTGCGTGTTTTAGAAAGGTGTTTTTCGTGGTAACTGAATTGGGAGCTACGGCATCGAGATGTTAACTACCTCGCCGGGTGTGCAGGAAGTCGTGGGTTCCATCTCGACCCCGATGCCTGCTGCTGTATATTTGGACTCTGCGTGTTCTCCCCGTTTTATCGCGTGGATTTTCTCCGGTCCTCCGGGGGTTCTCTCCCCATTTAGCAACACGCGCTTAGATTATCTGGCTGTAATATATTTCCACTTGACGAGCCAAATAGCTCAGTGGGGCCTCACGTGGTAAAATTGAAAAATAGCTTATAGGTGGAGGGATCGCCAGCCTGTCGAACCCCGTCCAGAGCCCCAGGTGGCCACTGTGGCGACTGCAACTCCAAGGAGGACATCAGCCCACGAGTATCACCCCACGAGTATCACCCCACGAGTATCAGCCCACGAGTATCACCCCACGAGTATCGGCCCACGAGTATCACCCCACGAGTATCACCCCACGAGTATCACCCCACGAGTATCGGCCCACGAGTATCATCCCACGAGTATCAGCCCACGAGTATCAGCCCACGAGTATCGGCCCACGAGTTTCACCCCACGAGTATCACCCCACGAGTATCACCCCACGAGTATCGGCCCACGAGTATCACCCCACGAGTATCGGCCCACGAGTATCGGCCCACGAGTATCACCCCACGAGTATCACCCCACGAGTATCATCCCACGAGTATCGGCCCACGAGTATCGGCCCACGAGTATCGGCCCACGAGTATCACCCCACGAGTATCGGCCCACGAGTATCACCCCACGAGTATCAACCCACGAGTATCGGCCCACGAGTATCGGCCCACGAGTATCGGCCCACGAGTATCACCCCACGAGTATCACCCCACGAGTATCACCCCACGAGTATCGGCCCACGAGTATCGGCCCACGAGTATCACCCCACGAGTATCACCCCACGAGTATCGGCCCACGAGTATCACCCCACGAGTATCGGCCCACGAGTATCGGCCCACAAGTATCATCATTTGAGGCTGAGTCGACCTAGAGGAGGCACAGGACCAATTCAGATAATCGTCACCGGTGTTAGCCGTGAGCGGGAATCGAACTCGGGTCGCCGGGTTCGTAGCGCAGCAGCGCTGCACACAAACACACATTTACAGACAACAGAACCCACCCATTGTATAGCCTTCAACAGAAGCTGTGTTTGCGAGCACATCTTAAGGCCTGCACGGTGTTCACGTGGGCGGTGTGGCTACCATCACATCCACCCCCCTTTGTCTCCCCAGCTCTGACGTTTACACACACACACGGCCGTCGAGACATTCATAATGTGTACTCGGGCTGACAGAATCCGAGATAAAGCCACAAACCGGGGGACACATGAATAATAAGGGAGCAGTCATTACTCGGATAGGCAACGTGCAGGCGCACAGACACAGCATGTCCAGGGCAACGTGGGTGGGTACACAGAGATGCGAGCTCACAGGAATAAACACGAGAAGGCAAGTGACGGGAAGTCAGCGCACAGTCCTCGGTCAATTGAGAAGTGTACCCAAGTGACGTGAGCTCAGTTGGCGAGCAGGTGCAGGCTGCATTGTTGTTGTTGTTCATCACAGGATCGTCGCGAGGGTTGGCGATGGCTTGCAGGAGGATTCCATCCAGCAGTGGATTGCCCGCTCGTGGCTACCACGATGTCGGTGACGAGTAGAGTGATGGCCTTGGGGAAACAGGAGGGCTTCAGGAACTGCCAATAGGAGACTGGTGGAGTTGCACAGGGACACGATCCCGATACAAGAATGCAGACTTAGCCACAGAACAATATACAGATACACACAGGGACACCACTATCTAGCTGAGTGTGATTTGACAGACACCAGCTGTGAGTAAGCAGCTATTAAGGCGAGCACGGTACATGAGGGGGTCGTGTAAGAGCCATCGCCATGCATATTCGCCTGGTGCTGATCTTTACTCACCACACAAGATATTCATATCATGTTGAGGTGCCGCCACACACACACACACAATGAAATGAGTCACAGAGATCATAAAACATGGGAACGACTCGCTGGATCTTAGGTCGCTTTTTTGGCTCAAATTATGTTTGATAATATTAATAATTTTAATTTACAGTCCTATGTCACTCCGACGATGGCTGAGAGCGTGCCCACATTGTCAATTGTGAAGATTGCTTGACGAGGGTTGGTGGATCACACGAATGTTGTGAAATTATCTTCCCGTGGGAATCCAGGTGCCATAACCTGGCTCGCTAGGCGAAGGCAGTCCAGCAAGTGGACTAATCGCCATGCATTTCCATCTGTACGGGGCTAGAGCATTGCCCCTGGGGTTTCTCCAGGTGCTCCGGCTTCCTCCAACTCGTATAATAAACACAACTCATCATTCATTGTCTGAAAATACCTTGAATGAAATAATTACCCAATGCGGGACCCTCTTCCTATGACTTTGGGGAGGCCCAGCACCGGTTCAATTATTCGCCTTTGATATTATGTTCGTGAGCGGTAATTGAACCCAAGGTGGCATTGTAGGCACAAAGAGAAAGAGACACGGGAGGGACAGACACACAGAATCATAGCACACAAGCGCACAGAGGCAGGCAACGATGTGGACCTTTTTGACAGTGTGCTGGCAGACGGATAGAAAATACCGTCTTATCGTTGGAAAGCCTTCTTTTTTATGCGTGAAAAAATCGGCTCCAGGGGAAATGTTTAAAATGTTTTATATCTGTGCTGGTTGTGGAGAAGGCTTCCAAAAATCCCCCCCAAAATATATGTTTTAAAATCCACGCTTACACCTGAACAGCCCCCAGCAGTCCTGATGAGAACACCCACGGTGTCTGTAATTAGCTATGGAGTGGTCCACTTTCACTGGGGGGTGTGCGGAGGGAGTATAGTTTGACCATTTAGTCATTTAGTACGCAATGTTCTCTTTGAAAGTTTTCCTTTGTAGTGCCAATGGTAGTTCAAAGGGCTCCTAAAAACAAACACGCAACAGCGTTTACGACAAAACAAAATCCTTCAGCACAGTGCCACTTGTCATGGCTACGTCCCATTTCCACCACTTTCTTGTTTATTTATTATTCTCCAACACTTGCAAACTAAAGTTGAGCCCGTGAATGCATCAGCTGTGTCCGTCCGCCTGTCCGTATGTAACGTGGGACCACGACAACTGTCGTGAAGATGATCTGATATCAATATTATTTCGTTTGGCAAGCTGTAATGAGCAAAGCTATATGTGTGTTTGTGTATATGGAGGTTGTTAAGCCGTTCATGTGACCCATGGTCTGAGTCAATGATGCAGAGGGCAGTGCTGGATCACGTGACCACAGCTGTCACATTGTCGACTGTTCTTCATTTGCCCTGTTCTGCAGATATTTAGGGCTGACCACTGGGTTAGGGGTCGAACCCTCGTCTTTCGTGTGTGGGGGTCTGTGACGCGCTCCTTGTTCATGGCAGTGGCGTTGCGCCACGAATAGCAACGCCCGAATAGAAATTAAATTTCAGCTTCAAGGCACGTTGCTCTGACGGACCTACTATATTAAAAACCATGCAAATTAATTATAATGTAATCCAAAAACTTAGCGATGAAGAACCCACCGATAATGGGTCGTAAGCCTCTCCTGCCAAGGCCATGACGATCATGCTCACACGCTGTGAGCATGATCGCCTCCCCATGACGTTACTCTTACCATTATCACGAATAAAAAAAACACACTTGCGAGAACAAAATTCATGCATATGCATGATCGTTTTGATCCCCTTGTGTTACTCGACGGTGAGAGTTTGTTGACATAATATCAACGTATAATTTGTAGGGGAGAATTCAAATCACATTGTACAATGGACTCCTCACACAATTATTCACATTCATGTAAAGCACATACTTTTCAGTGGTTGAATTAAGCTATGGGTGAAAAATGTTAGAGAAATGCAAATACAGTATATCTTACAGAACTCCCCGTATCCACAGCCCTATTACCAGCCACCTCTATTATCTGCAGTGGCTGTAGGGTCCGTAAAGACTCCTCTTCTCCGTGGTGCTGTCTTGCGGTTATCTGCAATATTACCCACAATGCACAGCGAAGCTACTTTCTAAGAATCTCGGTATTCCCCATGGGTAACGGATAATATAACAGATATTTAAATGACACGGTACAACCAGATGAACGTGGAACTTCTTTCCCACCGTACGTAACCAACCGTGCTAATCGAAGGTGCGGGGGAAAGAGAACAAAGTAAACACAAACATCAGTTCTAAAGAAATCTAGACGATGTGAAAGGGCAGAGCTCCAATCGTTTTCCAGACATCGGAAGAAATGAGTTTTCCCCGTGGTCGCAGAAGCGACGACCGCCGTCTTCGTCCGTTGGGCAGTGCTGCAAGGATGGCACCACAATTCTGGGGACGAAGTAAAAGAACGCATCATCTGCTTTTCATTGTTTCCGAGAGCAATAGATGTACGTACTCAACGACGAGTCTGTGGGCAGCGAGTCGCAGTCCCTGGGCGAGTGAGGAGCCGCTGATCGTGAAACCATCGCGTCCCGAGATCTCGTGTGTCCACTGGTCAACGATGACGGTGTTATTTAATCAGCAATCCGGATAATCCAGCCGCAGATACTCGAGGGTTAACTGTACATTGTTTGGACATTTGATGTAGTAGCATGCCCCTTTCACCAATAATAGCGCAGCCAGTTTCACATCAAGTATTTTATAACAAACATTCTTTCACTTCCATAGGGAAATGCAGGCAATTCCCACAAAATTGCATTGTTATTCATGCCCCAGAGCCGCAGACTTAATTTTAAAAAAAGTCAACAAACAGCAAACAAAACAAAACATTTCACCGAAAAGTTCAATTTTATTTTAAAGTCGCCCTTCAGCCCAAAATGTGCACCTGGAACGCCGACACGCACTGCCATGGAACATACGAGTCAGCTGCAGAGACGCACTGTGTGTGTGCACTGTGTGTGTACACGGTGTGTGTGTGTGTACACTGTGTGTGTGCACTGTGTGTGTACACTGTGTGTGTGTGTGTACACTGTGTGTGTGCACTGTGTGTATACACTGTGTGTGTGTACACTGTGTGTGTACACTGTGTGTGTGCATGTAGCAGTCAGCGCGGCAGCGCTTAGCTTACTGCACCACGAACCTGGCGATCGCTCACGGCCAACACCAGTGACGATTATCTGAACCGATCATGGGCCTCCCCTAGGTAGACTTGGCCTCAAATGAGTGTGATGCGTAAACATTGCCACTGAAAGACAAAGGCGGTCGGGCGTGGTACTGGTCACCCACCCCCTCGGGCGCTGTGCCAGAATACCGTCTTTCGTCATGAGGTGCCAGGCTGCGTGCACACGAAGGCCACGCGAATTGTCGAACGCCCGCTGGCAGGTCACGGGACAGACCCAGGTGCCATGGGTTGACTGACTGAGATGACTGGCACAAGCACCATCTGTGCCCCCCCCCCCCCTATGTGCCAACTCGCTGTTAAAGGAGTCTTCAAGGCCCCCCGCTTCATTCGTGACCCCCCCCGCCCCCCCCGGGTCCTTTGTGATCTCTCTGAGGGTTGTGGCCTGGTCTACAGGAGGCCCTGGGCTCGATCCTCACGCCTGCTGCCGTACATTTGGAGTTTGCGTGTCTCTCTCTCCCCGTGGTCGCGTGGATTTTTCTCCCCTCCGCGTTTAGAATGAACACCACCACGCGTTTAGAGGATTTGGCTGCTGTACATTTCCACGCGATAAGCCACTTCGTGGTTCTGTCATTCGTGGCCACGTGGCTTCTGAAAAATATCTACATAGCTCCAGTGGGCCTTACCTCGTAAAATATAAATAGTTTATTGTTTTGGTTTAGCAGTGTTCTAAATTGGAAGGGAGGGGGGAGAGAATCACTGCAGTAGCCTGGCCTTGCTTAAATGGGCGGGGAGAGGGGGGGGGCTGTATAAAAAAACTAAGATGATGGAGAGGGGGGCCCGGCACAGTCAAGATCAACCTCAAACTAATGTTAGATTCTCATCAAAATGATGAACCACATGACGTGACTGGCGTTACATGTTGTGGGAATGTATTTCAGTTACTCGACTTTAATAATTTGCAAGGGAGCAAAATCTTCAGCACGGTGGGGGCGGGGGGGGGGGTCTCGGCCCCCTCCCCGATGCTAGGGGCTGGCTCAGAACAGTCCGTTCACTCGATCCATGAAGAAGACGAAACATCTTGGCCAAGTACCCCCGGGCACAGCATGGGAGCGACCGATTGTCAGCATCTGATATGCTCTCCCATTTCCCTGCAAAGCAGTTCCTTAATCCCTAATCATTGCCTCCGAGCGGTGCAGCGGTGCAGCGGTGCAGCGGTGCAGCGGTGCAGCGGTGCAGCGGTGCAGCGGTGCAGCGGTGCAGCGCACCGGACTTGCAATCCTCAGGTGGCTGCTTCGATCTCCCCGCGGCCGCGGCGCGGCAGTGGCACAAATGGGCAAGTTTCTGAAACTATCTGTCCTCGTGGCAGTGTTAATGGGTTCACGAAGGTTCGTGGTGGGGTAAAGTGTGGGTACTCCCAACTCTTGAAAAAACAGCGTGGAAGAGTAGGCCAAAAATACCACGTTGAAAGGGGCTCCCTATAGCGGAGGTTCTTTCCCCGGCAGTGGCGTGAGCGAGGCATTGCAGGGCTGCGCCTTTCCCTATTACCTCGTAAATCAAATAGATGGCTGTCAAATATTTGTGGATGTGAGTGGTGTGCGTAAAACTATGAACAATCGTTCCTTTGGCATTATATTCATGAGTGGCCCTGGATGTATTTCACTCTTATTGAAGAGTTAAAGACATCAACATTACTTTGGCTGGGATCAAGCCTCTCCATTGGACAATCAATGCCCATTATTTTATCGACCCTAACTATGATGATGGCTTAGGTTGACCCCCCCAAACCATGGGTTGTAGTTTCTCAACATTGGCTACGTCCCTCTCATCACACGGCATGAGTACATTGTGTCACCGCAGTCTTCCTGAGTTTCAATTTGACATTTATATATATACCACAAAAACATAGTTGGGAATAAAAAAAGTGTTTCGTTCCCTTGCCAGCTTTTCCTTTCTTTCTTAAATCCTCGAACATGGACCGTTTCATTGAACAAAAATATACAACCTCAATCAAGGGGTATGATTTCAAACATTCGGGTTTGTAAAAAAACAAACATCTTTGACGAGCCTAAGATTATGCCGGAGGTCTGTTAGTTCGGGGCATACTGAGCAGCAGTTTATGCAGGGATGAGATGGCTGTCGATCCTCTGACAAGCAGCCCACCGCTGTGCGAGCCGCCACTCAGCTTTTTGATCTGGGGCCCCTTGTCTCTCTGGGAGTTGTGACAAGCTTACACTTAATTGGGTTATGCATTTTTCATCAACCGCCGGTACTACCAGGCACACATCCACACAACTAAAATTGATTCGATAAAATCTCTATTCAAATCCAGAATAGACCGTCGGAGAGGCTCTTGGTCGCTGGTAGGAATGAGGGCAGCAGCGGCGGTGGTGGCGGTGGTGGCGGCGGTGGCGGTGTGACGGTGGTGGTGGTGGCGGCGGTGGCGGTGTGACGGTGGTGGTGGTGGTGGCGGCGGTGGCGGTGTGACGGTGGTGGCGGTGGTGGCGGCGGTGGCAGTGTGACGGTGGTGGTGGTGGCGGTGGTGGTGTGGCGGTGGCGTTGGTGGCGGTGGTGGCGGTGGTGGCGGCGGTGGCGTTGGTGGCAGTGTGACGGTGGTGGTGGTGGTGGTGGTGGTGGCGGTGGCGTTGGTGGCGGTGGTGGCGGTGGTGGCGGTGGTGGTGGCGGTGGGGGCGGTGGTGGCGGTGCCGGCGGTGGCGGTGGTGGCGGTGGTGGTGGTGGGGCTGGTGGTGGCGGTGGTGGCGGTGGTCGCGGTGGTGGCGGTGGTGGCGGCAGTGGCGGTGGTGGTGGCCGGGGTGGTGGTGGTGGTGGTGGCATAATGGCTGCTTCTCTCCAACACGGCGAGACAGCTCGCTAATGAGATGTTATCTCCCTCGCCTGGTACGCAAGGGGTTCGTGGGTTTGACCCCAAACCCTGACGATGCCTGTTGTATATTTGGTGGTCGCGTGGATATTTTTCCAGGTCCTCCGGTTTAGAAACACCACACATTTAGATGATTTGGCTGCAACTCTCCATTCCCACGTGTGATGATGATAGGAGCCGCCACGTTGAGCTATATCATCTGTGGCCAGATCACCTCTGAAAAAGATCTTCATAGCTGAGTGGGCTTTACGTGGTAATTTTTTTTAGTAATTTAGTTAATGTGAGAATGGTGAATGCGTGCTGCAGGTCTCTGTAATATAATTCCTGTGCTAAACAGGATACCTTAAAATAAACCCACCAGATTTTAAGGAGGCAAACGACACATCCCATTTTTTAAAATATTCCTTTGCGTTGAATAATTTGAGACTTTACGTGAAATATTATAAATCAACTCTTATGTAATCCTTAATCGCCGCTCCAGTTTGGGGAAGAATTAAAGGGAGTGTTGTTAGAAAGTTTTCAAAAGGTGAAATTCAAGGGGCACGGATGTACCATGAGGCTTATTTTGAGGTTTACCGTGTAATGTGAACCAAATAGCACAACTGCTATGCTGTGTTGGGGAAACGTGAGACGGTCTATATTTTTCACATTCAGTTCTCAAGCATGTTTGATTAAGTCTCTATAAGTAATGCATCAATTGTCAGCCCACTGTCAGTTAAATTTTTTTTTAGCATTTTTCAAGAAGTCATTTGCTCAGTTTTGCCCAATTCTATTTTTATGCACAAATAGTCGGAGCGTGGCACACTTTAGCGCTACTTAAAAAAAAAACCAAGCTTTAACTTTACGCTTTAACCAAGCGAGGGGAAGAAGAAAAAAAAATAACTAAGCCCCAAAAAATTGGATGCCCCAGGTGAAAGGAAGACGAGTATGAAGTTGTGCATGGGCCGCAGACCTCAACTGCAATGCATGGCAAAGGCGATTATGAACACCTGCCAAACTGTCATATTTTGAGGAGAACTTAATTGCCACTTTTTCAGTGGGCTGTCTTTAAAAGTATATGGCTTTTTGACATTTCTGCCGCACTGGATATGGAGTAGGAAGCCCTTAATATCACTCCGGTTCATATCGCCCCGTCGCGTATTGTCACAGTAGAATGTGACACGGACAGGCTTGTCACCACGCACATTGAAATCTTTCTGATGGCAACTGCATTTCATAATAAGAATTTATATATATCCCAACTGTGTGACATTATAGCCCTGCTGCATTGATATTTTCGATATCTAACTTACAGGCAAATTAAGTACTCAAGCGAGCAATGCATCATCGCCCCGTTTTGATCGCGTTGCGATATTTTTTTTATTTTTTTCTGGACAGTTCCGCTAAAAAGATGGGAAATTATATTTGTTGACACCGCTGAAAGCCTTTAAAGGGGCCACAGCATGAGTTCGACCATGGGTCACTGCCATCACTGCCACCACTGTCACGAGTCCGTATTCATACGCCGCGTCTGCCACGGAGCGAATCCCACCGGCACGTGACCTCACGACATCCGGCAGAGATATTGCTACGCATTATGCTCTCATCGGTATTATTTTTGCTTTCGATGTAGAGTCTGGTGGGGGGGGGGGGCGCGCAGTGGTTAGCAGACTGCACCGTGAATCTACTGGACGCGGCAAACATTGGCGGTGAGCGATATCCAAACCGCTCACACATAAAGGTTTTTGGGTTGCATAAATGTAAATGTGTCGTTAACCCACCACCACCCGACACAGCCAATTGGTAAGGTTTGTCACGCGAACAAAACGTGCCAATTAGCTACTACTTCAGCACATCGGTATGTATGTATGTAGAACTTTTTTGCACTCTACGTAGCTAACTGTGCTAATTGGAAGTGCGGGGGAAAGAAACGTCCAAAGCTTCAGTGGCTTCCGATTATCGGAGAACGTTCCAGATGGCAGCAGAAACCCATCTGAAAGCGTGCGATGTGGCGACTGTCTTTGTCCGACGACTAACCAAATCGTGCTGTGAAGATGACCGGACATCTTCTTGGTTTTTTTCGGTAAAGTCACGTAGAAGGGAAGTAATAAAATAATAAAAATAAAACTAAAACATAATAAAATTAAACAATTCTCACGACGTTTCGGCCACAACGCAAGCAGCCGTCCTTCACCTGACTTTACCGAAAACACCAAGAAGATGAATCCCTGCAGTCACGAAAGCTTTAAATCGAAATATGACCGGACACCGTGTGATTTTAATGCTCCTTGACGCGATTAGCGAGATATCGCGGCGCATTTGTGTCGAGCACTTTGTGTGTAATGAGTGCAACCTCATAAGAGTAAAGCGGCAACTTCTGTGCCCCACTCCGCAACAACCCACACTGACCAACATGTTATTAGCACGGCGTAATGAGCACCACCTCTTAAGGAGGCAACAGTGGGTGTCCTATGGATAGACTGGCCTCACCGTGGCAATGTGGTGCTTGCACCGCTGGTTTTAGGGCCAGCAAAAGGGATAAGTGTCATCTCGACGCTAGTTTAAGTTTGTAGATGCAATAACATTGCTGTTTGGCTTGAGCTATATATACACACCCACACACACATATACACTTGCATTACCGCGGCGTATACATGGGTATGAAATTGGCAAACTCTCTTATCTTGTTGTCGGTGACCATCTGCTCTGCAGTTACCACCGAAACCCTAAGGACGAGATTTGTGAAAATGGCTTTTGATTCTTGAGTTTCTCCACTGTTATTACTGCATTTGGCAGTATCACGACTGTAGCCAGCTTGACTACAAATACTTACCATGGAGACAATGATGCGATATATTTACCAAGAAATTATACATTTCCAAGAATATCACTATACAAACGTTGAGTTTGTTGTAAGTGACAATTCAACACATGTGCTTCCATCCGATAAGCACAGTTGGCTACGTGCGGTGCGAAAGAAGTTTAACATACATACATAATGCCAATAGTCTGGCAAAACTTCTCACATTACATTCGTTTTTTAAATGATCAAATTTTATTTTTTAAAGTGTGAATTGAGCAACATTTTGAACCCTTCTGCTGATGCTTGAGCCATGCACCTTCTGACAACAAATGATATTACTAATAGAATGTTTTTAGTCACAGCTCTTTGTTAATCCACTGCTGGATGAAGGCCTCCTGATGCCATGTTGGTTGGGATGTGGGTGGGTGGGTGGTGCGGGGTGGGGGAGTTAATTCCAGCACCCTGGTCAGTGAGAAGATGGTGAGGAAGCAGAGGGCCCAAGTCTGATTCAGATATCGCTAACCACTGATATTAGCCGTGGCCACGAATACAATCTCAAATTGGCAGGCTCATAGCGCAGTGTGCTAACCATTGCGCCATCACTCCCCCAAAGCCGTTATCGGTAGATATACAATTGTATTATAAT
The DNA here is from genome assembly GCF_964198595.1 of Lampetra fluviatilis. NCBI lineage: Eukaryota > Metazoa > Chordata > Hyperoartia > Petromyzontiformes > Petromyzontidae > Lampetra > Lampetra fluviatilis. Next base: position 5,432,371 of record NC_136320.1, on the reverse strand, counting down.
GGCATGTAAAATTTCACAGGTAATATTTGCGCCACATCACCTGCTCGACTCATAATGCATAAAACCCTATTATTCACAATGATATTCGTCACAAACGGTTAACAGCCGAACAATAATTATCATATTGAAATGTCCGTGCCACTGATGAAGAGCTGTTAGTATGCGGGGCGCGCAACCGACACATTACGCCGCGTTCTCTGGCTGCTCTTCCTCCAGAACTCCCCTCCAAGTGGCTGTTTTCATTATTTAAAAATTCATAATATTGGGGTTGTAACTTATTTATTCATCATAGCCTGCGATGGGTGGGCGTTTGGCTGCAATGTGAATACCGAGAAATTGACGCCCAGTCCAGTGAACGCGAGCACAGGAAGGGCTTGCCACGGCACCACCCAGGAACACTTGGGTCTCACAGCAAGCAGAGCCTGGGTTCAATTCTGCGTCCTGTTTGAGTGTTCTCTCCCCCTCATCAGCTTGGGTTCCCTCTGGGTTCTCCGGTCCCCTCCCATAGATAAAACACACGCACACACACACACTCTGCAGGACCCCTCCTGAAAAGGAGTCTTGAGAATCAGTGAGGCCACACAAGAGCAACAATAATAATGATGATGATGATGTATCCACTCATTCATGCGCGTCGCTTATGCTCATGATACAGCTGTTTATATTGAACGTTGATGCCACATTCGGGCTAACAGAATGCACGATACAAACGAGGCCAAAGACAAAAGAGAAACAATGCAAATGAGATTGCAAACACGACGTAAAACGAGTCGTTGAATGAAATCATCAGCCAGAATCGTGACTTTTCATGAAGTCGCTGTGGGAAAGGGGGCATCAGTGTCAAGTGAGCACTTCCTGGCCCTTGCCCCGACTGGACAGCTGTGGAAAGAGCTTCAAAGCCCATCGGATTCCTCCTCCTGCAGCAGTCGAAGTAAAGATGCTGATTCTGATGTGGCTGGACACTACCATTCAGGCCCATGTAAAAGGTGATGACGTTGAAGGGAAGGGGCCATACACCCCAACCATGTGAAGGGTGCTGAGGAAACACAACAGCTGGCGCAGCTGGAGTGGAGGGAGTGTGGAGGGGAGTAGATGGAGATGAGAGAGGTAGGCAGGAAGATCTTGAAGACAGAGTGTGTGATTTTTCGATTTAAAGCTTTCGTGACTGCAGGGATTTATCTTCTTGGTTCTTTCGGTAAAGTCACGTAGAAGGGAAATAATAAAATAATAAAAATAAAACAGAATACAATTATTTTAATAAAAATATTGTATTCCGTTTTATTTGTATTATTGTAATAAAATTATTTTATTCTGTTTTATTTTTATTATTTTATTATTTCCCTTCTACGTGACTTTATCGAAAGAAGCAAGAAGAAGAGGGTGTGATGTTGAGTTTGAGAGTCCGTGGAGGGATGTGGAGTCTTGGAGTGATCTGGTCTTGTTCCCAGGCGCAGAGCGGACGCATTTCGTCTCACCTGGAGTTGGAGGTGAGGGAAACAGCTTCTCCTGCAGAGTGCCTCGACTCAGCTTCGCTCGTGGTGATGGAAGAAGACTCAAATACATCTTCTTGGTTCTTTCGGTAAAGTCACGTAGAATGGAAATAATAAAATAATTTTAAAAAAACATTATCATTTATTATGTTTTAGGTATATTATTTATTTTTATTATTTTATTATTTCCATTCTACGTGACTTTAATAATAAAATAATAATAAAACATAATAAAATATTATGTTTTTTTTTTCTTATTTTATTATTTCCATTCTACGTGACTTTACCGAAAGAACCAAGAAGGTGAATCCCTGCAGTCACGAAAGCTTTAAATCGAGACTCAATTACAATTTGCGATTCTGGTAGATAGCAACCCAGAATTAATTCTAGGACCGATTACTAAAAAAAAAACTATTCGGGTAATTGTAGCTGGAATGGACGATGAGATGACACTCGTTAAAATGAACATCGCGACGATGCTTCCCGCACGGCCACCCACGCGGGCACACCTCCTGGAGTCGGCAGGAGTCCGGGAGCATCTCGCGAGCGGCACTCGGGGAGAGAGCGCGGGCCAGAGAGGCGCCTTCGCTCAGCTGTAAATGATCACGTAAACAGATGATCGTGCTTCGCGACTTGCTTCTTTGTTTTAAGATTCCCCATGAATATATTGACGCAAACGCTATCGCGCCGCGCCCGCACGCCACTCCATCTCGAGAGCCGAGACGCTGCGGCGTGGGGCGATCGCACGCACACGCACACACACACACCGCACACACACATACACACCGCACGCACACACCGCACGCACACACACACACCGCACACACACACACACTCCAAACACACACACACTCCGCACGCACACACACACACCGCACGCACACACCGCACGCACACACACACACCGCACACACACACTCCAAACACACACACACACCGCACACACACACACCGCACGCACACACCGCACGCACACACACACACCGCACACACACACACACACACACTCCAAACACACACACACTCCTCACGCACACACACCGCACACACACCGCACGCACACACACACACCGCACGCACACACACACACCGCACGCACACACACACACCGCACACACACACACCGCACACACACACCGCACACACACACATCGCACACACTCCGCACGCACACACACACACTGTGCACGCACACACACACACCGCACGCACACACACCGCACGCACTCCGCACACACGCACACCGCACACACACACTCCGCACACACACACACCGCACACACACACCGCACACACACACATCGCACACACACACTCCGCACGCACACACACACACTGCGCACGCACACACACCGCACGCACACACACCGCACGCACTCCGCACACACACCGCACACACACACACCGCACACACACACATCGCACACACACACATCGCACACACACACCGCACGCACACACACACACACACTCCGCACACACACACATCGCACACACACACACCGCACACACACACATCGCACACACACACTCCGCACACACACACACCGCACACACACACCGCACACACACACATCGCACACACACACTCCGCACGCACACACACTGCGCACGCACACACACCGCACGCACACACACCGCACGCACTCCGCACACACGCACACACACCGCACACACACACACCGCACACACACACACACACTCCGCACACACACACATCGCACACACACACACCGCACACACACACATCGCACACACACACACCGCACACACACACATCACACACACACATCGCACACACACACACACACACACCGCACGCACACACACACTCCGCACACACACACACCGCACACACACACCGCACACACACACATCGCACACACACACACCGCACACACACACATCGCACACACACACACATCGCACACACACACACACCGCACGCACACACACACACACACACTCCGCACACACACACATCGCACACACACACACCGCACACACACACATCGCACACACACACACCGCACACACACACATCACACACACACACATCGCACACACACACACCGCACGCACACACACACACACACTCCGCACACACACACACACACCGCACACACACACACCGCACATACACACATCGCACACACACACACATCGCACACACACACCGCACGCACACACACACACACACTCTGCACACACACACATCGCACACACACACACCGCACACACACACATCGCACACACACACACCGCACACACACACACATCACACACACACATCGCACACACACACACACCGCACGCACACACACACTCCGCACACACACACACCGCACACACACACCGCACACACACACATCGCACACACACACACCGCACACACACACATCGCACACACACACACATCGCACACACACACACACACACCGCACGCACACACACACACACTCCGCACACACACACATCGCACACACACACACCGCACACACACACATCGCACACACACACACCGCACACACACACATCACACACACACACATCGCACACACACACACACACCGCACGCACACACACACACACTCCGCACACACACACACACACCGCACACACACACACCGCACATACACACATCGCACACACACACACACCGCACGCACACACATCGCACACACACACACACTCCGTGCGTCCCCTTGACGAGTATCACGGTGGAGAGGGGACGGGACGGGCTGCGGAGGGCTCCTGGCCAGGCCGCCAGCTCTGTGTGGGATTGTGTTTTTTTTTTAACAACTCCATCCTTGCAGAGCAGTCTCTCCGGTAAATATTTAAACAACAGAACTCGTTAGGATTCCAGGTTATTTCTCCGCCTAAACCCATCTTGGCAAATGGAACGGACGCCTCGCCATCGGCGATCAGGTCCTAGGGAAATGACTGGCGCAACAAAACAGCAGAGAATGAAATCGTCTTAAATGTGACGGCGATGAAGCCTCATGCCCTCTCGCCGACGTTCCGCTCTCCCAGCCCCGGTGGTACTGCGGGTTGCTTTCTCAGCTACGAAGCCCGCATCATCACGCCGCGTTGCGTACAGCGTGAATATCACTTCACATATTGCACAGTTTCACACATACACACACACACATCACACACACATCACACACACATACACATACATCACACATACACACACATACACACACATCACACATACATACACACAAATACACACATACAAAGACAAAGATCCCCCGTGTAGCCTTAACAGACTGTAGGGGCAAGTGCTGTTAGCGAGCACCTATAAAGGCTGGCACGGCACACGAGGGGGTGGGTGGCCAGCACCACGCCCGCTCCCCACACACACACAACAATAACATTCAACCACTTACAGCTTTGTAATTAAAGGATATACATGAATCAATGACATGACGCCTGATGTGTTTTTACGCGTGCTTGAAATGACATGTCAATATAATGCGTGCTATGAAAAATGGCCATTTTACGCGCAATTAAAAAGGCCCTTGCCCGAAACGTCACAGACAAACTTTTCATGTGAAGGTCACGGCGTGCTTGACGAACGCGTGGTTGTACTTGCGCAGCGCTGCCAACGCAGTCTCGCCATATCATTTGTCTCATGTCGAAATAAGCAGAGTATTTTTTTTATATAAATATATCTGCAGAACCTTGGAAATACTGTGAGTGTAGAGCCTGGGGGAATTTCCGTAGCAAAGTGAGGCTCCCTTAATAGAGTGGCTTTCCAGATTGTTATATCCATTGATGTCCCCTCATTAGCATCTGTTTACATGCGCTCAAATTTCAAGTCATTACAACACTCATTGTTACGTGGTCCTTGAAGATTTATGGAGATATCTGAGACATTCAAAACCTGAGTGATTTGTAGGAAGCTGACCCGCAATACCGTTGCTTTTTAAAAAATATTATTTACAGAAATGTCTTTGCTCAGAGGCTGCAATTGTGTGCATGCTCTGGAAGTTGGCTTCAAGCTGCATCATTACAACAACGACGGTGACGCAATCCCGCGGGTCAGGCGACTCAATCACACCTCGACACCATCATGCTCGCCCTTTCACGCTGCCTCTGCGTGCAAACTGAGGTCTGTGGCAGTGTTCCATCGGTTACGACTGATTGGGCTCTCTAGTTAATCACGTAACAAAATAAATGCTCATTATACTTTCCTTTTATACAGCGTCATTCATGCTAACAGCATCCCATAACGCTGTACATTGATTATATATAAGGACCAAATCCCAACATGCAGCCACGACCAAGCAAATGAAAGCCTGCTACCACGCAACATCGTCACATGGACAAACAAATAAAAAAATGGCACCAAAACAAAAGGCACAAACAACAACAACAACAACAACAACGTTCATAATCAACGTTTTTGGGTTTAGATTGCGTTATTTATAAATGTGTCGTAACCCTCCACCACCCGACACGGCCAATCAGTAAAAAAGTGTCACGTTGGCGAATTGCCCGATGATGCTGGATGCAATTACGAGCGAAACGTCGTACTCAAATTGTAAATGTTGTGGTTTCACGCTTCAACACACCGGTGGGCTAAAGCAGTGAACTATTTGTCTTTTGTCAACGTGACACTTTTTTACTGATTGGCCGTGTCGGGTGGTGGAGGGTTACGACACATTTATAAATAACGCGATCTAAACCCAAAAACGTTGATTATGAATAATATTGGTCGCGAATGCCTACGTGTTAAACAACAACGTTCTCACAACAGAGAAATACGTCCATGAGGTTGTCTACACAATCCTCGTCCACAGTCCCAAGCAAGCCAAGCAGGCAATGTGTGTTTACCTCGTATATCCATCTCTCCACATACAAACAAATATAAACACGTCTTAACACAACCCATCGTGTGCATAAGTACATTCAACTTCTGTCGCAACTGTGCTCACCGGAGTTGCGGAGGAAGGACAACAAACTAAACACAAAAATAAGTTCTATACAAATTCGTTTTCTTTCTAGAATTAAACGTCCATAGCTCCAGTGGTTTCCGAATATCGGAAGGAAGAACGTTCCAGACGGCTGGAGAAACCCATCTGAAAGAAATTAGTTTTCAACAACCCATCAACCGCACATTCTCCACAAAGACGCTTTTTGAGTTACGTAATTATATCAAGCTTGCGTCGAACGAGGAGCCATATCCTAAGGCGACCGTTCTTGCCTGTAAGATCTGCAGTGCACCAGCACTGCGAGAAGCCAGCCCGGCTCTGCTGATGAGACGCGGCAAATCGAAACCAGCCCAGAGTGTTGCTTGTCTTGAATGAAGGCTGCTGAAACAACGCAACTCCCAGGGGGGATGTACGTGCAGCTGAAGGGTTGCATCAGAAATGCTTTTCATTGTTTTTTACGGAGACACAGATATGTGAATTAGACATTGCGTATTAATTGCATCATTTATATTTTCCACAACGATACTAATGATAATTTAGAATTATGCATTCTGTAATTATATACCATAATAGAAAGATGCAACGCAGGTCCTGACAATTGATTGTTAAATGTTCGGCTGCTATCAATGTCCACGTGATAAGCCACTTCGTTGGGCTATCATTTGTGGCCAGCTCGCTTCTGAAAAAGAGCTACGTAGCTCAGTGGGGCCTTACGTGGTAAACAAAAAATGCTTTGATAGTTTCTTAAGTTTACTTCTGCCATCCCACCAATACATTTACCTGCCGCCACTGGTGGTGAGCGACATCCGAATTGGACCTTCACCCCACCACCACCACCACCACGTGCCGACTTCACCATCCCACACTGACCAGCACGGTGAAGTATGGTCATACAGCCGCCACTACCCGCGTGGCGTGGGGGAGACGTTCATCCAGCAGTGGATTGACTGCTGAGGCAGGCTGGCTGCACACGTACGTGCACACATCCATTATTCTGACATAGATGAGCCCCTTGGCTGGCGTCGAGTGATGTTAGTGAGAGGGTAGCGAGACCAGGAGACCCAGTGCCATACCCAGCCACATTTGTCTCTCCATTGGCCACGTTCACGTGCCGTGCCAAGTAGAGAGTTAAAGGGTGGCTCAACAAACAGGCGATCTAGGGCAGCTTCAGATACCAATGTCTGCGTGTGTAATGTTGGGCATGACAAGGAATCAAATTCAGGTCTCAGGGATCATAACGATGTTAACCATGACACTTCCGCTCCACAAATACGTTTATGTATACGTGCCACATGCTGATGAGTACCTATACACATATGCACACATTCAGAACAATTCTCACGCTGTTATAGGCTGGTCATGAATATATTTTACAAGATTTAATATATTTTTTAATGTATTTAGCTTTTTCTCAATACGATTATGTTTTTCCCCCGAACCACATTCCAAATAAGCTGTCGCTGTCTGATCATACGCTGACTCACACATCATACACTCACTCACACTACCACTGACTCACTCACACATCATACACTGACTCACACATCATACACTCACTCACACTACCACTGACTCACTCACACATCATACACTCACTCACACTACCACTGACTCACACATCATACACTGACTCACACATCATACACTGACTCACACATCATACACTCACTCACATTACCACTGACTCACTCACTCATCATACACTGGGAGTGTCATGCTGCCAGCTATGGCTGCAATTTTGGTCGTACATGTTATGTATATAGTTTATTGTTAAATTTGAATCACAGTTCCTATGATTACTGTTGTTACATTGTTTTTATAGCTTTCTTTTGGTGATTTCGAAAACATATGGTTAAGCCATGTTTCTTGCGGAAGTGCGGAGTTGGCCTTTAATCTAAATTGTCTTACGGTTGTTATTGTTTGACTTGCATCATACTAGGATTTTTCCACACAGCGTCGTAATACGGTGTTTTTTTCTGGAAGATTTGCTGGTTTATCCAGGATGTTTCTGTTTCGCGTCGACGCTTTAAGATGTTCTCTGTTCGTATTTTGTTTGTTGCGGTTGCATCCGACTCAAGAGCCGCATGGCACACAGGACTTTAACTAATAAATGCAACTTAAAACTTGAAGACATTTCTATTCGTGAAGATGATGGCACTTCATTAGTCCTCTTTGTCCACACTCGGGGTTGTTTCTGCCGCGGCTGCTGTGTCCACGCACCACGGCTCTCTCTTGTGAAATAGGCGGGCAACTGGCTGAACGGGATCGTCCACGTCACAAATCAAAACAACCTCGAACTTTGAACCCCATTGCGTGCGTTGCGCAGGGTGTTCGTCGCGTGGAAATCATGCCACGTTTGTTTTTTTAATTCTCAGAGTTGGAATCCGTCCAAATCAAAATAAATGGCGATGGCATATTGTTCTGTCAGCGTGACCATCAATTCGCTACCTGTGAGAACCCGAATTCATCACCGGCGGCTGAGATCCAAATCGGAGCCCATTATCTCATCGCTGCCCGCCCCGTGACTGCGACCCCCGGGTCACCCGGCCTCCTCCGGTCACAAGCCTTGATCAGATTTATCAGTGGCTTACACTGACTCGCATCGTATAAATACAAATGTAGGCTAAAGGCGCGGCCCTGGAATGTCTTGCTCGCACCCACTGCTGGCAGAAGGGTCTTCCACCCTGGCCAGATGTCGTGTAGGAGGTGGGAGTTTCCACATTTTGCCCTACCGCACATGACCTGCCGATCGACTAATTGTGGTTTATGCTTCTGGGTGGATAGAGGCGTCCAGATAAAAAAGGTCGTCTTTGTTTTGACGACCGCACCGGGAGATTGAACCGGCGACCGCTGGGTCACAACTCCTTTTAAAGACACAACCGACAATACAAATAGCTCTTGTTTTGTCTTTATATACATGAGCTCTAGGCCTTGTGCCTAAACATGACATTGAAGCTACGTCCGTGAGTACATAGGATTTTATGTTTCCTCTTTGTGTAGTGAGCGCCTTCCGAGACACGTCGAGGAGAAGGCTTCTTGCTTATTAAGAGCACACGGGGCGATACGTTACATAACGCAGCTACACATTGGCGATCTTAACACGCTGCGCCGGCTGTCCGACTGGCGCAGCGACGGCGAGGGTCTTGCAGGACACCGGCCACGTGGTGGGAGACGAAGAGATGACGGTGAGCAGCGACTCAGCCAGGACCCAGGACCCGCAGCAGCAGCACCCGGACCTCTGGTTCCGCCCCCCTCCTCTGGCCACGCCCCCTTCCAGAACCTTCGAGCAGGTTCCCAGAGCCTCTGGACTAACTCCGCCTTTGACCTTTACCCCAGATATGATAAGGCAGGACGCAATTCCCCCATAACCGCAATTACCCCTTCAGGCCGACAGGTGTCACCCTGTCATTACAATTGTATATCATTGTCTTTGTTTATGTTCGTGAGTAATACGGTGATGGCACTTTGAGTGGCAGAGCTGTGCCAGTAGCACTTCAGTGCCATTGCCACAGTGTAGCTGCTCTATTCTCCGACAAAGGGAAATCGTGCAGAATGAGCCCAATCTCATCATAGCTTAGAAGCTAAGCAGGTATGAGCCTGGACAGTGCTTGGATGGGCAACCAGTACTCACGCCAGTTTGTCACATGAGGTCTACTACAGGGCTTTGTGAAGGGCCTAAGAGGGCAGTGCAGCAACATCCATTGTTGTACCGCACCTTCTATGCTCCCACGTCTATGCGCCTTGCCTTAACCGACTTGCAATTGACTGCGTGGTGAAGTTTGATCGACACCAGCACAACGCTCGAGGCGTGCGGAGGCCCTCATCCAGCAGTGGATTGATAGAAGGTGAAGCACGTGCACTGTCAACAACATCACAGTGCTGACATCGATGGAGGGCTCTTGAGTGTAGTTTAATTAATGACGCTTCACGAGTGAAGTTTCCATCAATGAAACTTCAAGTGCGCGTAGTACAGCCCTTGGGAACCAACACTTGAAGTCGCATCCTGCAAGAAAACAGACGTTTGTTTAGGGGGTCTGCGTAATTTAATTAATTTACTTTCGCCAAACAACAACCCACCCGGCGCCTTTCCCTCCCACATCACACCAGTCGGTTACACCCCTTCCTTCCTCTCCCTCGCGAGCACAGCACTCCAGACTTCTCTTGCTTTCCGTGCCGGCTGATCGACGCCGTGTCTCAAGCTGTCACTCACGTTGGCGCGTTCGTTAAAATTAACCCGAGGTGTCTAAACGCACGGAGAGTGCGCGCAGGGCTTTTGTTAAAATCTACTGCGAACCTCTGCTCGCGCGCACACACACATACGCACGTAGCGCATATCAATTGTGTCAATTTCCTCAAGGTTCTTGCTCAGAACCTTTGCAAACGTCCATGGCCTAAGGATGAAGGCAATTATTGGTTGTGGCTGGGTGGCTAAGGAGGGGGGGGGGCAATTTAATGTCCAAGCACTGAGCCGGCATCCTGGGATTTGTGGCACAGCTACCCGTGATTAAACCGAGATGCTACACGGCAATGCATAATGAGTTTGGACAAAACGTTGCTGTTAGACGGAGTGCTCTTATCAATAGCATCTGGTAAGCCCAGCAGCTTTTTTTTTCAGAAGCTCGGCTCTGCTGATGAGGCCCAGAAGGTTGAAACCGATCCAAAAGTTTGCTCACTTAAACATTTGCAGCTGGATTATATTGGTCTGGAGGGCTAATATGCTAATGCGCATGTAGACATATGGAGATACCAAACGGAGTTCTGGTTATATATATTTTCCCCCATAATGAATAATTTAGATTGAAAAGGCACCCGTAATGGATCTAAGAGCACCATGCATATGAAAGTAATTATGTTGAACTTCTTTCGCACCTTACGTAGCCGACCGTGCTAATCGGAGGTGTGGGGAAGGACAACAAACTAAACACAAAACGCAGTTTTAAAGAAATTCGTTTGAAATCTAGACGTAAAAGTGCATAGCTCCATCGACTGACCTCGAAGGAACTCCAGAGCCTGGGCGCGGTCCAGACAAAGTCCAGTGGAAGCCCCAGTTTTGAAGCGTGGAGCGTGGTGACGTTGAGTAGGACACCGTCGGTAAATCTCAGTGATCTCATTGGCTTGTTAGCTGAATGAACCCCTGGATGTAGGGTGGAGCAAGCCCATTTAAAGCCGTAAACACGAGGAGGATCTTGAAATCAACGTGGGGTTGAGCTGAGAACCAATGCAAGTGAGGTTGTGACCTGACCTAATGGTTTTGACTGGATCGCCAATGACTGCACACACAAAAAATCGTGATAAATTGGGGGCTTTCACTAATTCTTGCTTATTTCAGTTTTGAGGGCTAAAAAGAAAAATCTGTTTGATTTCAATGGAGTGGGCCCTATTAGCTGGGTGACCCACCTATTGCAGACAAGAAGCTACTGAAGGGACTTCAGAAATAGTTCTGGGATGTCATCTTTTGGGGGCCCAGCCTTTGACACGGGGTGATGCACCGCTCGACGCGAGATCTCGGAATGTCAATATTTTCGACTCATTACACCGCAGCAATGGCGCCACTGCAAAATAATTGAGAAAGCGAAAAGAGAATAATATTATTATTACAACACAACATAACGACTGCGGTGACGATCGAGCGTGGCTATTTTAAATGGCATACTTGCATGACGAGGATGCTGCTGTGGTGTGACGGTGATCACTCGCCAGTTCGATACCACCTCCCTGCGCAGCAGTTCACACAATGGGCAAGCTGCTTAGACGCCTGCACACCCATCATCATAGGCCGTCTTAAGGCGGGTCTCGCGTGGCGGGGTGAGGTGTGAGTAGTCCCACCTCTTCCGAGGCATCTCGCCAGCGTGGAAGAGAAGACCAAAATGCCCTCTAGAGGCGAGTTCCCTCTGGTGGAAGGTTTCAGCAGGCAGTGGCGTAAAGCAGGGAATTGCAGGGCTGCACCTTTACCGTTTATTTGCAGCAGACACAGGGAAAGACGCAAACATGGGAGACGTTATGGCAGTGTAAACAAGCAATGTGCTTTGGTAGAGGTGGGCACGGGCTCAGGATGGGGGTCACGGTCCCCCAATGAAAGGGATTGAGGCAATTTTTTTCTTTGCATTGTAACCCCCCCCCCACTCATCCCCCCCGCCCCTCCCCCACCGGAGTAACTGTCTCGTCTTAGACAAGAACTGACGTGGCTGAGATTGACACCATAGGTTTTTTTTTGTTTAGAATAATAAAAAAAATAAAGCAAAAAAAAATATGCAGATGACTAGATTACATGCATTATATATAGTACATACTATGCAATATTTATATTTCTGGACATATGATTTGGGTTCTGTTCGATTGAATCATATATATTTAATGATGGCTCAACACGCTGCATGTTTTGGTTCCTCCATTTTTTGCGCTGGAGTCTCACACACAAATGGCCGTATTCCAGTGACAGATTTAACTCAATTTTTTTCCCATATATATAAATCAAAATTTGAAGAAAAAAAATCCCAAAAATCTGTTGCCTTAACTCATGCGGGTATTAAACATAAACCCTTTAGCTTAATTCGGTGCGGTTAAAACCGCTGCTCCGTGCCCCAATTTTCGCCAGCCGCCTGCGCATTTCACACGGCGGATTTCTGCGGCGAGATGGAGACATCAGGGCTGAAGCACGGCCCCCGGCGTCGCATCCGAGAGCCAACCGCGGCCGCCTCGGCTTTGTGCTTTTGCAGCATTATGTATATTTCATGAGGCCTCAGCCCCGGCAGCGCCAGCGTCTGTTCCTGGGGATTTAATTGGCTGTTTTTGCGCGCAACGAAGCTGAATAAGATATTACTGGGTCACGGCGATGTGCCGGAGCGCCTGACAGCCGCCCCGTCGTTGCCACCGGCTATAACCGCGTTACCCGCGCCTCAGCCAATCCGTTTAAGAGACGAGGCTTGCGCATGTTGTTCCTGACCGCGACACCCAAATGCGACCGCGTGGCGGTGGCCGCCCGCCGGCGCTCATCGCAGCCGGCGTGCGAGGGGCCGTTGGCCGCGGGAGGACGCCAGCGGACCCCCGTGAGGGTGACCGGTGGCTTTGAAGCGCAGCCGTGTTTTGCGAGATGGGCGAGGGGGACACGGCAGGTCAAGGGGCTAACGAACTTCAGATCTGTGTCCAGGCTCGCCCTGGGCCTGACAAGCGTGCGATTGATTGCGCGCTGTCATTAGCGGGAATAATTCGTGACAACTGTATTTGTAAAGGCCCGCCACTGTTGCGCTGTTAGCGAGCGCAGGGGAAGCCGTCTCCGCTGCAGGGGTCGCTGACGCTGGATTCAAGACGAGCAGCTGTTACAGTGGAACTCCTCTCTTTGCTTACACGCGTGCCAGGAGCGAAGAGGTTTAGTCCGCAATAAATTAGCCGACGCGGTGACACGTGTTGCCACTCGTTCACCCCGAGTACCATTGCGGTTTCAATTACGGTGACAATTACAGGCTGCATCGCGTTAATTTCAAGGTGCATTTTTTGCCTTCATTTCTTTCCCTGCTCTCTTTTTAAACACAAACCGTGTTGCGGGAATGCGTCGCCACAGCCTTACCGGCTCGGTTGGCTGTCCTCCTGCGTGGCTGTTGCACGCCTGTTGAGCGAAGCTCCAGGACGAATTGTTACACCGTCGCTCACACCGAGCTCGACTGACGAAACAAACGGGCACGGGTGACACAGCCACTAATTCTCTGTGCTGGCAGGATCTCTGCTCACGCACAAAAAGTGCGACACGTGGGACTAGTTTGAGGGTTTGTCGGAAAGTGTTCACATTTTACTTTTAAGCCAAGCACGTGGTTCCTCTGTTATGCCCATTACCGACAAATTCCCAGCGTCAACTCACCCCATTAGGACAGGTGACGCATAAAACTACCGCAAAAAGTGATCATTAGTCTACCTGAATCATCTACGAGTTAATGGGGCTGCCGGATTCATGATGTCTATCGAGTACACCACCCTCACTGACCACCACTGCCACCACAATGACGAGTCTGCCGTTTTGACAGAGCGACCTCGCACAATTCTTCTTCATGGCCAGGCGGTGGTGGCGCACGCCTCGAATCCAGCACCGTGGAGGTGACGCTTGGTGGAGCGCACAAATGTTGTGAAGCTTCCTTCCTATGGAAATCGAGGTGCCATACCTTGGCGGCACAGTAAGTGTGAACTAATCTCCATCTGTTGTGTCTTCACAGGGATTGTGGGTTGCCCCTTGCACGGGAGTTTCTCCACCTGCTTTGGTTTTTTCCGATATTTTATCCCACATGCACTCATTAATTGGCTGAAAACATCTGAAACATCGAGGGCCACAGAGCTTGGGCAATTGTTGGCGCTGGCTCAGAGCCTGGCTGCCTTCACACTCACCTGTGGCTCCTCCGCCTCTGAGTCGTTGTCTCGCTTCGAGAGAGCGAGCGATGCGACACGCTCCAATTTGAAATTCTTTTTTTTTTATTCCCACGTGACTGGGGACTCTCAACATGAGCAGCTGGAAGAGGCCATCCTCAGGACAACAATCAACATGGACCATCGTCATCCCTGCTGGGTTTGTGAAAATCAATTCCACTTTTGAGTACCACATTGTGAGAAGTCATTACTTTCGCTGTTGCCGTTTGAGGAGACTGGATCCTGCCATGGGAATATGGAATTTACGCAATGATTGGTGACACCCTATTTTTTTTACAGGATGCAGGAGACCCTTGAAGATCTACAGGGGTTCCGAACTCCACCACGCAGGCCCCGAATTAACACACAGAGCCTCTCGGGGCCACAGCCCAGGGCCTCGGATTTCAAGGGGCCTTCCAAAAAATGGCAAATAAATGTATGTACTGCTTTATAATGGTGGAAACGCAATAACTGAACACTTTCATAATCCTATGGCCAATTAAAGTCATAGCATCATCATGCGTGTTATTACCAGTGATGGCCCGAGTTTTACTTTGATTCAGATTTAAGATTCGTACATCGCATTTAAAAAACACTAGTACTTAAATAACCAAGGTGAATAAGAGTGGAGTGTTTTGGCTTTGGACGTGAGTTGCGTGGGTGGAAGTGAAACAGTCCGGGGAAGGAACTGAATATATATTCAGCGCGGGTCCCCCCAAAACTATAACAGCCCTGGACCCCCCTCAACCCGTCTGTGCAACATCCCCACATGTGTGTCTCCTGCGCAGCTGAGGCACACTCATCCGTTTTGCCTTCGCCACCTCTTGGCTGGCTGCTGCCAATCTCTCCCAAGTGGTCTCCCCGAAATCTCTCACCTCCAAGACTCCCCCCCCTAAACGATCCAGAAGTCTGTCACACAGAATTTATAACTTCACCGAAACAAAAACAACAACAAAAACCTACTTGTCTTTCCACACGATGTAATAATGTGAATGTGCTGCTGGGGTTTGTGTACAAAATTTTGATGCTTTGTAAATACATTTTTTTTTACCGAGTTTCCAGACTCTGGTCTGGTGGCTCAGTGGTTTCAAGGCCCTTTATAGCAGATTCCGTCATATGCTGTCCTCTCTCAGGACAGGACCATGGCATGGTTTGCGACCTCGCATCACCAGGGTAAAGCTGTGCCACTGGGCAACACGGCATTTGCCCGGTAGTTGTATCATCACACACACTCACACACTCTCACACACACTCACACACACTCACTCAGCCCAACTTAAACATTTGTTGGCCGATTGAAATTTAGATTGAGGTGAGATCATGTGTGTGTCATTGCCCAACTCCAGAAGTGGCGTCACCGGGCAAACGCTTGGTTGCTTGGTGGCCTTGCCCAATGCTGCTCACCGTCGCCAAAATGTAAAAGGGTAAAGGCGCAACCCTGCAATTGCCAGCTGAGATCACTGCTGACGGAAGCGCTTTCACTAGAAGGGGCTCCAGAAAGCCCCCAGCAAAATGAGATTTGTTCTGCTCTTCCACGCTGACCAGACGTGTGTAAGAGGTGGGTCTACCCACACTTTACCCCACCGCACACTACTTGCTGAGCAAGAGGTGGAAAGGTGGGGGCGGGGGAGATTTAATAGACCTGCACCGCTGTCTTCACTGCCACACCGGGAGACGGAGTCGAACCGGCGATCTCTGATGCTGCTGCTGACCATGATGCCTCGGCTAATATCCCATCGCATGGTAGCAGGAGCGGGATATCTATCGGGATTTCATCTGCGACACTTTATTTGAGATTCACCAGAATTTCCCACGGCATGTAAGACGTGGTTTGGTGAGCTTACATTCGCACAGTTAATTCTGTCAACGACGTCCCATTGTTCTATGGACTCGAGGCTATGAATATCAGCGCGGCTATTTTAGTATAAATATATATTAAAAAAATAACTGGAAAAAATGTGAGTGATCATTATGCACAATTGTTTAAAACACTTACAGGAGTAGTCGAGATACCAAAGAGCGGATTATAATTTTGTAGATTAAAGGGTTACCATCGTGTATTCAGGACAAGTGACCTAATGAACATTTCCCTCTTGTTTGAATGTAAATTAGAGTCTTCCTCAAATGTCAAGGTTGTACCCTATTAGCCGATAGCCTGTAGGCAAAAGTAATGAATGCGAATTACAAATGTATATTTTTTAAAGAGTCCTCTGCAAAGGTACTGTCACATTTAACGGACGGATCGAGTGTTTGTGGAACCCGACTCTTCGCGGTTGATGTGTCTCAATTTTCTCGAAGATGTTTTCAGGAATGCCCCCCTGATTGTCACATTTTTTCGCTATATGGCAGGATATCAAGTACAGCATTAGTAGGGTTTTAATAGCGTTTTTAAATGACATTTTTTGGATATCAGATATATTATTGGCCAATTTCACGGGAATCTGAATTATTAAATATTGTATTGTTTATGCACTGAAGTTAATAATATTAATACTTACCATATTAATAACTGCATTTTTTACGAAGGCATAAAGTTATCACAGTGAAACGTATTTAAAATGCGAATATGTAAATAATTTAATTATTTAAGCAAAAGTGACCTACGTCGTTTCTTCAGACTGTTTCTTTTCTTCAGATAGTCCGGAATGTCACACGCAGGCCCGATATTCAGATTGTTTTTTAGATTAATAAAAAAAAATTGGGAATATATCCAGACGAACTCACATAAATAAACATTTTTAAGTCAAATATTAATGTTCTTTCAATAAAATGCAAGTCCGTTTTTCTCTGTTTGCTTTCGTGCCTCTGTCCCTTTGTGTCCTCTCTGTCTCCATCTTTCTCTCTGCCCCCCTCTCTCGCTGCCCCCCCCTTTCTCTCTGCCCCCTCTCTCTGCCCCCCTCTCTCTCTGCCCCCCCCTTTCTCGCTGCCCCCCTCTCTATCTGCCCCTCTCTGAGTCGCTTCTCTCGACATCTATTGCTCCGTCTTTCACTGTTTTTGTCAACTCGCTTCGTCTCTGTTGTTCTCTGCCTCTGTCCCCTTCTCACTTGTTCTGCCTCACGCCTGTGTCTCAAACTCCCTCTGTCCACCCCTCTCTCGCACTACCCCCCCCCCCACCCCCCTAATTCTCGCTGTCCCGTGTCTGGCCTTCCCTCTGATCCCCCCCTTCGACCTCGATCTCCATCTTTCTCGCTCTGTCCCTCTCCCTGGCCGTGTGCTCAGGGCGGGCGAGGGGGGGGGGGTGGTGCTGTTCTGGTCGTGGTTCGTCAACCCCCGGCTCTGCCCCTTCTCCCTTGCCCGCCCGCCCTCCGCCGTGAGCCGCAGGCAACGCACGTCTCGCGGCGTCTCGCGGCGCCACGGACATCATTCCCGCTTCACGTCGTTTTCCTCAATGCAGTTCGGCCGAAGACAAAAGAGTGTGCTGCGCTTCCCCCCGCGCCTCCGATTAGCAAGGTTGGCTACGTACGGCGCGAAAGAAGTCCAACGTACATGCGTGCAAACATAACTTAGTGAGGGATCGCGACGGCTCTGGGAGGCCTCCATCCAGCAGTGGATTGATCGTCGCTAACGACGGCTCTGGTGAATACACACAACAAACCGGGTAATCGATTGAATTTGAAACCAAAGCAATTTTTTTTTAAATCCATGATTGCTATGACACGATTAAAAAACGCGATCAACATAACAAAGAACTGAGAAGTGCTGAAAATAGTATGGAGATGATTATCATTCTCGGAATTACAATGGATCTGAGAACGTATGCGCATTAAGACGTAATTCAATCGGTTTAGAAAAGTGCAATGATCTTTAGCAGGAGACCTCGCTAATGATTCAAAACAGACGAGGAATGGAAAGCGCCAGAGACGATCCCCACCAGGAGAGAGAGCGACACAACGAGCAGGTCCTGGGCGGTTTGTTTTATCGCGAGATTTCGCGAGATGGTGGTGGCTTTGAGAAGGGATTTCCACTGCTGGATGAGGGCCTCCCCAGGCCTTACAAGGCTAGAGGACCTTTTACTGGTAGGAACGAAGTGGACCAGACCACCAATAGATTATATCGTCCGTCCGTCCGTCCGTCGATGTATCAACATCGACCCCTACTGCAAACACTTGGCAGGACCCTACAAAAACCTTTTGACTCAGTGGGGCTTTCCTGGCTAAACAAGTGTAATAATACATTATGTTTATATTCTTTGGTTATTCGTTCCTACCAGCCCACCCCGCAGGGTCCTGTTAAAACAGTCTGCCTCAGCAGCAGTAGGCCACGCTTTCCCACCTGATGGTGGACGCTTGTGTTGCGCCCGAAACGTCGTGATTTATTTTATTTTCTACTTACGTGACTTTACCGAAAGAACCAAAGAGTATGGATTCCTGCAGTCACGAAAGCTTCAAATCAAGAAGGCTAGAGGACTTTTTTTAAAGCTAGATATCAGAATCTTTATTTAGACTGGAGGAATCCGATGAGCTGTGAAGCGCTTGTTCACAGATGTCCAGTAAGGGGAGGGTCAAAAGGTTACAACAACAAACGCGACAACAACACGACAGTGTGGGTTGGTGGACCAGTGCCATCATCGCTGCGACTCAGTCACCAGGCTCACAGTGCAGTGCCCTAACCGAAGTGCCTCTGCTCCCCCACTTTAAATTAGGCGCCTGGGAAACATTCAGTCAACAATTTCCCACCAAGTAATGCTGACGAATGCAATGCGCACGGATTTTAACGGGATATAAAACACAAATACTGCAAATGAAAATAAGATAAGATCGATGACTTTAAATCTATCCAAATTATATACATATATAGCATAAAGAATGAGCTATTACCCCAAAACGTTGCCTTTATATGTTATTTTAGAAGCCACAGTGTTTTTGACAAAAGCGTTGAGTTGTTTTGTTCTTGCTGTTAATTGTGCACCGCTGCCAACACAGTAGTAGCAACAGCATCAGCAATATCATTTGTGTCGTACGCATTCAAGCATCTTGTAGAAGGAGTGTCAAAATTCCACAATTCTCCTCAGGATATTGTGATGGTACCAACAAGCTCCACTTGCTTCGTACTGTCGACTAATAGCAGACAATTCCAACAGTGGGCCGGCTCCCCTTGATCACCCAAACACCAACCCATTGACATACTCCCTATTACCTCTTAAGCTTACATTTACACTTGCGCAATTTGCTTGAATATATGCTTTTGTGTATTTTTTGTTATTTACCAGGTAAAGCCCAATGAGTTATTTTGCAGCGGTGACCCGGCCACACATGATAGCTCATCATAGTGGCTTTAATCATCGTCGCATGTAGGAATTTGTAGTAGCAGGTAAATAATCTAAACGCGTGTCTATAACCTTGGAAGGCAAAAATTGGAGGAACCCAGAAAAACATCCACGCGACCACCACCACCGTGAGAGAGAACGAGCCAACTTCAAATATACGGTGGCAGCAGTTTTCTCTGCCTGTGTCCTCTTTAGAATGTTCACACTTCAATTCTAACTTAGCAATCTTTGAAATACGTAATCAACCAGGCTATGCGTTAATTGTGTGTTGACCGACCCTCTGTGTTGTATTACATTACATTTCGATATTTTACTAGGTTATTTAATTTTAGTGTGTCTTTCTCCTGATTTTCAGGCTTGCTTGCCGTGCCATCGTACTTGCAGCACCACGTTTTATGGACCACTCATTGATATGCTAATTTTTTCTCTAACCCCCCTCCCTCTCTCTGCCTCCGCCCCCCCCCCTGTCTATTTAAGGCCACCCCACAGAGACGATCACCCCTCTCTGTTACCTGTGTTGCTCTCGCTATGTATGTATCTTGGTGATATCTGTCTGCTAATATGTCTGTCTATAGTTTTCTGGTTAGATATTATGTCGCTATTTCATTATACCTGATGATGATTGCTTGTGTTGCAATCGAAACGTCGTATTCTATTATTTAATTTAATTTATTATTTTATCTTTAGACGTGACTTAACCGAAATAACCAAATAATAATTTCTGCAGTCACGAAAGTTCTAAAATTAAGATTGAACCACTTCTACGGGGAAGTTTTAAGCTTATCTTTTTTCTCTCTCTCTGGCGACTTGTTTTCTCTGCCTGTGTCCTCTTTAGAATGTTCACACTTAAATTCTAACTTAGCAATCTTTGAAATACGTAATCAACCAGGCTATGCGTTAATTGTGTGTTGACCGACCCTCTGTGTTGTATTACATTACATTTCGATATTTTACTAGGTTATTTAATTTTAGTGTGTCTTTCTCCTGATTTTCAGGCTTGCTTGCCGTGCCATCGTACTTGCAGCACCACGTTTTGTGGACCACTCATTGATATGCTAATTTTTTCTCTAACCCCCCTCCCTCTCTCTGCCTCCGCCCCCCCCCTCTGTCTATTTAAGGCCACCCCACAGAGACGATCACCCCTCTCTGTTACCTGTGTTGCTCTCGCTATGTATGTATCTTGGTGATATCTGTCTGCTAATATGTCTGTCAATAGTTTTCTGGTTAGATATTATGTCGCTATTTCATTATACCTGATGATGATTGCTTGTGTTGCAATCGAAACGTCGTATTCTATTATTTAATTTAATTTATTATTTTTTCTTTAGACGTGACTTAACCGAAATAACCAAATAATAATTCCTGCAGTCACGAAAGTTCTAAAATTAAGATTGAACCACTTCTACGGGGAAGTTTTAAGCTTATCTTTTTTCTCTCTCTCTGGCGACTTGTTTTCCCCGCCTGTGTCCTCTTTAGAATGTTCACACTTAAATTCTAACTTAGCAATCTTTGAAATACGTAATCAACCAGGCTATGCGTTAATTGTGTGTTGACCGACCCTCTGTGTTGTATTACATTACATTTCGATATTTTACTAGGTTATTTAATTTTAGTGTGTCTTTCTCCTGATTTTCAGGCTTGCTTGCCGTGCCATCGTACTTGCAGCACCACGTTTTGTGGACCACTCATTGATATGCTAATTTTTTCTCTAACCCCCCTCCCTCTCTCTGCCTCCGCCCCCCCCCTCTGTCTATTTAAGGCCACCCCACAGAGACGATCACCCCTCTCTGTTACCTGTGTTGCTCTCGCTATGTATGTATCTTGGTGATATCTGTCTGCTAATATGTCTGTCAATAGTTTTCTGGTTAGATATTATGTCGCTATTTCATTATACCTGATGATGATTGCTTGTGTTGCAATCGAAACGTCGTATTCTATTATTGAATTTAATTTATTATTTTTTCTTTAGACGTGACTTAACCGAAATAACCAAATAATAATTCCTGCAGTCACGAAAGTTCTAAAATTAAGATTGAACCACTTCTACGGGGAAGTTTTAAGCTTATCTTTTTTCTCTCTCTCTGGCGACTTGTTTTCCCCGCCTGTGTCCTCTTTAGAATGTTCACACTTAAATTCTAACTTAGCAATCTTTGAAATACGTAATCAACCAGGCTATGCGTTAATTGTGTGTTGACCGACCCTCTGTGTTGTATTACATTACATTTCGATATTTTACTAGGTTATTTAATTTTAGTGTGTCTTTCTCCTGATTTTCAGGCTTGCTTGCCGTGCCATCGTACTTGCAGCACCACGTTTTGTGGACCACTCATTGATATGCTAATTTTTTCTCTAACCCCCCTCCCTCTCTCTGCCTCCGCCCCCCCCCCTCTGTCTATTTAAGGCCACCCCACAGAGACGATCACCCCTCTCTGTTACCTGTGTTGCTCTCGCTATGTATGTATCTTGGTGATATCTGTCTGCTAATATGTCTGTCAATAGTTTTCTGGTTAGATATTATGTCGCTATTTCATTATACCTGATGATGATTGCTTGTGTTGCAATCGAAACGTCGTATTCTATTATTTAATTTAATTTATTATTTTTTCTTTAGACGTGACTTAACCGAAAGAACCAAATAATAATTTCTGCAGTCACGAAAGTTCTAAAATTAAGATTCAAATATACAACAGGTATCGTGTCAGGCTCGGGATCGAACCCACGCCCTACCGCGTACCAGGCGAGGGATTTCACATTTCACGACCACTTTCTCTGGTGTGACCTTGCAGTGTCCCGTGCATTTCTATGTTTAGCAAAATCCTGCTTTTGAAAAATGTCACGTTTCTCTCTTTTTTTTTAAGCAAACGTATCATCATTTAAACCGTCGCTATAATTTCGTGCGCCACCGTCACAAACTACCCACCCTGGCCGCGCTCACGGCCAACACTCGCCCTCTCCGCATCCTCAAGCCTCAGATCACCGCCGTTGCGCAGCAGCAGCAGCAGCCGCGGTGGCAGCAGCAGCAGCCGCGGTGGCAGCGGCAGCCGCGGTGGCAGCGGCAGCCGCGGTGGCAGCGGCAGCAGCAGCAGCAGCCGCGGTGGCAGCGGCAGCAGCAGCAGCCGCGGTGGCAGCAGCAGCAGCCGCGGTGGCAGCAGCAGCAGCAGCCGCGGTGGCAGCAGCAGCAGCCGCGGTGGCAGCAGCAGCAGCCGCGGTGGCAGCAGCAGCAGCCGCGGTGGCAGCGGCAGCAGCAGCAGCCGCGGTGGCAGCGGCAGCAGCCGCGGTGGCAGCGGCAGCAGCAGCAGCCGCGGTGGCAGCAGCAGCAGCCGCGGTGGCAGCAGCAGCAGCCGCGGTGGCAGCGGCAGCAGCAGCAGCCGCGGTGGCAGCGGCAGCAGCCGCGGTGGCAGCGGCAGCAGCAGCAGCCGCGGTGGCAGCAGCAGCAGCCGCGGTGGCAGCAGCAGCAGCAGCCGCGGTGGCAGCAACAGCAGCAGCAGCCGCGGTGGCAGCAGCAGCAGCAGCCGCGGTGGCAGCAGCAGCAGCAGCGGTGGCAGCGCGCCTCAGATGGAAGCCGCTGCGCTAAGTAGAGGGGTGGAAATGTCCACGGTCTCAGCTGCCAACTCTGTCCACCTGGGCTTGGAGGTTCGCCTGCCACAGATGGCGAGCGCATGGGGCTTTCGTCCCCTGCACTGCCAAGCGCGTGCCAACAACCAGCGCGGTGCAGAAGTTGTACCTCGGCTCGATGTGGAAACACAAGATACATCGTCAGCGTCATCGCTGAGGATATACGCGACAAGATACATAATCAGACAATGTGACCTCCCTTTCCACATCTGTCTTTCCATGTCATGGATTAAAGTATTTATATACATGTACAGTACATCCCATTGGACACAGCACGGCCTTTTGGGAGCGATTTTTTGTCTTCAGCAGAATTGGTTCAATACAAGCAGCCTCTGGAATTATTTCGACATCGAGTGCGTCATCAACGCAAGCTTGCCGAGCAATGGCTGTAGAAAGTGAACAAAAGCAAGATTTTGGACCTGTTTCGACATTCAGTTTTCTCATCAGCAGGCAAGCTTGTGTTAACCGATACTGGTGAACTGCCAGGAGCCTCGAAGCAAGGACCCTCTGTGTAAGGTCTCTTCTCAACGCCTGCTGAGCAAACAACGGCCACGCGATGCACAGTTGCTTGTGCCCCAGTGGGTTGGGCTTTGTTACACACCGGTGCTTTATAATCACTCCGCATTCACTCAACTGGGATTGCTGTGTTTCCCGTGACCCTGTTTCGGCGAGCGAGATGCGTTATCAGCGTTACAGGTCACCACAGCCCATCGCTCACGTTAATGGCCTCCGTAATTGTCCCATAAAAATCTGGTGACCCGTTACCTTACTTTACTGGCCCTCTAAATCAGTTTGCATTAAAAAAAATGTGGGGGGGGGGGGGTGATTCTGACTGGACGTGTTATGGTCTACAGAGACTACCGAGTCCAGGATCTTCCCCAGGTTAGAGCCGAGGGTAGAGGACATGCATTATTAATCCCAACGTAATGCAAGCCCAAGCGTGGAGTCACAGGCAGAAATCTTGGCTCAAGCCATTACTGAGCAATCCCAGCCACAAGACCAGACCCTACATGGTGACCCTGGCTTTTAAGCTGTCAATTACCCATTCCCCATCCAGCCCAGGAAATACTTTAACCTGCTCTAGAATATGCTCACTCGTGCACAGATACCCTGCGCTGAGTGGGTGGCTGTTGGTAAAAAAAAAAAGATTTGGGATATAAAAGAGGTTAACTGAATCCGGGTGTAACGGGGATGTGACTTGGGTTAACCGCGCATCGTGTTTGCGGCTCACAGATTTGTACCGGGCGGCGGGAGAGAAGCACGGCATGGCATGGGGCTCCGTGTGGCTGCAGTCGGGAGCACAGGGTTAACGATGGAAGGGGTTTTCACTCAGCTTTGTAATCTCGGCAAAGCTACCTTCGATGCTAAGGGGCTGACATATGCGCTGCCAACATTCACCATTTCCGTAACGTACACGATCATTACAAACGCTAAATATTACATTTTGCACGAAAATTAATCTTACAATGGGGGTAAAATAGCGTGCAATTTATCTGAGAATGTTTCCATTTAGGGCATTTCCACCCTAACGCAAAAATATGAAATCAACACCGTTGGGGACATTTTCACGTGTTGTTTAATGATCACGGTTGAAGTTACTTAGGGAAAAATCCGTAACACGCATTCAAACTATAACATCCCGCCATTGCAGTCGCCCTCCTCTTATCCGTGACTCGAATAACCGCAGCACTATTATTTGCATTTTCCCATCTTGCTTTGCAGAAGGGCTTCCTATTCACACATCTTGTTTTCTCGGATGAGTCAAGTCGTGCGGCAAATGCGATCCTCCGTGATTATTCCGCCCCGCGGGTTCGCGGAGTCAATTTGAGGATAACGTCGCGCTGAATAAGATCTGTGATGTTCGTCTCCCGCATCACCCCGCGTGGGAGGAGTGCTTCCTCTACAACCCACCCGGGGTATCTCTGCCGACAGTGGCCACCGTCGCGTGCAGCAAACACCGAACGCATCGTTCGTCTCGAATCGATGAAATTCAAGCCCAAAGACGTCATCGTTTGACGTTGTCCTCCAAAATTAAGACGCATCGGTCTACTTGCCATGTGTGCTCGCTGTCGATGTCAACCACTATTGTAAACGAATTACATAAGCTTCACAGCTGTGGTCCAAGGGGGCTTGCTATACTAGCCAAGCTCAATGTTTATATCTCTGTGCCTAATTGGATGTTTTACAGCCACGCTTACTGGATGTGCTATTCGCCACCGAGAGGCGAACGAGTTCATATTTCTCTTCTATTTTTCATTTTAGCAGGTGAGGCCCACTGAACGAGCTCTTTTTCGGAAGCGACCTGGCCACAAACGATAGCTCAACGAAGTGGCTTATTACGTGAACATTTATAGCAGGCAAATACTCTAAACGCATTATTCTAAATGTGGAGGGAAAACCCGGAGGACCCGGAGAAAAATCGACGCGACCATGGGGAGAACATGCAAACTCCAATTATACAGACGCAAGAGACGGGAACGAACCCACGACCTCCTGTATACCAGGCGAAGAAGTAAACATCTCCTAGCCACCGCAACGCCCCCCAGCAACGGATTAGGACCCCCAAGGGGCTCAAGGTGCCTCCAGATTCTTGAAAAGTTTGTGTGCCCCAAATACCAATCCCGACTGGTATCCTAAGAAACATAAAAGGCTTCTGTAAAAATCCCTATGTTGTTGGTGAGCATATCTCTTCTCTAAGCTCCACCCGTCTCTTGCCTACATCTCTCTCATATTCCTAAACATCTGTCACGTGTGTATCTCTCGTCTCACCACTGCACATCTCCATTGTGTGCACGTCTCAAACATTTCACTCACCTCGCTAAAGCTCCATCTCTTGTCTGCCTCTCTTTCATCATCTCAGAAGCAATTTTTATTCATCGAGAAAAGAAGGCTTCCCCAAAAGTAGTCGCTTTGCCAATAAGCCAGGACCACCACCACCACCCACATATTCTTACTGTTTGTGTTCCAACATATGTGCCCTATATGTGCAGACGTGCATCTTTTAACAGTTGCTTCTCCCTGATTGTATGTGGGTGTCTGCTTGTGTTGCTTTGCCAGCACATTATTTTCCAATGTGGTGCCAGCAACCTCTGTATGAGATCACTTGGACACGGTGTGTATTCTACACTATTAGCGAGGGGATAAAAACACGACTGCACAATGTATTTCATATTGTTTATATTTCATGGGCCCGTCAAACACTGCCAATATTGTAAAGTGAAATAATATGGCGGCTGAACGATTCTGAATTGATCTGGCCTAGTGGTGGAGGTTGATAGAGCGCTTGACTTCCGAACACAAGGTCACGAGTTCAAATCCCAGTCCGGGTATCAGCTTGACCCATCATTTCTCTCTGGGGACAATTAGGAATCGCCATCCAGAGGGGGTCCTGGCCGCAGCCTGGGAACGTTCATCATCGCTGGCTAAGGGCACCCACCCTAACTCCTGCTTAAGCAGTGGCACTCAGTAACCTTTGACCTTTTTGATGATAAAGAGAGAGACACAGCAGAAGATCTTACAGAAGATATACAACAGTTCCTTTAGAGTGACTAGGTACGGACAACACTAATTAAGTGTGACAAATGTCAATGTACCACGATTGTGCTGAGCCACGGAGTGCGAATGCAGATCAATCCCCCGTGGGTTGTGACTCCTGATGCGGCTCTGCGTGTCCGTCCGCGCGGGGGTCAGGTTATTACCGATGCCGATGGAAAGCTCCTCGTATATTTCTGCGCCGAGAAAGTTTTGTCACCGGCTTCCAAAAGCAGGCCCGGCTTTGTTTTAAACAGCGTGCAATTTGTGGCATTCGTATTCCGAATTGCCGAGAAAGAAAATCACGAAAGTTGATGTCGCAAAAATTACAAAATGTTAAGAATGCCCCTAAAAAAATACACGACGCAACGATTGGAACATTCATTTCGGATTTGTTTCCGACGCTGCATTTCCAAAGTGCAAAAATCGCGAACGCCTTGCCGCAGCACATTCTAATAATATGATCCTCATAAAGGCAGCCCACGAAAACCCTCTCGCATGTCCACGTAATGCATTTAGAGGCTATATTTCAGTAATGAACATGGTGATTGCTAGTTATTTACCGGGCCAGGGCGGTTATGCTCATGAGGCCCAGGCTCGTCGGTCTGTGGCGGTAATATATAAACGTGCGTCGTGCTGAGCGCTGATAGCCGAGCCCTCGCTGGGTCTCTTGCCTCTCGTTAAATGAGAACATCAACCAACTGCTGGGCAGCCGGCGGGAGGTGTGGCTAATGCCATACTCCTCTCCCGGGAAATGAGAATCTACGTGCCGCATAAATTAGTTACAATCGTGTGTGTGGGGGGGGGGATGGGGAATGGCCGATGGCTTGAGTGGGGAATTTCACAGATTCCTGTAATAATGACATAGCAACAGCAGCAGCAGCAACAAAAACTCGGGGCATTCGGGGAAGCCATGCAAGCGCTAAAAGCTCGGTCTGCCATCTCTCCTTTGCTTTCAGGGCATCTGCCAATATCGCAGCGTGCGCTTTATGCCGAGGCGCTCTTCACTTTCGCAGCCCCCAAAGGTCTGGGAATGGAGTGCATTTAACGATTTACCTTAATATATTTACACCATTTGCGGATGGAAAAACCCAATTTTAACAGACGGGGGCAATTGCAAACCATTAACGAAAACGTTCGCGAAAAGTTAAATGAATGCATTTGAGGTTTATCTTGTGAACAGATGACGCTGATGCCGCCGCAGTCGCTTCACCTCTTTCGCTTGGGAACACGGAATGCACTTTTAAAACAAGTCCCGTTTTTTTTGCTGTTTTACCATTTTCGCGGCATTCCATTGTCCAATTTCACAACTGGAATTGGGAAGTTATTTTTTGTACTTCTTCCAAATCCATGCAAGGACTGACCCGATTCAGCATCGATTTTAAACATCGTTCAACATGTGAAAATTATCTCCCTCTCTCTCACACATTGTCATAATAACGATCATCCGCTTATTACATGCGCTGACATGAACCTCACTATTGTTACATTAATCCACGAACATATGTTCAAATAATAATAATAATCATTCTATCTTGTGCTGGGCCGCACAGTAGTCGCTCACCCCCGGAGAGGGAGCACAACTCACAGGCGTGAGGAAGAACCAAAGACGAACGGAAAGGCAGTACTCAGGCACTACCAACAATTGGGCAAGCTCTGGGGTCCTCTATATTGTAAGATGTTTTAAACCAATGAATGAAAGCGACGGGAGGGAGTTTCACAACTTTGCTGGGATCCACAAATATTCGCATACACAATGCTGGGCTATAAGCATGCTTGCCCATCATTTGCAGGTACAATTCAACACAGTGCATTACATTCGTGATTTGATCCGTTCTGTGAAGGATGTGATCCCCGACATGCAATACCCCGGTGTCTACAAACTAAGCTGTGTCTGCGGCAGCAGTTACATTGGGGAAACTAAGCGACATGTCTCAGACCGGGTCTGTGAACACAAGGCAGATCTGAAACACGGTAGGACCAATGCCTCAGTTGTGGCTGATCGTTGTTTTAACGCTGTGGGCACACACGAAATAGATTTTGCCATGACGAAGGTACTCTGCAAACCCGCTGGCTGTCAACAAAGAGTTGTTCATGAAGCCATCCAGATATATAAACAAAGACACACTTTCAACCGAGAATATGGGTACAAACTGAGCAATCATTGGAAGGACGTTATTAATCACTTTAGGTCATAACCGGCTGTGATGTTCCTATCCTACCTAGCAGTTATTTTCGACTCTCTGTGTTACATTCACCCCCCACAGCTCCGTAGCACCTCCCCCACATTGGCATTAGCTGCCCCGCCCATCTTTAAACCATTTGTAAACAGCTCTTTGATTGGTGTAGACCTACTGCAGGCTACTGAGACCTCTCCTACATTAACATTAGCTGCCCCGCCCATCTCTAAACCTTTATAAACAGCCTGCCTCGGCAGATTTCCCCCTCTTTTTTCACCTGAAGACGATTGCTTGTGTCGCGATCGAAACGTCGTGATATTGTTATTATTTTGATTATTTTTTCTATCTACGTGGCTTTACCGAAAGACCCAAAGAATGTGTATATTGTGTATTTGTGTTTTTTTGTGTTCCTACAATCCTAATTGTTATCATGTTTAGGAAATGCCATATTTACTTGTCTTATATCTTCCAGATTACGTATATGGCCACGGTGACCAGGTGAACCTTGTACAATAGACCACCCTGACCAGGTGAACCTTGTACAATAGGCACTGTGACCAGGTGAACCTTGTACAATAGACCACGGTGACCAGGCCAACCTTGTACAATAGACCACCCTGACCAGGTGAACCTTGTACAATAGACCACCCTGACCAGGTGAACCTTGTACAATAGACCACCCTGATCAGGTGAACCTTGTACAATAGGCACTGTGACCAGGCCAACCTTGTACAATAGACCACCCTGACCAGGTGAACCTTGTACAATAGACCACCCTGACCAGGTGAACCTTGTACAATAGACCACCCTGACCAGGTGAACCTTGTACAATAGGCACTGTGACCAGGCCAACCTTGTACAATAGACCACCCTGACCAGGGGAACCTTGTACAATAGACCACCCTGATCAGGTGAACCTTGTACAATAGACCACGGTGACCAGGTGAACCTTGTACAATAGGCCACCCTGACCAGGTGAACCTTGTACAATAGACCACCCTGACCAGGTGAACCTTGTACAATAGGCCACGATGACCAGATCAATCTTGTAGAATAGGCCATCCTGACCAGGTAGACCCATGTTGGGAGTTCCTAAACAACGTCTCAATGCCCTTTTCAATCTACAGTGCTGTCCCCTTTGTCCAAACGTCTCCTCCACAACATTTTCTTTCTCCTCCCCCTCCTCGGCCTGCCTTTGGCCTCATCTCTCCATATCCTGAAGGATGCTCTTGCCAAGTGGTCCCCTTGCTTCTGTCTCGTGCCAACTGTACCACGTGAGTTTTGCCTGGTCGTGTAATGTTCTCGCTAACGTGTGTTCTTCACCACATCCCATCGCATTTTCAATAATACTGATGCTCTTTATTTTGTCAGACATTCCCCCTTGTCGCCCTGTTCCCGTGACTATTGTGAAGCCTGCCTGTCTGCCTGCCAGGGGGCCCATTCTGGATTCCCACAGGAGCCTTACCGGGCCATTCAGACTCCATCCGGGCTGCGTATCCAAACTTTACGGCCTTCGTGTCTCACTTTGCTCAGGGGGCTGCACGTTTTTATCCAACTGGGGTACCATTCTGCGTGGACTGTCTACGTCGCCCCACCCCCTGTTCTGCATGGATGTCGTCCAGGTTCTCCCGTTTCAGCCCAAAGCTCACTAAAAACTGGAAAAACATCCCGATGGCGAGAAATTACCCGCAGATTTCTTAATTGGGATTACACAGAGCAGCGACATCGCTCCCTACTTGCGAGATCTTGGCAGTATCCTCCTGGAAAAGGAGTTGTGAGGCTTTCCTGTGTAAACTTGCGTAAGAGAAACACAATGGAGTTGAGTTCTCGACGGCATTTTCCACAGAGTTAATTTCAAGCCACGTTTAGATTGTGTTGTGGTGGTTGTTGTTGTCTGGAATGTCACACCGGCAATCGCGAGGTTCTATCAACGTCGTTGGAATTATCAGCAGTGACCCGGCTTCCAGCCCGCAGGGAAGGCAACGGGTTAACACTGAACCGCGTTCAAACGCCACGCGGCAGGCGCAGCCATTTCCTTCACGAATGGAGAGTGAGAGTCGCTCCCCGCTGCGATTCGTGGCGAAGTGCGCGATCTGTCCGTCACCGTAATCCGCCACTGCCCTGCCGTGCACTTTACAGGAGAGGTACGCACGCCGTTACACCCAGCAACTCCCGATGCCGGCGAATGAACTACCGGATACGTCACGTGGATATAACGTCCACCTGTCGTGAGAGAGATCATGATTAACCTGTGCATCAGCCAGCAGAGAGGATGAGCGCTCGTCTAAAGTGCAGCACACCCAGAGCTTTTATAAGGCAATAATTTGATGTAATTAAAAAATACTTTGGGTTAACATACTTAAAAAAAACAGACGGATGCAGTTTGCCGTGCTAATTATTCCCCAAACAAGGCATCAATTCATAAAAGGAATGCGTTGTGTACCGAGGATATTGGGTCAATTAAAAGGCATCTGTTGTGGTGCCTACGGGTTTGTGTTCGGCGAGGAAACGGGCTCACACCTGACCGTGAGATTTGTCGACGTTCATAGCGCCACAAACTTAAAGAGATTTCCATTTTGTCGGCCGTTAAGCCATGATTCTTTTTCTACTAATTTCCCGATGACTCTCGTTAGAATACCGCGAGCAGGAAAATAACATTTCAGCACTCTGGCTCAACTCTCCGCCAATTCTCCTCGATTTCCTGGAACCTACTTTACTCTTAAGTATCGATTTAAAGCTTTCGTGACTGCAGGGATTCATCTTCTTGGTTTTTTCGGTAAAGTCACGTAGAAGGTGAGAATTGTTTAATTTTATTATGTTTTATTTTTATTATTTTATTACTTCCCTTCTACGTGACTTTACCGAAAAAACCAAGAAGATGAATCCCTGCAGTCACGAAAGCTTTAAATCGAAATAGTGAGAATTGTTTAATTTTATTATGTTTTATTTTTATTATTTTGGTACTCTTAAGTACTTTCTTGAACGGTTCGTCAAATTTCTAAACAATAACTACTGTATTATAATGCTCATTTACAGCCCTCTGTCAATCCAGAAGATTAGTGCTGGATACAACTGCATTTTCTCATGCGATGTGTAACTTTCATCCTTAAACATGTACCGACAGTTACATTTTAATGTGCAATTTTATCGAGGGACTGTCTTTGATGTTGTCTTGGTGTGGTCTGGGACTGTCTTTGCTGTTATCTTGCTGCCTTGCCCCAGCTCGGGAATTGATGTCCCTATGCAATGTGAACTTACATACTTTATCTATTTTATTTACTTTCAGTGACTTGTTTACCTTCCCTCTACTTTGCACGCCTATCTTGTTTTTGCATCGTTGGTTGTTGTAACGCTCTGACGCCCTGTCCCCCGACTGGACATCAGATTTCACCAGGATAAATAAAGATCATGATGCTGATTCACAACAGGATGAAGGCCTCCCCATACCGTGTCATGGTTATTACTTTGACCATACTTCACCATTCTGGTCGCTGTGGGTTGGTGAAGGGGGCATCCAATGCTGGCTCGGATACTGCTCGCCTTGCTATGAACCTGGTGACTTAGGTCACCAGGTTCATAGCAAGGCAATGCACGCACCGCTGCAATTGTATCGGCGTTCTTCGACGACAATAATAATTCCAGCTTGTAACGCGATGCCCCACAGACCCCTCTCGCAGAGAGAGAGCCACAGGCGAGCGGACAAGGTAGCAGCCAGGCGGAGAGCTGCCACCAAAGTGCCTCCCCCACCCCCAACCCAAGCTCTGCGGTCCTCTATGAATGAAGGTGTTCACTTACATTTAATGTTGACAGTATGAGCAAGTATTATCAGTCACCGATCGAGTGCTTTGTACAATTTGTAATCAAGAAACGTTTGGTGCTATGGCCAGTATATTGAGACTGAGCAAAACACAGTAATCGTAAGTGCCCTTGATTGTGTACTCAAGAAAATGTAATCACGGATTTCAGATGATCAACAAATTGATTTTTTTGAAAGTTTGTTTTTCATTGTTAAACACATATGGCAGTAGCCTGCCTTCTATCGATCACGTGACCTCACAATCCTGTTATTCCCAGGAGGCAGGTGATCTCTCCGTCCTTCCTGCTACCTTCACCGATTGGATGACGCCTTTGAGCAACTTCGTCGCGTCTGCAACTAAGTGCCCATGCTACACAACGGCTTTCATGACAGTTTGGGAGAAGAGCAGCGCTGGATGCCCTCTCATCTCATCTTCGCTGAAAGTCTCTGCGGGAGAGGACAAGGAAAACAAACAGATCGCTGAGAACCTAAACTTTTTCTACATTTTACCAGGTGAGGCCCAATTGAGCTCTATGTAGCTCTTTTTCAGCAGCGACTTGGCCACAAATGATAGCTCAACGGAGTGGCTTGTCACGTGGAAATTTAAAGCAGCCAAATACTTTAAACGCACGTTTCTAAATGTGGAAGGGAAAAACCGGAGGACCCGGAGAAAAATCCACGTGACCACGGTGAGAACATGCAGACTCCAAATATACAGCAGCAGGCGTCAGTCAGGATCGAACCCACGACCTCCTGTATACCGGGCGAGGGAGTTCACATCATGCCACCGTGGTGCCCCACTCATCCGTGCCGACGGAGGGGCACGTGCTCTTCCTGGTTTAACGTCAAGGAAGGGGCTGCGTGTTCCATGACGCCATGCTCTCGAGATGGGGACGATTTGTCGATTAATCAAATAAAAAAGTTGGAATCGGCAGCTTTTTGGTGGTCGATTACTCAGGCACCTTAACAAAATGGCAGCCACCCCTTGATATCCTGCCTCCTGAAGGCAGGAAACCCCCTACAAGCCACGCCTAATGCCGATGAGGTCCCTAAAGCCCCGCCCGTAACCTCCCATCCAGAGGCACACACGGAAACAGCAAACAGAAGTGAGACATTTTTTCCCCAAAACTATTTTCATAATGTCCGACTATGAGTAATCGAACCAAGAAAATCGGTTCAGCAAAAATGAAACGTATCGCAATGAAACAACATCTACGTGCTTTATTTCGTCAAGGGCGCCTCACAGAGTCTCCAAGACTCCCTTGCAGGTGGAGGGCCCTGAGTTGGGATGTTTGGCCACCGAGTAAACATGGAACGCTGGGCCAATGTTGAGTCAACGTTGGTCCAACTGTTACAAACCACACGCCCAACAACGTTGGTCCAACGTTGGCGCGCGTTTACTGAGCAGTTCCTTTAAAATGAAGTGGTTTTGCATCTGCGAGGAAGCACAAGCGTTCCCTTACACGTGGATACACGAATCCCTTCGGCTTTCATGCTCCCAGCACGCGGAGCGAAACGTCGGACATCGTGCCGAACATCGCACAGGTACATCCCGGCAACACTTGAGAGAGCCGTACAGCGGCACAACCGCGAAAACCATACGGGAGCCGTTTTCCCTTCCGATTATAATCCAAAGCAACTTCTCTCATCCAGCAAATGACTTTACCCGTGACCCCACACAGCCAATCCACCGTGGGCAAGGAAAGTGATCACTGTAATAAAATTTCACGTTTTCCGAGAGAAAACAAAGCACATACATCATATTGGCTTCTCAGTTTTCTGGATCTATATGTGTACACGGTATCCCAGTATTTCATCGTGATAATGATGATGTGAAATGTTTTGCGGTAAAAACCTCACCGGGTCGTTTTGGGAGGAGGATCGACCATTTAAATGTTTGGCCAATTCCCTTTTAAGGCGCGTTTTGCGTCGTGCCTGGAGAAAACCCCACGCCACACCAGCGGTACAACACTCTCGACTTTCACGCAAGACGGATTCACAAACTCACTCGCACACCTGCACTACCATCGCCTAATCACCGGGCAATCCGGTCGGTTTGGGAGTCTCCCAGTGGCAGTGGTGCACAAGCACAAAGAACAACAATTCGACACATTCGCTGATAACACTGCCCTAAAAAGTAATACAATTGTATAATCGGCAACATTTTGGGCAATGTCCCCTTTTAACGGCACAGAGAGATCTTTCTACCAAAGCAGAGAGCTGCTATGAAGAACGGCCCATTGCCCCACAGCGTCACCTATTATATATATTCCTCTTGCGGACAGTACTAATGATGGATGTGTGGAGTGTTTCGCACATCGATATGCGATCCACACCGAACCGTCACCTTCCAAGGCGCTGGACCTTGCGCCGGCTTGCCCACCCCACACGCCTCTGGCTACAGTTCCCGTGCGCTCGGGTTTCCCTTACGGGGGAGCCGAGGCGCTTTCAGTCAAAGGCAGTGGTGCATGGCCGCCGTCGTCTTCACCGAACACCGCAAAGGGATCTCCATTTACAAGGCGGGGGAGAGGCAGGGTTATCAAGTGAATGGCGGGGGCCTAATTAATGGGCTGTTGAGGTGAGCTAAATTGAGAAAACGAAGACATTATTTTCTCCGTAAGCTTCGTTTCAATTAACACCTAAACGGATGTTTGGGAGTCGGGGTGTATCAGTGGCAGCTCACTCTGGGGCACGGAACAGCTGCAAGTGGCTGACCCAGGAGACCGACATCAGCTAAGCGGAACTAAACAAACATATACAATGCTCTCAGCAAGGGCTCTTACAGAGCAGAGCAATCAGCGAAATGTCACCATCATTAAGTCACAATTCCTCCTTTGTTCAACTTTATTTAGACGTCTAAATTAGGGGTCATGTGGCCGTTTGTTTACGTAACCTAAACGAGAGCCCTTGTTGATGGATCAGAGCGGCGTTTCTTTGGCAAGGGATTTAAGTTCAGTTCGGTCTCCGCAAAGACTTTATAGAGTCTCCTGACAGCATCGAAATCATCTCGTCCATGACGCAGCGCATTCGAAACGCATCTCGCTCTGCGGAAGACGCGCTCCGTCTCGCATCGATTAAAAACGACGAGAGGCGAAGCAGACGTCGAGGAGGAGTTTCCCACTTTGTGTGAAGTCGTGCCGAGAGATTTCATTTGCAGCCGCACGTCCGGAGCTTTTCAAATGCAGGCGGTCGGTCTCCTTAACGTGAAATCGATGTGTTCTTAAAACTGGCGTATAACTCCAGCCAGCCGTGATCCAGTTATCTGTAAACTAGATTATCCCCGTGGGTAAAATCTAATTTGCAATTCTCCCAGTTAACCTCGACCTAAAGCAGCATGGCGCGTTCAGCTCGTCGCAGGATCACGTGAGCGTCGGGAAGGAGGCTCGCGGCATTGGAAGTGGCGCAGCTGAAGACGCTCTCCTCCTCGTGGCCAGCCCCGCCGTCTTCCTCATCAGCGTCCACCTCCCCACGTCCTCCTCCACCTCCTCCTCCTCCGCTTCTTCGTTGGTCCCCACGCATCACGCGAGTTTGAAAGGCAACAGCGGCCATGCCCCCCTCGTGGTGTTTGAGATTTGTCGAAGGTGCCCCTGGTGTGCACACACAGCCTAGCTCACCTCGTCCACCTCACACATCCTAGTCCACCTCGTCCACCTCGCACACCTCCACCTCGTCCACCTCACACATCCTCACACATCCTCGCTCACCTCGCACACGTCTGCGGTGTTTGTTGTTCTTGGAGTGACCGGGCGCTGACTGTGGTGCCCCCCCCCCCTCCTGGTTGTGGAGCTCCCTACCGCCCCCCCCCCATCCGCCCGATTTCCCTGCCGCATCGCATCTCGACCCCTTCGTCCCCTCCGGCCCTCGGCTGCCGGCGCAGTTGCACCGCCTGCACGCCGACAGCTTTGTGCCCATCAACGGCGCCAGGAGGTTGTTCCATGTTGCAGTGCAGCCCCCAATGCGGGCAGGGAAGCCGCCTTGGAGATGAGAATCTGAGAAGTTGAAACCGGTCCCACGTGACCGCGACAAAGCAGCAGCAGCGGCTTTAGCAGCAGCTTGAGCAGCAATGTGTTCCAGCAGCAGCTGCTGCTGGAACACATTGCGAAAGCTTCACAGCTGTTTCTTCTCCGAAGCTAAAAAAACATCTCCACGACATCACCGTCTCCGTCTGTGCTTCCGCGACATACAACTCCTGACCCTTCCCCAAGTCACACAGCCACTGTCCTCGCATCTCACTCCACTGCATCCCCCCATCCCACCCTCGGTCTCCAGCGACGAGCACTGCCCATTGCATTCCCCTCGTCTCTTCGCGACACGCGCCCAAACCATCTCGAGTCTGCGCCGCTCCCTCGCCTCCTTGGGCATTCGATTTGTTTTACATCCGTGCTGGAGGAATCCGATTAGCTATAAAGCTCCTTTTTTATAGAGTTCCAGTAGAATGTTAATATTAGTAACCTGCCAAGGCTCCAAACCTATTCATTCAGCGTCGTCTTCGTGGGATAATGTCCAATATCCTTATCGGCATTCTCATCTCTGCCCTTTCAAACCTCTCTCGTGCCTCTTCTCCGGTGTCCACGTCTCCACGCGGAAAAGTTCAACTCCTCGATGGACTTTGATGTTATTCTGTCTATCGCAGCACCGACAATTGGTAAACGGTATTGTTGTTTTAATCCAGAAGGAAAACTCCAAGAGGCGTCACTGGCACATGTTACTCGTTGTTTGTAGTCTCGAGTGATTTTTATTTCTCGAAGTCTCGGTGGGTGGGGAACCGACTCCTTCAAACGCAGAGGGCTGCGCTGTTTACACATTCCGTCAACAACAAAAACAACGCGACTCGCATTTACAGTTTATAAAGCTGTAACATTTATTAGCCACAGACTACTGTTAAACATGTACAACAAATATTAGCCACAGATTAATCGTAGTACTCATAAAAGTACCTTTCAAATCAATGAGTAATAATTTAAAGAAATGCGACTCTTAAACGAGACTCGCGAGAACTACTCTATGCTTACGGAAGCAGCACGCGGCGCGGTGTGGGGCATGATCCACTCGCCCACTCGTCCCGTTCGACTCCGGTAACCATCCCATTGTCTACGGAACTCATCCTGGTTCGACTCCGGTAACCATCCCACTGTCTCTGGAACTCATCCTGGTTCCACTCCAGGGCCCATCCCATAGTCTACGGAACTCATCCTGGTTCGACTCCGGTAACCATCCCACTGTCTCTGGAACTCATCCTGGTTCCACTCCAGGGCCCATCCCATAGTCTACGGAACTCATCCTGGTTCGACTCCGGTAACCATCCCACTGTCTCTGGAACTCATCCTGGTTCCACTCCAGGGCCCATCCCATAGTCTACGGAACTCATCCTGGTTCGACTTCGGTAACCATCCCATTGTCTACGGAACTCATTCTGGTTCATCTCCAGGGCCCATCCCATTATCTCTGGAACTCGTCCCGGTTCCACTCCGGGACTCGTGCTCGTCTATTCCCCGCGAGTTCGTGGCATCGGACTGCCCCCCCCCCCCCCCCCCATTTAGCGCTCACACCTCGCAAGGCCGGCCGGCAAAAGCCATCGGCGACATTTCAACCAAATAATCTACGGTAAGAAGTGTATATCTACGTTATTCGTTTTTTTTTTGTATTTATAATTCTACACTACAGAATGATTCCTCGCACTTCCGTTTGCTTACGGGTAGATATCTGCAGTAATCACGTAAAAAAAGGTGAAATAAGATCGAAGCCACATCAGCCAGGCTCAAAAACGTAAGGATTAATTTGCATGATTTGCAATGGATATGTCTCGAGACCTTCACTGGCCGTTAATACAAGTGACAACAACGGCGGCGGCACACACAGATCGCGTGTTTTGGTGACGGCTTACTCGGGTCGGATGAATCCTGAGGTGGGGGGGGGGGAACGGATGGGGAAGGGGGGATGGGCTCTGGCATGGACACAAGACAGAGATACACCGACACACAGGGGCACACGAGGAGACTGGTGGGGAGAGAGGGCTGGGAAGAGCATGCTTGCAAAGGAATGTGTGTACATGGGATGGCGTGCATTGATGCGTCACGAACACACCGGGGCTGCGTTGCCTTCCGTCGCGAGGCTGCGTAAAAATGGCACTCGGGGTAAGGCGAGTGCCAGGGCGGTTCCACGCGAAGCCCACTGTACCTATCTACAAGAACAGAAGAAAGTGATCACAGCACTTGTTCACGTTATACTTCTTTCTCTACGATTACCCCGTTGAAACGAAAGCGTAATTCAACTAACGGGCCAGAGTCCCTTCCCTTATTTTTTGTTTAGGCAGCGTTATATAGTACACACGTCTTTATTTTGTGTTTTTTTTTTACAGATCTACCGGATCAAACGTCGTGGGGTTTAGCTGCACGCGGTCTGTGCTAACCACAGAATATTGCAGATAATACTGTCAAGGAACTCCCTGCATCACACAGTGGCCTCTTCGACTGCAGGGCCCCGCCGATACGTCCTCATACCGCTTCAAGTGGCCGTTGGAAGTCTCTCGCACGATACAAAATTCCAGTTCCGTGCTATCGCTCTCTCACAGTTCACGACGCATCCTCGGTCCGCTTTGCGCGCTCGTCACCTGACAAACCACGGACGGATTCATCCAATGCCACGACCAATGAACGTTGTTCTCCCGCGGATGCTCTCCGGCACGCGTCTGTACGCGTTACCCCCCCCCCCCCCCGAGCGCCGTTTTTGCCGGATTTGTTGGGAGGAGGATTGTGGAAGTTCTTTTGTGGTGTGGTCCGAGACGACTCTTGGTGAAATTTCAAGGTGCCACGAACAGGGTAAGTTGTTGTTGTTGTTGTAGAATATGTTGTTGTTGTATGTACGTTTGTTTTTGGTTTCTATCGGTAGAGGCTGTGTTGCTCCGCCCCACACACTTTTGCTTTAAAATAACCGGCGTCACAAACTTCGTGTGAATATGAGAATCAGCAGAAATGTGTAGCCTGGGTCCCTGGGAGCAAACACTTGGCAGAAAAGCGTCAGAAAAAGTGCAGATGCAAGCGGCATGGTCGGTTCACACGATATTGAATTCCACCATCGTGGCACAGAGGGGCTTTTCAAAAACTGTTTTGACATCATGCAAAGTGAGAATATTATGCCAATAGCACAATGTAGGGTAGGCCTCCAGATCCATCTGGTTTAAATTAAAGCAATAATTTTCAGGGCAGCTACTGCATGTACCCTGTATTTGTGAATACTTAGGCCATAGGATGATATTTATATACATAGAATACAACTTGAATTGCTTCTGAGGTCTTTAAAACACGACGATATAATGTATGAACTAGTATGAGTCTTAATTTTAACCGATGAAAGCAGTTAACTTAAAAGCAAGGCTTATTTAACGTTCCGTCCACGACACCACATTTACAGCGAGATGGGGGGATTTGTACAGATGGCGTGAGCAGGTGGCTTCCCGGTCGGAGCCGTTCCGAGCGCACGGTGCAGCGGCGCCCAGCGGGGCTGCGGCCGTTATAGGCTGGTGACCAGCTGGGTGCTGCTGCCTTCTCGGATGTCTCCCTCGGTCGCCTCGCTCTTTTTGCTCTCGTCCGGCGGAGCAAAGCCCTCGCAGCAGTCCACCTCGTCCCGGCTCTCCCTGTTCCCGCGCCCCGCCGCGTGGCCGTCCCCGCCGTCCCGGCTCGGCTCGGGCGGCGGCGGCGGCGGGGGGCAGGCGTCCCCGCGGGGCAGGTCCCGCCCCTCGCTCCCGCCGCGGCTCGGCTGGTAGTAGGCGTGCAGCTGGGGCTTGGAGGAGGCTCGCGGCACCGACTGGCAGAAGAGCTCCTGCTCCGCGCCGCCGGCCCCGCTCGGGTCCGGGCGACCGGGCTCCCGCAGGTCGGGCATGCTGGTGTACAGCGAGTCCCGCGTGGGCGACTGCAGCTCGGCCACTTGCTTCGGAGACAGCAGCGGGAAGAAGGTGACGGGCGCGTCGGGGCCGCCGGGCGGCCGCGCGGCCCGGCGGTGGGGCGGCTGCAGCGAGTGGGTGCGCGTGGGCAGCAGCGGAGCGCCCGAGCCTTCCTGGACGAGCCCCGGCACCCCCACCCCCTGGGCCGGGGCGAGCGTCGGCACGTCGGCGACGATGGCGTCGTCCTCGCTGCTGCTGCCGCTGCCGCCGCCGCCGCCGGCCCGGCCGCGGTCGAACTGCGGCATCGCGTCGTCGGTCGAGCCGTCCTGCCGTCCCACGTACACCAGTTGGGCTTTGAGGTCGCCCTGCAGGCTGTCCCGCTTGCCCACGTAAACCAGCTGGTGCCGGGGATTGCGGTTCTCCCACTGGTTGTCCTGCCGCCCCACGTATACCAGCTGGTGCTTGGCGGTGGCGTCGCGCTCGCCGCCGGCTAGGTACGCGGGTCCGTTGCGCGAGTCGCTGTCGGGGTCGGGAGGCCTAAATCCCTGCGCCGATCGGCTCTCGAGTACGCCCTCGGAGTCGGAGAGGAAGACGGGCCCGTTTGTCGGGTGGAGTTCGGAGAGACGGGTTTTGTTGTCGTAAGGGGGCTCTGAGAGCCCGGGGCCGCCCCGCTGGTCTCCCAGGAAGTCCCTGCTGCTCAGATGGTAGCTCTTGCCGTGGTTACCATTTAGCGGTAGAGTATCCATTGTGCTTGTGTCTCTTGCATTGGTCATTGAGTGCTCTGCAAGCGACGGTGGTGGGCGGGGTGGGGGCACAGGACGGGGCAATCAAAAGTTAACCCTCGCAGGTCGGGCTCTCAAAAATTGATAACTGCAAGTTGCTATTTCAAAGTATAATCTAAAAAGCGAAATAAAAAAATGACGATGATAAACGATAACCAACGATGCGGATATACAAACAGCAACTCATAAAATGTATGACACATAAATGCATTAATCCCCTAAAGTCAAATATTGGATTCAAAGAGGTCTGGGAGAATCAACGGCATGGGCCGTGATGACCTCTCGACCTTGTTCAAACTCTCATGAAGTCACACGTCTTAAAAAATACTTCCAAATACCGCAATGAAGAGCTATTTTCTTCAGATAATCTAAATGAATAACACTCGTATAGAGTTTAGTACAATTTGAAAAAGGTGACTTTATCAGATGCCAAATTAACCTGTGAATGGGGCATCAGCAGCAGGGGCTCAATGCATTTGAGACGCAAGTGTTTCCAGCGCTTGTGGATTGGCGAGCGAAGCAAACACAGAGGGCAAACTCAAGCAACACACTGTACTCGGGAGGGGAACAGCACTGTACTGTGTACAGCCTTCCTTGTGTTCGTAATCATGCCTACGTGTTTTACATCATGATCAATTTCAGGATTGCATTTGTGTTAAATTAATAACGGTAGTCCGCTACATTTACCATAAGTTGACTTTATGAGAACAACATTCGTCTATCAATGGCATAACTGGAGTCTCAAGCTAAGAAAATGGGCTTTTTCAAGTTGCCGTGTGTGGCTGACAAACATGGATGACGGTAGCGGAATATTATAACATTTAGTATGGAGGCGTAGGCCTCGATTACAAAGCTCCCACGAATGGAAGGAAGCCCTTCCACCAGCAGCGGCATGAGGAAGCCACTGCAGGTCTGCAACTTGACCCTTTGAGAACATCGTTTTAATACCTTGCTTGGCCGGGTCTGGACCGTGGAACTTGGAAAGGCCCAGGGTTTGTGGTTTTACTTGGACTAGTTATGCCACTGCGCATCATAGTCAAAAGATGAGTTTAAAAACCAAGTTTTTTAAAATCAAGAAACGTCAACTCCCCACCCGGTAATTTAAGACACGTCACATTCAGTTTCCCGAATGTTGAATCTAAAAAAGGATTTACTTTTGATGGGAAAAGTTATCGTCTAGAGCCATGCTTGACTGTCGGCTGGCCACTAGCGAGTGCGTGAGGGGGTTGGGGTGGGGGGAAGAGGGGGGGCAAAGGAAGAAAAAGCCAAAAGTTACGGCAGCACAACCCAACAAGAATGGAATACAGCGAACAAGCCTACACAGGGTGCAACAAGTCCGTCCTGCTGACCAGCTGCTCTGCCCGTATCACGAGATGTGCGACTTTTGCACAAATCCTGAGATTTTAAACTCGGCATTGAGAACCGCCCGCCGCCGACCACCTTTAAGCGGAGAGACGTGAATCAGACTCCGCTCCACATCGACAGCTAAGGCCGCCGCTGTGGACGCGAGTCCGAAATTTAACGGACTGCATTGGCCGTGTCGGGACCGGCGTAATTGTGAAAAGAAATTGAGCACCGCACGTCCGCATTAGGAACGCCGCCTTACAACGGGAAAACCACCGGGCCTGGGTAGGATGATCTTTCGGGCAGTGGCCTGCTTCTTCAGAGCAGAAGGTATGGCAGAGAGATCGGCCGACTTATTGACAGCGATGGTGCCTTGTGAAAACTAGGGGGGGGGGAGTTTAGTTGACGTATCAACAGTTTTGAATGGACAGAATGGGATTTAGGGAAAATGCGTGCTCTGAAGAAGCACACGTAAGCAGAACTCTGGTTCCGTATCTCCATCTATGAATGAGAATATGTTTTAGTCCACTGGCCTCTTTGTCTTTCCAGAAGCAATATTCAGAATCAGAATATTTATTTATATTATCCAGCAGCATTTGTTAAGCAAGCAAACCCTGGACTGGTTTTGATCTTTGGGTTCTCATCAGCAAAGTCAGCTTCGTTAATTAAATGCTGCTAGGTTATCAGATATTATTGGCAAGGGCACTCCATCCAAATCACTTCACGGCAAAGAAAAGATGAGTCTATATATGCTCTGAAGAAGGATCATTACTCAAAACGTTTGCCTGTTAAATGTATTTTCCATTGCAAGGCAGCATTAATGATGAGGGGTCGGCAAGATATTTTTTTTATTTGAATGGGCGAAGCGGTCAATTATACTGCATGTAAGCACACAATCTGGATATTTACAGAGCGCAGCATAGGATTATTAGCATACTTGTAATGTATTTTGTAAATATTTAAT
Organism: Lampetra fluviatilis; assembly: GCF_964198595.1. Lineage (NCBI taxonomy): Eukaryota > Metazoa > Chordata > Hyperoartia > Petromyzontiformes > Petromyzontidae > Lampetra > Lampetra fluviatilis. The sequence goes on along the minus strand of NC_136320.1, from coordinate 5,388,193 downwards.
GGTAATTATTCAAGAGTCTCACGCACAAGAAAATATCAGCATTAATCCCTCGGCTACAAATAAAGCGCTCGGACAATATATGACACAATTCATACATTCATTATCCATGCAGTGCCCGACAACCATTGCATCGTTCCGCTGAATATACAAACAGAATCTCCATTTTCCTGTGACTGCAACGTTTAATACGTTTATCAGGAGCACTTACTTGGACGTAATTTTAGCGTGCTCTACAAAAAAAGGGGGCTTAATTTTACTCTAAAGGTTTTTCGTTTAAAAAAAGTAAATAAAAACAATAAAAGCACATTCCCTTTAAAATTTAGACCTGAAACATTTCACAGAGCACTGCGGTCTAATTACAGTGTTGTTTTAGGTGCATGAATCGGACACTTAAATTAATCACAAATACCCAACACATTCAACAGCGCAATATAGAACTACCCTCTACTTTAGTAACGCACTAATATTGTCACACGTCATGTATATATGCGGCACGTCCAGGAGGACATGTTAATAAAACACTTTCCCTTTGCGACAAATAGACATATTTTTTAAACAACCACATTTTTGATGTCGGTGAAGAGTTTAATGCGTTTTTGAATGCATCGCTGTTCCATGCTGCTGGTTTGCGCGGTGAGACGTTCTTGTTATATAATCTTGATGGTGAAATCCAGCTCTGCATGACCTCTCTCTAAAACCGACAGTGGCAGGGCTGAAAATTGCACTTTTAGAGCAGCGCCGGAGGTATTCGCTTTTGCAATTTTCGTCCTGGACACAAGGAGCGGGGTGCGACTCTCTAAGGCACTCCCCGGTCTCCTCCAGGTGACCACGAGCGGTGAGGCCAGAAGAACCGAATTCCTTCAACGGAACTTTGACATTCGTCAATGACACTGCCCTGGAGAGGAACACGTGTGTCACGCGTGGCGGTTCAGGAATTGCCGCTACTTCCTCGCCTTCGACTTTTTTCCTGTGCTACTGACACGCGTGTTGGGATTTTGCTACTTGTCATTGTGCAACGTTGCCAATGAATGCGCTATCACGAGAAAAAAGAAACGTGTTTAATTTTGACAACACTTTGATCGTCTGTTGGATTGCAACATCGCTGTTATTAGAACAAATTAAAATCATTATTTTGGCCACTCAACTTGTGTCTTCCCTATAAAACCTTACACAACACGTGATATACAACAGGGTGTCCATGAAGGCATCATCCATTATTTAAGAACCACAATTAGGCAGCGGTGTGAGCTATGTGACTAAAGCTACAAAGACAAAGATCCCCCAAATAGCTTTAAATAGATTGCCGGGGAAAGTCCCGTGAGCGTCCAACACTATGCCCAGTTGCCTTTGTATCCCGAGTGCTGATGTCTAGACACCGCAGCCGGGTACTCGTGCCAGTCTGAGTCGACCTATGGGAGGGCACAGGACCGGTGAAAATTATTTGCCACCGTTACTGGTCGAGAGCAGGAATCAAACTCGCCGGGTTTATAGTGCAGCGCGGCCACCACTGTGCCACCACTCCCCTATAAAAGACAAACAACTACAAAGACAAATATCCCCCGTATAGCCTTAACAGACTGTAGGAGCAAGCGCTGTTAGCGAGTAGCACCTATGAAGGTCGGCACGGCACACGAGGGGGTGGGTGGCCAGCACCACACCCGGCCGCTTTCATCTCCCTAGTAGCGATGTGTACACACCGCACCAGGTACTCATTTGAAGCTGAGTCGACCTAGGGGAGGCCCAGTACCGGTTCAGACAATCGTCACTGGTGTTGGCCGTGAGCGGGAATCGAAATTGGGTCTCCGGGTCCATAGCGCAGCGCGCTAAGCGCTGCACCACCGCTCCCCATAACAAAACTACACACACACGCACGCGTGGTGGTTAGAAGATTTTATCTTGCGAGTCTCGCCTCTTTGAACTTCCGCACGACCCCCTTGGCGTTGGCGTTGCACGTTCGATCGTGATTCGAATCCATATTGCCCACGGCCCGACCCAGTTATGGATCGTTCGAATGCCTGCGCTTCGTGGCGCCGGAATATCGCCGGAGATTTTATGTGAAAGAAAATCTCACAACAAAAATGCTGCCAACATTTCAACCACGCAGTTCAAACCGATGCCTAATTATACATTCTTTAATGATGAATGATACCTTTATTGACACCCAATTACCGAAAGAATCATTGTGAAAATGACACGGTAATTACAATTACAAATTACGCCGCGTTGCGAGTACGCATTGACGTAAAAAGTCATTGCCAAGGAGAAGCGGCAACGCCTCCCCCTCTCCGCTGCAAGGGGGCCCTGTCAGGGATGCGTGGTCACCGCATTAGCGCATTCCTTCGCCTGGGAAATTGAGGCTAACCTAAGAATAACTGGGTTTCTCATCTATAGGGCAACCTACTTCATCTGTGATTCACCCATCTGATAAACGTAATTGAATCGTTTGAAAAGTGCCACGGTGCGTTACATCCGCGGCTGGGTGTGATGTGACGCGTGGTTTGGGTTTGATCAGGCGACAGGCTGACCCCGGGCGAGAGGCGCGGGGGGTCCTTGCGGGAATCTTCCCCGTGGCTGCGAATGTTCAGACCCCTCACGAGCAGTGGCGGAACCGTGGCTCCAGCTTGAGGAGGCTACACAAGCTCCACTCCCGGGTTTGGCAGTCTCGGGTGGTAAAGCGTGCACCGTGGGTCTCCAGTGAGAATGTGGACTGCTCTGGTGGTTGGCTTCATCATAGAATCGCATAGAGATCCATATAGTCACACAGAGACCCATGGACTCACGGAGAGGCGCATAGACTCGCATAGAGACCCAGTTGACTCGCATAGAGACCGACTGATTAACTGAATGGAATGCACTGGCAGAAGCTTCGTAAGCGCTTTTCTCCAGACAGGCACATGCAGCCGATGCAGCGTCTCAGGAGATCTGTTCTCTTGGAGACACTGGGTCATCACCATCATCACCAGCAGCAGCATTATCACATGTAGCCTTCACATTCATATCAATTCATCCACCTGCACGCGTTATCACACGAGGCTATAAATCCCAGATTGACCTTGCAGGCTCCTCTCTTTGGCGCCGTGGAGCCACCAATCTGAACAAAGACCCTTTGTTTAGCTCTCCGGCACGCTCTCGGCTTCTACGATGCGTCATCCGGCAAGACGTCCGCCGTTTCTCCCCACGAGCTGGGAGCTTTGTCAGCAACCGAGCCGACGCCGTGCCGAGCAGCACGCGGTCCAACGCGAAAGCACATCGGGCAGCCTCCGATTATCGCGGTTCGCTACGTACGGTGCGAAAGAAGTTAAACGTGCATACGCAAGGCGCAACTGCGAAAACTCGCGCGGCGGTCAGAGCCGCGTTCCCCTCGTGTTATCACTCGTGTACCTTCACCCTGTCAAACCCACGATGCCCCCTCCCGCGGGCGAAGGGTACAAGGGACAGTGCGCGGTGGGTGGGTTGAGGGCAGTCCGCTGGGCCTCCCACCTGGTGACTTGCGGTAGAGGCCGGTGGCCGGCGCGTTACACACCACCGTGTCGGCCAGCAGCGTGTTATACAGGTTGTTAGAGCCATGCGGGCGCAGCAGGGAGTTGCTGAGAAGCTGGTTACCCACCAGGCCTGTACGGCAGGCCGGCGGCAGAAGAGAGCGCCGTGGAGAAAGCCCCGGCGACAGCAGAACAGAGAAGACATAGGAGAGAAGCGTGCATTCACAGCAAGGCAAGGACAGCAGTGCAGAGAGCGAGGTGGGCAGGTGGCCTCCGAGGCCTATGGCTTTCACCTTCTGACATATTTGGTCGTTATTTGCTCACAGCTTTATTCCAATTCGTGCTATCGGCGTCGCGTCTCGAGACCAAGTCTCGATTTGGATCCCTTGCAGAGCAGTGCCACCGTTGGTGTTAAGAGAGCGGCCCACCAGGAAGTGGATATCACAGAGCTACCTCTGAGAACCGTTTCAATGACCTCTAAGTCCACACAGAAGGTAGCACTTTTGCACTCGCTCTGCATACGAGAGTTATGTTTTTCACATGAAAGTCAACGCGATGTTTTAATTCACAGGGCTGGAATTGAACCAAATTTAAGTGGAAAACCGAAGGTGATACGTTTTTGTACGCAGTCATTGCTGACCCGAGGCTGAGATCAACAACTCACTTGAGGGCCCAGTTTAATCAGGATTCGAAACCAGAAATCTGAGCACTGTCTTTCACTTTTAAAAGTCTAATTCAAATTATTCCTGGTGGCACCTGTCCAACTTCAGAACACCGGTCCAAAGGACTGCGGCGGTCCAATTATACGCGGAGCGTAAGCGTGACCTCTCACCAATTCACGCTACGCTGCCCGTCTCTGACGCATTTTACAATACTGATTTTTTGGTTTGTAATTTTATAGGCGGTTGGCAGGATCGGGGGGGGGGGGGGGGGTTGGCCTCATGTGCACGTCGGATATACTCGGCGATTCGAATCCCAGGCGGCCAGCGGCTGCTACAGCAAGGCTCTCAAGGTGGTTTGCTGGGTTGGTGGTTTCTCTGGTCGCTCGGTCGGCGATGATTTCCCCTCCCCGTGACACAATGAATTGTCGCGACTTGTGGCGGGTAACAAATTGCCTCGAGAGTGAGCGGCTGCAAGGGTCGGGTAAACCAATTACATTCAAATTACACAAATGTATCAATTCTCATTCAACACACATCTTTATACGTGACATCTTAAATAAGTCCTCCAATTGCGTTGCTGCTATTTAAGGTCGTTTCACGATGACGTCGCCAACGGATTAGGGAACGTAATTCGATTTAAAATGCGCTGATTCACCACAACGTTTTGAAAAAGACAAAGACCGCCGTAGTTTGGGCGACGTACAAAACGTGACAACGCACTGTGACAACATCGCCGTACTATACGCTCTACAACCCTCTCGAAACGCAATCTCTGCCACCATATCTGCCGAGTACTCTGTATTAACTTACATTATACTGTGTACATTTGGGAATCTTTAGTTATCTTTTTCGGCAATTATAAAATATTTTTCTACAAATTTTGACCAAAATATTTACCCCCAGGAATAGTTTCCTAATTTTTTTGTTTTAATCATCAAGCCAAAGGTAAAATAGATTTTGATGGACGCGTTTTGATGGATGCGTTGGTTGTAACCCTACAGGCCACCAATGACCGCATGAGAACACGATTGCTGGGTTAGCACTCGATTAGCACGAGCGTCGTTTGGAGGGACAAGTGTGCACGTGCCGTGACTCACCGATGACAGATCTCACCACAGGCATGCGCCATCAGATACAGTACATCCAAACAATGCCAAAATGGAACATATTTCCCAGGATGGAACGCATACGAACCTTTATTACAGTTTAAGATGATTCCCACTCATTTGGTAAGAACGTTGCCCTGTTTTGCAAGCCTTTATTCAATCCTGATTTCTCCTCTTTTTGGAGTTAACATGTTGTGTAGAGAGGGCCATAATTTGGCAGTGCTGTTATGCTGATTATTCCTAAGAAGGCGAACCTGGTATATAATAACAATATTTGTTTTCATCATCATCATGAAGGTGCACTCCCAACGCCAATGACTTTCACGACTGAAACCTTAATTTAAAGAATACATTCATCAGGTTGTCTTATCGTCGTCATACAACGCGATTTCTGTAAAGCAGGAATCACATTATTCCGAAACACCAAGTTGTTTTCCTGTGACAATTTACGTTGAGCCTGCAACCTTCCAGCCCCTTGAAGTTATACAGGATGACCTTTATGACCAGGCCCCTTTGAGACTAAACGTCTCTTTTTTTTTTGTCTCCAACAGAAACCCGGCCGGGTTTAAACGAGGACAGAACAAAGGAGACAATAAAAAGAAGGAAACAGGGGGGGGTGGGGGAAAAGGGGGGCCGAAAATTATTGGCCATCGTGAATTAAGCCACACACCAAAGGCCGAGCGGAAAGGAAGCAAACAAAGGCAAAACGTTTTGTCGCAGACGTCCGGTCATCATCTCAACGACCGACCATGCGGCAGCCCGCATCCCGGCGGCAAGCCGCACAGGCTACGCAAAGTGTGCCCATGGAGGATGCGCCAAATGTTTTGCGCTCATTAGAGAAAGCGATCGGTGTTAGTCGCGTCGACAAAGCAAACGTCCATGCGAACACGCCGCATGTGAGTTGCACACGTCCAGAGAGCATGGGGGCGCGGCGAGTATTTATTTGACCGAGAAGAGGCAATGGCTGGCAATGTCGAGAGGAGCTGGGCAAGGCGAAGATGATTCTATCACACCTCGGCTTGCATTTGTATGTCACAGTCCTCGCAGAGGGGAGGTGGACACTTCTTCTGGTCACCTCGTAGACCACGCCTACAACACCTGGCAAGCCCTGGCAGTCACCAATTCAAGTACGAATCTTCAGACTCAAATCTGCTTAGCTTCCGAGATTTGATGAGTGTATCCAAGGTGACTTGGTTGTAGTATTTAACTCTAGTTTGTATCGTATTGTAAGGCAGAGCTCGTGTAATGCTTGTGTGAATTAGACATCTTTTGAAAGAGGACGTAACTGCGTAGCTCAGGGAACTAGCACCTCCGATTAGCACGGTTGGCTACGTAGAGTGTGAAAGAAGTTCACTAGACATACATGAGATCTTGAGGTCGATTCTCGGTTTGAACCATCCCGTGATTAAACTGAGCTGTCAAGCGTAGGGATCTCATTTCTCAATCTGAAATATAAGATCTTTTTGAAATGCAGGTTGTGCCTTCCTTTTATCTGTGAGATGTGATACAGCACAAATCCGTTGATAAATCTCATCGAGGCATTGTGACCGGAGGTGGCTTGGTGGCTCAGGGGTCAGAGGGCACTTGAGCCGGCACCGATGAGAGACTGGGGTTCGAATGTTGGGGCTTCGACCGCCCACCATCGACTCTGCAAAATTCTCGAGTGCGCAGTCGATGGTCTCGGCTCGGTCGCCAAAGACTTGGCAAACGAAGAAGTCGCACTTTGGGTTTTTCGCTCAATTCGGCAAAAATTCTAGCTGTGAGAACGAACACCATTTTCAGGATATAATGTGTACTAATCGTGACGTTTGGTTCTATACAGCATCGTTCATGCAAATTGCATCTTACAATCGCTGAGGAACCACATACAAGCTGGAGGCAGCCAGGCAGTGAGCCGGTGTCAGCGTGTGCTGTTTAGACGGGAAACAATTTAGGGGCTGTGGCGCAGCGCCCCTGTGACCTGCTCATGAGGAGCGCGGGAAAACAGCAGAGGGGCTTCACGAACGTGGCGGCCGCCGACATGAAAGACACACGGGCAAGGAGCGCGAATCAAGCGAGATGGCGACAGCGGTTATGTAAGGCCATCAAAAAACGTCCAATTACATTGCTGAGCACAGCTTCGCCACTCTGCTGCCACGTGAAAGATGGAAACTTTCATGAGAGAGCCGAACAGTCGTTTTGTGGCACTTCCCTTTTGCTTTGTCGTCACGATATCGGTAGCGATTGATTTTGAATTTGAGTGGCGGTTTAGGTAAACACAAAGAAGTTCTCCAGCAAGTGGGCCTCCTGTCAAACGCACACGGTGACTTTGTAAAGCAATCCGTGTAAATATTCACCTACCCACTGCGGATTCACGGCATGGGTGGAGTGACATCGCATGTGGAACCCCGCAATCTTGTGGTGGCCAGTTGATTTTATCCGCTGAGCGACCGATGTATTTCTGAGACAATCGACAAAGGATGCCGCTGGAAATACCTATAAACGTATGGTTGTGGGCATCTTGCAAAGTAGATATGTAGTCATGTCAGCGATTTGAGAACTTTCAATTATTTTTGAGGCTGACATTAACAAACTATCATCTCTGCATCAGATGCACGGTATAGGCATGCCATTTAAACTATATCAGTTGTGACCGTGTGATACAAATCACCTGGAATGCACCTACACTCATCAGCTCTCATCAGCTAAGCAGGCTTGAGCCTGGATAGTGCCTGGATCGGTGACCACCATTGCACCAACAGGTTGCCACGGGGCTCACAGGGCCCACGCGGTGGGGCAGGAGAGGCCAGAGCAGCAAATTGAATTCCCTGTCCGTGCTCCCCTCCTTCATCAACCCGCACTGACCAGCGTGGTGAAGTACGGTCCATTCCCCCTCACAGACCTCACGACGTCGGGAGGACGGGCCTCTTACAGAAGTGGATCGACAAACATGGGCGTTACATGTACTTAAACATAGATGAAATAATAGACTCTGGTGTGCAGAGCCTGCCCAGTAAAGATGTGCATGTGGTAGGAACCGTTAGACCAATGTTGGCCAAAGCTTGTTCAAAAGTTGGCCCAATATTGGCCGAACGTTCCATGTTTATTCAGTGCCTTGGTGATACTGTGGTCCAAGCGCTAGACCCACAGTGTTCTAAAGCTGCAGTCTTCGTGGCGATTCCAATTAGGGCTTGTTCTATGGAAAGGACTTGGCACCCCGTCATAGGAATGTAGAATTACCATCGCTGGCTCATGGCCCCCCAATGAAAATCAGCGCCACTCCGTCACTCACTCGAGTTGGGTGGGGGATGCCTTTGAGGTTCGAATTACTCGCAAAGGGGGTTGTACGGGAAAAAGTGAAACATTTACACGTAAAAAAGAAATCACTCTTGCCTCGTCCGTGCGAAAATATAGTTCATGAAGTGAATCCATTAAATTGACCACTTCCAGTGTTTGGTGTGGAGATGTGCATCGTCGGCTTGGGAAAAATGTCCGCGTGTGCAATCGCGCGCGCATTACGCTCCTGCGCTGCTCCTCTTCGCCCATCACCATCATTAATCATTTCCGATTCGCTGTTGGATGAATGCCTTTCCGCGTTGACACAACGGACCACGATCCCTTGCAGTTGCGATCCATCCTCCCTCCCTCCCCGCACGCCCTAATTACTCTCATCCCTCCCCCATCCCATTTCCACGTTTGTGTTGCCCGTACAGTACAATCGAGCTTCGGCGCAGTACACCGCGCGCCCGTTTCCCTTTCCCTGCAGCTAACGTCCGTGTTATGTTTGTACGGGCGCATACGCGTAGCCGAAGGCCAACATTAAACCAAAAGCGGTTTAAGCCGAATAAATCTCGCAATCGCACGTCATCGTGCGTAGCGAGCCGCCGCGGTGTGACGGTTAGCGCAGTGGGGACTTGCAGCCCAGAGGGGGTCGATTCAGTCACCTGGCGTGGCAGGTGACGACAGGGGTGACTACAAGGGTGCCACGATTTGTTTCTAATTCCCCCACCTATGTCCACCCAGAAGCATAAACGGGTTCACCACATTTTTACACGTCGGCTTTTACGACCAATATTACAATTCATAACCAGTTGCTCTTGAGTTCGAGCGTGTAGGTACAACGCGTTCTTTTAAACCGAAACCCTCGACCACCCGACACAGCCAATCAAAGTAAATTGTCACGTGAGAAAACATTCCAATTGATTTGGGTTTTCAGCAATGCGGAATGCTGAATCGCAAAGCCAATGTTTCTCGACGTTTTTACACTAATTGCTTGCTGCTCAATTTGCTTGATTCCTTGATAATTTCAATTTGTTGAAGAAAATAAAACAAATCAATTGGCATAATTGCCCACGTGACAACTTACTTTGATTGGCTGTGTCGGGTGGTGGAGGGTCATAGTTAAGATTTAGATAGCACCTACACAATCTGACCCATAACAAACCAATTGTGGGTTTCACCACAGTTAGCCGAGTGGCAGGCTGCGTGCGGCAGGGTGAAGCGTAGGCCAAAAGACTCTATAGTGGGGCTCTCCAGAGGTCCGGAGAGTGGAGGCCCCTTCTAGCAGCAGTGGCATTGGCGAGAAATTTCAGGGCTGCTCCTTCACCACTTCGTGTATTCACGTGTCTGCTTGTGTTGCCTGTGTGCGCCTGTGCTGCTTTCACAGGCGTTACTTACTAAAAACTCTACTACACTCTTTTTATTTTACCAGGTAAGGCCCACTGAGCTATTTAGCTATTTTTCAGTGCGACCTGGCTATCACAAATGATAGCCCAATGAAGTGGCTCATCATGTGTAAATTTATAGCAGCCAAAAACTCAAAACGCATGTTTTTATTCAATGTGGAGGGAAAAATCAGAGGATCCGGAGAAAAATCCACGCGACCACGGGGAGAGACATGAAAACTACAAATATACAGGCGTTGGGGCTGGGATCGAACCCACGACCTCCTGTATACCAGGCGAGGTAGTTAACATCTCCTAGCCACCGGAGCACCCGTTGGGTGTGTAAGTGTGTGCATGTGTGCTTGCATGCTTCACTTCAGTAATCCCAGATGAGAGTGAAGCTACCGTTGATGAAATAAATGCATGCATGTGTGCCTTCTTGCCTGGCTGCGTGATTTACTCACCTCAGTAGGATATAAGCGTGGAGAAACTGCCCATACAAATGCATGTATGTCGAAGGGTCTAAATGCGTGTGTATGCGTGTGTGCGTGTGGGAGCGGTAGTGCCACGGTTAGCACGCTGCGCTACGAGCCCGGCGACCCCAGTTTGATTCCTGCTCACGGCCAACACCAGTGACGATTTTCTGAATCGGTCATGGGCCTCCCCTAGGTCTACTCAGCCTCAAATAAGTATCTGGTGCGGTGTGTAAACAGTGCTACTGGGGAGACAAAGGCAGTCGGGCGTGGTGCTGGTCACCCACCCCCTTGTGTAAGATGCCGGTCTTCATATGTGCTCATGAAAAGCATTTGCCCCAACAGTCTATTAAGGCTGTACAGGGGATCTTTGTATTTGTCTTTTGTGTGTGTATGGGGAGTGGTAGTGCAGTGGAAAGTGCAATGCTCTACAAACCTGGTGACCAGAATTGTATTTCTGCTCACAACCAACAATGGTGATATCTGACCGAGTTGTGGGCTTCCCCTAGGTGGACTCAGACTTAATTGAGGAACTGGTGCGCTGTGTAAGCATCAGCATTGGGGAGACAAAGGCACCCGTGTATGATGCTGGCCACCCAGCCCCTCGTGTGCTGTGCCGGTTTTAATAACTATTCGCAAACAGCACTTTCCCAAACAGTCTGTTGAAGGCTATATGGGACGCCTTTGTCACTTCTCTTTGTGTGCAAGGTCGTACAGTGGATGACGTGCTGCACTAGGTATAATTGAGTGTGCGTATGGTCGAATGTGCTTGTGTGTGGATGTTGAACTTCTCTCGCACCGTACGTTGCCAACCGCGCTAACAGAAGGTACAGGGAAAGGACAACCAACTAAACACAAAAAGCGACTCTGAGAAAACGAGTTTAGATTTCAAGGTGCATAGCTCCAGCGGCTTCCTAATATCGGAAGGAAGGGCATTCCAGACGGCCGCAGGAGAGCATCTGAAAGCGCGCAATGTGGTGGCCGCCTTTGTTCAATGGCTCGCAAAAAGCCGCTGCGAGGATGACTGAGAGTAGCGTGATGGTTTATGCTCCTTGATGAAATTAGCAAGGTATTGTGGTTCATCTGTGTGCAAGAAATTTACGTGTGATGGGTGCGACCTTGTCACGTCTTCGGCGAGCACTGGACAGACACGGTGGAGTTTGTGTGTACGCGTGCGTGCTGCCCTCACCCCGGTTCAGAGTGGAGCTGCTGTTGATGTCCCCGGAGATGAAGGAGGACTCGGTCTGCTTGCGCACTGTGTCATTCCACATCCTCCGAATGCGGCTCTACACCGCACGCAACCATCACCGCGCGTCAGCAGTCGCCCTTGGCCCGCGACTCCACGCTCCACTCAATGACACACGCGCTCTGTTTTGTCTGGCCAGAAGGACACTTCTATACATGCGAACTATTAAACGAATCCCATAATACTATTTACATAATACACATTTGGACTCGGGCAGTCGCGTCTACGTGTGACTGCGTCTCAAGGTGATGTGTCCAAAGCCGTGGGCATTTTATTTGTATACAGTTGAGGTTAGATAAAATGTCTCGAGCCTGATTAATACGTGAAATGAGCAGATGGTAATTATTTGGCATCGCTGATGTCGAATCTATGGAGCGTTAGAAATCCTTTCATCATGACTCAAATCGCAACATGCAATTTTCAGGGTTGCGTGAGACGCAGCGTGCCTCCGTGCCTTAGCAGTGTTTCTAGATCCACATTTGCCGGTGTGGTCTTCGTGCAAGGCCACGTGTTGTGCAATTGGCAGCCTAAGCTGCAAGACCTTGTATCTTGAGTATCTCCAAAAATGTACGTGCTAAATTCCACATTTCTAGTGCCGGAACAAGTCTCTCCGGATAGAACACCCAATAGCGCCCTCCCACAAAGCGGTACTGAAGGGACGCTGGGCCAATTCGACCCTCGACCAGAATGTAATCGCAAGTCACTTCCAACCGAGGGTCACGTGCTTATCCACAGCACCACCCGGATGGATTGGGCGCACCACGGGCACGGGGTAGAACCACGCGTGTGACCTCCTGGGTGGCCTTGCGAGGAAGCGTTCGCACACGCATGTACACACACGCGTACAAAGACAAAGATCACCCCCGCATAGCCTAAACAGACTGTTGGGGCAAGTGCTGTTAGCGAGTAGCGCCTATGAAGGCCGGCACAGCACACGAGTGGGTGGGGGGGCCAGCACCACGCCCGTCCACCTTTGTCCCCCTCGTGGCGATGTTTACACACCGCACCGGGTACCGACCTGCGAGTTTGGCGAGTAGCGCGTGCTGTTCCTGGAGTTGGTGTTCTTGCTCGAGTTGTAGGAAGAGTCTCCACCCCATCCCCCGCAGCAGTCCGAGTGGCGGAGGCACTTGCTGTACTCCTTGCGCACCTGTGGGCACAGCACGGCCAGCTGTTGTTTAGAGCCTACGGCACGGGCCGGCGGGGCGCCACACGTGACTACATCGTCCCCCCACAGCTCTCCGATGCGTTTGCCGGCTGTGCCCGCACGTGTTGTTCGTCGGTTGTGCCCGCGCGTTGTTCGCCACGGGAGCTCTCAGTTCCCCGGGAGACGCTCCCGGCGCGTGCGGCGAAACATTGCCGAAAAAAAATGCGCATGCATGGCACAATCCGAAAAAAACAAAAGCGAAGAGCGCAGGTGTGGAAACCTACGCAGTAGGAGGTCCCATTAGTCAGCCCTGCCATTCGCAAGGCAGTAGGTGCGCAAGAGCCTAGGGCAGTGAGCGAGGTGCGGTTATGGATCGCAGGGACAGGTTTACGAGTTAACACGTCGGGCCAACACAATTGTTTTAATTTCACGCGATGTTTATGATCCGTAATTCTTTTAAGCGAAGCGCTCGCTTCGCGCGTTTCACGCTCAGCTGGTTACTTGAGTCACTTTAAACCCGGGCCAAATCGGATCACGTTACAGACGACTGCCAAACTCCGTATACACGAGGTCATATCTACCCGAAACGAACACCGAAGCAGATTAAACGGGAGCGCGCCCAAACACCAACCATCGGGAAGAGCGGCTTCGATAATTACGGTGGCATTTGAAAGGCTCTGGCTTTGGCCTTTTGGGCAGCGACGCGCTCAAAAGAACGAACTGCTCAGTTCGTGGGCACGGCCCCCGCAAGAGTTAAGGCTGGGTGCCCCATGCGAACAGCGTGAGCTTGCGCCCGGTGCTGTGATATTAAACAAGCAGATCGCAGCTGAGTGCCAGCCGCCCCCAGGGCTCGTGCTAGTGTCAGAATCTCGGTCACGGTCGCGCATCCGGCTTCCCAAGAGGCCTCCCGATCCAGCTGTGCCCCGGGCCGTACTCTTAATTAATCTGGCTCTCTCTATACACAGCACAGCATTGGGGAAACAACGGCTGTGTACTCCTGGGGGATTGGCTTTCTTTTTTCTCTCTTCTCCTTGCGCAGGGTAAACACTCACTTCCGTGTGATGCATGGACATCCTTTTTAAACTTTGCTCATCAGTTTAAAAAATATTAGCTTTGACATTGGAGTACAAATGGTGTGATGCGAAAAACAAAAATCTCACCATTTACATTCGATGAAAAACGACGGTACGGCCACCGGCTACAATGCAACGTGGGGGATATGAAAACCTTTTTAAAAAACGTCTCAATAATCGTACGTTTGTCCAAAACCAGCGGCCAGTTTTCTGAGGTCGCGCGGTGTATTTTTTCCTTCTCTCTGTTGGCGGCTATCACAGCCATAACAGCGCAGTCATTCAGAGAGGCACAACTGGGTGCAGTTACTATTCTGTGATGGCTCTAATTATCTTCAAGTCGTGACTTTTATGAGAACCGTTGCTCCAAAAATGGCCATTCCCGCAAGCCTGAAGGTTACTCCATCTCGGAGGAAATTACAATGGTTCCGTTAATAACATATTCCCAACACTTAAGACAGAGACGGAACATCACATCCACAGATGGGGAGTAAGTGATGGACTTCCTTTGTGTTGGGGAGCTGTGCATCCTCAATTGGCAGTGCAATGGCAGCCCTGGCACGGAATGACACGTTATATAATTACGGGAAACAGGGATCTTGTCCTTCAAACCTTCGGCACGGCAGCAGGCAAAACACATGTCTGCGTTTATGACGGCCGCCCTTGTGGTTACGATCAAGCGAGGCCTCCGTAAATGCACATTTTAATTGTTGGTGAGAGCCCATGCAGAAAAAAATTAAGAGAGACAAGCCAAATATACCCAAGTGAAATTTTTGTCACTTAAGAGAATTTTAAAAGGCATCCTGATCAAATCGAAATTACAATCTCCTTTTCATTCTCATAATACGTAATTAATGTGAGGATTTTGTACTCCCATGATTCTGACAGCCTCCGTAGGCTGTTGGCACATGAAGCCGTCAAGCGAGAGCCTATGAAACGTCGGCAGGGTGAAACTACCTCCAGGCTTGGCGGAACCAAAGTCCAATGGGCCGAGACCGATCCTTGTCCTCACCTTCTTGTGCTGGTGCCCTACGCCAGGCGCGCTGCAAGTCTCAGCGGAGTCAAGCTACAAAGACGCCGGCCTAGATTCATACTCCACCGGCGTGGATGCGCTCTCCGTGTGTGCGTAATCACGTGCTTGTACAGAGCTGTTAGCGTGCATTGGCAAGATTCGAGAATCACCCTGAGCATATGTGACAGCCGTGCTGATAACTGACAAAACCAGTAAAAAATATTCTACTGTGAAAAGCGAAGGAAAATGTTCATCTCGAATTTACAGCTCTGAGTCTGTGGTGGACATTCCACATTCCTTTGGCAGGACGAGTACACGAAGAGGACAACTCCTGTCGACTTTTCACAGAGCGGTGATTATTTAATCAGCTCCGGAGTGACGAGGAAACGTTGCCATGACACGTCCACCGTGGAGATGGAGTGCTGAAATCAGCTCGTGTGCATGCAGGAGACGGGTTGATCCTGCTGCCTACGTCTTCCTAGTCACGGTGCATTTACGGGTCGTCCCGCGCGTTGTTCAGCAGGGTGTCCGACGTTTCGGTCCGCACGCTCCCGGCGGTACAACCCGAGAAATACATGGAGGAGCTATCCTTGCCGGGCTGTTACATCGCAGCGGAGTGGGGAGGCGTTCATCCAGCAGTCGGAGTGATCACGGCTAATGATGATGATGACGTAACCCACAACCTTCGAACCGAGACGAAATATACCGCTGCGCCATGCAGGGTGTAGACTGCACCGTGATAAAATAATAATACGCCCACCCCCGCTATCCCTAGCCCTATGTTAGGTGGCCACATGGGCTTGGTGAAATGTACTTACAACTCATAGGGCCAACCCACAGCAAGCCGAGCTTGTTACAATGCCAGCCAGATTACCAGCTCTGGGGGCCAGCAGTTGGTGACCCTCGGTGTGCACCATCCGTGAGAACAGGGCCCCACCGGTGTAATGAGCCAAGGCAGCACGGCTAGGGTTGCCACCTTTGAGGTGTAAAAAAAAAAGAACGGAACCCATGATGGAGAGAAGAATTTCTGTTCGCAATGCTGAAGCTGGGGAGAGCTACATGCGAGCGCACTCTCTTGAGTGCTCCGTTGTTATTATAATCACCATCGCGCAACTGACCAACGACAGAAGTTGCGATGTCTCAGGAAGTCTCGCGCATAATTCCAGGACGACTGCCTCCTCAACGGGAGGACGGTCCTGGGAAACCCAGGACAGGTGGCAACCCCAGGTATGGCAGACTGTTCCTAGCCCACGGCTTGCCAACCCTGAGGCTGGTGCCATGGAATTATTGAACACGTTACAATTTGTTAATGAGAGCTTCGCACCTCTTTACGTTGAGGTGCTACAGTCAGAGCGACCCTGCGATTAAATGAAGCGTGGGGGAGGGACGGGTGCAAGTCGTTGTTGGTGGCTCTGAGAGGGCGGTGGAAATTGCACATTTCTATGGCAGTTGCCAGTTGATCCACACGACAGACCACCACCACCGTGCAGTGGTCGAGCAAATAATTGTCGGGCTGCAACTCCGCCCTTGCCACCTCACTGTATGTACAGTAAAGCAACGAGGGTGATGTTCATAGTCTGACCAGACTGTTGGGGCAAGTGCTGTCAGTGAGCAGCACCTATGAAGGCCGGCACTGTGGCACACTATGGGGGTGGGTGGCCAGCACCACGCCAGGCCGCCTTTGTCTCCCTCGTGGTGATGTTTACACACAGGCACCAAGTAGTCATTTGAGGCTGAGTCGACCTAGGTCAGGCCCAGGACCGTTTCAGAGAATCGTCACTGGTGTTGACCGTGAATGGGAATCAAACCCGGGTGGCCGGGTTCGTAGAGCAGTGCGCTAACCACGACACGACCGCTCCCCGTGGCTGAAGCACGAGAGGGCGCTTGTCAGAGGAAGACAGACACACACACACAAACCCACACATTGAGCAAGTTCTCTGCACTCCGAATTATTTTCTCTTTTCTGCTGCCAATTTTGATCAAAGGATAATTAGGTTTACATCATAATATGTTTACTCCACTCCTGCCAAACACGTTGAACACAAATGAACGTACCGTATTGATGTGACCGAGAAAAAATATAATGCGTTTCATCATCTCATCGACCATGATCTATCCACTGCTGCACAAAGGCCTCCTCGTGTGTCACCATCTGTCGTATTAAATTGGGCGCCGTGGTCGCAAGATGTTATCACCCTCGCCTGGTATGCAGGTGGTGGGTTCGATCCTGACCCTGACGCCTGCTGTATATTTGGAGTGTGCGTGTCTCTCTCCTCGTCATCGCATGGATTTTTCTCCGGGTCCTCTTTTTTTTCTTCCTCCTCTACATTTATAATCAACATCGCGAGCCTTTAGAGGATGCGGCTGCTATACATTTCCACATGATAAGGCACTTCCGTTGAGCTTTGGTTTGTTGCCAAGCCATTTCTGAAAAAGAGCCGTATAGCTCAGTGGGCCTTACCTACTCAAATATTAATATGCATATTATATACGTCAGAATCAGATTTTTTATTTAAACTGTAGGAATCGGATGAGCAAATGAAGCTATTTTTGTGGCATATTGTAATCTCACTTTCACCATATATCTTTCCATTGCTTCTTGTCTGTCCTGTCCCATGTATTACACTGCATTTACTCCATTTGCTAAAATGTAACAACTGCATCCCATTTTCTAATAACATTGCAGTGACAATAATAATGATCAGCTCTTTTGTCAAACCACTTCCCCATACTGGTCAGTGTGGGTTTGCGAAGTGACCAGTTCAGCTCTCGCTCGCCACAGACGTTAGCCGTGGCCGTCATTCGTTCCAAGCTTTCCGGGTTCACAGCAAGGCGCAATAAACCGCTGCGCCACCGCTCCCCGCACATTTACATATACGACAGCATAGAATTGGAACAATCAATTCTCACACGCACAATTCGATCGGTCGATCGTGAACGCAACAATGGATTTAAACTCAACAAATCATTATGTGTGCAATAGAGCAAATACGCACGGTGTATATTCTTCATGCAGAATTGTAGCGGGTTACAATCTAATACTCGTGCTCTTTATATGGCCAGTATGTTTGTGGTCTGTGTGTAAATGAGAAATGAAAGCACAATCTTTTACAGATAATGTCAGCCTCCTTCCGTGACAAATGTAGGCTTGTGAAATCTGTGTTTAATGAGGCACAGCCCTCCCCGGCTTCCACACAGTGGCACAGAGCGGAGAGTCTGGAAAAACCATAGGTCACGTCGTCAAATAAAGTCACTTCTGCCCATATTCTCTTGAGCGCCGAGCAATATTTCACTTTCATTGTGGGAACGCCGGTCTTAACCCAGTCATGCAAAGTTATCATTGTTCAGGGAAACAGCAGTGTTTCTGTACGCTCCGCACGAATCAAATAAACTGGCTGCATTCACCACAGCTCTGCACTCCGGGGCTCTCTCTGCTCTGAAGGGCCACATTACCTAAAAATGTTAGCCTACGACATACGTTATCGTCTGATGAGTTTCTCACCATTTACGTAAAGTGTTAGAATTATTTGATAGATACTGGTCTGCCCTAAGCCAGTGTTCATGGCCAATGTGGCGAGCGGTTTCTTTTTTAATTATCCGTCTTTGCCGCAACGCTGCCAAAAAACAATCCATGCGAATAGTTTGTTTGTGATCTGAAAGTACGCGAAGAAATACGTACGTAATGTACCAACGGAATTAGACCGCTATGAACAGCCACTTCACTCTCGTCATGTGTATGCATCCGTGCATATGTGCACATGTGCACGGACACATTGTACCACGCAAGTGATCATTTATAAATATTAAGTTTTCTCTTTTATAGCACCTCAGTGCTTCCTGCACATGTGGGGACTAAAGCTAAACTATGTTTTTATTTTAGAAGATGAGGCCCAATAAGCTATATAGCTCTTTTTCAGAAGCTAGGTGGCCACAAATGATAAACGAAGTACGCAGCCCCAAATCCATCTACAAAAATTGCTGTTATCCAGGTCTTTTTTTTTTCACGGATAACAGGAATTACGCGAAAAAAGTAAAATCCCATTCTCCGCATTCACGCGTTGGGCGAGGCACAGCCAGAAACAGCCGTCCGTGGCCACTCGACGAACGCCCTCTACGACAGTTTCGTTTTTAGTTTATAACCATTGTCGACGTTGTCCCTGTTACCGTTACCTTCTTCTGCAGGATGCAGTGGAAGATGAAGATGAACATGCCCTGGAAGGAGTTGAAGATGGTGAAGAGGTAGGCCATGACGAGCGTGGCCTTGTCGATGAAGAGCAAACCGAAGACCCAGGTGAGGCCCAGCAGGCAGAGGAGGGCGATGGCCCCGAGCACCCACGACCTGCCCGACAACAAACGACACCGCGAGCTCGCTCTGACTAGATGCTCGGCACGGCCGCAAGGGTTGCCACCTCTGAGTTACAAATGCCAAAAAAAATATCTCGCGATACTCAAAGTAGGGGGGGGGACCACATGTAAATGCATCGTCTTGAGTGGCGTATTATTATTTGAGCAACTCACGTTCAGAAATGATGTTTTTGTTTGTTTTATGTCCCAGGACAGCTGTCTTAAAAAGAGGACGATACTGGGAAAACCAGGACAGATGGCAACCCTAACTGCTATGGTCGGGTAACACACACTAATGTCCAACGTCTCCGGCACCACACACACACAGATCGCGTTACATTTTAACTTTAATATAAAACGACGAAGACATATCATGCATACGCATGGATTCCGTAACGCTGTCCAGCGTGCGTGTGGCCTCCGCTGCATTTCGTCAGCGATAACAGCAATCACTCTCGCGCCGGGCAAGTGGAATGAGGATATCCGTAGGCCGCGATGGCTTGGATAGCGGCTCTGCTGGGGAGTGTGCATGGTCAACCCTTTGATCAGTGCGGCCGGTTTTCTCTACGGAGAGCCCCGAATAGCAACACAACTTTTTGTATAAAGTTTCGAATCACATTGGATGCTCCTTGCAAGAGTTATCGTGCCACCAAGTTACGGACAGACAGGCAGGCGGACAAACAGGCGGGCGGATGGCGCTAATGCATGAATGCTTTCGACCTCAGTTGGAAAGCGTTATAAAGCAATAAAGAAGACACCCTACGTCAAACACAAACACTGCAACCACCTTACGCGAGTACACGGCTTTGCAACAATGCCTTTAGAAATGTCTACCGAGGCACTGCACGCAAGCAATAAGCGGCTACAGTTTTGCCAACAGCAAACAAAGAGGGATGTGCAGATATAAACGTATGGCGAACGTATTTAACATAGGGGAACTACGAGAAAGCCACGGACACAGAAAAAAAATTGCAGATGCACATCAAAGAGCAGCTGGCCAACGTTAAGATATTCCTTGCGATGTCTTGGGAGGCCTGTGTCACATCTACACGCGGAGATCGATTCACGGTGTCCGCGAACGGTCCATCCCGTCTCATTTCTCTGTTGGTGAAATCGTGTCAATGTCTCCATCACCACCGGCAGTGGAGATGTGACAGCTGCCTCCACTCTGCCCACGGTTGACTGTTTCCCCTCTGTGAAGTGTCGTGATTTGGGCTTCTACTCTGCCTTTGACCGTCTCGTCTCTCTTTGTGAACGGTCTTCATTTGCACGTCCACAAAAAGTGTCATCTCAATATCCCTCTCCAGTCTTGTAGAATAGTTATCCATCATCATCGCCCTTTGCTGACTGAAAAAGAAAATCTTAAAATTGTCAAATGGTCCACGTGCACTCTATATGTGTACCGTCTTGAGCAGTGGCGGCTCCTGATAAATCTCTCAGGGGGGGCAAATGTCTGGATGATTTATAAGGATAAGGTCCACCCATGCAAAGGATAAATTAACAGCTTAAGTATGTAAAGGCAACTTCACTTCTTTAATATTAATGAAAAATAAAGTGACTCTTACAATACATCTTGTTTGTTTCTATACTCACTATTAATACAATCCACTCAAGTTTCTTTAATTAAAGATTCCACTAGGTGGCGACAAATAACATTGTTGGATGAAACGTGCTTACGTATGATGACGTAAGCACGTTAGTGCGAGCCCTCCCGGAAGCCATAGAGAATGCATTGTAGCGCCCCCCGTTCGAAAAAAAACATCTTTGAATGTAAGTCTATGGGACCACTTGGGGCGATTCTCAGCCGGAGTGAAATCGCCCAAAAAGAGGCAGTACTCCACAAAACGTGACATGACGCTGATTGGACTATATCCAGAGGCACAGTGACGGCTAGCGTGACTCTGTGGTTGAATGACATTGGTGGTGCGTCGCCCAATCGCCCTAATGAAGAAACCGCCCCTGGTCTTGAGATGTGGTTGCATTAAGGGTGCGTCATGAATATAAATTGTATCGCGTATATTGTATATGACAAAAGGTAAAGGTGCAGCCTTGCAAATACTTCCTCTCACATCTGCTGGCGGACTGAGGCCTCCGCTAGATGGAGCTCCAAAGAGCCCCTCTAGAGAACCCCTCTAGAGAACCCCCCAAGAGCCCCTCTAGACTCCACGAGGGAGCTCTAGAGTCAGCCTCTCTCAGGGGGTCATGTCGCTCGACTCTTCCACGTGCACCTCTTCAGAGGTGAGTACCCACATTCGACCTCACCGCAAGTGACCTGCCGACGTATGAACTGTGGCATCACTCGTCCATACTGCTGGGTGGACAGAGGCGGGTGTGTGTGTGGGGGGGGGGGGGTTCAGAACATTGCCCGCTGTCTCCACTGCCACGCCGGGAGATTGAATCGGCACCCCGCGGGCCGCAAGTCGCGTGCGCCGACCGTTAGAGCCGTGTCAGCACGCTGTGCTTACCCTACAGTGGAGCAAATTGCAGTCGCCAATGCATTTTGTCAACATGTGATTCTGGGTCTGTGGGGAACTTTCCACAAGCACGACAAGATGCTCACATCAGTGCTGCTAATCGCGGACGACGCGAGCTCCACTGCGTGTGTAGACGGGGCGCACTCTGCGTGCACTGACTGCGGATCTCGTTTAAATGCATGCATTGCTGCTGAACAGAGGGGCGGCTTCGCTGGTGAACACAACCACAGTGGGTTATTTTGTTTCAGTTGGGAAACACGAACGTCGTCTATTGATGCCACGGCCTCTACAATTCTAACTTTCTATCCATGCTCTACGTTCATACAATACCGAAACACAAAACCATCTTCAAACTCTATACAAACTCATTTATATGTGGAAACACAGAAATGAGTGCTGCTTACACAGTAATCTCTAGATTATAAGACGCATTTCCCCCCTGTGTTTTACATGTATAGTGTAATAGTGCCGGCTGGTGGACAGCAGCGGCAACTGCGGTGGACAGACAGCGCACACGCCGGTGAGGGCGCGAGCACGGCGTGTGAGCAGAGCGGAGGAACTGGGGCAAGGGTCACTCCGTCTGGAGGCCCCTGGAACCTGCCGGCGGGTTCGAGAAGGGAGGCGCGGTCAGGGCGGAGCCAGGCCGCACTGCCGGGAGCATAAAAGGAGCCGAGAGCGGGGGGCTCACGGCTGCCGGTGCTGGGAGTGGACTCGTCTCGTTGTCGCTGTCGTCTCGTCGCCGCTCAACGTCTCCGCTAGACGCTGCGCTATGAAGGAGAGCAGTTGGCTATCTCAGTCAGCGCCGTCAGTGCTAGACGGCCGGTGTTGTGTACAGGCTGGGCTGAGCTACTGGGGAGAGTGTGCGGACGAGACCGTGGAAGTCGCTAATAAAGAAAGTGCCTCCTAGAAACTCTGTCTCTGAATCGTTGACACTACACATCTAAAGTTGGGGCTGCATCTTATAATCCAATTTGTATGTGTCTGTGTGACCAAATTTATTTAGCTTTATTAACACCGGGAACAAGTTTGGAGTGTGTCTTACTTTGAAAAGTGTCTTACCCAAGTAATACGGTATGCGCTTGAAATTATAGATGGGCACACGTCTGCCCTATTTGGACAACTGGGCACTGAACCCTGCAATCTGCAAAGGGAATGTGAAATGCTACATTATCAATCTGCGCCAACGCATCTGCACGCATGCTGTCCCATCCTTACACTGCCATTTGACGACGTGAACAATGCACGGCCGCGTATTAGCAGTAGCATTAAGCAGCCTGCTGCTTGCTTTGAGGCCCTCTTTATGGTGATGGCATTAAGTGCACAACGCGTGGCTGCTTACTCGGCATGTAAATGTTTGTAAGGGGCCCAGTGAGAGTCATGAATATCCGAACGAGTGCGCGGGACAATAGACTCAACAGGTCGCCTTCAGGCAACGAGACAAGATATATCGGAGCCAAATGAATAACAAAAAACAAGAATGCGATTGCAACCTTGGTTTTACAAAGCGCAGAGAGCTGTACACATGGACATGCCCGGCAGGAGCGTTTGAAGATGCGTATGATATTTTGTGCGTGTTTAATTAAACAATGGGTGGAAATTGTAGGGCCTTGAGAGGGAACGAGCATTGGCGTTGTGGTGGAATGTGGATGAAGGCACTTGATAGAAGGCAGTGGGGCCGATGTATTGTGTATATGAAGGTTAAATATTTAGTTGCTTATCTATTTTGTTCCTTATAAGCTCCACAACGCCGCTAATGTTTACGGTGTATGCTTTACAGTGAGGCAGACATGGGCACAAAACTTGGAGGAGGCCTTGGGCTTCGACTGAACAGAAAGGAAAACCTCCTTAGCCGTGGGAGCAGCGACTGAAAAAGTTTTGACTGAAAAGGCTCACGAAGGACTTCGTATAAATGTGTTTTTTACATTTTCCTTTCACTCGTATTTAAATAAATTTACTGTGCATTAAAAAAACCAATTGGATTACACCAGCAAATATGTCACATCAACGCAAATTCAATGGAACAAGATAAATGTAAATGCATATCCTCATCAACAATGACGAATCATAGACAGTGATGAAAGTCCTATTTAACACTGTGCTATTTAATTAACACATTTTTTATTGTGTCATTTTGCTCGTCTTCCGGTAGTTTTTACGTGCAACTGAACCTGTGAAAATCCAGTGCAGAGAACGATGCGCTATGAAGAAGAGACATTGTGCTAAAAGCGTCCCTGATGACGTGGGACACGGTGTTATTTGGCGGAGGTGTCATGGCGTTGTCAGTAAAGCAAACCAGGCGGACGAGCACAGGAACGTGTGCCTTGATAATTGTGTTGTGTGCACACCCTCGACGAACTTAAGGAGTTTATAGACTCTGGAGTATTATTAATTAACCCAAATTGTTCACCAAGGATTTAATTTTGGCCCAACGACTCTTTTTATCGTTTATAAACTTATATACAAAGGTGTACGATTATGCGAGTGAAATTATCCTGTTTGATGAGCAGCAACAACAAAAACAGCCTTCGACCTTAATGTACGCATGTACGTTGAACTTCTTTCGCACTGCACGTGGTCAACCGTGCTAAACGAAGTAGGCAGTGAATCGATTCCATCTCAGCAGTCGGTGTTTTGTAGGCAAGGCGATGTCCACAGGAAGATTAAATTGTCTTCACTTGGAAAAGTGATGTTTCGGTGTGGAGAAAGTAATATGTGTGCGGCTTTAAATGTTCACCATGATTGATTCATGCGCAACCGGAAATATAGTTACGGCTTCACGGACACTCCCAAGCAGTGTGAGGTGTTATATTTGCCTAAAACATGATTTTGTTGGACCAGCAATGCGGAGTTTGCCGGTTCGACTTACTGGAGCAGTAGTAAACATATCGGGCAAGTTTCTTAAATCACATTGGAACTGAATTGTGGGTAAATCCCACCTCTAAAATGTCAGACCAGCGTGGAAGAGAAAGGAAAGTAACCTTTTTGTTGTTGTTGTTGGGAGGACATTTTTGTTGTTGTTGTTGGGAGGACATTTTTGTTGTTGTTGTTGGGAGGACATTTTTGTTGTTGTTGTTGGGACGACATTTTTGTTGTTGTTGTTGGGACGACATTCTTGTTGTTGTTGTTGTGGGGAGGACATTCTTGTTGTTGTTGTTGATTGTTGGGAGGACATTCTTGTTGTTGTTGTTGATTGTTGGGAGGACATTCTTGTTGTTGTTGGGAGTTCTTGTCGTTGTTGTTGTTGTTGTTGTGGGGAGGATATTCTTGTTGTTGTTGTTGTTGATTGTTGGGAGGACATTCTTCTTGTTGTTGTTGTGGGGAGGACATTCTTGTTGTTGTTGTTGGGAGGACATTCTTGTTGTTGTTGGGAGGACATTCTTGTTGTTGTTGGGAGGACATTCTTCTTGTTGTTGTTGTTGTTGGGAGGACATTCTTGTTGTTGATTGTTGGGAGGACATTTTTGTTGTTTTTGTGGGGAGGACGTTGTTGTTGTTGTGTGGACATTCTTGTTGTTGTTGTAGATTGTTGGGAGGACATTCTTGTTGTTGTTGTTGATTGTTGGGAGGACATTCTTGTTGTTGATTGTTGGGAGGACATTTTTGTTGTTTTTGTGGGGAGGACGTTGTTGTTGTTGTGTGGACATTCTTGTTGTTGTTGTAGATTGTTGGGAGGACATTCTTGTTGTTGTTGTTGATTGTTGGGAGGACATTCTTGTTGTTGATTGTTGGGAGGACATTTTTGTTGTTTTTGTGGGGAGGACGTTGTTGTTGTTGTGTGGACATTCTTGTTGTTGTTGTAGATTGTTGGGAGGACATTCTTGTTGTTGTTGTTGATTGTTGGGAGGACATTCTTGTTGTTGATTGTTGGGAGGACATTTTTGTTGTTTTTGTGGGGAGGACGTTGTTGTTGTTGTGTGGACATTCTTGTTGTTGTTGTAGATTGTTGGGAGGACATTCTTGTTGTTGTTGGGAGTTCTTGTTGTTGTTGTTGTTGTGGGGAGGACATTCTTGTTGTTGTTGTTGATTGTTGGGAGGACATTTTTGTTGTTGTTGTTGGGAGGACATTCTTGTTGTTGTTGTTTGGAGGACATTCTTGTTGTTCTTGTGGGGACATTCTTGTTGTTGTTGTTGATTGTTGGGAGGACATTCTTGTTGTTGTTGTTTGGAGGACATTCTTGTTGTTCTTGTGGGGACATTCTTGTTGTTGTTGTTGATTGTTGGCAGGACATTCTTGTTGTTGTTGTTGATTGTTGGGAGGACATTCTTGTTGTTGTTGTTGATTGTTGGGAGGACATTCTTGTTGTTGTTGTTGGGAGGACATTCTTGTTGTTGTTGTTGATTGTTGGGAGGACATTCTTGTTGTTGTTGTTGGGAGGACATTCTTGTTGTTGTTGTTGTTGATTGTTGGGAGGACATTCTTGTTGTTGTTGGGAGGACATTCTTGTTGTTGTTGTTGTTAATTGTTGGGAGGACATTCTTTTTGTTGTTGTTGGGAGGACATTCTTGTTGTTGTTGTTGATTGTTGGGAGGACATTCTTGTTGTTGTTGGGAGGACATTTTTGTTGTTGGTGTTGGGAGGACATTCTTGTTGTTGTTGTTGGGAGGACATTCTTGTTGTTGTTGTTGGGAGGACATTCTTGTTGTTGTTGATTGTTGGGAGGACATTCTTGTTGTTGTTGTTGGGAGGACATTCTTGTTGTTGTTGTTAATTGTTGGGAGGACGTTCTTGTTGTTGTTGGGAGGACATTCTTGTTGTTGTTGTTAATTGTTGGGAGGACATTCTTGTTGTTGTTGGGAGGACATTCTTGTTGTTGTTGTTGATTGTTGGGAGGACATTTTTGTTGTTGTTGTTTGGAGGACATTCTTGTTGTTCTTGTGGGGACATTCTTGTTGTTGTTGTTGTTGATTGTTGGGAGGACATTCTTGTTGTTGTTGTTGTTGATTGTTGGGAGGACATTCTTGTTGTTGTTGTTGTTGGGAGGACATTCTTGTTGTTGTTGTTGATTGTTGGGAGGACATTCTTGTTGTTGTTGTTGTTGTTGGGAGGACATTCTTGTTGTTGTTGTTAATTGTTGGGAGGACATTCTTGTTGTTGTTGTTGATTGTTGGGAGGACATTTTTGTTGTTGTTGTTGGGAGGACATTCTTGTTGTTGTTGTTTGGAGGACATTCTTGTTGTTCTTGTGGGGACATTCTTGTTGTTGTTGTTGATTGTTGGGAGGACATTCTTGTTGTTGTTGTTGATTGTTGGGAGGACATTCTTGTTGTTGTTGTTGTTGCTGTTGGGAGTTCTTGTTGTTGTTGTGGGGAGGACATTCTTGTTGTTGTTGTTGTTGATTGTTGGGAGGACATTCTTGTTGTTGTTGTTGATTGTTGGGAGGACATTCTTGTTGTTGTTGTTGATTGTTGGGAGGACATTCTTGTTGTTGTTGTTGGGAGGACATTCTTATTCTTGTTGTTGGGAAGACATTCTTGTTGTTGTTTTTGGGAGGATATTCTTGATCTCCCTCAACTGAGGGCCCTTTGGCCACCATTGGCGTGAGCAGGCAAACTGCGCGGGGCTTTTAACTTCAAACAACTGGAACTCGTAGCTCACAAAGTCGACCTAGGGTGGCATGCAGCTTTGAACACAGACTGGCACTGTGAGCTACCGTGCTGCCCAGCCAGGGGGGGGGGGAATTTAATTTCACAAAGGGAAAAAAAGACCTCAATAGAATACACATTTCACGGTGGGCGCTGTAGTTAATTATTGAAGCGCTGTGGTCACAGTCGCTGAGATTTGTGACAACTGCCCGCGAGCTGACGGGCACTGCCAAGCTCGAGTCTCTTCGCGAGGACGAGTAATGCGACTGCTGCTGCTGCTGCGGCGGAATTCCCCGCAGTGCCCTCCTTGCACCGCGGGTCTCATTAGGAGGCAATTTGCATGCCGAACCAAAATTGATGGCAGTAAATTCCGCCGGCGCTAACTGTAACGTGAACTGCAAGCTGGCGCGCTCGCACGCCTCGCTCCGCGTGTACGACAGGAGCGGGGCCCGAGAAGCCTTTCTTCTCCCGCTTTCTCTTTTGCGCGGCAAAAAAAAAAGCAACTCAATAAAAACAAACTCTTAAAATCATTTCCAATATGTCGGCGCGCAGGATACGTCCTCACGAAACGAAAAACGACGCCGCTCGAACCGAAGCAGGATGCGTTCGACCGTCGGCCGCAGACGCGCAAATCGCCAACAACGGAGGAGTTCGAATCGTCGTGGCAGCGATGAACCTCCGCTTGTCCGCCAGTGTTGGCGAACCAGTCGTTGACTGTCCCCGCGTATCACTATGCTTTCTTTGTTCAATAATCAATTGCATAAATGTTTCCTTCGCAGTTTTATTTTCCCCCCGATGTGTTAATTCCATCAGTTGTGTTCACAGCCAGCCGCCAGCTGTGCCTGGTAATGGCTGTTGTTGAATGCCCACTGTGGGCACTTCACACCTCTCTCTCTCTGTGACGCACGCACATTATTAATCGATTCTCTTCGTGGAAAAAAAAGTGCCTTTCTGGATGCTCGTTAAGGGCTGCAAATTGGTGCCGAGTTGGCGCATCACGTCACGAGGTTCAACAACGGAACTTGGAACGTCCGGCTTGTGGCACGATGCACACGCGTTGGGGTGGAAGCGTCTTTCTAAGAAAAGCGTGGAAGCCAAAATGTTCAGTTTTCTCCCTTTGCACTGAAAATAAAATCATCGCACCGCATGCCAAGAAACTCACACTGTAGGTCTATAAGATAAAGCAAACCCCCACGATTCATATAATCTATACGGTCGGTCGACGGAGTTTGGAAAAGATACACAACTTAGCCATGTTAACCATGCGATCGGTCAATCAAATTGTGACGATCCAAAGCTGGAGGGGAACGTTCGTTGTAACATCAATTCTAATCGGTAAAGATAAAGGCACAGTCCTGCGACTGCTTGCTCACGCCACTGCCGTCAGCAGGAGCTTCAGAGAGCACCTCGAGAGGGAACTGTATATGGGCTACTCTTCCACACTTGGTCTGACTTGGACTAGGTGGGAGTACCCACACTTCACCCTGCCGATCGACCAAGTGAGGTGGGCAGGTGCGGCGAGGGGGAGTGGTGTACCGCCACGGCACGGCAGCAAAATCACGAACTCGTCTATCACAATGTAGCGTGACCAGTCACATTGACCAGGGTGAGATCATCCCCCTCCACCGTCTGCCATTTAGTAGCAACTCTGTGCACATGTACAGCCCTTTTGGCAATCCACTGCTGGATGAGTGCCTCCCCACGCCCCCTGTAAGTCGTGGTGGTTATCTGAACATACTTCACGAGGCCGGTCAGTTGTGGGATTAGTGATGGCAGAGAGTGCAGTCGTAGATATATAGAAATGTAACACAGCAATCCATTCTGCTGCGATGCCCTCTGCTCCTCAGCTTGTTGCACAGAAGGCCTGCGACTCCTGCTTTATGCGATAACAGTTGCCCATCCAAGCACTTTCCAGGCTCAAACCTGCTTAGCTTCTGAGATTGGCCACATTCTTGGTGCTTTAGTCACAGGTAGCAACAGCGTGCAGTGAGTGTTAAAAAAAAAGTAAGACTCTCACAAAATCAAGAATGAAGATTCAAACATCTGTGTGTTGTGTGTACAGACAAAGGTGGCGGTGAGGATGACTAAATAATTGCAAGCATGTTTTTGTTTGATGAGCACATCAACATTAAAATGAAACAACAACAACAGCTTCAAATAATGATCCGACCGAGTTTGATACACAACACGTGCACAAGTGAGATGCAATGTTGTATAACACATCTGGGTCAAAGCTACCCCCAAGGCACGACCGGGCAAAGTTGACGGAGTTCCATCAATATGATGCCACGGAGGCCGCTCACCGACAAATGCATTTCTTGGGCATTACTGGTGACACGACGACGTTGGCATACTTACCCGAGGCGGCGAGACGACACGAAGGCAGTGGGAGGACACACGCACGGCGGACGCCGGTTGAACACGGAGCGTGTGGCTCTTCCGCAACCGTTGCTCATGCGGCTTTTTCCCCCCAAGGCTACGGTGTCAGTCGATCAGATGCAGTCATAATTTGGGCGGCGGATGCTGCATTCATGTCTCACACTGGTTGATAAGTGACTGTCACTCGTGGCTCAGAACCCGAGCTCAGGGGTCCCTCCATCCTATCAGAGAGGGATCGCCAGCGGCTATGGACAAATGGGGACGTGAGCGCAAAAGCTGTGCGTAGGGATGGGGCTTTCGCTTTTGACTTTCCCCCCCCTCCCTCCCTCCCTCCCTCCCTCCCCGTGTCCTGCGCCACCCGTAGTGGCGGGCAACCCGGGACAACGCAGACTCGCACCGTTTTTAGCCAGAACATAGTCGTCATGTCACCTCACGGCAAGAAGAAGAAAATAAAGAATGAGAAGGGGGCTTGAGGATTTCCATCCGTCAATTGAATACAAGATTGTCGCGTTTGGTCACAGCCGATTCGGTAATGGCCTCTGCAGAGATTGAGGACGGCCCATTCGCACTTCAACGTGAATGCGTAACGTATATCTGGCTAAAAACCGCTCTTGGGGAATAACGTCACACCGAGGCGAGCGGAGTGGCAGCAAGTCACAGTGGACACGAAGCGTGGGGAGGGGACTGGGCACTGCATGCAACAAGCACACTGACCACCCACAACAACCACGACGACGACGACAGACTCCCTTACTTGACAAACTCTTTGCTTTCCTGATAGCTGCTCGAACAAGCGGAACAAAAACGGATGGGAAGAGAATACACATTATAGACATGCACACAGCCAAACATCAGTTACACACTCACGACCGCGCAGTCTAGCTTAATACAGTCTTCACTCTGACATAATTTATTACATGTTTTTTCCCCGTCGGCTGAGCACTACAAAATACGCGAGCCGTTAAATGGAATGTTCCACGGGAATTTGTGCGATGAAGTAAAAAAAAGGTCTTTATCATAAACGTTAATTTCAAACAAAAAAAATAACAGCGGCCCGTCAATTTTAAGTCCTTCACGAACCGTGGGCGAGCATTTTAAATTGAAGGTTGTACGGAATTAAACAATGACTTTGTCTATGTAGCGATTGATCTTGGATTGGCATCCAAGGACAAATCACCGAGCAAAGGCGAAGTTTCACGCAAGTGAGAAACAAACACAAGTCAGACCAAAGGGCCGTCGTGCTTGTAAACTTGTAAACACGTGCCCACTGTAATTATTTTCCTCGCGTCTTCACGCCTCAAGTTTTCTAAACGTGCACTCCTGCGAATGCGCAGGGAAAACAAATCAACAATCACGAGGTAGCAATCGGATGCACTCACTGCTAGAAACTGCTGAGACGAACATTTGTGTAATGCACGTCTGCCCATTGCCTGATCTCGCAGTGTTTTTTTTTACCCGGTTGACATTATCATTATATAGACATGCCACCCTCCAAAGGGCATCCTGACAAATGACAGCCATGGGAAGTGAACGGAGTTTCTCTCGAGTTGAATGCGTCCGTTATTTGTGGATCGCAGGATTGGTAAGGCTCCTTTGACAAGCCACGGCCAAGCGTCTCCGTACGAGTACTTTGAAAGGCATGGATTGCTACAAAAGCAAAAATGCTGCACCTGAAATAATAAATGAATGATTGGGACACACCTTGGCATCAAGAGTTTGAAAAAATATTACACAAATAGAGGACTCTACTGGTAGTGGGAACTTTTTAACAAATGTAATATGTGCAGCAGGCTCATACGTTTGGTGACAGTCCTTCTTCAGAGCAGAGGGATGGGGCTATAAATGTATGCTCTGCAAAAGGATGATGGGACAAAATGTTTGCCTAGGATATGATTTATTTGAACAACGTTGTTCATGAGTTACGTGGCGAAGGTTTTGTTGTTGTTGTTGATTGCAATAATGGATCAAATAAAATTAAATTACAAAGGAATGTAATACATCTGTTGTCTTTTAAGATGTCAGGATGTTAAGGTAAATAAATACACAACTATTCCGTTTCAAAGTTCAATTTTCAGAAAGTATTTTTTTAAAGTTATCTATGTGCTAATACTCGTAGGAGACATTCAACAATAGAGTATCTATTAAAACCTTCAATCAAATATTCGGGGGAATAGGACCTACCGGGGCTGTATGTCAAATAAAACAGCTGCTGTGAAATGAAATAAAAATAATATTTTAAGCAAGGGCGAAGTTCGTGGAGTATAAATCAGTGATTAGCGCCTAAAGTGGGCCCCAGAGCAAACCTAATAATCATATCCAATAAACAAAAAATTAAAAAAATATCCCATTAACAACATTTCCGCATGCAACCAAACTGTTCCGTGCATTTGAGCAGACGCCCCCCGCCCCTCAACGGGAATGAGAGGTAAGCTGGGGGCTGACAGGCAGGGCACCACAGTAACACGGGGGAAGAAGCTTACCCTGGCAAATCCGTGTTATAGAATCCATCACAGACAGGGTGACTGGAGGCACAGCGAGTGACACAGACACAGCTTCAGGTTAGCCGGGCCAGAAGGTCACATGCCAGACATCAGAATGACCGGGAGCGTTATGTATGCGTGACGGCGGCAAACACAGAAGACGCGGCGCCATGGAAATCGCACGTTCCGTAAAAAACGTTTTCCGCAATCCTATTCCATTTCCCCCTCCTTTTTGCGGTGCGCTCCGCGTGCCACGCGTCACGCCGGTGCGTGGTACCGCGCGCCGCGCAAGCTGGAGACAGTGGTCACGAAGGTGCGTTTCGAACGAGTACACGACACTCGGGAAAATCGAGACAAGGTCGTCAAAATGCCGGAGCAATCGCCTGAGGATACACGGGGCAGGTTGAAGAGAGACCACCGGTGATTCAAATGCACATCTGCTGATGAGACCCAGAAGTTCGAATCAGGTCCAGAGGCTGCACACTTAAACACACGCTGCATGATGACATTGCTCGGGAAGCCAGTAGTCCAACGGACTAAGAACTATTTTATTTATTGATATGTGGAGACACATAATTGAATTCTATTAATATATGGAATTATTATTCTCACGTTATTTTTTCTTTGAATGTAATTTTCAAAGCATTTTTTTTATAACAATATAATGCAGTACCACTGCATTTACAAACCTCAACAATAGCCTTATCAGGCTCAGCGAATGGGGCTTGTGGTTGTAGACATTAAAGCACACATTGCAAGGGCTTGTATCTTCACACATCCCATACATTTGTTTTCACACATTTTTTATGAGGTGGTGGTGTTTTTGTAATGAATTTGACATTTAGGGAGGCAGACCACGATCATGTTGTATACATGTCAGAATTCTATATGGAGTATGTGACGCTGGATACAACTGTGATATAATTTAGTTTTACAAAGGGTCAATCTACGTAGACACCTCTAGAACGTAAGATTCATTATAGAGCAGTAAACAAATGTGATGCTGAATAATGTGGAGATAAAATGAAGATTCCACAATATAAATACAGCCTATGATATACTGCATAAATAAGAGCATACAGATAAGTAACAACATGAGCCACAACCAATAAGAAACGTGGTCTATCTTAAAACTGTATAATATAAAGTGTGCAGGAGCCCTCTCTAAATCCAATGCTAGGTGAAGGCCTCCCCCCATGCCATAGAGGTCACCGGCTGATTTTTGACCTCACCTCACCGTGCTGGTCAGTGCAGCTTTGTGAAGGGCTCGGGGGGGGGGGGGGCGCCCAGGAGGGGTGAGGCTTTCCACTGCTGTCCGCCGTGGTCGGGAATCAACCTGAGTTGCACGGCTTCACGGCCCAGAGCGCAAACCACTGTGCCACCGCTCATCACGCGTCTACCTTTATGCTTAGCGTCAATTAAAAACATACATAAGAGGTTCCTTTTCCCCTCCAAAGTTTGCTCTCTTTGCAATCAAAAGGAGTTATCTCAGAGTAAAAAAAAACATGACTGGCGCAATTCACGCCTGGGCATCATCAGCCCACTCCCTCGGGCGCCGAAGCAGCAGCAGCAGCAGCAGCAGAAGGTGTGGGCCCCTATTAACATGTCTCATCGTTGCCCAGAATGCAGTATGGACAGACGCGGGATAGACTTTCGTGCTTTAATCGCACAGAGAAAATTCATTTCAGGATTGTTGCACCTAGCACAGACGGCTCCGCTCACAAGTGGAAGGTCGTGAACTCGAGTTCTGTTCCCGGATCGACTTGGCCCATCGTCTCTCCACGGTCGGTAAAAACGACCGTGGAAGAACACCTGTTGTCCTTCCCCTGCACCTCCCGAATGGCACGGTTGGCTATGTAGGTTGCGAAAGACGTTCAACATACATACATACGTAAGGTGAGACCAAATTTCTCAATTCCACCGGAGTATGCAAATGCTGGCACATATTGCTGTTGGGAGATTAACTGAAATATCAGTTCATCGTTTCATGGCCCACGATGCTCCATCACAACGCAAAATTAGTTTTTACACGATATTGCTTCTTGCACTCGACATGGCCAGAAGAGAGAGGAGTGCTCTTACCAATACAATCTGGCAACCTAGGTGCTTGCTCAACCAAATCCTGCAGGACATCCCAAGTCAAGAAGCAAGATCAACCAGAGGGACAAAACATGCGTCAGTTTTTTTACGTGCATTTAAGTACGTAGCCAACCGTGCTAATCGGAGGTGCGGGGAAGGACAACAAACTAAACACAAAAAGCAGTTCTAAAGAAATGAGTTTTCAATTTAGATTTAAAAGTGCATAGCTCCAGTGGCTTCCTAATATCGGAAGAAAGAGCGCGTCCCAGATGGCCGCAGAAGCGCATCGATGGCCAGCCAAAAGCCACTTCGAGGATGACCGGAGTTAGTGCGATGGTTTATGCTCCTGGACGAGATCGGCAAGGCATTGTAGTTCATTTGTGGCGAGCACTTTGCGTGTAATGAGTGCGATCTCATAATGTATTCGTTTGGCAAGCGGAGGGCCAGTGCAGCTCGGTGAGCACTGGACGGCACGGTCGGATCTTCGGAAGGATGTTTAATGGATTACCCAAATTAGTCTGCTCCAGCACGGCATGAGTGTGTTTTTTACTTGCGCCGTTTTTTTACACAAATAGACTCCACTTACGTGTGGTCCTACTCAGCTCTGAAATTACTCTGGCGGCGAGCGTGAAACCCTCGGAGTTAACATCGATCCCGAGCTCTCGTTCCCTTCCCACAGATCTCAGAATTTTTTTTCAGAATCTCTATTTATCCTGGTGAAATCCGAAAAGCTCTGAAGCTATTTTTCACAGATGTGCAGCAGTAGCTTCACTCTGCAGGACCTCACACCTCCATCTGCGCTACGCCTACCACAAACATCATCATATCCTTAGCCTAGCTGCCAACGAGACCATTGTTCATGATTCTGTGGCATCATTCTATTCTGTCAACTATTTTGGTTTTGTTACAATGTTAAGCACCTTGACTGAGATCACAACTCGACTACCGAACCTCAATCCTCTTCGGCCTCCCGACAATCCCTGATCTTCAGAGCCCAAATTATCCCAAATATCGATGCCGGACTGCTCACCCACAACCATAAATGTGGCCACGTCACCCCAATACTCCAGTACCTTCACCCGATACATTTCAATGTTGAAATCACAACCATCAAGATCCTTCATGGACTCGCCCCGGCTAAGCTGTGGACTCTGATCTCACTCTACTCCTCTTCACACGCTCTCTGTTCCTGCAACCAAGACCTCTGTCAAAGCACCCAGTCGATCTCTGCTTTCTGGAGGATGCTCATTCTTCTCCGCTACACTGTGGTCTGGAACTCCCCTCCCCAAGCCATCCTTGCTGTCAACCTCCTGCCCCTGTTCAAGTCCAGACTTCCCCCCCCTCCTCTGCCTGTGACTGACTCTTCCACTTTCTAAAACAAACACATATGGCTCCTTCATCGAGGTATGATCCTTCATTTTATATTATTAATATTCATGAATAAAGGATGAAATCTGTTTAGATATTGGACATAAACACACAGAGGCGTTAGGCACCCTGTGAGTGCCTCTGTTCGGGCCAACCAGGGTGGCACCCACATTGCTGATACTTCACTAACACTGCACGGTAGCAATTCACCCGTATCAGTCTCATGTTTGGAAAGGTAAGGCCCATCCACTGTGCTTTCAATTAAGTAAGCACAGTTTTTTCAGGTAAAATAAAGCTTGGAAAAACAAATCGACAGAGATAAATATATATGAAAATACATCCTTAAATACAATTTATTCCACTTAGGACCAGGGCAAATAATGACACCACCTTTTTTTACATAAATAAATAAAGGCAGTGGTTAATGAGAAAAGATAAAATTTTCTTTTTTTGCTTGCACAAATAG
Source organism: Lampetra fluviatilis (assembly GCF_964198595.1). Classification (NCBI taxonomy): domain Eukaryota; kingdom Metazoa; phylum Chordata; class Hyperoartia; order Petromyzontiformes; family Petromyzontidae; genus Lampetra; species Lampetra fluviatilis. The sequence continues at coordinate 5,352,187 of NC_136320.1, read as the reverse complement.
AATAATTTATCACACTCCGAGCTGGAAACAAGAGTACAGTTACACGGCTTAAAACGAATGATGTATTCCGATGGTTAGTGCCACATCGCCACCATTAGAATGCATACAAAAAACATAACGCGTTTAACGCTCCCCCTTTGCAGCAGTGATTCCCCAAAGGAATGCCCAGGCAAATGTGGGAATTGAACTGTGAACTCTGCACAAATGGGCCACGCTGTGAACAGCTAACCACGAGGATAACCAAATTAGCCATTTACGGGGCTGCACACTCACATCGCAAGAGCTCGCCAATCTCAGGGTAGCGTTTCTCATTGTTGGCATCACGTTACGGGACGCAACTTTGTTTGCGTTCCGCAAATTACGGTTGTATAGAGATGACAATTGAGCGCGGGCACAGAGTTAGCTCCATGCCTCGCCGATGGTGAAACTGCGTTCAATGTACCTGGAGGGAAAAGGTTTATCAATCGGTGCAAGTAACCCGCCGTGATGTGGATAAGAAACATGGGAAGTGACGAAGAAAATGCAACAAAAGCTGAAAGGTGCGTGAAGAGGCATGAGTGGGGGGGGGGGGGGAGGTGCACTCTTGGAAGGACACCGAGAGCCAGGAGTAGGAGGAGCACGAGGCTCGGTGGAACAAACACAAATGATAGACGTCACATTGACCGTACGTGGGTTCGGGCGGAACACGATGCGAAGCCGAGAAGGTGGCGAATGGACGAGGCTGGTGATGAAATGGCACCCAGAGCGAGGAGGCCACGTGGGATGGGGCACAGGCTTCATCCAGCAGTGGATAGACCGTGGACGACGATGGAGGTGGGTGTCGCGCGTAGGGTGCGCTGTAGCGCCCCCCCCTCCCACCCTCCTGCCCACCGCCACCCTGCTATGGGCGTGGCCGTGGGCTCAATGTTCCCTCGTAAATTCGTGATACATTTTACTGACGGTGGCCACGGCAAAGGGTTTCACCGGATTGCTTCGAATGAGCCCGCAAGGTGGGCGGTTGAGATGGAACATCGGAGCTGGCAGTCCCATTTCCTGGCTCGCTGCGACGGAGGTCTTGCACGTGATCACCTTCACACGTGCGCGTGTTTTCCAGGCACAGAACAGGTACGCTCCACCGCAAGCCAAACGCTCGCCAATGGAATTGGCCAAACATGCCGTTGTAGGACCCTCCTCAGATTAAAATTTGTTGAGATTTGTTTTATTATTCTCAGAGCTTGAATTTGCCAAATCAAGCGACAGATCATTTTAAGCGGTGGGGAGTCATTGGCCCAAGTGGGTAATGCAGAGTGCGGCAGGAGGAGGGCATCGGCTGCTTACTCAGGTGGCTGTGCTGCCAAGGCAGGCGCAAGAACGGTTTCTAATGGTCACGGAATAGGAGACACGAGGCACCCCCATAAGATACACATCATCGGAATGGGAAAGCCTTCATCCGTACTGAAGGTGGATCAGGATCACAACGATTAAATAAAGGAGGTGAGAGCGACAGCGGGAAGAAGAGGTTTTGGAAAGCTGAACTTTACAATCCATAAAACAACATACCACGGTGTCTAAAGGAGGTGGCTTTTAATCGGTGAACGTCACCTGCCATGAAGCACGGACAGAGAGAAAATGTATTGAAAAATACACCAAGCAGCGTTGAGGGATGCATGCCGGGAATTAACAGCGAGGAGCAGAAAGACAAAGACGTGGACTGAAGAACAAATTACATGCGTCGCACGGCCTGTTAAGAAAAGGAAGTGGGGCTTGGGCAGGATGCGTCGCCAGAAGGGACGCGAATGGGGGGGGGGGGGGGCGTAACGGGCGAGACTGGTGACAGATTGGCAGCCAAAGGAACGGAACATGCCCACGGGGACCAACGCCACCGAGACGGAACGGATGAGATCATCTAATGCGCAGGAAGCGAGACGGACCGCGTGGCGTCGCGCGGGCCCGCAAGGGATGGTGGAAAGACATTGAAGGCCTTCATCCAGCAGTAGATAGATTTTTGCCGATGAGGTCGATGATAAGATGCTTGACAAAGAGCACTGTGAAATCAGATGAAATGCAACACACGCGCACGCTGCCAGGCAACACGACGCGAGCCCGGCAGCCTCTGTAAATACACACGCGGTCGGTTTGCACCGTTTGATAACCAGCTTGAGAAATGTCGCCCCGACTACCTGATGGAGTATTATAGCTGTGTGTCGTGACCCTGCTCACAAATCACTTACACACACACACACATATAGGACTTGGTTATGGGGAATCTTATAAACATGTGATTGCCTGCAGAGCGGTCGTACGCTCGACATTCATAAACAAACAACATTAATGTTTGTGTTGGGCACTCATTGACGTTGTATTTTAAAGTGATTTGTGTGGCCTGGTGGATATGTCACGTACATAAGATGGTGCTTCCCCGACGAGGTATTATTTTGATCGACGTGACAAAGGGTAGTCTACATTAAGGGCCATTGGCAATCCTTACAGCCAGGCTATTGGCATACATGTTAATATTAACATGAATATCTAGTTGAAACAGGAATGGCTCCCCATAAAATGCAGAGTTGTCTTATGCATAAACTGGACACGGCATTGCAATAATCTCTCGATTCATCCGCTGGAGGATTTACAGTTTACAGCCGTATCGTTTGGCACGAGCCGTCGTAGCCAATACTCTCTCTGGTGGAACTGATTTTACGGGCCTCTAGGCAGGTTTGCGAGTTGCGTTTGGCTCGGAGCACTCAACGACATAAGTCAGGCACATGGAGAAGACACACGCAACACATACAAAACCTGTATAGATATATTTTCTAATCATCATCAGCCACGGTCGGTCTCCCGCTGAATGAAGGGCCCCTCAATCCATCGCGACCTCCTCCTGTCCTGCGATGTATTTATCCACATAGCAGCTGCACGCAAACCGATTTCATTGCTCCATCTCCCCGGCGGGCAATCCTCCACGATGCCTTCCATTCCTTGGCTACGGTTTTATAGTGTGTATTCTTGCAATTGATTATGGAATAAGTAATAGTTTTCCAGAAGGTCAAGGAGCAGAAAATGAGACTGGTCTTCTAACGCAGGAAATAAAACACAAGCAGACGTGAGCGAGTTTGTCTTTTTTCAAAGCGTAGAAAACATATTTCATACCATTGCCATATTTGGCCTAGTAGTATGGTGATACAAACCAAACTTTAACAAAAAGCCCTCTTTAACTTTGCAGCACGTGTGATTAAAATGCACCGCATCTTCGACAGCAGAAGATAAATACATCTTGAATCAAAGTTTTCGTGACTGCAGGAATTCATATTTTTGGGGTTTTTCGTAAAAAGTCACGTAGATAGGTTCAAAGAAAATAACAAAAATCTACGACGTTTTGATCGCAACACAAGCGGTCGTCATCAGGTAGAGAAGAAAGAGGGGTTAGCCTCTAAAGGCAAACTGTTTATAAAGGTTTAAAATGGGCGTAGCCCAAGTGTCAGAATGGAGTGCACGGAGGAGCTTATGTTAATGGGTACAAACTGAGCAATCACTAGAAGGACGCTATCAACCATTTTAAGTCATAACTGGCTGTAATGTTGCCATTTCAGCACTGTCCATTGCTCACCAGTTTTTTTTTACCTTAACATAGCCTTCTCCGCCCTACATGTAGCAGCCCACCGTTTTTAATCCCTGACATTAACATAAGCTCCTCCGCCCATGCTGCCCCAGGGCCCTTGTGCCCCGTCCACTCCATTGTGACACTTGGGCTACACCCATTTTAAACCTTTATAAACAGTTTGCCTTTAGAGGCTAACCCCTCTTTCTTCTCCACCTGATAATGACCGCTTATGTTGCGATCGAAACGTCGTGGTTTTTTGTTATTTTCTTTGAACCTTTCTACGTGACTTTACCGAAAGACCCAAAAAATAGGATAACTAAAGTGCGGCTTCAGCGATGGGGATTTGCGCATCAATATTAAGAACCGCCATAAATGCGCAAAAAAATTTAACATGGAAACTCATGTAACAAAAAATTAACCGCCGCTAATCACGCAACACGCATTGGCCCAACTTCAAATGCTCATAAACAAATTTCCCTGTGTTCCATCTTCTCATCAAAAACCTATTTTTAAACACGCTCGTCGTGACTGATGCTGACGTGTTAGGTTTGTACGAATGTGTAGTAAACAGCCCTCAGCAATACACACTCCCCATGTGTTTCACTGCTGATGTTACACATAATGAGTGCCAAGATTCATACCGCTCTCCTCTTACACCCCTTCGAGAGATTCAATAAACCATCACAATTTGGGCTCCTCATTTTAGTCAGGAATTGAGCCTTTGTTTTTAATCTCGTTTCAAACATCTCGTTCAAATTGCTTCTCAGTTTATTTGTCTTTTGTTTGGTCTGTTCGATAAAACATAACTTTTCGTGTATTATTTGCATAAATTGTACCCACTTCCAAATCTTAAGTCACAATGCTTACATGCATCCCGTAAACGTGCCCTTATTCATCATAACAGTATGATGTCTTTGTTTTTGTTACATAACTCCGAATTCACCGTACAAGCGAATTTCTATGCTTACCCGTCCCAGCTCAGCCCTTCACGTCAGCAATTGCAAAGCGCTCCTCTTACTCGTTAGCCCGGCTCACCCTGGCAAAGGAGACTATGGCCTCAACACATTCTCAACTCGTGAAATAAAGTCCACAATTACCGGTGTTATTATCTGAATAAGGCACAATTTGATTGATATTCCGTATATATACTCTGTATGATGAGACACAAGGCAGGGGCCTGGTCTGGCTATCTGCTATCTTGCTGGATGTTAATCTCAGCCAGGGGGTGGGCCACCATGGCATGTGGGCAGGATATGGCCCACGACTTGGATTCATATGATGCACGGCCACACGATGCCTACCACACGTTGAATCGTCCCGCAAGTGACATTTATCCATCACTCCAGGCATCTTAGCCACAACTCATCGGGTACCAGAGAGGGAAATATTGTCGATCTAGCAACAATGCTGTGCTTCTAACATTAGCGCGCTCAGTCACTTATGTAGCACTCGAAAGGGCCTCTTACTGTGACACAAGTGGCCGAGGTCTGTGTGTGTGTGTAGCGTGTTTACGTGTGTCCTGACAAAACAAGAAAGTCCTAATCGACCCTCGTTACAGAAACGGTCCCCCAAGGCCCTTGCACGAGCAGTGGCTTGGCAAGGGCACGTGGGGGGGGGGGGGCTGCTGGTCGAGGGGGGTTGTCGCTGTCATGCCGCGTCACTCCGCGGCGAGTCTCTTTTGTTCTGCACGACGTCCGAACGCTTTCCGCTTCGCGCGCTACAAGCGAGTCGCCGTGCCCAGCAACACGCGGCACAACACGGAGGCACGTACTAGGGAACAGAGCGCGCGTTGTCGCGCCTTTGCAACAAGTTTCAAGTTGATTCTGTTTAACACCGGTGAGAACTCGACAGACCCAGGATGAGTCTGATTTACAAGGGTGACCTGGGCTATGAGTCTGCCAGTGGGAGGGGGGGGGGGGTGATGATCGCTGCTACACATGATCCCATTTGAGTGATTTGTTGCGCACATTTTCGAATGTGTCAGCCACAGAGTTGGAGGAGCGGAGGGTGGTCGTGTCTGGGGTCGGGTGCACGGACACTCACTTGATGTTCTCCAGGCGGTTGGTGTCGGGTTTCAGTGGAGCCGAGTGGCGGAGCATCTTGTACAGCGTTATAAGGAGGAAGATTAGGTTTACCTAGAATGAGCAGAGACAAAACAAAAGACAAAGATCCCTCGGTTGAGCCTCACAGAATGCAGGGGCAAGTGCCGTTAGCAAGCTCCTGTCGAGGGGGGCATGCAGCACAAACATCAGCCCACTTGCCCAGCGCTGATGTTTGCATACAGCATGACGCACTCATTTGAGGCTGAGTCTACTTAAGTGAAGCCCAGGACAGCACCACTTTCCACTGATGTTGTGTATTCCCAGCCATACAGTTAACAAGCAACAAAGATCCCCCGTGTAGCCTTAACAGACTTTTTGGAGCAAATGCTGTTAGCGAGCACCTATGAAGGACGGCACGGTACATGAGGGGCCGCGCCCGGCCGCCTTTGTCTCCCCCGTGGAATTGTTTACACAGCACCAGGTACTCATTTGAGGCTGAGTCGACCAAGGAGAGGAACAGGAGCGGTTCAGACAATCGTCACTGCTGTTGGTGGCCGTGAGTGGGAATCGAACTCAACCCACCGAGTTCGTAGTGCAGCATATTTGGCGGCAATACATTTCCACGTGATAAACCGCTTAGTTGAGCTAACATTTGTGAGAGCCAGGTCACTTGTGAAAATGAGCAGTATAGCTCAGTGGGCCTTACCTGGTAAAATAAAAAAATCATGATCTGCAACTGCCACCAGAGTCGATTGATTGGCACGTCGCGCATGGTGAGAGACCTGGCCAGCCTGAAAGAGTAGGCCAAGATACCCTTTACAAAGAGGGGCTGACCCCAGAGCTCTCTTAACTCAGCGGAGGCCCTTCTGCCGCTCGTGGCGTGAGCTACAAACTACAGGGCCAGCACCTTTGGCGTTCTTTTTTTATACCTATCTCCACAGCGGCCACCGTTCGTTGTTATCCGAAGCACATTCGCGACACCGTGGGGGGGGGGGGCACCCGCCAAGGGGGCCGTTCCACGTACAATACATTTTTAAACCCGCTTATTATTCCGCAAACATCCCGTGGTCCCGTGGGACCTGAGGGCACGCTACTATGGGAACAGGGCGGAGGGGCACCGGCCGGGGCGCCTCACCTCCACAGCCGTCGCTCTCGCACACGAGCCATCGCCGTGACGCGGAGTAATGTCACCCAGTCCTCTAGCATCCATTTTACTGTCATTCATTCATTTGCTTCGGATCCCTAGGACTTGGGCCGCCTCGTACGACGGTCCCGGAGATGCCAAGCGACGCTACGGACGCAGGTTCATGCGGAATGAAAAATGAACATGCTATCTATAGACAGAGATAAAGACAAAGATCCCCCGTGTAGCCTTAACAGTCAGTTTTTGGGACAAGTGCGTGATGCTGGACGGCCAGCACCACCAGAGTGCCAAACATTGCTCATCCTGCAGACAGACAGACGAGTCCCTGCCGCAGGACTGTGGAATTTCACCGCCCGTTTCTGGACCGACAACAGAAATGGGCACCGCTCACGTTGAGCACAGAGACACGCCACTGGCGTTAGCCGTGGGCGAGCGCAGCGCCGCTAACCACTCCGCAAACTGTCCCCCCCCTCCACCTTTAATTACTTACCGTTCACTCACAATCCGCCAAGACGGCACGTCATATTTTTTTGTTGCACGAAATTTGCACAAGGCATTTATTGATCTACTTTGCAATGCTGACCGTGTTCAATTAGACAACGTCTGGTATGCACCGGGGAGGCAGAGAAACACGCTTGCATCGTCGCTGTGCGAACGCCGAGGTCACCACCTATCGGATGCAGATTCCAAGTGTTCCCGTTACCGAGGGGCGGCGGGGGGGGGTTGAGACGTCTCGACGGGGCGTTCGCATTCTTGGCGGTGTTAATAACGCAACTCGGGCGATGACCTCGTGAACATCGGCCATCCCCAGGACGTTGTTATTCCATTAGCCCCGGGACTCCTCGTCGACAGCGCCCGCGGAGCTTTGCGGACAACGGCGTTTTTGGCGGCGCGGTTCGGATTCACGCTGCGTTGCGGAAAAACCGTGTCGACGTTGTGGCTTGGCGCGCGCACCCCGAAGTGTTTACCACGAACGCGCCGTACCGTCGTTGGACTTGGCAGATGGCACGCTCGGCACCTTGCTAACGATTTAACGAGGGAGCAACAACGGAGGGCATTCTGGATTGGCGTCACTTGAACAGCGCGAGGCTACCGCGACACAAAGGCGTTCCGCAGTTGGGCATTTACTGCCGGTGGGGGGTGACATTTCTCTTTCGGGTTGTACCCAATTTGAGCAATTTTGTGGGTAATTCAAATCTGGCAAATGTGGAGCGTGACACGAGCGCACGTGGCCTACTGTTGTTATTATAACTTTTTTTTTTTAAATAACAACACGGGATCTCTAATGTCCGCTGTGAAATGGACGGCAAGTATTTACAGTTAATACACTGGCAGTATTAACCAGGTCAGCCACTGGGTTCAAACTGCGAACATATGCAACAAATGGCGAATGCACTATACAGTTCGACCATACCCCCTCCCTCTTACAACCACCACGTAATTTTTTACAATGTATTTTTATCTGGTAGACATGCACTTGTTGGTTGGCAAAGGTGGGGAAAGTGTAGTTGCGGAACCACATAAATACAGTACAACAATGGATTGCGCTGCACTGTCCTGTGCTGCGTCGCCGGTAACAACCTGCCATGCATGGTGATCACCCATCCAAAGGGCACCATGTAAACATTGAGATGTTAACTCCCTCGCCTGGTATGCAGGAGATCGTGGGTTCGATCCTGACCATGACGACGCCTGTATATTTTGAGTTTGCGTGTTTTCCTCCTGATTGTGTGGATTATTCCCCGGGTCCTCCGGTTTTTCCCTCCACATTTAGAAACGTGTGTTTAGAGTATTTGTCTGCTATAAATGTCCACGTGACAAGCCACTTCTTTGAGCTACCATTTGTATGTATGTTGAAATTATTTTGCACGGCTGTAGCCGACCGTGTTAAGCGGAGGTATGGATTTGTGGTTAGGATTTGTGGTCAAGTCGGTTCTGAACAAAAGCCATATAGCTGAGTGGGCCTTACCTGGTAAAATAAACTTCGCTAGATAGAAATAGTAAAACACTATCCAGGCTCAATCCCGATTAAGATTCTGAGATCTGATGAAAATTGGTCGGTCACATGGTAGGCGATCGAGTCAGACATTCGGTGGACACGGGAGGGGATGCAAAAGACTCTGGGAGAGCATCGTTCGCAGGAATGAGTCATTAGGCGTCAGTCCCCCATGTAAACAAAGAGGATGTCAACAAAACTGTTGCGATGCGTGTACCGTTTCTCGCGCTAAGTTTCCCTCAACGAAAAACGATCTCGGAGTGGGCTGGCTGGGGGAGAGGGAGGCGGAGGGGGGCAATCACGTGGGCAAGACGAACGATAGCAATGATCCGTAACGAGAAGTAAAAGCAGGGGAACAATGATTATGTAAAAGCGACAAATTCTTCCCGCATAGTCGCCGTTACTCACCAGGATGATCAGAGCGACAGGCCCGAGGAAGCTCCAGATGAAATGGTTGTCTGTCCTGAGCCAGCACCTGAAGAGAACAGCCGCAGAGGAGTCAACGTAAACCCTGCCCATCAGCAGTTTTTTGTCCCCTCAACATCTAGAAACATGCGTTTAGATTATTTTGCTGCTAACAATTTCCACATGATAAGCCACTTTGTTGAGCTATCATTTGTGGCCGGTCGCTTCTGTAAAATAGCTAGTCTGGATAGTTAATCAAATGTTGCCAGATTTTCCCGATGTTATTAGCAACAGCATTCCCTATAAACTATTGGACCACTGTTCTAAGCACTTAAAATTACAGAATACCCAGAGCTCTCCAATGCGTGTTCAGGTTTACCGCGTGCTGTTTGGCATTTCACTCCACGTTCTGCGTGCTTACTCAGGAACTGAACTGCAGTTACCAAACAAGCTTACCAGCATAGAAGTTCGGTCATTGAAAATGATCCCAGCACATTGAGCCGAAACGTCGGGCGTCGTGCCGTACAACACACGAAGCACAATCCAAACATACTCCACAGAGCTACACGACAGCACAACCACCTAGGCCAAGGCGGTCGTTATCAGTGTAGACACTATGTGCCTGTAAAACAATCTACAAAAATATAAGCAGACTGAACAAAAATGTTCAAATTAAGGGACTGCATTGGCAGTATTGCATAAGCTTGAATAAAAAAAAACAATATCATCCATAATACAGTTTTTTTTGGGTTAGAGCGTGTAAATATATAAATGTGTCGTTAAACCCGCCACCACCCGACACAGTCAACTGGTGAGGGTTGTCACGTAAACAAAACGTGCTAATTCGTTACTAGTTCAGCACATCGGTGTGTTGGAGAGCCAAGCCACAACATTTACAATCTGAGTACGACGTTTCGCCAGTAATTACAAAAAATACAACACAGTCTAATGTTTAAGGGCAATGACTATTTTTGAGAGTAGAAAACATTTAGGTAAAATTAAATTTTACTTTGGAAATTAAATTTTTGACATTAATGACAAAGGTGACGAGACTCTCTTTTTAAATGAGTGCAAAAAAATAGCAATTTTAATTTTGCCGGCAGATGCCCTCCCATAAACCCCACGCTGATGTCTCTTTGCTTATTTGTTTTGCGTTTTTTTTGTTGACACGATTCTTTACGAGGGCGACTCTGAACTTGGCAAGCAGCTGCCGCGATGAGCGATTCTTTTGTTTGGGCTGTTGCCGCCACCACCGCCGCCACGTAAACCTCTTCCCAAAAAGGTCGCGCGCTCTCTCTCATAAAACCGCCAAATAAACGCGCTGTGATTTAGTTTCAGGCAGGCGAATTATGTGGCACGCCTGCTCAAATATTGACGAGGAGGAATAAAGGGTGAACATTCCAGAGTCCCGTTGAGATGAACCCCAATGAATGGGGAGTTAACTGCCGGGTAATGTTATGGGTGCTTAACAAGCGCGTCGTGTTATTTGAAACGATGTTGCCACATCAAAGACAACATTTTTAAAATTTCATATGGGCGTGAACATTGACGCAAAGTTTTATTTATTTCTTGTACCACTGCGGAGTTTCCACTAAAACGAGTAAGCTCATATTCAAGTAAACATTTTGTGGCGGAAAACTTAAAAGCGTAGCCCTGCTATAAGTTTGCTCTTGGCACTGCCGCAGGAAGGGCCTCCAATGGAGGGAGCTACCGAAAGTTTCTCGAGAACAAGGTATTTGGCCTACTCTTCCGCAGTAGTTAGATGGGTGGACTGGAGTCCGTAGATTGGCAGGTCGTGTGTGGCGGTGTATGGCAGGGAGCGTGTGCTTTATGAATCCGAAATAGAATAGAGCACAGCTGGTGCATCTGCCAGTCATCTGAATCAGTCAACTCATGGCGTCTGCTGAGTCTGTCCCCAGACGACCTGCCAGCGAGCCTTCGACACTTCACGTGGCCTCAAAGTGCACCTAGCCTGGCACAAGTGCCGGGTGATGTCACCGCCACTTAGGAGGGTACTCCCACCTCTTTCAATATATCTGGCCAGTGTGGATGAGTAGGCCAAAGACCCTCTAGAGTGGGTATCTAGAGCTCCCTCTAGTGAATGTCTTTATGCCAGAGATGGCATTGGTAATTGCAGGACTGCACCTTTACTTTCGCATTATATAAGAGCGTATAAAATATTAATTTAAAAATTCTGTTCTTGTGCTATTCGGGAAACAAATTGGATTGATGATAATAAAAAAATGTAATGCAGTCGCGCGTCAATGAATAATCCATGAGCATGCTCTGGCCCATTCACTTCGGCGTTCAAGTCGAGTGTGCGGCACGGGGTGGTGCCATCACAGGTGACACCGGCCACTGGACGGTGCCTGAGTCTTGGCTGCCTAACATCATCTATATTAATGAGATCACCACATATCTAGTCTGCATTAATATTAATCATGTCGTGCGCCCAGGACTCAGAGCGCCAGGCGAGGACATCTATTATCCCTCGGATATCAGTGGGAGCATCCCAAACGACTCGACGTGCCAAACACAAACCAACTGACTGAATTGTCAAGAGAACCATCCGGCGTCGGCGTGCGCCAACTTTGTTTTTCAGACAGAAGTCAAACAACAAACTGGATATACATATCAGTGGCTATTGCAAGAACACAGCAACACTGTGATAGGGTGGCACTGGCTGCAGAATTGTTGAAATGTGTATGACTGTACGCAGGCGGTTGTATCCGTATATTCGCCGGGTCCTCTGGTTTTCCCCTCCACATTCAGATTGAACATCACGCGTTTAGAGTATTTCGCTGCTATAAATATCCACATGATAAGCCAATGTGTTGGGCTATCATTTGTGGTCTCCGCTGAAAAATAACTATATAGCTCAGTGGGCCTAACCTGGTGAAATGAAAATAGTTTATAGTTACTTTGATAGTGTGTCGCTCGGCACGATGTCCGACGTTTCGCTCCGCATGCCGGCTAAAGCCATATACACGCATCGGAGAGCCACTTCAGAGTAGGGCAGGGTCACGACACTCACACTTTGGCGGTGCCGTAGCTTGTGTAGTCGATGGCGGTGGATATGCCCACCACGGCGGCGGGCAGGCCGTAGCCGAAGAGGTAGAAGTATTTGCGGCGAGAGTACTCGCTCTCAAACACCTCGACGAGCATGAGGTAGAGCTGCACTCCCTCCAGGCACATCCACGCGAATGCCGCCAGGAAGAAGAAGTGCAGCAGCCCAGCGAACACCGAGCACACGATCTGCCGGAGGAACGACCCGCAAAGCCCCGCGGTGAACTACTACCGAGTCGCGTGCCCGCCGGGACCATGTGCAGCGTACTGAGTAAGGGTTAATGCGACCACATTTTCCGGGAGGCTCAAGCAAGAACACGTGGCGAGCCGTCAGATTTTTTTCTACGCAGCCACACGGAGCGTCCTCTCCTTTCTCTCCAACGTTCGCCCTAAGCACTGCTCAAAGACGCCACCTACTCCCTTGCCAACCATAAAGACAAAGGTTCCCCGCATAGCCTTAACACACTGTAGGGACAAGTGCTGTTAGCGAGAAGCACTTATGAAGGCGGGAACGGCACACGACAGGGTGGGTGGCAAGCACCATGCCAGACCGCCTTTGTCTCCCCAGCGGCGATGTTTGCACATCGCATCAAGTAATAATTTGAGGCTGAGTCGACCTAGAGAGGCCCAGAACCGATTCAGATAATCGTCACCGGTGTTGGCCGTGAGCGGGAATCGAACTGGGGTCGCCGGGTTCGTAGCGCAGCGCATGTCAACCGCGACGCCACCACTCCCCGCTAACCCAGCCGGCTTCCCCAGTCGCCTTGCCCTCTGCTTGGAAAGCCCTGTGCACTGTGGAAAGAGCTCCACCCACTTTCCCGGTAGCCGCACCCTTCGCCCGCGTCATGAATCCAGAACGTTTTAAATTAGTGTGGGGGGGGGGGGGGGGTGAGGGGTTAGGGGGGGTGAGGAGCGGTGAGGGGGAACGCATTCCCAAACTTCACAAATGCTTAGGGTGCACCGGGACAGATTTTGTGAAACCACCAGGACTGTCCCTACAAAAATCGAAGCGGCTCCGGTTGGATGGGCGCGAGCGCGTTCGTACCGTGTACTGCGTTTTGTCAATGCCAAGCAGGAAGAGCATCTCGGCCAGGAAGAGGTTGATGCACAGGTTCTTGTGGATGGTGTTGCGGTCGCTCTGCAGGCCGCGGAAGAAGCAGAACGTGAAGATGGCCATGGCGAGGCAGAGCAGCGACACGAGGATCCCCACCCAAGTGATCACCAGGAGCAGCAGCTCGTGGGCCTTGTCTCCGTACTGCGCGGGTGGGGAAAGAGCGGCACGCGGGCAAACGGACGTCGTCATTTGGCGAAATGCAGCACGCGGACCATTGGTCACGACGCTGGTGGTGGAGGCAGAAGCAGAAACACAACTCGATGCAGGTGAGAAGCCGGTTTAATCACCGGTGGCGGTCTGGATTTCAAAACAGGAACTCGGTGGCCCTGGGTCAGCAATCTGGCCTCTGAGTCAGCCAGCCAGCTGATGCAGGCACCACCGTTATAAGCAAGTCAGTTCGGGCAGCACAAACCAACTCATGCACGGTTTCCTCGGTACCAGAGAGAAACATTCCGTAAGGAAATACAATTCCCGAGCTGCTAGAAGTTGTGGAGGTACAGTTTCAGAAAAGGTGGTTGATATGAAGATTCTTTACAAAAATATGTTTACTTTTAGCTATTATTCAATTAATTCTTAAACATGCATCGGTGACAATCCGAGTACTGAATACTGCTGAGAAAACAAAAACAACTGGGTATCTAAACTTTAGAAAATGTTCTAATTTATTTAAGTGCTTTTGAATATATATAAAAACTTACTTCTATTTGATATTTCACTTTCAATTATAGTTGAGGACTTGAATGTACAAAAAATGAAAATGATTTTGAAAAATAATCTATTGGTCTGACGAAGCAAAAAAAGTCTACTTTAAAAAAATATATTTTAGGATCATTCAGAGCACCCGAGGCAGTGCCCTAAGCAAACCGGCTACATGACAGCGGTTGTGCACCCACCACGACTTTGTAAAGCGTAACTGCACCACGAAGCTGAACTTAAGAACAGAAGCAACAACGCGATGCGCATCAGGAAGAAGTCTTATAATCAGCGCCTGCTAATACCTGCCATCACGCATTGTTCAACAACCAACACGCTCATTAACGAAGAAAAGAGAAACAAAAAATAAAAAGTTGTGCAACGAAGCACGGAGAGATGCATGCTGGGAATTATTAGGTCGAGAGGCCAGACAGAGGACCGCGAGGATTGGAGAACCTAAGCAGGTTGAAGGCGCAATGCAAACGATGAAGGTGGGTAGGCGGGCTTGAGCAGGACACATCTTGGCTGGAAGAGATGACAGCCAATGGTGAAGAAGAGTGATCGAGTGCCAGCCAAGGAATTGAATGTGTCCGAGAGGATTCATACTGAGGAGATGGAGTGATGTAATCAGTTCGAGTGCGGGTGCTCGGTGCACTGATCCATCACAGAATATTGAGAGATGGCGATGGCTTGGAGAGGTCTTTGTCCAGCAGTAGATAGATAATGGCTGATAATGATGAATTGTAGCTGACGCATAACAAAAAACATATCAAAGGGTATTTCTGATTAAATGAGCTTTGGGCTGTGCCAATATTCTCGCGCAGTAATAAGCCGATGGTGAAATTGTCCACATTTCTATGGCAAAGAGCAATTTGGAAAAATGGAAATGCATAACCAATGCCAAGATGGTAGATTTTTCTGGCCAACAAAATGGGTCTTCTCCGTAGCCTACCAAACATTTTGATTCATGTTCCATCAAAATTGGTTCAGGATTACGGCCGTTAGAGTGATGCCAGACAGACGGGAATCGTGATTTCAATGCCTTCATTAATTTTAATGAAAAGGCTAAAGTGCTGTGGATTTCAACTCAAAATTACAAAATTTCGCTGCTCAAGCGAGCAATTAAGCAGTGCTAATCTCTGTCGGGAGTGCTGTTGCAATTTTTAAAAACTCCACATTTGTATGGTGGGGGCCAATCTATCTTTAAGGTCACCATTGTTGACTGATGGCCTGAATTTGAACCCGGAGGGGAATTTGAACCTGCAAGCCTCTCGCGACGGCATAGTAACCACCCAGCGAAATGCCATCTTTGCTCTGTGTTTCAAAATGTCAAAAATCGCAAGCGTGTAGCTGAAGAAACACAGGGACACTACGTGCGACAGCGTGCACGTGACGTTACGAAAGGCAGACGTTTCAACACGAGGGAAAGGTCAGGACACGCAGTGCGCGCGGATACTCGAGCGCGATTTTTTTATTTATTTTTTATTTTTTTCACCGGCTAAGGCCCACTGAGAGCTACATAGCTATTTTTCAGAAGCAACCTGGTTATCACAAATGATAGCTCGACGAAGTGGCTTATCGTGTCGAAATGTATGGCAGCAGCCAAATAGCCTAAATACATGATGATTCTAAATGTGGATGGAAAAACCGGAGCACCCGAAGAAAAATCCACGCGACCATGCAAACTCCAAATATACGGGTGTCAGGGTCGGGATCGAAGCCACGACCTCCTGTATACCAGGTGAGGTAATTGACATCTCCCCACCGTGAACACAACACCAGGATGCAGAGCCAAGACGAATGTACTAATTATGGAGAACCAAAGTGACACAAATAAATTAGGCGAGGCCAATCCGTAGGAGATGAAGTGGCGATCTGCAAGCACGATGATGGGGGAGTCGGGCGGAGAGGGAAAGCGGTATCGCCAGTAACAGGTGTCGGTTTTCAATGAGCGCAATAGAAATGCCATCACATCCCACCCCATCAGTCACCTTGAGGGCCCTGCCCAGAATTATTACATTAGGCTGTGCAGAATGTCAGCTTATTGATGTATTGATGCAACAGTTCCTGGCACAATCTCAGGGCTCATAAAGACAGATGTGTCTTAACCGTCCATTTATCATGTTTACGCTGTGAATCACCTATCAGGCATGGGTATCGCGAGGGTTTGCAGTTGGATGCGCAAGAGGCCCGTGACGGCACGTGTGTACTGTGCAAGATGGAAGGTGCGATAACAATCAAGCAGCGGCCTTTTAAATAATGTATTAAAGGCCGGACCCATCTTCGGAGTAAAACATATTTATATACTCGTTTGCGGTAGTTATCGCACTTTTCATTCATCAAGCGGAAAGAGAGAAGAGTAATATTTATGAAGCATTACGCTTAACTTTATATGAAATACACTGTCACGTAAATCTTCTTCCCTTGTTCACAAATGCTACGGTGGAATTGAATGAGACGGGAGAAACATACGTTTTACGGCATGGTATACATCCTTGTAAAAGTGCATAACATATCGGGAGGGACGATAATAGATTGATGGGATGTAATGGAATGACGGGGGACGGAAGAGAAACTGGGCAGAGGTTTCGTGGCGACAATCCTCGACTCCTCTCCTATTCCAGGTTCAACAATATCAGACTCCATTTCGACTCTACGTGGGTGCCCCTTTGCTTTATTATCCCCAAGACGACCTCCACCGTGTCCCCTACCCCTTTTGGTAGCTGTGTGTTCAATTAAATAGCCCATTTGCTCAGCCTTAGCTTACACGTGCTCTGATTTAAAAAGGTCCCTCTATCTAGTCTGCACTGGCTGTGTAGTGTGTGCTCTGCAATTGTGCAGTCCACAAGTGAGAGTTCACGCTTGAGCAGCAAGCCTTTGCGGGAGTGTGCACACAAAGACAAAGATCCCCCCGTTAGAGCCTTGGCAGACTCGGAGCGAGCGCTGTTAGCGAGCGCCTATGAAGGCCTGCACGGCACACGAAGGGGTGGGTGGCCAGCACCACACAGGGCCGCCTTTGTCTCCCCATTGTGGATGTTTAAACACTGCACCATGTACTAATTTGAGGCTGAGTCGACCTAGGGGAGGCCCGAGACCGGTTAAGATAATCGTCACTGGCGGTGTCCTTGAACGGGATTCGAACTCCGGTTACGGGGCTGTAGCATAGCATGCTCACCACTACACTACCGTTCCCCACATTGATGCAATGTGTGTGTATACACACACACCCATACGTTTGGTGCTCACGGTCCCTGGTATTCGTAGGCTCTTTGTGTGAAGACAGACAGAGGGAGGGGAGGGAGGGAGATTACGTCTTCGATTTTTTTTACTTTGTATATATGTAGAACTTCTTTCGCACCATACATAGCCAACCGTGCTAATAGGAGGTGTGGAGGAAGGACAACAAACTAAACACAAAAAGCAGTTCTAAACAAATGAGTTTGTCAATGTAGATTGAAAAGTGCATAACTCCAGTGGCTTCCCAATATCGGAAGGAAGAGCGTTCCAGACGGCCGCAGAAGCGCATCTGAAAACGCACGATGCACCACCATTGGTTGGCGTGACCTACGGTCGGGAGACCGGTTTCTCCGTCGCACGACCAGTGTTGACATTTCACAACGCATTCGCCCTTCGTATCGTCTCCAGTGGGCTGAGGTGAACGCCCGATTGTGCCTCTGGACTCGTGATCTTCCGAGTAAGTTTCGTGCTCTCCTCACTAAGCCGTAGCACGCTGATCCAGTCATTTTTTTTTTGCTTCTTATTTATTATAAAATCACACTTAATAACTCCTCCGTGGGGGTTTTACACTTTTTAAGCCAACTTAATGGGCTCATTTGGCAAGCAGAGTCCAGAGAGCGGCAGCAGAGCCGTTAATGAAGTGAAGGGAGCACACAAGCAGACATCCTTCTGTCTCGCCCACCCGGAATACTGATGACTCACTCGCCTCTCATCCCCCGCTTTGGAGGAAAACATGCAATGGATAAGGGCCACGGCCCGAAACATCGCCAATTAAATATGTGTCGGTTTAACACGCAAAGCTTTCGCGCCCAGAATTATTCATGAGAAAGGTTTTTGGGTTAGATCACATTCATAATAACCCAAAAACATTTATTATGAATAAATATTTTGTCCTTTTATTAAGGCCGCGGTGTTATTAATGAATGTGATGAGTTTGTTTTGCTACCTGTGCCTGTGGACTGCTGACATCGCAGCACCATCATCATCAAATGATGAGTTGAAGTTTGGTGGCAAAGGAAGGTGGATCTCACAAACCCACAGGTTGCGCTGCCAGACGGCCGGGTGAAGCGAGTACAGCAAGCGGGTCGGTTCTTGCTGTGCGGGGCTTTGACTGCCATCCCCCTGACATGCACACCACCGATTAGCACGGTTGGGTATGTTCACAGCATGTGTGTATGTATGTTGAACTTCTTTCACGCTGTACGTAGCCAACCGTGCTAAATTCAACATACAAATGTGTGTGGTTCATTTTGTCAGGGCATTCGATTTGCCCCCTCCCACGCTGAGCAAATCACCCGTTGACACTCATTGACATCGAACGGGCTACACGTCCCAATGATGGACACTCCCGCAGAACAATATTCATACTCAATGAATCTTACCTGGATAACAAAACAAATATGCTCACTGGCAATTAACTAATATCTACATAGACATGGAATAATCAATTCAAAGTGTAATAATACAGCAATCTTTTATTTCTCCAGAAAAAGGTCTCACCGAGTCTCAATTATAATTTTTCATGAGGGTCCTGCATTGGGATGTTTGGCCATTTCGTTTTTTTAAATAGAATGTGTAACTTCACCCACCACGCTTACACGGGGATAGGTACCCGCAGCTCCGCAACGGACTTCTATCTCCTGGCCACCTTATATCAGCCGAGCGGCTTCAGAAGTTTCACAAACTAGCGTACGTGATCAAGCTACCTCTCTCTCCAAAATGCTGGGGTACTCCTGGCTTTGAGACTAACGCATAGACACAAAGAGCATCGTGGGACGGCACACACGTGGTGGTGGAGGAGGCATTGGCATTTTCCTGGCATGGGTTAATCTCTCCAAACAATGACAATTCCTGTCACGTATGGCATTTTATACCAACTCATACGTCCATGTGTACAGGTCTCATAGTCAGAGCGAGCAGCCTTGGGGGGGAAGCCTCCACTGAATTCCTGAGGTTCTCATCGTGGTCCGCCTGTTCGACTTCCACTCGAACAGGCGGTGACCACGTCTGCCGAGGGTGCTCTGGTTACTTGGTTCGGTGTGCACCATTGTTTTCAGGGCAGGTCTCATCCAGGGTGGCTCAATGGTTAGGTTGGCGATTAAACATTTATTGGGAACGTCGCCGTTTTCCCAAAGCGCTCGCTTTGAATCAACGATGCTGGTGCTCATTTTAAATTAAACAAAAACTATTTATTTTTATTTTATCAGGAAAGGCCGACTGAGTTATATAGCTCTTTTCAGAAGCGACCTAGCTATCACAAATGATAGGTCAACGAACGAAGTGGCTTATCATGTGGAGATTTATGGCAGCAGCCCAATAGCCTAAATACATGTTGATTCTAAACGAGGAGGGAAAAACCAGCGGACCCGGAGAAAAATCCACGCGACCACCGGGAGAACATGCAAACTTCAAATATACAGCAGGCGTCAGAGTCGAGATGGAACCCACGACGTCCTGGAGAGTTAACATCTGGCCACCGTGGCTTTACCAGGTGGAGAGATGATGGGTGGACGTACCTCGATGTCACGGCGCGCCATGAGCACCGCGAAGTTGGTCAGGTGGTTGCAAGCGCAGGTCGTGTGGGAGGCGTTGGTGAACAGCAGTTTGCAGCCGTGGCTCGACCAGTGGCCCAGCATCGTGTGCGACGAATAGTTCCAGAAGGAACAGTTGGGGTTGAAGTTTCCATCGGACTGAAAATCACGACAACATTCCCGCAACCGGTTATCTATGCGACAGTATCACCATCATTACCATCATTACCATCATTACCATCACGCTTGATCAATCAACTGCTGGACAGAGGCCTCCTCCCTAGTTTCTCGTGGTCCTCCAATGCAAAATAAATAAATATATGAAAAATACGTTTAAGGAAAAGAAACTGTCAAATGTTAAACATTGCTGTTCAGCTAAATGATTACGGCTCGTCGATGAATTTCATAAACGAGTGTTCAGCATGTTACAAACATGGGCATGAGGCTTTCCACAATGTGCCCTTAACTCGCAGAGTGTGTTTTACAAATGTGGATGCAACGCAATTGTCACTGTTTTTACAATCCATCTTTATGACTGCAAATCCTCAGAGAATTCGTCGCGTATCATGTGGACGTTTTGTAAAATAAATTTGAAGACTCTCAACAGTCCAGGGTAAAACTCCATAAAAACAAATGTGCTAAGAAAGCCCGTTCATTATAGACGGGGACTTCAATGCTGAAGTTCAACGTGCAAAGGAAAATGTGTCGGCGTGTAATGC
Organism: Lampetra fluviatilis; assembly: GCF_964198595.1. NCBI lineage: Eukaryota > Metazoa > Chordata > Hyperoartia > Petromyzontiformes > Petromyzontidae > Lampetra > Lampetra fluviatilis. Next base: position 5,331,660 of record NC_136320.1, on the reverse strand, counting down.
GTTGCCGTAAGCAGTGCACATTCCTAAATCACCAACAGGCACGATAGTCGCCGCAAGCGCAATTCATTACGAGCAAAACTTTCAGTCCCATAAAAAAATGAGATATGCCGAAATTTAATCAGTTAGTCTACATGTCCGTATTCATAACGCTGTCAAATTACGCTATGCCAGCTTAAATCACACCGTTGCCGTAGAACGCTTCACTTGATTACCGCGACAATAGCCACCATCCGCGCATGCAAACACGGAGGGTGGGGGGGGGGGCTACGTTAACGAGTTGGCACATTTCAGAGCCAGAGTTGCAGCCACTACGTCTGCAAATTTGCGCGCATTATAAATTGAACTATCATTATTATACAACGCGACACACACCGCTGGTGCAGTAACGCAGCACAATATAACTAAATATATGCAGAGTCTACATGCTAACCGCATCTCAAGGCGTTGTGCACACCCACAGCTTCGGTAACGCGTTCCAACGTTGTGTTCTGTCTCCACCCCTTCAGGCTCCATGGTCCCCAGTCACGACCACGTGACCCACACATGCAGTTCTACTGAGTTGGTGGCTTTGGCTGAGACCGAGGGCGTTCGTAGATGCGCCGCACATATCCTTGCGTTGTTCACCCTGTGCGACCGTCCTCATCGGTGTTTAATTAGCGACAGTAACCTCGCACGATGTGAGATGTGGTCAGATGACGTCATGTGAAATGACGTCATCATCTTGGCAGGCAAAGCAAATGTACTTTTGCACTGGGCTTTTGGTGTTATGGGTAAACCCTTCATCATTGTCACCCAATATTACATGCAGACAGATGGATAGAACCGATGCATTCATGCTTTCAACCTAATTATTATGAAACTTGTTTATTGATTACCAATACACTTTTTTAGGAAGGTTCTGCCAAGTGTTTCACAGCAGGGGGCAATGTTACTGCTATGTGTAATCATTATTGTGTTATTTGAGGGTACATTTTCAGCGTTGGGATGTTTTTGGCGATACCAGTGAGATTCTATGGGGGTTTTTTGTTAGTTAGAAATCAGAGGAAACTGGAGAACCCAGAGTAGACCCATGCAGAACACGAACCCAGACGCTTCTTGCTGCCGTGTTGGGAAGCATTGAAAATAGTTGATTCTTCGACTAAATCGTGACCCTTGAATTACAACAACTTTTCGAGGTTGTGCATATGGCCACAATTATACACAAAGCACAGATTGTCGATGTATTGATGTTCATGATCATTTGCAAAGTTTTTTTAAAAACCAGACTTTTTCATATGCCCCTGTCTATCCATGAAACGTATCCGATATTCCCACACCATATCTGTATGTCACTGACAAACTAAAGGCACAGGTCCATTACACAAACGCTTCCTATTTACCAACCTGACCCAACATTCACATTGCTCGCTCCTTCTGAAAGGGTCACGTAATTCTTTCACCATTCTCTTCATCAACACAGGGCTGAGGATATCAGCGGACGCATTTTGGTTACTTTACCGTTTATGAAAATGGACGTTGATAATTGAACTCACTAATTATATTTCGAGTTGGTGCTATGGAAATAAAACACACTTCAAAGCAAATTAAACGCGGTGTTATCTTAAAGCATAATCATGTTCCTGGTTGGGTCTGTTCTAATATAAAAGTAGAGCACCTTTTTTTGCTATTTTTAGAGCGGCAATCGGCTCTGCCAGGATCCTGGGTTTTATCACGATGACGTTCCTGCTGGTTCAACGATAAATGCTGTGGAACTTGAAATGTGTGAAGATCTTCGTTGTGATTAAGAAAATCAGCAGTGAGAATCTTCTCATTAAAAATCCATCTGTCACCAATTGGCGGTGCCAATGCAAGCGAGCGGTGGGTGGGTGGGTGGGGTGGGAGCACATCTTTTAAAATTATTTCGCACGATTCCTCATCGCTTTGAAAGTTTTGTGCAACGGCAGGCGGTACATAATAACCTGTAATGTTTTATAATTTGAATTGCAATTAAATAAAACATTTTGACAGCTTTACATCTTCATACTCACGAGTAGGATAAATCACATTCAGGGATGGGTTGTCATGTGATTCGAGCCTTCGTCTCACATTGAGAAGGTTGACTCTGCTCGCAATTTCTCGTTGTCCGATGTAGAGTTTGAGTCCCCATCATCAAATGTGGAATGTCCACTGTTGGCTGGCTCTCGGCCACCAATCGTGATTCTCTCCTGCCCACGTGTGCACCGGAGTCGATGGGCAGACGTCAAAGTGAATGTGGATGCGCGTTCGCCACCTGTCGCAGGATTTCACCGTTTGAGCCCCACACGCAGTGCGTGAGGCACAAGTAGACGCCCCCCCCCCCCCGCTTCACAGCGGACGTGAAAGACCTCGCTACGCGAGCTGTATTTAAAAACGCGCTAATCACTCGATTGGGAAAACACGTGGCAAGATCACCCCCCAACCGCGAAAAGAGCGCACGCCGCGTTTGTGAAACGTCGCGCCTTCGCGAAGAGCCTTCCGCTAAAAGAACGGCGCCAAACACCGACCACGCCGAAGCTCTGCGGGGGAGGGCCCCCCCCGGGAGGGCCCCCCCCCCCCCAACCCCTCCTCACCTGGTTGTGGCGCAGCGTGAAGACGACGGGCTCGCTGAGGAAGACGCGGTTCAGCTCCTTGTTGATGGAGGCCGAGATGATGCGCGAGCTCACCGCCAGCGAGTGGTTCTGGCCCGTCGCGTTGTTCAGTGCGTTCCCCACTGTGGCGTTCTCCGTGCTCAGGAAGGGAGCCAGCTTGTCGTACAGAGTGAACACCAGCTTCGTCACGCCTGCAGAGACCCAGCGCACGCAAACCTTGTGTCGCCCAGCGTTTCGTTTTCCCGCAATATGACGTTCGCGGGACGGATCGTTAAAGATGCAGGAGCTGTCAAAAATTCACGTCGGCACAAATGCACCTGTTGCCCCACCACCAATGTCACCACCGCCACCGTTGGGAATGCGTGGGCAGAGAAGGCCCGTGGTGCCAACCGGAGTGGTCCACGTTTCACCGCGTTTTAGTGCAGGCCTCATAAGCAAGGTCAGGTGGGTAACACGACAGCTGTGACAGTGTCTCGTGACACCGCCAGCAAAAGTAATTATCCTCAAGCGACCAGTGTCGAGAAAAACCCCTGTTGCTGCTTCTGCTTCTGACAGCGATGAGTTTCAGTCGAGACGAAATATTAATGACAGTGTCATCTGGAATCGGCAGTTTTGGAAAATATATTGTGATGCGGGATGAGAAAGTAAGGTGCAATAAACAGAGCAGAGGTGTCATGCAATCACAAGCACATGCACGGCTGCATTGTTCCTTTCGTCGACGTGTTTATGCCACGAAAATGCGACCCAAAAATAAATATCTGTTACTTTGTACGAACATATCTAGGATTTATATCTGCCTGAAATTCAAGTGACGGCCATGCGCATTTCATTTGTACTCCTACAATGCCCTCTTAGTTCCGTAACGCCCTATCAGCTCCCTCCGATGTGCGATCGCGTTGTACCACGTGTTTCTCGTCACCATGCCCCAACCTTTTGTTCCAGCATGGCGTGACGTCTGAAGTTTTTCTCGACGCACTGGGGGCAAAACTTTGGTTATTGCGTCGACGAATTTTGCGGTGCAAAACACGAAAACCGCAACGGGCGAGCGAATCGGCACGAACGCAAAACCCTACGCAGGAGCAGTCTCCTATCGCCTCCATTCACGAGGTGGGATCTCTGCGGCCGTGGCAAGATGCGGTGCAACGTGGCAGCTGCTCCACGGTCCTCCACGGAGCTCAGCGCAAGGAGGGGAATGTGAAAACCGACTTCTGCTCGTACATTAACCGGCATTTGTGACGTGAATTTGTAGTTATAAAAAAAAAAACGAGGACAAGGTGCAGCCATGCAATTACTCGTTGATGACACTCCGGGCAGAAGGGGTCTCCCCCACTAGTGGTGGCTTAAGAGAACCCCTACGGAGGGTGTTTCCACCTATTCTGCCACACTGGCCAGGCATCTTGTAAGAGGTCGCAGTTAGCCCCACGTTACCCCACCACCACGCAAGACCTGCCGATCGACTAACTGTGGTGTAATGGCCAAAGCAGTGCGTCGCCAACTGAGCAGATTTAAATTCCTGCATTGTCACAAATCAATGTTCGTTTTGATGTAATACAACGGCACCTAATTGTTTTCTGGGTCGTGTGCCTCTTTTAATCTAAGATGCACAATGTGAAGGAAACAACATGTTTACGGAGCTGTCCACGTTGCACACAAACGCCCTTTGTTCCAATGATTGGCTGTCACGCGCTGCCTACATCGGTACAATTCTTCCCAACGTATGCAGACCTAGCGGCACAGTGTTGGTCCCGCGACCTGCCGGCCATATGCTGTGTAAATCGGGGGGTGGGGGGGGGGAACATGACCATAATGGTTTAATAAAATATTAATTTCCTTTTATGCCACGAACAAATTGTGTTTGGAGTCCGTGATTGCCGAGTGGATAACAGCAGGAATGACTCGCAAAGGGCAGCCGAGAGAGCATTACCTATGCATCACCCACATTCCCCAAAAATATATTGTGCAGGCAATGTTGACGGACCATATTCAGGAAAATATAATGGTCCGACGTTTACGTGTCGGAATAGAAAACACGTTCTACATTGCAGCCGTTTCACTCTTTAACAAATGTTAAAGCCCAGCTCCCGTCATACAACATAAATCTTTGTTTTAAGCGTCAATCAATGCCGAACAGATATTGCGTGATGCTCAGATATTTTTTTTCATATTTTTCTTGAGAAGTCCAATTTTGTTAACATGCAATGAAAAATGCCGTGTAAAACAAGACGATAATGACGACGATTCTATAAGTAAGTTTACATTGCAACGGCTCTGAAAATGAGATTGATAATATTAATCGTGTTAACTTTAATATAGCGTTCTCATTTATGCAAATTGCATCTCTCACAACTGTTGAGGAACCACAAAGCCCAAGCGCTGCAAGTCCGCTATATACTAAGATGTGTACAGCAAATTAATGGAGTGCTTATATATGATGTTAATATACTGCAAGTCTATTTACAATGGAAAAACCCTATGATGTTGATGATTGCAGAAGAATGTTTGTCATATTTTTTATGCAGTCGATGAGTGTGGTGATTTTGAGAGCCTGCAATATTGCGTGCAAGAGACAACCCATCCTTTTTCATTCTCGAAGCAATTAAGCAATTATGCACTAGATTTCCGATTACGAACACCCTCATGGACATTTAACTCGAATGCAAAGGGAAACAAAGCGACCGTTAAGAAGGTAAACAAAAAAAATCCTACCGAGTCTAAATGTCTCCACGCTCAAATGAGCAAATACAATTCAACGTCATTTAGCTTCGCCAAATGTCAGAGAGATTAGTGAGCGATGTTATGCAGGTGAGTTTGTAACCAACCCCCCCCCACCCCCTTTTCTTCATCCACCCCCCACCTGGGAGGCTGCCGTGGGGGGTGGGGGGCGGTGGTGGGGGGGGGGGTCAGTGGTGGGGAGGGGGGTCCGGACGCACCGTTGCGGCTGTTCTGCTTGATGGTGTTGGCGGAGAGAACGATGGAGTCACCGTCCTGGCCTCCCGCCGGGAAGGAGTAGTCCCGCAGAGAGCCCTCCGTGTTGAGCACCAAGATGGAGAGCACTGCAGAGTCGTGCGGGGAACGGGACCGGCGCACCGTGACAATGAGCAGCGGCAGCAGATGAATGGTGAGGTGAGTGAGGTGAGTGAGGTGAGTGCGGTGAGTGAGGTGAGTGAGGTGAGTGAGGTGAGCGAGGTGAGTGCGGTGAGTGAGGTGAGTGAGGTGAGTGAGGTGAGTGCGGTGAGTGCGGTGAGTGAGGTGAGTGTGGTGAGTGAGGTGAGTGAGGTGAGTGAGGTGAGTGAGGTGAGCGAGGTGAGTGAGGTGAGTGAGGTGAGTGAGGTGAGTGAGGTGAGCGAGGTGAGTGAGGTGAGTGAGGTGAGTGGGGTGAGTGAGGTGTGCGAGGTGAGTGCGGTGAGTGCGGTGAGTGAGGTGAGTGAGGTGAGTGAGGTGAGTGAGGTGAGCGAGGTGAGTGAGGTGAGTGAGGTGAGCGAGGTGAGCGAGGTGAGTGAGGTGAGTGAGGTGAGTGAGGTGAGTGAGGTGAGCGAGGTGAGTGAGGTGAGTGAGGTGAGTGGGGTGAGTGAGGTGTGCGAGGTGTGCGAGGTGAGTGAGGTGAGTGAGGTGAGTGAGGTGAGCGAGGTGAGTGAGGTGAGTGAGGTGAGCGAGGTGAGTGAGGTGAGTGAGGTGAGTGCGGTGAGTGAGGTGAGTGAGGTGAGCGAGGTGAGTGCGGTGAGTGCGGTGAGTGAGGTGAGTGAGGTGAGCGAGGTGAGTGCGGTGAGTGAGGTGAGTGAGGTGAGCGAGGTGAGTGCGGTGAGTGCGGTGAGTGAGGTGAGTGAGGTGAGCGAGGTGAGTGCGGTGAGTGAGGTGAGTGAGGTGAGTGAGGTGAGCGAGGTGAGTGCGGTGAGTGAGGTGAGTGAGGTGAGCGAGGTGAGTGCGGTGAGTGCGGTGAGTGAGGTGAGTGAGGTGAGCGAGGTGAGTGAGGTGAGTGAGGTGAGCGAGGTGAGCGAGGTGAGTGCGGTGAGTGAGGTGAGTGAGGTGAGCGAGGTGAGCGAGGTGAGTGAGGTGAGTGAGGTGAGCGAGGTGAGCGAGGTGAGTGAGGTGAGTGAGGTGAGTGCGGTGAGTGAGGTGAGTGAGGTGAGTGAGGTGAGTGAGGTGAGTGCGGTGAGTGAGGTGAGTGAGGTGAGTGAGGTGAGCGAGGTGAGTGAGGTGAGTGAGGTGAGTGAGGTGAGTGAGGTGAGTGCGGTGAGTGAGGTGTGCGAGGTGAGTGAGGTGAGTGCGGTGAGTGCGGTGAGTGAGGTGAGTGAGGTGAGTGCGGTGAGTGAGGTGAGTGAGGTGAGTGAGGTGAGCGAGGTGAGTGAGGTGAGTGAGGTGAGTGAGGTGAGTGCGGTGAGTGAGGTGTGCGAGGTGAGTGAGGTGAGTGCGGTGAGTGAGGTGAGTGCGGTGAGTGAGGTGAGTGAGGTGAGTGAGGTGAGTGCGGTGAGTGAGGTGAGTGAGGTGAGCGAGGTGAGTGAGGTGAGTGAGGTGAGTGAGGTGAGTGAGGTGAGTGCGGTGAGTGAGGTGTGCGAGGTGAGTGAGGTGAGTGCGGTGAGTGAGGTGAGTGCGGTGAGTGAGGTGAGTGAGGTGAGTGAGGTGAGCGAGGTGAGTGAGGTGAGTGAGGTGAGTGCGGTGAGTGAGGTGAGTGAGGTGAATGAGGTAAGTGAGGTGAGTGCGGTGAGTGAGGTGAGTGAGGTGAGTGAGGTGAGTGAGGTGAGTGAGGTGAGTGCGGTGAGTGAGGTGAGTGAGGTGAGTGCGGTGAGGTGAGTGAGGTGAGTGAGGTGAGTGAGGTGAGTGCGGTGAGTGAGGTGAGTGAGGTGAGCGAGGTGAGTGAGGTGAGTGAGGTGAGCGAGGTGAGCGAGGTGAGCGAGGTGAGCGAGGTGAGTGAGGTGAGTGAGGTGAGTGGGGTGAGTGAGGTGAGTGAGGTGAGTGAGGTGAGTGAGGTGAGTGCGGTGAGTGAGGTGAGTGAGGTGAGCGAGGTGAGTGAGGTGAGTGAGGTGAGTGAGGTGAGTGAGGTGAGTGAGGTGAGTGGGGTGAGTGAGGTAAGTGAGGTGAGTGCGGTGAGTGAGGTGAGTGAGGTGTGCGAGGTGAGTGAGGTGAGTGAGGTGAGTGCGGTGAGTGAGGTGAGTGAGGTGAGCGAGGTGAGTGAGGTGAGCGAGGTGAGTGAGGTGAGTGCGGTGAGTGAGGTGAGTGAGGTGAGTGAGATGCGTAAACAGCCGCACAGGGTATGGTCAACAGCAGCGGACACACGGTGAGGTGAGCGGTCGCACAGCGATATGCACATTGGGAATTTACGGATATCACAGTGGTCCGTCGACGCTGCCCCAACCATGAGCAACTCCCATCTTTACTCCGACAACAACAACAATATCGACGACACAACCTGAACTCCCCGGCACCTCGCGGCACGCGCCGGCGCGCAAGCAACGTTTTACCGATGTTGTCGGTCGCGATGGAGACGTTGTCCTGCTCCATGAGGTTCTCGGCCAGCACAAAGGCACCCTCCTCGATGGTGTCCACCATCATGGTGGCGGCGTGCGTCTGCTCCGTGTCGTTCATGTCGCGCCAGGACTGCAGGGCGTCCGGCTTCAGCAGGTTGTTCACGGCCTCCACGATGGCCTGGACCGAGACGCGGGCGTTGTCGACAGAACGCGGGGATGCGCGGTTACTGACGCATGGCCATCGAGCGATTATTCAATCGTGGGCAATGGCAAAACCCCATAGCTCTGGATCTCTCTTTTGTATTATTATACTCGATTCGTTGCCTCCTACTTATGTCTACATACAAGGTTTAATTTCAGCCAGGCCTGTCTGGGTACCACATCCAGTACGACCTGTCGCTGTCGCCGTGGCTAAGGCTTGGTCGGGTGCCGCCTGCTCCGGTCTACCGGCGACCCGGAAAATATTCCGTGAGAAATTAATCGCCTGGATACACGATGCATGTGCTTGATGGAGTTAGCGTCCATTGCTTGTGTGGCCATAATTCAGATCGTGGCTTTGATTAAATGCAGCCTCAGCAAGGAATAAGATTTTTTATCGGCGCTGAATCATCAAGGGATAATCAGCTTCAGGGAGTGTAGCTACCCGTTTGAATCGTGATGATTGGTAAATATAATTTAGCTGAAGCTTTCATGAAAGGTTGAGCTAAAATGCAATTTTTCATGTTTAAATGGTGCTCATTCATAAAAGAATAATAGTTTGATACAAAACAAGTTCCAATATTCAAGGAAATCTGCTGTGGTATAAATGTGAATGATTGTATACGAGTTTGGGTAGCTCACTGCAGACCAGCTAAAAGAAACATCTTAATTGGAACTCACTGCCAAGTACAAAGCAGAAGGAACAAGATTCAAATTTGCCAAAGGCAATGGAGCAGCATGACAACTGAGGCATGAAGAAGCCTGGGTTCAATGAATGTGTTTACAGCTGCAATGTCTGGCTCAAACTTTTGTCCAGGTTCATGACAATAAACCAAACCAATGATTTCCCACATACAATAGCAGATTCGCAAGCAATATTGTTTTGCAGAATCTCAGAAAATAGTGCTTTGTATTTCCTGGAGAAGTGAGCCAAGACTATCCAATACCAAATCACCTTGAGATGTCCTGCCTCCCCCACTGCTTGTGCCACGGGGGCATGGGCATATTTTCACGACACACAACGGACGACAAAAACAGTCGCCAGCATTCAAATCGGAGCCTATAAATTAGTAATTAACGACACCCTGGTTACTTATCTGACTTAATTTGACGCAATTTGATGTCAAAATTTAATTTAATGTGGCCAAGGTTGAAAACATTAATTTACAACAGATTCTTACGAGGGTGTCCTCTATCAATATATAACTCGGGGAAACATGCAGATTACATTGTCGAAGGCGCTGTGGGAATGAGTCACAATTATACTGTTAATATTTGTTCCTGACAATCAAATTTTGGAAAAACGTTTTACAAACTACAAAATAATTCCCCTCTGTGAAACTGATATAATTTTGAAAACTTGAAAAAAAAAGATTTACAAGTTTTCCTTTGTCCCTTGCAGCAGCCACAGCATCTGTGACCCAATTTGTGTCAGTGAAACATTTAACTAACAGCTGGATAAGACTTAAGGCTTCACATTATATGGCTGAAGGAGAAAAACGGGAATTGGTAAAACTCCAAAAATGACAAATACACTACGAGTCCAAGGGAAGGTTGGCATAAGTCCACATGGTACAGTTGAACCGGACAAACTAAGTACTGGGGAAGATATTGTTATTTATTAAGAAGTAAAACAAGTCTAGATTTGTGCTCAATTGTTACACAAAGTGTGCTACGTACTACACTAGCAGCAAATATTTATACAATTACGTGTGATAATTCATAGCCATTGTCAATGCACGGCTAGATGAAGACCTAACCACGTGGGGGATTGTGAAGTAACGAAGGGGCCTACGACCAGTTCTGATATCGCTCAAAACGATATCAGCGCATGGCCGGGAATCGAATTCAGATCGCCGGCTTCATCGTGCAGTCCGCTGATCACTGTGTAAATATATGAACCCAGTTATTTATTTCAAGAGGAAATAGTGGCTGGTATCTAACGAGACTCACTCGTTAGATACCTGCCAGTCACAGCAGAAACATGGGCCCAACTCCTCTTATGGTTACTAGCTGAAGTGACTTGTGTACAGACTGCAAGATACAATCAACACGTTGACTGCTGTTGCTAGCGAGAAATTATTAGGGACCATCAAAGCAGACACAAATACAAAGGTGTCATTTATTATGCTATTATTATGATTCTTGGTGGGAAAGCCGCACCGAGTCTCATGATTCTATTTTAGAAAGGTCCTGCAAAGTTTTCGCAGGAGTGGGGGACAATGATTGCTATGTATATCCAAACTGAGTAATTGATTAAATTTGGACCGTGACACCAACACGCAATGCCCTACTCTTGTTCAGGACACTCCAGGATCTCTCATGCCCACCGTGAAGGAGACAGTCTGGACTATTTTAAGGTTAATATGCCCGCAGAAATAACTAGGATAGGCTGCTGGATTTGAAGCCTTAACTCCTGCATTCAGCTTCACTGCTCATGGCCCACTTCCCCGCCGCTTCAGACTCAGTAGAATACCGTGCTGTTAAAGAGCACCGGTTGAGGCTGGCAGGGCACATGATGGAGCAGTGTGGCTGGCCCCACGCTCGGCAACCTTTGCACTCGACACTGTACACTCAATTAAGGCTGTGTTGACCTAAGGGAAGCCCCAGGAAGTTTTGTTAATATTTTCACACCGACATTAGTTATGACCGGGAATTGAACCTACATGGATAAGGATGGTAGTGCAGTGTGTGAAACAATGCATCAATTGCTCCTCATAACACAAAGATACCCCGTATAGCCTTTAGAAGACCGGTGGGGCAAGAGCTGTTAGCAAGCAGCTGCTACGAAGGCTGGCACAGCGCACGAGGGGGTGACTGGTCAACACCATGCTCAGCCGCCTTTGTCTCCCCAGTGTTGATGTTTTTACACACCGCACCACTTCCTCATGTAAAGATTATTTTGACGAAGTGAAGGCCCAGGACTGGTTTAGATATCTGCCACTGTTACGGGTCATGAGATGGAATAGAAGTCGAGCTACCAGGTTCGTAGCGAGGTGCGCTAACTGCTACACTGCCGCTCCCGCAGGACACACAATCACATGCATACACAAACACAGACACAGACACGGATGCACACAAAGACACACACAAAATGGGCATATCCACTTGCACATATAATGACATGCACAAGCATGCAGGCTGCACAAACATGCATGTACATAACCTGCTTGTTTTGCAACACATTCATGCTCACACGTACATGCATACGAACGTACATGCACACACACAAAGACATCTGGAAGAGTTGCCAAGGAGAAGAGGTTACGGCCTCAGTCTTGCAGGTAATTTGAAGTCTGTTGCACTAATTAAACGGTACATTTTAAAGTATAATTAATATAAAGTGTTTTTTAATGTGTTGCAGGAAAAGCAGTTGACTTACAAAAGGTCAAGAGTTAAAATCCTGCTTGGCGTCAACTCTGCCTGTCATGCCCCTAGGGGGTTGGTAAAATAGGTACCGCTTTGTGGGAAGTCAACAGCGGGTGTCCTTGGACGTAACCAGCCCCCACCATTGGGATCGATCTTAATTTGTATAACTATAGAAAACACTGCGATTCGATAGAGCATGAATATTTTAAACAAGTAAAGAATTGATTCATGATTCCGTCCATTCAAATGCCACCTGTGCAAATGCGAAGAAGTTAAACGAGATATTTTCAGTTGCAATGCATGCCAGCAATGTATACATTGCAAATAAATAAGCATAATTGACAGGCCAATTGCAAATCCACTGCTGGATGAAGGCCTCTCCCATGCTGTGCCCACCACCACAGTTGTTTCACCATACTTCACCACGACGGTCAGCGCCACGGATCGGTGGACGCTACATCCTGTTTAAACATTTATTTACACTTTTCCTCTATCAAGTTAGCGCCGATAAATATTTCAACAGACCTGCTGTGAACAGATATTTTATTTGTCAAATTGGGGTGGGGGGGGGGAAGATTGCCGATGGCGGAGTGAGGTGGCAGACACCAGCGTGGTGGAGCATTTTGGGTCAACGTTACAACTTCTCGACAGTACAAATGCCCGCCTGCGCTTTGGGCCAAGCGGCTGACACGACACCGGGGAGGAGACAAAAACTTCTGACGGCCGCCCCGCTCCGCGCACAGCAACGGGGCACGCAGAAACTCCCCGGCTCGCTTTGTGCGCAAAAGCTGGTGCACACAGACTCAATTTGGATGCGCACGTCACTCAAGGAGAAAGAGAGCAGCCGTCTCTTTGATGCGCGGAAAAGTCGTTCGCGTGCAACGAAACGAACGAAGGCCGCGGGGAGACGGTCGGTAATCACGCAAGCTCCACACCGCATGCATCGGAAATCCCGTGCACCTTCCAAGACGCGAACGCGGAAGCTTCCAGCGACTCCTTCTTTTTTAGCGAGGAGCGTAAGGAGAACGGGGGAAGTGCTCGGGACAGTGGAGCATGCAAACATATGGTGCCACAGAAGATCCAAGAGGCACTGGCGGTTTATGATGTGCAAATCCATTCTTTTCATTCAACACAGGGGGATTATGAAGCGGCCAAATGCCATTCGTAAAAAGTCATTCGCTGCATCATGCTGATTGTCACGACGCCACGGAGAGAAAAGACACAAACACGGCGAGAGTCGAGGGAAGGTACCTTGATGTACGCTCTGCACAGCGAACCTCGCTTCTGCAACTGGCAGCAACAAGGGAGCAAAATACAGGCACAGAATACTCTTAATTAATCACAGCAAGAGGCACTGGGAATCGCTTCCTACTCGAGTCTTTAACAAACCCAATACACAAATCACCGGGCTAATTACAGGCTAAGACAACAGGAATCAATCTTAATGCCTGCGTAATTTAATGCGCAAGCTTAACTCTTCTCTCTTAGTGCCCGGGACATAATGACGGACGACGGTGAGCATGAACGCAGCAAGAGACAGCGGCCACAGGCAGCAGCCAAGTGCCGGGGACAGCAGCGGGAGCGGGCCAATGCGTTGGAGCAAACGTCGGGCTTGGCTCGACTCTCCACGTGAGGACGCTTGGCCACAGCACCAGAGGAGTGTCCGCAGAGGGGACGTGAGATGCCAATGCATTGTTCACCTACCTAGACAGGTGAGATGCCAGTGCATTGTTCACCTACCTAGACAGGTGAGATGCCAGTGCATTGTTCACCTACCTAGACAGGTGAGATGCCAGTGCATTGTTCACCTACCTAGACAGGTGAGATGTCAGTGCATTGTTCACCTACCTAGACAGGTGAGATGCCAGTGCATTGTTCACCTACCTAGACAGGTGAGATGCCAGTGCATTGTTCACCTACCTAGACAGGTGAGATGTCAGTGCATTGTTCACCTTCCTAGCCAGGTGAGATGTCAGTGCATTGTTCACCTACCTAGACAGGTGAGATGTCAGTGCATTGTTCACCTTCCTAGCCAGGTGAGATGTCAGTGCATTGTTCACCTACCTAGACAGGTGAGATGCCAGTGCATTGTTCACCTACCTAGACAGGTGAGATGCCAGTGCATTGTTCACCTTCCTAGCCAGGTGAGATGTCAGTGCATTGTTCACCTTCCTAGCCAGGTGAGATGCCAATGCATTGTTCACCTTCCTAGCCAGGTGAGATGTCAGTGCATTGTTCACCTTCCTAGCCAGGTGAGATGTCAGTGCATTGTTCACCTTCCTAGCCAGGTGAGATGCCAATGCATTGTTCACCTTCCTAGCCAGGTGAGATGTCAGTGCATTGTTCACCTACCTAGACAGGTGAGATGCCAGTGCATTGTTCACCTACCTAGACAGGCGAGATGCCAGTGCATTGTTCACCTACCTAGACAGGTGAGATGCCAGTGCATTGTTCACCTTCCTAGCCAGGTGAGATGTCAGTGCATTGTTCACCTACCTAGCCAGGTGAGATGTCAGTGCATTGTTCACCTTCCTAGCCAGGTGAGATGTCAGTGCATTGTTCACCTACCTAGCCAGGTGAGATGTCAGTGCATTGTTCACCTTCCTAGCCAGGTGAGATGTCAGTGCATTGTTCACCTTCCTAGCCAGGTGAGATGTCAGTGCATTGTTCACCTTCCTAGCCAGGTGAGATGTCAGTGCATTGTTCACCTACCTAGCCAGGTGAGATGTCAGTGCATTGTTCACCTTCCTAGACAGGTGAGATGCCAGTGCATTGTTCACCTTCCTAGCCAGGTGAGATGCCAGTGCATTGTTCACCTTCCTAGCCAGGTGAGATGCCAATGCATTGTTTACCTACCTAGACAGGTGAGATGCCAGTGCATTGTTCACCTTCCTAGCCAGGTGAGATGTCAGTGCATTGTTCACCTTCCTAGCCAGGTGAGATGCCAATGCATTGTTCACCTTCCTAGCCAGGTGAGATGTCAGTGCATTGTTCACCTTCCTAGCCAGGTGAGATGTCAGTGCATTGTTCACCTTCCTAGCCAGGTGAGATGCCAATGCATTGTTCACCTTCCTAGCCAGGTGAGATGCCAATGCATTGTTCACCTACCTAGACAGGTGAGATGTCAATGCATTGTTCACCTTCCTAGCCAGGTGAGATGTCAGTGCATTGTTCACCTTCCTAGCCAGGTGAGATGCCAATGCATTGTTCACCTACCTAGACAGGTGAGATATCAATGCATTGTTCACCTACCTAGACAGGTGAGATGTCAATGCATTGTTCACCTTCCTAGCCAGGTGAGATGTCAGTGCATTGTTCTGGGTAATCGACAAAGTGTAAACAAATTTAGCGGGTTTTGTATTGAATAACGTTAACTGATTCCAGAAAGTAATGTAAATTACATTAAAAAATGATAATAATCGGCAAAACAACGACGCGGTTGGAACATTAACAATCATAACGCGCGCACCATTAAAAAATGACAAACTCATTAAACAATTCCAGGCTGCACGCCAAGTTATATGTATTCGAGACATTGTACCTTTGACACCTCGGTGAGTTTGTGGAACAAAGGTGCTGTCCGTGGTTTCGGCGCACAGCGCAGACAGATCTGGCCATCCCTTGGCACCGCACGGTGATGGAACGGCTATCCTCTATTGTAATTGTGATGATGATGGTGATAAGTGACGCTTTGCTACGGTGACAAGCACAGCCGGTGGTAAACAACGCGACAACATTGATGAGCGACAATATTGTCGGTCGTGATTCACGGCAGTGGTATTGATAATGGTGATGACTTCACGATTATGATCAAACAAGACAACATTGTCCACGTTTCAACAATACGTTTGCTTGCGCTGGACTGTAATCATTCATCGTGGGTCTCATGACTCGAGTCACAGTGACGAGAGGTACGACGACAACTCGCGTCGCTGACCACCGGACCACGACTACGGCCCCGATGAGACGTGCATGCCCATGGACTTCACCTCGTGACCGTTGTTACCCTTGGACAACACAATGAGCATCCAGGTGTGCAATGAAATATGAAGCCAGACCTCGTGCCTTATTGCAAGTGAACGGGTAAGGCATTTTGGTGTCAATTACTGTGTTCAAGTGCACTCCTGGGAATATGTTCAATGAGATGTGTCTGTTACCCCTCAGTGCTGGCACGTCCATTGTTCACTTCCACAAACAGAGCTCTCCACAGTCTGGGCAGCTCAAAAAAATCCACGTGAGGACCACAATCACCGCTAAAAGGTGCTCTTCCTTGCAGCTGAAAATCATTACCTCCGCGAGTCAAAGTATACCCGGCGGCTCCCGTGCAAGCATTTTCTTGTCATCCAAAAACACCGCCAAAAAAAAATCCGCGTTGCATTCCCCCCCCCCGCCCCTTCCTTGTTTTTTGTCCACGGAGGAACAACGGCGGGGGGTGGGCGGGCGGAGAAGCGAGGCGAGGGGACTGCGCATCATTTGGATGCAAGCCACGTGGCGCGGGCAAGCGACAGGGGGGGAAGCCCGCGACGCTGTGAAGCAAGAGCAGCCCCTGAAAAAGTAAACCCTCGCTCTCCGACAGCAGCTCCTGCGACCGGCGCCAGGCGGGGGCACCACAAACAAACAAACAACTCCCGCCGCAGTTCCCTTCGCTTCAACTGCCGCCTCGCTTATGAGCCAAACCGAGCCACTCGCCGTCGCACAAAACACAGGGCCGTCGGGGAGCGACGCCGAGCTGCCCGACCACATTGGCGACACGAAAACGATGGTGCCGGAAGATTCATCCGGCCAGTGGTGCGGTGCTACAGGGAGCGTGTGGGCTAGCAGACAGAAGGGTGCGCGTTGAAACCAGAGTCGGGGGGGGGGGGGCGTCACCTCAAGTCTGTCATTCCTCTGGGATTAATAAAATAATTACCAATTCGTGAGAAGATTCATTATTCATATATTTTAGGTCACATCGCAGAAATAAAATGCGCCTCATAAACCCGTCCGACAGAGCCAATGAATAAAGTCGTCATGTGAACAAACGTGACAATTTGCCACGGCTTCAGCAGCACCACCCGGGTGCTGGATAGCGATCCACGCTCATTGAATTAGGTACGGACCTTTCACTGAGCGTTACAACCTGCATCTTTGGCAGTTGCGAGATTTGTAAAAATGTCGTCAAGTCTCGGGCCTTATGACACCCATTCTACTTACGCGATCTGACCAAATATTTTTCTCCCCTCCAATTAATTACGAACCATAACACTGGGAGTGAAAAGCTACGTGTTCAATTCATGGGGAGGTAAACTGTGGTTGTCGCCACAAGAATGTGGAATTTCCGCCACTGGCTCAGAGCTGTGAAGAGGAGATGGGCACTACCCCACGCTCTACCGGGCTAGACATCCAGATCGACTTCTGTTGACTTTTACTGCAGTGTTGGATAAAAAATAAAAATTCTTCACCCGTTTCCAAAACTCTTTTTACTGAACCTGAATATTTTAGGAACAGATGAACGAGCCAAGTACTGAACGTCAGATCATCCGGCAATGCGACGCTCCGCGGGATGGAGATTAATAATGAAAGAGATTTGAGAGGAACGGTGGAGCAGCCAGGACATCGCGGACATTTTTTTTTCGTGAACATTTTTTCATCATCATTAAAGAACCCAGCATTTAGTGGGGATTTCAAGAGTAGAGCAAAAACAACCGATAACGTTTGTAAGAAAGCCGGGCGTAATGCTCCCTCAAAAAATGAGGGAACGAACGAGGGTGTCCGGGCTCGCTGCGGTACCATGGTGGGGGTAACGATTGGTGGGGTAACGATCGGTGGGGGGGTAACGATTGGTGGGGGGGGGGGGTAACGATTGGTGGGGGGAGGGGTAACGATTGGAAGCAGTGAATATAAGAGGTGGGGAATAAGATGGCAGAAAGGGGAGGGGGGGGGGTCGGCAATAATGTCACCAAAAAAGAACGAGAGATACAACAACATAAATGCGATGTCCAAGTTTGTCAATCTTGTTATCTCCCAGGGGCATCGGTCACCATTTGTTAAGGAGGGTGGTGTAGTATCCAGACTCCATCCCATCTCCCTTCTCCCCCGGTCTCCATTATACCGGCTATTCATGCTGGGTAGCGGAATGTGTTTTGAATGGACACACGACTTGCCAGTCGCGGAAGCTGCTTACCCCTGTGATTTTCTACAAAATGGAATTGTTTGTCGAAAGTGACTATTTTCCTGTATATTTTATTGTGATTGAAAGATAAAAAAAAAGTTCCAGTCATTCTTAATCCACCGATGGATGAAGGCCCTTCTCCAAGATATGCCAGTGATAGAGGAGGAGTTTTTGTTTCTACCAAAACCCCGATCAGTGTGGGTGGAAGGGAAGCACAATTTCTCATGCTACTCGCCACCGATGTTTAGCCATGGCTTGGAATTGAACCGGGGTCGTTGGGTTCATAGCGCGGTTTGCTAACAACTGTAACGCCGCTCAAAATCCGTGCAAGAAATACTGTTCGATAAGCATTATTTGTGACACATGCACCATGTCATTTCACCGTTGAAACGTAGTTGTCCGACATCATGGTTTACTGTGCAATTTCCAATGTGTGTTGTGTGTATGAATTTAATGTATGCAATTTAACATAATTTAATATTTTGCAGGATTAAACATTGATGTTCAGCAAAAATTCAAATTAACCAAGTTAATATTCATATAACTTTCACATGTATTTTATTCCATTCATCCAGCCAAGCCTCAAAATATCCTACCTTAACCACGATACTAAAACGCAATATCAGCCAGGTCTGGTAAGACACTTTTGGGGATGTTTAATAATTATAATATTCTAGTGTAAATGTACTCTTACTTTCTTTCAATGCTTTTTAAATTAAATATGAACTTTAATAACAAGTCGGTGGCCGGAGGGCAAGGGGGATGGTTCTTAAAGGGAGGAAGAGGAGGTGCAGCGATTGGAGCAGCGTGTGGCACGAATGAGATCCCATGATTTGGGCATCTAAAAATTTTGCCCACGCCACCGACACCAGGCACAGCTCTATGGGAAATATAAAAATGAAAACTTTTTTTTTTCATGAAAGATGAGCAGGACTAAAACTTCCACTGTTTTATCGAAATGAATTTTCAAGGAATTATTTAAAGATACATTTTAAATATTAAAGTTTTAAGACTAGACTGTAATGCCTGGATGCAGCCCCCTGTTTGAAATAGGGCACTGAGTTTTGGGACGTCCAGGTGCGGTATTAGTGTGTGGCCTGACAAGGGACTTATATTTAGGGAGATGGGATGCTCTTTGGAAACAGACGTGGGAATGTTTTTTTAAATGCCTTGAAATCTATGATCACGTACATCATCTTCACGTACATCATCCCCTGATTCACGTGAACATGCTGATGGTGATGATACCGATGGGGGCAGGGGTTGCACTGTGCAAAGTTTTTGTGGTGGCTTCTGGGAGCCGATTGAACAAATCGACAAAGATGTGCACTGCGTGTCAAAAAAAAAAGTCTAATGCTCCCTATTTCGAGTTGGTGGTCTAAAATGAAAAAATGGCCACATGAGCAGTTCTTTTGAGCTCGTGTTCTGCATAAGGCTGAGCACCTTTGTACACACAATGCACACCTCTGTGTGTGATGTTAAATATGTTTGTTTTCCAGACAGCACTCACGTTCCGTTGTGATGGATTTCATCGTAATTTTTTGGGATTAGAATTTTGAAGCATGTAAATAAAAGAAATTGTTTTTACTGCGTGGATAAATGAAAGCATAGTTAAGATGTATGTATAGCCCTTTGTTAATCTAAGGCTGGAGTTGTTTGCTGGCCACCCACCCCCTGGTGTGCTGTGCTGGCATTCATAGGTACAAGCAAACAACACTTTCCCCAACAGTCTGTTAAGATAATAAGGGGGTCTTTGTCTTATATATACATCTATGGGATGGAAATTCAATGAAGATTTTAAATGTTTACACGTTCTTTATAATGCATTTAATATTGTTGAGGCAATGCCTATCAACATACATAATTTCTATACCTCTGTTGTGACAACTTCTTTATTTATACATTTTGCTTTTATACAATTTATTGATTTGTTTATTAATTTTTATTTTCTGAGAGTAGCCTGATGTGATTATGCATATAATTATTGTACTGCATTGATAGATGTAAGTAGCATGATTTTTGTTATATAAAAACTGAAATTATTTATGATTACTTTGAACAGAATCCTAACACTTGAGACACATTTGTTTGAATACCCATGGAATAAAAAAAAACACTTGTTGTTGTTGTGAGAGCCAGCTCTACATCATTACTTACACTTCACTACTATCTGATCGTGGAGTGCCGATTCCAGGCATTACGCCAAATGTTCCCTTCAATGTGCACTTATGCACACTTTTAAGCAAACAATTCCTAAGTAATATTTCTCTCGAGGTTCATTGTAAAATCAACATTTATTTAGGACGAATATTGTTTTGACAAAACGCTTCTATTTTTATGTAACTAAACACTCTCAGTGTCCCCGAGATGCTGTCGCACCTGGATGGTTTTTTTAATCGAACTGCATTGTAAAGCTGACCCTTTTCACCTAGCAGGATGATAAAAAATAATTACGTAATAAATAAAGGGGTTCATTCTTCCCCCCTACTCAATGAAAATCCTCTTCATATCTTTGGTCTCGATTGTCGCTCGACTAAGACAAAATACCTGTGGACAAAATAATAATGTTATGAACACGTGACCGTGAGCAAGGCAACACTCTCGATGGCACAGGAATAACATGGGATCAACACCACGGCTTTGATCAATGTGCCCACTTCTGAAGGGAAGCTGCACATCCCATAATACAGAGTCTAACTAGTGCCATGACAGCCCAGTAATACCCCTTTTCCACTGGCACATTAGAACCATGCCAGCGCAGGGCACTCGCAAGTATGGATGGTTTTCCACTGGCTATTTGCCGAACCAATCCAGAACCAAAAGGTGAAAATCTCTGGCCTCACGAGATATTGACATCTGGTTCTGGGCCAAATCAGGGCCAGGATTAATATGGTTTGTCCTGAGCACACTTGATAAAATGTACTTGTTCATTACGAGTGACATCAGCAGCACATCTCGGGTTCCGCAATGGAAAAAACACCTGAGCTGTGCCGTGCCGTGCCGCTCCGGCATGGCTTGGTTGTACGGTGGAAAAGAGGTACAAGGCTGTCAGGGGAGGCTGGGCCAAACCCACTAAGTTCGGTCCACACGGCCTGCTCACGTCTGCGTGGACGTAGAAACGCAACAGGAAAAAACAATTATTTGGCGACCAAGGTGGTGCTCCACATTTCCATGATGCCGCAGCCGCTCGTCGTTACCTTGACGAAGCTACGGGGCGAGGGCTCCTTCTCCGTGGGTGTCAACTCCTGGAGCTGTGCATCCAGGATGTCCACCAGCTGCTCCATGAGCTTCATAGAGGAGGTGATGTCTCCGGCGTAGATGGTGCCGCGGGTCTCCTTGGCCAGCTCGCCTGCCACGCTGGCGGCATTCTCGCCGCTCTTTATCTGAGGCAGAAACACACGTGGCGGTTCCCTTCTTGTATCCGGGTATGAAGCACGTAGACAACCAATAACCGTATTATGGTGGAGCTCCCATCAATAGCAAGAACACTATACACACATTTGTTTGTAACTGGAGATGTGTAATTATTTCTGTTAGCTGTGCTTTGAATCTGATATGGTCATCAGTCGAAAAACCATATCGCAAAGAACTAGTCTGCGCTCCTTCAACAGAGGAATAGCAACACTATATAATCTCTCTCCTGAAGCCTTCTCCTGGCTAGCACACTTTGACAATGTCTTTTAGCTTCTGAACATATTGCTGTACGCAAGAATAGAGTCTACAGATGCTGTGAGGTGACCTGGAGGTGACAGCACAGAAAACAGGCTACACAGCTGTATCATTTTGTTTTGCTGTCTGCTGTGTGGGTATTCACTGGGTATTCCGATATCCTATTCTTAGGTTTTTTCGGTAAAGTGCGGTTTGTTGAGTCACAAACCGCACCTCTCCATAACAAAGGCTCAGCCTTTGTTATGCAGTCTGTTCTTAGTCTCAAACCTCACCTTACCATATTAATAATAAGTATGCGGCCCTTGCCCCACCACCTTCTCCAACCATTATATAAACGCAGTGGTAACTCCTGCAATCTCTCATTTACTTGATACAGCTGTCGTGGCTGTCACGGTACCACCTGAAGACGGAAGCTTGTGTTGCCTCCGAAACGTCGTGATTTTTATTTTTATTTTATTTTACTTTTTAATGTTTTTACCTACGTGACTTTACCGAAACAACCTAATAATATGAATCATTGCAGTCACGAAAGCTTCAAATCTAGAATTCCGATATCCTCCCAACATCTCGATATACTACCCAACATTCCAATGTTGTGTGATCCTCCTGAGAAATAGAATCTTAAACTTCGCTTAGTCCTTTCTATATGAATAATACATATTATTAATATTGCTCAACAGACCTGCTGATGAGGCTCACCCAGTACAAATCAGTCCAGAGACTGCTGAAGATGGTTTTTTTAATCCTGGAAGGTCAATAGGCTGATGTAGTTTTATATTTAATGTGACAAGACAAGACTTGTGTGTTTTTTGGCGTTATCAATAAACCTTCACGATTATTATTGTAAATGGTTATTCTCGTAACGGCCCTTATACATTTATCCTCAACTCTTTACATTGAAACATAAATCTAATTTATATAACGGAAACAATTTCATATCTACAACACCAGCTTTACATAGCCGCTCATGTATCGAACGTTTCGGTCACACGATTTAAATAACTCACATTAAGCACCGTGACCTTGGCTTGTAACTTTAATTGGCTCATGCCTCATAGCCTGTACGGTATCGAGTCTTAAGCCAACATTAAGTGCAACCATTATACATGCGACTTTATTGCATCCTTCAAAAATGTTGTGCAAAATTCCATGTTAAAAACCAATCAACGTAGTTGCTTCAGATTGGCAACACATTTGCACACGACTCAGCAATGGCCGGTGCCTATACACGATAGAGTCGAGGCCCGACTCCTACCCTCCCCTCTCGCCTGGCCGGCCAGGCCCAGGAAGTGTGGTAAGAGCTCTCGAAAAGAATAGGTGCCTGTGTGGTCTTGTGATTTAAAAAAAAAACATCCTTGAATTTTAGATTAATCCAGTTGCAGTATTAAACATATCTACACAATTATTCAGCCATGTTGATTTATCATGTAGCTCTCCTCTCTTCCTTTATTGTGAGATATTCATCTCCCACAACATGTGCCCTGGTCTTTTGTAACTCCGATGTGGCAAGCATGCAATCCAGGCCCGGCGCTGCCTGTGCAACATCGCAATTCAACCCGGGGTTTGGTCGAAGTTGCTCTGTGTTGCAGAGCCAAGCACAACCTCGAATGGCGCCAACATGCAGGCCATTATTCTTACCGTGTGAAAGATTGCGCCGCTCAACTGCAGATTTACCTTTTGTGCAATCTGGTAGACCCATGGAGAGGTGCAGTTGCTGAAGTCGGGTCCTTTAGCCAGCCAGTGCCCCTTAATAGATTGGCAGTGGTAGAGTGCTGTGCCTGCATAAATCGGCACACAGATCGAGACACCGGCGAAGGCTTTGCAAAAGTGCCCCAGAACTTATCACAGCAGCAGAAACACGGTAACCCGGGATAACGAAGCCTTTGTTGTAGTGCATTGCTGATCTTGCACTTTTTCTTTCTGTGAATCCCTTCAAGTATCTCCTCTGGAATTTCCCTTTGACTAATTGTGCTACCTGTGCAATAAAGTTGTCTTAGTCACAGTGTGGCGACCAGAGTTTTGTTTTATTTAAACCCCCACATGCTTTGCGCTTGTGCTGACTCATCTCCATTCAGATGGATAATAACACACTTTCCCTCAATCTTAAGACAACTCCCAATTGGGTTCAGCTAGCCCAGGAACAGCTCAGGAATGGGCCACGACCAGTAGGCCACAGATCCCACGCCTGATATACAAACGAGGCTCTATGGGCTAAGCCTAATTCCACTTCATCCGGTTTCCTTACTCTCTGCAATTAGAAGGTTATGGTTAAGAGATCAAAAATTCTTTACTGAAATAAAGTTGCATGTGAGTGTGAGTTACATTCAGCAATTTCTCTTTTGTGCTTATTTTCACCCACCCCTGAATGTGTTATAACCGCGCTATCGGCACCGTGTCATGAGAGTGAGAATCGATTTGGAGACCTGGCAGAGCAGTGCACCCCACGTGTCAGAGGAGATTATTTACCGGACTTCTGCACAGAGTCCCTCCAGTGGCCCTGTCACCGTGACACAGTTAGCGGACGTACTTTCCCACATGCTGCTGAGAACGATTTGCCACGTGACAATGAACCAATATTTTTTATTCTCAGTGATGAAGCCAAATATAGTAAAACAAAAGTCGAATTATATCCTGTTTTAGCGACGTCAGTGACGTGGGGGACACACGCGTGTGTAGATTTGGCAAAGTGACCCTGAGACATTACGACCGTTCCTGGGCTCATCCCGGCTGTAATGGGGCATGATTCTAATTCTGGTCGTGCTGCTGAAGCAGGGACCCGAGCAAATCGATCACAAACATTTCTGCCCAAACCGGTTTTCCTGGCTAGATTACGAGCCCAGCGCAGTTTCGGTGAACTTCAGTAATCATGGGAAAAGAGACAGCAGGCTGGGGCCTGTTGCAGGATTGAACTCTTCACACTCTTCCCAGTTTTACTTCGAGCTCAGATTACAATTTTTATTGCAGGGCAAGACAATTATTAAGATAATTGGTTGGATGCTGATCAGTTTAAAAAAAATGGTAATCAGTACCTCACACAGACTATCATCAGGACTGCAAATTGACACACAGCTGCATAAGAGAAGAAGCGGTTTCTATCCGTGGTGTAATTTACTCACACGAGTGAGGTAAATGTTACTTAATACAGAGACGAGATACCTATTTGCAGGGACTCAATTTGCATTATTTAAAGTAAAGTGCACGCAAAAATTGAAATGCTAATGCACTAGCGATTGAGATAACAGAAAAGAATAACAAGCGAAAACTTCACGGAAGCTTAAGAAAGGGCTTTTAATCGGAAAAAGTGCAGCCCTGCAATGTCTTACGCAATGCCACTGCTGAGGGAAGGACCTCCACTGGAGTGAGCTCGAGAGGGTACTTTGGCATACACTTTCCCCACACTGGGCAGACATCTAAAAGCCAGATGGCCTCACTTAAAGTGGGAGATGGCAGTTTACACAAATCGGCGCTCTGTGTGCGTGTGTGCGTGTGTGTTGACCTTCTTTCGCACTGTACGCAGCGTTTTCCGCCACGATGAAGGATATTGACAAATGGGTAATATTGAAATGTCACGTGAACAGCTTTGCTCGAGTGGACACTGACTACCAAACATATTACAGTTCAAAAGAATGGTACAATTTATACCAGCAAGTTCTAATTTAAGCCAAGAGAACAAATAAATGTGCAAGAATAAACCGTCATTAAAACACACAAGAAGGAATTGTTTCAGCTACATGGCGAATGAGCATCATATCAGTCCGTGTTTTCTTTATGGGGATATACTGTTAGAATGTGTTGGGTGTTACGCTTTGTTTTTGCTTGGGCAGGACAATCGCCAGTCGCGGTGATGGCACAAAGTTCAAGGATAATGACCGAGTGGCAGCCAAGGAATGGAACGCGTCTGAGACACCGTTCACCGGGGAGACGAAGCGATGAAACGAGCACGTGTGAAGGGTGCTATATGGATTATTACAAACTCATTAGAGATGGAGGCAGCTTGGGGAGGCATTCATTCAGCAGTAGATTGATGGTGGCTGCTGCTGCTGATGATGATAACGGTAGAATGCAAAACATGTCCCAGATTGTAAATGGATGCTGTAATGCATGTGGTGTCTACTCAAATAGAAAACTTCTATGCCAAGCATCCATTAGAGACAGCTTTTACTAATGTCCCTTCAATAATGGAGGCAAATATATGCTTCATTATCTCCAAGTGCAATTTCATATAAATGATCAGCTTACGTCAAAGAGTGCATCATTATTATTATTATTATGCAGTGTTACAAGCAAAGTAGCTTTCGGTAAGGCTTTCCCAATCCACACGAACAACAATATAACAAGGTTAGAGAATACTTTTCAGTGCCAAGGGGTATTTTATCACCACTCTTGCCAGGGAGCCAACTTGCCAACAAACAACCGCGTCCAATTTTGATTCCATTTCCTTCAACGGCGGCGGTTCTTGTGTGGAGTAACACCCTCTCCAACCGTGGCAATGAGCATCACAACTCTTGAGTGTGATCAGGAAATCACCCTGAGTCTAAATTCACAATGCAAAGTCTTTCTATACATGTATGTATAGAGGCGTGTTGAGTGTTGGAACTATGTTTGGCATTATTATTACTCTTCTTTAATAGAGGTTTTTATGGGTGAGATCGCATAAGTATATAAATGTGTCGTTAAAACCCACCACCAACCGACACAGCCAACTAGTAAGGGTTGTCACGTAAACAGAACGTACCAATTCGTCACTAGTACAGCACACCGGTGTGTTGGAGAGCCAAGCCACAACATTTACAATCTGAGTACGATGTTTCACCAGTAATTACAACTAGCTTAAGATTTGTGGAGAAGTCCACCTGTTTCATTCCTTATATAGAGGCATAGATGTGGTGGATCTCATCAGATCTCAGATGTTAAACAGTGCTGTGCCTGGTTTGTACTTTGAAAAATGACTTGAGCTGCAATGTGACCAGGAGATGACAAAACAGCAATACATGTTTTAAACTATCTGTTCGGACCTTGGTGTGTTACCCCATCGTAGCATGGATTGTTTTTCTCCAGGTGCTCTGGTTTCCGCTCATATTGCTAACGCTCATTAATAGAGTTGGCCAAAATATGTGAAAGCAGAGCCCTATTGGGAAAAAGCCTTAAGAATAAATGAGGCTGCTCTGGGTAAATTAAGAGCATTATAATCATTCTGACACTGAATATTATAAATGTACATAACTGTACCAAAACAACAAGGGAGAAATGCCGACTTGGAGTGAATTACGCTGAGAGACACAAGAGGAACACATGAATTGGAGAACAGATTGGAGGCATGATGTTTACTTTGAGGAAGAGTAAGTGGTTTGGGATAGGAGCTATCACTGTAGAGGATGATGACCAACGGTTGAGACTGATAAGGGAATGGCAGTCAAAGGAGGAAAACACGCCCAAGAAGAAGACACCGAGGAAGATCGGGCGATGAGACCAGCTCATGCGCAGATGCTGGACGGAGTGGTAGATTGTACGACTGCAGAAAATATAAAGTGTACTTGGTGGCAGAATTACGTCTCTAGTAAAGAAACAGCAGCCAGACAAATAACTTAAAATTCTGCACAGTTACTGGCGCTGTCCCTGGAAGCATGGGGCTGGCGCTGGTACTTCATGATGCCACGGTGGCGAGATGTTAACTACCTCACCTGGTATACAAGAGGTCGTGGGTTCGATCCCGACTGTGACACCTGCTGTATATTTGGAGTTTGCGTGTCTCTCTCACCATGGTTGCGTGGTTTCTCTCTCTACATTTAGAACGTGCATTCAGAGTATTTGGCTGCTATAAAGTTCCATGTGATAAGCCACTTGGTTGAGCTATCATTTGTGGCCAGGTCACATCTCAGAACGAGCTATGTAAGCTCAGTGGGCCTAACCTGGTAAATAAAATAGTCGTTCATAAAATAGTTTAAAATCTGTCACGGTCTCGTGATTGGTCACCTATCCACCTAGCACCTGTACACGAGCCGATTTCATTGCTCCATCTCTGCGGCGGACGGACTCCTTTCGGATCCTTCGCTCCTTCTCGGCAATATTCCTTGACGTTTTCTTTTTTGTCTCTCTGATTTCGTGACTGCCGTTGCGCTCACGCACCCACGGATCTAACCTTTCTGTAAAACAGCTTGGGAAACCGGATAAAAGGGATCATAAACAAAAACGAAACGAAACTCCGATCGATGAAATACCGGTGGTGCCCGTGGGACAGGGCCGCTCGGCGGTCTTGCCCTCGGCGGTGCGGGGCCAGGCGATGCCTCGGCTCTGCTCGCCCTCGCAGAACACCGGCAGCAGGTTGGGCTTCTGCGTCTGCTTGGGGAGGCTGGGAGGCTTGGCCGTGCTCTGGGGGTCGGCCGGGCCCAGCTTGCTGTCTCGCTCCCGCGGGCGCGCTCCCTGCAAGCCGCGAGCAAGCGAGAAATAAATAGGGTGCACCATTCCCCTTGAATCGAACAGACCGCGCGCGAAAGTGGTGTGGCTCAACGGTTAGAGTTGTACACGCGGGAAAATGTGTGATTTGGATAATGGTGTCAAATCTACCAAAGTCGAATAGAGATGAAATAGTGCTGAGGGGACCCATCTGAAATATGTGCAGCCGATATCAATTATGTATGCGTGCTATCCCTCTTGAACTCTCAGCAGTGTGTTACGCATGGACAGCACACACACACACAGAGACAAAGATCTTCCGTATAGCCTTCACGCCGTTGGAGGCAAGTATTGTCAGCGAGTAGCACCCATGAAGGCTGGCACGGCATACGAGAGGGCAGATGGCCAGAACCACACCTGGCCACCTTTGTCTCCTGAGTGGTGATGTTTATACACACCGCACCATGTACTTATTTGAGGCTGAGTCGACCTAGGGCAGACCCGGGAACAGTTCAGATAATCGTCACGGGTATTGGTCGTGAGCGGGAGACGAACTCGGGTCGTCGGGTTCGTAGCGCAGCGCTAACCACTGCCGCACCCCTCACCCCAGTAAGCACACACGCACAGACACAAACTACATTCATTTATAACCAGGAGAGAGCACAAAAGAGACAACATAATCACCAGGAGAGCATCCGATCTCGTCAGATCTCGGAAGCATAGCAGGCTAGAGCCTGCATAGCGCTGGGATGGGACACTACCATGCATAACAGGTGGTATATGCTGCGGTGCTATATATATGTCCTGTACTGTACTTTGAAGCCCTATGGCTATGCTTCCTAGCCTTCATCTACCCGCGTTGACCAGCGTGGTGAAGTATGGTCAAATAGCTCTCATCCAGCAGTGTATTCACAGAGAGGGCTGCACGTGTACAATCCACACACACTGTACACGGGAGTGCACATTGAGTTGAGATTCTCTGTTGCAGGAGACCTGAGGTGCAAATCTAGAAATGAATAAAATGCAGAGAACGTGTGCAACTGCATAAAAGAAAAATCTGCACAAATAAAGAAAAGTAAGTTAAATAAAAAGGAAACGTTGGGATTTTTTTTTAATATAAAGTACCAAGTTATTAATTAAATGTTCAAATCAATGACCGAAAAGAAAAAAACAAAACTGCTGGTGAAAGTGCCCTCTGAGACACAACTGAGGTAGTTATTCCAGTTAAAAACCAACCCCGCAACTATCGTGAGCAACTACTTTGGCATAACCACACCATAAATTCTCATTCAATGATTATCTCCTAAACATATTTGTACGTGCTGTAATAAAAAAATAACAACAGGGAAGGGCCTGTTTCATTACTGGCGGTGAGATGTTATTTCCCTTGCCTGCTATGCAAGAGGGCGTGGGTTCGATCCCGACCCTGACGATGCCTATACATGTAATTTTTATCATTTTATTATTTCCCTTCTACGTGACTTCACCGAAAGAACCAAGAAGATATACATTTGTAGTTTACGTATTCTCTCTCTCCCTGTGGTTGCGTGTATTTTTCACTAGGTCCTCCAGTTTTGCCCTCCACATTTAGAAACGTGCATTTAGATGATTTGTCTGTGACTATGAATTCCCACAAGTCATGATGTCATAAGCCACAGGTTGAACACAGGAACTACGATGGATCAACGGCCACCAGCTATTGTGGATCCTGAATCAGTGTTTCCCAGCAGAATTTGTTGAAGCAAGGCAAGCTGAGGTGCGATTTTGACTTTCTCCGAATACCATCTGCAATGTGTGGCCTAGTTAAACAAATGTTTCTGGGTGGCCTGGTGCCATAGGAAAGAAACATCTGCAATTATGTATCATGGGGCCTGTTTAGCCCAGTATTTAAAATTTCATGACCCATAATCCTCTGAGAAAGCGCATTATGGTTTAGTAAAGTTTCACGGTCAGTCATTAAAAAAAACTGTTTTATTTTGTGGAAAAGAATTAGTTTGTGCTGATTATGCTAATAATAAACTTACAAATTCAGGTCAGGAGTTCACAACTGTTGCTGGCTGTTTCTGTAACGCACAAATGTGCGCGATGCAAAATCACCGCATAGTTAAGCTATTGCTTTATTGCTTTATGCCACCGTATAAATAATGTAAAAAATATAAACCCTACGTTGCTGACACTGGTCATGTACTTTTACAACGATTTGCTGCAATGACAAAACTTACAGAAAAGTTTATTTTCAATATGAGGAGATTATTTGCCCTAGATGCAGTTGACAGGCAAGGCATTTCAAATAAAATGGTGACACAAAATTTAGATAAATGTGATAAAGGAGTGCCTGTGTAATGCATAAACACACACGCACATATATACAGAGAGAGACGGAGATACTTTGTATAGCCTTAACAGACTGTTGGGACAATTGCTGTGAGCATGTACCTATGAAGGCCGGCATGGCACACGAGTGGGTGGGTGGCCAGCACCATGCTCGACCGCCTGTGTATCCCTAGTCGCGATGTTTACACACCGCACCAGGTACTCATTTGAAGCTGAGACGACCTAGGGGAGGCCTAAGATCACTTCTTTTAATCGTTACTGGTGTTGGCTTTGAGTGGGAATTGAACTCATGTCGCTGGGTTCATAGCTCAGCATGCTGATTCCTGCACGACTACTGCCCACATATACATAACAAAGACATATACACATACAAACCTTCTTCATGTTGATATGTTTCCTGAATTTAATGAAATGTTGCCGCTCTATAATGCGAATAAATATTATCTCAATGCCAAATAGCTTTTCTTTTCAGTAGCGCGCATATTTTTCCAAATTCGTATGTTTTTGAAGTTCAGATTTTTATTTGTACCCCCCAAACAGCTGTGTTATCAATTGTATTTTTGTAAGCAGATGTCTTTTTCAAATGTGAAATCACATTTTTTTACAAGAACGAGACCAAGTTGTGTTAACATTACACTGAAATGCAAAAGTTCATGGCCGTTTTACATCGTGTACCGTCTATATAATCACAAGCGGTCTCCCTATTGGCCGAAAGGAATCCACATAGAGATAAGTGGTTCTGTGATTAGTTGGAAAGAGGTCACCTGGGTTAGACGGCTGTGATTGGAATGGGGTTATGGGGGTTTTGATGGTGTTGTCAAGGGCAACATTACAGCTATGAAAAAAATGGCCGCCGGTTTCTAATTGGAAAAAATGTGAGGCAGAATTTGAGCACATCCTAAAAAAGCATGCACTGTACAATCGTTGTTTTACATTTGAAATACATTAGTTTTTTTGTCAACAGCCACAAGAGAATTAAGTAGCTGCTCCGCCTTTGGAATTCCCTCCCATCGACTCTATTCCCACGTTATTACGATCTCGCCCATGAAGTGTATATACTCTTATCTACCACAACGTGTTGCTGGCCGCTTGGTGTTTTTGGCCGTTGGGCCTGTACTCAGCAACCGTGATAAAAAAAATACAAAAATAAACTCGATGGAAATTTATGGATGCCCATCCTGGTTTGTGTTGATATACGTTGAATTTCTTTCGCACCGTACGTAACCATCGGAAGCGCGGTTTAAGTGACGTCTGTGGGTTAGGGCGATGAGGAGCGACAGAGAGGGCACAGATTACTCTCACGGTTAGAACTGAGGGATACTCCGACAATCGGTAGGCGGGGGGGGGTCGGCTGGCGAAAATGTGTTGGGGGGCTTGAGGCTACAGCAAAGGTCGTGCGAGGTGGTGAGGCTAATGGGAGGTGAGGGAAAGGGGGTATTGGGAGGGCATAGGGCAAGGTGGAGTCCTGGAGAAGAGATTTAAATGTGCAATGTCCTGGCAGGGTATTTACGGTGCGCAGGTCGGGCAGTTGGTTGTGAGTGGAGCCAAGGGGTTGCCATATGTGAGCTCATAACAATATTACAGGCAGAGTTTAACATCAATAAAACTAAATATTAAAACACATTAACTTAATTTAACAATCAGTTCATATGAAACACCATCCATCAACAAAAAAATTAGAAAAAATACCAATAGCGACAAAGATAATACACATTAACCTTCACAAAAGTCTGCCAATGCTTTCAGAACATTCGACAACGCTCAAACAAGTCGGAGCGTTGACTTTCACCAACTCTGCCAATGTCGAGCATTCTCGTTAAATAAAGTGTCATTTGGATTTAATACAACTCCATTTACAAATGCGTTGGTGCTGCTGCGTTGGCATTTGTGCACAGCACAATTAACAGTAAAAAAAAAACTGCACATTCATCAATAACACTGCAGCCTTTAAATAAAAATACTTAGAATAGGATATGCTTTGGGCACTGGCTGCTTTTTTGCACACTATGAAGATGGGAAATTGCCCACAAAATAAAAATACGTAACAGAAAAACATGTTTGTATAATAGCATGCGAAGAAGTGCCATTTGCCAAAACGTTGTCTATTTTATCTATAAAAATTAATATTTGCTTTTAAGGCTCGGCGTTATTGACAAATGTGTTGAGTTTTTTTTCTTTCTCCCAACAATGTACAGGCCATCTTGAAGGCTACGCTACAGTCGAGGCGCAGATCTCCCTTGCAAAAGGAATTTTCGATCTCACCGGGCTCTGACCTGGTTGTAAACAAAGAAGGCCATTCACCTAACGCGGCATTTCACATCCGGTGGGGTGGACGTGGGCACCCCTTCCAAGCCTTTCGGCCTTAGTAGCCTGTGGGCGGTGGGGGGGGAGGGGCACGAAGTCTGCGGGAGGGTGGGGCGGTCACGTAGACCAGTGGTCTTGATAGAGGGGGGCACGGGGCGGCGATATGTTAACTACCTCGCTAGGTATACAGGAGGTCGTGGGTTCAATCCCGACCCTGACGCCTATATATTTGGAGTTTGCGTGTCTCTCCCCGTGGTCGCGTTGATGTTTCTCTGGGTTCTCTGGTTTTTCCCTCCACATTTAGAAACATGCGTTTAGAGCATTCAGCTGCTACAAATGTCCACATGATAAGCTACTTTGTTGAGCTGTCATTTGTGGCCAGGTCGCTTCTGAAAAATAGCTATCTAGCTCTGTGGGTCTTAGCTGGTAAAATAAAAATAGTTTATTTTAAATAGTTTAAGAAGGTTGAGACTCGCTTATCATAGACCAGCAGTGAGTGGGCATAGACTTTGGCACCATATAACAGGGGGGGCATGTGGCGCCAAGGTTGCAATTAAAAGATTTACGTAATCTTCACCCATGTGGTGAACTATCCACATTAATCAGTGGAAAATTATACATTTCAATTGCTCTGCAGAAATGGCCATGACAAATTATTAAACGGGGTTAAAGTTAGAATGTTGGCATGGGTCATAATTAGGCACCGGGCAGAGAAGAGGAGAGACCCCCACGGGGCTCTTCGGGGCTACGTGGCCACCACTAGACTTTGAATTTTGTTACAAAGGGCTCAACGAGACAAGTATTCCCAGCACTGTAAATGATTACAATACAGTACACACATTGCATAATTAGACCAGTCGTGAACGTAGACTATACACCTACTCCTTATTTGCTCTATCAACTTGCGTTAATGAGAGAGAAAGGGAAAAAAAGAGAACATTTAAATGGACCTCTATTGTGACACTGGCACCAGGCGCTGCCGAGGTGAGAGTGATTTTCCTGCTAAAGTGGAAAAGGGCATGACTAGAAATCCCGGTCAGGTGTCAGCATCCATCTATTATCCCATCAAAGTTAATCAAATGAATACCGTTTTTTTGTGAGATCACCAGTGGCTATATAGAGTCTCATATGATGCAAATGTGGAATTTCTGACATTGGCTCAGTGCCACCAACAGAGGTGAGTGCTGCCCACTGTGACTTTAATATTGTTGTGAGACCGGATGTCAAGGTAAGTGCGAAGTTACTGCTAGAACACGTGTTATTATTCCTGTGTGCAACTCGCAATGCATATCTCTGGGGAAAGACTGTCATCCGCTCACCCGCCCACCCATCCACTCACCCCCCCATCCACTCAGTCATCCCCTCATCCACTCACTCACCCACCCGCCCTCTCACTCACTCATTCACTTACCAGCTCAGCGTCGCTTCTCACATGGTCACTCACTCTCTCATCCGCTCACCCGCCCACCCATCCACTCAGTCATCCCCTCAACCACTCACTCACCCGCCCACCCACTCACTCACTCTCTCACTCATTCCCTTACCCGCTCACCATTGCTTCGTCACATGGTCACTCACTCATGCATCCACGCACCCAATCACGGTTACCCATTCACTCGCTCACCCCTGCGTTCTCACACACTCGCTCGCTCACACATTCATTAAATTCACCTGCTTGCCAATTCACCCATGCATTCACTAACCCTTACTCACGCACTCATTAGTTTATCCACTAACCCTTGCTCGCTCGCTATATTCCCCACTCGCCCACTTGTTTAATCGTTCACTAAATTTATCACGCACTCACCCACTCACTCACTCACACATTTAGCCACTCACCCGTGTTCCTTCATGTGCTCACTCACTCATCAGCCACCCACCCACTCACTCACCAACACATTCATTGAACTCGCCCACCCAATCATCAATTCACCCACCCATTCGCAAGCCCTTGCTCACTTACTCACTCACTCTCTCTTCCATTAATCCACCCACGCAATTGTTTACCCGCTCACTCACTCAAGACTCTCGCGGTGCCGTAATGCCTGAAATTAGGGAAGGTTTAAAGTTACGGTCAGAACGAGGGTTCAGAAAATTATTCCACGTGGCCGATGCACAATGCGGTTCAGCTCGCAAATTTTATACCGTCGAAAAAAGACGGTCAAGTGCATCGCGCGCTTTCAGATGCGCTTCTGCGGCCGTCTGAAACGCTCGTCCTTCCAATATTTGGAAGCCACTGGAATAATGCTCTTTTAAATCGAGATTGAAAACTAATTTCTTCGGAACCATTTTCGTGTTTCGTTTGCTGTCCTTCCCCCGCACCTCCGTTTAGCACAGTTGGCTACGTCTGGCGCGACAGAAGTTCAACATGCGCGTGTAGTACACATACCTCTGGGGGCAGATGGTCAGTCAGCGACGGGGTGGTCGGCGTCCCCCGAGGCCGCCCGGCGGTCACGACGGGGACCGTGGTGCTGCCGTGGCCCAGCGTGGTGACGCCTTGCACTGCGGAGAGGAAGGCAGCGGCCGTCAGCACGCCGTCCCGACACGTTGCCACGCAGGGAACAGCGCGGGCTGCTACGAGCAGCGAAACGTGCACGGCCTGGGCGGCGCAGGCACGGGCGCCATGAGTGCCGCTCTCTCTCGCGTGCAAAACCGGGCATCGCGGTGCCAGATATTCGTGAATTGTGCAATTTGTTTGTTGTGTACACATTGCTCTAGAAGCATACAAAAAATATGATCTAAGTTGCTTGTTAAAATGACGAGGAAGACAAAAGTGAGTCATCACCTCCACGTTTTTAATTGTCATGATTTCGGATATCAATTCACATGTGTTGTTGTTGCGTCACGTAAAGACACAAGCAACCACGTGGAACCAAACGTGGAGTCAACTCAGACTGTACACGCGAGAAACTAACCACGTTGGTACCGTTGGACGGCGATAAATGGCGAGCATTGTCACAGCATTATTTAGCAACACAGAGCACGTAATGCACTTGTCAAAATGTACATAGTGACACCATCCTGAGGACTTAGGAGGGCACTTTTCTATGCAGCTATCCGGCATTTAAAGCGCACCGTTCCAAGAATCGCGTGTGCAAGGAACGGATTCAATTCCGCGCGTTCCTTTGTCAGCCCTTGCTGCAGAATCACATTCATTGGCTATTACACAAACGTATCAAAGAAAGCATTTTTCAACAATGTGAAATAAATGCTTAGAGCCTCTTTATGATATTACTGGAACACATTTCCATTTGAACCACGGAACTTTATCTTTAACAACCCATGCGTCATTGTTAAATATTCCCACACATTTTAGCATTTTCCTAGCGACAAGAGCAGATTACTTGTTTGATGAGCTGCTTCACGAGCTCTAGTTATTTTATATTACAGAAATTACATTCGGATCAATGAATCTTCACTTGGTACAAGGAGGAGGCAAATGTATTATTATATTTATGATTATTACGAATGTCACGAACCACTAGAAATGAACGACTGTGCTCTCGCGCCTCCGTTCTGCCCAAGCCAACCCAGTCGGGAGACGCCGGTTGTGAGTCCTCATACTGGTGTGGTGAAGTATGGCAAAGGGTGGATTGATTAGCGGCAGAGCGGATCACACACTGCAGGATGAAACCAGCCAGATTTTGATCCCAAGCCACGGATAACATCGGCAGTTTATTCGATTAGAACCTGCTGATATCACTTGAATCGCCTGATATTTGGCTGCTATACATTCCCACGTGATTAACCACCTTTGTTGGGCTATCATTTACCTGGTAATATAAAAATAGTCTAGTTTTATTTTTTATGCTTTGTGTGAATTGTTTACCTTTTCTATACTTTGCACAACTATTGTGCCTTAGTACTGTTTTGCGATTGAAACGTTGTGATCCACCTCGACTGGACATCTGTGAAAAGAGCTTCATAGCTCATCGGATTCCTCCAGCATAAACAAATATTCTGATTCAGTAATTCAACACCTGATAGCAGTTGAATCGTATATACAACTTTAGGTTTTCACGGTTGTGCTGCTTTACAGCTCCCCGATGTACCGCGTGTTGACCTTCACAGCGTCCGACAGTTTGTTGCATGTGCTGAGATGTCTGAGATGTGACGACTTCCTGAAGAAGCTCCCGGCACATGGAGCGAAATTCCACGATGGAGACCACGTGACACAGCCCGGAGACACGCACAGTTCAACAACTGTAACTTTAACATTAAGGAGTAACAGGGATTGCATGGAAACTGTGAACTTCAAGTAAGCATAATTCTTCAAAATATTGACATCATAAAGGAAGAAGAAACTCGTAAAAAAGTATGTGCTACTTAATTTAATTGATGTAAGTATAGAAGGAGCCTTTATTTATTTATTTAGGAAAGCCTCAACAAGTCCCAAGACACTTTCATGAAGGTCCTACCGCTTGAGATGTCTGGTCAATTCCATCAACGAGTGTTTGGCACTCATTAGCGTTATGATCAAAGCAACATCGCTCCGTGCCAAAGTGACAGGTTTTACTTTTTTCTATGGAGGACTTCCAATTGGACGCCGAGACCCCATGACTTGCATACAGCGGTGTCTCACCACGTCCCACCAGCCAGCGGCGCATGGCGCCGGGACTTGTCACGGAGGCACCGTTGACAGGAATATGCAGCATTACGACTAAAATACTCATCTGCATGTGGGTGTGTTCAACTTCCTTCGCGCTGTACGTAGCCAATCGTGCTAATCAGAGGTGCGGGGGAGGGACAACTAAACAGAAAAAGTTGTTCTAAAGACACGAGTTTTTAATCTAGATTTAGAAGTGCATAGCTCCAGTAACTTCCAAATATCAAAAGGAAGAGCATTCCAGATGGCCGCAGGAGCACATCTTAAAGCGCATGATGCGTTGACCGTCTTTGTTCGATGAATAACCAAAAGCCGCTGCGAGGATGACCGGAGTTCGCGTGGTGGTTTATGCTCCCTGATGAGATCAGCGAGGTACCGTGGTTCATTTGTTATTCGATATTCTGGCGCGGCACTTGAAGCGACGGGGCACGTTACGTAGAATGCTCCCGTCCCTGTCCGCCCGGCGGTGAGAATGGGTAACACCGCACAGTCGGTGGATCGGCAGATCGCATGTGGCGAGTCTTCCGAGGCGTGTGGTCAACCGTGGAAGGGTGTGCCAGAATGGCCACCCTTGGGGGTGCAGAGCGACTCTCCAGAGCTTCCTCCAATTGAGGCCCTTCCGCCAGCAGTGGCGTGAGCAGGCAAGGGCTGCGCCTTTGCCTTTGCATTTCACATCTGTGTGTGCAAGTGCGAGAGTGTGGTGAGCGGTGGCGCAACGGTTAGCGTGCTCGCTCACGCTCGACACCAGTGACAGATTATCTGACGCGGTCCTGGACCTACCCTAGGTCGACTCAGCCTCAAATGAGTGTTTGGTGCAATGTGTAAACATCGCCACTGGGGAGACAAAGGCGGCTGGGTATGGTGCTGGCCACCCATGCTTTCGTGTACCGTGTCGGCCTTCGTAGGTGCCGCTCGTTAACAGCGCTTGCTTCTAGAGTCTGTTCAGGCTCTACGGGGGACCGTTATCTTTGTGAGTGTGAGAGTGCATGGTGTGTGTGTCTTTGTGCGCGTGCGAGTGCCTGTGCATCTGTGAGTCTCGCAACCTACCTGGAAAAACCTCCTCCTGAGTGAGAGATTGTCATTTGGTGTGGGGTTTAAAAGAATATGCAAAATCGCACAGTCCTTGCTGTAGGAAACACAGCCCTCCCTCACCTCATTTGCAAGCTCCCCTCTACACCCCCCCAGGGCATTCCAGCATGGTGGTTTGAAACACAGCGGGAAGCAGAGCTTAACATATAAATCAAATACAGTGTTCTTGGTAATACATGTTAAAACCACAATTGCCGTGATTGTAACTTAATCCTACTTAGACTGTCTCGTACATTGATCAGCTTTCCATTTTTGAAAAAGTTACATGTTTTTTACGAGCGAGATTGGTAGAAATCTATATAAGCCCAAGGATTCCCTTTGGAAATGTTCATGCGTTTCGGATTTTGGGTAAAAAAAAAACTGTTACTTTCAAGAGCGAAATTAGGGTTAGCATTTCCGTGACTTATTGATGGATTTCTGCAGGTGCAATAAAAAACACTGCGTTGAAATGAACTTGGAATTGGGCCACAGGCAAATTGACACCATATGCAAAAGGCATAATAATAACCAAATACATGCAGCATACATACGATCATGATTTTGGCTAAAACAGCTTCCAATGCCAATGTATTAGTTGCAGAGTTCTACATTGCAGTGGTGGCCATTGAGTCCTTTAGTACAATGGAGCGATTGACATTTACATTCTGTCCTACAGTCCGACTCCTCTCGTATGCCACGGTGGCTAGGAGATGTTAACTGCTTCGCCTGGTATGC
Source organism: Lampetra fluviatilis (assembly GCF_964198595.1). Taxonomy (NCBI): domain Eukaryota; kingdom Metazoa; phylum Chordata; class Hyperoartia; order Petromyzontiformes; family Petromyzontidae; genus Lampetra; species Lampetra fluviatilis. Next base: position 5,292,765 of record NC_136320.1, on the reverse strand, counting down.
AGGAGGTCGTGGATTCGATCCAGACCCTGACGCCTGCTGTATATGTGCAGTTTGCATGTCTCTCTCCCCCTGTGGTCGTGTGGATTTTTGTCCGGGTCCTCCGGTTTTTCCCTCCACATTTAGAAACACGCGTTTAGAGTATTTGGCTGCTATACATTTCCACATAATGATGAGCCACTTCATTGAACGATCATTTGTGGCCAGGTCGCTTCAGAAAAGGAGCTATATTGCTCAGTAGGCCTTACTTGCTAAAATAAAAATCGTTCAATTTTGTTTTTTTAAAGTGCTGTTGTCTGTGGATAAGAACAATTCACCGATGAGAGGAGTTGGCATGCATGTACATGCAGACATCACACCTTTTGCCCGGGAGGTTAATTCCAGATAAGGCGCGTGCTCGTGAAACGAGCGAACTAGTATCTGAATGGGGAGTGGGTGAGAGTGGCGTTGTCTCGCGAGGACTGGAGTTCAGGACACTCTGGGCCATAGGTGGGACAAAGTCATTGTTATGCAAGTCCAAGTCGAGTCGCAAGTCATCAAATTCATGACTCGAGTCTGACTCGAGTCCAAGTCACATGACTCGAGTCCACATCTCATAGGTGGGACAAAGTCATTGTTATGCAAGTCCAAGACGAGTCGCAAGTCATCAAATTCATGACTCGAGTCTGACTCGAGTCAAAGTCACATGACTCGAGTCCACACCTCTGCTCTGGGCTAAGCTCTCCGAGTCTCTCGAGTGAAACACACCATGCACACTCATTGATGCCTTCAGTAAAAGGTAGGTTAAGCACAGTGGTGATATATGGGCCTCGCAGCAACAATTGCCTCGGTTCGATGCCCGACAATGCGGAGTTTGTTTGCCCTCTCCGTGTTCTGCACTCGTTCCCTCTGGGTTCTCCGGTTTCCTCCCATATCCAAACATCCCAATTCCCAAACCTTTACCTGACAATAACTCAATAGGGATCGCACGTAGCACCATCATCGCCCCTCCCATCGCCCCCGACTGCGAATACTTGGCAGCATCATCCTGCAAAATAATCTACGTGTTCGCTATTATTCCACGTTGTTATTATTATGACATGTGTAAAAGTATCACAGTGCGCTTTGGATGCACGCTGGCTCAGCTCTCGCTTGGACTAAGTGAATTTACGTGAACCAATGACCGTGACTCTCGGCACCGCAAAATAGTTGGCGGCCTTCCATTGTTTTTTTTCTCTCTGTCCATCTCTACACTTACCCCAAAGACAATTACACCAACTTGGCACGCCATGACTCGCGCTATCTATTCGGGGAATGTATGCCAAGCAGTCGTCAAAACACGGCCAGCCCAAACGAGGGCCCCCCTCCCCATCCGAGGCCATCCTTGTGGAACACCCCCCCCTCCCACCCCCCCTTCCCCCCCTTCTCACCCCCCCTTCCCACCCCCCCCTTCACACCCCCCCCTTCCCACCCCACCTTCCAACCCCCCCTCCCACCCCCGCTTCCCACCCCCACTTCCCCCCCTTCCCACCCCCCCGTTGCGAACGACCAACGTGCGAACCGAAGCAGGCGCGTGCCGTGAACAAGGCCGTGGACAAGGCCGTGAACAAGGCCGTGAACAAGGCCATGGACAAGGCCGTGGACAAGGCCGTGGACAAGGCCGTGAACAAGGCCGTGAACAAGGCCGTGAACAAGGCCGTGAACAAGGCCGTGAACAAGGCCGTGAACAAGGCCGTGAACAAGGCCGTGAACAAGACCGTGAACAAGGCCGTGAACAAGGCCGTGAACAAGGCCGTGAACAAGGCCGTGAACAAGGCCGTGAACAAGACCGTGAACAAGGCCGTGAACAAGGCCGTGAACAAGGCCGTGAACAAGGCCGTGAACAAGGCCGTGAACAAGGCATGAACAAGGCCATGAACAAGGCCATGAACAAGGCATGAACAAGGCATGAACAAGGCCGTGAACAAGGCCGTGAACAAGGCATGAACAAGGCCATGAACAAGGCCGTGAACAAGGCCGTGAACAAGGCCGTGAACAAGGTCATGAACAAGGCCATGAACAAGGCCGTGAACAAGGCATGAACAAGGCCGTGAACAAGGCCGTGAACAAGGCCGTGAACAAGGCCGTGAACAATACGTGAACAAGGCCGTGAACAAGGCCGTGAACAAGGCCGTGAACAAGGCCGTGAACAATACGTGAACAAGGCCGTGAACAATACGTGAACAAGGCATGAACAAGGCCGTGAACAAAGCCGTGAACACGGCCATGAACAAGGCATCACGCAGCTCGTCGAGTGCGGCGGGGCCCCTCGCTCCTCTCTCACCGAGAGGGCATCGCGGAAGCGCCAACGGCGGAAGGGGCTGCGGGACAGAGAGAGCCGCCCGCCGCCCCCGGGCACAGACTCGAGCCCAGGCAGCAGATGCACCCCCATCCCCCTGGCACGCCGGGGTTCCGGGACAATGCTTCATTCGGTCACCCATGAAGAACCCCCCAGCACCAACTAAACACTGCGCTGCACAAGTATTTACGCTGTTCGCATTCACGGCCTATTTACGAACTGGTTGCAGGCACGTAAACTACGATTATGAGGTCTACTCGGAGGCAAAGGTGCTGCTGGAGCCCAGTCGTCTGTGACCACCCGCACACGAATTGAGCGTCCTGCTGAAACGGATTGCCGCCATGGTGTCAATGGTTAGTAGGCTGGACTCGCAATCCAGAGGTCACCGGCGTGGCAGTGTCACGAAGCCAACCTGCCTCTGCCCACCCAGGAGTATCAACTGGGTACACAAACAGCCAGGCAATCAGGAGATCGCATATGGTGGGATAAAGTGTGGGTAACCCCGCCTTACCCGCTGGAGAAACACTCTAGAATTCATTCTAGTGGAGGTCAGTGGGTGTTCGTCAAGGGGGGGATGAGCCGGGAGAAGATAAAACACCAGCGGTGTTTCTGCACACCTCTTTTTATACATTGTTGGTCACCCACCCAAGCTGAAAATCCTACTTAGCTTCCAATCTCTGATGGGACCTAGTGCATTCTGGGTGATTTCGTATGCTGGGTATGAATACGCTATTATAGCTTTTTGTGACAAAGTCACACAAAAACCCACACATTTTAAGAGAAACTACTCTATATGAAAACGTTTTTGTTCATTTTTTTTTCGGAAGGGCATTAGAAAAACTTGACGAGGAATAAGGTCCCTCTCTCTCTCGCCACGTTTCGCCTTTCTTCGGCTCTCTGCGCTCTCGCTTCAAAATAAATGCCTACGAATCAGAGCGAGGAGGGCTTCCATCGACGTCCGTCAGCTGTGCCAGCCAAGTCCCGCCCCTCCAGGGAGCGACTGCGCTCACCATTTATCCCGGCAGCCGATGCAACGGTGCCCTCTCGCAATGCACACTTTCAGGAGGAATCGTTTGCGAAATCGTTGTGGGTTTTTTTGGTCTCAGAGCCCGCGGCCGACGACGTTCATCAGCTCTTGGCGAGTAAACACTGGGGTGGACCAACAACTTTTGAGCAGCAAGCCAGAAAAAATGAAGGCTGTTGAGGAAGCCTCCATTGTTGCGGCCGTTGTTTTGAGGGGATCTCGATTGAATGCGCACGCGGGCACACACACAAGCATTTTGTAATACTTTCTGAAAGTTTCCATTTTCTTGGTAGTTATGAATAGGATTTGGCCCTCGTATATAATTTGTGTACAGCATTGTGGGATGCAATTTGCGTGAATGACGCAATATAAAATGAAATTATTGCTCAGCGGCCGCATACCAAGCTCACAACGCATGTGCGGGGGTGTAATCGCATGCCAATAGCGTTCGTTCATTCGAATGCGTGTTTTATAAATATGTGTTTAGTGGGCCAATCGGTACCAAGATAAATTGTACACATTGGCGCAGTGGTATTTGGAAAACTGTGCGGTAGGTATCCTGGCGAATGGTGCAGGACGATGTGAAAGTTTTAATGAAGAAAGTAAAAATAGTGCAAGGTCTGCACAGATGGATTCATGGCTGCTGTCACCTTGCAAACTCGTAGCCCTGTGAGCTTAGGATTGTGCAAATAATCACACAAACCCCCACTATTGTTTTAAATTTACCTTATTCTAAGGGCGGATGCTGCCGCGGTGTTAACGGTCAGCACACGACTGGCCCTGCAAGCCAGAGGTTACCGGTTCGATACCATCCCGTGTCGCGGCAGTTGGAACCAGGGAATACGGTTCTTAAATCCTCCCCCAAACCCCTCTGCCCACGCAGCAGTTTAAACAAATGGTGACGTAGCACAGTCGATCTGCGGATTGCGTGAGGTGGGGTCAAGTGTGGGGACTTGCCACCTATTCGAAGCCGTCTGGCCTTTGTGGAGGAGAAAAACTGAATGACCTTCTGGAGGGACTCTCAGGAACTACGTTTGTGGAGAACATTTCCTGGGAAAAATGCAAGCCTCGTCGCAGTCTGGTGGCCACATAACCTACGCTATCGTGCTGGTCACATGATTGGGAGAGAAGGGGGAAACCAAAGGCTACCTAACCACCTGTGCATTCACATCATCGACTCGCAGCAGTGCACCTGTGCGTGACTTCGAACAACAAACCGTGGACCAGAGAACTTCGCACTGTCCCAAATATAATTTTAAAGTGGTGGGTGGGCGATTGGGTGAGCGAGTGGGTGCGTGAGTGACTCAACGGGTGAGTGGGTACATGAGTTGGTGAGTGGGCGAGTGAATGGGTGAGTGAATGGGTCAGTGCGTGATTGGGTGGGTGAGTGAATGAGCTGCGGAATGCTCTGTTGAACCTACTTGGCATATTGCTCCATACAACGCTCTGAGTCTACTTGGCCACAGTTATGCCCTCCCTCCTCTCTGCTTGCTAAACGTGGAGGCCTCTAAAGTAACATCTGTGCCGGTTTGAAACACTCAGACTGGCTTGCCTACAATCCATATTGGATTTAACCAAAATGGATTGTGTGAGGAGCTCACAGACGTGGACACAGTCCCATCAGTGAGCTCCTTTGGCGGGTGAGGCTGCGTTGGCTGGGTCATGCAGCCCACATGTCCAGCCATCACATGCCCAAACAGCTTCTGTTTGGCTGGATAGAGCGGGCTAAACTGGCATGGCACGGGCTAGAGATGAAGTGATGTGGCACAGAAGGCAATGGAGCTGATTGGATTTGCCGATGACTGGTACCAGCGGTGTCAAGATCAGCTTCTACAAAGGAGGCTCGTGAAGGATGCTACTCGGCAGTTGGAAGCAGTCGCCCTTCAACAACAGCGAGATGCAGAGGAGCAATATTCACAACAATGAGCGGTATGCCAGGTGAATAAAATATAGAAAGTTAGCAAAGGTGGTGCATCTGCCAGTCATCTCAGTCAGTCAACTCATGGTAACTGAGTCTGTCTTAAGATCTCCTGCTGGAGAGCCTTCGACACTTCACGTGGCCTCGAGCTGCACATAGCTGGAACATGCCGCGTGGTGACGTCACCGCCACTTAGTGGTGAACGGCAGTTGTTGTTGTTAAGTGGGCGAGTGGGTATATCTGCAATTCGCCAACTCTCAGACAAAGCAATTGGCGAGCTAATTCACTCAGAAACAAATGTCTATTTGTTGCTCCTAATTGGACGTAAGAAATCATCACCGAATGTGTTGGTGGAGCAGAGATGAAGAGGCTTGTCAATGTTTCAACTGCCTAGTAGATAAATCGAATGAGATTCCCTTGAATTGAGAGCCCTGCATGATTGCCAATCAGCCATGACGACCTCAATCAGTATTTGAAATATAAAATATTTTCAGGTAAAGATGCATCGTTCAAGTCAACATTTTACTATTTATTCATCTTGTTAATGTGAACTGATGGTATTGTTTCCATTTGTTATGCCGTTTCAAGAATGAAGGCAATATCTCAACATATTACTTCATCACGTAGACTATTACCACACGCATCATAAATAATCACTTCCACAAAGAGCAACAATCATATTTTCTTAACGTTAAGAAAATGGTGATTTCATTACATGAAATCTTTCTATATATAAATATTTAAGTTCACAGAATTATATATCTAAAACGTGGCTCCAAAAAATAATAATTGGATATGTTAAAGTCTATATTTAAATGCACATTGGATTTAAAATTAACCAAAATGGCTTTACATGAAAATAATTTGAACACTAAACGGTCAAATAGATCTTTTGACATTTTTACGTGTTTTTGATTAGCGCTGCTCAGTGCTAATTTCCATATGGTTATATTAGCAATCACCTAAATCAACCACAATGGTCATTTTCACCTCATTAAGATTCGCTAAAATGCATTCATGTTGTCACAACAAGTCAAGATTGCGTAGTCAAATAAGATACGTACAACGCCCGGCCATTATTTACATTATCTCTTATGAGATGCTTACGACAGTTTATAATTATTAGATGTCATGAAATAGTTTTTTTTATTTACAATACATAGCTGGCGAAATATATTCTTCACATGCCTAATGATTGCATTCTCGATAAAAACTGTGTAATTGCCGTCAACATATATTTTTAATCTGCAGAATTGAACACGCTAAATACAGATTTAAAATGAGATTCACATTCACAAATACAGTACAAAGACAAAGATCCCCCGTATAGCCTTGAACAGACCGTTGGGGCAGGGTGCTGTGAGCGAGCAGCACCTATGAAAGCTGTCACCACGCCGAGAAAACCTCTGCCTCCCCAGTGCTGATGTTGACCCGCTGCACAGGATACTCATGTTGACGCTGCTTCAACACAGGGGAGGCCCTGCTTCAGGTAAAATCGTCACTGTTATTGCCTGTGAGCGAGAATCAAACTGGGGTTTGCCGTGTTCGTAGTGCAGTGCGCTGACGACTATGCCACCGCTCGCCACGTATATACAGTTAAACAAAAAAAAAGATCCCCCGTGTAGCCTTAGCAGACTGTTGGGGCAAGTGCTGTTAGTGAGCATCTATGGAGTCCGGTACAGCACACGAGAAGGTGGGTGACCAGCACAACGCCCGGCCGCCTTTGTCTCCCTAGCGGCGACGTTTACACACCGCACCAGGTACTCATTTGAGGCTGAGTCGACCTAGGGGAGGCCCAGGACCGGTTCAGATAATCGCCACTGGTGTTGGCCGTGAGCGGGAATCGAACTCGGGTCGCCAGGCTCGTAGCGCAACGTAGCGCTAACCACTACACCACCGCTCCCCAGTAAAACAACACACACACGCACGCCCGCCCGCCCATTTAATTAGCATTTGCCGGTCATAATGAACATGAATATTGGATGAAAATATAAATAATGGGTTATGTGCTTTATCTGTGGGATCAGAGTTCCAGGTCATGCATTGTTGTTTTCCAAGATAACCTTTAATTGGCATTTAGTAGGCTTAATTAGTAAATGCAAATGTGCTACGCAAAGGTAAATTAAGTCTGTTTCAGAGGTGGTACCAGAGACTTAAGGTCCAATTAACGGTTTTTACCTTTCTCACACGTGAATAAGCTCACACGGTCAAGTATAAAATATGTACCTTTCACAAACGTCAAATCAATCATACGATGAAAATGTGTTCCTCGGGGCTTGAGTGAACTCCTCACTCAAGCTTTCCTAACCTCCAATCGTGACTACTCCTCTCCCCCGTTTCAGCCTTCAAAGCTCCCACAGCCTCCGAGCTCCAAATGATCCAAAATGCCGCCACGATTGGGCTTCTGAGTCGAAGCCGTGACAAGGGAGGCCCACGTCAACTCCTTCTACAGAACCTCCCCCACTCCCTCCGGCTTCCCGTTCCACCTGCAGATTTTACTGCAACATTACCCTCGAGTGGTTTTCATTAATTCAAATGCTTCAGCCATTTCTTTCCTCTCTGAACTCATTCTTTCAACTCGTCGTCTCGCATTCTTTGATCCAGCAGCCGGGGTTCTTCTCTAAGATCTCCGCCGTCGACCGGGCCGGTGGTCGCATCCGCCCCCCCCCCCCCCCCCGCTGCCCCCCTTCTACTGCTCCCACTGCTTTGAAATCCTCGTCCCCCGGACCGTCCACACCACCGCGTCTCTAAACTCGGGTCACCTTCCAAAGTCAAGACGCATCTCCTCTCCATGACCATTGGTCCGTTTATTCGCTGCCGTTATTCACTCTACATTACCCGCTCGTATTTAGGTGCCTGCTGCATAAAGTCGAAAAGTCTAGGTAGACGGGAGGCTCAGAGGTGAGCGCATTGAGCAGCAGCAGCAGCCAATGATTACACCGAGCTCTTAAGTGGGGTGAGTTAATGGTCTCAGACCAATCACCTCTTGCATAAAGGTTCCTGCCTTAGAAAAAACACATCTGAAATTCGGTATTGCAATTTAAATTCAAATTCTGAGAATTAACAATATCATTTAGGCTGCCACGCACGCGATGAACATCACTCCGTGGGAGGGTGAGAGGGGAAAAGGTGCCGCCTCATAGCGTGGATAAGAGGTCCTTGAAGAAGCGATTTCATAAGCAGTGCACTGAAGTTCTCGGGTATCTGCTTCTGCAGACCGTTGCCTGCCACGGGACGCTGCGCTGCTCTGTGGAAGCCCCTGAGCACAACCAGAAGCCCGCGACGAGGGGTCGTCTGACCGTACTTCACCACGTTGGTCAGTGTGAGTTGGTGAAAGGGTACCCCGGTTCAGTTCAGATATCACTCGCTGCTGCTGTTGGCGAAGGCCAGCAATCAAACTCACGCCACTCTCCCGCCACTCCACCCCCACTAAGACGTGGCACAAGCTCACATTGTGTCGTCCTTGTATTTCGGCACTATAGAATTCTAACGTATTCTTTGCCTTGTAAGCGCTTTATCTGAATACTGTGGTTTTAATTCGCAGATGTAGCAATGGAGCACACCACACGCTCAGAAGTGAACATTGTGACATCGCGTTAATTGCTCCCGTTTAATTAAATCCCACGATTAATTATTTATCTATGTCGACCGCCAGGCCACGAGTAGCGAGGCTGAGATGCGTGGGCGGCCCTACTCCCCCACGTCCGGCCAGCGTGGAAGGGTCATGTCGGGGCCCTCTGCCTCTTGAAGCCGAGGCCCTTCCGCCAACGGGTGGCACGAACAAGAAGTCGCAGGGCTGCACCTTTACCTCTGTCTAAAATAAATTCCCAAATGATTGCTTCATTTATTCATTTCACAACGTTAAAACGACCACACGGCCATTTTATGCCGTGGCGCCGCGCGTGCCGTTACGCGCGACCGCCCCCGCACGGCTGCAGCAAACCGTTTGCGATGTTTTTTGCATCAAATCGAATAACGGATTTAATTGTCACAATTATAACACGGCACAGAGCGCTGCTCTCTCCAAGTGCTCAGTGGTCATTGTGCAATTAAATGGCACTTGTAAGTGCTCGCAGCCATCATGATTATCCGCACAAAGTCCTTTTGTTGAAAAAGCTCCGTTATTAAATTATATATATGTTCCTTAAACAACAAAAAAATCTCCCAATTTATGATGTCCTGATAATAATGAATACTGACAAAAAAAGACGCGTAAAACTGTCCAGAACATCGTCCGAAAATGTTCGACTCCACGTGCGACTGTGTTTACGTTTGGCCCCCAAAATTTTGCTTTGCCGAAACGCTCGTGTCTTGCCGTTTCTGACCGTCCGGCGTGACACGAACCACCCCTCCTGAGCCCGACAAAACGGTGGCGTGAGCCTCCGACGGGTACGACGCATTTGGGATATGTGCGAGAGCGCCACATCAGTCGCCAGGAGTCAACTCAACCCATCGCCTCTCTCCGCGGTTGCTAAAACGAGCGCCGTTCGGCCAAAAGCCGACTGCGGCTGTCTTATGGAGACACTTGATCTCAGAGCACAGGAATGTGGAATTTCAAGCACGGAGATGATCAGCATGAAGCACTCATCGAGTTATTATAATGATATGACTGGCTCAAGGGCATCTGTTTAATCACACCCAAAATCTTCTACTTCTTCCACCCATCAGCCCTTTAAAGAGTTTGCTGGGGTCCATGAATATCTGGCAGAAGAATCAGCAGTCCACCACTGATTGCAATCATGATGATCATGATCATTATTATATCCCATCAGCTGCTAATGTTTCCCTGTCACCCCTCTCCCTTCTAGTGCCTCCTCAATATTTTTTCCCAGTTTTCCTCTGCCTCTGTTGCCTTCCACTAACATTGCGATAGCTTTTTGCCAGATTGCTGTTTGGTGGAATTCTTCTGAATGGGTCACATTATAGAAGTGTGTGTTTCTCAATTATTTATATTTTCGTTAGTTCAATATTCAAGTTCTTTAATGTATTATTCTGTTTAATCTCATTACTCCCAGTTTTGTTTTTTATCAAAAGCACATAATATCCAAAACTAACATATGTTCTTCTCAATTCCTCAGCATCTATCCATTCGGCAAACACCGTGAATTTACACATTGCTAGTAAACATATCGACGTATTTGTGTTTACGTCTTTTAAAGTAATATCAACGCAATTAGAAATGAAGTCCCCCCCCCCCCCGAACTTTCAGACGATGTTGGAGTGCGTTAATTACATTCACTGGGAATGTTTTAATGACACATTAACAGAACTTGGGCATGGCTTGGAGGAACTGAGCCACGGGACAAGACCAGGCTGATCGTGATTGCGCATCCGCCGAGTTCAACAGGCCACCCAAGAGTACACGGATCGAGCGAGTCGTACCGCTGGCCTTGTCACCGTAACAAACCGAGGAACCGTCGGTTCTTTCCGATAAGACAAACTGAAACTCGTTCCGTGTCAAACGCCGCTACGCTCATCCACTTAATATAATCTGTGCCCTCTCATATTGCAGAGGGATATAAGCATCATTGTATTCCCTCAATGCCATTTTCGAAGGTCATGGGGACTAATCAGCGGCGTTTCTGTGTGTATGTGTGGCTCTGTACACAAAATTAGCATGCAGGGAAGCCTCTGTGTGCCGGGCAATGATGAGCAGCTTGTCTGTCCGTGGCTGGCAAAATGGATGGCTTTTTGATGGGCTTTGTTTTTGGTGTGCCCTCTGCTCAGTAGTTCTGTACGCAATGCTAAAGCTACACGGCAAGGTTAAATGAAAGATGGGTAGGCTTGCGCTAGGGACCGGAAGGATCCCACCTCGAAGACTGGCGAACTTACCAATTGTCTCGTGCCACTAAAGTCAAGTTATTTGCAGTGGACACGTACGACATGCGCGCAAAATTAAGAATATGAACTACGGAGCAGAGACCGAGAGAAGGGATGAGAGCCAGAGGGAGAGAGCTGAAGAGACGGCAGCAGCCATGACTCCTACCAAGGAGAGGGAGGAATGAATGGGAGATACGTGGGGGAGGTCTCTTCACAGAAGTGGGAAGTCACAGCACAAGCAGCGATGGCGAGAGTATGCACTGCACAATTATTCTCGTAAACAACTGACAACCATTGAGTCCAGAGCTGTGGAGTTGAACGCACAAAGAGCACACCTACTCCACGATCACGACCTTGAGAAGTTACTCTAATTCACATTCTTGACACACAGCGGTTTTCAATAACAAAAGTAATGGGACCTTTATATTTTTTTTCAAAGGGCCGCCGGTACATAAAAAGGGGGAAACGTATTTCATCATTGAAAAGATTTTTATGCAATGATCTATTTTGAATGGCATTTTGACTTTTAAGGTTTCTTTACATTTTTTTGCCCCAAGTAAAATTATTCAAGGTTACTACAAAAAAAATGCACCACCTTTGTCATTGACACTTGCTCATAATGAAGAATATATATACACAACTGTTGAAAACGAAGGGTCTTATCCATACGTCGGTGAATGCGTCTTTTGTCAAGATATACAGTTTTAAATATAAAAACGATATTTCCACGAGTCAAACTGACGATGTCAATCTGGGCCTACATCGCTAGTACATTATGTTGCACTGTTACAACCGAGCCTCTCCTCTTGTTTAAGGTTTGTTTAACGTTGACGAAGTTGCTCACCACCACAACCCCCCCCCCCAATCTGCTTTTTGCATGCCCCCCCCCTCCCCCCTTTTCAACAATGTCACCCAACAGAGTTGCAGGGAACCACAAACTCTGCTGCGTGACGCAACTGCTCTTTGCGTTCAGCTTGTTGTCCTTCCCCCGCACCTCCGATTAGCACGGTTGGCTGCGTACGGTGCAAAAGAAGTCCGACCATACATACGTACAAAAGAGGTAGTATATTAACATTATCATTGCGAGCTTCAGGACACTTCACCGGTGAGCCTCTTCTCAAAACGCCACCCACCTCCCCCCCTCCCCCCCGGCCACTACTCTTAGGAATGGCAGCTCTGAATTCGCGGAAAGCTGCCGTCGCGTCAGCGCTACGCCTTTGGACGGCACTTGATGTTGACTCGGGTGGCATTTACGGGACTTGTTGACGCTCGTGTGGAGCTGCGGGTCGCACATTACGGTGGCGCTTCAGGGAGAAAAACAACAAACAAAGAAACGGCGCGAATATAAATAAGCCCAATTTAATATTGCCCTCGCACGCTAGGGATTGCAGGCCAAACGCTTAATGCGGTCGCGGGGATATATGTAATAAGCATTTCACAAGAAAGAGAGGGTTCGAGGGTTTCCACCTGCTGAGGTGAAAAAAAAAAACACCATCCCAGAACATCGTGGGAAGGAGAGGATGTGGCGATGCTGAACGAGGGGAGAAATACGCGTCAACGCTTTGTCTCGAGCAGAGTAAAAAGAGGTAAATGTGCAGCCGTGCAATTGTTTACCCAAGCCACGGCTGGCAGACGAACCTCCACTCACTACCACCACAGCAAGCTTGAGAGAGCTCCTCCATGGGGTATGTTGACCTACTCTTTTTTTTTTCGATTTAAAGCTTTCGCGACTGCAGGGATTCATCTTCTTGGTTCTTTCGGTAAAGTCACGTAGAAGGGAAGTAATAAAATAATAAAAATAAAACATAATAAAATAATTCTCACGACGTTGCGGCCACAACGCAAGCAGCCGTCCTATTATTGCGAGCTTCAGGACGCTGCCTTCCCGAGAGACCTGTTCTTCACCTGAGGACGGCTGCTTGCGTTGTGGCTAAAACGTCGTGAGAATTATTTTATTAGGTTTTATTTTTATTATTTTATTATTTCCCTTCTACGTGACTTTACCGAAAGAACCAAGAAGTTGACCTACTCTTCCACGCTGTCCAGAAATCCTTTGAAGAGGAGCGAGCACCCACCACCCGAGCGGTTGCATTTACAGAATCACACAACTCAAAACAACAAAAAACTAGCGGGACTTGTAACGTCTCTGGGAAGATGTAGCGCTTTCCCAGGACAGATGGTCTTGGGAAAGCCAGGACAGGTGGCAACCGTAGGAGGCGTCGCGCAAACGCTTGGCGAGCCCAGGAGCTCTCGTCGCACGAGAAAACGTGACGGGGGCATGGCGGTGCACGCTGGCAGAGCGAGGCCAGTTTCAACGCCCCGCCCCACCCGGCACACCGCACCCCGGGGCCAGAGAATACAAACGAGAGTGGCGGCAGAAACAGGATGGGCGCGGAGTCGTAGCGGAGAGACTCTGCCCTGGCTGCGGCGGCGGCATCTGGGGACGGGTACGTTTAGCGCGATGATTAGCACGGCCAACTGCGGAGGGCCGCGCGGGATCGCCTAGGAAATCAGGACAAAGTCTGGAGGGTGGCGCGGCTGGGTACACGGGAGGGGCATGGTCAAGATATTGTACTCACAAATGCAGGCGGCGTTTGTTTTCGTGCAGTTACTTATATATCATTACGTTTATTACAGTGCCAGGTGGCCAGAGCCACAGTACTTGGCAAAATACACCCCCCACCCCCTCTGGTCTCCTTCTTCCTGGTCGGTTGTTGCGCTTTAAAAGTGTCTGTGTCCTTTAAAGGGCTGGGTTGACCAACGCTCACTGCGGCGGTGCGTGTTTAGGGGCCATCGTGAACGTGCAGGCAAATCGGCACCAAGGGCAGACAAGTGCTCTAGACATGAGGCCTCTTTGGGATGATTGTGCAGCCATACGTAAGAGTGTTCTGCTCACGGAAGGTTTTATAAAACCTCTCCGTCAGGCTACCAAGGTGGCTGGGTGGCCCAGTAGTACGCGACTAAGGCCCTGCTCGCACGGCTAGGATCCTGTCCCGAATTCAGGCAGCGTTTTTGATGAAACAACTAAATCAAAATTTAATTCTGTAACTCCACGAGAAAATTAAATATGTTTCACCCTATCAGTCCAGTGGCCTTCACGACATGAAAACCAGTGGCATTTGTTTAGCAAACAAACTCTGGACTGGTTTTGACCTTCAGGGTCTTATCAAGCAGTCAGACCTTGCTAAGCAAATACTGCCGGTTTACCGGACATTATTGGTAGGAGCACTTCCTCTAACTGAGGAAGCCTGTCAGGGAACAAAAATTATTTTGTAGAAAATGTCATCATGCTGTTGTGCCGCAATATGGGCGATAAAATTAATAAAATGTTCCGCGTCCTCCGTTCACTAAAAATGTTTTCATCCACCTGCTTATTGGCCAATGAAGATGTACGGAACAGAGGGAAATCAATTCATTAAATCCAATTTATTTATTGGCCAGAATTCTACGCAACAGCGCATAATGAACGATTATGCAGGGTGACCCATTTCTAGATAGTCCATTGATTTTGAATGATCTCAAATGTGCGCATAGCTGATTGCTGTGAGCGAATCACATCAGGTATGTAATAGATAAAGTGTAGCAGGGCAGTGTTCATCGTTTTAATAAGTGTGCGGGTGTGGTGAGAGAGGTGTTGTTTTCTCTAATGGAGAAACAGGAGCAGGGGAAGACAGAAGCCCAGGTGAATACACGGTATGGGTAAACGATCTAGAGAAGAATAGGTTAACATCGAACGGACAGTGGCTAGAAAAAGTCGTCGCTAACAAGCAAAAGGAAGGAACACGATGACAAGATGACGACGATAAGGACGGTGATGAAAATTCAAATATAAACAGGCTGACCGATATAATGCATCCTTACGCCGTGTTCGCTTTGGACGATGACCAAAATATGTAAATGGACGCGGCCAGCGCCGCCCGTCCCCTTGAAGCGATTACGTCGCTCGCCGGCGGTGAAACGGCACGTGGGGGGGGGGGGGGTTACATAAAATACCTGTTTGAGAAAAATGCGTCAAGAAAGCAAATCTAATGCTGCGGCAATTAGAGCTACGGGGAAAATGGGCTGCGCTAACATTCTCGCGCGCACGGAAGAGGAGTAAACCCATGTGGACACGCGTAATACATTATAATTACGATATGTGAATTGCAATTATCCCGAGCAAATTTTTATTTACAATCTCGGCCGCAACTCCCACGACACCGTGGAGTTGGGCCGTCGCGGGGGGCCCCGGTGCCACGCCACCAGCCCCCCCGAAAACGTGCAAATGCAAGGTCACAAACAAGAGCAGCAAAAGCTAGCGAGCGAAAAAGAACATGTTTCGTTTGATGTACGCCACTTTCGCTCGCAAGCTAACAAAAGCAGGCTTTGGGACGGCGCTCGCCGTGTGACTTGGCTCAAATCTCGTGCCCTTGACAAACTAAATGTACAATGTGCATTCCGCCGTAATAGAGCAATACGTCCAATTACACACCGAAACAACCAGCAGGGCTAGGCTCCGGGCCATGCATATTACTTTCTGGTTACAGTTTCCGTGTCATTTAAATGCGCCGTCCTCTTTCCTGCAGCGAGAACGCTTCCAATAAACCAGCCAGGCAATTGGGAACTCCAGATGCTCGCCCCGCCACCAAAGCGGCGGCACACAGCTGCCGTGGCTGCCAGGAAGACAAAAAAACGTGCCAATTTGCCACTCGGCTCTTCGGTGATGTTAACCACTACAGCCTCTGCCTCCTGGGCAGTAACTGAGAGCGCTGCGTGCATCTGTTTCCTGCAAGGAGCTTACGCAGGACCCAGCCCTCATCACGGAACGCCGGAGTCTTGCGCGAGCCGCGTACCCTTTACTTACCGACGCAGAAACACTCCCTGGTGGCTGCAGTACATTGTGCATCCCCCTCCGCCGACTTTTTGAATCTGAACTCTAAAAGGATTTCTTTGTTTTAGCTTCTCTTTCCCGAGGTTTTTTTCTTCCCATTAAGCTAATGTTTTGGCACAATCTAAAATTGCATTTTTTTACGTTCTATAAATACACACACGCACAGAGAATGTTTTTCCTCCTACCATGCCTAGCTACGATGCTTAAAGAAAATTGCCAGGAACAAGGCCGCTTTCCAGACATCTGCCTTGTTCATCTTTTGCTGATTATAACATCGGCCCCTGCTTAACAAGGCAATCACCAGGACCGTTAATCTGTCCATCACGAGGGCCTTATCACTTGTTTTAGTCAAATCACAATGTGTGTCTGCTGACAAAAACAAAGATATGAAAACCCGCATCGCTACAATAAAAGAAAGACAATCATATCTGGACAGATATGTATCACACGTACAATAATGTACGCATGCATGCATGCGCCAGGAATGTTTTTGGCCTTAATGACTGCTTGGTTCGTATTGTAAAGTGAAGAAAAGTTACGAGCGAATAATAGATACATACATAGGCGTATTTGTGCTTTGCCTAATTTAATACGAGCCACAGCACTGAACCATTTGCTGGTATTTGCACTGTCTAATTAAAACATATACCGAAGCTAAGCACACATCATTTTGAATAAATGCTTGATGAGTAATCCTCAAACAAAAAAAACGATCATAACATGTGCAGAATGTGTGTATTTTCGAAGAAACGATACAAATATGGCCTATATCTGATCCAAGTAAAACAAAGGCGCCGGAAAAAACTAGGGTGCCACATTGCTCTCATCAATCTTAAGCATTCTTGATTCGTATACATTTTTTTGTTTAAATATGATGAAGATTATTACGAGTGTGCTCCATAATTCCAGAAGCGCAACTGCTGAGGGAAGCAAAGGTCAGAAATTCAATACACAGCTGGTGCAATTTAAAGATTACATCCAAATATAATTGTCGTCATCATAATCAAACTAACAATGTTGAATACGATTACAAACCAAAAACTAAATAAATAACTTTTGTATAAAATATATATTTGTCATCAATTTTCTGATGCCAAATTATCTCATCCGGCCTGCCGCTTGAAATCCGTTGATCTCAATGGGATCCAATTCCAATTTAATTGCATCCAGTCAGAAAAGCATGACCGGTCAAGATGACCCACACCCCACTCTCCGGTGGGATTTTCAGGTCGTACAGCACTTTGTTTGGAGCGATGTCCGACGTTTCGTGCCATGTGACAAGTTCCTCCAGGAAGCTTCCAGCATGTCGTACAAAACGCCGGACGTCATGTCATAGCCGCGGATACTATGACCCGACTAGCGCGACCGCAAACACCTTCGCAGGAGCGCATTCAGATGGCTTTTGTGGCCGTCTGGAACACTCTTCCCTCCGATATTAGGAAGCCACTGGGGCTATGGACGTTTAAATCTAGAAGGAAAACTCATTTCTACAGAACAGCTTTTTGTGTTTAGTTTGTTGTCCTTCCCCCGCACCTCCGATTAGCGCGGTTGGCTACGTGCTGTGTGAAAGAAGTTCAATGTACACACGCACAGGAGCACCTCGCCCACCGACCTTAAATCAACGACAACCAAATTGAATCCTATTGCACTCCAAAGCAGCTGCATCCCTACTTCTGGTTTCCTGACCGGTGGTTTGATGTTCAACATGAAATTCATTTGTGGATGGGGTGTGGGGTGGGTAGGCCGAGGTGGGGGGGGGGGCAAAGGTGAAAGATATGCAGAATAAATGTATTACCAACAAGTTGAGGCATCGTGCAGAAAAAGATTTACGATGAAAAATTGTAATAACCTTTGGGATAACACAAGAGAGGTTTTGTGTCAGGCCTCGGAATATCGAGGTTTTACCGTTCTCCGCGTAAAACTCCATCGACTGCGACGGTCAGAGATTGAGAATGCATTGTAAACAAAATTGTCCAATGCAATTTCCTACGCAATGATAAAGGCAGAAATCTAGAAAGGTCCTATAAATAACAGTGATGAACAGAGCAGCGTTGGTCCAACGTCAAATAATAAAGCCGAATGGGAAATTGAATAGAAACCACCGCAAGATTGAATGGTGAGATAGGAACCAATTAAAAAAGAGTTCTCCAGAATCAAGAATCAGCATTAATACTGAGCAGACTTTTGCGTTTAATCAAGGGAGAAAAAAAAACGTGCTTTATTGCCGTGACAAAAAATCTCATTTAAGTTTCAGTTTGTTTCGCATGTTTGGCAGTTATGCATTAACGTTGAGAGGTGAAGTCAACCAAATTACAAGACATTTATTAAACGTTATTTATTTAATTACCCACGGAAGTTTCACCGAATCTCAAAAAACTAATTTTCAGCAGCAGTTCAGCACCGGGATACGTTTGGCTCCACTCGGTCAGAACGAGTGCTGGAACGAGCGCTTCACATTTCGCAGGGAACCGGTGCTAAGCCCACACCTATGAGCGAACAACAATCAGCGGACTGCAGAGATGGTTTCACGAAACCCACTTGACATATCCCAACCCCACCTGATTCACGGTCCGTACTGCCAGATCCGACCGTGTCCATCCAATGCTCGCTGAGCTGCGTTGGCTTCCGGTTGCGCAACAAATTCGTTACGAGGCCGTGTTCATTACATGCAAAGCGCTCGCCACAAATGAACCCTACCACCTCGCTGATCTCGTCGAGGAGCATGAACCATCATCACGCGAACTCCGGGCATCCTCGCGGCTGCTTTTGGCTAACGGTCGGAAACTGCATCATGCGCTTCCAGATGCGCTTCTGTGGCCATCTGGAACAATCTTCCTACCCATATCAGGAAGCCACTGGAGCTATGCAATCTTGATTTGAAGCTTTTGTGCCCGCAGGAATTCATCCTCTTTGGTTCTTTCGGTAAAGTCACGTAGGTAGAAAAATATATATATATTACGACGTTTCGATTGCAACAGGCGTAAACAATAATCCAGCAGTGGAGCTATGCACTTTTACATTTATATTGAAAACTAATTTTTTGAGAACTGCTATTTGTGTTTAGTTTGTTGTCCTTCCCCCAGACCTCCGATTAGCATGGTTGGCTACGTACGGTGCAAAGAAGTTCAACACACACATATACATACCGCCCTCTCCGAGCTAAATGACCAACAATAAATGTCAATGGGGTCGTACCCTCGTTGTGTAAACGACACCATGAATCCGTGCATCGGTGTCCTCGTGAGCTCACAATGGCAATGCTTTGAACTGATAACAATTATTATGTACACTCCTCACATGGAGATCACAAGGCTCTGTACAAAACAAGACGAAACAACGATCCGCCGTATAGCCTGAATAGGCTTTTGAGGCAAGTGCTGTTAGTGAGCACCTATGAGGGCCGGCACGGCACACGAGGGGGTGGGTGGCCAACACCACGTCGGCCGCCTTTGTCTCCCGAGTTGGCGATGTTTACACACTCATTTTGAGGCTGAGTCAACCTAGGGGAGGGCCAGGACCAGTTCAAATAATCGTTACTGCTGTTGGCTGTGAGCGGCATTCGAACCCAGATCGCTAGGTTCGTAGTGCAGTGTGCTAACCACTACGCTACGGCTTCCCATACAAAACACACACACAAAAGGCTCACGCCAATAAAATCCAACCCCAAAACACCGTATTTGAATGAAAAATATCCAAAGCTTTCCACATTGGAATAGAATTTTCCTTCGAAAGACTCCACACAAAATGTATGATAATATGAATTCGCAGAGACACGAATTATCCACAGCAATGGGACTTACGCGAGTCTGAGCGACTCAATAAATGTCGCCATTATACAGCACTGTCAATCGCTGCCCATACACGAACGTCGAGTGCACGTTGGTGCATTTCTAATGAGTACTCAGCCACGAGATAGTGCTGAGTGCAAGTCTTATCGCCACACTTTTAACGGAGCAGCGTCTGCTCGTGGCTCGTGGAAGGTGCGCTCTCGTGGTGCTCGCAGTGTGCACCGACGATAAACACAGTCAGCACAAGTGTTGCTCGACTGTACATGGTAAAACTTTGTATGGTGCACTGCTGATATCCCCGCATTGGAATCTGAATCTTTATTTGTGCATCGTACCATTAGTTGCTTTACTTCGAGGCGTGAGGGTTGCTCTTCAACTCACAGTTCATAGGGAGCTCGTGTATGTAGGCTGCATGAGGGATCTTTGGCTTCGCATGTATATATGTATTTTGTATGTATATCTGTATGTTTTATGTATATATGTATGTTGCATGTATATATGTATGTTGTATGTATATAGTGAGGAGCGGTAGTGTAGCGGTTAGTGCGCTGCGCTATGAACCTGGCGACCCGTGTTCAATTCCCGCTCTCGGCCAACACCAAGTGACGATAATCTGAACCGGTCCTGGACCTCCCCAAGGTCGACTCAGCCTCAAATGAGTACCTGGTGCGGTGTGTAAACATCGCCATCAAGGAGACAAAGGCGGTCGGGCGTGGTGCTGGCCACTCACCCCCTCGTGTACCGTTTCGGCCTTCATAGGTGCTCGCTAACAGCACTTGCCCCAACAGTCTGTTAAGGCTATATGGGGGATCTTTGTCTTTGTATGTATGTGCCATTGCTCTGTATACTGACAGAGTGAAGTTCCCCTGTGATCAGAGCTCTTGATCTGCAGTTGCAAGGATCCGAGTTGAGACCCTGGTGAGGGGTTGACTCAGCCCTGCCTCCCCATGACCCATCCCTTGTGGATCAATAAAACGGCACCGTTTTTAAGGCTGTCCAAGGCGGTGGCTGTCCCGTGGATCAACTGGCCCTAACCATAGGAATGTGGAATTTCCACCACTAGCTCAGGTCTGCCACGGCTAAACGGGGTATATTTTGTGTGCGTGTGTGAAAACTCACCTTTCGCAAACCTTGTCCAACACTCGGTATTGTATTAAGCATACAATGTCGCCACTATTCACGAGTTGGTCTACGTGTTTGTTCACCATACAGCCCGGTGTTTCTACAATGTTACTACTTGTGATTCTAAATACGTGTGGGCTACCGCCCAGTTCAGTTGTGCCTCGTACACAGCGATGGCGGTGGTGGTGGCGGTGTGCATGCGTGTGTTTATTTTTAACAGTCAACAAAAATGTCGCTACAATATTTACGCACGTGGCGAGAGCCAGAGCAGGACGCACGACGGGCAAACTCCGGTCGCATCGTGACCCATTCGGCTCCGCATTCACGGCTGCAGAGGAGGTAGGAGGAAGGAGGTAGGGCCGCTGGGGTCGCGGGGGTCGTGGGGGTCGCGGGGGTCGTGGGGGCCGCCAGCCGCTGGAACCGACAGGGAAAGGGGGCAGTCCTTACCCGCGGTGGGGTCTGGTGGGCCGAAGTCGAGGGCGTAGCGGAGCACGTGGTAGTTGTTCCACACGTAGAGGAGGTTATCGCGGGGGTTGTACTGCGCGGAGGCGATGAACTGGTAGGGGTTGGGGAAGGTCACGGCGAGGTGAGCGTCGCGGTGCAGGTTCGTGTTGTACATGTAGTCGATGCGGTTGCCGGCCGCCTCGTTTTCGTCGTCCTCGTAGACGGAGCGCAGCACGTAGAGGACGCCGCACGCCATGAACGCGTTGGAGGCCGAGCGCTTGTCGTAGGCCGTCTCCCACGAGCCCTCGATGCGCAGCGTGTACGGGTTGAGCTGGCTCACCACCACGCGCCCGTTGTTCTGCTCCGTCGCGTAGATGACCCACAGGCCGTTCTCGTCCACCGCCAGGTCCATGTCGGACTTGCCGCCCCAGCGGTAGGGCGACGTGTCGTGGTAGTTGGCGTTGGGGATGATGGCCTCGCCGCTCTTGATGCGCGTGCGCAGGTCGAACTTGACGACGTTGCGCGTGCGCTCCTTGTTGAAGAACACCGCGCCGTCGTACACCACGAAGCCCGTGCCGTCCACGCGGTGGGGCAGCTTGTAGGTGGTGGACGGGCGCCCGGCGATGAAGTCCTCGAGCGAGGCGAACTCGGTGAGGCCGTCGGTGCGGTAGGGCAACCAGGGCATGTAGTAGACCCGGTCGGTGGCCTGCAACGGGTCTTTGCACCAGGCCCCCGCTTGCTGCTCGGCCTCGAAGAGATGCAGAGCCTGCGAGACGGCTCTCAGCGAGCCGGGGCACAGGAAGACTGCGGGGGAGAGGAGGGCGGGGGAACGGGAGAGAATGGAGGGGAGGAGAAGGAAGGAGCAGGCACAAATCCACAAGCAACACGTGACGCATTGAACAGTGGCGGTAGAGGCCCTGCTCGACGTTGAAGACGAGCTTCATGGAAATTCATGGACAGGATTTCGCCAGGGTTTAATTTGGAATATTTTTCAGGGATACTAAAACCCACTGGATTCCCTCCCCCTTCCTGTCCACCCGCCATCTTCTCCTATCTAACCTCCCCTCTCCCCTAACCCCGCCACCCTGGCCCTCCTACCCCTCCCTCTAACCCTCGAATCCATCCCTTGACATCAATCTTAACCATGCAGGTCAGGGTGAGAAAAATATCTTCTGGAGCACAGCCCCTGGACAGCTCCAGGTGAAATGAAGCCACGGCTCCGAACAAGAATTGGCGATTGTTAAAATGAACGAAGCGACGAGTTGGCGGCGCCATGGACGTAGAGATGGTTTGGTAAGGTTCGCCGTGAGCAGAGTAGACGGATGCTTTGCTTGTTCTACTACAACGCATGTGACTGGGTGAGCACACACTTTATGGATGATCGTGCGGTTCGAGTTGGGGGGGGAATTTAAAAGTAAATAACACAAGCCTTGTTTTAAATTCAAGTACATGAACACCTTACTATTGAGTGCACCTGATTGATTACCTTACACAAGCAATATACAAACACTGGACTGGACAATATACATTTTTTTTTTCTTGCTATGGTGTTCCCACCTGATAAGGATTGCTTGTGTTGCGATCGAAACGTCGTGATTTGTTTTGTTTTATTATATATTATTTTATACCTACGTGACTTTACCGAAAGAACCAAAGAGTATGGATTCCTGCAGTCACGAAAGTTTAGATTTTTCTCCAGGTCCTCTGGTTTTTCCCTCCACATTTAGAAACATTTTGAGAGTATTTGGCTGCTATCAATTTCCACGTGGTAAACCACTTCGTTCAGCTATCATCTGTGGCCAAGTAGCTTCTGAAAAAGAGCTACGTAGCTCAGTGGGCCCGACCTGGTAAATAAAAAACTGAGTCTCAGCTGTTTTTCAGGAGGATCCTGCCAAGATTCTGCAATAGTGGGCGGTGTGACCTTATGTAATCCCAATTGAGTCCATTGTCAGGTACATTGTTTGGATGCAATACCAGGTACACAACTGTGTGTGTATTTTGCCATGGAAGCAAAACCAGAGAACCCAAAGAGAACCATGCAGAGGAGTGAGGGCACCTGCCGACTCCACACAGAAAGCTGGCTGCGATGGTAATCAAACCCAGGCCCTTCTTGTTGTGAGGCACAAGTGCTAACACTTCGCCCATCCCGCCAACTAAACCATTTCAATGTCACGATATTGGCGCGAGGTATACGTGCGGTGTTGTATTTGTACGAGAAATTTGTAATTAGTACGGGACTCATTATTAGCTTGCGGTGATCTTTTAAGTGCCACCTTTTCAAGCATTACGACTGCCTCTCCTCTCTAATGCTCAACCTTATGTCCACAAAGTCACCGGTACAAACCGTGATGAGACGTAACTTAACACATGACCATCGATCACTACCCACTCACTGCCCTGGCCCATGCTGTAATTTATTCAAGCGTGCCTGGTTCCTCAAGATTGAGCGGCAATGCTAATGCACTCTAGCGCACTTTAGAAAAATACCAGAAATAAATAACGCACATGATAATGATGAAAAAAATAAACCGCATCACGGAGCAGATTATAATTTTGTTTGGGTTAATAACGGATTCGATAGCTTGTTTTATATTTAAATAAGTACATCTCCGTCCGGTGTGAGTATTGCATGAATATTGCAACCTATGAAATAATGTAAAATTACAATATTTATTTACAGTCCTTTGTCAATCCACCGATGATTAAATGTCTCCCCATGCCATTATGGTCACGGGCAGTTGTTTGGCCATACTTAACAATGGCAATAATAATATCGACGTGTAACAAGCCGCACCGTATTCGCTCGCTCTCCAAGAGAGAGGGCGACTGAGAAGCATGAGGAACCACAGAAGAGCGCCAAGGCAGACACGCAGTGACTGAGCCGGCGAGAAATTTCCCCCAAGCTCTGTGATCCTCCACAGATGAAGGCACTTTCAGCCAATGAATGAGTGTTCAAAAATGGGACGAAACCCGAGGACCTGGCGAAAGCACACGGCACGCGAAAGGGCGACACTCTATCCAATACGGAGGAGGGGGGAACAGATGGAGTCTTCACGTGCTCTACCGCCTTCTCCAGGCGAGCCAGGGTATGGCTCCTCTTCGACGCCCACGGGAAGGGATTTTCACAACATTTGTGTGATCCACCAACCCTCGCCTCCACAGTGCCGGACTACAGGCCAACGGGCATAGCCACCAGCGCACATTCCATCACTAGGCTGAGCCACTGCGTGATGGCGAAGGATGAGGAGGAGTGGGGGTCACCCAGAACTGGTTTCAGATATCACTTTTAGATCAATATTAGCTGTGACCGAGAAGGGAACTCAGGTAGCTGAGTTCATAGCACAGGAGGCTAACTACTGTGCCACGGCTCCATCGCCTAAGGATACAAAATATATACTTCACCACTTACGTTAACACCGTGAAGAAAAATGTGCAGGATAACGCAATAATAACAAGCGGTGAGAGGCAACATATTGTGGCTTCCAGTTGAATAAAGCAAACATCGCTCTTTAAATGGAATTTAAGAAACCGCAGTGGCAGTCCCATCGAAGGAAGCTCACCACCGCCATCCTTAACACAGACGACAAACATGCATTAGCATGAACATTCTGTAACGCTTTTAAACATGTGCTTGTCCTCGCTGCTCTTTGTTTGTGGCACAGAATCTGATGGGTAGCTTGTCAAGGCAAAAGGAGTTTGCGTATGCATGCTCATTGCACTCTTAGCACTGGTTTGTGTCTGCAACTTTATTGAGGAAACCATTTGATCGATCTGGCCAGTTTCAATTAGGATGCGACCCTAATAGAGACAAAACTTTACCGCAAAATTTAATTCATATTGCATCTCAACAATAGCTACTGTGACCTCACTCACCCACCCTTACAGACGTACGGACAAAAGCTAACGCATAAATGCTTACAACAAGTTTGGACAGCGTTAAAAAGTGCCACTTTCATCGTTGACACGGGCTTTTGATCGAGCAGTGTGTGTGAATAGTGGAATCGGCTGATGTTTTGAACAATGACCCCGTCTTGACACGCTTTGCTTTGGACACGATGGCTTGCTCGCGCGCTGATACGACAACTTGTTCACTCGCTGCAGCATGGCAAACCTTCCTGTCAGAAGGCCGTGTTAACAAAAAAGGATGGAAGCGTTTTTTTATCCGATCGTGAAAGGCATCTTCAGCTTGCGTTAGCACGCCGCTGCCAACGCCAGTTCGTAGCGCTCCGTGCGTGGAAACTACCTCGAGATGGTTTATTCTTTCCATTACTTTGCTTGCTCCGTGCACACATGTAAACACTTTGTCTCGTGTTTTCTGCACAATGTATAAAATTGTACCAATGGCAAAAGCCAAGTGCTTAACTCTGGGTATGACACACGTATTATCATTATCATTACTCCGTCAATAACGCTGCTGTGCCGAAATTTGTTACGTATATGTCCACAGCCGTTGCATGTTTTATGTTGTGCTGATTGTTTGAACACGTC
Organism: Lampetra fluviatilis; assembly: GCF_964198595.1. Lineage (NCBI taxonomy): Eukaryota > Metazoa > Chordata > Hyperoartia > Petromyzontiformes > Petromyzontidae > Lampetra > Lampetra fluviatilis. Next base: position 5,266,977 of record NC_136320.1, on the reverse strand, counting down.
TCAAATTGACCGAATTAAAATGTAAAATTCTTCTTAACAAACGATGTGCTTCATCATCATCGTCATCATCGTCATCATCGTCAGCCATGAGCGTTTAACTTGCCGGATAAAGGCATCTTCAAGCCTAAAAACGTCAAAGCATAGTCTGCAGCTCGCTCTGAGATGTTTAGAAAACAGTGAGGCTCATGGGTAGTTGGTGGGGGAAAGTCAAGTGGCATCAAATTTCGTGACCCTCAGGGGAATTGCTACTTTGTTAGCATTGACTAAGCGACCGGTGGGAATTTCTACTTTGTTAACATTGACTAAGCGACCGGTGGGAGTTTCTACTTTGTTAGCATTGACTAAGTGACCAGTGGGAATTTCTACTTTGTTAACATTGACTAAGTGACCCTCAGGGGAATTTCTACTTTGTTAACATTGACTAAGCGACCAGTGGGAGTTTCTACTTTGTTAACATTGACTAAGTGACCCTCAGGGGAATTTCTACTTTGTTAACATTGACTAAGCGACCAGTGGGAATTTCTACTCTGTTAACATTGACTAAGCGACCAGTGGGAATTTCTACTTTGTTAACATTGACTAAGTCACCGGTGGGAGTTTCTACTTTGTTAACATTGGGCAGCGGAATGGACGCAGAGAAACGTCATGATGCTGTGGAGGGAAGTTCAGAGGTCAGGGAGCTGAGCTGGCACCACTGAGATCCGTGATTCAAATCCGAGGCGGCTGCCCGTCATTTAACCGACTTCTCTAGCGCGGCGAGTTGATGGCCTCAGCCTAGTCGCCAACGACCGCAGGAAAATAATACAATTTGGTTCTGCGCTGCGTTTGACTAAAAAAGTTGACCTGGCAGCACGGCCGGCGCACTTGAGTTGGCGGTCGACCCTCGGAGTGGACCGCGATCCTCAGAGAAACGGCGGTGCCCCCGTGGCCGCCCCCTCCGTGATACGTGGATCAAACAAATCGCAATTCCGATTACCACGGTAGGCTATGTACGGTGCGAAAGAAGTTCAACGTACATACACAGATACAAATCGCTCGAGGCACGGGCACGGCAGCGAGAACAGTTTGTGCGAATGCTGCCGCAAGAGGTCACACGTTTGGCGTATCGGCCCTGGCTGGCTATGCGTGACGAATTGAATTGGCAGCACGGCCAGGCACGGGTACTCCCGCAGCGCTCTTGCAGATTTACGAATGGAAAACTCTTCAGCCAATCAGCACGAGCGAACCCGGCCACGTGATCACCCCGTGTGACCACCCCACGCGTTCAGCTTAGCATGCACGCACCCTCAGCCCTGTAGGGGCGTATTTCAAAATGTTCAGCGGCGAACGCCCTGCACTGTGAATCCGGTAACAATGGGCTCAATTCCTGGCCACAGCTAACATCGGTGGCGAGTTAAATCTGAAATGATCCCAAGTAGCCATCAACAAAAATATGGCATAATGAGGAAGGGCCATTGCTTGAAACGTCGGCTATGTTTTCTATTTAAACCAATGCGTTCTTGATTATTGCGTCGAGTTTTTTTAATTTAAATGATGACAAAAAAGCCCTTGTTATTGACACGGCATGGTGAAGGACTTCATCCAGCAGGGCTATACATTTTTGTTTGATAACATTGTACTGTGCATGCTGTAATAGTTGTGGTTTCCTCTCATTGCAATGAAGGCTTTGATTTAGGTTGGTAGCCCACTAGTCATTAACATCCACTTATCCGGTGATCCAAGCCAAGTGAGAAAAGGGGGTTGTGGTCATTTCCATTGAAACACACGGGATAGCCATTCCATATTCCCTTGACAGGAGCCGGTCTCTCCCCATCTGATGACATCTTTTGACTTCGCTCTCGTGGGAAAATGGCAACGTTAAACACTGCCCCATGCATTGTCACAATTGTTCCGCTGTGGTTCCGTTTTTCCCCCCAATTGTATTGAAGTGAGCCGCGTCTGTGGGGCTTCGGTGCCCCTCGCACAGCTGTCCCCTGGCTACCAGGCCTGCACGAGGCCTCACGAGTGGCATCGCAAAACCCTGGAATTCGCGCACAAGAAGACGATTAGTAACTCGGGAAGTGCACTCTTATAAGTAATTTGTCATGCAGTTCATTTATCATGCAGCGCATTTGAGTTTTAGATTTCCCCGCTAATAAATAATTAAAACGCAGCGCACACTACGACGCGACTGTAATGATAAATTAGAGCAATTTTGCATTTGGACTTATTTAAATTTAATGTTTGTAATATTTTCCAACCCGCCCGCGCTATCTATGATTGTTGCAGAGGATGGGACAGTGACAAGGTAATTGTAACTGATAATTGGTTAATATAATTGTCATAGCTATTAGGATATTAGGATTACATTATTTTTCAAACCCCATCATTATGTATTAATCATGGAACTGAATAATTGCATCCATGTCAGGGGTTAATGTATTGAAAAATATTTTATTAAGCATGCATTTAAATCTACCATTACCACTGCTTTGTAGAAACATTTTTGCAACCCTTATAATGTATTAGTTGGTGATGGGCAGAGGGGGAGAGAGAGGCTGGGGGGGACCGGGCCAGTTCAGACATCACTCACCAATGCTGTCAACCATGGGCAGGAATCGTACCCAGGTTGCCTGCTTCACAATGCATTGCACTCGGAATCAAGGCCATGCCCACAATGACCAGCGTGGTGAAGTATGGTTAAACAACCCCCACGACTGACATGATGATATGGGTAGGGAAGCCAGTGGATTAGCTAAAGGGCTGAAAAGCGTTGTTAATTATGATTGGTAATGTGATGTATACATGCCGACATGTGTTTTGTGACTGCAAAGGTACCCTTTAACATCATGGATTATAACGGGTCTCTCACAGCACACCGCTATGCAGTGGAATTCACTTTTCTAAAAGCAGCAGGACCCTTGCCGAAAACATCATCCAATTATATACTTTGTGTCATGAGGCAGCGTTGATGATGAATGCTATCCTTTTTTTTATTGTACACATCCTGTAAATGGAAACTGTTCGCAAAACCACTCTTGATGAATTGGGTAAAAAACCCCTAAGTGCTGCTCAAGCATTTAATATGCTTAATTTTCTGCACCAAAGACGATGAATACGCAACATCGACGTGGAAAACCACTCCACGGTGTATTTTTAGTTTTCTGACGGGAACAAAAATACCTCGCAATTATAAACGCCAAATATACACCCCAAGTATTCTCAGTATGCGTGGAATTGCTTGCTCTGCATCTCAACCTCCAACGCCACGCAGGGCGGTTTGTTTTTGTACATTAGCTCTGTCCATCTGTCCGTCTGTTCATCCCTCTCTCTGTCACATGGCGTCATGATAACGCTCAGAGCAACGATCCAATTTAAACTACAATGCTAGTACAGTATTGTGTTGCTGCTACTGGAGTGTCTTACCCTACAGAAAGCCGGGCGAATTAATTAAAGCATTGCCCAAAACCTGCAAACACAATGCATATTTAAATATATATTTGCAAATATCCAAAAGTGTTTCACCCTGGCAGCTACGTCGGTAGCTTCCACACTCTTAATTAAAATTCTTCCGAAGACAAACGCATCTTGGAGGGCTTGACATAATGCCATGCGTATGCATGATGTTTCGAACGTGTTCTCGAATGGAAGCACATGACAGGTTGCACGTTACCATTTAACAGCCACCGGCAGCATTAGGCAAGGCCAAAAGCGCACTTTAACTTTTTCTAAACATAATGTGTACATTAATAGCAATTATAATTTATGCCTGAAATGTAGCGCTCTATTTACGAGTCGCTGTTATAATTTGAGATACCCCACGAGCAGAAATGATTCTATTGTGGAGATAACCAGCAAAACTATCTGATCAGATATGACATTTTATTATAAGCATGCCACCAAAAGTATTCCAATCTCATTAACAATTTACCAATTACAGATAAGACTCTAAAAATATAATTTTTAACAAATTCGCACAACCATTACTTTTAATATCACAAGTCGAAAAATCGAGAATGTCATTATAAGTGATAGAATAACTCGCGATTGTCAAGTGGAGCCTCGGTGAAGCGAAGCAATCGAAGGGCCCTATTCAGCAGAGAGCCAAGACATTTGAGAAAGGAGACGCGATGACGACACTTGCGTTTCTAATACGAGCCCACAAGGCCACGAACTGAAATCGGGCAGAGAATTTCCGTGCACACACAAAAATAAAGTCGACATGGTTATGCTCAAGATTGACATCAGTAATTAACGTAACAATTCACGGCCCTCTGTCAATCCACTATAGGGCCTCGCCGCGCCATATCAGCCGTTGGCGTTGTTTGACCAAATTTCACCATGTTGGTCAGTGAGAATTGGTGCAGGTGAGGGTGGGGGGTGGGGGGTAATGTGGGGTTGGGGGGGTGTCCCTGACCCACCGACACTGGCTGTGGTCGGGAATCAAGTGCAGGTCGATAGCTTCAGGGCCAATTGTGCCAACCACTGTGCCACTAATCTTCAGAGTAAAACAATTATTTTTGTAAATTGTATTCTTAATTGTTGTAAATAACGACGGTTGTCTTACGAACAACGGTCGTCCAAACCCTTGCCAGGAGCATGTGGAATTTATTCCACCGGCTTAGAGCCAGTCATTTTAGATGACACTGACATAACTTTCGAATAAAAGTTTACAATCTCATAAATTACGATGTAAGCTGTGTGCACCCTTGAGGCTTCACAGTTATCCTTCATCAATGTCTACGAACCTTCCTGGCACTCAAAACACAAGGGAGGGGAATCTAGATATTACTTTTTCCATCTGAATACAGTATTGCATTCTCTGAATTAGATTACACTACTCCATTTAAATTGCACGAGACTAAATTTGAACAAAAGCATTCTCGAAATGACACATTTTACAGTGTGTAGCCCTCCGATTTTTTTCGGGTTTGCACCGTGTGTTGTTCTGCACGATGTCCAACGTTTTGCTCCGTGAGAGCTGGGGGCTTCAGGAAGAAGCTGCGCTACGAACCTGGCAACTAGAGTTCGATTCCTGGCTGCGAGTGACAGCAGTGCTGTCATCCGTGGCCAGAAATCGGCATCTTCGTAGCCCAGGGCACTAATGACTGCACTGACACTTTCATACGCACAAATATGATTCACGGTAATATTATGTTTGCTAACTCAGGAAAGCCCCACCGAGTCTCGTGACTCTTTTCTGGGGAAGATCCTTGTCAAGCTTTTGCAGTTGGCGGCGATGATGGCTACGTGCAATGCCAAATCGAGTCATTTGCAGGGTATTTTTTTTACATTCAGAAAATTTGGACCGTGACGCCGGCAGATAGACGGCGCGCAGCATCGTCACGTTTGACGCCCCACCACGGTATTAACCAGGGCGGCCGCTGGATTCGGACCATGAACCTCTGCGACAAGCGACGAAAACGCACTGCCGCTTGGCCATGTCAATGCCCAACACAGTCCATCGCACGAAATACCACTCCCCACCTCTCCCCTGTATTGGTGTGCACAAGCACACGCACTTCCATTGTGTGCATTCCCTATGCCCGCACACATCACGCATGTCTGCGAAACGCGCAGAAATCATGCGAGTCCTGCATGTGAAAATATCGTTAATTTACATCCCCGCTGATATGCACATCACTCACACGCTCACACCTCTACACTTACTCACAAGACAAGTATCCCCCATATAGCCTGTAATAGACTGCTGGGGCAAGTGCTGTTAGCGAGCAGCACCTATGAAGGCCGGCACGGCACATGAAGGGGGTGGGTGGCCAACACGACGCCCGGCCGCCTTTGTCTCCCTAGTCGCGATGTTTACACACCGCACCAGGTACACATTTGAGGCTCAGTCGACCTAGGGCAGACCCAGGACCGGTTCAGATAATCGGCACTGATGTTGGCCGTGAGCGGGAATCGAACCCGGGTCACCAGGTTCATAGCGCAGCGTAGCGCTGACTGCGATGCTACCGCTCCCACACACACTCACACACACCGACTCCCACCTCGACATGCATCCCACCTTACACACACTGCTGCTGATGTAGTAATGTTAAACAAGGCAATGCATTAATGGCTCTTTTGTGAAGCTCCATTACATTGAGCTAGTAACCTTCTCCAGTAGCAATTGTCTCTTGTAATACCACGAGAAGACACCAACAAAACAGAGATGGCTGATCGCCTGTGCATAATGCAAGAAAGATTAGGGCAATTATGCTTTCATGATTGTGATGTAGCGAACGGCTAGAGCAGTGGCGCAGTAGTGGTTAGCGCACTGCATTATGAGCAGAGTTCAATTCATGAATCACAGCTAACATCAGTTACGAGAGATACCTGAACCGGTCATGACCTTTCCCTTCGACCCCCAACCCCCCTCCGTTTAACAAATCCATATGTACGTTGAACTTCTTTCACACCGTACGCAGCCAACCGTGCTAATCGTAGGTGCCTGACGTCTCGTCACCGAAGCTCGCCCTGCAGGAGCAGATCTGGGACGGTCCACGGAGGTGCCGGAGAACCGTTTCCGTCTGGCCCAACGAGGGGCTATGACCAGCAAGGATCGCCCTGTCCGCCTCCTTGTCTTGACCACGGTCCCAGCAATGAGGGACCACGGAGGAAAAGAAAGGCGCAGAGACGTCCGCCCGTCCAGCGTATCGCGAACGCGCCAGTCGCAACCGCCGCAGGGAACCGAAATCTGGTGCAGAAGTGGAGCAGTTGACGTTTGGTCTCCTGCGCAGAGAGGGCCTATGACCAATTGTTAAGATCCACGAAGTGACCAGTGGGCACGGAGAAGCTAATCCACGTAGACCGGCGTGGTGAAGTATTACGGTCAAACAACCGCCGTGACCTCGCTATGCGGGGAAGCCCATATCCAGTGGCGCATTGACAAAGGGCTGCGAATGTAATTTTAATGATCATGTACCGGCTCATTTTAACAACAGCGGAGAAACACAATGCACAGAAGAGTAGTTTGAGTTTGACAAATCCCCATAAAATGGTTTATTGTACGAACGCAATTAAAGGCCGAGCCCTTCATCACACCGTGACAGTTTAAGGTTTCAATTGTTGCTTTTTGTCCTCATTTTCAAGAATGTTTGGCCTGGATTAGCTCAACAGTTTAGGGAGTGGTGTCTGGCCAACTGCGTCTCGATCCGTGTGTTTATTATTGGAAGGCTGCACTGAGGTAAATAATAAAGGGGCATCTCCCCCTTCGAGCTCTGGCCACATCTGTGCTGATGTAAATAGTGAAGGGGCATCTCCCCCTTCGAGCTCTGGCCACATCTGTGCGGGCCAGCAGGGGAGGGAAGAGTGCCGCACCGCCGCCACCACCCGAAGTCATCTGGTAACAATTTGAAGTTTAAAAAATAATAATATCCACTCTGGGCCACCGCAACATTTAAACAGAAGGCTTTATCCAGTTCAGTGAGCATACAGTTAACTTCTCGACGCAAGATATTAATCAGGCGATAGAGTCCCACAAGCGGGGGAGTGTGCCGAGGCAAACGACACGGCAGTGACATCACCCGCACTCTGAGACGCGGGAGATACGGTCGCACACGGGCTAACGGGGCATTCTGATACTCGACAAGCAGCACGGCGCAGCCATTCATTGGCGAATTTTCGAGTTGTAGGGGATGTCACGGGGCTTTAGATAGATAGTGCAAATGCGTTCAAGGTGAACAAAAAAAAATTCCCGAACGATGTAATAGAAGTTTTAAACGTTAGAATCACATCTGCACCTGCCATGTTGTGTTGTCTCTGTACATTTAAAACGGGGTGATAATGTCAGACGAGACAAGCAGAATTTAAAAAGTGACAGCTAATCTCAACCGCTTGATAGCGGCGTTTTGCACGGATTTGATAAATGCATTTCGTGATGCAAATGACAAAAAAGATGTATTAGCTCGGCTGTTGATTTTTGAGCAATTCTGCTCGCGATATTGAACGGCGTAAGTTCTGATATGAATTTTTTTTTTTTACAAATCGTTGCTATTAGAAATTGATTTCTCAGATAACAGATTCCATGTAAAATGTTAACTGCGTTCGTCACTTGAACATATTTTCGTGCAGCCAGACCCATCATCAGCGACCCTCCCTCCCTCCCTGCGGCTGCACACTCTCGCTCCTTTGTTGCCAGATTTGCACGTTTTGTTTAAGCATTCGCCCCGAGGAAAAGAATAACTGAGAGGCGCATGCTTCGGAAATTGACAGCCCTTCACGCGGCCGATCAACATCAACACAACGTCACGATGTGTCGGAGAGGAGGCCTCTGAAGCCAGGTTCACGTTCTGTATCACGGTGGGTTTTCGCACAGGGCATACGACTACTAATCACTACTACTGATTTGTTTACGTACCTCGTGGGAAGGGGACTCGAATCCCATTAAGGGTCAACTCGGCCCATCATCATCATCATCATCCTCCTCCCCTGGGTTCATAAAGTGAGTAGCCACTTTGTACAAAGCCAGGAGTGGTTGCTATTGGGAAAGAAACTGGGCCCTGCCATCACAACTATCTCAGGGCTGCCTATGCAGATGGGCAAGTAGACACTTTAATTATTATTTTCTAATAATAATAATATTCTTGCGAATTACGTCAGGGGAACTTTATTATTCCGGCGGTGCGTGCATACCGCAGTGTACATCGCGGTGGCGGCCTTCTGGTGGGACTGTGAACCTGTGCCGCAAGCGAGGGACGCTGCTCCTCCTGCTGGGCCGCATCACCACCACCCACCACCACCGCCGCCACGCAGTGCGGGCACCGAGGATTTGAAGTGAAGCCGTAGGGTCCAGATAACTGGCGGCGTGGGAGGGGGGGGCAACTCTGTGAGAGTCAAGAGATGAGTTGTAGTAGCCCATTGGGGTGTTTTTTTGTATGGCGACATAGAACATTTTAGACGAGTAGAGAGGCTAGCTTGAGTTTTTAAAAACATGGGTGTTTGAGACATGAGTGAGATGTGTGTCGCTGTACCTGTCAGAGAGATAAACTAATAAAAAAACGTCTGGCTTTTGAATACTGGTGTATGTACAGAATGCTAGGAATTGTATGGAAAGACACGATAAGCAACCTGGAAGTTTGGAACATAACGAGGCAGGCACGTGTCGTAAGGTAGGTAGTGATAACTAGTGCGTTATGCAGAATATAATTTCGCACCGAATGTGGACCCATATCTTATATAGAAGGTCCTTGCCTATGACACCTGGCAGTTTACCCAGCATTGATTCAAGGAAGCCTGCCACTGCTCATGAGAACACTGAATGTTGAAACCAGGCTCAGAATTTGCTTGTGCTGAATCAATGCTGCTGAAATTGTGCACTTCCAGAAAGGTGGATTGGTTGTGTGAGAAATAGTTTTTTTTTTACGTACAAAGAAAGAGACGTTGTACACGAAGCTGACGTTTTGTTTGTTCATCTCCGCTGTTCGGTTCGGTAGTAAAAAAAAATGAACCCGTAAATACAAAGTTTTTCACTATAAATCCTTTATATGCGTGTTCAATGGGCCACAACCCAGCCCACATTGGTCTTTGAAACGGGCGGCTAGAGTCCTCTCGTCCTCTGGCTTGAGATGGCTGCCACCTATGGGTCAGATGATTGCCTGCCACCATTAAGCAATTGGTAATTAAATATAATTGTTTTTTTCCTAAAAAGTGTAAAAATTTGGGAAAAAATTTTCACGAAAATGGATTGTCACGCACGAGTCTGTGTGCAAAATGTCAGCTCTATTGGATCACGGGAAGTGGGTTAAAAAACGACCGAAAGATTTGCACGGTCGTAAGCACGCAAGCAAGCAAGCAAGTGAATTTAATATAAAGGATTTAAGAAGGCTAGGATGGGCAGGGCCACGTGTGCGGTGCACGGGAGGGCGGCTTGTTGACGCAGCCATTGGAGTGACACCCACCCAGATGGTTGCAACCACGGGGAAGAGGAGACCTAAGGCCAGAGATGGTGTCAGTAATACGACTGTAAAAGAGCAATCCCTGGGAGGTTTGGTGTTGATTTTGCAAAAGCTTCAGGATTTTTTATACGTTGGACAAAAGCGATTGCAAGTTGTGGAAACACCACCAACGATGCCATTGGCCATGATTCTGATCTCTCGTGATGTAATCTTGGCATTACCGGGGACGCTTCACATAGCAGGCCTTGATATTGTACTCGGTAAATTACATGCGAAAAGTGAACTTTACAGAACCTTAGATACGACAATGAAACAAGTTCGTTTTGGAATTGGAATTAGTTTTAAAATATACGGGTTTTTAACGTACATTCTGTAACATATTCTCAGTTATTTTTAGCATCAGTTATTTACCCATACTCTCACTTTTATGTGAGGGATTTAATGTTATACTTCACGTACAAATCTGCAGGAGTAATGTAATTCAAATTCAAATCTGAATTTTTTTACGGTGAGACTAAAGATCTCAAAATCCATTATTAAATCTTGTAATATGAAGCATTTGTAATCTTCATAAATCCTTCAAACATTGTATTTATTTCCACATTAAGTCTTAATTATGGCTCTCTTAGTGGCTGCTAACTCTATCCAGGTAGCATGTCATTTAATGATACTCACAATTGAGGTTTAAACCAATGTACACTTACATGAAGTTCAAACAGCTGAAGCGTCCACTAACTTTACCTCGCAAATACAAAGGTCTCTCTAATTGCAGACCAACGTCTCCTCGTTTCCTTCTGTCGTCACTCTTCTTGACAGAGATTCATTGTAGAGTTCACCCATCCACATTCGACTCTTCATGCGGCTCAAGATTAAATTCAGATACCAGTTTTAGATTTTCGACCTGTACGTATGTTGAACTTTTTTCGCACCGTACGTAGCCAACCGTGCGAATCGGAGGTGCGGGGGAAGGACAACAGCCGAAGGAATGAGTTTTCAATGCACAGCTCCAGTGGCTTCCTAATATCAGAAGGAAGGGCGCTCCAGACATAATTCACTCTACAATCTCAAACCCTCGCCGCTAAACTTTACAAAGATTGCTGCTCGGCACGTTAATCCCCTGCAAGCGGAGCTGTGAGTCGCAACTTTATCCAATTCTTCCCCGTTCAGAATTATTTTCAGGATCTAATGGGACGAAAGCGATGACAGCTTGTGGTAACACCGGTGATGGCATTGTTCGTCATTTGAGCTCTCGAATGTAATTCTTGGCTTTACCAAGATGCTCCACGGAGCTGTGAACCACGAATCTTCTTTGTCTTCTCTTGAGGCTGTCTGTAATTTGACCTTCGTGCAGTTAAGCGACGACGTACAATATCAAGTCCTACAGGGTTTAAGTATCCTGGTAATGGCAATATTATATTAGAATAACTCAAATCATGGCCAATGCCATCACCGCTGTTACCACAACTTGGCATCACTTTCATCTGATTAGAGCCGTTGCTTTGTACGTACGTTGAACTTCTTTCGCACCGTACGTAACCGACCGTGCCCCCACACTGCCCCCCACTGCGCTAAAGTCACACAGTGGGCGATCTACACGCGCCGTGCACGCTACAGGTGCCTGGCACGCGCCGTGCACGCCCCGGCAATTACTGTGAACGGCGCGGTGCTCGCCGCACGCTCAGCACGAGGGGGGTGGGGGCATCATCGCGCATTCAAGGCAACAATTCTGCAAAGTGTCGCATTTTCACTAAATCACTACGAGCGTGCACCACCGCCACCACACCCCTCCCCCCCCCCCTGCTCTCTGCACCCTGATTGCTGCACTTACGAGCAATTTTGCCTCGTTGTACGAGCGTCTGATCGGGAGCGCCGGTGATGGCGGCGCTGATTTGCCGCGAGAGACTGATTTTGCTGGTATTGTCTACAGGACCTGGCCCTCCCGTCACGTCCTCTGGTATCACGCACCGCGCGGGGGCCGACGCCTTCGAGGGAAGTTGCACGAGATGGGATCGGTGAGCTTAACGAGTCGAGCGAGTGGCGGCAGTGCCGTCAAGTTGCTCCTGGACAAAATGAAAAATACCCGATTTTTTCCACCGCTTATTCAAAACGACGTTTGTCAGCTTCCCGAGGGAGGATTGATGAGAAATTCGGTACCGCTGCTGAAAGTTTGCAAGCTATTGGTTTGTCGGGAACGAGTTGAATGTGATTGAAAACAGAATCGAGCTGCCGAGGCTTGCGTTGCCACCTAAACAGCAATTGTAACATTTTGCTGTTTGCAGTAAATCATTCGTAAACAGAAGGAATTCAGAGGGAGTAAAACCTGATCCCGCAGGGGCCAGTAGCTGATAGCCATGTGGTCAGAAGTGACCCCATCGACATGAGCTATTGAATGTCCTCAAAGGGAGCTTCCAACTCAAGCCCAAAGAGACGAATTGAGGCCACAGTGGGGAGGTTTGAGAAGATGAATGACGCAGTGCGGTGTTAAGTCACGGGGCCCTAGAATGACACAAAAAGATTTGTCGGTTAGATGTGTGGATGTCACACGGGGGGTATGTAAGCCACCTGTACCGGGTGTGGCCTTCGCCAAGGAGGATATCGCTCGAGAGGGAAGGCTTCTCAAGGTGAGACTGCAGATTCAGTCACGCTGAACATGAGGCATGCATATGTGTTTGTTTGTCCTGTGCGGGTCTCTCCTGTATGCGTTTTGCATGGAGTGTGCGTGCATGTGTGAGGAGCGGTAGTGGTGAGCGCACTGCGCTACGAACCTGACGATCCGGGTTCAATTCCCGCTTACGGCCAATACCAATGACGATCACTTTAAACGGTTCTGGGCCTCCCCTAGGTCGATTCGGCCTAAAATGTGTACCTCGTACAGTGTGTAAACATCGCCACGCGGGAGATGAAGGCAGCCGGACGTGGTGCTGGCCACCCATCCCCTAGTAGGTCGTGCCAGACTTCATAGGTGGTACTCATAAAACAGCACTTGCCCCAACAGCCTGTTCAGGCTATACGGGGGATCTTTGTCTTTGTACCATACTGTCACGATTCGGGGCTCGTATTGTTTGTATTGTATCTACATATAAACAAAATAAATTCCCACATGAAAAGTTATGATTGTTCCATGAACCTCAACGCAACGTTAGAATGCCATCCATGTGCCGCCTAAGGCGGTCACCCGTAATCTACGCACAAATGGCTAGGATTGACTTTAATCCATTAATCGATGCATCATCGTTACATTTCTACCGGACATATTGGGGTGGTGATGGTGCAGAGGCGTTTGGCAGTCCGCAGGGTTGGACTTGCCGTTCTCAAAACAACACTCCTTTGCAAGCGATACATTGTGAATTTGACGCAGCAGAAACAGATGTCGGTCTGGAATTTCCGTTATCACTTATTTCAACGCGGCGGCGGAGGAGGAGGAGCTGCCTCTGGTGGTTGATTTGCCACTTCTGAAGCTTGGAATGGGTTTAAGCTCAATATGAAATTATTAAAATGGGAATGTGTGAACCACAGTAGCTGTTGGATCTTGCATATCGTAGAAATATTCTGCGTGATATTACCAACAACCATAACCCTCATCTTGAAAATAATGTACTCATTAACATGTCATTCATGACAAGTAGAAGCCATATGGTGGAGTTGTGGTGCAATAGTTAGCGCACTGTGTGCGATGAAGCCGGTGACCCGAGTTGTAACCCCTGCCACGGCTACCATCAGTGACGAGTGGTATCTGCAATGATCTTGCACCCCCACCCATCCCCCAATGGCTCTCCATCCCCTTCACAAGCCCCCAATGACCAGCATGGTGAAGTTTGGTAGAAGCAACCCTCCATCGCCGCACAGAGCAAGGAGGCTTTCACCAAAACAGTGAACTAACCAAGGTCTGCAAATTATTCAACATTATTATTGTACAACAATTACGTGAGATGAATGATGACCCTAGCCCTTATCTAAACGTGCATTTATTGAACATTAACAAGGATATGTTTAACAAATACCTCGAAGAAATACAACTTTTTTTACTATCGATAAATGACTTTTCATTAACATTAATAAGGCTGTTTTAATACATCTGAAAATATTTTTTTAATCTTGTATATATATTAAAGGAGATGCAGAACTCAATGCACGAATGCTCTACAGCGGTGGTTGTGTGCATGGTTTCAAAGCCCCACACGTTTCACTCGTCGGAGATCGCAGGGGGGTGAGCCCCCTAAATGTCCTGTGTCCCACCCATCAATCCCACACGTGTCATCGCAGCACGAGCCCGAGTATATCCCGTAGCATCGTGCCCGTCCACGTGCCTTCGTCATTCTTAGTTCCGCTGCCTCTGATTGGCTCCGTCACGCTGGGTTCCATGTTTTACTCTTTAGAGGAGCACATCCGCTGATTTTAATATTTGACGACGTTTCCCTTTGCGGCATTGTTGACATAATTGTACTTTGAAACCAAAGTACAAGTATGGTGTCATGTTGTTATTATTTCATTGGAGGCACTTTTACAGACATGTTATCAGACAAACAACATTTCACATTCAAAAAAGAAACCATTCGCCGTCTTTATAACAATAATGCATGGAGCAAAGTGTGGCATGAGCGCTGCCGATACAAATTCAAGGTTGAGGAGCACTGAACAGGACCACAAAGGCATTACCAGCACATGACAGAGGCCAGCAGAAACCGCTGCAGACACCGACTAAAAAGCCACGTTTATTTCCTTTTGTATCCTATCAATCTCTGCATCAACACTCCTCAAATGATCTTGGATTATTTGGACCCATTATATAAGCACGAGGGGAGAGCTGTTGGCGCAGCGGTTAGCAGCGCACCGCATGATGCACATCGTGACCCGAGTTTAATTCCCGGCCACGACTAATACGGGCGGTGAGCAATGCTTGATCCGGTCCTTGGACCCCCCTCCTCCCCGCACTCTCATCCCCTTCACCGATCCACACAGACCAGCGTGCGTGAATTACGGAAAAGCACAACCCGTACGGGCCACATGTGGGGCGGCCCTCCACCCAACAGCGGATTGACAAAATGTCCGGATTGCATTTTTAAGAACACGCGCTGCGCCATCGTTGTGTCGGGCACAGCGCGATGCGGCTTTCGCCCGGCGGCGTTGTCCTCGGCTGCGGTTCCTCCTGGCCTCCGCGCACAACAACGCTACCCCCCCCACCCCCCATCAACTGCATGGAGAGCGGCATGTCTGTGCGCTTACACTGACAGCGAGCGAGGCGCAGGGTGGGCACCCGTGCTCGTACGGGGGAAGCTCATGCAGGGATCAAAGACGATATCTGGGGTGGGGTTCATGGCACGAGCGCATGCACAGGGACAGACGCACCGAAGCAGGCACGCGCACGGGCACAGGCGGGCGGGCGGGCGCTACGACCATGCAATGGCGCTGTCAAAGTACGGCACGGTGTACCAGGACGGAGCCCACAAAATGAGTTGCGACTGCACTACGCACATCGGGCCTGTCTGCATGGCGCACGGGGGGGCGGTGGGGCACACCATCATCGACCCACAGAGAGGAAATGGGCTGGTGGAGTGGGGTGTGAGGGATGAGAATGGGACAGGTATAGGGATGGGTATGGGACGGGTATGGGATGGGTATGGGACGGGGAGAATGCTTTGTTTTTAATTTATATGGCATTTTGTAAACGTCCTTTACCTTTCTGTTCCAGCCCTACATTTTAGCGGCAGGTTTCAGGGGGAGAAGATGTTAAGGAGGAAGGAGAAAAGAGGAGAGATTAGCCGTGCGAATCACAGGAGCGAATTGGGTAATTGCTGGACACATTGATGGTGATGACACATCACGGCATCTTACCATTCTCTTTGCGCTACACACGTGGACACAAACTAATATCTCCGTGGCACCGAGAGAGAGAGAGACAGAGCCAGCACCTGGATTGTCCAAGGCGTTTGTGTCATGAAAGGAATATATCGTGAAGTTAATCCTGTGTGATCTAGAATATTTGTTTTACTATTAACAAACATATTATCATTTAATATTATCCACCATTCATAATTTCCCTATCTATAAATTTGAGAAATCAAGCGACCCAAACATTGTAATTGCAATCACCGGCATTCTATGCATGAAATTCGCTAATTGTTTTCTCTCCCGTTCAATTGCACACAATCACGCCTCCAAGCGAGTTTCATTGCCGTCCTAACCAACTGTTGACTCTCCGAATTATCTCCCGCCCCGTCGCAAAAGCAGCTGGGGCCACGTGCTGCCGCAGCGCGCACAGAGCGCTAACGATGGCAGCGGCGCCCGGCGCGGGGGAGATCACCTGCGGTGGAGTCGAATCGCTCCTGCGAGAGAGCGGGCCACACGGCTCACGCGAGAGGCCACAAATCACGAGGCATTCCTAGCGGCCTGGGGCCTCGCAGACCCCTTGTGGGGCGTAACTGTCGAGCGTTGCGGAACTAACGGTGAACCCCACCGGCAGCCCCATCCAGCCCAGCCCGGCGGCGCGGGAGCCATAACTTTTGATAGTGTGACAAAATGCGGACGTTTAAATAGAAATGCAGCCAGCAGCACCGCCACTCAGATAATGCAGCTCTCGAGGCATGACGCGTGCACACATGCGCGCGAACACACGCACACACACGCACGCGCACACACGCACGCGCGCACACAAGCACGCGCACATACGCGCACGCACGCGCACACGGGCGCACACACACACGCTCACACACGCACATGCGCGTACACACATACGTGCGCACATACATACGCACACACACATACGCTCACACACACACGCACGCGTGCGCACACACATACTCGCACACACGCGCACACACACATGCGCGCGTGCACACACACACACTCACACACACGCCCACACACACACGCGCGCGCACACATACGCGTACGCGCGCACACACACGCGCACACACATACGCACGCACACACACGCACGCACACACACGCACACACACGCACGCGCCCGTGCACACGCTGGCTTGCCTGCTCGTACGTGCGCGCGCGCGCACACACACGGGAGGCAGTCACATGCTAAACTCTCCATGCTAGGTAAGATATACCGCTAATAAATACAAAATCATCACACGTGGCATTCTCGTTGTAACAACAATAGAACCGCATAGGTGGTTGGTGCAGTTTCATTTCCATGGGAGCTGCCTGGAGTGGATTATGAACGAAGGGAGCGGGAGTGGACGTGGCGACACTTACTGTAGGGGACGCATTCGTAATGAACTTCGAGGAACTTGTAGATGCCAGGGCAGGGGTCCTGGAACACGTCGCTGCCCGCCACCACGATGCACTGCGTCCGATTGTTGCATCTGCACGCGTACACACACACAAAGACAAAGATGCCCCTTGTAGCCTTTACAGTTGGAGACATGCGTTGTTGGCGAGTACCTATGAAGGCCGGCACGGCACACGAGGGGGTGGGTGGCCAGCACCACGCCCGGACGCCTTTGTCTCCCCCAGTGGTGATGTTTTTAGGCACCGCACCAGGTACTCATTTGAGACTGAGTCGACCTAGGGGAGGCCCAGGACCGTTTCAGATAATCGTCACCGGTGTTGGCTGTGAGCGGGACTCGAACGCGGGTCGCCGGGTTTACAGCGCGGCGCGCTAACCGCTACACTACCGCTCCCCACACGCACGCACGCACACACGCACGAACGCCCAGACAGACAAACACCCCATTTCACATCACCTGGTGTGCACAACGGCCTCACAATTGTCTACCTGACTGTCGGAGACAATCGGGTAAATAGATGCAGCAACTGGGCAGGTGCATGTCACTGTGTAACACCTGCTGGGGGAAATGAGGCAGAGAGAATCGTGTGGTTGCGATGTCTATATATATTGAACCTTATTGAATTTCCCTCTCTTTTTTTGTCTAAAAACACAAAATAAATAAATAAGAATATAAAATTGTAGGTTCAACAACTCAAAGCTGTTTCTTGTTTGTACAAGCAAGCAATGGAGCACGTGTATCCGACTGTAGCTCTCAGTCAGTGGTGGAAATTCCACATTCCTTTGGTAAGGGTGAGATAGTGCTCAGGACGACCACTGCTGACTGCCCACACGAAGGAACATTGTGTTTGTTTGGGAGCCGCGGCAGGAGATGGCGCCTTCGCCGCTCGTTAAGAGGTTCGCAGTTCGCGAGCATCTGCTGCCCTGCCCAACACCGCGGGCGTCTTCACCGAGCCATCGCACACCACCCCCACTAAAGAGGGCATCGCAATACCTTACACCGCAGACATCACATATCCCGTGACGTCTTTACAACAAACAGGCCACGTGTGCCGGCGTCACGTCCAGATTGGTCCAATTTGAAAAGTATCGTACTAATTTGGTGAAACCACATTTCAACATCGACCCCTACCGGCAGACTACACCTACCCCTGAAGCACGACACCTTCGGTATCGCTTAGCGTTAGGAGAATGCCGCAAATGTGAAATGTACGAATTGGAAGGAGGGAAGGCCCAACCAGGATGTGAACTCCCAACTTAATTATCACGATCATGCACACTAAGCACTGCATCCACACGGCCGGTTATCGTTAAGCTACTTCCTGTCGATTCATTTTTCTGCCACCTTTCGTCAAACGGCCTAAGTGAACGGTAATATTGACAACACACGGCAGCAGCATAATAATAATAATAACAATTTTTTTTGATACGGTGCCCTTTTACACCGGGGCGTCCCGGAGCGCTGCGAGGCACGGGCGCGTGGAGGAACGATCCTGAAGCGAGGAGGGAAAACTATCCGTGTGGGGGGGGGGGGCATGCGTCGGCATGCTTCGAGTAGCCAAGGGGCCCAAGGGGGCTCACAGCATTAGGCTGCCTTCCCCCCCGTTACCACCAAATATTACGGTGACAACCGCCTTCTTTTGCCACGACTGCGCTCCCTGTTGTTTCCACACTCCGATGGTGCACGACACTCGTCGAAACATCCACGGAAGGGTCATCTGGGGTACACGCTTAAAGGAAAGGAGGCAGATTTTCAAAAAACACGGGAATCCATTCCTTAGACAACGATTTTAAACACCACCCCACCCCCCACTAACGTCCACGACTTCCAGGCCCTGCGCCCCCCAGGGACCCCCCCCCCCCCCGTCCGAGCGTGAGGTCGCCCCCGACCAAAGACGCACACGCAGCAGCTCTTCACGTGCGCACCTTCCCCTCCGCTGCAGTGGATTGACAAAAATGGCTGCGACGCCTAAAGCCCCCTTTGCCCTCTCAAACATCGCAAGCCACGCGCCGGAAGCCTTTACAAAATAGATTTATAAACACGAGCGCAAAAAACGAGGGGGCCGTTCCCCTCGTTGCTCCGGGTGAAATGTCCGAGCAGGAGACGAAGGTGAAAGGAGAGCTCCACGCAAGATCCAGGAGCACGGAAGGCAGCGACGCGCGCCACGACCACAACCAAGATCAGAACCTGTATTTATACTGCAGAAGGAGGAATCCGATGAGCTATAAAGCTCTTTTTCACAGATGTCCAGTAGGGGTCACAACGCTACACGGAACAAGCAGTGCAAAAACACGTCAGGCGTGCAAAGTATAGGAAAGGTAAGCCAAGAGCTTTTTAAAAATATTTAAAAAATGTATCTTACCAGGTAAAGCCCACTGATGTTAGCAGTGGTAATGAAATCCGCCTAGATATCTGTGAAATTAAAGCTTCATATCCCATCGGATTCCTCCAGTCTCAATGAAAATTCTGATTCTGATAAAGAATTCGGGTCACCTGGCTCATAGCACGGCGCCAATAGACATGCACACGTACGAGAATACCGGCAACGATACAGAAACACAACGCAGGAGCGCAAGGTGGCGAAGCGCGACTTGGCGACTCGCGCAGCGCCACTCAGCGCCCCCACATCGATCATGCTCGTGCGGCAATGCAGCACGACGCGACACCACGCCGCAAGGCAGAAAGTGTTGTGACGGTGTGAACACGCTCGTGCGTGCATTGTAATTGCAAGCCACGTAATTCGGCATTCTTAGAAGCGTGCGTGCGTTGAGCACGCCTTTGTATTTTTTTCCTTACAGCTTTGCAATTAAACGCATGCCTCATGTAAAGCCGCTGCAATTATTAGGCGCGCCGTCCGCAGACCAAGTAATGAAATGGCCGTGCACGGCTGTTCGTAGGACGTAAGCCGGGCAGAGCACGCCGCCAGCGCGTCACGTGACGTCACGCGCGAGGTGGCGTTGCTCTCCGCTGGGTGTTCGGGTCGTCCCACGTGACGTTCGGCACGCCGTCCGACGTTTCGCTGCACGTTCTGAGAGGTTTTTCAGGAAACTGAACCGCCATGTTCGGCACGATGTCCGACGTTTCTCTGCACGCGCCGGGAGCTTCCTCCGTTCAGTTCCCGAGGTTAAGTTCCCAGCAGAAAGCTCCCAGCAGCAGGCGGAGAGAAACGTACGGACATCGCGATGGGCGACAGATGCGGAAAAAACCCAGAAAACACATCGGGGGGGGGGGGGGGGGTACAGCACAACCGCGGAAAGCTACGCAGTTGCATAACCGTGCCGTGACGTGCGTGGCAATGACGACACGCGTCACGGGATTCCGCGCGGTGTGCCGAGGAAGACCGCCAGAGCGAGCCACTGGAGTCATTAGAGTGCGTCTCGTCTCTTCGGTGGAGATGCATTGGAGGAGAGACGGGAGAGACGAGGCAAACGAGCCTCAGGGCTCGGATCACTTCGCCCAGCCTTGGGTGAGAATGCCGCGTGCTATATTTGCGGCAGAGAACGATGCAAAGTAACCGCTGCCCTCATACGATCCGAATGTTTGACAATCCCCTCTGGGATGATGCTTTGGGTCAGAAAATATGGACCATGTTTCGCCCTTGGTCAATCAACTATTAGACAACGACCTCTCTCTCTGTGTCGTGTCGGTTATGGGAGTTGTGTGACCATACTTCGCCATGCTGGTCAGTGCAAGTTGGTGGAGGTGGGGACCGGGGTGGTTTGGGAGGAGAATAAAAAGTCCAGATGTCACGAACCACTGATCAATGATAGCTGTGGCCAGGAATCGAACTCAGGTCACCGGGTTCATTGCATTAACAACTGCACGTATAAAATAGAGACACCTGGTCCACCAATATTCTAAAGGGCAGAACGTTTTTCATTTGCCTTTTGCCCAATTGTGTTTTATCTGTATTACTTCTATCATGAGACAAAGTGGCCATTTCCTGACACACGGGGTGATGTGCTGCTTTCTGCACATCACCCCGTGGGTCGGGGAATGACCACGGTGGAAGCAGATATCACAGAACTATTTCTCAAATCCATTGCAGGTGGCCTCGTTTATCTACAGGAGAGGGAACCATCTTTCCCATGTGCCCCGTTGACAGAGGAATGTTCGTCATGATCCAATAAGTTATCCTTCCCCCTGTACCTCCGATTAGCACGGTTGGCTATGGAAGGCGTGACATAAGTTCAACGTACAGGCATATATACCAATAAGTATCTCGCTATATTCAGTGAATGCGATTGTTCTTTTGTGCAGTCGTTGGTCACCGCGCTGAGACCATAAATTCGCTTCACTTGAAAGCTCGCGTTAAATCGCAGGTGGCTAAAACTCCAATTTAAATCCAGGATCTCAGTGATGAGTGATGACAGGCTCAGATGTCTAACCCCTGAGCCATCGGACCAATGTTAGGCATTAGGGATACATTCTTGGCAAGGGAAAAGTTTAAAAGTGTATGTATGCTACACGTAATTTGTGAACTATCATCATCAGCATCATCATCATCATCGTGGTGTATACTTTACATCGTGCCTCCCATGTGGTATGCTTTGAGTCACCAGAACAAAGAGACATTTGAGATCATTACTCAGCAGGGAAGTCATTGCACGCGGAATACTATGTTCGCTCGGGAACGAGGCAGTGTATAAGTACTGTGCACAAACAAATAAACCAAAATGAAAGGCTAAACTCTGTGCTTGCGACGACTCTACTTTTCGTTCACTTCACTGGAGCTATTTGTACTCTGTCTAAAAATAATGTTTTTCATTTACGTCGTTAAAAAGGAGGAGTTGTGGCCACATTAATCATACGTCCGGGGAAGCTGTTCCGCACAACTTTGGTGACAAAGTGAAGGAACTTGTGACCATCACGACCTGCCTGGGTGGCCGCACTGTTGCTGATTATTCACGCCGGCAACATTGCGGCCCCTTCAACGATTAAATCAACGAGTACATTGGCAAGTCAGCTGATTGATTTGCTGGTCTAATCATTAGTCAGTTCGACTTGGTAAGTAGTTGGATTCATTGCCCATTACTAGCGGGGAGCATTTTAAGTGTGCAGAATCGCGGAAGCCAGCGCAGCAGCAAAACACTCGATGGGCATTACAGAGACGTGTGTGTTGGCTGCAGTGTGGATTTTTGCCCGGTGGCTTGGCCGCTGTTTGCGTGTTGTATGATCTTGCGCGCGTATATCACCGCAAAAACACTCCTCAGCCTTTAGTGTGAAGTCAGGGATTTGTATTTAATGGCGTGCTCGGCACGTGATTATTTCCGCCATAAACAAACAACCACCCTGCCACTCCAACCCCCCGAGTCTTTGAACGTGAATTGAAAAACATTTATAGGTTGTAAATGTAAAGGTGCAGCCCTGCAATGCTTTGCTCACGCCCCGGTGCTGATCGAAAGGCCTCGCCTAGTGGGTGCCACGGCAGCGAGATGTTAACTCCCTCGCCAGGTATACAGGAGGTGGTGGGTTTGATCATTCTGACCCTGACGCCTGCTGTGTATTTGGAGTTTGCGTTGTCTCTCTCCCCATCGTCGGATGGATTTTTTTTCTCTGGCTTCTCCGGTTTCTCCCTCCACATTTAGGAGAATCGACGTCACGCGTTTTATTGTATTTGGCTGCTGTAAAATTCCACGTGATAAGCCGCTTCTTTGAGCGATCATTTGTGGCCAGGCCGTTTCTGGAAGAAAAAAAACAGCTGTGTAGCTCAGTGTGCCTTACCTGGTAAAATAAAAGAAATAGTTTCGAGATGGGTGTACTCACACGTGGCAACCTGCCGGTGGACCAACCGTGGTGAAGACGTCATAGCGCTGCTCGGTTGCTAGGTGCACAGTGCGTGCGGAGCCAGCGGCGAGGGGGGGAGAGGGGGAATGTCAGAAACTTGCGCCACCGTTCCCTCCACCGCTGCAGCGGAGTTCAAATCGATGGGGCGACCTCCGCATGGCGAGTCCCGCGAGCTGACCCCACGGCACCCCCCCCCCCCCACTCGAGCAATTTCTCACCCACGTGGTCGAGGCAATTAGTTGCCTTGGCGACGGGTTCAGCCAACGTAGCCGACCGTTTAAGCGTATCGATCTGTTCCCTCTCAATCGCCGTGGCCAGCTGCGTTGCTCGAGTCAGATAGCAGAGGCGCATTTGCATGCCGCGACAAACACAGAGGAGCGAGCTTTGCGTGGCCGTCCCGAGACAACGCGGCCGTGCCATGGCTCCATCATTCTAGGCATTGTGTGCCTGCCACGGGAGCGTATCGTTCATCGCCAGCATCATCAACATCATCGGTCATGTTCTACCCACTGCTGGATAAAGACCCTCGGGCTGTTGCCCATCTCTCGTTGTCCGCCAATGCCGCGAGCCCATCTCTCGTTCCCGCACGCGAGAGACGGATCTCGTCACTCCGTCTCCGTGGTGGTCGACCTCTCGGGCTCGCGATCTCCATTCGCCTGTCAGTCCCTCAGCGGTGTTACCCACGGGCCCTCAATCCCTTCTGAGGATGCGTCCTGCCCACGGCTCACCGACCGAGTCCACCCGACGCGTCTCATTGCGCGTCTGCTCTCTGCTCCCCGCGTTCCGCTCTCCGTCTCTCGGCGTCACTCCGAGCGTGCCCTCTCTCGACGCTTCTTTGCGCACTTCCCAGCGTTCATTCCCCATCTTAGTTATCAGTGACCGTGTTTCTGAGCCGCACGCATTTCGACGGGAAATATGCACCGATGGAGAATGCTTTTCTTCAAGAACATCGGTGCGTCGCTTTGCTTTTTACGATAAAATTCAGTTTGCTTTCTGAAAGCACTTGAGTTCACCTCTTTTATCGTGGCTCCTGGCGTACGTACTCTGCAGTGTATTCTCGAGCGAGAGGCAACACGAGGGGCCCTCTGCTCATCTGCCTCCTCACACACATGCTGCTCTTCAACACGGCGGTGTTTAGATTCTGTCATTTGGTCAGCCCACTGGACTTGCAATCCAGAGGTCGCCGGTTCCGCTTCTCAAACACCCGCCCCACCAACGCCTCTGTCCATCCAGCAGTGTGAACGCGTGAACCACGGTTGACCTCCAAGTGTGGGTATTCCCGCCTATTCTGAGACGTCTGACCAGCGTGGAAGAGTAGGCCAAAAGTAGCCTGCAGCGGGGGGCTCTTTTGAGCTCCGTCAAGTGTTGGTCCTCGCAGTTGTGCGAGCGAGCAATTGCAGGGGCCGCACCTTTACCCGCTGACACGGCGTCGATTTACTCCCAAAGCGAGAGCCTGCACTCTCGACAGCCCGCGGCTCGGCGTGCATCGCGCACCCTGGCCTAAGCGGGGCCAGGGTTCAGTGGAACGTGGGAGTGGCGACGATGCCGACAAGAACCTGAAGCGCAGCTCCACAGCGGCGCCGTGTCCCCGCCGCGGCGGGCGCATCGACGTCGCGCCGCTCGAACCGCGGACGCCTCGTGTCATAAAGTACGCCGAGATGTGAGGCACCCCGGATCATTATATCGGTCTCGTATACAACTTCTTAGGCACGGGGACTGTCTGCCGCTTGTTTATCGTTCTTATTTGCTTACGTAAAGGATTACTTTTCACAAAGGGCCTAATTAGGGTTTTCCTGGAAAAGAGGTCCCTTCAGCTGGCCGGCAAAAAAAAAATACAACGCTGCCTGCAAAACTGCAAAAATCAGCACGCATTATCGGATAAAATCCAGCCGGGGTTGACTGCGTAATGCCATAATACATCTACAGTTACATCGCCAAAGCACTTTGCTTATAGGAATAATATGAATGAGAGAAGTTGTTTTTGTTGGTGGTGCAGTGGATAGAACACGTGACTCGTAATGAGAAGGATTCCGAGCTTCACCCTCTGCCACAGTCTGAAAGTAAGTCCCTTGCTGTCATACGGGGAGTCGGAAGTGATGGAACTGTGGGTGGACTTACTCCTGTCACAGGCATGTGGAATTTCCACCAGAGGCTGAAGTTTGTACACAGGAGGAAGAGCAGTACTTCACTTGAGTGAGAAAATAGAGATTGTTTTTTTATTCTCCAGAAAATAACACACCTGGAAAAAAGTGAATCTCAGAAAAAAGGTAAAATTACTCTTACATAATTAGTATTATTTACAACTTTTTCTCAATCCACTGCTGGGCTCATTCCTACCGATGCCAATGTCAGTCACGGAGATCGGGGGCTCGCCATTGGTTAGCGCAGATTGGCAAAGGGACCACCCGGGACCGGGTCAGATATCACGCTTGGCCGTGGCCAGGTGTACAACCCATCTCGCCGGATCCGCAGCGCTTGCTGCTCGCTCACCAGTGGCACTACCACTCCCCCAGCAAGCTCACAATTCACGACTGCGCGGGCAACGGCACTCGACGCGCAGAGCAGGGCCAAACGCCGTCCGACTGCAGCAAATAACACGACTCTCTTGGCCACCAGCAGCAGTACCCCGGTGCGGTGTGCATCCGCGCAAGTGACACGCGGTCGGCATGGTGTCCCCCGAGCTTTGTGGCCGGCGCAGGAGTGAACCTGCGCCGACGACGACGGGGCAACGAGCGAGCGCAACGCGGAGGGCGGTGTGGCGTGGCTTGCGAAAGCGTAAATAAGAGGCCGACGGCACACGACCAAAGGTTGCTCGTCTATAGATCGCACGTTAGGCGCGCTCACATTGATCAGGCGCAATTTTGAAAGCCGACCGCAGATGGAGAACAGATGCTCCGCCGTATCTCATTTTATGGAGTGCATGCCCATGCGTCCGCGCCGCGCATGTTTGCGCGCCGCAATAAGATTTTACAGATGCCCTCAACACGGTTACGTGCAAACAAAAAAAAACGCACGCTTCACGAGCGCGTGGACGTGCCGCGAATGTGAAGCGCGGGACCCCCGACACACTGCGCGAGGGCCAATTCATTTACAGAATAAGATATCGCTTTTGTGCGTGTATAGCGCACAAGAGCACGCACGCATGTCAAGGTGCAGTTTTTCTAATTTGTTTCCCTCTCGCCCCTTCTTCCCTCTCCACCCCCGACCCATCACTACTTCTCCTCCGCCCAAACGCGCTCGAGGTCCGGATCTCTCTTTCATCCCGTTCGTCCGTATTTCTGACCTCGTGCCCCTGGTTCGAGTCCTTGCTCAATTGCTCGAGAGCGCCGACTTCTCGCTCTGCGCTTATCGGCCCGACTGCCGTGGCGTGCGAACGTCCCCCCCATTGTACGTCGTCGCATTCTCCGCTACCCTCGGCACCTCTTCATCCATTACGCAAGAAGCGTCCCCCTCTCCGTTATCCGCCCTTTAACCCGCCGCTCCTCTCTCGAAACGTGCCCCCCCCCCCACATCCCCCCCCCCCCGAATTTTGTGCGCGGCATCTAGAGATGTCGCCGGATTTTTAGTCACCGCACGCAATTATAATTCAATCGTGTCATTACATTGTTTTTTTTTCGTGTCGCTTTTTTATTCTTAGCTGCACACGTTCATGCTATTTGTAAAAAGGGAGGCTTTAAGGCATTCCCTACGCACTCAGAGCATTTGGCCGCTTTACATTTCCACGTGATAAGCCACTTGCGTTAATTTTTTATTTTATTTTGCTCAGTGGACCTTGCCTGGTCAATGAAAAAAAATAGTTTACTAGTTTTAGTATACAATGTAATTAGAATAATTTAGTCAAACCACTGGCGGGATACAGGCTTCCTCCACGACGCTTTACCGTGCTGGCAGGATGGGTCGGAGGGCGATGGATCAGATATCACTCACCACGGATGGTAGCCATGGCTGGGAATGGAACTCAGGTCACTGCGTCCAGAGCACATTGTGTAATTTGAGTTTTAATATGGGGCACATAATGCAGAGAATGTTTATCGATGTTAAAGAGAGCCACTGGATCAGACATCACTCGCCAAGGTTGTAAGCCGTGGCTGGGAATTGAACACAGGTCACTGGATCCAGAGCACAATGCACAACTCTGCTACCTGGATTGTATTATTCTACAGCCTTATTGTATTACTTTGGTGCCGTTCTTCTGAGCTCCGTGCGCTCCCATTATCATATTTCCAAAAAGATATGTTTTCTAAGCACTCTATACAATTGCATATGTACCTGCTTTTACATTTTCAGCGATTGCACGCCAAATGTGCGACCGGCATCTCGGCGCCGAGCGCACCACTTTCCCACTGCTGAAGTCCTCTGTGACAGCTGAACATCACTCACGTCGCACGAGCGGCATGATTGTGCTTTGCCTGCACCCTTACGGCGCTCTATCTCCCGCACGAGGTGCACGGAGCTCTCCCGATTCAGTTGTGCTCGCCAGTGGCTTATTCGGTGCTTATCTGCCAAATAAGCCCTTATAGCTATGCTTGATCGAATTAGGTACAAAATCAACTTCTTACAAAGATGGGTGTTTTTTTTTAACACTGATCGTTGACCAGGTTGGGATGTCGGTCACGCTGCGCACATAAAAGCCTGCCTCTGTCTCGGATGGGAGCACGGGGTTAAAACTGGGAGCTTGGCTTTGGACGGGAGAGCATGGATACTGCTGCACAGCTTCCCGCGGTTGTGATGCACAGCCCTCCGACGTGTCTGCGTGTTGTGCCGCACGTTGTTCAGGATGACGTTCGACGTTTTCGCTCTGCGGTTGTGCTGGGAACAATTCGAGAATAATGACATCCCCGAAGAAGTTCCCCCGAACCCAGCCGTCAATTGGCTTCCCATTGTATCTCTACCAGATGGTGTTCCACTCATGCAGTCTTCAAAGGCTTCTTGAATAAAGCGGTCAAACAAAGATGTTGAGATATTAGAGGAGCCCAAAGGCCTTCCCTTTCACACCTCAAAATGAAGACAAAGAATGGGTCTCACTCTTGGCCACGTAGCTTAAGCTGGGACTGCCCACCATCATCATGGTCCTTAATGAACATGATCAGGGATCCCAAGAGCCTCTTGACAGTATCGTTGGCCTTAATGAGGTCAAACAATGAAAGGAGTTGGGATCATGGAAATTCCAGGCGAACTTGGGCGAGGAGGACACAGATCTGGGCCTTATCCAGATCAATGGGCTCATCCAAAAGGCGAGAATGCCTTAATGCACATGCATAATGTACGTTGACTTATTAATACCCCCCCCCCCCCCACTTTGCGCAAGAGCGTAGAAGTGTGGCCACTACGTCTACGCCTCTATATAAGGAACGAAACAGGTGGACTTCTCCACAAATCTGGCTGTCGCCTGATGAAGCTAGTCGTAATTACTGGGGAAACGTCGTACTGAGATTGTAAATGTTGTGGCTTGGCTCTCCAACACACCGGTGTGCTGTACTAGTGACGAATTGGCCACGTTCTGTTTACGTGACAACCCTTACTAGTTGGCTGTGTCGGATGGTGGCGGGTTTTAACGACACATTTATATATTTACGCGATCTAACTCCAAAAACCTCTATTATGTAGGATGCCTTGTCTGGGTCATGTAGCTCACATACCCAGCCAACACGTGCCAAAGCAGCTTCTGTTTGACTGGACAAATGAAGTGCAAGAAACATTGGTTCGAAATGGATTTGCCAAAGTTTCTACTGGGCACTTGGTGTCAACCACCCATCCCGCAACAACTGGAGGCAACAGGAATGATGCTCACAACAACCGGCAGTAGCAGGTGGATAAAACGCAGCAACGTGGCCCAATGGGGAGGCGCAGGTGGTGCATCTGTCAGTCGTCTCAGTCAATTCGCCCATAACACTTTGTGCTTGTCCTGTGACTTCCTGCCTGAGAGCCTTTGACACTACAAGTAGCCTGGAAGTGCTCTTGTGCCATCGTGACAGCACTGCTAGTTAGTGGCACATAGCGGTTGCCGTTGATCTTGTTCGTGTACGTGTGTATGTCCGTTAGCGCTACGCCATGATCCACGTGACCCCCCATCAGAATCTTGATTTAGACTGGGGGGGTCCAATGAGCTATGAAGCTCTTTGTTACAGATATCCGGTGGGATTCCTGACCGCCGCCAACATCCATGGCGCTTATCCGGAACGGTTCTGGGCCTCCACACCAGGCCGACCCAGCCACCGGTACCTGGCGAGGTACGCAAGCATCGGCGCTGAGGAGCCAAACGTGGTCGAGCGTGGTTCTGGCCAACACCAAGCCCTTGTGCGCTGTGCCGGCCGACGTAGCTATTCGCTCACAGCCGTCTGTAAAAGGCCACACGGGGGATCTTTGTATTTGTACAATCAGCAGTGTCCATCTTTGTGAATGCTTGACTCTCATTACGGGAACATGAACTGTCTGCCACTGATTATGTACAACCAACGGAGTTGAGCACTGCCCGAACACTCACTAAACACTTGGACTCTTTATGCACAGCGCTGGATGGTAGATGCATGGGTGCAGAGGCTGATGTGAGCTTGCTGACTAAAATGTCCAGAATTCCAGGGAGTGAGGAGTGCACCACCTGCACTCCTCACTGTGGCACACATAAACATCCCCTGTACAACTTGTAACAATCTGTTTAGAGAAAGTGCTGTTGGCAAGTCCCTATTAAGGCCAGCATAGCACACACGGGGCTGATGTAGCAAGCACCACACACCCTGACGATGACGACGATGACGTTTTCCACGTTCCCTTCGTGCTGAGCGCTTGCTTTTGTGCCTCGGCGTAAACTTGTTTACGAGTCGATGGCACCATCCACGGGACTCTTCTGTACGTCCTTGGTTGTAGCAAGGGATTGTGGGTACTGCACGGACTAAGTTAGGTGGCGGGGGGCGGACCCTCAGGGCCCACCTCGCAGGCCTCCTCTGCACACTTTCGTGACCCGTGCGGGGATTGCCAAAACGTGTCCTGCGAATGACGGCACTGATAAAGAGATGATGCGAAACAGCAGCGTTTAGCTTGGGATTTGACCCAGACAGTCTGGGAAATGGCATCTGTGTCCGTGTGGCGGGAATTGATTTGTGTCGAGATCTGGTACAGGTATTGTCTTGACCTCCATTTCGGTACATTGCACGGTTCTGATCGACCTAGGCCGACTTGGGAAAATACGTCTCTGGCTCTCCTCCCCAGCGGAAACAAGGTGGTGGGGGCCCCCCGGTTTTAGCTCGCGCTCGGTTACGGGCGAGCCGCACGCGCTCACTCACCGCTGCGTCATGATCTTGAACGTGTCCGGCAGGTAGCAGTGCACGTTCTCCATCTTGGCGGGATCGGCGTCGCAGATGTGGTCGTCGGTGCGGCCGTAGTTGGCGCTCTCGATCATGATGACGTCGCTGCCCGGGCAGCGTAGGTCGATGGGGTAGCCCTCGCACGACAGCTCCCGTCGCACCAGCCCCGGCGGCATGGCCACGCGGCCAAATGCTGCAACGGCAACGCGCGGGCGACGTGAGTGAACGGGCGACGTGAGTGAGTGCGTGGGCGACGGGCGACGCGAGTGAGCGCGTGGGCGATGTGAGTGAGCGTGTGGGTGACGTGAGCTGCGTCGATGACAAAGATAACAACAGCCGCCATTATAAATTGAAAACGCATTTCTTCAGAACAGCTTTTTGTGTTCCGTTTGTTGTTCTTCGCACCTCTGATGAGCACGGTCGGCTACGTACGGTGGTGCAAAAGAAGTTCAACATACAAACATCCACCACGGAGGGGTAGCGGCGTCACATGACGTTTGTGCCAGGCAAGATGCACTTTACACGCATATTCACATACTTACAGATAATAAGTATTCTTTATACGATGATAAATATCGGCTCTGTAGCCTGTTTGATCCACACACACTGCTGCGCAGTGATGGCTCTGCTGCACGTCGCCTGTAATTCAGCACTGCAGAGGCAGCGAGAATTGGTGGATCGCACACACATGTTGTGAAACTCCCTTCGCGTAGGCATTGCGGTGCCACACCCTGGCTCGCCACGAGAAGGCGGAACAGCAAAGTGTGGACTCCTCCGATTCCATCTGTACGTGATAGAGCGTTGCCCCCTCACACGCGTGGCTATTCTCCAGGTGCTCGAGTCCCCTCCATCACGTACACGCTTATTAATTAGATGAAAACATCTCATTATAAAGCGGACTGCAGAGCTTGGGCAATCGTTGGTGCCGGCTCACCGCCTGGCTCGCACCTCATGCTCGCCTGTGCTTCTTCACGCCGCTCAGTTGCTCCCTCTCGCTTCAAGAGCGAGGAAATACCGCGCGGCACACTACCGGTTAAAATTATCGGCGATGATAGAAAGATGGCTGTATTGCCTTTCTCGGACTACTGGAGGCCACTGCTGTTTGCGAACACCTAGCAAAGCTTCCAGTGTGCACACAGGGGAGGCTAGCGTGGCCACAAATCCAAACACGTACATTGCTGTGACATTACCATCGGTTATAAGGAAAGACGCTGAGAATTAATGGTCCATATTTACAGCCAGACAGCACACCAATTTCGTCACCGCGGAAGTCCATATAACAACGAGTCAATGATTCTCGATTAAATTGTCCTGGTAACAGAGGTTACGTGGGTGGCGGTGGCAGGCAAGAGCAAAGGAGTACAGAGTAATTTATCTGCGCGCTCAGAACCAAGGGACGTATTAAGCACTAGTCTTTATTAGCGGATTGAGATATTCGACGCTTTACTCAATGTCCACGCCAGGTGTGGCCAATATAGTTAATTGAACGATGATGCGAGTCTCAACATTAACTCTATCTATCTCCGCACCTGATGGGAGATTCGACCGAAAAGGCAGGCAGACTCATTTCGCTAATCAAAATGTGAGTTGAATTTATCCCCCTTCATAACGTTCATTATAAAGATCGTTAAAGTATAATTCCATAAATGGTCCAGTTGAAAGGACCGCTTCAGATCACAAGAGCTCTGTTTCTCTACGGCAATTACGCTTCATTGCGTGTGCATGTAAGGTAAGTGATGGAGACAGACTTTGCTGAAATCCATCGTGACGACAAATGTGCAGTCATAGCTACAACTGGTTCGAGTGAGAGCAGGAACAGGAGGTGGCTCAGGCTCACGAGAAGGGTGCGTCACCTCGCGTAGAATATCATAGTTGTCTGAAGTAGTTCTATGACGTAATCTTCTGGAGACCGTTCTCCGATCCAAAGCTCGTCGCCGCGCGAGTTCCAAACTGAGATTTCTCCAACCGGGGTGATTAATCGATTAAATTAATACAAACGTGTAATCAACTGCTTTTCTGATATAAATTTCTTGGGCCTCTTTAAAATTGGTGGCCAACCCAAAATCCTGCCGAGCAAAGGTGGGAAACCCCCTTCAGGCCACGCCCACTGTGACAGGCCCGATGATGCCTCTGACGTCAACATGCCTCACCTGTCACCTCCAGTCCAAACCCCACCCATCACCTCCCACGTGGAAGCAAACAGACCAGAGGCTTAATTTTATCCAACTATTCTTATGTTTTAAATATATATAATGAGTCGTTTATTTCATTGCAGGATGGCGCAAAGTGGATCATTATTTCGATTAAATAAATACAAATATCCCTCATGCTTAGGAAAGGGAAGTATCTCATGAGATGCAAGGGCAGTGAAGGAGACCTTCACAAGCCTACAGATAAGCGTGGAACGGCGGAGCATGAACTTGAGGTGCGATGGGAGGTTGACAATGCTGTAACAGGGTGAGCCAGTTGCAGACACCCCAATGAGATATTAGCAACTGCAGCTGCCACGCGTCATTGAATGTTGCGCGGGAGAAGCACATTGGCTGTGCTGGACAAAGCGTATCAAGCAGAGTGACAAACAATTGCTCGAGTGCATTGAGATTCGGTGGGAGACACGTAAAAGGCTTTTGAAATGCGACTTTCTCGTCTCTGTAAATTCTCGCTCATATGTTCGTGTGGCCTCTCTAAATGGATCGCCCCGGTAATTGTTGTTGTTGTTGTTGTTCTAAATGCGCATCGCCGTGCGGTGGCAGGGGTGCGGCGACTGCGCGGGGATTGCGGGGAAGGGTGATGACGCCGTGGCCCTGATTAAACTTTGCCAATGAAGAGGGAGAGACTTTGATGCGCTCCTTCGGTGCATCCCACATGAGGATGGTGACATACGAGGACACAGCAGGCTTGGTTGTCGCGCTGCGCCCCCGCCCTCCCGCCGCAATCTCCGGGCCTCGCGCTCCACGCCGAGACGTCGCGACGGTGCACATCTCTGCCACCGGCCCCATTGCTTCATATTTTTGGAGCCATTTTTTTTTGGTCTAAAAGAAAAGGCAAAGGTGCAGCTCTGCGTTCCCTTGTTGAGGCCACCGCTGGCAGGAGGGCCTCGATTATATGGAGCCCTAGAGAGCCCCTCTGTGAGGGTATGTTGGGCCCCTTCTTCCATGCTGGCACGACATCTCGGACGAGGTGGTGGCTACGGCACGTGGCTACGGCACGTGGCTGCCTGTAATCCAACGCTATGGAGGTAAAATTGAGTTGGTGGATCACCACGCAAATTACAAAATGTCGCGAGGCTCCCTTGCCGTGGCCTTCGAGGAGTCGTAACCCGTCTTGACAATAACACGGAGTACAGCAGAGTGTGAACTGAGATCATCTGTCCCTCCTTCATCGGACAGAGGGTTGCCCCCATCACATGCATGGGCTTTCTCTGGGTACTCTGGTTTCCTCCCACTTGTTTAAACACTCACCCATTGGCTGAAAACATCTTAATACACAGAGGATTGCAGAGCGATTGTTGGCAGCTCCGGCTCACAGCCTGGCAGCTGCCTTCCAGCTTGGTCTGTAGTGCCACCGCGAATGCGAGATGCGATTTGCATGAACGAAGCTAGACAGTATAAAACTGATCATTAGATGTGTATTATTATTAGGTGGGAGTACACCACACTTTACCCCATCGCACGCAGATCGACTATCCGTGGTGTCACCATTCACTGTTTACCACTGTGTGCTGAGAGGCGGGTGGGGGTGCGTTAAGAAACTTGCTCCATTGTTTAACTGCCACGGCGGGAGATCAAACCGACGACCTCTGGAACACAAGTCCGGAGTGCGCACCGTTACACCACGGCACCATGCCGGAGATTACCTTCGTGCGCACAGACTTTTAAAGAAAACGAGATGGAGTGGTGGTGCGGTGGTTAGCGCACCGCACCAATGAACACCGTGAGCCGAGTTTGATTCTCGGCCATGGCTCAACGACGAAGGGGGCGGATATCAGAACTGCACTGAGCCAGTGCGGTGCAGCATGGTCAAAGAACCACTATGAATCACACAGCGCGGGGAGGCCTTCATCCAGCAGCGGATTGACAAATGGTTGTAAGTTACAGGACCATTATTGTTATTATGTATACATAAATTCAGCGATGAAATATAATGTGACTGCAATGGCAGTGGTGTGGAAACATAAATAATGAACACTCACCACCTTCATCAATAACACGGCCTAAATACGGACAAATATACAGCAGATTCCATCTCCGGCGCGGGCCAGGCTACTGTATATTCTTACGTGTAATGAGGCAACGGTAGAGATGAAGGTGGCGAGTTATTTGCGTTAGTAATTTAGCATGTAGTCAGGTGGACTCTGACATCTGTAAATAAACTTCAACATCCGTTCCAAGGCTGAAACTGAGCCAGTGGAATGACATTAAAATGACTGCTTCGTCTCTACCCAGCATCCAGCATGCACGGCAAGCTTGGTTTGAGGGAGCAAAGCATCAGGCAGGAAGGTTGCAAATGAGGTTCCAATGGTGTAAATGCTTAACCCCGAGCTCTCATACCTTGATGGTGCATTGTCTTTGAGTTGTGCGCCTTTTGGCGTCATCTGGTTCAACACCATGTGAGACTAGGCTCTAAGGAAAGCTGTCTCGGGTGTGGACCAATCAACTTCAAGGACAGTGCATACATTATCAGAGTTATGTTTTTTGTTTGCATTATGACTGCAGGTATTGTGGTCTATGCAAACTTGACTCCTTGTAAAAAGGTGTCAGTTTTGTTGCCAGATAGAAGGGTAAAAAAACAATTATCAGGAATATTGTTGTTGTCCAACGGATGGGACCAGGAGAGGGTAGCCATGCCCGAGAGGACGAGCGAGATGAATCGCGTGGCGTCCACGAGGAGAGCGCTTCAGCCAGCAGCGGATAACACACGACTACTGATGATGGCAGTGCGTTCAGCAATACACAGATGAACGTAGCAGTAATCTCTGGCCGGCACTATCAGTTGGATCATAGATATGACGGGCGTACACCTCCAAACATGTAAAAGCTCAGTTAAATCACATACTCCAATAAAATTAATTCATTGAAAGTTATGCCATATGTTTAATAGACTCAGTACCGCAAGGCCAACAAAAGTAACTATTTATAATTAATGCAAAGGTCAATGAGTGAACGCTAAACGAGCGACTGCACGCGATAAAGCCAGGCATGGCGACAGGCACACGCTGTCTCGTGCTTTAGAGGCACAGGTTGGAGGAGCACTCGGCAGTGGAGTGGTCGCGAGATGCCAGAACAGCAAATGGAGTTGTGAATCTGTCCACGTGGCCCTTCTGCTGCTATCCCCCTCATGCGCAGGTTTCCTCCGGATGCTCCACTTTCCTCCCGAAGACTCCGTAAAACTTCACTCCGCAAAACTTCAATGGCCAAACATACCAAAGCGGGACCCTCCAGTGCAAGTCTTGAGGTTCAGTGAAGGCTCCCCTGGGTACACACAGCACTGTCGTAATATACAGCCTCTTGTCAATCCGCTGCTGGCTGAATGCATCCCCCATTGCACACAATGTTTGACCATGGCGGTTCACGCGGATCAGGTAAATGATTGGTAGTAATAGTATTATCATGAAATGTCGCCTCTTGTTAGAATATGGAATAGCATTGTTTTAGGCTTTTCATCGCGCAACAATGGCACGGGCAGCAAACGGCGAGCAGGGGGGGGGGGGAGGGGGGGATTGTCTATGGCGTTCGTTCCGTTCCTTTGACTCGACGCCGAATTTGAATGTCAACCGAAGGAACTTTGCAGCAAACGCGGCCGCGACACGCAACGCCACGCGCCCGTCTCTTTGTGGGAGATGAATACAAAGCATAAATTCAATCGCATTATGCAGCGCACACGCATTAAAGTGTTAAGTGCAGTATTTATGAAGTGGATGCGCTGATGAGTCACGGCGCTATGAATTTTGCGCTGTGATGTGACATGCATCCCTAACCTTCCGCAATGTGCCCCAAGCCATGCACACACCACTGCCCCCATCATACATTATTTAGCAGCACCACTGTGGCCACCGTCACAATTCCCCACTCCATCTCCAGCCCGTGACACCCTTTCCAGATGACCTTTACTGGCGCAAAAAAAAAAATCAACTCCAGCACTGTATTTCATTACATGCATCTCACATTCATTTTTACTGTGGGAGGGGGGGGAGGGTTGGTTCATTCATACGAAGCTGTTTTGATGCAGGAAAAGCAATTCAAATGGAAATGTATTTAAACAAAATCAGTTTCATTTAAGGCGGCGCACATAATAGCACAGGAAGTGCAGCGTTGGCGCGGTGGTTAGTAGTGCACTGCGCGATCAGCCGGGGTCGCCTGAGTTTCATTCCAAGCTCACGGCTCGCTTCAGCGGCGAGTGACATCCGAGCCAGTTCCGGGCCACCCCCGTCGCTGGTATGCACA
The DNA here is from genome assembly GCF_964198595.1 of Lampetra fluviatilis. Classification (NCBI taxonomy): domain Eukaryota; kingdom Metazoa; phylum Chordata; class Hyperoartia; order Petromyzontiformes; family Petromyzontidae; genus Lampetra; species Lampetra fluviatilis. The sequence goes on along the minus strand of NC_136320.1, from coordinate 5,230,327 downwards.
CCAACCAGTGCGGTGAAATATGGTCAAACAAATCGCCGTACCAAAACGGTACGGCGGAAGGCGTTCACTCAACCGTGGATTGACAAGGGGCTTGGGATCATTATTGTTATTATCATCACCACGCACAGCGATGCGTACATTCAAAACCCAGCAGATTACAGAGCAGCAACAATCCATGGCAAGTGTGGCAACACCACCAGGAGCATCGTATGCCAGGAATAACTTAATTACCCAGCATGCCCCTGATTGGATTTTGGAAGTACTGCACTGCATTAGAAAGTCAGGCCAAGGGTGGGAATTGTGAAACGGCCCGACCACTTGCTTTAGGTGTGCGTGTCACATCGTTGCAAATTGGTGGAATTACAGGCTGATGTATGGAAAGCAGGCGATGTCACACACATAATTAACAGTGTAGAATTAATAGACACAGCAAGAGGATTAAACTTAGTGGCTTCTGCCACCAATAAACCTTTCCCATTTCTCACTGCTAATTATCCCAGCTGACCGTGGGATGCTGGCAGTGAGGTTAATACGGTGCTCGGGTTGGTGGCGCAGCGTAACGCGGGTTTTAGTGCTGTCCGTACGACCATGCATATTTCATGAGACAAATTAAATGACCCCACATGGCTCTCGCATTTATTGCTCTTGCATTTTACTGACGATGGGCTTTCTCACTGTGCTGTCAGGGGTCTTCGGCAGGACAGGCCCACGGGTGCGCACACGGTCATGAGATGCGCACAATGGGCAAGCGCCTATCGCTGGTCTCGGCTCTGCAGCGTAACGGACAGAGCGCTGGACGAGCAATCCAGAGGTCATCCATTCCATTCGACCTCTGCCGAAAGTTCCTCGAATCCCCTCCCGCCAAACTCTGTCCAGCCCAGAAGTATAAATGGGTTCACCGCAGCCGGTCGATCGGCAGGTCGCGCGCGGTGGCATTACAGAGTCGCTAACTTCCGCCGCTTCCCACATAAATCTGACCACGAGTGGAAGAGTAGGCCCAATATTCTCTCAAGGGGCTCGTTAGTGCTCGCTCGAGCGAAGGCCGCTCCGCCAGCAGGGGGGAGAGCAAGGCATTGCAGCGCCGCACCTTTACCCGTTTTACCTTTTGTAGACCACGACCGCTCAGAAATGCTTGCGTGGGAAGGCCGGCGCGCAAACTCGGCGTTCTACGGCGAGGACATCCGGTCCCAGGGCACTCGGTGGCGTGCACGCGGGCACAGGTGAAGCCCGTCGGGCAACTCGGCAACGGACAGAGGGCCGAGAGACAAAGGCAGCACGTGCCGGGGAAGCGCCGAGAGTCCGTCGTGGCTTGGACGGCGATGCACGTAAAGTTGGACGCGATGCAGTTTTCTCGCAGGCGCATCGTCGTCGCACGCTTGGGGCCGAGCAGCAATTGAGCAGCGATTAAAATTGTTGTGTTCCCTCCTCCCCGTTATGAATGTTCACACTGGCCACGCAATTTACCCTTGGCTGCATGGTGATAATGACAGGCCACCGTGTGAACGGATAATGACCGAAAAACAAGCGCCCAGATGACAGGACCACAATTTCGCACGTAACAGACACTGTTAATGTAATTGGCCTAAGTATATTGCCCTTAAAATTGTATATCTATATATTAATAAGTATATACATAACAGTATATATACACACAACTATTTCGGAGATGATATAAAAGGCGGCGTTTCAAGCAATTGCCCTTTTTCTTGAGCACAAATGAATGGCCACTGCTTAAAACGTCACCTAAATTTATATTTTGTTTCCCTCTTAAGGCCGCAGTGATAATGACGAATGCGTTGGGAGTATATTTTAGATTGTCCGAAACGTCGGATCCCGCGTCGGGCAGCACGCTGGCACAATCCGAGAACCCCGCTAGAGAGTTAAACTTGCAGCCAACGCGCTTGTAATTACACGGCCATTTTTTGTCTGTACCTTCAACTTCTAACAATCTTCTTGTTTCGTACGGCTGCTGACGTAGATGCAGTTTGACAACTAAAACTTCACATTCAGGTGGTCAAGGCAGACGACGGCGTCAGAGTCAGCGGAGTCTATCGTTGTGATGTCTCATTCGTATTTGTGGATCGGGCATTGCTTCGTTACGTTGTTGTATGATCTATGCTGGATTACCACAGTGGCACAAAATAATGGTTGTTAATATTAATTATATTATTTACTATTTTTATTTGACCAGGTAAGGCCCACTGAGATGTGTAGCTCTTTTTCAGAAGTGACCTGGCCACAAATGATAGACCAACGAAGTGGCTCATCACGTGGAAATTTATAGCAGCCAAATTCTTTAAACGCACGTTTCTAAATCTGGAGGGAAAAACCGGAGGACGCGGAGAAAAATCCACGCGACCACGGGGAGAACACGCAAACTCCAAATATACAGTAGAAGGCATCAGGGTCGGGATAGAACCCACGACCTCCTGTATACCAGGCAAGGGAGTTAACATCTCAATTGGCAATGCCGACAGCAGCGGATATTCTGGACTCAAGCCCCGAACGCAAACCCCGTTGTCCTCATTTCCAACACGGAATTTTCACATCCGGCAACGACGGCTCTTGACGAGCGGTCAGCCGCCGGCGGACGACGAGACGGCGGCGGCGGCTGATGAGGAGGCCACGGAGGCCGGGCCGACCCATTACGGCGAATCCCGTCGCTTGCGTCGACGTCACATTCATTGACGGGGGGGGGGGGGGGTCTATTTCGTCTTTGTCACCGGAGAGGGTCTCGCGGTAAACAGACGCCATTACCGTCGCGCACACACACGGGTCACGCGGCTTAATAGCGACTCAATGAACAATGAGCGCTCGGCCAGGCTCTCCAGATTATGATTTAACGGCGCGGTGACGGAATGCCGATTGTGTTAAATGCAATTTAATCCCTGCTTTCGTCACATTACTCCTCCGCACATAAGTGTCATGACGTCTTTGTTTCTTTTTACCCCATCGTGTGTAATAGTAGTAATAATAATAATCTCGTGAAAATATTACTACATCGGAGAAATTAGTTCAAAAGTGTTAAATCCCAAAACGCTGATAAGGGGAACCGATTTACAGGTGGGCAAATTTGCCACACCATTACGACAAATGAATGAAGGGCCTTTCATTGCATCCAGCTTATGCATTGAGATGGCCCTCAATCAACAACCTCAACTACCCACCCGGCTCTCCCCCAGGTAGGAAGCGCTAAATCATGCGTCACGCAAGAGAGAGGTTGCCAATTTATTTAAACCCTGGCTCAAACTCTGAAATACCATTCCCTCTCGTCACTAGAGCGTAATTAATAATGCATTTTGTTCAGCCCATGCAAACTGGCCCCTCTACTGGAGGTCTCACGACTTGGACAACGATTAAGCCAGCAACCACGCAATTCCTTGAATTGGCAAGCTTTTTAATTGAGTTTTAACCTCCAGGCTACAATAAATAAATTACATACATTCCCAGAGCCCGACCTGATAGAGTACACTGCGTAATGCACTCTACGCGGTAATTGATTGTCTATCATGCATTCAGTCCATAATCTGGAGTGCTGCCACGAGAAATAATCACATTCTCTCGGTTTACTGATAACCTGCAGTGGGGCAAGGGAACTTGAGCAGGCGGACTGGCACAGCGGGGTCAGACAAGCTTTGTGCTCGGCAAAGCCGGACTCCCAAATCACCGTATCTCACCGATATTTACAGCACAGTATAAAATAGAATTCATTCAAAATGGAAAATCCCCAAGAAAGAGACCCAACTACGAGAATGGGCCACTCACATTTCACTTGCGCAGGGGAGGGGGCCACGAATGTTAATACGGCCCATGGAAGGGGCCCATCCCCCGCGGTTTGATCCCTGGTCTCGGCACAAAAAGAAAATGCCTCGGATTAACTCCGTTGAAGGAGGGGCTTCAATCCCGTCGCTCCATTGCTCGTTCCCCCACTTGCGTGGAAAATCATTGGCACCAACTGCCACCATATTTATAGCTACTTTGCCTCATAGCGAGGGAAGTCCGGGGGAGGCCCCAAGCGACCTGCCCAGCTGCTCACAGTGAGAGGGTTTTCACTTTGAAAAGAAGCAGCCCAAAACAAAAATACAAAAAAACAATCGAGTGCTGTTTATTTTGTTGCCAAAACAATATCGATTCCCGTAGCAATGCAGCAATTTCAATCCGAGCCCTGCGAGTTAAGAAAAAAAAACACCCAACAGCGACGACAACGGCAATTCTCTTCGGAAATCGGGGCTTGCCTGAAGCTCTCCTCAAGCGTGCCGCGCCATCACAGGACCCGGCACCGCACAGCAGCAGCAGCAGCGTTCGACTTCCTTCAGCTCAACACATCCCAGCGTGCGCTGCCTGTCCTCGCGTAGACGGGAGGGGCTGGCTCCCAGCATGTACCGCTCATCAGAACTGCCTTTCGTGATTAGTTTGATGCCCTTACCCCGCGCCTCCGATCAGCACGGACGGCTACGTACGGTGCAAAGGAAGTGCAACATACTTACGGACACCATGATGCAAGGTATGCATGCGTGTTGAATTTCGTGCGTGCAGGGCAGTGGCGTAGCTGCCGAGAATGCCGGTGGCACAGGCCAGAGGGGATCCGGTGGCCGGACATGAAGAGGGGGCCCCGTGCAAGGCACGCCACGTCACTCGTGAAGAGGCGTCTTGGTGGGACTGCAGCGGCCTCATCAACAGGGCGCTTTCACCACACTCACGTGAGCCACGCGACCGTTGCTTTCAGTAAGTTTTTCCTGGTATTAACGAAGCATAAAAATCGCGTCAGATGTCCCAGAACACACAGCGGCTGAGGCGGGCATTCACAAATTCACGGTCTGTTTGCTTTTCTGGCCGGCGTCTTATTTTTGTTTGGCACCTGCACACACAAGACCACGTTTACACCGTGGTTGTAAGGGGATGTTTCCATCTCCGAGCACAATGACTGAAGGTCGGATTGGATTGGATAACAGAAGTTACCAGAGTAACGTTTCATTCTGGAAATGAGACGTGGGGGGGGGGGGGGAGGGGGTGGAATTTAGAGCGCGACGCTCGACAGACGCGGCCCCAGGAGCCGTCGAACAGCGCGACGACGGCACCCCGAGATGCCCGGGTAACGTGGGAGACGCCGTTCCGTCCGAGTCCCGGTCAAGACGGCTTGAGTAGCTTCCACCGTGTGTCGCTCATTTATTTGTCATCGCAGCTGAGAGGCAGCGTGACAGATGCCAGCAGGGCCGTCGTGTAAGTGGCTCGCCCCACGGGAGCAGAGGCAGCGTCGCCAGTGGAGGATGTAAGCAGATAAACAGTGGCTTGCGGGGGGGGGGGGCTGGCATTGCACGCGCGCATGAAGCTCTCGGGTTGCCGATGTGCCGGGCAGGGGTGGCGGGCTCGTGTTTCTCCACGCAGGGACAGTCCCCGGCAGGTAATGAGGCTGTTCACTTAAACCCCGAGCAGGTAATGAGGGAGTACGCTTACACGCCGCACAATGGCGCACCGAAAATACACAACTCCCCCCCCCCCCCCCCATTAAACTTTAAAGCAACAAACGTTACCGATCTCTAACAGATTGGATCTTTTTTTGTATCTCAGTCAAGGTAACGACTACCCCCCCCCCCCCCCCCATGTTGCATCGCTGCATTATCTGTCGGTGGCAGGGATAACTGCACTGAAACGGATTTCCACGAGATGTTTGAAGTACTACCACCAAACTGCCCGGTAATCAAACCGCCTATCGTCGGTATTTAAGCCGATGGTTTATTACCGAAAATGCAAAGAGGTGTAAACTGTCTCTCACCACTTGCAGGGAAGCACTTGAGCAAAATGTGCCAAAACATAGTACAGCAATGTCTCAATGCACAACCACGTACTTATACAGGACTCCTAAAGTACAACATATATCTAGCCGTACGTTCAAGTTAACCCCCAATGACATTGTCACTTTGAAGTAATAGTCATGCAACGTGATTTGCTCCACGCAGGCATCCCCCACGCAGTGGAGTCACGGGGATTGTTGTTTGGCCAGACTTCACGTGACATCTCCTTGGTTCTTTCGGTAAAGTCACGTAGAAGGGAAGTAATAAAATAATAAAAATAAAACATAATAAAATAATTCTCACGACGTTTCGGCCACAACGCAAGCAGCCGTCCTAAGGTGAAAACCAGGTCTGTCGAGGCGACAGCGTCTGAATGAAACACCACCATGCTTGGAGCATATATTCACCTGAGGACGGCTGCTTGCGTTGTGGTCGAAACGTCGTGAGAATTATTTTATTATGTTTTATTTTTATTATTTTATTACTTCCCTTCTACGTGACTTTACCGAAAGAACCAAGAAGATGAATCCCTGCAGTCACGAAAGCTTTAAATCGAAAAAAATTCACGTGACATCTAAAACAAATTATTAGGCAATGCTGCTACTGCTGCTGCTGCGTTGTTAGTTGTGCACGAGCACAACTGACAATAACCAAACTCAACACATTCGTCACGACACTGTGGCCTTGAAAGGACAGAATATATGAGAGGCAACATTTTTGGGAATGTTTCTTTATCACGATGGGTCGATGGAGGAGGCAAGCCTCGGGCCGGTTCAGATCTCACTCCTTGCCACCGATATCATTCGTGGCCAGGAATCGAACTCGGGTGGCCGGGTTGGCGCAGTGCATGGATCACACCGCTCCATTCCGTTATTACAGTAAAAATAGTCATCGTGGAGTGATCATAATTATCGTTATAATGATTAGTCAATGGGACACAAAAAAAACATTTTTTTTTAAAAGCAATTATCACTTGAATTCTTGACAAGTGTGCAACCAGTACAAGTACATTAACTAAACGATTAAACTATTTTTTATTTTACCAGGTAAGGCCCACTGAGCTCTTCAGCTCTTTTTCAGAAGCGATCCAGCTATCACGAATGACAGCTCAACGAAGTGGCTTGCCAAGTGACAGAGGTGGGACAAAGTCATTGTTATGCAAGTCCAAGTCGAGTCGCAAGTCATCAAATTCATGACTCGAGTCTGACTCGAGTCCACATCTCATAGGTGGGACAAAGTCATTGTTATGCAAGTCCAAGTCGAGTCGCAAGTCATCAAATTCATGACTCGAGTCTGACTCGAGTCCAAGTCACATGACTCGAGTCCACACCTCTGCCAAGTGAACATTTCTAGCAGCCAAATACTCTAAACGCGTGTTTCTAAATGTTGAGGGGAAAACCAGAGGACCCAGAGAAAAATATATGCGACCACTGAAAGAACACACAAACTCCAAATATACAGCATGCGTCAGGGTCGGGATTGAACCCACGACCTCCTGTATACCAGGCAAGGTAGTTAACATCTCACAGATTAAAAAGTTAAAGGCGGTAATTCATCAGGCACGTCAGCTGTGATCACACATCAATTGCGGCAATGTCACGAATTTCTCAACGAGACTAATCTGTGTCCAAACGAGAGGCCTCTGTAACGTTTAGCCGCAGACACAGCCTGCGCATCAAAGAAAGTGCAATAACGTCAGCGTTTCGTTTCTATCCGCGACTTCATCCTCACACACTCGGAATGTGACTTTTAACTGTGCTGGAGAAGAGACGAGTGCCTCCTTGGGGGGGGCGGGGGCTTAGGTGGGGGACAGGGGAGGGGGCAGGGAGGGGGGGATGACACGGGGGGGGGCAGGGAGGGGGGGATGACACGGGGGAGGGGACAGGGAGGGGGGGGATGACACGGGGGGGGGGGAAGGCACGGGGGGATGACACGGGGGGGGGGGAAGGCAGGGAGGGATGACATGGGGGGAAGAGGGAGGGGGGGATGACACGGGGGGGGCAGGGAGGGGGGGATGACACGGGGGGGGGGCTTTCTGGCAGCCAAATTGATGGAAACGAAGCAGGCTCCCCGATTCCTGGTGCGAGTCTTCAGCTCTTGACCAAATACGATTCGCAGTGGTAGTAAATTACACTCAGTTGACATTCTTGTAAATTCAATCATTTAGGTGGGGGGCAGGGGGGGGCTAAGGATGGCACCTTTCCTTGCGCACTGCATTGTCTGAGTTTTAGTAGTACTACAGTGGTCTGGTCAACGTGGAAGAGCAGGCCAAGTACCCTCTAAATCAGGGGTGGGGAACGTCCGGCCCACGGGCCGTATAAAACCCGCGAAATCATTTGGTGTGGCCTTGCCAAGGCAACCGCAGGCGGGACTCGAAATTCAATAAATCTAGGAAAAGCAGTTGCGAGTAGCAACATCATCAATAACAGCTAACATCACACGCCTCACCAAACAGAAGCAGTTCCAGCCATCACATTAGGGGTGAGTTAATTAAATGTTCGACCAAATATAACAGGCTAATTTTTAAGTTGATGATTTTGTATGGCCCGCGAATGATGTTATAAATATCCAAATGGCCCTTGGCAGAAAAAAGGTTCCCCACCCATGCTCTAAATGGACTCGCTATTGGAGGCCCCTTCTGCCAGCAGTGGCAGAAGGAAGTATTTGCAGAGCAGCGCATTTACGACATAGTCATTGAATGTAGGGGGGGGGGCATTTTCACCCGTTGATATTTGAATGTAATTCTTCAAAGCAAAGTAAATCGAGCCATTCATCTCTTGCGCAGCCACTTGGCGGACGATGAGCTCGCTTCGTAGGAATTCTTCAAAAGGAATTCTGCCGCGGACGGCAAAAGTCCTCCGCCACTGTTTACCCCAACATCGCAAATGTCATTGAAAAATAGAAAGCTTCACACAAACAAGTGAGATGGATGTGGCGAGCCACTGGTAAGTGAAGGGCATCTCCCGTGTGTTACAGTTGCCTCCATCTCACGATTGCGAATGGTAAATTCGTTTGCAAGAAATTGTGCCGTGCCGATCTAAGATTGTGCGGGATGAATATATCTAATTACTCTTGCATGGGTTTCTTGCGGATTTTGCTATTGACCGCATTACACACAGCTTTGCTGCATTAGATTAAGAAGCTTTTTGTCAAAAGTACACTTAGCAGAGTGGACTGTTCAAAAGGACACATTGCATAGAGACAACTCACTTTGAATAAAATCATCTAAACTGATGATTACCCAGAGGTTGCCAGTTCATTCTGCCGAGCGTGGCATTTTTTGTTTTGTTTAATCCCCAGCCACGGCTCTGCCCAGCCAGGAGTATGAATGAGTTACACCACGGCGAGCTGACTGGCAGGGCTGCGCGTGTGGTGGGGTAAAAGGTGGGCTACTTCCACTTCCGAAAATGTTTTTTTTGTTGCCAGCTTGAAAGAGAAGGCCCAAGTACCCTCCAGTGGAGCTGAGCTCCGTCAGGTGGAGGCCCTTTAACCGACAGTGCCACGAGCAAGCAATTGCAGGGCTGCCCCTTTGTCCGTTGCTTGCATTTGGATGTTTGGCGAATTGCATCGACGAATGCTCGGATTGTGGAAGGGAAACAAAAGTGCCCGGAGAAAACTAATGAAGCTCTTCACAGATGGATTTAAGAATCCATTTGCCATACTGGCCATCCCCCCCCCAAACCCTTTTCTAAAAAAGCACGTGTGTTAACAACACAATGTGCCTGTTTGTAATGAGGCAAATGGGTATGTTTAACAAGCTGGAAAGGAAATCTATGAAGACAGCCTCCGTTTCGTTCGGGGATTTCAGACAGCAATTGCCGCTTCCTTTTTAACCAAATTATAGCGGCTTGGAGGAGGACAACTAATGTAAAAGTTGTGGCCAAACTCGTCAAAAAACTAATTTATTTACAAATAAAACTAAATGTTTCAAACAAAGTTCTTCATTAGGGAATCCGATTGGCTCACAACATCACTACGTGTCAATATCAACCCAATAATGTACTGAAATTTATAACAATTATTATTCACAGATGAAAGAGTTCCAGTCAACGTATAATGCTGGGCCAATGTTGGCATGTGGTTAGTCGTGTGGCCACAATGTTGGCCTTACGTGGGCTAAACATTCTATGTTTACTGGCTTCTCACATTCATTGCGCGAGTCGTGGCGCTTGCCTTCATCATGCTTCACCATGCTGGTCAGCGCAAGGTTTGCACGGGCACCCAGGACTGGTTCGTATCTTACTCTGCGCTGATGCGAGTCATGACCAGGAATACAACTCGGCGTGCCTGGCTCAAAGAGCAGTGTAGAATCTCGCAGTGCCCTCGTCTCCCCTTAAGGTGGTGATACTGATACTTGTTTGTGTATATAATGGTGTGTGTGTGTGTGTTTGCATACATCCAGAGATAGATATACGCTCACACAAAGCGGCGATTGTATGCACAAAGAACACACACACACACACATTACATACGTACACTGCAACCCTGATTATTCACGCAGAGTTACTGACAGCAGCACCATAAACAAACATCGGAGAGCAATTTAATAAATCACGAAGAATCCATCACTCTGCGAAGAGAAAACAAACAACGCCACTTGAATCCCGAGGCTGGTTTCCTCAGAGCTATTTTCAGCCCTTCAGGGGCCTGTGGTAGCCCTGCGGAGTGGGACCGGGATGGTCACTCAGCCTCAACTGTGAGAGAGGCGAGTTTTGTCTGTCTTCTTGGTTCTTTCGGTAAGTTACGTAGAATGGAAATAATACAATAATAAAAATAAAACATAATTAAATCAATATTTTTCCTTATATTCTATTGTTCTATTATTTTATTTTATTATGTTTTATGCTTATTATTTTATTATTTCCATTCTACGTGACTTTACCGAAAAAACCAAGAAGATGAATCCCTGCAGTCACGAAAGCTTTAAATCGAGTTTTGTCTGCCTGTCTTTTGTTTGGAGGCGCCACGGTGGCTATGAGATGTTGACGACCTCGCCTGATATACAGGAGGTCGTGGGCTCGATCTCGACCCTGACTCCTGTTATATATTTGGAGTTTGCGTGTCTCTCTCCCCGTGGTCGAGTGGATTTTTTTCCAGGTTCTCTGGGTTTTCCCTCCATATTTAGAAACATGCGTTTAGAGTATTTGGCTTTGATACATTTCCATGTCATAATCCACCTCGTTGAGCTATCATGTATTGCCAGGTTGCTTTTGAAAACGAGCGACATAGCTCAGACAGCCTTACCCGGTAAAATAAAAAATGGTTTAAAGTTTTTGTTTGATAGCTTGGGCTGAATTACAGTCCTGTTCTATGCAATAATAAAGACGCAACACACTCGTCAATGCCACGGTGGCCTTCAAAGGAAAGTAATACATATGAAAGGCGACGTTTCAGGCAAAGTGAACTCTGATGAAGGGCCATTGCCCGAAACGTCGCCTGCAAAATAGAAACATTCTCAAGGCAGTTTTATCGAGGAGTGTGCGGAAGTTTTTGTTGTTGATAATTGTCCTCCTGCACACCTGCCAACGCAGCAGCAGCATCACCGAACAATGTGTTTTTCCGCAAACAGGACTTCTAACCGAGGTGCTCAAAGAAGAATGGTTGCAATCAGTGCCTACCACCTCTGCTGTGGCATACGGTTCAGACACCAACATGGTTGTTAACAACAACAGCATGGAATTTAAATAAAACCCTGGAAGGTGCTGCAAAGAAGCAGGCTTGAGGCGCATGCTTGGACAAAGGGAAAGAAAGAGGAACACCACCTGGGTGAGAGAACACACCGCCAGGCTAAAGACAAAATAAAAATTGTTGAGAGAAAAGCGACCGCTGCTGGGCTTGGGTAAGACGACGTCGGTCACAGGGACGCTGGCCGATGGTCAACAGACAGCGGTGGAGTGGCGAGCAAAGTTAACGAAGCGCGTCTCAGAGTACGTCCAGCTAGGAGATGGGACGACAATAGCGGCTCATGCGCAGGTGCGATGTGCATTACTGGACATCTGTGAAAATTACGGGACATCTGTCAAAAAGAGCTTCATAGCTCATCGGATTCCTCCAGTATAAATATTTAGATTCTGATTCTGATTTTCCAGGATCGCAATAAAATGGTGGTAGCATTTGAGAGGCCTTCATCCAGCAGTGGATTGACCATGGCCGATGATGATGATTAAGAAAGCTTCAAGTACAGTGTGATTCATATAAAGATACCCCACTAATACATTTTATTTGCAGCTATTACCTGACTCCCAATTTGTAAGTGAATACTGTGAAAGCGATGGTCTCCCGTTTCTCACAGAGGAGGGTGTTAAATGATTTAACAAGTCCATGGAGTTGAGTGGGGGGTTGGGACATGCAGAGTGAAAAAAAATCAGCATTTTTTTTCTCTTTTCTCTCGAATGCATCCCCGTTCATTTTGGTGGGGTATCTATAAATGGAGCACACTGCGCACAGCAGCGACTATGCGTCACGGCCAACACGGCGACGTTTCCACTTCACTGTCGGGGTGAGCTCCACACGTTTCACGATTGGTTTGAGTCACAATATTTGTAAACGTCATAGGTGGCGGAACATCGAAGGTGGAAGGGGGGGGGCTGGCAGCTGTCACCCAAACTTTTGGACAGGAGCAGTGGTGGGAGGGGGGGGGGGCTCAGGTCACGTGCAAAACCCCCTCCCTCTCTGCAACTCACCTCAGGCCCCAGCCCTGGTTAATCCACTTCCTCCCCACAAGTTCAAAAGCGTTCCCCGCGTGCCCATTATCAATGGGTGGTCTAACGTGGGAGCCCGGCTGGGGCCGGTGACTCCTTGATGCACCATATTCAAACTATTTTCTATTTTACGAGGCAAGGCCCACTGAGCTATATATTTCTTTTTCAGAAGTCACCTGGCCACAAGTGACAGCCCAACGAAGTGGCTTATCGTGTGGACATTTATAGCAGCCAAATACTCTAAACGCACGTTGATTATAAATGTGGAGGGAAAAACCGGAGGACTTGGAGAAAAAAAATCCACGTGACCAAGGGGAGAACATGCAAACTCTAAATATACAGCAGGCGTCGGGGTCGGGATCGAACCCACGACCGCCTATATACCAGGCGAGGTAGTCAACATCTCAGGCTTTGAGGCACCCGCACGTCCAGAGCCGACGTGCCCGCAAGCCGGTACTGCTCTTGGTGTGGCTGGGGTAGAGGCGGCAGAGCGAGCGTAGTGCGGTCAAGTAAAACAAAAAACACAGCGGAGGTGGATCAACCGGCCTGCAGCGGGACGTGGGACACGGTGATTGACCGCTGCTGGGCAGCTGTCAGTAGCCGGCCTACAGCCACAACAAGCGGCGATGAAGCAGCGACGGTCGCGTGCAGCGTTGAGATGGACGACGCAGGGGGGTGACGTGTGGAGTGGGCTCTAAGTACAATTATCATTCCCCCAAGCCTGTTAACACAAAACGTCTGGGCCAGTCCCCTGACACCCTGTCAGCAAAATCTTCCCCACTTCCAAACAGCCTCAGGAGTCGACCACCGAAGGAATTGAGGGGGTGGGTGGGGAGGAGTGCGATAAGTGCATAACTCAGCAGCAGCTTCGGATTAATTAAAATATTTTTCCACATTTACGCCAGTTACATATCGGATGTTTGAAAAATACATTTCGTAACGCCGCGTGTCCTTGAGAGACACACACAAACACACCGCAGCTCGAAGGGTCTGTCGTTCAAATACTCAATAAAATGTATTGAGCTAGTTCATACAGGATAGTGGCATTTATGTTCGTTAACTACCATTAAACACCTCAATTGTTCGCGATGCAATATTCTTTAAAGGACACTGGAGTCATTCTCTGCGATACAAGCCACATTTTAAACTCATGAACTAAACGGGAGCATGTCAACCATCGCCCCCCCCCCCGTGTTAACCGCGTGAAATTCCAACGGTGGGCTCTCGAATTAACTCTGGACTCGTTCGACCTGTAAACGCCGGGGAGGAATGTTTATTGTGGGAATGTACCGTGCGTTGGGAAAATATGAATAAAAAAATTATACTTTATAAAAAAAAAGACGACGAAAAGAGATACAACACAATTCTGCTTTGCTCAACTAATACTGTGCGATATCCACTCACAGGCCAGGGGGTTTTGGCGATGAACCGGTTTCCTCCCATGAGCCAATTTACTCGAAAGAGAATTGTCCAAACATTCCGGAGGGGTTGTGTTAGGAGAGCCAAGATAGGTAGCGAACAATTGTCACCGCTGTGAAATCCATCTCACAGATGCACTCACTACTCGTGCGGCAATTGTAAAGCAGCCTTGGGTTCAAATCACCGTCGCTGCAAATTGCCGGATTGTAAGCTGTTTGCCTCGCCGCGCGAGCAAATATACAGCTCCCCGAGTAGGGAAAGTACGTGGTTTGCGTGCGGAGAGATCGTTACGAGGGAGTCCGACGCACTCTTGGCGCTCGGTAGCGTACATCCGTCTCAGCCACCGCCGCCAGCACCTGGCACGAGGCACGTCTGCTGCACGAGTTGTGCGTTCGGGACATCATCTCGACGTTCGTTTCCAATGAAACAGAAGCAACGCTGATAAATGAACCACAATACCTCGCTGATCTTATCAAGGAGCCTTAACCATCATCACGCAAACTCTGGTCATCCTCACAGCGGCTTTTCGCTGACCATCCAACGAAGACGGTCACCGCATCGCGCTTTCAGATGCGCGTCTGCGGCCATCTGGAACGTTCCTCCGATATCAGGAAGCCACTAGAGCTATCCACTTTTAAATCGAGATTGAAAACGAATTTATTTTTGTGTTTAATTTGTTGTCCTTCCCCTGCACCTTCGATTAGCACGGTTGGCTACGTATGGTGTGATAAAAGTTCCACGTAGATACACAAGTAGTGGTCCTAGTGTGTGGGTTCGTGATCTCGAACGGACGACTCCAAGTGTGCCCTTGCCATGTGGCGAGAGCAGCGGTCATTCCCAGCCAGTGGTGCATGGTTGGCTATGTACGGTGCGAAAGAAGTTCAACATACGTACATACGCACGCACTTACGTACGTACGTCTACCCTTGGGGATACGAGTGGCGGCACCTCTGTGGGGAGGTACACGCCAGACAATGTGCGTAATGGACGTGGTCACGTGGGGTTTGTTTGTTTTTTATCACAGTTGTTGCAGTAATATGTCAGAGTTTACACGCTTTTGTTGGTTTCAATTGAGCAAGGTTATTATCGTAAGGGCTTGGGGAAAAGAGTCAATGGGAGGGCATTTTAAAGTGGAGCAGTATGAGCGGAAGAAGCCGAAAGAGAAGAGTTGTGAGCTGCAGTGTGGCGAGTGGGTCAGTGAGAGGAGTGAGTAAGCAAGCGATTGAGTGAGTAGGTCGGTGAGTGAATGAGTGGGTGGGTGAGTGAGTGGGTGAGTGAGTGAATGAGTGAGTGAATGAGTGGGTTATTGGGTGATTGGGTGAGTGTGTTGTTGTGACCTGCAGTATGGTGGTTGAACAGTGTGGAGGAGACAAAACCACCACGGTCTGGGTCAACCGAGGTCTCACGACGTGGCTGGAAAAGTCCACGAGTGAAATGCAGGAGAATGGCCACAGACGTCAGCAGCGATCAAAGGTTGACGAGGGCTGACTGACCGCCAATGAGCGAGCGGCTGGAGTCAAATTGGTGAGTGCTGGATCATCAATCAACGTGACTGCTTTACGTTGAACCCGATCCAGTGCAGCCGAGGTAAGGGGGAACTGGTTACTCAAGCGGCGCTGCTCTGTGCGCATTCACGAGCAATTATAAAGCTCGCGTACTTCTCTGTTGTGTGGAATTTGGCAAGCCCACGCGCTTGGCTCGCTCAGATGATTCACACCACTCCGTGTCTTCTTTGTCACGTTCGTTTCACTTTTATCTATTAATTCAAGCTCATTGAAAAACACATTCAGCCTTCCGCATAAACGGTGATGGTGCTTGACTCGGATTAAACCCTAGAGTCGCGCTTTTGTTAAAAAAAATGTAAGTTGTATTAAAATTTAAGCATAAAATCGAAAATATTTAGTTGTTATTCAGCTAGTACTGGTAAGTGTGAACTAAACGTTGTGCGTGTAAGTGTAATAAACGGGTAAATTATCTATTATTCCACTATGTTCAGGTCGGAGCGTACGGACAGGTGATGGGTCTGATAGGAGGGCCCTCAACAAGAGACGATGGGTCGGGAGCGACGCGGCTGGAGTGCCAACAGGCGTCACGTGTCGTCGCTCTGCCACGTGCTGAGAACGCGAGAGACCAGGGGAGCAGTCTCGTTTGCAACAGCGAACCCCGGGTCACCAAAATGACGTGAAGAAATGCAAATAAAATGACGCAAAGCGATGAATCCGGAGCAGAGCGGCATCGTGTCCGACTGGCACACCGCAACAGCAATGATCTGCAGTGTCGTCTCGTGTTCTGGGTATTGAGGCAGCTGTGGTGTAAGTCGTGCCCGCTGTATTAGGCGGCCGCTATGTGAAGGCAGCTATAGACTTGGCGTGCGTCGCCTGTCTCTTATCGTGTTTGCAGACTCGCTCTCACGCTCGCTCGCTCGCCCCGTTACGTGTTGCGAATTCACGCTGGCGGGCCACGTTCGCTCATTGACAAATACGACCGCGCATGGATGAGTCTCGACAAGCATCGTGATATCCCAAGGTAAACTAAAAACTAAAACTCAACTATTGTTATGTTGCCAGGTAAGGCCTGCTGAGCTGTATAGATCTTTTGCAGAAGCAACCTGGCCACAAATGATATCTCAAAGAAGTGGCTTACAATCGCCTGGACATTTTTAGCAGTCAAATGAAACTCTAAACGTGTGACGTTGATTCTAAATGTCGAGGGAAAACCGGAGGACCTGAAGAAAGATCCACGTGACCACGGGGAAAGAGACAGCAGGCATTAGGGTCGGGAAAAAACCCACGACCTCCTGTATACTAGGTGATAAAGGATTTGATTACAGGAATGGATTTTATTTAGTCTTTGCTGTGGATCTCATATGTTTAAATTAATCTAATTCTACCCATGATAGATCATTTATACATGTCAGTGTTGACGTTACACAAATTGGAGGTTATCTCCACTGTTCTTGGCACAGCATTATGACTTGGAATGAAAGTCTAACCCAGGATTGCATAGACAAATACAATATACAAAGATCCCCCATGTAGCCTTAACAGCCTGTTGGGGAAAGTGCTGTAAGCGAATAGCACCTATGGAGGCCGGCACGGCAGACGAGGAGGTGGTTGGCCAGTACCATTCCCAACCACCTTTGTCTCTCCATTAGCGATGATTTTACACATCAGAACAAGTACTCATCTGAGGCCGAATCGACCTAGGGGAGGTCCCGGGACCGGTTCAAATAATCGTCACCAGTGTTGGCCGTGAGTGGCCATCGAACCCGGGTCACCGGGGTTCATAGCGCAGCGCGCTAACCGCTACTATACTACCACCTCCCACTTTGGCTTTATAACATATAGAGCCCTGATCATTTTTGTTTGCATTATAACTGCAGGTATTGTGGTCTATGCAAACATGACTCCTTGTAAAAAAGGTGTCAGTTTTTTTGCCAGATAAAAGGGTGAAAAAACAATTATCATGTTTTTTACTGGCAAATGAGGTTCCAAATGAGGTTCCAATGATATAGAGCCCTGTTTACACAGGAAGGCCTCACAGAGTCTCAAGACTTCGTTACTGAGGGGGATAGCGCTTGAAGACATTTAGACAAATCGTTTGGGAGCATCAAATATTAAATTGCATGAGATGTTTGGGTATCCAGAAATTCCTGAAGAGCCTTTACTTTGGTGATGTACTTCAAGCACCCGTTGTGATTCCCGTCCGATAAAAGTGCCGAGAGGGGGAGCGGTGGCACAGCGGTTAGCGCACTACGCTCCGACCGCAGCATTGGTAAGTGACATCTGACCTGACCTTGGCGATCTCTTCACACCAACCTGCATTGGCCAGCATGGCAAAATATGGACACACAACTCTCTTGACTGACAACGGTGAAGGGAGGCCTTCATCCAACAGTGGATTGACAAAGCCCTGTATGACATTAATTAAAACTATTGAAATGCGCAATATTATTCACTCGCGCTCGTAGAGAGATAACGACTCAGAGGCTCGAGGAACCACAGGCAAACAGGAAGGCAGCCTTCCCGATGAACCATTGCCAACAATTGCCAAAGCTCTGCCGTCCTCTATACATGGAGGTGTTATCGGACAACCAATGAATGTTCACACTTGCTAAGAAGCTGGAGCACCAGGAGAAACCCCATTGTTGCGATGAGGAAACGCTCCATCCCAGACAGACGGAGCAGGTGGGGGAGTCGATATTGTTTGTTGTACTGCCTTCTCCTGGCAAGCCAGGGTTATGGCACCTCGCCACCCGTGGAAAAGGAGTTCAGCAAAACATGCGTGCGATCCACCAACCATCTCCTCAAACAGTGCTGGATTGCAGGCACGCGCCACCACCATAACACGTGTTACGTATTCAATACCCAAGCGTTGTTTGAAGGCGTTTCGCGACCTTGCAAGCGACATTTTGAGCAAGGCCGTATTTGGAAACGACATAAAAATTCACGGATTGAAAGAGCGACGTCAGAATATTGATGGCGACAGTGAGCACGCGTTAAAAACGGGCTGCCAAGTATATGAACACATAGCTAGAGTAATTAAGATAATAAGGCTGATTAACGAGACTGATGAAATCAATGTAACAATCAATAAATATTGCGATCAATTAATTACTTAAGTTACCTTTTTCTCCCACGCGGCGCAGGCACAACAATAAACAACATCTGTGCTGGGCATTTCATCGACAGGCCGAGCCGAGGCACCATAAACATAGCCATAACTCATTCACCTCACGTTTTACTCAATTGATAGGTTGGCCACAGCCATACGACGCTACTAACGCACCAATTATGACAAAGATTCATTAACTCTGCACCATTTCACAATAATAATAACGATGATGGTAATAATCATAACGGACAGCCCTCTGTTAAGGCACCGGTGGGTGAAGGCCTTTCTCCACCATGCCGTTCACGGAGGCTGTTTGACCGTGGAATGGTAAATGGGGAGTGGAGGGGTAGCCTCGGACCGGTTCGGATACCACTAACCACTGATGGCCACCGTGGCTAGGAATCGAACTCGGGTCACCGAATTCACAGCGCAGTGGTTCGTACAACCGTGACCACCGTTCTACCCTTTAAAAAAGCTCAAACTTGCTTCGTCTTCAATAGTGTTTTGTATGCATCAATGCTTCTAAAATGTCATGGAGTGGGGCCATTACGTTCTTTAATTTAGATCCCGGAAACATTTTGTGTTAATATATATAATGTAGACTATAAAAGAATTGTACTGTTGACTTAAAAGCCCTCACGGCAATTTATGACCACATCCATCTGTGTCTACACGGACATTCCTGGTAAGGTTTACCACCATTACATTTCAGGCGAGACCACATCACCCAACAACATCATCATCAACAACAACATCCCAACCAACAGAGGCGTCCGTACAAGGCTGCTGTCGGTGTCGCGCACGACGCGGCAAAGACGACCGTCGCCTGTTCGCTTTGATCCGTGCGGCAAGAGGTGACGGCGACGTTTGGGCGCGAGGTTCAACGTCGCTCTCATCGATGTCCTTTTCCACGGAATAAATGTTTTAACGATTAGATCCCCGCGCGCCTGCAGATAAACAGCAAACGAAACGGTAAATTATCACCTCGCGACGTGACATTTTGCGTCCGTTTGTCAGAATCGAGTAAGCAGCCCTTTACGATAGCCGTGCGATAGCTACATTCGAGATAGCCGCGCCGCATTCATGCAGCTGCTTCCTGTAAGTGGTGGACACAATCGTAGAGAATAGAACAAAAGTCTTATTCTTGCCAACAAATGGCCGGGCCATAATGGGGACACGGAAGGGTTTCTCCGCTCCGACTGGCGTTGCCCAAGCTGATAATTGTGACCGCGAGATGGAAGGGCCAGATTGATTCATACAGACAATGAGCAGCCGGTTTGAGATGGCAATGATTCTTGCCATTACACGCCATAAACCCCCAGAGTGCAGTACAGCCACCACTGCCGCCCCTTGCTCTCGAAGCCTCCTCGCAACCCCTACACACAGAGCAGCAATCGTTGACGACAAAGGAGACGCAAGAGAGCACCGTCAGGATGCATCAGCTTCTCTGCCGTCGTGCGCAGGCGATGCTCGACTTGGCTTCGCCGCGATGTGGAAAGGGCTCCAGAATGAGATGACACGCAGCCAGATTCACGGAGAGCAGAGTGTGAAAAGGGCGGGGGGCGGTGGCGCTGTGGTTAGCGCAATCGCTCGTTGAAGCGGGAGAGGCGAGTTTGATTCTGAGCTGCGGCGATACGCGAGCGGCGAGCATCATCTGAACTGGCCCTATGCCCCGGCCACTCAGGTCACTGTTGCAAATGAAACTCATCCCGTTCCCTAGAGTTCTCACCTGGTTAAACAAAACATCAACTTGCACTTGAAACTGACACGCACTGACCAGCGTGGTGAAGTATGGTCAAACAACTGCCATGATAGACACGGTCTGCAGAGCCCTTCATCCAGCAGTGGATTTAACATGGTCTGTAAATTAATATTATACAGTATTCACAAACATTGACGCATATTAATGGTTGATATAAGGCATTGTTGATTCATAATTGATTTGATTTATAACAAAAAAATTCGTCGTATTGGTTGCGCAAAACCTATCATGTTGAGTTAACGCGTTGTTGATTGTTGTGAGCCAATGAGTTTCCCTAATGATGAGCGCTATTACAAACATTTAAATCCATTTAAAAATAAACGTTATTGATGAAATCGGGCAAAACGTTATGTACATTAGTCGTCCCTGATCATCTTCAAGAGGCCGATGCTCCCACGGTCGCGTCCCCCTGAAGGTGCCAATGCAAACAGTGCGTCTGGACGCGTCAAACGAACTCGGCGCAACGGCGGTCCAAGGCGGACGAAGCCATCGGCCGTCGGCTCAGCACGACGCGGCGTGAGTGCATTTGTTTTGACACCCCACCCCTCGTTGCCTTGAACCCATTTGTGACAAGACGGGGATTGGTGCCCACCTGCTGGGTGCCCTCCTGTTCGTTCCGCTAATTACGTGATAAATCTTTTTATTCCACGCAAACTGCGGTGTGTGCATTTCCTGCGGCCGGGCCTCCCGTGTAATTATGAGTCCCGGCCCGGTGGGGATACTGCCCACATGTTAATGGCGACCGATAAATTTCCAACTCCCCAAAACCTTCCCCCCCCACCCCAACGCTCCCCTCTCCGTCACCCAGCCACCTTCAAGCGGCCACCTGATCTCGGCCACTCGGTGGGATGCCCCCGCCCGCCCGCCCGCCCGCCCCCCCTCGCCTTGACATTTCTCAGCCGAACGGGGGTCGTCCAGCCGTGTCACGCACCCGTGCTCGGGGAAACAGAACCCAGCTTTCATGTTCTGTTGCTGCCCGGCAGTCACAATGCATCAGCCCACGCAGGCATGAAGTCGGCCTGGCAGCACTTAAGGAATATAATACCCGGTGTCATCAGAACTGTCACGGAATTGTAAGCAGAATTAGAACCAATTTCTCTTCTTTTTCTTTCTATTCTGTTTATATACGTGGAGTATATATATACACACTCACACAAGTACAACTTTATATATACGCAGCACTTCAAGAAATTGGAGTGTCCTTTTACAAAAAATAAAGCATGAATAGGTGCCCAGGGGAGAGAGGCCGCTAACCAAATTGAGCCAGACAACAAACACGAGTAATGTGCCCATGAAAGAATAAAAAAAACAGTCCCCTTTATATTTTCTCGTTTCCCCACACCTCTGATTCTGCTCACGTTTTTTTGCATGCTCACTGCGATACAGAACCGCAGCTCATTGCGAGCACCTAATCGATACGTGTGTTTTGAAATTAATGAACAACTATTACCCACGGCAGGAGCAGGCAATCTTCACGTCAGTGCAGATTTGTTTTTTTGACGTTCGAACCAGAATCGTGCTCTTTATTTATCCTGGAAAAATCCGTTATCTCATTGCCCTTCTGTGCCGGGGCGCTACGATGGCAAGATGCTCACTTCCTCCCCTGGCATGCAGGAGGTTGACGCCTGCTGCTGCCGTATATTTGGAGTGTGTGTGTCTCTCTCCCCGTGGTCGTGTGGATTTTCTCCGGGTCCTCGGATTTTTTTTCCTCTCCATTTACAATAAACATCACGCGTCTTCTTGGTTCTTTATTATTTTATTACTTCCCTTCTACGTGACTTTACCGAAAGAACCAAGAAGATGAATCCCTGCAGTCACGAAAGCTTTAAATCGAAAATTAAACATCACACGTTTAGAGTATTTGGCTGCTATAAATTTCCACTCGATAAGCCACTTCGTTGAGCTATCATTTGTGGCCAGGTCGCTTCTGAAAAAGATCAATATAGCTCAGTAGGCCTTAGCTGGTGAAATAATAAATAGTTTAGTTTTAGTTTAGTAGATGATATGCACACGCATAGGTACCACAGCTGTACCCGTGAAATGTCATGGATCAGCCACTCTATCTCCTCAGCCCTGAGGCATCACCTTCCCACCCTCCCCTTCTCGACACAAAGAACTCCTCTCATTCTTCACCACAGGTAAACTCTGCCGAGGAAATTTCACGGTTCACTACCCACCTAAAGTTACAGCTGCCCCTCCTGGAGCTACAAACAGCTTACCCCCATCCCATTAGCCTCGCTCCCTTCCTACAACACAATGCTATCTCATTAACATCACGATGATCATCATCATCATCATCACTGTATTATCTCTATCTTGAAATAGCTCCAAGATGCAGGAAGTTACACGTTATTTGGTGATCCTGCATTGGCAGTGGTGCACAAATAACAAAAATTATGTTTCGAGCAATGTCCCTTCTCCATAGCCCAAGACATTGCCCGATACATTTGACTTTTTTAGGCAGCGTTATTGACGAATGTATCGAGCTTTTAGGACAATAAACAGCTACATTACTGAAAAAATAGATTAAACGATTGCATCACTCTGACGGCGTATGTCTCCGTAGGCTGTGCTCTAGAGGTTTCTGGTTGTGTTGTTCGGGTCGTACCGCGTCTTGTTTGGCACGATGTCTGGCGCATTACGAGCCTCGTGCTGGGAGCCTCAGTTCCTGAAAAAGCGATTTTTTTTTGGGAAAAAGCTCCCAGCACGTTGAGCGAAACATCTGACATCTTAGCGAACAACGCGCGGCCCAACGCGAAAAAACGCGTCGGAGAGCCTTACGGAGTAACTGTGAGAAGCTATACGGTACATTGTTATCTCATTAGCGACCTCATCCTCATCATCATACATGTCTTGGAGTAATTCCAAGATGGAATGAAATAAACAGCTTGATTAGCGAACAAAGGCAAAACTATTACATCACTGTCAGCTAATGCATTGCTTTTTATTTACTTTTCAATGCATGGGTTTGCACGGCGCTCACTAGGAGGGAGGATAATGAGCAAATGCTCGTGATGGAATGGCAGCCAAGAGCAGGAACGTGCGCGAAGGACCAACGAGATCGAGCGATGAAATCGGAGCACATGTGGAAATGAGACAGACTGCTCAGACAAGTAACCGCATCATCAATTGCAGCAGAAATAAAATGTATAATGTGCTGTATAAACAGATAAAGGGCGATGAGGGACGTCGCTTTTCTCAAAATTTTGGGGAAAAGCCTGCCAATGTCTCGATAATAACAATAGTAAGTTTCGTACATTTTGGTATTCGCGCCGCCGTTCTTGCAGTGCAAGGCTACCACAGAGGCGCGACGTTTCACAGACGAGTATAGTCTGCCACAAGAGGTCGATTTTACCATGTGGCTTTACGCAGTTCAATCATTTGCAACCAATTTTAAACAGTTGCCAAATATGGAGCACGACATTGACACACGTGGCCACCAGTGCGTTGTTGGGGAGCGATGGTGAGATGTTGACTCCCTCACCTGGTATACAGGAGGTCGTGGGTTCGACCCCAACCCTGACGTCTCTATATTTGGAGTTTGCATATTCCTCCCCGTTACTGCGTGGATTTTTCTCCGGGTCCTCCAGTTTTTCCCTCCACATTTAGAAACATGTATTTAGAGTATTTGGCTGCTAGAAATATCCACGTGATAAGCCACTTCATTGGGCTAAAATTTGTGACCAGGTCACTTCTGAAAAAGAGCTAAACAGCTAAGTGGGCCTTACCTGGTAAAATTAAAAACTGTTTATAGTTTACATTCCTGGTTCTTTCGGTAAAGTCACGTAGAAGGGAAATAATAAAACAATATAAATATAAAACAATTAAAATTCTCACGACGTTTCGACTGCAACACAAGCTGTGGATTTCAAACCTGATGATGATTGCTTGTGTTGCAGTCGAAACGTCGTGAGAATTTTAATTGTTTTACATTTATATTATTTTATTATTTCCCTTCTACGTGACTTTACCGAAAGAACCAGGAATATGAATCCCTGCAGTCATGAAAGCTTTAAATCAAACTGTTTATAGTTTAGTTTAGTATTTTACAATTTGGTTAGATGTTTTGCTGGTAATCAGAACCAGCATCATATGTTGCTGTGGATTTCTCTCTCTGTTGCTGTGGATTTCTCTCTCCGACGGACTGGTGGTGCTGCTGAAGCAGTCATAAATCGGCATGTTTGTCCCATCATCACATGACAATTAAATTAATTGGCTGTGTCGGGTGGAGGAGGGTACACGACACACATTTTTTTTACTCACGTGGCGATCTGAAACTAAATAAAAAATAAGAATCATAATATCAGAATATGTATTTGTACTGGAGGATTACGATGAGCTATGAAGCTCTTTTCACAAATGTCCAGTAGGGGTGGGTCAGAACGTTCAAACAACAAACAAAACAACAAACACGATGGGAGTGCAAAGTATAGGAAATCACGAAATATACATATATAAGTAAACGTGAAATATTGGTCACGAAAGCCTACGTGTTGAACTGTCCCTCTTCGTTTGCTTAAGAACATGCACATATACTGACTTTAAGATAAGGAAACATGATTCATATAAACTGAGGTGTACATTATGACTGGTTTGCCCGTGTTGGATATTGCTGAGATATCCAATTGTTTTCGCATGTTTCATGAAAAACTGCAAGCGGGAAAAGAGACATGAAAACAATTGAGTCAGACGTCATTCTAATAATACGTGTAAAGTCAGTGTCACGTGGCATTGCGGTGGTATGGCGTTTAGATTGGGGTAGAGTGTACTTCTCGTAATATCGGGATTATGCAGCTCATACAAAAACAAATTTAACATCAAAGCAGGCGTTGGTTTATTGTAGGGCACACACGTGGCACCGTTAAAGTTTCCCTTTTAATGTTAAAACATTGCCAAGGGTGCGGAAATGTCTCTCACCAATCCCCTCTACTTTAATAATCTCTTGGTTTTCAGTTCTGGCCTTTAACGTTGATGCACTTTTTTGCAGCAAGTTACGTTTTAACATAAAAAAATGTTTTGCAAATACCAGTGATGAGAATGCCTTTAAAATATATATATATAATACTTTTAATCCCTTTAAATCATTTGTGATAAGCACTATATCACAAGGGCGCAAATTAGTGGTTACAAACAGGGCTTTAATGAATGCGTTTAATAAGGACACAGCCACTGCGCCGACTTTGTGGACATTCGTGCCAGAGGAGCACCTGCTCCCACGCCTCGCTGGAAATGAACGCTGCTCCCACCTTCTGCAGCCAACATTTTGACGCCACCTCAAAAAAGCCACCGCCACCTTTACTGGTCCCCAACAGAAACAGATCCATCCCTCGCCACGGGGACGCTGCCGTGACGCGACGGCCACCGCGCCGGAACTGTGATCCGGAGGCCGCCGCTTCGGTCTCCTGCCGCGGCAGCGGAAGCCACGAGCAAGTTTCGTCCACCTCGCATCCCGTCGCTGTCCACCCCACAGCGGCATACAACGGGCTACACACGTGGCCGGATTTCTCACTTGATATTTTCCAGAACGATGCTCGGCTGGGCTTGGTGTAGCTATGACTTTCACAAGGACCCAACCAATATAGAGGAGCTTGAAACGATTTTAAAAAAAAAAGCTCTACAGCTTTTCTTCAGAAGCGACCTGCCTGACCACAAATTATAGCTCAACGAAGTGGCTTATCACGTTGGAATATATCGTGGGCAAATACTCTCGATGCGTGTTTGTAAACGTGGAGGGAAAATTGGAGGAGACAGAGAACAATCCTCGCGGTCATGGAGACATGTACTCCAAATACACAGGCATCAAGGTTGGGATTGAACCCACGACCTCCAGGCGAGGTAGTTAACATCTCGAGTGGTACAAGGCAGAGGTGGGACAAAGTCATTGTTATGCAAGTCCAAGTCGAGTCGCAAGTCATCAAATTCATGACTCGAGTCTGACTCGAGTCCAAGTCACATGACTCGAGTCCACATCTCATAGGTGGGACAAAGTCATTGTTATGCAAGTCCAAGTCGAGTCGCAAGTCATCAAATTCATGACTCGAGTCTGACTCGAGTCCAAGTCACATGACTCGAGTCCACACCTCTGGTACAAGGAACACCTATACACAATAATATAACATTACAGTACAGTACCGTCTTGTGCCCTATATTCTTCTAATAAGAAGCATCATAGAGACAAAATAAGGCACGATGGATGTGGCTGTGTGCCAAAGTAATTTCCTGGCACAGCATTCCAGACTGCTCTGGTTGATATTAAGCAGTGGGTAACAACCACAGCGAGTACAATTGCGAAGTCGTGTGTAGTGGGGGTGAAGTGTGGGTTAACTCCCACCTCTTCCAAGGCGTCAGGCCAGCTTGGAAGAGTAGGCCAAATACCGTCATGGAGGGGTGCTATACAGGGCATCCTCTCTAGAGCACCATCTCGTAGAAGCCTTCCGCCAGCATCGCACCGGAGCACAGTGAACAAATGGCCGACATTCAAATGGAAGTCCAGAACGGTGAGTGTATATTCATTCTGGCGAAGTGCACACAGGCTGGCAGTATTTACTGTCACTGTGGAAACTGGCGAGGGCCCGTGGGCCGATTCGAATCCGTCTTCTGCTCCGCGCGCGCTCCCATGGCGGTAACGGAGGACATCTGCACGACCCGCGGCACGTGGCCTCGTTTAAGGTCGTACCCGTTACACACAACAAAGCGCTCGCCACAAATGAACCACGACACCTCGACGATCTCGTCAAGGAGCATAAACATCATCACGCCAACTCCTCCGGTGGTCATCCTCGCAGCAGCACCGGCTTTAGGTTCGCCATCAGAATGCGCTTCTGCGGCCGTCTGGAACTCTCTTCCTTCCGATATTAGGAAGCCGCTGGAGCTACACAATTTTAAATCGAGATTGAAAACTAATTTCTTAATAACTGCTTTTTGTGCTTCGTTCCTTGTCCTTCCCCCGCACCTCCGATTAGCACGGTTGGCGACGTACGGTGAGAAAGAAGTTCAACGTGTACACACATGCAAGCACATACAGCAAGCGTACACACAGACACACGTGACGCCTGTCGTCCTGGCTCTACGAAACGACGTCTCAGCACGTGCGGGCGGGTGGCCGTGTTGCCCTGACGGAGGTGTCGGGAGAAGGCGCACCGTGAGCTCTTGTGTCTGTGTGTGCCTTGGACGTCACTTATCTCTGCGGCAGTGTTAGCAAAGCTGCAGCTCTGCCAGTAATAAAATGTGTATCACCTCCCCACCCCCTCGTCCAATATTTCAAAGGACGCTTGCTGGCCGAGTACACTGTTAACTTGCTATCCGAAGCGATGCACTCAAAACATCGCACGCGCGCGTGCCTGTGTGTGTGTGTCTTGTGGGGAGCGGTAGTGTAGCGGTTAGCGCGTTGCGCTACGAGCCTGGCGACCGGGGCTCGGCCAACACCAGTGACGATTATCTGAACAGGTCCTGGACCTCCCCTAGATCCACTCAGCCTCAAATGAGTAACAGGTGGGATGTGTAAGCATCGCCACTGGGGAAACAAAGGCGGCCGGGCGTGGTGCTGGCCACCCACGCCCTCGTGTGCCGTGCCGGCCTTCATAGGTGCTCGATAACAGCACTTGCCCCAACAGTCTATGACAGGCCACACGGGGGATCTTTGTATTTGTCTTGTGTACATGTGCATGTGTGCATGCTGGAGAGTGGCGGTGCAGCGGTTAGCGCGCTGCGTGACGAACTCGGCGACCAATGTTTGATTTCTGCTCAAGACCAATTCCAGTGGAGAATATTTGAATCCGTCGTCTGCCTGAAATAAGTACCTGGTGCAGTGTGGAAACATCGGTACTGAAGACAAAGACGGCTGGGTTTAGTGTTGGCCACCCACCCCCTTCATGTGCTGTGTAGGCCTTCATAGGTGTTCGCTAACAGCACGTGCTCCCGCAGTCTTAAGGCTATCAATGGGATCTTATTCTTCGTTTAGTATTTCTATGTGCGTGTAGGTCAACCCAGACTTAAGTGAGTATACGTCGTTGGTGTGTAAACATCAGCTCTAGGGAAGAAAAGGCGGCCGGGCTCGGTACTGGTAAACCATTCGCTCTCGTGTGCTGTGCCGGCATAAAATCTGCGCTTGGGAAACACGACTTTGCCCAACAGTATGTTAAAGGCTGTATGGGGGATCTTTGTCTTTATGTGTGCGTGTGTGTGTGTGTGCATGTATTCGCATGTGCGTGCCACGCTTAGAAAGAGGGCCCTATCGGGCAATCGCTGGAAGCTGATCCGTGGCGTCGTCCCTCTGGGATCGTGCCCTGGTGAAATGTCACTGTGATCTCCCTAGGGAATGACCTTCCTTGGCATGATCAATCCTAGAAGTTGGAGGGTGTATGCAAGCTACAAAAGCCACCATTGAATGCTGATAAGTCAAACACGGTCACGTATGCTGAAAAGAGCTTTGGCTGGATTCTCACATTTGTTGTTCTCTGTGGTGGAAATTCGACATTACTATGGGCAGGGTCAAGTATGTACACAAGACAAACCACGGGTCAACTTTTCCATTCGATTGTCAAGTAATAATGAAGGTCTGAATATTTCTGAGGATTATGAAATCCTAAAAAATATAAATATAAAGGAAAACCAATAATAAAGATGAATACATCTACAAATTGATAGGTCCGTGTAGATTAATGCATAAGCGTAGATTAATGCATCTAAAGAATAAATCTGCGCACACGAACGTCATTACGTTATTAAGTCATTTGTTGAGGACAATAATTGGCCTCTTTGGCGGAAGACATTTTTTAGCTTCTACTTCCAGCACAGAGGCATAGAGTCAACACAAATGAACGACTGTGCAGGAGATTGGATTTGCTGCATGCTGAACGTACTGTAATGCAATTATCTTCGAATGAGATTTGTAAAAAAAAAAACTTTTTTGTTAAATGCTTTGACTCAAAGGGAATGTGAGATCTGCGTGCCAAGGCATCCACACAAATGCGACACACAGTATCGAATGCCACTGAAAGGACAACTGATTTTTTTGTTATGTCCATCGCAAAGCTGTATGAAGCTCACGTCAAAATTATACCGCGGCTAACATGGATTCCTTCGTGCACTTTTGCCCTCGTTCGGTAAATTGCATAACTTTTTGTACGCGCAGTTTTCAACAGATAGCCTGTATCGTCATTCATGACAACACGCGGCCAACGATCACACTCGGAGGCAATATGGGCTCAAGAGAATACACGTTTAAAAATATATATTTACAGCATGTTGTGTTATGTAGGTCTCAGAAACCCATAGACTTCCCATAGAGACCCATAGACTTCCCAGAGACCCATAGACTTCCCATAGAGACGCATAGACTTCCCATAGAGACCCATAGACTTCCCAGAGTCCCATAGACTTCCCAGAGAGACGCATGTACTTCTCATAGAGACCCATAGACTTCCCAGAGACCCGTAAACTTATTATAGAGACCCATAGACTTCTCATAGAGACCCATAGACTTCCCGTATAGGCCCATAGACTGTCCATAGACTTCCCATAGAGACCCATTGACTTCCCATAAAGACCCACAGACTTACAGAGAAACCCACTGACGTATAAAGAGACCCGCAGATGCACACGGAGATGCATGGACTTCAAAATGGACCCACGGATCTAAAGAGTGAGGCTACCAAATTCCTGGCAGTTCTGTTCCACCATTATTGTATAAAGAATTAAGACGGCCAAATATAATGTGGTAACTTGGACATAACAGCTTTCGGCTCTTTGTCATCTTGTTTTTCTTGTAGTTCTTCACCACCATTATTCGCGTTGTGCAGCGTCAGGTATCCATTTGTCAGAGGTGGGACAAAGTCATTGTTATGCAAGTCCAAGTCGAGTCGCAAGTCATCAAATTCATGACTCGAGTCTGACTCGAGTCCAAGTCACATGACTCGAGTCCACATCTCATAGGTGGGACAAAGTCATTGTTATGCAAGTCCAAGTCGAGTCGCAAGTCATCAAATTCATGACTCGAGTCTGACTCGAGTCCAAGTCACATGACTCGAGTCCACACCTCTGCCATTTGTATCCCATCTTGTTAAGAGAATGATCAACAAAAGCGGATTCCACAGTGCTACCTCTGAGATCCCTTGAAGTGACATCTAGCAGACACAGGAACAACTTTCCCTTCTGCTCTGACTATGAGAGTTAACATTCGCATGCCTGTTAATATTACACCTAATATTATGACAATTGTTATTTCTCTCAGACCTGAAATTTAGCCAAATTAAGTGGAGAACCATATTTTATGCAACGGGGGGAGTTTTTTGAGAGCATCAACTCGCTCGACCTGAGTACCCACTTTTATCTCAGGTGGCTGCCTGGATGCGAACCCAGGTCCTCAGCGATCCCAGCTCAGCGCGCTGCCTTCCCCTCCGAGCCACTCAGCCACCTCCTGCACTCTATTACGACCTTAAATGCTCTGAATGGCAACAATCAGCCACGGAACAATCGCATTGATGAAAATCGATTTCACAATCACAATACGTGCATCTTAATCTTGCGTTTAAGAATCAATTATGACTCATGCAAATTATACATACATGCTATGCTAATGTGCTGTGCCATTACGCGTATAGAACAAATGGGACAGAATAAGACAAATTGAGACGGAATACTGACGTGACAATATCATCGAGGCCAATGAAAATAAATGATTATTGAATCGATCCATGATCTGGAATGCAGGAAAATTCACCGAATCGCTGGAATGGTAATTTGTTAGCTGTCTGTAAGCAAGCAATGTTTTGTGTGCTTGAGAGTAATGTTAACAGTACGGCTGGGCTGCACGTGTGTTTATATGTACCTCCGCCTGGTTGGTAATGGCAACCCCAAAGAACACGGAAATCCAATTTGCAATTGGAAAAAATACAGTACAGCAAATAGGTGCAATTTTACTGATGGGCTTTTATCAGGCGCTGAATGAGACGGAGAGAAAAAGCCACGCGGGCACAGAGCAGGGCCAGAGATCGATACAGGAAGTGGGGGGTTGTGGTGAGGCCGAGTGAGTAAGGATGTGGTCAGTCTGAACAGGAGCCTTGTAACTCGGTGTTATTTTAATGTCGGTGTATTCTATAAAACAATAATAGTCACAGTCTCTTACCCATTCTGTATTTTAATGATCGTCTCCATTAAATGATGATAGTGCAAACGATCTACCCTCACCGTCACTGACCGAGCGTGGCGAAGGAAGAATGGGGAAAAATCGAATCAAATATCCAGCAGCAGATTGACAAATGGCAGTACGTTTTATTAAGTTATTATTATTTTACCCAACAAAGTCTCACCAAGTGTCAAGACTCATTTTTGAGGAGCGTCCTGCATTTAGGCGTTTGGCCATTTCCATCAATTGTAATACTGTGTCCGATATTTGACATAATCCTAATATTAACACGGGAGAGTTATTAAAAAACAACTATAGGCGTTGTAACAATTCTCATGTACATCACATATCATACAGTAGTAGTGTATGGTTTAAAACACACGAACACAGCAATAACCATACGATTGTGAAAATTAAGGATGATTATTTTATAGAGTGGCGTTTAATATTGAAGCTGATGAACCCCAGGGCATTCCAATACATAATTGATAATGAATTCAATATTTTTCACAGGAATTAAACTGTGTGGATTTAAAATATAATAATTAGGGGTAAAAATACCCCCCCTCCCTCCCCACCTCAATTGAAAGCAACGATTCTTGTTTTGTTTTTACACCTCATTTGTATTGTTTATTCACTCCCATTAGCCCCTGTGTAACAGCATAACAATAATGAACAACGCACCATGTAAACTGAAAAGCATAGATCCGCACAGAGATACAACTGCATCTCAGGATGCCGTACAGAGCAGTGTGACGTTCGCGTTATGGGAAACACCAAGGCGTGTGTTATTTTTTTTAAAGCTATTCAAAGACGGAGGAGAAAAGGAAAGTCTAAGGCCTGGACTTGAACCGAGGCATAGAGTGACAGCACAGATGGCCAGTGGGACGCAGTTCCAGATGATGGGGCGAGACAGAGGAGAAGCAGCAACCTCCCGCACCTGAGGGCTTCAACAGCAGGCAGGCCTTAGCTGCTAGAGCAGAGCTCACATGAAAGACAGTAGAGTGAGATGAGAGGGGAAAGGTAGATGGCAGCAAGTCCATGGAGGATCTTGCAGATGGTGAGTACGATCTTGGAGTTGATCGGGGTCAGGGATTGCGAGCGGGTGGAGGAGGGATCAGAGGGTTAGGATGACGTGGCCAGGTTCACAGGCGTGGGTGAGTGTGGAGTGGGGTTTTGGATCAGGTGGGGTTTTGGAGATGTATGAGAGATGTCTGGAGTTGAACAAATCAGAGGGAGAAGTGAGGAAGGGAAGGACCCGGGGGTGTCAGCGGCAGCTAGGGACAGGAAGTGACGAATGCCGAAGATGTCCTATGGGTAAATTTCGATTTAAAGCCACTACGGGGTGGGATTCCACAAAACTTTAAGATCCTTCAACAAACTCCGGGATAAGAAGGTTCAGCTAATCGAGCCTCTCACCTTTCTGAAGAGATGCCGCGACTCTAAGACCTGTTCTTCACCTGAGGACGGCTGCTTGTGTTGTGGCCGAAACGTCATGATAATTATTTTATTATGTTTTATTTTTTTTATTTTATTATTTCCATTCTACGTGACTTTACCGAAAGAACCAAGAAGATGTCCTACGGGGTTCTTGGGTGTGTTTGTGTGCTTGGTTGCATTGTAAACATAAGAACTAACATTAACAAGAGGAGTCTAAAGTTGTCAAATAGAACTTTTGTACGATCGTAAAACGATAGCATTTGGGTTTCTGACCAATCAGTAAGTGGCTTAAAATGCGTGGACATTCTCCGTTCATTGTGGTGTCCCTTCCATGAGGAAAGAGCACAACTCGAAACAGGAATTGTGCCACATCAGAGAGCTCGCGAGAGTAACTTGAGATTTAACGCCTGTTTCCTGCGTGAAGAATTACAGCGTAGTATATTGACATCATCAAAATAAAAATATATTACACGTGTAAACACAATTCATAGGGCATAAAATGAAAGTATACTGGCATCATAGAATATTGATGTGTTTTAAAGAACAATTTACCGAAAAATAATTATTTAAAAAGCATTTCAAGCACATTGGTAAGGCCATGAAAGTACAGTGGTGTATTGATGTGTGTGTTGCAGATTTATATACCGTATATATATACAGCACTGCAACATTTCAATCAAATCTGCTCACAGTTAAGCATTACAGTTCCTGTCATTCCTACATAAATGATTTTCACCGTGCATCCTTCTTTTTAATAAAGTTGTGTTCAACGGAGCGGCGGTCCGAGTGGTGCAAAATGAAAAGTACATATTATTATTATTATTGAGGCGGGCGGCGCTCTCCGTGGGTACTACGTGATGTGAGATTACTCGCTGGCGGCGTGAGACCAGGAGAGAGGACGGGGCGAGGATGTGGCTCGCACGGAATCCCGCTGCAGACGACAGCGCACGACTGTAGCTACGTACTGTGTTCACTCTGTGCCGGGGAGCCTCCGTGCGACCGGATCGTTGCGCACCGAACATTTTCTGGGGGGGGGGGGGCACTTTTAAAGCGGGGGGGCAGCTAATTTTAGATGGGATTTGGGCTGCGGGCGAAGTGGCAGGAGGGTGGGTGGGCAGTGCCTTGGCTCAGAAACACATCCAGGGGGCACACACACAATGTGTGTGTGGCCTCAAGCACACAAGCGGTGCCTTCGTCGCTGCGTGGCGCAACGTTATCTCATTTCTACTCAAACGCGCGGTGATGCTGCGGTGCCAGTGGTGCACAAAGGCAAACAAAAAACGCAACACATTCGTCAATACAGCATGGTCCCTTGAATGGGAAAACGTGCATGATAAGCGACGTTCTGAGGACTGGCCCTTCTTCCCGGCAGCATATTTAATTGTAATAATAGAATAAATAATGGGCAACGTTTCGAGCGACAGTCCTTATTCATATCAGAAGGGCCATTGTCTGAAACGTCACCTATGAATATATCATCGTCGTCATTCGGCCACCGGTACTTAAGCATGCGGTCCGAGTTCCTGCAATCCAGCGTGGTGCCCTGTAGCGGCACGCGTCCGTCGTGTCCCGCCACAGGACATCACGGCACGCGTCCACGAGCGCACGGCGGCGACGCGCGAGGGTGTGCCGGGCCAGCGTGATGGACGACGCGGACCCCCGCCGTAGATCCACTCCACGGTCCCACACCATCCATTCATAACCGGGAGGCAGCTATAGGACTCCTCCAGGGACCCACTCGCTTCTCTTCAGGGTTATAAGCTTCACTTCAGGGTTATAGGTTGGGGTAGTGTGAATGTGCTGGCCGGGTGTGTTGTGTCTGTGGCCATGAGCTGTGGCCGTGAGTCCAAATAAGCAATAGGTCTTGCGAGTGTGATGGGCAGTGCCGTGTGAGTTAACGTGTGTGCGTGTCAACCGAGGAGGTCGCGGTGGTGGAGCAGTGCTTGACGACGCACTGCGCTATAAACCTGGCGCCCCACGTTTGGTTTGCGACCGTAGCTAACATCGTCAGCATCATCATCGGTGATTACAACGAAGCAGCCCTAGGCATTCCCCAAGGTCGACTCAGCCTTAAATTAGTTCACGGTACAGTGTGGAAACATCAGCAGTGGGGAGACAAAGGTGGCGTGGCAATGGTCATACCAAACCCCCCCCCCCCCCTGTGTGCCGTGCCGGCCTTCACAGGTGCTCGCAAACTGCACCTGCCCCAACAGCCTGTGGAGGTTACATGGGAGAGCTTTGTCTTTGCAGGCTGTGTGCTGACCTGGTTTGAGTGAACATGTCACATGGCACAAGCAGAATCACCAAAGTAGGCCTCTGCCGAGGTCAATATTCCCACACTGCGAGATATATACCAGCAAAATATAATACGTATTATGCACAGTCGTAAGGATATTCAGTTTACCGCATAGAGCACTAAAAATGCATTATTAAGTACGTTATTATTGTTGTTAAACATTAATAACAACAAATTGATTTTTAAATAATAATGAGGAAAGTTATGAAAATCCAATTAAAATGAATGCCCCTGTTGAGTAGAACTGATGTGAAGTATAAAACCATGATTTTGCTCATTCTTGTCCACCCATATATATACACCAATGTGTAAGTACATTTGGTATTCATGTCACCATTATGGCACTAAAGATTTCGCGAAGGTGGAACGTTTATGCCTCGTAAGCTTTCCCGAACACTTCCCAACTTGCACGTTTACTCCAGAGAGTGGACAATGACATTTGAATCATTTCTCGTACGAGGATCGCAAACACACGCCAATCAAATGTCAGGGGTAATAAGATAACAAAAAAACAACGCCACTGTACTGCGCTGCTGTGGATTAACGCAACCACCATCCCACCGCAATGATGATGTGGGATGGTAGGACAGGTGAGTGGGATGGTGAATGGGTGAGTAGGATGGTGATTAGGTGGGTGAGTAGGAGGGTGAGTAGGATGGTGGATGGGTGAGTAGGAGGGTAATTAGATGGGTAAACGGGATGGGTTGGTAGGATGGTGGATGGGTGGATGGGATGGTGAATGGGTGAGGAGGATGAGTAGGATGGTGAGTAGGTGGGTGGGCAAAATAGGTTTGTAGGATGGTGGATGGGTTGGTAGGATGGTGGATGGGTGAGTAGGATGGTGAGGAGGATGGTGATTAGGTGGGTAAACGGGATGGGTGGATGGGATGGTGGATGGGTGAGTAGGATGGTGATTAGGTGGGTGAGTGGGATGGGTTGGTAGGATGGTGGATGGGTGCCAGGGTGGCTGGTGCATCGAAGGTTATTTCGCCCCCCCACCGCCGCCCCCTTTAGATGTCTCAAGGTCCCCACAGCAAAAGGTGTATCCGTGTGTGATAAAGCCTCCGAACATGACGTCAGCTCCAGCAAAAAATAATCCCTTCGCTGGATCGCATCACAGAAAGAAAAAAACCGACGTCGGCGGCAGCAGCAGCAGGCAACGGCGATGTCGGTGTGCGCTCTGCCAAGAGGCTCCGACAGCGGTGATGCCGGAGCCCTCAGCAGCCAGCGGCTGCCGCAGTCGCCGGAGTGGGCGGGAGAGTGGGGGGGGGGGCTGCGAGGGTGGGGGGGCTGCCTCCATTTTGTGACGCCGACGCCGCGCGAGACGAGCGGCACGCCGCGTGAATGCTGAGGAGGGAGGGAGGCGGAGGAGGAGGGGGATGGGAGGGGGATGAGGGGGGAGGGGGGAGGGGGGAGGGGGGGAGGGGGGGGGAGGGGGAGAGGAGGGGGAGGGGGGGGGAGGAGGGGTGGGGAGTAAGTGATAAGGAGGAGGGGGGGGAGGGAGGGAGGGGGAGGAGGGGGGGGAGGAGGGGGGGGGAGGGGAGGGGGAGGAGGGGGGGGGGAGGAGGGGGGGAGGGGGAGGAGGATGGGGGAGGAGGATGGGGGAGGCGGAGGGGGGGAGGGGGGGGGAGGCGGAGGGGGGGAGGGGGAGGAGGCGGGGGAGGGGGGGAGGGGGGGGGAGGCGGAGGGGGGGAGGGGGGGGAGGCGGAGGGGGGGGAGGGGGAGGAGGCGGAGGGGGGGGGAGGGGGGGGAGGCGGAGGGGGGGAGGGGGGGGGGAGGCGGAGGAGGAGGGGGATGGGGGGGAGGGGGGGAGGGGGGGGGAGAGGGGGGGAGGGGGGGGAGGGGGAGGGGGGAGGGGGGGAGGGGGGGAGGGGGGGAGGGGGGGGAGGGGGGGGAGGGGGAGAGGAGGGGGAGAGGAGGGGGAGGGGGGGGAGGAGGGGGGGAGGGAGGGGGGGGAGGGAGGGGGAGGAGGATGGGGGAGGAGGATGGGGGAGGCGGAGGGGGGGAGGCGGAGGGGGGGGAGGAGGCGGGAGGGGGGGAGGGGGGGGAGGCGGAGGGGGGGAGGGGGGGGAGGCGGAGGGGGGGAAGGGGGGGGTGAGGGGGAGGAGGGGGGGAAGTAAAGGAGGAGGGGGGGAGGAGGAGGGGGGGAGGAAGGGGGGGAGGAGGAGGAGGGGGAGGAGGAGGGGGGGAGGGGGAGGAGGAGGGGGGTGGAGGAGGGGGGGATGGGGTGGAGGAGGGGGGGAGGGGGAGGAGGGAGGGGGGGAGGAGGAGGGGGGGGGAGGAGGAGGGGGTGGAGGAGGGGGGGAGGGAGAGGAGAGGAGGGGGGAGGAGGAGGGGGAGGAGGAGGGGGCGAGGGGGAGGAGGAGGGGGCGAGGGGGGAGGGAGAGGAGGGGAGGAGGAGGGGGAGGAGGAGGGGGGGAGGGGGAGGGGGAGGAGGAGGGGGGAGGGGGAGGAGGAGGGGGGAGGGGAGGGGGAGGAGGAGGGGGGAGGAGGGGGAGGAGGAGGGGGGAGGAGGGGGAGGAGGAGGGGGGAAGAGAGGGGGGAGGAGGGGGCGGAGGAGGGGGGAGGAGGGGGAGGAGGGGGAGGAGGGAGGAGGGGGGGAGGAGGAGGAGGGGGGGGAGGAGGAGGAGGGGGGGGAGGAGGAGGAGGGGGGGAGGAGGAGGAGGGGGGGAGGGGGAGGAGGAGGAGGGGGGGGGAGGAGGAGGAGGGGGGGGAGGAGGAGGAGGAGGAGGGAGGGGAGGAGGAGGGGGGGAGGAGGGGGGGAGGTGGGGGGGAGGAGGAGGAGAGGGGGGGCGGAGAGGGAGGGGGGGGGCGGAGAGGGGAGGGGGGGCGGAGAGGGAGGGGGGGGGCAGAAGGGGGGTGCGGAGAGGGAGGAGGAGGCGGATGGGGAGGCTGAGGGGAGGAGGGGGGGGGGGGGAGGAGGGGGGGGGAGGAGGGGGGGGGAGGCTGAGGAGGAGGCGGGCCGCTTCCCGCGTGAGCAGATCAATCAGCCGCTGCTGCTTGGCCGCCACTCTCAAGCCGACCGCCTCGCCCTGCCCGCCCACGAGCCGCCTCTCGCACGGCACAGCAACAACCACCACCATCATCAACCACAACAAACAGACCGAAGCAGTCATTCGACGTCGCCCACGGAGGTGCTTGTGCCAGGCTAGGTGCACGTTTGAGGCCGCGTGGAAGTGTGCCAAGTGCTCGCTTGGTTAACGCGCCAGGCGTGTGCCAGGCTAGGTGGTAGATCGAGATGAACACACGCGGGGCACATTGGGGATCTACGGATGAAATGCACCTTACAAATGTGGAGTATTACAATGTGCATAGCGACAACAGAGATTGTGCCAGGCTAAGTGCACCATGATGAACATACCTGTCAACCCCTTATCAGTGCTCTACCTTATTACAGACCAGTTCAGACCGTATTGGTCACCCCGTGCCCCTTATACACCCCAACGTTCATCCCACAAAGTCCCATCACGAGGGAGAAACACAAATAGACCAACACATGTTTTGCTCAATTTCCCCTGCACGAGAATACAGCGTCTGGGTTGACAGGTATGCAGGAGGAGGAGGGCTAATCACACGCAGTGTGGAAGGATCGCTCCGGGTCAGGAGGTCAGGGCACAGACACCCGCCAGGGTGCTCTGTGACTTGAATGAATGAATGACAGCCCTTGCTGCCAGCTGCGCGAACAATTCGTGCTCTGTGCTCACGATATCAGATTTGCTGGGATATCGTTTCCACGATACGATATTCATTTTAATAAAAAAAAAATTGGAATATTTGCTGGTTTATTCCAGGATGTTTCTGTTGGGCATCGTCGCTTTAAGATGTTCTGTGTTCATATTTTGCTTGTTGCGGTTGCACCCGACTCAAGAGCCGCATGGCTCACAGGGCTACACCTAATAAATGAAACTTGAATAAACTTGAATAAACTTGAATTTTCCTGATATAACAGTTATCCAAATATCAGTTTCCCATAAATCTGTACCGTAATGGTATTTAGCAAATGTCGTTCTTGTCGTTTGCAATACTTTTACCAGCAGCATTTCAGCGATTGGCCCGATGTGAAATAAATCTAATCATTGCATTGTTTTCTTCTAATAGTATTATAATTATGATGCAATACTGTCAGTTACATGAATTATGACAATTACACAAACTACGAAAATGGTGATATCATACGGCCAGCATACCGGGAAACGTGGGACACGTTGGTCCAACATTTCAGCCACATGCCAACATTGATCCAACGTTTACTGAGAAGCCGTCAATGTTTTGCAATGCACAACTCTAGTTATTTTGTTTATTACTACATATACAGATACATTGTTGATCAGGAAGTTGAAAAGTAAAAAAAAACTATAACCACAATAAAATATCGTTTAGCAAAACGATTTTAGCAGACAACCGTATATCGTAATACTGCTGTATCAACTAGTTTACACTACACTGGTGAGTACTGTGGAACGTGGCATCTGAGGTTTAGGCCGACATATGAAAAGGTCAAATATTTGCACGTCTACGGAGAAAGGGCAGTTCACACGAACACTGCCCTGCGTGTGGGGCCTCATTGGTCAGGGTGGATATATGTGACGGTTGGATTTGCACCATTTTACTTTTTTTGTAAATTCAAAAACTACAAGGCGAAGATGAAAAGCAGGTTGGAGTGGTTGTGGTAATCTGACGGCGATAATGAAAATTCACTTCGCAGTGTGACTAAAATACAATTAAAGCAGCGTGTAGTACCGGCCGAGAGACACACTCTTCAGAAACACGCGTGGTCGTTCGTGATAACTCGAGAACGCAAACCGCCAAGTGCGCGCAGAAGCACGGGGAGAGACGTACGATTGGCACCACACCGAAATACAGCGATGGAAACGCGTGGATCTCAGGACACACGCAAATCAAAGACGTCTGCTTTTGGTGTTCACTTCTCTTCCCCAACCCCCCTCACTTTACGATTAGCATGGTTGGCGACGTAGAGTGCGAAAGAATTTCAACTTACATCATTAAAACTTAATGGGAAGGTAAAAGTGAGGCTTGGGCAGGACGTGGCATGGCGAGGAAAGACCAAGCGACAATAGTCAAGAATACCAACGGAGTGGCGGCAGGCAAGGGAATAAAAAGCAGTTGAGATGAACGACAATTAGGAGATGGAGCAATGATATCAGTCTGTGGGCAGGTGCGAGGTGGATTATGACATCGCATGCTTGACCGTGGCCCGTGATGATGATGGTGTGTGATGAACAGAAGCATTCCTCTGCATTGCAGCATTCTCAGGGAGCAGGGTTACTGCTGCAGGATGAACGTGGTGCGTTCCTCGTTCTTGCCATGACCCCCCCCCCCCCGAGTGCAATTACTTCAGCCTCCTCTGAGTTACACTCCGCTGCAGACAGTTCTAATTTCAACAGACATCATTTCCACAAAAAACAAAAACTCAATGCCTTCGCAGGAGCTAAGCTTTTGCACACCGCCTCCCACCCTTGGATATTTTAGTGGTGGTTCACATGTACACGCATGTACACACATGCATGTACACGCATGTACACGCATGTACACACATGTACACACATGCATGTGGTTAGCACATCGCGCTACGAACCCAGCGACCAGAGTTCGATTCCCGCTCGCGTCCACCAACAGCAGTGACGATTATCTGAACCGTTCATGGGCCTTCCCTAGGTCGACTCAGCCTCAAATGCGTACCTGGTGTGGTGTGTAAGCATCATCCACTTGGAAGACAAAGACGGCCAGGTGTGGTGTTGGCCACCCCACCCCCTCGTGTGCCGTGCCGACTTTCATAGGTCCTCGTGAATAGCACTTGTCCCAACAGTCTGATAAGGCTATATGAGGGATCTTTGTCTTTGTATGCATTGTAGTGAAAACAAAAGCTCCGTGTTTGTTAAATTATATTATCTGGAAGGAGTTTGGAGTGGGTAAATTGAATTCAGATCTTGAATTCAATTACACTCCAGTAACTTTATAAGTTCAAAAGTCTTGGTCACACTAATTAGTTGCAGTGTAACTTATTTTTAAAAAAATATAACAATTGAGTTTAAAGGAGAATCATGAATAGTTTTAACAATGTAGTGCACTGTATGTGTATTTATGTGTGGGGAGCGGGAGTGTAGCGGTTAGCGCGATGCGCTACCAACCCGGCGACCCGAGTTTTATTCCCACTCACGGCCAACACCAGTGACGATGATTTGAACCGGTCCTGGGCCTCCCCTAGGTTACCTCAGCCTCCAATGAGTACCTGGTGTGGTGTTTAAACATCGTCACTAGGGAGACAAAGGCAGCTGGGTGCAGTACTGGCCACCCACTCCGTCGTGTGCCATGCCGGTCTTCATAGGTGCTCGCTAACAGCACTTGACCCAACAGTCGTTTAGGCTATACGGGGGATCTTTGTATTGTATACTACAGTATATATATAAACTGTTTATAAATGTTGACAATTTATCCGATATTTTCTACATTTTAAACATGGGGCTGCTGCGATGGTGTCGTGGCGAGCACACTGGACTTGCGAGCCAGAGGTCACCGGCTCACTCTCCGTGTGCGCCAGTTGAATCAGTGGTGTGGGAACTCCCACCTCTTTCAAGGCGTCTTGCAAGCATGGAAGAGTAGGCCAAATACCCTCCTAGTGGGTGTCTCTCTAGCTCTCTCTCGTGAAGGTTCTTCCTCCAGCAGTGGCGTAAGCAGGCAATTGCAGGGCTGCACCTTTATTTACCTTTTTGTAATGCACATATATTCATAAAATATACAAATTGTCAAAAAAAGAATCCCTTTTCAGCAATACCTATTTGCTGAAAAACCAAACCAACTGGCATATTTCCCCACGTGACAACATTACTTGATTGGCTCTGTTGGGTGGTTGAATGCTTTAGTTAAATAATTGACATGATACACTGTGCGATGATCTAAACTAAAAGTGAACTTCTTACGAATTAAATTTCGATTTAAAGCTTTCGTGACTGCAGGGATTCATATTCTTGGTTCTTTCGGTAAAGTCACGTAGAAGGGAAATAATAAAATAATAAACATAAAACATTATTATGAAAGCCTCCGTAGAATATTAATAACATAGTCTTAGTAAGTGAAGTCAAATATAATAAAGCATCCCTTGTACATTTCTACAGTACTACAATACAGCCAATAAATAGCCAAGGACAAAGCAGTACAGTGTTCAAGGTGGTTTTGGGACTGATGCAAAGATTCAATTCAGAGCCAGTTTGTAGCACCAGTGCTGACAAAATCCAAAGGGTGTATTAGTATATACTAAAAGAGCCGCATATCTAAATTAGTCTGTTACATCTATACTCAATGCGTTTTGTCCATGCAAGCACTTTAGCTAAAGAGGAAAATGAATAAAAATCAATGTGCAGCAGCACTGGGCTTTTCCTGTCATTTTCCGACATGAGACATTACAGTATATTGTGTGTGTGGGTGTATAAACGACTCGCTTGTTTGCCCGTCCTAGCATAGAAGCTGTAATATTTACAAAAAAATTGAAGAGAGGATAATAATATCTTGTGTAAATTTAATGGCAGTGAATCTTACACAAAAGTACGTCATCAAACGCTTCACTGCAGTTCACTGTAGCACTGTATTCATGTCAGTGATTCTTGCACAAAACTACATCATAAAACACCTCACTTCATGCCACTGTAGCACTGTATATAACTGACCTTCAATTTGTTCAAATTCACTGCTCTGATACTTTATTCTCTTCTGCTTTCGGTTGCTGGGGTTGAAATACATTTTAATTCGACACAAATATCTGGAAAATTACCGAGAAATGTCTATTTTACAATAATGTAGAAGCATAAATGAGACGTACCCTTTGTCTCAAGTGCTGAAGAAATATATAAAGACACCAAATCCACTTTGTTGCCGTGTAGAATTATTTATTAGATTCACTTTAAATAAAGAAACGTCAAATTTAAAGCGAATTTGCAACAACAACAAATATTTCCGCTCGACCTTCTTCTGCGTGAGTGTAAAAATCCACCCGCTCATGAATATTAATGATGGGGGGGGGGGGGGTGCGGCATGTGGAGTGACGTCACGTGCGTTACACACAAACAGACGTTCTTGGCTCATTACAGTAGTAATATGGACAAGAGGCTCTGGTT
Source organism: Lampetra fluviatilis (assembly GCF_964198595.1). Classification (NCBI taxonomy): domain Eukaryota; kingdom Metazoa; phylum Chordata; class Hyperoartia; order Petromyzontiformes; family Petromyzontidae; genus Lampetra; species Lampetra fluviatilis. The sequence goes on along the minus strand of NC_136320.1, from coordinate 5,187,049 downwards.
TCAGTCTATAACCTGCAATGGCTTCATCACGGCACTGCTGGCAGAAAGGCGCCCTCCACTAGAAGCAATTTGCGAGTGCCCCTCAGGAGGGTGTTTTGGCCTACTCTTCCATGCTGGCGTGCCGACACTTCACCACCGCACGCGACCTACCGAGTGACTAAACCGGTGGACCCATTGATACTGCTGCTGGGTGGACAGAGGTCGATTGGATAGTTGTGAAAACTACTGGACATCTGTGAAAAAAGAGCTTCATAGCTCATCGGATTCCTCCCGTATAAAATAAATATTCAGATTATTTTGTGGTGGGCGGTGGGGAGGGAGATTTAAGAAACTCTTTCCCGTTGTTTCAACTGCCACACTGGGAGAACGAACCGGCGACCTCTGGATTGCAAGTCCAGTGTGTGAACCACTGCACCTGAACAAACATTAATTCATTGGTGCAGAAGGCTCACAGGATAATGGGGGACGGGACGCACGTGGTCACACTCATTTTAATAAGGTCGCACTCATTACACACAAAGCGCTCGCCACAAATGAGCCACAACACCTCGCTGATCTCGTCAAGGAGCATAAACCATCATCACGCCAACTCCTCCGGTCATCCTCGCAGCAGCGGTTTTTAGCTAACCATCGAACAAAGATAGTCACCGCATGCACGACCTTTCAGATGCGCTTCTGCGGCCGTCTGGAACGTTCCTTACGATAGAAGAAATCCACTGGAGCTATGCACTGTTAAATCTAGATTGAAAACTAATTTATTTTTCAACTACTTTTTGTGTTTAGTTTGTTATCCTTCCCCCTCGCCTCCAATTCGCACGGTTGGCTATGTAGGGTGCGAAATAAGTTTTACATGCACGTGCTTTTTGTCGAATTTAGATTAAATGGCGCGATGGATCCACGTCCATCCATTTTTTTTAATGTATTTTATCACGCACCCAAATTAAATGTGTGCTGCGAAAACGTTTAAAGGCAACAAAATCAGAATAGTTGAATAAATGAGTGTAAAAGTAAGACAATTATATAGGTCTGGACTGTCAACATGGTTAGCATTCATTTTTCAATGCAAGTGCCTTCCCCCCTTCAATGTTTATATTTATGATTCACAATGTAATGAAAACACACTGACATGTTGTACCTTTGTAGCCAGGGTTTGGGTGAGGAGTTGTCAAACCCCCCTTGAATACCGACTGAAGTGTGTCCATTTGCACCTTCGGTCATAGCAAGTTTAGCCACCTTACTTTCCAAGTGGTGTATACAGTAGAACTATTATCCGTGACTCCGATTATCCGTGACTCCTATTATACGTGACTCCTATTATACGTGACTCCTATTATCCATGACTCCGATTATCCGTGGAACCTATGGGAGGGCCTGCAATTATCCGGACATTTTTGCTGCCCCGCAAAGTGGGGGCTCCCGATCATATCCCGAAGAAGTGAGAATTTATTTTGTCAAATCTTGTCCTGTTATTCAAAATCATCCACGATGTATGCAAATAAATGGAATGAATCCTGAGATAACTTCACAGCCAATGGCATCGACAATGTTCGTCTCTCACGCCACTGCAGGACAAGAGAAATTCAACCGTCGTGAATTCTGCCATGCGACTCAAAAAGATGCGAACATAAGGCAAGCACAAGGTTATAATTGCCTTTAAACGCGTGTTAGTATTGTATGACAGCATCGCAAATAATAACTAACAAACATACTAATAAGCATTATTAGCACTAATTGCGTTAACAGCACGAACCTGCATGACTATTAAATTGTGAAGCTGCAACGCTGCTAAACAGTACGTGGCATTAAAAAAAAAAATCACGCGCTAGTGGCCAAGCAATCAATACCAAAACAACGAAAATAAAAACCCCATTTGCATTTTTACGAAGGGAAGCGCGAAAATATGCTTGTTATTTCTCTCCAAAGTGCTCCCGGCACATGCACATACATGTGTGCGCGTGCGTGCGTGCGTGCACACACGTGTGTGCGTGCGCGCGTGCGCACGTGCTCAGCCACACTCTTGCCGCGTGTGTCAAAGCGCTCCACGCAGCGCTCAGTCTACAAGGGCACACAACAGAATGGCTCCGGTCACGTTCGCGTTCCGCGTCGGACTGGAACGCGAACGCAGACAACGGTCTCCTTGTCAGGGCGAGCGTTCCTCCTGCTGCGTGGACGTGAACATTCCACGATGGACAACCCACAATATCGGACTCGTCACATGGTCGAGAAAAGAAGAGGAATCCGCATCCCGTCTTGGGGTATACCACAGTAGAGTCGATTGGCCGGGTTGTGCGTGGTACGCGTAACGCTTTAATGCTTCCATCTTTTTCAGGACATCTGGCCAGCGTGGAAGAGTAGGCCAAATACACTCTAGAATGACTCTCCAGAACTCCCTCGAGTCGAGGTCCTTCTGGTAGCAGCGGCGTGAGCAAGCAATTGCTTTATAGTCATCATAACGAACGACACAAGTTACACCCTTCATCAATCCACTGCTGGATGACCATACTTTACCACACTGGCCGGTGCAGGTTGGAGAAATGGCATCCCGTTGTGTCGTAACGCAATGGTCAGAAGTGGTATAAGGAGTCCATTAAGGCTATTCAACGTTCAATTTATTCCCTTGTTCACAAACCCCGGCAATCTGACGGGGCGATCCGGTTTTGCCACCGATGGCCTTTGACGACCTGTCATCCACATCACCAATAAGAGAAGCTGATTAGGCAAGGGAGGCTACTTACCGCGTTGCACGTGACAATCATTCGCCCGTAACTTGGCGAGCATGCACAGCGCACGTCGAATGTGCATCACACATGCAAGCTGCGTGCCATTGCAGCGTCCAAACGGCCACAAGCTATTTAAACTATTGATAAGTACTGACAACTGAACGTTTCCACTTTATTACGTAAATTACCCGATGGTATTTTCTTTAAACTCAACTGTCAAAAAGATGTGACACATAAATTCAAGTAATTTCTATGAATAACAGTCGTAACAATTCCAGGCGTTTGGTCAATCCAATGCAAAAATAAAAATGTTGTATTCTACCAGGCAAGACCCACTGAGCTGTATTGCTCTTTTTCAGAAGCGACCTGGCCACAATTTGTATCTTAACGAAGTGGCTCATGATGTGGAAATGTACAGCAGCCAAATAGTATAAACCCACGTTTCTAATAGAGGGGAAAACCGGAGGACCTGGAGAAAACTCCATGTGACCACGGGGAGAAAGAGACACGCAAACTCCTACACAAGTGTAGAGACATCTTGACTTAAAGCTTTCGTGACTGCAGGAATTCATATTATTTGGGTCTTTCGGTAATGTCACGTTGATAGAACAAATAAAAACAATAAAATAATGAAAATAAAGTTAATAGAATTTAGATATTTCATTCACTTTATTTTAATTATTATTATTTTATTATTATTATTTCTATCTACGTGACTTTACCGAAAGACCCAAAGAATAAGCGTAGAGACACACAACGTGGTCTCGACGCTGTTGCACCAGCCACAGGGCTGGACGGGTGCTGAGCACCGGGAGCCTCCACTGGAGGATGAGAGGACACATGACCGGGAGCGGGGAGCTCGGGGCTCGTGTCAGGGATCCACTGAAGGAGACTCCGCTCTTCGTCGTCGTGTAAGTTTAGTCGGGGAAACGTGGGTCCGTAGCAAGTGTGCTACCGACCCGGTGACAGCTAACTCGCACACACAGTGAACAGTCGAGGACAGTCTAGCCACACTTAACAATAGAGCCCAGTGATCAGTGAGTTGTTTATTAATACGCGTTGCCTCCACAAATATAGCGTGTGCGCCTCAGTGCTTACACACGCTACACAAGCGTCACAGGGTCGGGATCGAACCCACGACCTCCTGCATACCAGGCGAGGGAGTTACAACGTCGGTCGTGGGGGTCACCTGACCATACTTCAGCCTGCTGGTCACCGCGAGTTGGTCATATGGGAGATCGATCCGTGATCAGTTTCAGATATCAGTCGCCACTGACAGATCGCTGTGGCTAGGAATCAAATGGTGAGTCCATGGGGTTGATTCCGCAGTGCGCTAACTGCTGCGCCACCGCTCCCTCTGTCGATTACTATTACGTGTCATTCTTTGTGGGCGAATTGGGGTTTACCCCTTCTTTGTAGAACGTCGTCACTTCTTTGCAATGTGCACGTTTGCGCAAAAAGACTCCCTCCCCCTATAGCCTTAACAGACTGTTGGGGCAAGTGCTGTTAGCGAGCACCTATAAAGGACGGCACGCGAGGGGGTGGGTAGCCAGCACCGTACTCTGCTGCCTTTGTCTTCCCAGTGGCGATGTTTACACACCTAGATATGCGCCACGTACTGCTGGTCATGAACTTGCCTTGCCTGGGCCGCCGCAGCTCAACGCACTAACCGCTGCGCCACGGCTCCCCACGGCTATACCGCGCGCGCACGCACGCACAGAGGACGTTGCAGCATGCAACGTCAGCATTTGCACGTGCACACTTTTACAAAATGTTCTCAAGAAATATGGTTAGTTACGATTAGCGGTGGGGCGTTGTGACATTGCAATATGTTGAACTGCGTGACGCGTCTATGAGGGTGTGTACACCACTAGCGGCATCTGTCCCGTGCACGCATGCATGCCTGCATTTTGATGCATAGCGTATGTGTACAGTTTTTCAGCTCATAATATATAAATAACGTACATGGATGACAGAATGATCTTCTTTGCCACGCGTTTTTCTTTTCTCCACTGAATGACAGAAGTCAGGCCACTAGATCATCACCATTACCCCGACTCTGCTGAGGATGAGAGCAGTTGTTGAAAATGCGGAGAGGGAAATTTGTCAGCTTAAGTATTCTGAAGAATGCGGCCTACCTGTGACATCACTGTACAGATAATAAGGAGGATGAATGTCTCTCACTGTGCGTTTCCTTGTCTGTAATTGCCGTGAAGCACAGTATCATGTGTCCAAGGAATTTTACAACAGTCTAGTTTCTATATACACAGTGGGACCGGTGCCACAGCGCTCAACGCACGGCACGATTAACCCAGTGACATGAGTTGTATTCCCAGCCACGGCTACCATCAGTGGCGAGTGACAGCTCAACTGGTCCTGTCATCCACCTCCCCTTCACCAACCCACGCTGACCAACATGTTGGGCAGGCCTCATTCCAGCAGTGGATGGATAAAGGTTGTGTATTACTGCACTTACACCGCTGCTGGTGGAAGGGCCTCTACTCGAAGAAGCTCTGAAGAGCCCCCCTCTCGAGGGTATTGGCCTACTCTTCCTCGCTAGCCAGACATCTTTTTAAAAAATCATTTACGCTACTGCTGGGTGGATAGAGGAGCGAGCAGGAGGGATATTACAAACCTTGCACCGTTGTTTCAACTACAGCGCCGGGAGAACGAACAGTGGGACCCCCCCCCCCCCTCTGGATCGTAAGATTTATGACTATTTCATAATTATTTCTATTATCATGGACTCGCACACACGTGTAGTGTATATTTATGTTACAATGACAAATACGTGCAGCGCAAAGCAACAATCGAGGAAGTTTAGGGCCCATCGGAGCGAGAAAGGAAATTGAACCAATTAATGAGATGGATAGTCAAAGGCAGGTAAAACATAGGGAGAGTCGAGAGAGAGAGGAAGGAGCAAAGTGTTGTGTGGCTCTCCCTCTTCTCCCGTTAAATTGTGAACCAACGTTGTTTTAGGTGGCTATAGCCCCGCGCTGCACCCGTCCGCTGTACAGAGATGAAAGTGCGGGATCATGGGTAGAGGGCAGGGTAAGTCAGGTAGCAGGGTGGGTCCCTTGGGGAGCGTCTCGCAGCCTTCCCTGTGCACGTTCGTGGACCCCGTGCCGGGAATCGCCAATGTCAAGAGTTGGGTAGAAGAGTCCCGTTGATGGCGGCGTTGACGTAAGAACCAACGAGGGAAGACCGAACGCAAAGCACACAAACGTCGGGTCGTTTTCTTTCTGTTACGCTCCCGTGAAACGCACACATGGCCAGAGAAAGGGGGGACATCTTTATCGGTATTTGTATTCCGGGCAGGCCTCTCCACACGGTGCGCGCGTGCACTCTCCATCACGGGGCCTGTGTTATTCAGACACCGCCCCCCCCACTCTCCATCACGGGGCCTGTGTTATTCAGACACTGCCCCCCCCCCACTCTCCAGATTCCGAGCCCTGACCCCAGCACCATCTTTCACATTCCGCCATTCTTCATCACTGAATAATCTTCCTTCTCTGTACCTTCTCAACAACATTTTTTTGTATTTCACGACTCATTAACGCAAACTTCTGTGCGCCTACCCGTGTTGCAGCTAATTGGAAATGTGTATTTAAATTAAACAATGTGCTTGCGGGATTTTTTTTAACCCTCACCGCAACACAATTATATTTTTTCGTGGCGCCTTGTTTATCATCGTAATTAAGTGACGTTGTTCTTATTTACGGTAAGCGTAATGCATAAGTTATGCAACATATTGGTTATGCACAGAACACCGCGTTCTAATAAGTAACAACCCACGGCTCTCTTGTCAGCCTGCTGCTGGATGAAGGCCTCCCCACACCAACGTCGGCAATTATCGGAGATTTCAACGATACTTCGCCACACTCATCAGTGCAAGCAGTGTGAGTCAGCGACCGGGTGCAGATATCATTCACCACTTACGTTAGCCGTGGCCGGTCATCAAACCCCGCTAGCCGGATTCATCGTTCAGTGTGCAAACCACGACGCCACCACTCCACCCCATCAACAGTTCTAAAAGGTGCCATTTCAAACGTTGTGGGTTTTTATTTTAATTGCAGTATGTCTTTGTGTTTGGAAACCAAAAATAAATCTTTAAATTAAGACTCAACTTGCATCGCCGGAGCAGCACAGGCGAGCCGTGTCTCTATCTACCTTGCACAATTGAGAAAGCGTGGCCCCGTCGCCGTGGGAAGTGAGGCCCTATTGAGGAAACACCGCACATTGTTCTCTTGTGTCCTTCTTGGGGTTATTTCTGCAAGGCAATAGGAGGCCGTGCTATCTGTGAGCGTTTGTGTGATGCATTTCTGCATTGCTATAATCCTTTGTCAAAGGAATCCTAAACATATATATATTTGTTTATGAACATCGGAACGTGTCCAAGGTTTGTAATGTCACCAAAAAAGGATTTACACTATGATTTTTTTTATTTTAATCTCTGGAATGTATTTGCCCATTATACAGTGGAATTTTAAAAGGTCACCACTTTCAAAAAGCTTAGGTTTCCATAAACTAAGTAAAGCACAGGGTCACAGTTTGCGGGGAATATATTTAAAGATATACTTTGGCATGTAAATGGTTTCCTCGTAAAAAAAAAGTCATGTATAAAACTAGCTGTTAATTATGGTCAGTGCTGACATTTGGTGTTATGTTCAAAGGGTGACGCTGAATATTAATTGGTATATTAGGAGCTATACTAAAAAAACCATCTCCGACCAATGTAAAAAAAAAAATCTCATTTCGGCCACCACAGTATTTATTACTGCTGAAGTAATAATTTTGCTCCCAAAATATCCTGGATGAGAGTGCTGAGAATGACGTGAAATAACTGTTTATATTGTATTGCACATTTTCTAAAACGAAATAAATATATGGACAAAAACATAGATTTTTTTACATTACTGATTTTTCTTCTTTGCAAGAGTTGTAAAATCTGGCTGCATTTAAATGCTATTTTTCATCATTTTATCCATCATGTACTGGATGAAGGCCACCCCATGCGTTTCAGTCCTGGTTTTTTTTTATCGTATTTCACCTCGCTGGTCAGTGCCGGTTTACACTTATTTTTGTTAAACGTATTTATTCACTATTCATCGTAGGACTGTTTTCATGAGGGTCCTACATTTTTTCATTTTAAGATGTTTTTCGACAATTAATGAGTGTTTTACACGTGTGGGAGGAAACCAGCGCACCCGGAGAAAACCCTCGCATGCGAGGGGCAACGCTCGATCCCCGCACAGTTTGAAACAAATGCCGATAAGTCGACTTGCCGTATTGCCTTCTACTGATGAGCCAAGCGTGTGCCTCCTCGACTCCCACGGGAACCGAGTTTCACAACATCTGTGTGTGATTCACCAACCCTCGCTGCTGCTGCCTGCATAGTGATGGATTACAGGCCACATGCATAGCCAACTCTGCCCAGCTTGGCGAAGTAAATTTGGAATGGGGGTGCTGAGGACAGAGTCACAGATCACTTGCCACTGATGTTAGCCACGGCCGAGAATGAAACTCATGTCTCCAGGTTCACAGTACAGTGTGAGAACCACTGTGCCACCACTCCCTGCCTCCGACGCAATATAAATCCAAAACTGTGTTCTAAATAAAATGAACAAGTTAGTGGTTTGCAAGACAGTGATGCCCCAGCAGATTTAATATACGGCAGTCATGGCGAGTGCGTAATAAAGCCCTTGATAAGATGCAAGTGCTTTCATCTATGAGGGTACTTAGGCTGATAAGTGTAATAAACAAGCAGAGCAACATCAGCAAAATACAAAAAACAAGATTTACAACAAAATAATTTAATTTTACAGTCATTTTTCTAACCTCCATAACAAATAAACGACATCACAAAGCAGCACAATAGTTTTCCATTAACATATTTCTTTAAACAATCTCGTTAATATTCATTTTCATTTATCGCTGCCATAAAAAAAAAACGAGCCCAGCATTTTTAGAATTTAAAAATGGGAATTTAAGATACGATTAATGTTAGCGTGCGGCTCGGTATATATTTATTTATCTATCCCGCATGTGCGTGCCAACAGGCCTGTAGAGACGTGTGCAGTCTGGCTGAAGGAACACTCTGCGAGTCGGCAGCTCATGGATTAAAGATGGAGGAGAGGAAGAAGGGGAGTGAGGCGAGATGAATAGAAGGAGCCAGTCAAGCGGAGAACATCCGCGGGCTCTAACGTAGAGCCCTCCTGACAGCTCAGTCAAAACACATTTGTTGAGAGGAAATGAATCAACCAAAACAAACAATCTTTATAAAATCAACCATATCCGTAATTTTCGACACACCGCCGCCCACGGTGAACAATAAAAATAAGTTGACGGTGGCGATGATGACAAAGCCTGACGATCTAGCGGCAAGTCGCTTATTTGTAGGAAGCAGGGGGGGGGGGGCGGTGAAACTGCGCGTCTATGTTGGAGGGAACAATTACGCACAGCGGAGTGGTTCACTCCTGCCGGAGGTGCGTCCATTACCCCATTAGTCTTTTAGTAACGTGGGACAGTCGGGGGAGGGGGGCTCCAATGGCATCGAGAAAAAGTTGCCACGCGGGGTGAGCGAGGCGGACAACGCCAACCACCACCGACGTCACGGGCGACACGAGGACCCCAGCGGTGGTGCAGAGCGGTGGACGTGCATTCGGACAAGTTCGGCTGCACGGCCACGAAAGGGGAATGTCGACCAATCGCACGACAGATCCCGCCATGGGTGCACAACAACAACATATTTTTTTTTTCATCACGTAAATGTTTCGTGCTCATTTGTGCAAACTCGCTAAATAATGTCCACACGTACGTGGGTACGTACGGTGAACTTCTATCGCACCGTACGTAGCTATCCGCGCTAGTCACGTGAAAGGTATGTTACATGAACGGGTACAAAAAGAATAAGACACGGACCTAATAGATGTCAGCAAAATTGCTCGGTCACAGATTCAAAATAAATGTCACTGCCATCCAGCTTGACAGTGTTGGTTGTTTCAGGCCTTATTGGTACTTACATTGACATATCTGTAAATCACCGACATATGAATGTCACTTCTTAAAGTGTAATTAATGTATAATGCATTGTTTAAGGATTTATTATGCATTGTAAAACACGGCATTGCTTGTTTCGAATATTAAGAGCAAGCGAAGAATTGCAAAGTCTCGATTTAAAGCTTTCGTGACTGCAGGGATTCATCTTCTTGGTTCTTTCGGTAAAGTCACGTAGAAGGGAAGTAATACAATAATAAAAATAAAACAGACACTGTCTCCCCGACAGACCTGGTCTTCACCTGAGGACGGCTGCTTGCGTTGTGGCCGAAACGTCGTGCGAATAATTTTATTGTTTTATTTTTATTATTTTATTACTTCCCTTCTAAGTGACTATACCGAAAGAACCAAGAAGAAGAATTGCAAAGTCACCGGTGCATTTCATTTCCAGTAAAACATTCCGATAGATGTGCTTTTCTTTTCCTCCCTCATTGAGCCGTTGTGTTTTTAAGCAAAACAAGTAAAGGAAGAAATAGCAGCAGCAAATGCATCGGGTTATAACAACAACAACAACAACAACAACAAAAACCTGCATGCGTAAAGAACGTGCAAGGGTAAATCAAGGTTAACCCGCATTCTTTACACTCAACAGCGGAAAACGGGGATTCTTTTTTCCTTTTCTTGAAAGATGTTTCACACGTTGCAGGAATGATCTGACAACAACGGTGTGCATTCATTGGATTTCCAAGCGGAGCGTCCTGCTTGCGTTCAATTTCGCGTCGCAACAGCGTCCGCTTCCTTTGGACAACTGCGTGCCAATTAATGTTTCATTGAGGCGTGGGCGATGAGGGGAGGGAGGGGAAAAAACACACGGTGCCAGCAGAAATTCATAAAACGTTCCATGCACAGGTTGTTTTAAACTGCTAGGTGGGCACATTTTTGATGCGAGGGGAATAACGACATCAAAGAAAGCCTCCAGTCGGCTAAATATTACGTGCGTGGTCAGTCACCAACCAACTCTGTGCATCTTCCAGTACTTGCATAATGGAGGTCCCCACAAGGAAGCAAGCTAAAAATGCCTTTTGGGTACCCTCCCCGGTGGCAAGTGCTCACAATAATATTCTTGTAGAATTTTATCTCAGGTTCACGGATATGTATGATAGCAAGGTCACCGTGGTAGCCTTTTTTTCAAGAGAAAGAGGTAATTTACAGAGCTACGGCAGTACGTTTGACAGAGAATGTCGTGGCGGATGAAAAACACGATTCAGAAGGCACGTGACAAATAAATATTAAGCGTCTCGATAAGAGAGACCGTGTTAAAAATATGCTAGGCTTTCTCCTGCTGATTCCTCATACTGCTCATGGTGGACAATGCCCATGGTGGATAATGACCACGGTCGAAACTGCTCATGATGAAAACGGCCCATGGTGGACACTGCCCAGGGTGGACACTGCCCAGGGTGGACACTGCCCAGGGTGGACACTGCCAGCATTCCACCGCCCCTTGTTACCCAGCCAACCCCCTCGGCTCATGGGCTATTAAACATGCAGAGCCGCCCTTTTGAACAAACATATCAATGCGTGCAATATTGCAACTGGGGGGGGGGTGAGAGGGGGTGTCAAAAAAATAATTTACACACCCATCTCCACTTCAACTAAGTCGCATCGGATGGGTGCCTGAGCACTCGCATTCGATCAGAAAGCAGCACAAGTGGCAATTGCTTCTGACCTTTTGAAACGGTGCGATGGCAGTGGGGGGGGGGGGGAGAATGATTCCAGACAAGCGCCGTCGCCGGCAACGAGGAGCGCCCTTCACCGTCCCCGCCTTGTGTGTGAATCCCGCGCGGATGCAACGCGACTGTAATTGTGGTTATCGACTGTCGAATGGTTGGGCTCCCTCAAGTACCAGCTTTGATGGCACGAAGTTCAAGCGGGATGATGCCGACGATGCCGCTGCCACGGCTATTGTGACGGCTGGCGTGCTGAACTTGCCGTTGTGTGGTCGCCGGTCCGATTCCATCTCCCGGCGCTGGAAGTTGAAGCGAAGGTTCCAAGTTTCTTAAATCCCCCGCCCCCGACCCCATCGACTCTGTCCACCCGGCAATATAAATGGGTTTCATTGCAGCGAGTCGATCGGCAAGTAGGCAGTGTGTGGCGAGTGCAAAGTGTGACATTAATTATGTATTGCGCTTGTCGACTGAGGAAAGCCTCACCAAGTCTCAAGATCACTTTTCACGAGGGCCCCGCAAAGTGACGATTGCTGTGCGTCTCTCAATTAGGTAACATCTGGGCGGGGTAGAAGAATGCCCTCCAGAGGATTATTTGTAAGACTCGTGTAGCTTCGACAGCTCCCTTTAGTGGAGGCCCCTCACCACAAGCGGGGGCAAGAGCCAGCAACTGCAACGGCTGCACCTTAACCAGAAGTTCAAGCACGAAGACGCCACAGAGTCAGATGCGACGCGATGGCTGCGCGCCTCACCTGAAACACATTTGCCTGGCTGCCATATGGACAATGCCACACAAATGAGAGATGCATCTCTTTGCGGGGCACCTAAACACAGCTGCTCTGCTATCTCTCACACGATGCGGTGGGATTTATCGCGCGTCTAAGTGCAATGGCATCTCAAGACGCCGCGCACAAAGTGAGACGTGGGCCTCACGAGGGACTAGGGGGTGGTATTTATATTTTTTAATTAAAGTGCGATTGGGATCGCAACACGCGTACGGCTACATCGGGCCACGAAGTAGAAGTTTGTTTAAATCGCGTCTTTTAAAATAGAAGGCGGAAAAGTTAGCAGGCTCCGACATGGTTTTGGCGTTGTTTACATTTAAATGATTACCTCGTGAGCTAAAGACAAAACTGCAGGGCTGCCTTGTGTCAGCTTCACGAATGGTTTATACATTGTGCAAAACTCCCCCGACATTCTCCAAGGAAGCAGTGGACACTGTCAGTCAACCCAAACGCAGTCGGGACTGTGAGTGCAACACAACGATGCAGATGATTATTTGTGTTTTTTTTAAATGGCGCCCTTTATGCCGGGAGAGCCTCAGAGCCCTTGACAAGCAATAATCCAACTACCATCACATCTCATCTCAACACATGTGCAAGGCATGTGGCCCTGTGGGCACGAGGTGACTCAGCACCTGGCCTGCAATTTGGGCACCAGTCTTCCAGTAATCACACATGTTGTACAATCCCAATTGAGTAATTTTGCAGCACACGCAGACCTGCTAGCTCCGAATGACGTCGCTTGCTGTAGAAGTTCACGGCTCGATTCCAGCGACCGCCCTGGTTAACACCGCTGTGTATAAGAACGGTGAAAATACTACATGCAATCTGCTTCCGCCACCTCCAACCGGCGCAGTCGAAGTAGTTCAACGTACATCTGTTCGCAGTGGATGCTCACGATCCCCCAGACGTCATTGGCAAGAGTATGCCACTATGCGCCGGCGTCAGGCTCCAAATGTACCCACTGAGGTTGTGCGTATCAACCATGGCCCCCCTACTGGCAGACAGTGCCCCAGGTGCATTTATTGCAAACGAGACTCGTCATCCTGAGTTCTCACGGGGTTAAAAAACAAACATTGACCTGAAAGATGGACAATCCAAACAAGGATTTGGCCTCCAGCCTTCCCTGAAGTAGCGACCAAACTTTGCATGACCTGACAGTGCAGAAGATGTGTCCCGCGGATGACATTATCAGTGTGACACGTCCTCCGGCACTATCAGAGAGGGGCCCAATCAGCCACATTACGCACAAGTAGAAGGGTCAACACAAAATCACTACATCTGACACCTGATAACTCAAACACGGCCACGGAATAAATACACAAGCAATGTTCACCATTTCTCCACCGTATGAGGTTTAAAAACATGCCAAACGTCAAATAAATCCTTCCACTTCATTGTACAACTCATTGCCGCTGAGATCACAATGTCCTCTAGCTTGTTCCTGTTGCTCGGGTGGACTGATGAATATTTGAATCCTCTACTTTGGTCTGAACTAAAACGCCGCATGCTTGCATGTAAACATTATTAGAACATTTCCCTGTCTAAATGTGTCATCCTGAGGAATGGCACGAAAGACAATGTTGTTGATAAACGGTGTGCGTGAAACGTCGCGCTATTTGATACGTTGAAGGTCCACGTGTCTCTTTGTGACAAGCAAGGGCAGAATATTATTTGCGTTTACCATTATTGGTCATGCAATGCTGCGGAAAGTAATGTTGATGGATGCAATGGTGTAGATGCATCACACAGTCAATAAAATTGTGCGTGGAAGAACCAATTTATATGTTTGTATCGACACCTTGCAAATAATGGGTTCCTGTGACTCCTGTCACCACTAGAGGCCACTAGCATCACAATATGACCAAACAAAAGAATGGATTCTCAAATCAAATCTCTGACCCCCGAATTGTGACAATCAAATGACAGCTGGGATTCATCGCTAGAGGTTGAGTCACGAATCACTCTAGGTCGGGCATCATGGTGGCTAGATGTTAATTACCTCGCCCGGTATACAGGAGGTCGTGGGTTCAATCTCAACTGCGACGCCTGTACATTTGGAGTCTGCGTGTGCTCTCTCTCCCCGTGGACGAGTGTATTTTTGTCTGGATCCTCCGGTTTTCCCCTCCACATTTAGAAGCATGCGTTGAGACTATTTGGCTGCTCTACATTTCCAAGTGATGATAAGCCACTTCGTTGAGCTATCATTTGTGGCCAGGTCACTTCTGACAAAGAGCTGCATAGCTCAGTGGGCCTTAACTGCTAAAAATAAAATAAAATGTTAATCGTTTTGAACACAACAATCCACTGATAAATATGTCTTCAATTGCTCCGTATAAGTATATTGTATTCAAGTATTACATTAAGTTTCTCGCTACAATGCAGCGCACATACACGGTGGTCTTACAATAGAGCGGACTGTCGTCCACCATGGTAATGTCGAATTTCCACCAATGGTCTCAAGGAACGCCGGTGGAACCAGGATTCGCGCAATCGCTCAATTTGAGCGAGGCAGACGACCGGACTTTGTGACGAACGCGCGGAGCGGCAGATCCGCGGATACGCGCACGCGCAGACAAATCCCGCACCGCACACAATGCGCGCGTATCAGTTTTATCCGTGCTGCTCATTCTTCAGGAAATCTGAACATGACCCAGCAAGCGCACTGACGCATTGTCCCACTCGTCACGTAACCTGCACATTTGTCTTGCCAGCTGCTCCCTGCGGAGCGGAGAGCAATCTGCGAGCAAGGGGGAGCTGGGAACTGTACCTGGGCTGATCCTGGGAGGGCGCCTTCTTCTTTATCTGCGCACCAATCACTGCCCAAATTACTGTTTGCATTGTGTTGCCTTTTTACCACCGCAGAATGCTAATTCCCACTCCTCCTCAATGGGGCAACTGTGCACTCTTAATAGACTTTTTTTTCTGCTGCCGGGATGCAGCCTCCCTAATAAAGAGCGGCTTTTTTTTTAGTGCGTGCGCGTCTGTATGTATGTCCTTAACGGCCGCTCTGCAAGTAGAGTTCTCTGTACTCTGGTCAGTGCATAGCCTGCCCTAATAGGGACATCAAACATCATTTGGATGGCAATTAAGGGCTACTGGAGCTTGCCATCACAGACTCCTGCAGCTGCCCGGCCTGTCCCAGCCATCCGTTCTGCTCCAACTGGCCTCCCCACGTCTCGGCCCTGCATTCACATTCCTGGTCTGTCCGCCGTATGCACAAACCCTTCATCGCCGCAATGTGCGGGAACCCTCGACTGAATCTATAAAGGCGATGAAGTATATCTGAGTGGGGTAATCTGGCGCGTTTACAGGCGTCGTCCCCCGCCACCCCCCCCCCCCCGAATCTCCATCTCAGTTGTTTTTCTTTGGATTAAAATGTAAATGAGGGACAGGGGAAAGCGACGGGGTTATTGTTCCCAGAAGCGCCGTTGCAGAGCTGGAAAGGTGAAGGGCCACCAACCCTGAACCTCCGACCTGCCGCCCGGCCCATGAAATGCCCAGGCGGAGATTAAACGCACCAATGAGGCTTTGACGGGAAAGCAGGAAGGCATTAGCATAACAGGGCCACAAACCCGCCCGTCGCTTTGTCCCCCCGCGAATTACCATTTTTATGTCTGAATAGATTTCTCGCGTGTCATATGCTGCTCTAATAAAATAGCTCGCCGCGCTGGGATGTTTTCAGCCTGACATAGCACACATGCTGCACACATTATCATGCGGAGGTGCACGCAGCAAATAAAAACACACAATGCCACTGTAGAATACCTGATCCCAAACATGTCCCATTATGCCTCCGTTTGCAAAATGTACCGTGCGTCTCGTCGCTGTGCCAACGCGACTTCAGAAGAACAAAAAAAAAGCGAGCACTTGAGAAAGGCCTTTACAGTTAAAATAAAAAAAAAACCTGTGCACAGATCCCGAAACAAAAAGAAAAGTCTGGTGTCGAGCGAGGCAAATCAATCCTTTCATTGCTTAAAACGCTATACTGCAGTTTCTGGACCTATTTGCGGCAACTTTCTTTAGGTTGGCTGAAAAGAAAATCTGGAAATTCTTAAAGAAAGTCTTAAAGATTGTGCGATGGGCTGTATAACAATGTCCTTTACTTAAACCAGCTGACATACGAGATTAAAACAAAAAAAACATTTATCAATAGAATTATGAGATGAAAAGATACCGTGTACAACATTTGTACAAAGCATATAGAATATGTACATAGCGTATAACAAGACTAATATACGGACATTTGTCAATTCGCCACTGGATGAAGGCCTCTCTATGCCGTCTAAGGCATGGGGGTTGTCTGTCCAAACTTCACCACTGCTGGCAATCACACTGGTGAGTTCGGGTAGAAGAAGCGTGACCCAGGACCGCCTTTAGACATCACCACTGATATCAGCCATTGGCAGGGAAGCCAACTGTGGACACCTGGATTTGAAGTGAAGAGGACTCACCACTGCACCACTCCTCCACCAAATGTGTATATAGAGCGGACGATTTAACATCTGGAATTCATGCTGAATTTCTTAATATTTCTGGTCACAGACTTCTGAACGCAAGCAACTTTTCAAATGAAAGCACAATCATCTTTTCACTAAAATAAATAGCACGGTTAAGACACTGTGCAGGTCTTAGCAGCTTCCGCCATGTGTAATTTAAGATTGTGAGGTATTATGGCCAAATTCTGCATTAAAAGTAAAACTGCTCTCAGCATTAACCATTCACTCTGTTATCCATGTTCCTGAATAGATCTATCAAACAAATGCTACCATCCGTGCATCAATCTTTTAGATTATCCACACTTATCTGTGGAGGAGTTACCCAGAAGTGATCTTCTACAAGTGCTAAATTCATGCGATTATGCACTGTGTAAAAAAAAAATTCGTTCCTGGGTAGTAAGTGTTATTTCTTAATTGCTTATGCCTCAAAAGTACAGACAATGGCTATTATTCCCCACAAAATTTTATTTTGTGACCAGGGCAGTGATATTTTGAAATTTACCTATTTTCAATGATAAATCGTGTGCATTTGTGTCTTTCGTTCACGTAAAGTCCTGGTCACAAAAGTAAAGTGTATTTGGAATAATAGCCATTTTCTATACTTTTTAGGCATAAGCAATAAAAAAAATAACACTTACTACCCAGGGACAAAAATCGTGCTACATAGTGAATTATCCTTGCGACTGTCCACGGGTAACAGTGTATTTGAAGTAGGGGCACAATTCATCCTGTTATCCACATTTGTGTGCGAATATCTGCACTTATAACAAGAATAGATTACATGAATGGATGCGGATAACAGATTGGCCAAGAGTATCCCGAATGCGACTATGGATTAGAGACTACGTTATATGGCAATTATATGATAATTGATACGCAATTTAATTTCCCTTTTTATCCACTGCTGGATGAAGGCCTCCCCATGCTGTGTGGGTCATGGGCTGGGATCAGAAACCAAAATAACAAGAAAAGCCATTTGTTTCGAATTCGGGGGGGGGGGGGGGGAACCCTCAAACCCTCAATTTTTTAAGAGCCGCAACGCACTGCATGGTGAATAGGAGACGGTGGCGGTCGTGAATAGATAACGAAATAACGGTCACCAAGAAGCGGTCCTTAAAGAGCCGCGCGTGGCTCCACAGCAGCCGCCGCAGGTTGCCGACCCCTGATGGTGGCGCTTGTTTGACCATACTTCACCAGGCTGGTCAGTGCAGAGTAGTGGGGCGAGTAGCTTGGGGAGCAAGAACCAGTTCAGACATCACTCGCCAGTTTTCAATGCAAGAAATGCCTCGTACATAAGAGTACTAAAACTAAAAAAAGTTGTATTTTACCAGGTAAGGCCCATTGAGCTATTTTGCTTTTTTTCAGCACCGACCTGAGCTAAATGGGTAGGGAAAAACAGGAGGACCCAGAGACAAATCCACGCGATCACAGGGAGAACATGCAAACTCCAAATATACAGCAGGTGTCGGGGTCGAACTCACTCACCCCTACATACGAGACCAGGCTCGCCACCACGGCGCCCAAATCAACATGCAAATTAAACTTTAAATTTGTTTTCTCTTCACTCTGATGGCTATGTGAAGTTCACATTCCATTATTTTAAATGTGAGAAAACTATGCCAGATAGAAAATTGATAAACATGCAAGGAAGGACCTTGCTGAGCAGGTGAGACATATCTTGGTAAATAGAGGACAATCATAACAGGCTTACCACGTTAATTGACTGCCATCGAATACCGCTAAGGCTCCTGGCACAGTCCCATTGCTCTTATTTGATTATCATTGACTAAGTCATGACGACATCGTCGCTATTGGCAGTGGGAACTGACCACTGCAACGTCGGCGACTTACTCGAAGAATGCAAGTTGTCAAAGTGAGTTAAGAAAAAAAAGTAGTAGCCAAAGAAATGGTTAAGACTTTGATTATAGACCACCACGCACAGATGCATCCTCTCCGCACGTACGTGCCTCACTTCGGTAGACATTAAGAACTCCTTTACCAAAGCAATGGCCATAGACTCTGATGCTTTTATAACTGCATTTTCTCTCGATATTTGCGAACCCCAACTGCGTTTGCCGTCGTAGACCTGAGAGAGACGGCCGCTACGCCGTGCAGTCTGCAGCCAAGAGACTCGCCGCTGCACCACCACGTCGCTCCGCCGCGTTTTGTTTTGAGCCCGTGGGGTGTCTGAAAATGTCAATTAAGATGTACAGCAAGGCTCATATTTCTACTTTAGGCGCATTTAGGATCTAAGTTTAGCAAAAAACATAAATTCAACCGCTCTAATGATGTGGGTTTCGTGCGGGCTCTGACACTGGCGCAGGATAACAAAGCAAATTGCTCGCTCTGAAGCTCATTGCTTTGCATTCCAGCGGAGCAGCAGGCTCCAGAGGGACGTGGCGTAAACAGCGGCTCCCGCGTCGAGCCGGCAACTCGCGGACATTTTGCAGAACAATTTTAATAAGTGCCCAAAAAGGCCAAAGGGTCCTGTTGGAGGGGGGGGGGGAAGATGTTCGTTCACCTTCCCCCCCCCTTACTTTGCGGCGAGATTTGCGACAAATATTAGCGTGTCGTAGACGAATATTAGCGTGTCGTAGCAGCCCATGGGCCGCTGGTCGCGTCACCCACCGCGCCCGTAGTAGGCGGGGGCACAACAAGGCTGCCGTCAGGATTCAGATGGGATTAATTGGGATCAGACCTTCTGTCGTCGTCCCACGGCCAAGATGTGCCAGCAACAGAATGTGTCGAAGCAGCTTTAACGGGACACTTCACGCGCGCTCTTTAATGGAGTTTAACAGAATCGCTGCCAGCCATGATGAATGCCCAGGAGAAACTGCACACTGCAAAAAATTCTGTATATTATATATATTTTTTATGAAAAGCAGCACGACATTCAATGGTGTCGGCCGGCCTGTATTCTGGCAATCGTCATGGTGCGGCGAGGCCCTCCGCGATTGTCAGAGCTGTTGTTTTTTTAACGTTAACACTGATTCCTGAATTGGATCCGATGATACATGTGACGTTCGAAAAGCAAAGATTGCATCGCAATGATGATGATGGTGACAAAGAAGGAAGCTACGGAAGAATGGCTAAAACGATGGCATACAGACCATCCCCCCCCCCAATACAGTCCAAATTTAATTTGAGAACTTGAATACTTTCCTGTCTGCTCGAGTGAACATGTGTACGGTTAAACTAAGAGAATATTCCTGGAAAAAAAATGTACGTCAATCTTAACTTACATACTTGAGAACCCGGCTAAATCGCACGGCAGCTGCCTGGATTCGAACCCAGGCCCTCAGCGGTGCCAGCAGCTTGGCTCTGCCCTCTCTGAGCTACTAGCAGCCACCTCAAGAATACTAATGTGCACCCTAAAGGTTATCATGTTCACATGAACATTGGATTCAGAGGCTGGATGAAGTAAGCCGGAGTAATTAAATCATTATCTGTCCAAGGACGAGCAGAATCTTCGTGTAGAGCAGGAAGGCTTTTGACAATTTGCTTGTGTTGCTACAGTATTGTACGGGTACAGGCGCAGCCCTGCAAACTGCTCACTTCACACCACTGCTAGCAGAAGGGCCCCTCTAGTGGGGGGTACTTGGTCTACTTTTCCAATGCTGGCCAGATTCTTGGAAGAGGTGGCAGCACTCGCATTCTTCCGCCCACTGGACGCAACCTGCTAATGTGGTGTAGCCCGAACTGCGGTGTGCGCGTTTGTCACGCTGGGTGGATGGAGGATCTCGGCTATTTAAGAAGCTTTGCAACACTCGTTCCGCTGCCCGCGCTGGAAGGACGAATGGAACCGGTGATCTCTATGTCCACATCCCCCTTGCTTAGCTAAGATAAGAGGCGACTCAAACGTAAGGCATCAGTTGTCTCGTACAAACACACACACCTACACTGCCCCACACTGCCTGAGATTCACTGCAATCTTCATTAAGGACAGAAGGACTTTAAATTCTATGATGTCACCAGAGAACCACAGTGGCCGAGTGATTTCACAGCGGTGAAACTTCCACGCTTTGGACTGCAACGTCACTGCAGTGCTGTCATTAGACCACACTCATGAAAGTAACTTTGAAGAACATTTTTTCGACACTAACAAAGCTTCAAACTCATGTAAGACAGCCCGGGACACACAGCCTAAGGACTGTGTGAAATAAGACTTAATGCGTGCGTGCATGCATGTGTGTGCACGTGTGTGTTTAGGTGTCCAGGGATAATCAAACCCACTGTCCTCCTGGAATGGGTATGATGAGAATTACCGGATATGTACTTGCAGGTAGAATGTCTACAGTGGTTGACCAAAGGAAAAAACAATTGCAGCCATTGAGAGAAATGGCATCTCTTCCACTTCTACTCACGAAGCGCACTGCCGCATGCTCAATAGAGCACTGGGACATTTCCAATGAAAGCATCGTGATGGGAGGGAGACCAAGACCGAGTCCACGTATCGCTCGCCACTGATCTTAGCCATCCCTGGGAATCGAACTTAGGTGGCCTGGATCACAGCGGAGTGTTGGTAATCGCTGTGCCACCGGCGCTTCCCGCCAACCTCAAATGACTGGCGAGATGTGGGGAGGCATTCATCCAGAAGTATACGGACAAAGGATCCTTAATAAGGGTTTTTTTTGGGTGAGATTACGTAAATATAAATTAAACCCGCCACCACCCAACAAATAGCCAGCTAATCGCCTGACGAAGTTGGTTGTAATGACCAGTGAAACGTCGTACTCGAATTGTAAATGCTGTGGGTTTACTCTCTCACACATTGGGTGTGCTGAAGTAGTAACTAATTGGCACTTTTTATTTTTCGTGGCAAACCTTACTAATTGGTGGCAGGTTTAACAACACATTCATATTTACGTGATGTAACCCAAAGCAAACCTTTATCATGGGTAATATTGGTCGTGAAACTTATGGACAAGGAGCTGTACATGTTGTTGTTATTATTACTCGCAATAGAGAACCCGTGGCTCTGCAATGGGAAACAAGAGGCAGCTGTCATTTTCACCCTTCTCATAATCCTCCTGCACGCGGAGCACTGCAAGTATTCTGCGTTTGTATGTAATAATAAAATGCCAAGATAAATGCGTTGTGAGCGGTTTATTTTAATATTCTCTGTGAATTCAAAAATGTTCTAGCGAAATAATTGCATTAATAGGAGCACAATTTTTCAAGTAAGAGCAATTTTAAATGAACTGTGGTCAGTCTAGCCTATTCATTCATCCTACCTCTTCAGTGTCGCTATTGTTATTATATCGTTTAAAATTCTTCCACCATTTCCATTCAATTAATTTCTTATTTTCTTGGTTCTTTCGGTAAAGTCACGTAGAAGGGAAGTAATAAAATAATAAAAACAAAACATAATAAAATAATTCTCACGACGTTTCGGCCACAACGCAAGCAGCCGTCCTCTTCACCTGAGGACGGCTGCTTGCGTTGTGGTCGAAACGTCGTGAGAATTATTTTATTATGTTTTGTTTTTATTATTTTATTACTTCCCTTCTACGTGACTTTACCGAAAGAACCAAGAAGATGAATCCCTGCAGTCACGAAAGCTTTAAATCGAAATTTAATTTCTTATTTGTCGCATTAAATTCCGTTAGCCAGCTACCCAGCTAGTTTCCGTGACAAGGGCCCGCAGCCAATCACAGCAGACTTGGGGTGGAGAGGAGCCCAGCCAGCAGCCAGCCAGCAAACTAGAGGCAGATATTCTTTTCAATCGTAACATATTATGGGGCACTGACATTGCCTAAATGGGAAGTATCAATGGCTCGATATGTTACTGCTCTCAGAAAATATATATTTGTCTGAAACTATATTAATGTTTTCGTGCATTAATGTGAATTCATATCCAAACTGCGTGGCAGGCTGGAACAGTGGTAAAACTCGTGCATTACAGTCAGATCAACCTGAGTTCAATCCCCGAATCTGTGTGGAGTTTGTATGTTCCCCTCTCCACCACATCCTACCCCTCAATTCTCCATGGATTTTCTCAAGATTCTCAGGTTAATTCCCATAGCTAAAACACACACACACACACGCAATGTAACTGACATTGGCCAAATATCCCAATGCTGAAAATGTACCTGAAAATCCCTCAATAGGGATTACACAGCAGCAGCAGTGTCGCCCCCTACCACGAAAAAACTTGGCAGGACGCTCCTAAGTCTTGAGACTCAGTGAGGCTTTCCTGGGTAAACAAGCGTAAATAAAAATGTATTCCAATTTAAATCTGTTTGCTTGAACAGCAAGATCTTACCACGTACACAAAGCGTGCAGGTCACCGATGCTTCTCTACGATGGAGGTGAATCAACAATGTCATGGCAAGTTCATTTTGGCAAAACAAGTGGGGGAAATTAAGACCATAAAATTAAACAGGGGTTCAAGAGCTATGTCTGAAATGGCCAGCGAGCGACGGGAGTCGGTCACGATGTGTCTCCCGGAAGTCGACACCGATGAAGCGGCAGAGCACAGGGCACCTGTGCCCACCCCTTGTGTCCGTGGACAACGAGACGCCAGTTCGCGCGCTTTAGCACGAACGGACGGGGCAATGTTGGCTCCGCTGTGGCTTGGGGAAGCCTTCATCCAACAAAAATGGTCGCTTTGCCGTTTGATTGTGGCATTGAAAACTGCATCGAACAACTTCATGGTCGGTTTCCTTTACGAGTAACCACAGGCTTTTGTAGAGCAGTATAATAATAATAGTTATCTATCACATGTCCCAGCGGTAGCTCTTTCCCCGCTTGTTGTAGAGGCTTGTGGTACAGATCTAGCCGCCGACCCCTGGTTATTACTGTGGTGTGTGTTCACCGAAAATGTATCAATTTCACCGTCCGCTTCGGAGTGGATATTAAACATCTCGTGACATCATTCGCAAGAGGAGGCCATTGTGTGTCGGCGTCATGATCTAACTTTGCCGGATCTGAAACATCCTCCCTGAAAATAACTCAATAGGAATATTGCGAGGGAATAATCGCCCTCGACTGGAAAAACTTAGCAGGACCCTGCCGACGGAATAGTCACGGGACTCAGCGAAGCTTCCTGAGTAAACGAGCGGAGTAAAAATAATCATCCCATTCGGAAGCTACAATATGCACAACACGCCGTCCATGTTTCTATAAGATAGTTGACTAAATATTTGTCATTCCACTGCATTCTTGGCACACCGATTGACACAAGCAGTAGGCCCCCAATTTTCAAACTTTTTTTCCGCTTGCTGATTTTAATAATTGCAAATAAGAACAGTGCTTTGTAAATAATGTTTTTTTTTACACACTTTTGCACTTTAAATAAAAAAATATCTGTCCAGTAAAAGGTTTTAAATATCGCGCCGTACGCCATTGCTGAAAAGTCTCCCCATTCCATGCGAGTCACGGGGGTTGTTAGGAGGACATGCTTCACCATATTGGCTGGACATTGGTGAATGTGTCTTGCCAAGGTTGTGGGGGGGGGATAGGAAGCAAGACATTATTATATTATTCACCACTGACATTAGTAGCCGTCGCTGGGAATCGAACTCGTAGCCTGCTCCATAGTGCAGTGTGCTGCCCACTGCGCCACTGCATCAACCCCACTAACACGTTTAAGCCGTTGTGAAATATCTAGCAAACTCGTCGTAACAGGTTTGACCCAATTACTCGTATTTTGTCATCTATTAGGTCGAGGGTCATTTAGTAGCAATTATTGTGGGGACTCGGGTGACAACTGGCCAGGGAAATCAGACACCTAACCCAAAGCACACAAGGCAAAAAAGGAGCTACAACCTAGGAGCACATGGCCCTGCCTAACATTAGCTTAATAAACTATTGTCCATTAATCATGTTCACATTGTGTGAATTAGAGACCGCGTGCATGGCTTCACGCGCAGCAGAGCCTCTTTGCCTGGACCCCAGCGTGTTCTAATGCGTTCCCCGCACAGGCAGGCGCCGCCTTGATACCGGGGCGGGCTTGGACTACGAACTCCGGGGATCCTGACGCTCGCACCCACGTTGCTCGTGCAGGCGGCGGGTGCAAGGCACTCGAAAGCGGCGCACTTTGACGCAGACGATAATTAAGGCGTGTTTATGATGCCAGTTCCTGCTGCGGTTATCCCGCTTTGATTTTCCGACGATGTTTATCTCCTTTGATTTCTCATCCCAGGCTCACATAAAAACCACATCCAAACAGTGAGTGAAATGATAATTTGCGCGCGTAACTGCTGTCGTGGCAATATAACCTGCTCCTCCCTTATCGCGCAAATAAGGTAATGGGGTCCATCTGTTCAGAGCTAGGCTCTGCAACCAGGTAATTCTAGAACTGTGCAGCTGAAATAAAACGTGGAATCGATAGTACGGACCACAGTAACAGCTCCTGGCAACAATAACGGAGCATTTGTCCGACCGGCGTTTCGCAAATGAAGCAGGTCTTGCAGTCAATAACTGTTCTGTTTGGGGAAGTGCATTCTCTTGCGCTGCAATGCAACATCCAACAATGGAAGACCACCTCGGGATGGGGAAAAAATATGATTACAGGTAATGCCATGCCACGTGGCGAGATGTGTTCATGAAGAAAATAACCCGTTTACGGAGAGAGACATTTTGCCCTCAAACTTACCTTACCCTCCCAGTATCGGTCGCTATCTTTTCTCCGCCACATCACTCTTATGATGATTGTTATCACGCTGATTTTACCTGGGAACGCCTCACTGAGTCTCAAGACACGTTTTCAGCAGGACCCTGCCAAAGTTTCCGCAGTAGGTGGCAACGTTTCCACGTCGATTCCAATTGGGTAATTCACAGGTAATGTTTCAGTATTGTGACTTTTGGTCAATAGCAGTTACAATGTATGTTTTTATTTTTCTGTGGGACAAAAAAAGCCAGGAGAACCCGGGGGAAACGCATACGGACCGGGGAGAGAGAGAACGTACAAACTCCACGCAGAAAACAGCCCCGGTGGGGAATCTAACGCAGGCACTTCTTGCTGCGGGGCGCAAGCGTGCGAACCACTGCGCCACCAACCTGCCACCGTCGCCCCTTTTAGAAAAATGGATAATAAACACACGGTGTACATATACAGGGTGTCTGAGTGGACGTACTTCGCAGAGCTGGAGGGATAACGTCAGCTCATGTGCAGGTGCCAAGTGGACTATTACATTGCAAGACCACGAGAGATGGTGGCAGCTTGGGGAAGCCTTCATCCAACAGTGGAATAAGCACGGCCGAAGATAATGATGACGAGTGTTTAGTCGACTAAAGCTTAACGGTAGTCAGTATTGAGGGTTTTTGTGTTTGCTTTTGTAATGTTGTAAATATATAGCAACAAATGGGCGAACACCATAAGATCCCACGTTTATGTGAAAGAAAAAAACGGTTGTATTTTGGCCAAACAATGGTGTAGCTTTTTTCGATTTAAAGCTTTCGTGACTGCAGGGATTCATCTTCTTGGTTCTTTCGGTAAAGTCACGTAGAAGGGAAGTAATAAAATAATAAAAATAAAACATAATAAAATGAAATAATTTTCACGACGTTTCGGCTACAACGCAAGCAGCCGTCTTCTTCACCTGAAGACGGCTGCTTGCGTTGTAGCCGAAACGTCGTGAGAATTATTTCATTTTATTATGTTTTATTTTTATTATTTTATTACTTCCCTTCTACGTGACTTTACCGAAAGAACCAAGAAAATGGTGTAGCTGTCCAGTGTGCAAGCGGTGCGACTGCATCAGGGCCCACCACGGACCAGGTGGGCCCAGGCGCCGGGCTACTGAGGAGAGGAGAAATTAGAGGGGGGGGGGGGGGGGACCCACTTTATCCCTTGCAGCAGGGGCCATGGCAGCCGCACCTACGACAGCGGGACCAGAGCTGAAGCAGAACTTGGATGGGCCGTGTAATATGTGCACAGTTCCCATTGCCTCGCTCGCGTACCAGTCAATCACACTCCTCCTCATGCTTCCAGACTCCACTCGCCCAACCCACACGACCTTTTCCTGCCCCCCCCCCCCCACCACCACCACATGGTCCAGTGGCAGACCCTAGGAGGGCTAACCTTCACTGAGAAAGACTTGATCTCTAAGCGAGGTCAGTGTTATTGGGGTCAGACATTTTTCCTTCAAAGAAACTGTTTTTAGACGAAGTTTGTCATGCCATTTAGATTCTAGCTAATTAAAAATCTACATTGGTCCAAGAGAATGCTGAGAGCTGATGCCAGTGCTCAGCACTCTGACCTGAGCTACCCGGCCAACCTATAGTTTTGTTTATTTTTTTAAAGATCTCTCTCGGACTGCAATGGGAATAGGGAGAGAGGAGGTGAGAGAATGGACATCAAGGGGTCGTGGGAAGGAATGTGGACGGAACGAGGCCACGAGGTTTGTGGGGCCTGGACTCAGGCCCTGGCTCCGCTAGGTTTCGCGCTGCTCCCAGCTTGACACTCCGGCCCGAAAACAATGATTCATGGAATTGTGGGTAAAGGCGGGGGGGGGGGTTAATGAGCCCATCATCCCTCCATATCACTTTGCAGATAATTCAACAGCGGTTGTTCTATGTTAGACTTGTCCCTACCATAGGAATGTAGAATTTACACCATTGCCTCAGGGCTGTAAACAAGAGATGAGCATCGCCTCAATAACTCATTCAAGTGGGGAAATCACTTTGACATTTGACCTTTGAGGCCAGCCCGATTACTGGCATAGTTTTGGGGTGGTCGTGGAAGCTAGGCATTAGACACCCAACGCGGGATTTCAACATCGGAGAGCGAACAACCCTAGTAGCATGGAGAGAGGGGGGCATCGCTGTGAACAAAGTTGGTATTTCGAACATTAATTTTCATTTGCTACGATCTATTTCCCCGACAGTATTCCATAGACATCAAGAGCTGTGCACATTTTGCTGTTAAAAATCAAATATCCCGATGACAAATTAATTTGCGGGTTTTTTCTTTAACCAGTGTCGTATTTGCATTAATGCAGCCTGTTGGGGGTTTTGTTTATTATACGAAGGTTTTGCACACAGTATATGAAGCTATGATGCACAGTTACAGCAGGGTAAGGTAAGAGGCCTTATGTGGGATAAAGATCCTCTCTGCCTTGGTGCTCACCTCTGGTTTGTTGACCTGGCGACACCAGCAGCAGGGACCTCTTGAGGAGGGCCTTCAATCTACACCTCAACCTGTCTATGGCTGATGGCATCAATTCTGTTAGCACCAAGACACAAAAGGCCTTTTACCCCATGTCGGCATCTTATTCCCATCTTACCCTTTACGAAACCATGCAAAATCAAACCACAAATCCTTGTAAAATAGAAAATAAAATACACTTCGATAGCAGGGGCAGCGTTGGGAAAACGCTAAAACACTGAGTTAGCACCACTTTGATCAACACATTTGTCAAAAACAGTGGCCTTAAAGGGAAAATCACGTCATTGTGACGTTTGGAAAATGGCAATACTTCAAAGCACGAAAAATCATGAAGAAGGGCCATTGTCTGAAACGTTACCAATTATATATTTTCCTTTTAAGGCCAGTGTTCCTGACGAATGCATCCAAGGTGTGTTTCTTTGCGCGTGTGCACCGCTTCTAGCGCATCACCAAATATTTGTCTGACTGCACCCCCCATTAAACCGGGTTCTCATAGCTCGTGCTCCTCAGGTTGGTTGCGAATGAGTGTGTGAAAGACCGCTGTTTGTGTGTGCCCTTGTCAATTCTATGCTGGTGGCATGGCCGCGGCATGCTGTGAACGTGTTGTGTCGCTTACTTTGGACTCGCCTAGTTCCGACGAGATAATACCTGAAAATTATAGTACTTTTATCCGCTCTGCTGCGATGGTTTTTCTTGAGGCAGAAACTGTTATCTGCCAATCTCCACGCAAATTATTGGACTGCGCTCGTTTTTTTTTTATCAACGCCAACAACACAAGCCGTGGGATAAATGTGATGCCGCTTCACGGTTATTCCTCTGTTAGCTTTTTGGGAGTAATTCTTGAGATCGCTCCCCTGGGTGACTCATGTGCAGATCATCGTGGAGAATGGAAACCATTTCATGCCACTTCTGGGCGACTCCTCTCATCTGCTTTTTTCTCACGGACAAGAGGAAGAACTGACGTGCAGGTATAACTGCTAAAATCCACGGATCGATTGAGGGGCATGGAAACACAAGTAGATGGTGAATTGTGAGGGTGGAGAATTAGAGGCGTATCGCTACGTACGTAGGTACAGCGGCAGATATCGGCATTCAGGGCCGGAATATGTTGCCATACGAGAGAACAGAAGAATCGGGAACCCATTGTGCTTTCACAGCACGAAAGAGCACCCTCTTGTGTTGTGCAAAACCGCTCAATTGATATGAAATCTGAGAGGGCTTTCTGTACTACTGGAGTGTGAAACTTCATTAGTCTCTCTCCGCCTCATGCCTCACTTCTGTGAGCGCAATGAGAACATGGTATGCCACAGAGGTCGCAAACGGGTTTTGATTCCTTACCCGTACCCGTACCCGTACCTGGCCGCACCAGGGTCGCAAATGGGTACTCGTACCCGTACCCGGCCGGATATGGGTAGCCGGGTATCGGGTAGGGTACGGGTATCGGGTACCCGATTGCGACCTCTGGTATGTCACCAACTCAGGTATATATATTGTTAAAGCACGTACAGTAACCACTAATTGATCTTCCACATCTTCAGAAGCGCTCCGTGGTGGTCAGCAGAGGGCAGCGCAGAAAAAAAAAATCGAACGTCGTACTGTACTCCTATGCTCCGGCGTCTATTGCTCCCTGCCATCACCAACACGGGCCTTTCGGCCTAGGAAAAGGGTGGTCATAGACTGCCATGACCTGCACGGCGTGAGGACGAGACGACCGTCGTCCAGCAGTGAATTGGTAAACCAGCTGCAATAATGCAGCCGACACAGCTTGTGAAAAACGGAGGCGCAACACCCACTGCGTTTGACGCCGCCATCGCCATCCAATCCCTTGGCACGACTGACCTATCGATGCCTCACTTCTACCCACGTTCCCCATTTCTTTCCAAGTTCTGCGCAGAGTTTTTTGTTGTTGGTGTTTAATAACTCCTAACATCGCCCTTAAAAACGCACACTGCGCTTGCAATGCTGACATTTAAATCGGGGGTCTACTGAGACCAGGAAACCTACCGTTGGCGATTGTCATGGGCCCTCGTTTTGCTTATTTTTAGGAGCCTGAATGGAAAACATAAAAACCTTGGGGATCCGTGGCTCGAAGGAGGAGGGAGAACCGGTGATCACGGAATATGAGGGGGAGTCTTTTCTTGGCTTTGTTTCCTGGTCAAGAGGACGCCCTCCGAGACATTGACGCTATATTTGGTGCGTTGTTATATTTGGTTGGTTGGTAACAACACACCTTCGTGGAATACTGTAAGTCCATTATTCAAATGTAAGCTGTGCGTATTCTCTGAAGGAGGGTTTAATGTATCCGAGCCCATTATACCTCAGAAGCTAAGCAGGATTTTAGCCTGCCTGGAACTATGAAACTACATAAAAGCTCAGAGTGCGCAAAGAAGAATGTAGAGAGGTGCTTGCAACTATATTGAGATAGCCGGGCAGCGCGGGGGGCCCTTTGGGTCCTACCGTGAAGGAATTAGACATTTCCGCAGGCTCAACGCGACACTTCTTTACTTGACAACGGTCATTTACAGTCGTGTTTACTTTATCGATATGGCCGTACATTGCTTTTAGTGCATCCATTAAAAAGATTCTCCTGAAGTGCCTGATCCACCGTGGCCCCCTCTCAGCTAAAGCCGCGTGTCGTTTTGCAGGGCGAAGGGCTGCGCTTTTGGCGTGCAACTTTTGGATCTGCGGGGCCATGCAGCACATGCCCCATTGCCAAAACATGTCGAGCCTTCAGCGTCGTTTTCATCGTACCGGTCTAAGCGGCGTCAAATCGGCGTGATTTTTTCCCCCCTCCCTTCCCCAGCGGATTGTGCCGCGCAAGCGAGCACAAGGAAACGTTTCTGCGTAGGAATTTCACCGGCCTAGAAGGTTGAGCGGTTTTATAACTTTACTCGCTGCTTTTTTTACCTTCACATTTCAAAATGTGACGGTTAATACGCATTTATTGAGACATTGTGGCCCCCCCCAGCCCTCATTTCATTTGCTGCCTCCCTCCTCCCAGCCCTGAGGCCACTGCATGTGGCTCTTTTATTGCCTCTGTCAGGATCGCTCAACGCCAATACTAAATATCCTTTTAGTCCACAGTCAGATCAATTCATACATTACATGCCCTAATGCGGACAATACGCGGTAATCAAGCCCAAAACTGCATACTAAATAAACTGCCAGTTTAATCAATAAACCCTGAAATTTCATAATGATGTTTTAAAATTTCAAATTAAACCAATTTTCCATTGCAGGTAAGGTTGCCAATATTATTAACGATATCAAGCTGCCAGCTGCAGACAACAAGTAAACGTGTACAGCTTATTTGTCACGCATGGCGACAGCCCCTCAGTAGGCACGCTGCCCAGCGCCCCAGAACAGATGCACAAAAACAAAGGCTCACAACGTCCATCATCCCGCGCGAACGTCACGGCGAAAACTGCAACCTGGCGATGCGAACTGAACACGGGAATATTCAAGGAATTGGACGGATTTGTCACCACCGCCGTACGAACCACCGCCTGCCGTCCTCGAAATCATCATGGACCGGTGTACTTTGCAGGCAAGCCGTGTAGTTGCGCAGGCCAGCGATCCGGCATGACAGCAGTAAGGGTTGGGGAATCGCACAGAGAGCGGATTGTGAAACGCTCAAACCTTGCTGGGGCTGTAAGGTGGCCAGGAGACGGCAGTACAGACGGCGGTTTGAGAATCCACCCGTGCGACCGCTGAGTGCCATCTGCTCTCATGTCTGCTGGGGTTTGTCTCCGGGTACCCCGGTTTCTTCTTACGCACAGCGCACGGGGGGGTGGTGGGGATGCGACCTCACGCTCGCGCCTCCTCCGCTCATTGCCGAGGTTCACAGTTCGAGCCCAGCGGTCGGCCCGATGTGATGACTACGGTGCTGTGTTAGACGTATTTATTTCAGTGAGGAGGGCTCCATTAGCTATTAGGCCCTATCTCATGGATGTCCTGCGATGGTGCAGATGTTATAGGGCACAGATCTTAGTGCCAGAGGTGAGTATTAACTGTATATATATACTATGTGTCGTCTGCTTCACAGTGCATGACATTTGCACGAGTGGCAAATTTGAAAATTACCCGCAAATTATTCAATTGAGATGCTACACAGGAACAGCAATTATCACCCACCACTGGCAGACTAATGCCCCAGGTCACCCTTGCGAATGAGACGTATCTTGGTTAAGCAAAATACATTTGAAGCCTAAACTGCTTAATAAAAAGGAATTGACCAGAGATACCAATGCAGGATCCTCCTGAAACAAATAAGTATTGAACTCACTTTTCCTGGACACACAGGCGGCATAATGTGTTATTCTTAACCAAAATTGTGTGTTTCGTGCTTGACAATATTTTCTACCAGCCATTCAGTGTGACTGCCTCTCCAACCCATACTTGCCTAGGTAATGACAACCCCCGAGGTATCTGAGAGGGAATTCCACAGCGTTAGAGATAAATTCGAGCTCTGAGAATTAATCAGGGGTTTTACTGTCGTACAACAAACATGACTCTCTGTGACAGGGCCACTGGGAAAATGCTAGCCCCTACTGTGGAGGGAGAGGTCGCTTGACAGTATCTCAGAGGTAGTTGTCGTATCCGCTTCCGAGGGCCCTTGTCTGCACTGGCTTGTGAGAAATCCAAATGCACTTCACTTCTCGTAATGCCACGCTGACCGCGTAATAAGGGATGAAACTGGGAGGAGGAAAAAAAATGAAGCAAATTTAAAGAGTTCTGCACGTAGCAAGGCTGACGCGGATACAGGAGACAGCAGCAAGGAGGTGCAGGAGAGAACTCCCAACACGCTCGAGTGCACAGCTTAACGTCGCTCCGTGCGTACGAGATACCCTGCGAATGTTTTGTGGAGCAGGAGGCAATGATGATGTCTCTAGGGACAGGCGTCCCTAAAAAATAAGCAGCGATCGAACGCACGCAGCCTGCGCGGGGGGACAGGCCAGACTCTGGCGGAGGAGTCCACGGCTCCCGCACTCGTCGCTGAAGTCTCCGGATGGCCGCCACTGGCAGCGACACCCACAGCAGCATGTGGGCCCTGCTAGTGCCAACCCCCCCCCCCGCCCTCGAGGATTCTGAGTACTCTGGCTAAAACCACTCCAATTTAGCATCGGCTTGCCATGTCGTGAAAAGGTAAATGTGTCGCCCTACAAATTGGCTTGTTCGTGCCACTGCCAAAATACTCACCGGAGGGTGCCCGAGAGAGCTCCTCTCGAGGGAGCGTTGGCCTCCTCTCATCCACGCTGGACAGAGATCACGGAAAGAGGTGGGAGGGCCCACGCCGAACCCAGCCATACATGAGCAGCCGATCGACTAACAGCGGCGTAGCCATTTACACAGCCGGTGGGACAGAAGGGGGAGGTGTGGGGGATTCATGAAATGATCTGAACTGACACGCCACGGGGACTGCACCGGCAACCTCGCTATTACCCCACGGCAGCACCCACCACGTCCAACCGTGGGAGAGGTAAAGGAAGTTTATTATTATTGTGATTATATTATTAACATTGCTTCGAGTTGGCACGTAACGGCATACACCGCTTGTGCAGAATTAGGAGGGCTCCACTGGCACCGTTCCATTGGGGGGGGGGCAGGGATGGGGGGTCGTGAACAGAATAACAATCTTTATTTATCATGGAGGAACCTGATGAGCTATGAAGCTCTTTTCACACATATTCAGTTGGTACGGCTCAGCAAGTTACAATGAAACATTAAATAAAGGATGAAAGAGTGAGAGAGAGACAAGTCAAGCAAGCCACTCATAAATAATTATAAATAAAGCATGGAAAGTATGGATTGCACTCGGACGTAAATTCCTGCAGATTTGTCAAGACCAGATGCAGTCGTGGTATGGGGGCTAGGGGAGGCTTGGATACAAACAAACAAATATTTCTATCGCTTTTTTTGTGTGAATGACAGCGTTGTTGTCTTGTACATAAGCCACTTTGGTTTTGCTGTTTGGAGTGGTTTTATTTTATTTTATTTAATGTAGAGTTGATAAATTTCATACCGTGCAAAACCTCGCCGGGCGCTACCATCAGGCATTTAAAAAAAAAAGATGAAATTCGAGAGTGATTTACCTTCTGGTCCACTTCCCCAACATAAACATTTCATGTGTTTGAGTCCAACGAACTACGAACGGGGAACGATGACCGACGAATGAGATGTGCGATGGAAGCCCACACCAGAAAGAATGTGTGGGCAAGAGATCAGCTCACGTGCCGGGCCATGGGTGAGGCTGTCATCCAGCAGTGGATAGATGCTGGCGGATCTTACTGTACTGGAAATATATATGTGTGTGTATATATAGAGAGAGAGATGCCCCTGTTTTAGGCTTTAAGTAAAATGAGAGCCCTCCGTGCTGCAAGCTCCAAATTTAGCCGTCGTTTGCTGGCTGTGTGAGACCTATCCTGGGAAGAAGGTTAAGTAAAAACAACACTCCTCGCTCGGAGAGGGAAGAAAATAAACGCAGCCAAAAAGGGGCCAGCTGCCTCCGACACACCTTTGTACAAACACGAGCACACGCGTGTGCACACGCGTGTGCAATCGGTGCACGGCACTGACACCCCCTATCAAGCTGGCGCAATAGCACCTTGCGCTTGTGCCGTATAGGCAAGCGAGCATTCAAGCGATTCAACGCCCTCGGTGAATTCAACGAATTACGACTGCCTAGGTTTTCGTGATTGCGAGCGCCGCTCACGCGCACACAGACACCGCTGCACACCACGTGTGTGTGTGTGCGCGCACATGGGGCACGGTTACTCCGGGTGCTGTGGGTGTCCAGACACCCCAAGGCGTTTAGATATGTCTAAGAGACACCAACAACATCTTGTACAACATCCTGCTGGTTAGTGTATTTTTTTCTCCCAGTTCCCGAAGGTGACAAATGATGATCGTTCTGCTGACGGAACCGTTAAATGGTGAGTGGCGCACAAACAGCGGGCTCAGAACTGAGTCGGTAGCCATCCGTTGCTTAGATTTAACATAATTATAGTGTGGTAGAGCTCCACTTATCCGTGACAAGTTGGGATTGGGCGGGGGGGGGGGGCTATGGTATCTGTAATGTAACCAATAACCAGTGGGAAGAAGCATTCGCTAGCTGGGACACCCACCAACGTCCCCAGGGTGACACAACAACAACCGCCATTCGCCACTAAGTGGCGGTGACATCACCACGATGCTTGTGCCAGGCCATGTGCACCTTGAGGCCACGTGAAGTGTCGAACGCTCACTAGCAGGAGGTCACGGGGCAGACCCAGCAGGTGCCACGGGTCGACTGACTGAGATGACTGGCTGATGCACCACCTGTGCCCCCTACTGTGCCAACTTGCAGTGCTTTAGTCTCCCGGCGCTCCACTCGTTGTTGTGAGCGTCACTCCTCCGCCCTCTTTTGTTGTTGGAGGGCGACTTCCTCTAACTGCCCAGTAACGTCCTTCACGAGCCTCCTCCACAGAGGCCAATCTTGACACCGCTTGTACCAGTCATCGGCAGTTCCACTCAGTTCTACATCCTCCTGTACCACATCACTCCATCTCTTCTCTAGCCCCACATCCTCCTGTAACACATCACTCCATTTCTTCTCTAGCCCGTGCAGCATCCATTTAGCCCCCTCGATCCGGCCGAACTAAAGCTGTTTCGGCATGTGGTGGCTGGGCATGCGGGCTACATAGCCTAGCCAACGCAGCCTTGCCTGCCGAAGTAGCTCACCGATGGGACTTTGTCCAGATCTTTCAAGGATTTGTGAGCTCCTCACACAATCCAGCCTGGTTAAACCCAGGATGGATCGTAGGCAGCCCAGCCTAAATGTTTCTAACCAGCGAAGATGTTCAATTAGGGGGGGTCCACGTTTCGCAAGCGTAGAGAAGGGAGAGAATGACTGTGGCCGAGAAGACCTGAAGCTTCGTGTGGAGCAACAGACCAGGTAGCTTCCACACAGC
Source organism: Lampetra fluviatilis (assembly GCF_964198595.1). Taxonomy (NCBI): domain Eukaryota; kingdom Metazoa; phylum Chordata; class Hyperoartia; order Petromyzontiformes; family Petromyzontidae; genus Lampetra; species Lampetra fluviatilis. The sequence goes on along the minus strand of NC_136320.1, from coordinate 5,151,263 downwards.
GTTACGCAACCGATGAAAAGATAATGCCGCTCGACTGATTCGAAGTGAGACCTCTGCTGTCAAACCGGAGCCGGTCATGAGCACACTGCCCAGGTATGGGAAACTCTCCACTCTCTCCACAACTGACACACACACATACACACACGGCCGCCACGCTTGTGGCCACGCCGACGCAAGCGACGCTGGCGCTTGCAGACCGCGCGGCACCGGGGACGCCCCTGCGGCGCCAGCAGCCCGCCGCCCGCCTGCGTCTCTCTCCGCGACCTGCAACGCTCACCGCTGCGTGCGCGGGTTGTACGTGCCAGCGAGCGACCGAGCGAGGGAGCGAGGGAGCGAGTGCGCGCGCGCTGGTGCGTGCGTGTGCATCTGCATACAAATCTCTCCTGCGGTATTAACAGCAGCAGCTGTCACTTCTGGCACGGTTGCTTTCTGCACCGTTTGATGACGATGGCAGCCTCTTCGTCAGTCTACTGCTGGATGGAGCCTTCCCAACGCCGTTGGCGGTGGCAGGGAGGGCTGTCTGACCACGCTTCACCGCGTTCGTCGGTGCGAGCTGGTCGACAGCGTGGTGCGACGCACGACTGGATCGGACGTCGCGCTCGCCACCGATGTTGGCCGGGTTCAGAGTGCAGCGCGCGGACCACTGCGGCACCGCTGCGCCCCGACGATGAATCGAGGCATCTTGCTGACTTAAGAAAGGCAAGTGGCCTTGGGCAGGGCGCAACTCTGTAAGGGACGGCGGTGGAGACTAACAATGGAGTTGCAGCTAAAAGGTGGGAACCGTGCCTGAGAGGATGTGAAATCATGGAGATGGAGTGCAGAAATCAGTTTGTGTGCAGGAGCCAGAAGGACTCTTGCATCACATTGCACACTCACTACACACAAAGTGCTTGCCACAAATGAGCCACAATACGTCGCTGATCTCGCCAAGGAGCTGAAGGAGCATAGCGCGAACTCCGGTCACCCTCACAGTGGCTTTGGGCTGGCCACCGAACAAAGACGGTCCCCGCATCGCTCACTTTCAGATGCACTTCTGCAGCCGTCTAGAACGCTCTTAGTATCTTTTGAGCAGATTTTTGTGTTTAGTTTGTTGTCCTTCCCCCACACCTCAGATAAGCACGGTTGGCTGTGTACGGTGTGAAAGAAAGTTCAACATGCATACATACATGCCTGAGAGAGATGATGTTGGCTTGGGGGTGGTAATAATGCAAGCATATATACCCCCTATCATCATAACATCTCAAGCCACTTTGCAGTGCAGGTGCCACGGAAGCCCCATGGACTTGAGCTACATCCGTGTGTGTACGTTGGACTTCTTTTGCACTGCACGTAGCCAACCGTGCATTCAGGGGGTGCAGAGGAGATCCCAATCCACGGACCTCAGGTGATCTTCTTGGAACTTAGGGGGCTCAGCAGCAGCAGCAACAGCAGCAGCAGCAACAGCAGCAGCAGCAACAGCAGCAGCAGCAATAGCAGCAGCAGCAACAGCGTCCGAATATACGGGGAAGTGAAATGAGGTCAGGAAGAGGATGGTACATTCATTGAGGAATGTGATCGGTCACCGGTGAAGTGATGCAAGAACAAGGAGTTTGGGTCAGGACCCTCGCAGCTGCATTCTTGAAGGGACTGGAGTTGACAGCGTAGCTGATTGGAGGTTCCGGATTATGAGGCATTGCAGCAGTTCATCAAGCAGTAGACTGAGAATGTACCGACTCTACATTGTCATCATGGAAAGTGAAAATTTAGATTCAACCATTTGTAGCAAAGCCAGTTCTAAGAGCTGCATTGGTTCGAGTAAGTGGCTCACAATAAAAAATTAAAATCCCGGTCAGGGTTGCAGCGGACCAGGATTTGAACTGCTTTGTGGGAAGTCTACAGGAGTTGACTTTACTCGTGGCTGACTGACCCCTGCCATAGTAAAGTGGAATTTCCACTGCCTGTGGTGGACACAAAAATGAAGCTGTAAAGAGTAGAATAAGTGACAAGCTTGAGATCGTGTGAGTGCGAGACCACGACAAGTCCTGTAATCCTATTGCTAGTCAAAGCTCAGCGTGATATTTTAAAATTTACTACGAGGTTGCAGTTCACGTTAGGCGGAGGAGTAATTTAATGTTTAAAATTAACATGGAGAAGAAAAACTAATATAGCCGTGTAAAGAAAACCAGCAGCCATGAAGTGGCAAAGCCATCACCACACAACATGTGGTGTTCACAACACACGGCATGCCGACACTTTTCCGAATTAAAAAAAAAAGTGTTTGTTTTGTTACAAAGTCAATACTCAAATAAAGTAGCCGTGTACTGTGCGAGATTTTTTTCCTCCAAAAGTACCGCAGGTGATATATATATAGAGAGCAGGAACTCCACTTTAATAACACAACAATAAAACATACATCCATTATTAAAACAACTAAAAAATCACCAATCGTGAGAAAATGATTGTCCACATTGGCGCTGGGAGGAACACGCGCGGCCTGGCAAGCGGCTGGCTGCATCAAGGCCACGCGTTGACCACAGCCGCCGCCACCAGCCGTAGCAAATGAATTGTGTCCGACCCTAAACAAACAGCAGACAGCACATATTTACAAACAATAAGGGCAGATGAAACATGCCTCTGCGTGCTCGCACAAAATGAAACACTCACCGACAGTGGCTGTGGATGAAAAGCGGTCTCTCGGTCTCGGAAGCAGCAGATAAAAAAAACAATTTGCCCAAAATAAAAGAGGACAAAACACGCATCCCTGCTGCTGTGCTGGACAAACAAAATACACTGGGTCCATGCTCAGTGGCAGCCGAAATGTATTTGTCTATGGCAGTGGCAGATTGAATGCTGTTGCTACGAGGTCAGCTCTGCTGTCTAGATTTAGCGTGACTATAAAACAAAACGATACCGGTCTATCTCTTTAATTGACACAAGTCGACCGTTTACATTTGATTGTCATGTGCTATGAAGAAGGGCCGTGGCTCGATATGTCGCCTATTATATATCTTGTTTTCCATCTAAGGCCACAAGGTTTTGTTATTGACGACTGTGCTGGAGTTGTTTTTGTTATATGTGCTTGTGCACCACTGCTGAGGCAGCGGCAGAATTACCAGATGTAACTTGTTCGTCTTTTTAAAATTGATCTCCGATATGCTTCCGGGTTGCACAGTGTGTTGTTCGGAAAGATATCCGTTGTGTTTTTCTGTGTTCTCGCGCTGTGATCTTCTTCAGGAGCTGGTTTTGACCCGAGGAGGGCACAGGAAGAGTTCAGTTCCTGGAGAAGCTCTCCAGGCAACGTGGAGCGAAACGTCGGACAACGTGCCGAACAACACGCAGGAAACACAAACGACACGCAGGAAACACAAACGACCTACATTGCAGTCAAATGGACGTCACAGCTCTCTCCTGCTTGAATGAGCATTGAGGTATTCGTTGGTACTCATCTCCTGCTTACTGCCCTGAGCCAGTGGTGGAAACTCCACATTCCTATGACGATGGAGGGGTGGGGGAATGAATCTCACCATCGGAAAACCGCCCGCTATTTGACTTCCCCACAAAGTGGGTACGCGTTTTATCGACCGTGGAGGGATGCTGGGTCGAGTCAAACGCCAACCAGGAATTTGAATTCGCAAACGGTTTGAGTGCAAGTCGCTCGCTCCACCACTGAGCTGCCTGGCACAGAGCTCCCGCGTGGCTGTTTGGAGCTCCTGTGTGAGAAACGGGGGGGGGGGGGGGCTGCATGCGAATCGACGCTCCGTGAATCCTCTCGTGTCTCTGCCACCCAAGTCCCTCCGTTTCCCTCCACATTGCCCCAATCAGACCTCCCTCAAGATGCGTCTTCAGGGCGTACCGCGTGTTTCAGTTTCACCGCGCGGCATCCGGCAACGCGTCGCGAAACGTCGGACATCGGTGCTGAACAACGAGCGGGGCAACCCCCGAAAACACATCGCAGAACTTGGGAGCAGCACGACGGCGAGAACCGATACAGACGACTTGGACCCCCCTCCCCCCTTTCCTTCCTTGCTCCCGCAGTTCACTCAGTGTCCTCCTCCTCCTTCTCCTGCCAACGTCTTGGTCACTCATGCTCCTCCTCCCTGCCTCGCACTGTTGTCACCACCTCTCATTCTTTGATCCTGCAAGTCACCCAGACTCCCAATCCACCCCTCGTCCATCAACCGTGTGAATTGCAAAAAGGCAAAGGTGCAGCCCTGCAATGGCTTGCTCAAGCAACCTTTGGCGGAAGGCGTTCCAACTCGATGGTTTTTTTTGCCTACTGCTCCACACTGGACGGGCATTTTGGACGAGCTTGGAGTGGTGTCCACACTTCACCCCACCGCACGCAACCTGCCCAACTACTTCACTGTGCTGTTACCCATCGCCACTGCCGCTGGCTGGACAGAGGGGCGGTGGCAGTGCCGGCGGTGGTAGCGCCGGTGGGGATTTTAAAAACCTGCCGCCGCCGCCGCCCATCGTTTCAACTGCCGCGCGCCGGGGAAATCGAATCGAACTGGCGACCTCCGGGTCGCAAGTCCGGCGTCGCGAAGCGTCACGCTACCACCACCGCGGTAGCAGCAGCTGCAGCAGCGAGGAGCCTCGCGTTGGCTTTGGCTTTCGTTGAATCGGTGACTTGCCCTCCGTGAAGGGGCCCCCAATTTACTGTCGTTCAGAGACAATCAAAAATTGCTTTCCTCGAGTGCTGCCTTCAGTTGCCAGATGCACAACGAATAAAACCGTGCCTTCCTGAAAAACCATCTTTGCATACGCATCCCGGTACGTACATATATATGTCAATGCGTCAATGCAGTTTTAGTTTATTCAGTTTGAGATTAAATTCGACCGCTGTTAACCGCTCTTTCATTCATGCCGGGTGAACAGAGGTGGTGGGGATTAAAGATTTGCAGTCATATGCACTGCAAATGACTGCGGATCACTCGCAAAAGAGCATTTTCGTAAGACAAAAAGCCCATGAGCTCACACGCGTAAAGTCTCTCGCAGATTACTCGGCGTCGCCATGGGAACTTGATCGGTTTGAGTTGGCAACCTTACTAAATCTTACAACCTCTATACCTTCTTATTTACAGAAATCATTATTTAGTTCAACATGACCGTTCGCCAATCGGAAGGGCAACCGTGCTCCAGTTTCTGCATTTGGACAAGTGCTGCTGGTCAATGTAAGTCTGGCAGGCCAATAAGCTGATAATTTCAAGTAGCATTTTATGGTCGTAAAGCATGGCACGTGTCGGAACGGGTGCTGCAACATCCGACCCTGTCCATCCAGAGCCCGCCGAGCTGCTTTGGCGTCTGGTTGCCGAACGAGTAGACGACAAGGCGGCACACATTACACACAAAGCGCTCCCCACAAATGAGCCACAACACCTCGCTGATCTCGTGAAGGAGCATAAACCATCATCACGCTAACTCTGGTCATCCTCGCAGCAGCGGCTTTTGACTAGCCATCGAGCAAAGACGGTCACCGCATCGCGCGCCTTCAGGTGCACTTCTGTGGCCGTCTGGAACGCTCTTCCTTCTGATATTAGGAAGCAACTGCCGCTGCGCACTTTTAAATCGAGATTGAAAACTAATTTATTTATAATTGCTTTATCTGTTAAGTTCGTTGTCCTTCCCTCGCACCTCCGGTTATCCCTGTTGGCTACGTACCGTGCGAAAGAAGTGCAACATACGAACATATGTAATATTATTACATTAATTTGAATCATAACAATGACTATTTTGTTTCACCAAACTTCACCACGTTCGTGGACAGGGTGCTGGACGCCAGCTCAGTTGTTACTCGCCAATGACGTTAGCCACAGACGGGGATTCAACTCGGGAGTCGCATCACGTTACACGAACCACCACACCACCCGCTCCTCCCTGCATATCAACTGCACGCAATTAATATGAGATTTTATAATTTCGAGTATTGTCAACGGATTTAAATATTACAACTATGTTTGCAGTATAAGTCATTCATTATTGCTGTTAACTACTACAAAAGCAGTTAAGTGCCAATTTTGTAAGGTTTCTCGAAATTTGTATTTAAATGTCACTTATATGCTGTATCGACATTACTGCCCTTAATAAAATACAGATTCATTTCAACTTATGCAGATTTAAATTAAATTCACCGACCTACGCTGCCCGTTACAGGTAGAATAATCATTACCACCTATTACCAACACTGTGCTGTAATTGCTTGGCTGAGAGCAAAGTTACCGCAGAATTTGATATATTTTTTTGCATTATACTCATTACGCTTTATAAATCAAACCATTACGCACACAAGTGGGCAATGGGAGAAGCTCGATATATTACGATTTCAACTCCGCAGCGCCCGTGGCAGAAACCACCATTGACCTCTGAGCGTGCAGGACAGATTGATCGGCTCTGTCATCGCCTGCTCGGAGAGCGACCTCCTGGTCCCCCATGTGCAAGCTCAGTCAGGGCAGCTCAACGCGAATTCACCAATGCACCCTGAGAAATTAGAAACAGTACAAGAGGACAGGAGAAGAGTGGAGAGTTGCGTGGGGTCAAACAGCTTCCAGAGCCAAGTTGAGTAAAACTAAAACTAAAGTCGAGCCCTGTGACGCCGGCAGCCCTGCTCTGCTACAGGGAGCTTTTGAGAACCGCCCGAGTGTATTTGGCCTACTCTTCCAATGCTGACCAGGCATTGGAAGAGAGGTGGCAGGACGCACACCCTGACCGGACCGCACGACCTGCCGCTCGAATAAAAACTCCGGCCCACCCATTTAGACTGCTGGGTGGACATGGGTTGCTGGTGGGGGAAGGGGGGGGGGATTTAAGAAACTTGGCCAAGATGTTAACTGCTGTGCCCTGCGTCGAGTAGCAAATTAAATGTATCTTGTCCACCCTTCTGCTGTCCACAACTCACATTAAACTCAGCCGCAATTTCGCTTGTTGAAGCGCCTATTATCCGCAGACAAATTCCTCCTGCTATCCGAAGGTATTTCCCAGATATACGTGGAGCAGTGTGGCTAATAACCTCCTGCGATGCACACTCGGGGTGGAGCAGTGGTAAGCGTGCTGCGCTACGAGTCGGATTCCCGGCTACGGCTAGCATCAGTGGCAAGCAATATTTCAACCGAACCTGCCTCCCCAAGTCCCCCCCGGCCCCATTCCACACTGACCAGCGTGGTGAAGTATGGTCAAACAACCTCCGTGAACTAAATGACACGGGGAAACCTTCATCCAGCAGCGGATTGACAAACAGCTGTACATTATATTATTATCACTCGATGTGATACGCACACTTATCCGTGGCTAATGCGAGGTGCCACCACCATCTCCTGTTATCCCCCGAGAGTGTTTGTGGATAAGAGGAGGGTTGCGAGGCAATTTCACCCCATTATTTACGGCTATCAGTCAGCTGAAAGGGATGGACATTTCCCACTCTCTGTGGCCCATTTCGCAGATAAGGGGAGTTTACCCGGAAGTTATTTTCTTATTTTAACAGACAAACACGGATACTGGGATCTACAAATAGTGCCCCAATATCTATGAGGATAAGATGAGCCCCCTACCCCCCACTGAACCCTATGGCTCGCCTACCCCCCGGCAGTTTCAGGAGTGAAGTGATGACTCCTTGCCTCGGTCCTCACCCACATGCTTGATAAATACCGGAGCTCCACCTCCAGTCAAGTAAAACATCGCACTGCAATACGGCCGCTATTCAACTCAGGAGTCAACGATCCGTGGACTCTGTCCCTCCGCGTGTGGGACTCACCGTGTGCACGCACCAGCGTTCACTCCGGGCTAGACACGGCCACACTATCGCCAGTCGCTATTCCAGTTGCCACATGTTCTGTTTTTTTCCCAGGATTCTCCTCCCTTGTTGAGGAGAGAGCTGCTGTCTTGGGAACTCTTGTCAGTTATTGCGGGACAAGCAAATACCCCAGTCTTTTGTCAGTTGTGCAATAACAATAACCCATAATGCAGCGCTCAAGACAATGCATCTAGATGTATTTCTTGCCCTTCTCCAGCACTGTGAAATATCCGCAACTCCGATGAGCACGGTTGACTACGTACGCTGAGACAGAAGTTCAACAGACGTACTAAAGTATTCTTCATTTCAGTTGCGAAACACTAAAGCTTGTTTTGTAATAGATTTATAAAGCGCCGTATTCAAGGGTGCATTACAACAATCATAAAAATGTACGTAAGAGGAGGAGTGGTTGAACTAACGCGTGTGGTTATTATTCAAAGTGGTGGTGTGGTTATGGTGACGGGTGAACAAGTGGGAGTGGTTAAGGAGGGGAAGGGGTAGTGATACGGGTTTGGGTAGTGATAGGGGTAGCGATAGGGGTAGTGATAGGGGTAGTGATTGGGGTAGGCCTAGCAGGGAGTAGCAGTAGGAATGCCTCACTAACACCACATGGACTGGAGGTGTGGACACGTGATCTCGCCCTGCACTGTGGCCACAGGAGCCAGTGGCCTTGATTGGGGGGCTGCCAAACCACGAGGGATTAAGGGACATGATTCACTACTTGAGAATGCATTCTTTAGCAGCTGAAGGACTGATTAGTGGTATTTATATTCATTCATTTTGCGGGTAAACTGCACTTTCCGACAACCTCCAATTCTTCTCCTGGGCTGGGAAGAAAGTAGCGATGGCGAGGGAAGCGATGTGTTGTGCGTTCGCACCGTCCGCAAAAATGATGGCCCGACATAAAATTCCGGCGAACAGACCTGGCAGTTTTGGGCCACAATCCTCGGTTGCTGTCAGAGCAACAAGACCAAACCCGTGGCATTTGCCGAAGATTTACAATGCGCAGAGTGACATCATTAGCGGGAGACTTTTCATGTGTTCGAGGAAGAGAGAGTCCAAAAATAGTGAAAGATCGAGGGGGAAAAAAATATTTTCCAATGGCACTGTTTTGCATGTTTCACAAGACTCATCAAACGGAGTGGACAGGAGCCAACACACGCACCTCACGCTTCCGTACGCACCTTGCGCAACGGGAGTCAGGGTAAAGTTGCGGCTCTGCATTTGCCAGCTCACACCACTGCTCGTGGAAGGGTCTCCACTCCAGAAAGCTCAGGGGATCCCCCTCTCGAGGGTATTTGGCCTGCTCTTCCACGCCGGACGCAGATTTGTACCCCACCACGCGTGGACCTGACTGATCGATTGACTGCGGTGTGCCCAATTACACCGCTGGGTTGACAGAGGCGTGCGCGGGGCGCTGGAGGGTAAGGCAAGAAACTTGCCCCAATTGTGTCAATTTTCCGTTGCCCGGAGATGTAGCCGCCACCTCCGCTTTGCAAGTGCAGCGTGCGAGCACGGCGCGGCAGCAGCGCCCACGAAACGCAGTGGCTGGGTGAATGCGTTTCCAACTGACAACAAAAATGTCACGCACCCGCGTGTGCACACACACATTGAAGCAGCTCACATTTGCACACAATGGCTACACAATTCCACGCGTCAAATTCTCACGCGTCCATCAATGCTGCTCTCCAGGGCGACGCAGGCTCGCAATTGTTGTGACTTAAATGCTCATCTGGACTGGCCCGGACAGCCACTGGCCCCTAAGGTTCAGCATCACATGACAATACTTGGGGCTACTCTTCTCCACAATAGTCACGGCCACACTGTTCTCATGTTCAGACACACAAATACAACAGCGGGTGTTCGTGCGGTTGTGCCGCTCTACGGCTCTCCGGCGTGTTTTTCGGGTTGTACCTCTGCGCGTCGAACAACGTGATCTCCGACGTTTCGCTTCTGAATCGAGGCAGCTCGCATCCTCCCTCGATTATATAGCCCACCGTTCTTCATTATATAGCCCACCGTTCTTCATTGCAAGGCCTGCGGGCCACTGGCGCCCCCCCCCCCCCCCGACAATATACAACGAGCGAAAACACCCCCTATCACCATCATCGTGCAGCTGTCAAACGCAACAATGGTTTAAAATGTGTAGCGGCCCTCACACTGTGATGTCTTATTGGCGAAAGTGACCCCCCTGTGAAAATTAGTGAAGAACACTAGGGCTGGCCTCATCGCCATCGCGCCCAACAACAACACAGAAACAATCCGAAAATCCATCAGAGAGATACACAAGTAGGAGGTTTAAACCTTTACCACATTCTGGTAACCTGCGTGCGTGAGTGTGTGTGTGCTTGAACAGCTCCTATTAATAGGAATATTTTTATGGTCCATTTGATAGCTAGTTAATCTTCTACAGCATGGCCAGGTTTAAAATGATTGGAAACGTTATCTGAGTTAGGTGAACAATAGATTTTGTATATCATGTGATATTGGTATGTGTAAAGTTGATTGAAGTAATTTTTGGGAAAAACTTTTAAAAAACAATATCATTGTGGAATTATTTGACGATCAAACCGTAGTTTGTAATAAGATCCAAATCAGATATCTCCAATCCACACCAAAGAAGAGTACCATTTTAATGACCATTTGTGTAAGCTTAATTCCCCATAATTAAGCCAATACAAGAATTTGTGGTGTTTGTTTTATAATGAGTATTGCAAATATGAGAGACAACTATTTTTAATTGTCTTAATGAGGTTTTTTTTTTTTAACACTTGGCAATTACAGGCCCTTACACAGGCATCCCCAAAGGACCGGTAGACATTGGGAAAAAAAAATAAGACCGCGGGTTTTGATATTATGACTTTTGTTATTAGGGATTCCACTTTAATAGTATGTGTGATTTATACCAAACTAATGGGAGCCTATACATAGGCCCCACCTTTGAAAGTGTGACAACTTAATTTTCATTTTAATTAATTTCACGTTCATTAAAGGTGCTCTTTAATCAAACACCTTTTCAAATATCCCATTAGTGAGCCTCATTAGCAGTTGTGCAAGACAGGGTCCTTCCAAGGCTCCCGCGAAAATGGTATCCGTTAGGTGGCTTTACCTTCTGCCGGCATGATGCTGCTACAGGTAGATAGGAGGAGGAGGCAGGTCCACAGCATAGCCGTCGAGGGCTTCTCAACCGTCCAGAGGCATCCGGCACGCGACCTCCTGGCCATGTGGACCTCCACGCTCTTCGCCCCAACGTCGGGGCCTCCAAATGTCGAGCGAAGCCGCATCAATCGCCGGACGGGCTTCCGGCGCGATCCCCCTCCAAAACGTCAAACGGAAAAGCAGTCTATAGCGTCGTCGCGCGCTACTTGCTGAATTTTGACGGCGACATTTGGGCGTCTCTGCCGAGTTTTGTTGTCGTCGTCGATTGTGTTTTGGTTATTGCCCGCGATGGGAAGATACGAAACTTGAGCGATCACAAGCGGCGGTGCGTTTCCCTCCACGTCATTTCGCAATGTCGCCCGTCTTCGCTGGGACGCAAATGAGCCACAGGGCACTCACTTAAGCCGGGGCCTGACCCGGCCGGATGAGCAGCTATCGAGTGAGCGAGCGAGCGAGCTCACCACAGCTGGGCAGGACCCGTCTCTACTGTGCGGTCACCACCAATCAAACGTCAGTGCGGTGTCATCCAGGCGTTCCAAGTGTATTATGACTGTGATGTCACACACCGCTCGGGCATGGTTATGCCATGTGAAGCCTCCACGCGGCTCAATTCAAGTCGTATGCTCAAGTCTTCTGTGATCCTTTCAAGGCCTTTCTCGCTACAACGAAGGTGACGCTCCATTTGATGCGATCGTCATATCTGAGCCTGGAACAACAACAGCAGCAACAACAACAAGAGAGGCTGTCAATGAACATGTTGGATTATCGGAATTAAATACAGTATTGTGCTGATGTAAATAGCACCTTAATTACATTGGAAAAATGCTATGTATGTGCTGTGTATCGCACACTACACGCATTGATTTAATACACATATTAAATTTTGTAATTAACATTTGCCATTTAATTGCAGTTGTATGGTACATTATCACATTTCTTAACTATAAAAAAAACCTTCAAAGGTATTTGCAAAATACACATATTATTATGAAAGGTCACCTTAACATAATGTATTTATTTTTGTTAAAACATCGGATAGGGGAGTATGCTGTAAATGTTTTAATCTTAGAGACGGAGTGTGCTGTTTGTATAATGTAGGGTCCTTTGTCACTCCAACGGTGGAGGAGGGCCTCCCTTACACCATGTCCATAACAAAGGGGGGGGGGGGGGCTTGCTGCCTCTACTTTAACCTGTTTGTGAGCACCTATTAAGGCAGGCAGCCGGCATGGCACACAGTGGAGTGGTGTCGCGTGGTCAGCCGTACAAAACTGGCAACCTTTGGGTACTGATATAGGCACACTGCACTTGCTACTAATTTTAGGCCGAGTTGACCTAGGGGAGGCCCAAGCCAGGTTTAGATACCAGCCGGCACTGGTGTGTATGACCAGGATTCAAGTCTGGGTGGCCGGGGTCGTATTACCATGAGCATGCTCACCAACAAGTCACAGGCGTGACCGCACCGATACCGTCAAGTGGCCACAATATTATTTACTACAAAGTACTTGTACGTGTGTGTGTGTACGTGTGTGTATGTGTGTTTATTATACGAGTGGATTTAATGGCAGCTAAAGGGTTAATTAAACAAGAGTATTTTTATGGTCTCTTAGCGATTTAGCAGTGTATGGTAACCTGGAAACCATCTAAATATAACACAATGGGGGATTTGCACCGTGTAGGTCCCTGCATTTCTTGTAGAACACGTGTGTGTGTGTATATTTAACACTACGAAACATGCCGAGCTAAAATAAACAGGATCTTGAGGATGCGCTGCCGAACCACTCTCGCTTGCATTCATACAAAAACTGCCTTCTCCAATCTGCAGGCTTCCACATCTCATTAGCAGATCCCAATATTGGGCCAAGCTTTAGCAGATTCAATTATGCATAATGCTCTTGCACTGCCATTTTAAAATAAAATAAAAAAAATTAGCCCGTTGGAATAATTTAAATGTAAGTTGACGTACAGACAGCCCTGCGTACAGTAATAACAAGCACCATCCTGTCTTAGGGATTAGCACGCATTCGACAAAGATATACACACACACAAAACTGAATTTTAAATAATGGTGTAATAATATTCTGCTCACCTTAAATTTACGTTATTTGACAATAAGTCACACATTTGAATACTTAATACATCACGTCCACGATGATAAAAATGATACAGTTGGGGTAATTTACAACCTTTCAACGTGCAAGATGGGTGGCTGAATAATGCAAAACCCTAAAGTATCCCATATATTATTGGAAGAAATTAATGTGACACGGTTTCCAAGTCCAATCCCTTTATTTATGGGCAACTGTAAAGCCTGGGCCTTCCTCCACTCGTTGCTTCAACAACAACAACCACCACCACCAACAACACTCAGCCGTGGCGATGCAAAGAAAAATTAAGGAAAGCCAACCCTGAATGTGTCACCTCAGAGGGAGCAAAGGAATTGCTGTGCGGTGAGGGCAAACAACCGTACGATGTGGGGTGGTAAATTGCAATTTTCTCCCCCCCCCCCGTCCGTTTAATTGCTGTAAAATAACATATCACGCGCAATTAAAGGCAAGAAAGCCCGCGGATCTCTTAAGAGTGAGAGCCAAACGTCGTAGCGCGGCACAGACGCGCGTCGCTGGCCCAGCCGCACACGTTCGTACTACAAACCCTGAATACAGAGCGGGGTCTCGGGGAAGCACACACCCACACACGCGGTGATGCCGTCCCTGGCGAGCGGCCAGTGTTGACTCAAAGAGAGGACGGCATTGGAAGGAATCGACATATTGATCTGTGTGCTCAGGCCCTGAAAAGCAACAAGGAGACTCTTTTGAGTGCACACGTGTTCAACATTTCTGGACCCTAGCAGGAAACAGCTTAGGGAGCAGCAATGAGGCAATTACAGCATCCCTCCCCCAACCACTTCCATAATGGCTTCCACTCTCCTCAACAAAATGGCTTTCAAAGTTGCCGGACTCTTGAGACTCGGGCCCTATGTAAAAGCATTGCGCTTATCGTGCGCGAACTCTTTCTGAACTTCTCTCAGCCCTCCAAGCGCCATGCGCAGGAGGCCGAGAGGGCAGCCCACTTTGTTTGCTGCTGTGGGTGACAGTGGCGTGGCTGAGTAGTGAAGTGTGCAGGCGGTGCGACTGCTCCAGGGCTACGGCGAGAGAGGGGGAGAAGGAGAGATTGGCCAGCGGGGAGAACCCCAATTAATTTAAGTTATGTTTGTTTGTCCAGATAATCATAATAACTCGGGGGGGGGGACCCAGCTGACTCTCATTTGCAAGTGACCTGGGTCACCAAAAACGACAAAATCAAAACAAGTAAAGTCACAGCGACGATGCAAACAGAAATTGGCGCAAAATCAACTGCGTCGCACAGGCAAATCATTCCTGAGACCAGGGCCCTGCCAACCGAGCCGTAACGTGAATGTTTAATCAAGTGCCACCACGGGCACGCTCCAGTAATGTCACGCTCACACACGTGATTTGTAACTCTGACCATAACCTGTGTCGTAGCGATAGTTCAATGTTACCGTGATATTTAATCGAGGGGCTACTGCTGTGTGTTGTCTTGGTGTGGTCTGGGACCGTTTTTGTTGTTTCTTACGCCTTGATAAATTGGACTTATATAATTAATTTATGTATTAATCATTTATATTTAGTGACTTGCTTACCATGTTCACTATTTTCCACTCCTATCGTGTTTGTATTGTTCGCTGTTGTAACTTGCTGACCCGCCCAAACTGGACATCTGTGACAAAGAGCTTCATAGCTCATCGGATTCCTCCGGCAGTCTCAATAACGATTCTGACGAGCAACAATCGCCAAAAGCCCTCTCGCTGTCCACGTAACGATGGAGAGGGCTAAATAAAAAGGGAAGGTCTCACAAATGCAAAAAAAAGAGCAGGTCAAGCCAGGTTAGGGCAAGCCATGGCATGTCGTCAAGGCAAAGTGGACAGAAAGAAGTGTCAGATTTTAAGAGGTGAAAAAAAAACAGTCCTGTGAAAGCCACTCGGTTAAATTTCAAATATCTAGCGTCATCTTATTTCACACTTACTGCTCAACTCGTGTGGTACTTAACGCAATTGGCATGCACGCTGCATACCAACAGCTGCACTCGATTGCAAGAGAGCTCTAGCCGAATGGAGTTCTCTTCTTGTTCAGAGTACGGCCAATAATCTACCCACCGTACCCAGAACCAGGACTGTCCTAGCTAGGCCGCATTTTTCCGTAGCTGCACTTGCAGCAGCAGCAGCAGTCTGGAACTCTCCACCCCAGCTGTACACTGGCAGCAGCATCAGAGGTCGCAAACGGGTTTTGATTCCTTACCCGTACCCAGCCGCACCAGGGTCGCAAATGGGTACCCGTACCCGGCCGTGGAATGGATATTTGTTCCCTACCCGTACCCGTACCCTACCCGAAATGAGTGACAAACGGTGACTCACCAGTGACTCACGGCCTACCCGTACCCGGCCGCACCAGGGTCGCAAACGGGTACCCGTACCCGGCCGGGTATGGGTAGCCGGGTATCGGGTAGGGTACGGGTATCGGGTACCCGGTTGCGACCTCTGAGCAGCATCCATGCATCACCATCCACCTTGAACCAGCAGCTCAAGGTCCTCACCAGCTCATGCCCCCACGAGTTAATGCCCTCGCCCGTCCAGGCCCTCGCCCCTTCAAATCGGAATTCAAGGGACTGTGCTCCGGCTCTTGCCTTCCAAGTTCTCAATTGAGAAAATGCGTCCGATTTGTGAAATATGCGCACGCTATAAATTGTGATTGTAATTTTCACTGTCAGGAACGAAAGCACGAGAAGGATTTGTCTAATGGACATTATTCCAGCAGATGGTGGAGGGTTATGAAGGCGGATTGCATAGTGCCGATGATGCAAGCATTAATGAGGTGTTTTGACTATCGCAAGATGATACGTGATGAAATATGAATGAGTGATAATGTTGCCAAGAGTGTTGCTGATGAAGGTTCAATTAGCGGCACTATTTTTCAATTAAAGTCATTTTTATTACTACCTTAAACAGGTTACCGTACTGTATTGCACTGGATTTTTTATTTTTTTCCAAACCGATGCCATCGTAGTCACAGCAGAGACTCATTTTGATGAGCAAGCATTGCCACAGGCTCGCTTGAAGCAGCTTGACTCTTTGGAGTGAAACTCACAAAGAAACAAAAATCCACATTCAGCATGTTACATAATTCCACGATGATATTTTCAAATAATTTGAATTTTGTTTCGTCATCATTTACTGACAGATATTAACCTTCTCTTATGCTATACACGGTCATGCTGCGACTACATGAAGCATACACCATGGCTATGAATAATGTAATCGCTGATATAAAACATATTATAGCTTACGTAACACTTAACAACATACTGTACTGTGCTTTAAGATCGAGTGGTGGCACATTGGTGACCCCAGTTTGATTCCAGGCCACTGTTAACATGAGTGGTGAGTGATAGCTAAACCAGTTCTAGATCCCTTGTCACCAATCTCGCATCAGCAGTGGATGGAAAGGTAATTTTTTCTTATTATTATGAGCGCAGGATTTTAATATACGGTATATGTGGTGTGGGCAAAAAGTTTGTACACTGCCATTTTAAAGACTGTTGTATTGACTAAACAATAATTGCATCTGTTCTATTGATTGACAATAATGCTTTACAACTCATAACACTGTGTAAAAAAAAAATGTGTTCCTGGGTAGTAAGTGTTATTTCCTAATTGCTTATGCCTCAAAGTACAGAAAATGGCTTTAATTCTTCAAAAACTTTGCTTTTGTGACCAGGACAGTGATATTTTGAAATGTACCTATTTTCAATGAGATAATGTGTGTATTTGTGTCTTTCGTTCACATAAAGTCCTGGTCACAAAAGCAAAGTTTGTGCGGAATAATAGCCATTTTCTATACTTTTTAGACATAAGCAATTACAAAATAACACTTAGCACTCAGGAACAAAAATTGCGTTACATAGCGTAATCAATCCACTGTTACAGGAAGATCTACCTACTCCTTGCCATGTTATTAGTCATGGGGGTTTGTTTGGCCATACTTCCCCAAACTGGTCGGTGAGAGTGGAAGTTCAGATGGGGGCCCAGGACCGGTTTCGATTAAACTTTCCATCAATGTTTGCCATGGCCGGAAATCTAACTCAGGTTGCTGTCAGCACAGGGAGAGTGCACTAACCACCGCACCACCAGTGAATAACACAAGAGCAGTCTAATTTAAGAGTGGATATAAATATGTTTTACTGCTTACATAAAATGTAACTGTGTACTGAATTTTTTAATGTAGATTTGTGGCGTGGTCAAAAAGTTTTGTTCGCTGCGATGTTGAGGCTGTTATTGGTTTATTGTCTAGCACAGAAGTTTCCCCGGCACCAACGGTGGTGGTCCGTGACGGTCCTCCACGTGGTCTGCGGGGCTGTGATGCAAACGCAGGTTGATAATGACAACCTTTATAGAGATTTTGTTGAGAACATTAATTCAAATTTTACTTATAACATTTCATTAAAAAAATGAAGTTAGGTAAACGACCCTGAATAAAATACCCTAACCCTAAGGTCTAAATGACGCCCACCTAAAAAAATGATAGCTGCATTTAAGAAAATATGTTCCGGTTATATGAATCATTTAGTATGAGTGGTATTTAGAGAGAGAAGTTGAATGCGTTTTCACGTGGGGTGAGGGCCTAAACAGTTTGAGAAACACCGCCCTAACGCAACAGCTGCTTCTGTTGCACCGCAGTGCATGGTGGCTAAAGATGAGCAAGCAAAAGAGGCTTATTGTGAAAAGGGCGAGCAAGTGGCAAGGCCATCAGATTGGCGGATTAGGGAGGCCGAGAATGGGCACAGACCAGAGAAAATCCGACTGGCTAATGAACATGACTGCGGGAGGTTAATGAACCTGTTCTCTCCAGATTTATACTAAATGGCATGAGTACAATGGTAGCAAATATCAGATTGTCTACGCATGACCCATGCACACATGGGTAGACAATGGGAACAATGACCTGGGTGCCTCAAAAGTATGGACATCTCTTAAATGACCAAAACTCCCACGTGTTTATTTGGGTCTTCGAATGAGTGTATGGCCACATTACTGCTGCATATGTCCTTTGCGGTTGTGCTGCGTACAATAGCTCCCAGCACGTGCAGCAGAACACGTCGCACATCGTGATGAACAACCCACGGGTACAAACCCAAAAATACATCAGAGAGTCATTTGACCACGTAAAATAACTGGCTGCATTATTTCTCCGTCATTTTAAAAATAAGGTTTTTCAAATAATTTGGATGCATTTCATTTCACGCCACAAACACCACTCTCATATCAATCTCATATCAAGAGTGTGGAGGCAAGTGCCCCCCCCCACCCGCCACCGTGTGTAAAGACGAGAAGGGTACTTGAAAGATCACGAGTTCTATTGCAGACATTCTCGGATGCATGCGGACGTGGGGTCCTTTGAGATTCCCGAATGGATTCCGTGTCTCACGATGCCACAAAGCTCACCAACTTCTGCAATGTGATGGGCGGATTTTCCCCTAAAAAATCTTTATTTGATATATTTCTAGTATAGTACGTAGATATAATCGATACTTAAAACATTATATTTTAGTACTAACGTGAAATCTGGTTGACATTAGAGTGGTCACCGACACAACTTCGAACAGAGACGTTAGAACTCCATTCCAGTGCCCGGGGGAGCCGAGCTAATGCATAAAATGTTTGCATGTGCATTCATTTGATATACTATACTTTTAGTTGTAAGGGCTCAACCCCCACCCCCTTGCCCCTCCCTCTCGATGAATGGGGGGGGGCAGCTGTGGATCGAGCCCCCCAAACAGATTTGCAGGAGTTGCAAAAGTGGCAATCATAAATTGCTTCACTCGCAACACGGTTGCGAAGCACAACAGAAATTCAGCAGAGTGGCAGCACTTAGCAAACGCATTACTACTCCTATTATTATTATTAAATATACAAAGCTACAAATTAAAGAAAGAGCAATTACAGAGCCACTTTGTTTGTCTTATCCCAGAAATGGATTAAAATGATCAAACCAAACACCTCGCAATCACCGCGACTTGGCGTCACAGTCATTTAACAGGCGACCTATTTCCTATGTTCATCTACAGCATTCACAACAAGTCACTTGAATAGTCCGCACAAAGGTGTTATACAAAAAAAAAGCAACGCGGCATAGTCGCGCGCTTTTTGTGCGAGCGCCCGCCACAACAACAACAAACAGATAAATAATATTTGGAAAAAATTCCCAAAGCGGGCTGAGAGGGGAGAGAAAGAGAGAGGTGCGTGGTGGGGGGGGGCTGAAGAAGCGAGAGGAGAGAGAGACGCACACGACCATGCAAGCGGCGTGCGGTGTCTTTTTGCGCGCCACGACACGATCCGACAAAGGAGACCCCCCCCCCCCGCACACACACAGTGCCTTTACTCGGTGTGGGGATCTGTGCCGTATCGGCGGCGCGTGTCGCGCACATCGACCGCCTCGCACTGAGAAGAGCGCTGCAGGGATTTGAACGCGGGACGTGGGAGCCGAGGGCTCCACACCGCGCGCCTCGAACGCAACGAGCGCAACGACTATTCACGCGGACCGCCCGCCAGTAACTTCCTGCGGTTTCTTTTTCTTCGCCGGGATTACGAGCGAAGAGACGTTCAGACATGTCACACGGACGAAAGATCCATTGCAATTGTACGTAGCGTAGGACTGTGGTATCGCTTAGGGGGGCGGGGGGGGGGGGTTGGTGGGACCGAGAGCGATCGTGGGGGGAGATGCGGCACGGTGCTCCGCGCGCCGTGGTGATGGATCCACAGGCGGCCTGAGTTTGATGCCCCGGCAATGGTGAACATGAGTGGCGAGCGATTTGTGCATCGGTTCTGGGTCCCCCCCCCCCCCTCTTCACAAGCCGCACGGGCCGTGGTGAAGTGCGCGCAGTGTCAAGGAACACACAAAAGCGACGCGCTCCGCGAACGCCTTTATCCGGCGGTGGATTGACAACAGCCTCCAAGTTACCGCATTTTTTGTAACACGCGAAGATATACCCGAAGCAGCCCTTCCACCCCTCCACCCGGTCACCAACCCGCACCAGGGAGGGTGGCAGCACGTGTGGTGGTGGTGGTGGTGGTGCGGAGGAACCTTCTTCACCCGACGGGGGACCGCCGAGAGAGGAAGGTGAACATTGCGAGTGCGTTCAGAGCGACGGCTTCGTCGTGATGAAGATCATGCGCGGCCACTCCGGCTTCCGCTCGCAAAGAAGCGGTGGCTACAGAGTCAAGAGGCTCTAAATACACAGCCGCGTGTTCACGTGAGCCAGAGAGGTCTCCATCGTAGATCACCACGCCGCTCTCTGTCAAGCTGTAATAAAACTGCTGTGATAACTGCACAGTGGTGCATAAAGGCTTCGCGAGGGAGACACCCCCACCAAACCAGTGGCATGCTATCTGCCTAAAGTACTGGCCAGAATGTTAAACAAACGCTCATGTCCTACGGCACATATATAGACGTGTACTGGCAGTCTGAAAATACAGTTTTGCACAGGTCGTGACATTTACCACTAAACGCTTTCATTGCCTCTACCTTTCTCGGGTTTACACGAGAGTGACAGCACATATGGATGCATCTTTCCCGAGACTTATCTGCCTGCCACTCAAAAACAGATGACATCTGCGGAAAAGCCGTTCGTTAAACATTACATTAACTGGGATTACGCTCGCACTTGCGAATCGTTCCGTGCAGGTACGATTTTTTTTTATCGGGGTGGAGAACAGAAAATGCAATTACCAAAAGCATATTTGAATAACCCCCCTCGCCTCCCTGTTCATTATAGTCCATCCATTTGGTCACTGTCACTTGAAGAAATCGACGAGGCGTGCTGAGCGATTTCAGGCTCATCCCTGACACAGGTTGGCTCTGGGTATTGGCGGCGAGCATGAACACCTCGTGGCAGACGTGCGTGCAAGCTCAACTGGACTTCCTCTCGTGATTGCTCTGTGGACTGCATTGTCCAAAGTGATCGGCGGCTGGAGTGGCGGCGAGTGGTTAGCACTCTGCACTTTGAATCCAGCAACAGGCACGGCTAGCGGTCGTGTTTATTGTTATATATCAGCGTTTTTTTATTGTCATTCAACAACCCGAAACACAGTGGGGATTTCAAAAGGAGGGAAAAAACAGCAGTCAAACTGAAAGCAGCATCCTGCTCATGTGCACATTAAAGTGGCGCTCTTCTCGTTTCCAGCCCTGAGCCAGTCACGGAAATTCCACATTTCTGTGGCAGGGGCAAGTCTATCCACAGGACAACCACCATTGACTTTTGAACCCGGTGGTATGGAGGGGACCTGACCAGGATTAGAACTCGCATCCTTCCTGATGCGAGTCGCCCTACCTCTGAGCAGCCACCCCGGTGGTGGCGAGTGATAGCTTCACCAATCCTGGCCCACCCATGACTTTCACGAAGCCACATGAACCAGCATGATGAAGTTTGGTCAAATAACGACCTCCCACCCCCTCCCAAAAACCAACACGGCGTGTGGGGCGAGGCCTTCTTCCAGCAAAAAGTGACGACGGCACATCAATTATTTTTGTTCTTTTTTCAACAAATATAAATCACCGATGAATTGTTCCAGGACTGCAATGGCAGTGCTGCACCAGGATAAACACAAGAAACTCACCACGTTCATCATTAACGCTGCCTAAACGCCAGAGGTGTGGACTCGAGTCATGTGACTTGGACTTGAGTCAGACTCGAGTCATGAATTTGATGACTTGCGACTCGACTTGGACTTGCATAACAATGACTTTGTCCCACCTATGAGATGTGGACTCGAGTCATGTGACTTGGACTCGAGTCAGACTCGAGTCATGAATTTGATGACTTGCGACTCGACTTGGACTTGCATAACAATGACTTTGTCCCACCTATGAGATGTGGACTCGAGTCATGTGACTTGGACTCGAGTCAGACTCGAGTCATGAATTTGATGACTTGCGACTCGACTTGGACTTGCATAACAATGACTTTGTCCCACCTCTCCTAAACGCGTACAAATATACGGCAGGATTCCGTCTCGGGCAATGGCGGCCTACTTGTATATTTTTTCTGTAACGAGGCAGTGTTCGAGATGAAGGTGGCGAATTATTTTTGTTTGTAATTCAGGAATTAGTCAGGTGTACGATGCCATCTGTAAATAAACTTGAACATCCGTTCCGTCATCTGTCACAATCAAAATGTGTTTTTAATCACATTCCATTGAGGTCTCTGCCAACATTTTTTTTATATAAAATATAAACAAATGTGTATATATCTAAAAAACACTGCAAACCAACGTAATGAGAGTGACGTGAGGACGGAATCGTTGGCCAGATTTAATTGACTAGAGCCAAACCCAGAAGTTTAAAAAAGGGAAGAAAAAGCAAGCATACGCATGGATTCTGAAACACATTAATTAATTTATGAAGGTTTAACACGTAAGCTTTCACGACCAATATTATTCATAATAAAGGCTTTTGGGTTAGATCGCGTAAGTATAAATGTGTCGAAACCCTCCACCACCCCAGTAATGGATTTGTCACGTAAACAAAATTGCAATTAGTTACTACTTCAGCCCACCGGTGTATTTGAAGAGAGAATCCACAACAATTACAATTTGAGTAGTACGACGTTTCGCTGGAAATTACATCCAGCATCATCGGGCGATTTGTCAGAATTGTGAAGCCATCCACCTGCTTCCGGGCTTAAATAGTGCAACAGGATGACGCCATCGTTGAACCCAATCAGGTGTAGAGATCAGAGGCGGAGGAGTGGGGGGTGTAATTAAGTAAGATTAGTACGTGATTCTTCTATAAGGAATTGTAAAATGTATTAGGTATTACTTAATAATATGCTTCCAGGCTGCACTAAGCCTGTAGCTGTCAGAGTAGTTAAAATTACTTGTATTGCTCTCAATTTAAATGAATTCACTAATTAGTCTTGGCCAGTAATAATTCGTTTTACACAACACTTCAACGTTGTCAAAATCAATTGAGTGTCCTTGTTGGCAAGCATGTTCTGCCACTGCCGACAGTTGTGTTTGAGAGAATGTAATGTTTCTTTGCCATTCTTTTAGTCTTACGCTGATGTTACGTCCCATCTGTCCAATAGTGCAAGGCCTGAAATGCCTGGCATCGTTTTCCAGCGGAACGTAAATATCTGTTGGCTCATGTTGTCGTGACATTGTTCTTCACTTCACAGGTGAATAAGCCCAAGCTATAATTGGCGCGTTGTTGCACACTTGTACGCGTGACAACTTACTTTTCTGACTGTGTCGAGTGGTGGAGGACTCCTACCAACACAGATTTGACCAGATCATTATGCGGCTTAATATTGACAGAGAAAATGCATTTTAACTTGGGTGTTACGTTAAAATGCATTTGTCCTCGGCAATATCTATTTGTAGCACAGAAGGGCAAGATATGTTGGCATATTCACAAATGCAATTCTCGAGTAATTTCAGCACTGGATGTGTCCAAAATAACACACATGCAACCAAGACAAAGATCCCCCATAGAGCCTTTTCCAGATTGTTGGGGCGAGCGCTGTTAAGCGAGCACCAATGGAAGTCGCTACGGCGCACGAGAGGGCGGTGTGGCCGCCATCACGCCCAGTCAGGCTGAATCGACCTAGGGGAGGCCCAGGACGAGTTCAGATATTCATCACTGACATTAGCCACGAACGGGAATCGAATAGAACTCGGGTTGTCGGGGTTCGATGTGCAGCGTGCCAACCACTGCGCCACCGCTCGCCCGTGACGTGCACACAAACGCAGACATAGCTGATAAAAAAAAAACATGTATACATTGATAAGCTGCAATATAACAATACACGAAAACTAAGTTGAAAAGAAAAAAATGCATGGGGGGTAGGGGAAGTGACGAACACACAAACAGCTGCCTGTAAAACATTTTTTTTAAATGCTGCCATGAATCCCAAAAGACGTCGACAAACATACCAAGACAGACCCAGACAAATGAGCAGCCGCGGAATGAAAAGACAGAGGAGGCGAGACTCGCCAAACTTCTAGGTGGGAAACTTGACAAACTGGCACAAAGTCAAGCGCGCAAACAGGCAGACAGACAGACAGGAAGGAAGAGTGATAAGCAAGGGCGGGATGGGAGACGGCCTGTTGGGGAGCGAGCGAGCGAGCGAGAGATGAGATTACTGTGAGGCCTGTGGGCAAGGGCACCAGTCAACCCACCGCCACTTGCCCTTCCATAACGAGCAGTGGCTGTAAGAAAGGTCAGCTCATAACCCAGCTGTCAGGCCCGGAAAGGGCATGCCACCACCGGCGGCAATTTCCCCGGCAGCATTTAACTACGTTTCATCAAGAGCATGATGCTAGGATGTCAACAAATACACACGCGCTTACACACAGCATTCTCGCGAGGAGGGGGTGGAGGTTTGGGGGGGGGGGCGATATGAGCGATGGAACTTGATTCACTTTGAGGGCATTTTTCAATAGAATAATTTGTTTGCACTGTTTACGCGTTCTCATGGGTGGGGGGGGGGGAGTGCGGGGCTCGAATGATGACTGCCCAGGTTGTTTTTTTTGTCAATACCGAGGATGAGCACGAACAAATAAAATTACACGAAGCGTGTAGCAATAACAAAATGTATAAGATGAATGTGCTTATGGCGGGGGGGGGGGGGAGTTTGTTGGTGACACGAGCAAATATTAGTACGGTTGGCTCGAAAGAGGTTCAACATACAGACACATTTGCGAGTTTTTTCGCGAAATTTCAGGGATTTACGTGGCACATTAACATTCCACGCACGTAAACAATTGGAAACAGAGATTGCGATATATTCAAGGTGCGTGTAACACGCCCGGCTCACTGTAGGGTTAGAGCTCTCTCACGTGTTTGTGGGTTTAACTCCACACGCATCGTGCGGCACTTTCAGATGCGCTTCTGCGGCCGTCTGGAACGCTCTTCCTTCCGATATTAGGATGCCACTGGAGCTTCGCACTTTTAAATCTAAATTTTAAAAAATGTCTTTAGAACTGTTTTTTGTGTTCAGTTTGTTGTCCTTCCCGCGCACCTCCGATAACACTTTGTAACAATTTCTTTTTGTTCCTGTGTATTAAGTGTTATATCATAATTGCTCATGCCTCGAAAGTAAAGAAAATGTCTATTATTCCCCACAAACTTTGCTTTTGTGACCAGTACAGTGATATTTAGAAATTTACCTATTTTCAATGAGAAAACGGACGAATTTGTGTCTTATCGTTCACATAAAGTCAGAAAACAACAACATATGAATCAAAATTAACATGTATTTACACTAAAGTAATACAATAATGACTACAAAAGATTTAGACACCAAGGTGCACTACCACAGGCGGGACAGGCCACAGCGGACCGAGTTCTCTGTGGGGAGGAACAACGTCAAGAGGGAGCCACTGGTGGACCCCCGGAAGGTGCTGATGCCACCACTGTACATCAAATTGGGCCTTATGAAGCAATTTGTCAGAGCTGTAGATAAGGAGTCGGCATCCTTCAAGTAACTTCAAGACTTCTTCCCTAAGCTCTCTGAGGCAAAGGTCAAAGCCGGTGTCTTCGTCGGACCACAGATAAAGAAGATGCTGGAGTGCAATGAATTCCCCAAGAAGCTCACTAGTAAGGAGAAAGCGACTTGAAACAGCTTTGTCGTAGTGGTTCGTGGCTTCCTGGGCAATCACAAGGTCGAAAACTATGTGGAGCTGGTTGAGACTTTGGTGAAGAACTACGGCACAATGGGATGTCCCTCAAAGTCCATATCCTTGATGCTCATCTTGAGTAATTCAAGGAGAACATGGGAGCGTAATCGGAGAAGCAAGGCAAGCGCTTCCACCAGGATATACTGGACTTTGAACGCCGTTATCAAGGACAGTATAACGAGAACATGATGGGAGACTACATTTGGGGGCTGATTCGTGAAAGTGAATTACAGTGTAATCGTAAATCTCGAAAAATTACTCACTTGTCAATCTTGTGTGGTAATTTGTATTACTTTAGTATAAATGCATGTTAATTTTGGTTGACATGTTGTTTTTTTCTGACTTTATGCGAACGAAAAGACACAAATTCGCCCGTTTTCTCATTGAAAATCAGTAAATTTCAAAATATCACTGTCCTGGTCACAAAAGCAAATGTAATTTCAATTTGGAATCAACGGCAGGATTTGTATTGTACAGTTTCACAAAGCATCTACATAGAATAGCAATTCAAGATACTGTCCAGGTGACAGCAAGGGCAGGGAATGAACGAGCCAGTAATCCAATCCACTAATGGAGTCTTTTCCATATTGTTACGAGATTCCTGGCCGATACGTTTTGAGATCAACTTTTTTGACGAAGCATACATCCCACGCAACGATTGTATCGCGAGGCGGTGACATGCCCTAGCGGTAGAGCGATCGCCACTCGTTGGAGAGGTTCGTGGTTCAAATGCGGCGGCCGTGGTTGAAACAACGGCGCGAACACCAAATGTCCTCGCGATGATGATCGAGTCACTTCCAAGTACATCGTTACAAGTCGGGTCACCGGTCGTGCAAAGAAATTGCATGCCCAGCAGAAGTTACAACGCGCGTGCAATCCAACGTACGTAAACCGTACACGCGCGCACAAAACTACCCACATGTCACAAACGTGCAATAGTGTCATAGGTGGAAGATATGTATGGTGCGAAAGAAGTTCAAGATACATACGTACAGGAGCTCTCACACACAGGCTCTAAAGAACGTGCTATAATTAAGTTGGACTTTAAAGTTTTTTTATAGTAATGCTGCACGATAACTTTTTTGGGTTTGGGCGCGTAAATGTACGCGATCAAAAAACGTCTTCATAAATAATATTGGTTGTGAAAGCCAGCGTGTTAAATCAATGTTTTAATTACCAAAAGGAGAATAATTCTTCGGTAAAAAAAATATACATATAATGATTTATGAAGAGCATGTCATTGCCAGTATTACTTATACACGCGTGTATAGGCATTGGCGAGCTGTGTGCTGAGTTTCGAAGCGATTGGTTTTGTAGCAATATTGTAGTTTGTCCTCAAAACCAACACGTCAATGCCCTCAGACCAGAGGACGCAACATTTTTCAAGCATACCTAGAAATAGCCGAGTGTAATGAAGTTAAAATAATAATACATGGACAGCCATTTGTCAATCTACTGCTGGATGAAGACCTCCCAACTCTGTTAGTCACGGGGGCTGATTGACCATACTTGACCATGCTGGTCAGTGCAGGTGGGGGTGGTGGGGGGGGAGGCAAGTTCGGATGCCACTCGCCAATGATGTTAGCCGTGGCCGGGAATCAAACTTGGGTCATTGGGTTCATAGGGGCAGCAGCACTCTCACCTCTGTAAGATCCACTCCACCACCCAACACAGCCAAATTGGCTCCCTTAAACTAAATTTTAATAAACGACAAATCGGTGAAGAGTAGATGATGCTAAGGGTAGGGAAAGGTGGAGAACGAGTGGGACAAGATTTCAATTCTCCATTGGAGTTGAAGGGAAAAGTCAGCAACTCGGATGGCTGGGGGGGGGGGGGCAGACATTCCAATAAAACTATAATTAAACTATTTTAATTTTACGAGGTGAAGCCCACTCAGCTATGTAGTTCTTTTTCAGAAGCGACCTGGCGACAAATGAGAGCTCAACGAAGTGGCTTATCATGTGGAAATTTATAGCAGCCAAATATTATAAACGCGTAGTGATGTTGATTCTAAATGTGGAGGGAAAACCCGGAGGACCCGAAGAAAAATCCACGCGACCACGGGGAGAGAGACACGCAAACTCCAAATGCACAGCAGCAGGCGTCAGGGTCGGGACCGAACCCACGACCTCCTGTATACCTGGCGAGGGTTTTTCCTTCCACATTAAGAAATCAACACGCGTTTAGAGTATTTGGCTGCTATACATTTCTACATGATAAGCCACTTCGTTGAGCTGTCATTTGTGGCCAGGTCGCTTCTGAATAAGAACTACATAGCTGAGTGGGCCTTACCTGGTAACATTTAAAAAGTTTAGTTTTAACCCCCAACTCCTCCAAGACGTTTGGCCATCGTGGAAGATTAGAGCAATACGACCCTCCAGAGGGGCTCACTAGAGCTCCCTCTACTGGAGACCCTTCCAACAGCAGTGGCATGAGCAAGCAATTGCAGGGCTGCACCTTTACCTAAAACTGGAGAACAGTGGCAAAATGTGGCCCACACATTGATTGACGTCAACACCTTTCTCATTCACGAAGATTTGCGGTGGCAAATACATTTTGGAAATGTATAAACAACAGATTTAACATCATTATTACGGACATGTGTTTTCTGTAATTTGCAATTGTTTTACGGACGGACGAAAATTTATACTGGCAGTTGGCAACCTTGGGGAGGAAACTAAACACCCCATAAAGGTCACGACCCTTGCCAGTCACAATCATCTCACGCAAATAGCACATCTGCTGGGGCCAACACCCAAGTGTCACTCAGGGCATCTAACAAAAGAGCCAGACACGTGATCACTTTAATGCTTTCAGGTGCACCGACCTGAATATAACGAAACAAGCCTTAAATATATTAAATAACAATAATCTACAGCCCTATCAATCCACAGTTGGTCGATCGGCTTGGCCGAGTGCGTGGGGGGGGGTAAAGTGTAGGTGCTGCTACCACAGTGTGGAAGAGTAGGCCAAGGTACCCTCAAGAGGGACTCTCTAAGACCTCTCTCTCTTGTTGGAGCCTTGGCGTGAGGTAGTAACAGCAACGCTGTGCCTTTGCCCTTACTAATCCACTTACTGGGTGAGGGCTCCAGATTGCCGGGGAGTTGTTTGACTTTCCTTCACCACATTGCTCAGAGCAGGTTTGGTGAAGGAAATGCACCCAGAACACAGTTTGATATCACTCTAAAACTAAACTATTTTTTTTATTTTACCAGGTAAGGCCCGACTGAGCTATATTTAGCTTTTTTTCAGAAGCGACCTGGCTTTCACAAATGATAGTTCAACGAAGTGGCTTATCGTCACGTGGACATTTATATCAGCCAAATACTCCAAACGCATGATGATTATAAATGTGATGGGAAAAACTGGAGGACCCGGACAAAAATCCATGCAACCACGGGGAGAGAGACACGCAAACTCCAAATATACAGCAGCGTCAGGGTCCGGGTCGAACCTACGATCTCCTGTGTACCAGGCCAAGGAGTTAACATCTCCTAGCCACGGTGGCGCCCCTCTCCCGCCACTGACGATAGAGCCGTGACCAGCAAGTCACACTCACCAGATTCATAGCGGCAGCGCGCTAACCATTGCGCCATCGCTCTCCCTTAAAATACATTACAGTACCATAAATATATAAAATATAATATGCTCGTAAAAATGACTGCTTTTACTTTTCAAATGTGCTCGTAAAACAGGCTTTTTTTTTTACTGTTTAGAGAAAGTCCGCAGTTACGAATTCGATTTAGTGTTGCCATTACAGTATTGTGCATTCGATCAATACAGTACATTATTATAACATACAAATGTAACTTTACGTAATCTTGGCGAGTTGGTGGGGAGAGGGGGGTCTAAGAGATGTGCACCCTCACCCCCTCCTCACAATTCAGGATTCTGATTCGAGAGTCAAGGATAATTTACCTAAAGAATTCTTATCGTTTTGTTCACCCCATTAAGCCAAAACATAATTTTATTGGCATAAAATTTTGCATGCGCTGATTTTTTTCATCATCAAGTTTCACGTTTACATTTTTTTTAACCCATCACACCTGGACTCAAATTCACGCCGTCCATTTCGCCTCCGTGGCAGTATTGGTTGCGTGTCAGGTGACGCGAAAACACCTTACAGGTGGGCCCACTGCGAGAAGGCTTCTGTATTTTATTATTTAACAACATTGGCATTGAGCGCCTGAACGTATTGCCAACTTTTTATGTAATGTTTAGTGTTGTCCCTCCCCCCTCGCACCTTCGATTAGCACGGTTGGGTACGTACGACTGTGCAAAAGCAGTTCAACATACAGTAGTATATAACAGAGGTGTGGACTCGAGTCATGTGACTTGGACTCGAGTCAGACTCGAGTCATGAATTTGATGACTTGCGACTCGACTTGGACTTGCATAACAATGACTTTGTCCCACCTATGAGATGTGGACTCGAGTCATGTGACTTGGACTCGAGTCAGACTCGAGTCATGAATTTGATGACTTGCGACTCGACTTGGACTTGCATAACAATGACTTTGTCCCACCTCTGGTATATAACGTACGCACGAATCCAATATTGTTTAACCGTGTGAGAACTCAAAGAGACCAGGATGAGTCTGACCTGATCCTTCACATGCAAATTCACGTATGTATCATGGAGCATTAAGAAGCAATATTAACCAATTAACGTATGCATTGGCGTACCCTGTTTCTACTACGCCTTGAACTAAGTTGTAGCCAACAGCCTTACATTTACGGAACCACTCTTATCCGTGACCCTATTGCGCACAACTCCCAGTTTTACTATTATCCGCATTAGCCCTAGGGTCTGCAAAAGCTATTTGCAGAATCCTCATTATCTGCAATTACCTGCAAACTTTCCTCCGCAAATAAGCGGAGTAATTTCGAGGGCAATAAGAAACGCGAGACATCCATCTCCCACGTCGCAGCGATGAAGAGAAATTCTCCCGTACCGCCACCAGCACCACCACGGCATTGAAACAGCCCGCATCCATCCAAAAGCCTTCAAACTATAGGAAGTGGCATTTGTAAGCCGCATAAAGCTAAAAAGAGATTCCAAAATGTGGAATCCGCATGTGGAGTTGGAGTGCTGAGGAGTGCTGTTGAATCAAGAGGCGTTAGAAAATTACAAATCCGCCCCCCCTCCCTGTGCCACTTCAGTGAGCTGGTGGGGATAGGCGGCTTGGGGGAGCAGAGGTCACACAAAACCCAAGCAAACTTCCAGTCGCAGCCTCCACTTCACTCTCCCCCCCCCCCCCATGTCCTCCACGCTCAATGCACAAAGGCTCAGTTCTTAGCAGATGGAATTCCAAAATGGTTACATCTCACAATAGGACCCCTGCTCGTGCACTTCCTATATGCCAGGCGGGGGTGTTTTTTTGTTGCCGTCGATTTGATCCGAATTCATTAATACGAAATGTGTTTCGGCCGACGCAGCATTGTTATTTTCCGAATTATATATCTGAGGGGTGGGGGTGGAAAGTGAGTTTTTTTTATTACTTCGCAGAAATGTTCTCGGACGCATTCGTTTCGGTTTGAAGTTTTAACTTTTTTCATTTTTGGATTCGGCTTCGACAATAAAAAAATATATTGGCCGCAACCACGCTGGCTGCGTTCGAGTGCTGCGCAGAGCCAACGGTGCCGCACCTTCAACGGCAAGAATCCACGTGACCTTGTCCGGCCCCTGACGCAGCTATGCAAGGTCGATTTCGATATTTGTTCTGATTTGTAAAAAGAAAAAAACCCATTTCCCTTATCGGACGGAGGAGCAGAGCGCACAGTAAGTAAATCAAGCGGCAAACGACTGCGCACATTTGCACTGCGCGGAGAGACCATTTTATCCGCATTCGCGTGGCTTTATTCGGCGATTCACGGTGGGTGTATAATACTCGGCCACCAAACAGCTGCTTCCTATAAATCATTCTCTCAGCTTCCCCTCCTCGTGCGGTTTTTTTTCTTCAGAAATTCTCAGCCAGTGACAATATACCATGTCCTCGCATAATGCAGTCAGATATATAAGTCTGACCCTGCGTGGACTCTCTTCTCTTTTTGCGCCGTGATTTTTCCATTCCCCGTCCAGTTCCCCACGTACGTCAATACAATTATTATTTATTACAAGCGCCGTACTTTTTTTTTCATTCAAAGGCGCGAGTGGGCTCCGAGCACAAAGGACCTTTCAGTGGGGACGGTCCAGCACGCTTCACATAACACGTGCCATGAGAAAGTCTGTCTGGGTATGTGTTAGGATATCGTAAAGCCTACCGTGCAGCTGTTTGCTGTATTTCAACGGGCCGCAGACTTTTGACATTGTTACCCCACATGTAGCCCTAATCCGTCTTTTCCAGCGCTTGCCGTTTCGTACTCCTGCACCGCAGATGTGTGACATACCGTACGCGTAACAGAAATAATAGCCCCAACGTATTAGTCAATAACACCGTGGCCTGAAAAAAAAGATACGAATATATAGCGGGCGACGTTATGGGCAAACGGATCTTTTTCGCGGCACAAATCGATAAGGGCCTTTGCCCGAAACGTCGCCGATTATAATGTATTTATTTCATTTTGAGGCCACACGCGGTGTTATTGACGCATCTGTCGAGTTGCTTGTTCTTGTTTGTGCTCGTGTGCCAATGCAGCGGCAGCATCGCCAGCTAATGCCATTCGTAAGGTTGGTCTGCTGACAAGAGGATGGTGGGCACTCAGTAAACATGCCAACGTTGGGCCAACATTGGCAAGTGGTTGGAGCCGTTGGATCAACATTGGCCCAACGTTCCATGTTTACTGGGCAGATGCACGAACCTTGAGAATAGTTTGAGCATATAAGTGCCCATACCTCCAGTTAACAATTACGATGAAACGTATCAACACCCAGTAACCACTAGCCATGGGTGAACCTGTTCACATTTGTATATTACAATTAATAATTACGTATGACTAGTAACTTGCTGACTTTTGTCAATCTGCTGCTGGATGTTGCCTTCTACACGTGTCAGTCATATCATGGGGGTTGGTGAAAAGCAGGCTCCCATGTTCATGTCTCTCTCTTGTCACTGCTGTCAACCGTGGCCTGGGAATTGAACTCATGTGGATAAAATATTGCAATTATGGAAGAAAACTCAACAGCACCGTCTATAACAAGATGGCCTTTGAAAAAGTTACATAATAGGCGACACTTCGAGCGATGGTCCAATAAAACTATCTTCTAAAGAAAGTTTTTCCCTAATGAGTTCTGTTCCTCTTTGGCCCTCATTTTGCCAACCGGATCTTTCTTCAACATCTTTCTCACTTCCTGCACAGTGCCTAAAGCCTTTTTGCCTTTTTTTGTGAAAGGTGCCTTATGAGTACAACGTAATAGTAATAATAATTATTTTCAGTAATTTTTTTGTGTTCAAAACAGCACATACCGGCACGAGTGAGAGCGACAAATAAAACTTCCCCGGAGCGAGAGGCCAGGTGAGAAAACAGCACAGCCCTCGGGGTGGATAAGAAAGTTATTTGCAGCGATTTCAGACGTAGTGTCATCAAATCTGCTCCCATGCACCGTCTACTAACACGGGGGTGATGATGCACTGCTCTTTCCTTTCTTGAATTCCGAACGGATTCTTCTTCGTCAGATGTTTTGGCCTACTCTTCCACGCAGTCATCTGTCTTCACGGTGAAATCTGGATAATTGAAGATCATTATAGTTACGTGTATTTCTCTATCTCCCGGGTACATATGCAACGGTGGGCCCCATGTTGGCATGTGGTGGGAACCGTTGAACCAATGTTGGCCCAACGTCCCATGTTTCCTGGGTCACTGGGCCTTTAACATTCACTCTAACTCTGAAGTATCTTTGATCATTCACCGCGGTAATTCCCTACAGATATTCCCAGGCAGCTGCACACAGATGTAGGTCCCTCCTTGCGCTACATCTTGAGACATCATTATCATCGTCATCGTATTTACATTCCTCGTAAATCCACATACCGTAGTTATTAGTTAAACAACTGAATGACGAACACAGACTATCGCTAAAATTAAGATTGAATAGAAGCCTTTAAAGTTGTTCCAAGTTGCACGAACTTTACGGTTTTTAACCAAATTCCTCGAGCGTTCGTGCTAACAAAGTCACACGGCAAACAAAATTGTGTGTGTGTGTGTGTCTGTGTGTGTGGGGAGCGGTGGTGTAGCGGTTAGCGCGCTGCGCTATGAACCCGCCGGCCCGGGTTCGATTCCCGCTCACGGCGAACACCAGTGACGATTATCTGAACCGACCCTGGGCCTCCCCTAGGTCGACTCAGCCTCAAATGAGTATCCGGTGCGATGTGTAAACATCGCTGCTGGGGAGACAAAGGCGGCCGGGCGTGGTGTTGGCCACCCACCCCCTCGTGTGCCGTGCCGGCCTTCATAGGCGCTCGCTAGCAGCACTTGCCCCGACAGTCTGTTAAGGCTATATGGGGGATCTTTGTTTTGTGTGTGGAGTACGCTTGCTCCTCACAATCTCTCGGCTGGTCCTGCCAAGCTTCTACCACCAAAACCCAGGGGTGCTGCTTTCGCTTTGGGAGTTGGGGACGTCCTTCGGAAGACTGCCCCCCCCCACCACCCCACCATCACTTTTGAGTTCTGCTGTTCTATAGTGTCATTAAATCAATGCAACTACTGTGCTGGACTACCGACTCAGCGCCGAGGATACTGTTGCCATGCTGCTGGGTATTTTAAGATTCCACCGTCAGCACAATCGGCGGTTATATCGCCTTGTTGGAGGCAGAAAAAAACGGGAGCTCATAGGTGCGATGACTTTGCTTCAAAATGCCGTGGGTGTCTCTTAACCATGTTGGGTGATCAGATCCCCATGACATCCCGTGCACCTGACGCCCATATGGAGGCATCATCATCGTGCGTGGGATTTTTTTTTATTTCAACCACGGGGGGGCCCAGAACGACGTGTCTAAGCCACGGATTCATTGGGAGAGTAAATGGAAGGAATATGTAGACTATATATATTCGGATTTAGAGAGATGGTAAAGCCATTTCATGACTCCAGCAAAGATATTCTTAGGTTTTTTCCGGTAAAGTTACGTAGGTAAAAAATTAAAATTAATAAAAGTAAAATAAAAATAAAATAAAAATCACGACGTTTCGGAGGCAACACAAGCTTCCGTCTTCAGGTGGAACCGCCACAGCACGATAGCTGTATCTCACTTGATATCTCACTTGATAATTTTTTACCTACGTGACTTTACCGAAAAAACTAAGAATATGAATCCTTGCAGTCACGAAAGCTTCAAATCTAGAATCCAGAAAAGATCCCAATGGTGCTAAAGAGGCAAAGAACAAAACTGCACATTAAAAAGAAACCAGCATAGACTCTACAAGCTTGACCTTCTTTAACCGGAACTATACCATGGTGCTAAATTTTAAATTAGCTTGCCCCTGCCCTGGTACAAGAGTTGACAAGAAAATCTCTACTTTTCCTGCATGTGAACATTTCTAAAATCTTCTACCTCAATAACAGTGGAGGTGAAGGGTCACTTGTGCACAGCCGTTCATACAACTTTAACAAGGTCCCTCAACTAAGTGACCCACGACTGTAATGAAACGATGCACAAAATACCGCTGTGCATACATAAATACCGTTGCCGCGGGACCGTGCTCATGTGCGCCAACTTGCATTGTGCCGCGCTGCGGAATTGGAACATGATGGGACTGTTTTAGCAGAGGCATGATCCAATTTGACACTAATTTTTCAACATGCATGCAAAACATCAATACCTTTCAGTAAGAGGCCTACTGAGTATGCTACATTTGCTTGTGGCCTTCATGCATAATGTCAGAATTCATTAAGTCTTTCGGCGCGATCACAGTCATCTTCAAACCCAGAATACTTGCTCCTCTGGGTCCCTATCATTTAAGTCTTTATTCTGAACGGGGGGGGGGGAGTGGGGGGGGGCCCAGGCCATTTGCATTTCTTCAATGGGGTGTACAAAAACAATGGCGCTACGATGTTTGTAACGTGCGCAGCGCCTCACTGTCATACCTTGAGGCCATTAAAAATTATGCATCTTATTCTTGATCATAAATATAAAGCGCACTGTGATTTCCCACGCTCTAGTTGAAGCCCATACTTTAATCACTCAACGTGTAGAGACTTCAAACGGTGCGCGTCAATAAGGCAGATTGTTAATGCGTCAAAAAAACTAAAACTGAAAACAAAATGGAGGGGCAATTCTGTAAAGGCTGCCCTTGAATGGTGACTTTGAGAGGATTTTTGTTATAATTTGTATCCACATACGGAACAGATTTTCTTTTGTCTGTGTGTGCGTTCGAAAGAGCGAGAGATAATTTGCCCGCGTAAACATTCAGCGCAAACAGTGGATGTGAGTTACACAGTATTACACAGTATCTCACAGGTGCTCACAAAAGCCGCACGTTAATCTGATCTCCCCTCCACCTCCGCTCTCATGTTCACCTCAACTGTAACACAGTGTCGGCAGAGGTGTGGACTCGAGTCATGTGACTTGGACTCGAGTCAGACTCGAGTCATGAATTTGATGACTTGCGACTCGACTTGGACTTGCATAACAATGACTTTGTCCCACCTATGAGATGTGGACTCGAGTCATGTGACTTGGACTCGAGTCAGACTCGAGTCATGAATTTGATGACTTGCGACTCGACTTGGACTTGCATAACAATGACTTTGTCCCACCTATGAGATGTGGACTCGAGTCATGTGACTTGGACTCGAGTCAGACTCGAGTCATGAATTTGATGACTTGCGACTCGACTTGGACTTGCATAACAATGACTTTGTCCCACCTATGAGATGTGGACTCGAGTCATGTGACTTGGACTCGAGTCAGACTCGAGTCATGAATTTGATGACTTGCGACTCGACTTGGACTTGCATAACAATGACTTTGTCCCACCTATGAGATGTGGACTCGAGTCATGTGACTTGGACTCGAGTCAGACTCGAGTCATGAATTTGATGACTTGCGACTCGACTTGGACTTGCATAACAATGACTTTGTCCCACCTATGAGATGTGGACTCGAGTCATGTGACTTGGACTCGAGTCAGACTCGAGTCATGAATTTGATGACTTGCGACTCGACTTGGACTTGCATAACAATGACTTTGTCCCACCTATGAGATGTGGACTCGAGTCATGTGACTTGGACTCGAGTCAGACTCGAGTCATGAATTTGATGACTTGCGACTCGACTTGGACTTGCATAACAATGACTTTGTCCCACCTCTGAGATGTGGACTCGAGTCATGTGACTTGGACTCGAGTCAGACTCGAGTCATGAATTTGATGACTTGCGACTCGACTTGGACTTGCATAACAATGACTTTGTCCCACCTATGAGATGTGGACTCGAGTCATGTGACTTGGACTCGAGTCAGACTCGAGTCATGAATTTGATGACTTGCGACTCGACTTGGACTTGCATAACAATGACTTTGTCCCACCTCTGAGATGTGGACTCGAGTCATGTGACTTGGACTCGAGTCAGACTCGAGTCATGAATTTGATGACTTGCGACTCGACTTGGACTTGCATAACAATGACTTTGTCCCACCTATGAGATGTGGACTCGAGTCATGTGACTTGGACTCGAGTCAGACTCGAGTCATGAATTTGATGACTTGCGACTCGACTTGGACTTGCATAACAATGACTTTGTCCCACCTCTGAGATGTGGACTCGAGTCATGTGACTTGGACTCGAGTCAGACTCGAGTCATGAATTTGATGACTTGCGACTCGACTTGGACTTGCATAACAATGACTTTGTCCCACCTCTGAGATGTGGACTCGAGTCATGTGACTTGGACTCGAGTCAGACTCGAGTCATGAATTTGATGACTTGCGACTCGACTTGGACTTGCATAACAATGACTTTGTCCCACCTATGAGATGTGGACTCGAGTCATGTGACTTGGACTCGAGTCAGACTCGAGTCATGAATTTGATGACTTGCGACTCGACTTGGACTTGCATAACAATGACTTTGTCCCACCTATGAGATGTGGACTCGAGTCATGTGACTTGGACTCGAGTCAGACTCGAGTCATGAATTTGATGACTTGCGACTCGACTTGGACTTGCATAACAATGACTTTGTCCCACCTATGAGATGTGGACTCGAGTCATGTGACTTGGACTCGAGTCAGACTCGAGTCATGAATTTGATGACTTGCGACTCGACTTGGACTTGCATAACAATGACTTTGTCCCACCTATGAGATGTGGACTCGAGTCATGTGACTTGGACTCGAGTCAGACTCGAGTCATGAATTTGATGACTTGCGACTCGACTTGGACTTGCATAACAATGACTTTGTCCCACCTATGAGATGTGGACTCGAGTCATGTGACTTGGACTCGAGTCAGACTCGAGTCATGAATTTGATGACTTGCGACTCGACTTGGACTTGCATAACAATGACTTTGTCCCACCTATGAGATGTGGACTCGAGTCATGTGACTTGGACTCGAGTCAGACTCGAGTCATGAATTTGATGACTTGCGACTCGACTTGGACTTGCATAACAATGACTTTGTCCCACCTCTGAGTGTCGGTGTTGCCGGATGAACATTGCTGATTGCCACCGCTAATTACAGCCTGTGAATGTAGGGAGTCATTTTAATGGACATTTTCCAAGGAACGGAGAAATGCAAATAACCTAACGTGAATGAAACCGATACAACAGAGGCACCACTCGCAGTGCCATGACAACCACCCAACGCTGCCAGACCGTCCTCGCAGTAGGCCTGTTTGCCAGGTCGCGGGGTTCCTGGGCAGACGGTGGCAAGGCCTGGATTGTTTTGGTCGGGAAACCCGAGCAGGGGGCATCGTGTCTCGGGCACGATGCAGAGGAGAGCCAGGGAGAGGTCAGGAAGTGCCGCTCCGAGGTCACAAGCTATTAACAAATGGCAGCGGGGCCCTGTCACGGCACGGGAGCCCCGAGGGGACGGCTCCTGTCAAGGCACTGTCAGAGCCCTGAGCGTAAGGGCAACCAAACGGCCCAGGGAGGCCGAGGCACAACTGGTTCGGACAAGACACGGCGACGATGCCCTGCTGTGGATGCGTTGTAGGTTGCCGGGAGGGTCAGCTAATGACGCTGGGAGGCTTGTGGAGGAGGTTAGAAGCTGCAGACGCGAGGTCAGGCATTCAATAGCGCGTGCCAGATACGCAATATTCTGACGAAACCTTTAATGTTGCCACCGAAGCAGTGGGGAATATTCACTGCCCATAAAGTATTCGGCCTGCCCCAAGATATATGGATGGAAAATTGATGCACTTCCTACTAAATGGAGGCTCGGTACTGTTCTTTTTAAAAGAGATATTTGGCATTCAAGCAATGTTTGTGTGTTTTTCGTGAGGCTTTATGGAAGACACCTGCAATGTTTCTCCACATAAAACGTCGGGTCTTCTCGGCAGTTATACCACTGGGACCCCCACACAAAAGAATCTGCACCTATTCTCATTGCCGGGTCTTTTAAGTTGGATTACACGAGGAGCTCATGGATTTTTTTTTACATCTGGGTTGTCACCCAGAAGATATCTTTGTGGTTGGAATATAAATTCAGCATTTTTATCACCAATAAAATGTGCACTGGCTTAGCGCTTACACTTGGCTTGCCGGCTAATGACAGTACAGCACGACTAGGCTGACCCAACACTGATACCCCTTTTCCAGTATACTGCACAACCGAGCCAGCCCCACCTGGCTAAGAAGGTAGAAGGTCGTCTTCTCACTGCAGAAGCAAAGCTGTGCTGCTGACGTCATGTTAATCATTTTCATGATATCAACATAATGAATCAATTACCAATCTGAAAATTATTCACTCCACCCCTGGCCCTGCTTGTCTCCCGAGCTAAATTCAGATCCATTGTGTGACCACAGCTTCATGCTTTGGTTCCCGGCAAATATCCAGTTGCAAAAGCACCCACGACTGTATGTGCCCCACGCTGCTGTGGCTCGGATGTGGAGTCAGTGCCATCCCTCACTTAGTTAAATATCACGGCTGTGTTTTTTTCTTTAGAAACAAAACCCGGGAGGAAAATTACCAAAATTACAGATTTTCATTCAGGATAGCCTGACTTAAACCAGGCCTGCAGTAATTCTTATTTAAAAACAAACTTTATTTTTGCAGTGATCACTACTTCCCGACCATTACTCCTTAGGTTGTGGTGGGTAAGGAGGGAGAAGGAGGAGGAGGAGAAATTGCAGGGGCCAATCCCACTGAGCCAACTGGCTCATGAAGAGTAGGGACATCGAGCCAAGCCTCGCTACTGATCCTGGAATGCACAATGGATCGTTCCTTGGCCGTCTAGCTCGGTTGCCAAGTGGCGGTGGAAATGTGGTAACAATAGTATGAGGGAAACCTCACGATTCAGGATGTGTTTTTCTCAGACACTTTAATGATGTGGGTAATCATGAGTGTTACCACGTTGATTCATTCCAGAAGCTAGAAATAGTCACCCTGACAGTGACATTCTATACGTATTATTAGGATTGCTTTTCAAATGTTGACTCTGAGGGTGTCTAATGTGTGGTACTCCCCTTTCTATGTGCCTCTGCATCTGCTGTTTGGCTG
This sequence comes from Lampetra fluviatilis, assembly GCF_964198595.1. NCBI lineage: Eukaryota > Metazoa > Chordata > Hyperoartia > Petromyzontiformes > Petromyzontidae > Lampetra > Lampetra fluviatilis. The sequence goes on along the minus strand of NC_136320.1, from coordinate 5,110,995 downwards.
GGCAGAAGGAGCCACGTGGGCACGGCACGGCCTACCGTCATGGCACACCGACATTGGTGGGTGCCAGGTTAGGACTAGTTTGTGGCCATTTTTATTTCCCCCCCCCCCCTCCACAATGGAAGGAATCCACCACAAAAACGAGTGAAGGACACAGCTGAATTATGCATGGGTTTCAGAAGCTAAACAAGACCATATCATGAAAAACATCAACCTACGATCACGTATTACAGTCTGATCTCCTATAACGCTGCGTGATTTCATAACGCGAAATGATTATAACGTGATTGAGTGAACAGAACTGCATCGCACGAGTTGCAATAAGCGGTTGTACGGCCGGGATGCTGCTGGATGATTCTAGATCTCCACCACACGCCTCAGTCTTTGTTTGGCCTGCGTACACATGTCACGTGTTATCGTGGACTGTGCTTTACCCGACATTATATATTATTTACTATAACGTTTCGCTTAGCATTCTGGGAGGTTACTCACGAACTCGTACGAGAGACTCGCTTCCTCTTCTGATGACAGTGCAGCCCGCTGCTGCCGCCGGTTCGTGATCCTAATTAGCTCGGCTATTTTGTCGTAGGCCAACCGACGTCAGACATCACAGCGAACACGCGTTGCAAACCAAACAACAAATCGCCAAGCCACACCGCAGAACCACGAACGCCTACGCAGTAAAAAGTGAAATTCTCACTAACATGTGTGACTGGAAATTTTCACATTATTGTTATGCGTAAATTAAAATTCTTAAGCACAGATGCCAAGCAACTGGCATGTGCAGTCTGTTACTAAAACGAAGTAATTGATGTCTCTTGCAGCCACCCATGCTATTGATAATTGTTTTTGCATGCAGGACTTTGCAAATACATCTTCATGGGGCGGAACGGTGGAGCAGTTGCTAATGAAGCGTATTATGAACCCCACAACTTAAGAGTTCGATTGCTGGCCATGACTGAACTGGGTCGTGAGCAGGACTGAACTTCTCATGGAAAAAACAACTTATGGAGGCCACTCGACCCCAAACCCCGAGACCCCCTTAGCCAACCCAAAGTGTGGTAGCAACAATCCCGAGAACTCTACCGGTAAGCGGAGGCCTTCATGAAGGCAGTGACGTTGCCACAAACGGCTGCAAAACGTTGTATATGTTACAACTTCTCTTCTTCTGAAGTGAGTCAAAATAAAATAAAAATATACTTGTTTTTTTGCAAAATGCAGTCCCCTTATTATCACGAAACGGTGGTCCGAACCGGCAAAAAAAATTAAAACGAGAGTTTCTTGTTAAGTAACGCTGCTTGATCACTTCTCAGTTATGCGGGTGCACCGAGGGGTGTGTGCACCGAGTGTCACAACGTAGCGCGACGATTTGACACAACGATGTCTGGCACATTTCATTGTGCTGTGATTGTGTTTGCAGTCACCGCACCAGTGCCCAGAGAAAGCACGCGTGCAATTCACGCGTTTGCACTTTCTTCACAAGTAACTGGGGGGGGGGGGGGGGACCTCGACAGTATCCACTCGACGGGTTATTATGAGCAGAGTCTGGGCTTTCAATTAAAAGACTTTGTAAAAAGTTTTTTTTAAAGACGGCTTTCCAAAATGGTGTTGCTCTCTTTCGACATTTGCCGAAGGAAGCCAAATACTGGAATGTGGAGAGAAAACGAAATGGTTTGGCCCAAGAGAATGGTAATGAATTTTCTTATAATGCAATGAATTCTAAGACAACAAAAAATGGACTTTGATGACATGCAGAATTCGAGTCTCCACACGCCCACACAAATGTAGCGACAGCGTAATTTATATAGGGTACGTACGTGTAGTCCATTACACACATGAGTGCAAATTGTATGGAAACAATTACCTCCAAATCGGGTTTCTGTTTCTTGCCTCTAATTATGAAATCCGTACCATAGAATAACATTACAGCGAGGGCTGCCACGCATTCATTGCACCCGGGCCATGGGGCGGTATCGATTGGTTGATGTGGGGCAGTGTGCAGATCATTAAATCGTTTAGCTTCCAGATGAGTTGGGACACACAAAGACCTTGTAGAGATGGATGCTCAGGGTCATCCCTGTAATGCGTACTTATCCCCATCATCCTGCAGTGATAGGCCCGCATCAATGTCAGCCCCCGCCATGTTGGTTCCTCGTCCCTAACCGGCGTTCGTATTTCTCTCCGCATCGCCGTGTCCCCCCGCGCTACGTCGACTGCACGGGTTTTCGCGGTTCTGCTCTTCGGATCCCCGATGTGTTTTCTGGTTGTACCGCGCGTGTTGTTTGGCACGATGTCCGACGTTTCACACTCCACGTGCTGGGAGCTTCTTCGGAAACGCCTTATTGTGACCTTGTCATCATCAAATTTTGCTGCAAGAATATCTTCTCAAACAAGTACTGGAAGTTTTGAAACAAAATAAATAAGCCAGACTAATACATCTCATTCACATATCCACCTCTACGTAAATACTACAAGTTTATCATGAATGACCCATCAGCAGCACGGCCTTCTGGAAGCACGTACATTTCAGCAGCATTACGTCAAGACAAACAAACTCTGGACGGAATTCGACACACAGTCTCATTAGCGGAGTGATGTTTATTTTGAGTTCGTTTTGTAGTTCATCTTACAGTGCCACCTCATAAGCCGAGCATGTCCTCGGTTCTACACAAGTAAACCCTCAATTATCCGTGGGTGGATTATTCGGGTTGCAGCTTAACCAGAGGGTCATTGACTCAGCATCCACATGACCGCAAACACGCCTGCGAGATGTCATCTCCTTTGCCTGGTGCACAGGAGGCCGTGGGTTCGATCCCAACCCGAGAAAACACGTGGCGTTCACGTGCTCTCTTCCCGTGGGGGTCACACAGATTTTTCTCCGAGTTCCTCCAGTTTTGCCCTCTACATTTAAAAACATGAGTTTAGATTATTTGGTTGCTACTATAAATTCCCACGTGTGACGATGATGATACCCCATTCCATTTCCCTGCATAATGGCGTTGACGGTCTTTCAGTTACTTCACATATTTGTGTAAATAATTTAATACGCAGGTTTTCAATTTATAATCCCAGTTGTCTTTTTTAACGTACATACGTACATACGTAGCAAAGCCTCATGCATTCCCTGAGACAGCTAGGGCTGCACCAAACGTTGGCTGCTCATGCCTCTGGTGTGTATCCCCAAAAGAAATGTGATGGGAGTGCTAAAAAGTAATTGATGGGAAATGATCATTATATCACCTTCTTTGGGGCTTTCAGTAAAGCCACGTAGATAGAAAAAATAATAATAACCGAAATACCCAAAGAATATGAATTCCTGGAGTCACGAAAGCTTTAAGTCAAGATTTAATTGTATCACCGTTTTAGGGACGCATTCCATGAATCATTTCCCATAAGAACGTTGGTGTTATAGCCTGTTTTACCAACTAGGGAGATTGTTTTTGTAGAAGTCTTGCTCGTTTACCCAGAAAAGTGTCACTGAGTCTCCTGACTCTCTTTTCAGGAGGGTCCTGCGAAGTTGTTTCATAGTAGGGGGAGGGGGGAAACGTTGTTATGTGTAATCCCAAACCAGCAATTTGTCGGTTACATTTGAACAATGGGATGTTTGGCAAATGCCGGTTACATTGGTTTTAATTTTTTATCTGTGAGCGGTGGAAACCTGGGCAAGTGTGTGGGCCCTCTTCCCATCGATGACGATGAATTTTCACGATTCGGGGGTGGCAATTTGATTCAACAAGACTTGAGATGATCCATCAATTAAGTAGATAAATCAATGCATTATAATCAACCACTTTTTTGTGGCCAATTGCTCAGGCCCCTTTAAACATGGCTGCCAGCCCCACTTCCTGCCTCCCGAAGGCAGGAAACCCCCTACAAGCCAACCCTAGTGTTACCTGCCTGATGTGCTGATAATGCAGGAAGATGCTGATGCTGGATGGTAGAATAATCGATTACTTGCATAATCGAAGAGCCCATCTTTAGGTTCAACAATATTTTTTTTTGTTTAATCTTTTATGGATACATTTGTATTGTTTCCCGTGGGTTTTTAAATTTATATACAAAATTCAATTTCTATAAAATGTCCTTTTATGAATTCTTGCATGAGCTTTGATGTAAACATTGGGATGCCATCGGTGTATTTTCTCACCGTTTTATTTGCAGACTTTGTTTTGGCGACAGGCAATGATGATTCCGCGTATATTCTACGCACGCTATGCTGTTGTCTGTGCGTGGTGACCAGGAATGTGGATGGGTATGGGAAGGTGGACATCGGTCGGGGGGAGAGGGAGCTCTGCGGCTGCCTGAGAGTCAGCAGAGGAGAGTTTGGTTATGGAGAGAATTTGGGGTAATTGCTACCATAGGTAAGCGTACATCCCCAGACATGGAGGTGTGCCATTGGCAACGACATAGGTAGTTGAAAAGAGTCCTGCAAAATCCGATTTTATTTTTTTTATTGACTGCATATTCAGAGATTAATTCCAGCCGGAACTGTCCGGTGCTGAGCTCCGATTATTTTACCATACGTCGCCACGTTGGTCGGTGTTGGTGTGGGTTGCTGAATAGGATCTGGTGGGAGGAGGGGGGTGGCGGTAGCCTCCAGAAAATATTTCATGAGAAATTAAGCCACATTTAAATGCAATTATTTTTTTCCCCCCAATCACCATATTTCGCTATTTTTTGTACAAGCTAATTCCTGCACAGATCGTTCGTGTGAGTAGCCCCGAATGTTACCCTAATCAAGGAGCGATGGAAAACAGAGACGACACTTGGCAAGGCTATGAAATACATTGCTCAGAAGTCAATGAAGTTATGACAATAGCTAATCTGGGTAGCATGCATTCACCTAAATGGCAGTAAAATTGTATGTTTAAATCCCGATCATATACAATATTCATTAAGACCAGTGGATGACAACTCCGGGGAAGTGATTAAAAAATATGGGGATAAAAAAAAGAAGAGTTTAATTTCCCATTACTTGTTTGTTCTCGTTTGCAGTACTCTTTTGTAAACCAACAACCTTCCATGTTGTCACGGAGTACATTGTCCACGCTTCGTTCAACAACGTCCAATTTGTTTTTAAAACAATTGTCAATCCACTGCTGGATTAAAGCCTTCTATAGCACGGTGTCGGTGCGTCGTGAACGCGTGAGAATACTTCACCAGCGTGCGTTGGTACGGAGGGGAAAGTCCTGGCCCAGTTGAGACGTAACTTGCCGCTGATGTCTACCCCCTCATCGTGAAACATTCAACACGAATGCTCCACTAAAAAGTGTGACCTTTTCGCCAAGTTGTCTCTATGAATGCGCTGAATATGAATTTGGAGTGTGACCAGCTGCAGTTAATGTTACAGTTTATCTTGAACATATGCATACCAATTGCTTTTTTTTAAAAAAAAGGTCTTTTAAGCGATGTCATGTAACATTATCGACAAACTTTTGCCGCACGTCGTGATACTACAAACAATATAAGTGTCCGTGTGACGGGCGGAATTATACGTAACGAATTGAAATTCACCGATGCCAATAATAAATGCACGCTCCCTTCAGGAGGATCTCTTGAAATGAAGCATGGTCAAAACGTATTAGCGATATTTGTAAACAATCGCAAATGTGGACGATTCTAATGTATATTTCGCTGCTGTGCGCTTACACTGTGCACACAAAGTGTTTGATGTGCTCGGTTGCGACTCATTGAATACCAAACAGACATTAATCTGCAGAGAGCGGCACATCTGTCAGCTCCGATTTACCAACAGCCTCCCACGCCTCTTCATTTGCATGCTGTGCCGCCATGGGAGCTTGGCTCGTCCCATAATGAATGTCTAATTTGAATCGGCTTCGTCGAATGAAGGTCAAGTCTGCAAAGCGGCGTGCCACACAACAGGAGCTGCCAGTTCATGTGGAGAGACACGGAGGCCATTGGCCGTCAGTCTGAGAGAGGGATGCGAGGGAAGGCACGCGGGGGGGGATCGGCTGCCGGTTGTGACCTCATCCGCACGGCCACTCATTATTTATTCAAAAAATGTCAGAGCCACGCGTGCCTCGCGAGGGGCTGGAGCTTTTTACCTCTATGGGGAAGGCGCCAACAGATGCAGAGTGTGGCACTCCGAGCGCAGGAGCTGCACAACAACAGCAGGGATTGTGGATTTCAAACCAAGTGGGGCCCACCTCGACAGTGTGCCATTACTCCGGAGGAACATTTGGCACCGTCACGCACCTTGAGGATACAGCGACATCCTCTCGCGATGAACAATATTCCATTACAACGAAGTCGCTCGGAAATTTGCTGTAGCCTTCAGAAGAAATATTCCGACTGCTGTGGATTCGTAGGTCAGAGATTGTTTTGGTTGTTGCTGCGCTTTGGTCAGACAGACTCAAAATAAATAAATGCCAATGTACAGTTCTGCTCCATCAACATTTTGACAGGACATGCCCAGCATGAGAATAGTAAACTCCGCAAGTTATATCCAGCTAATGGGCCTTTCAACATCGAAGGTCTTTTAAGATGTGGCTAATTACTAGCATGATCATAAAATGTGTGTTTTTGTTCTGGGGCATCGTATGTTTTACCAATTAGTACAATTTGTCACATGTCCACCTTTCAATAAAAATAATAAATACTCGTAAAATATCACCGTGTCAGACGAATTGACGTTTTTATACATGATGCAATGGTGCATTTAGTTTTGTGTACGTGTCAGACTACTGACTTATTATGTTAAAAAAAAGCCGTACTTTCTAAAACTAGGGTGCACACAATTGTCACCACATTGACACGCATTAGTGTTATTAGGATGATTTTAACATTTTGTCCGAGATTGCATAGTTTTTGGAAGTGCACTTCTGAATTCCTGCTTTCAAAACATATTTTGTCTACATGTCTAAATACTTCTAGATTTGAAGCTTTCGTGACTGCAAGGAATCATATTCTTAGGTTTTTTTCGGTAAAGTCACGTAGGTAAAACATAAAAATTAATGAAAATAAAATAAAAACAAAAATCACGACGTTTCGGAGGCAACACAAGTCTCCGTCATCAGGTGGGACCGTCACAGCCAAGTGATGCAGCTAATTCGCAGCTAATTCGGCTGTGACGGTCCCACCTGATGACGGAGACTTGTGTTGCCTCCGAAACGTCGTGATTTTTGTTTTTATTTTATTTTATTTTCATTAATTTTGATGTTTTACCTACGTGACTTTACCGAAAAAACCTAACAATATGTCTAAATACGTTTAAATTTACTCTTTGGAGCTACAGTGTTAAACCATCCGAATGTCATTACAAGTCATACATTCCTAATAAATCAACAGCTTAAAATACTTTATCACTGCATGCTGATCACCCATAAATCTAATTAGTGTGTTATCTGGCAATCTTGTTTCATTTAACAAAGCAGAACGTCAGTTTTAACACTTCTCTCATTTCGGAGATTAAAGAAGCACATTACCGTGTCATTTATCAAACTCATCGATCGCAAAGTCTACATACAGTATTTCGATATTTTTGGTGTCGTCATATCTCTCTCTCTATCTACGCCTTGCAACCTCTCAATGTATTGCCTTCTGTCAAAGATTCTCTGAGATGTTCTGAGTCAAGGAGTAGTACTTCTCCCCGCAACAACTGCGAACACTTTAGAAAGTACAAGTGTGTTCTGAGATGGAATAATATTGCTGCCCAATCTGGGATGGTGACACAAACTTTACCCGTTCTTGGCTGGATTCAGTCCGAGCTAAGCGACGATTTACGATTGGTCCTCTCCACACGTTGTCAATAACTTGGCCGTACAAACCATAGTGATGCCTGTGTTTATCTTTGTCATGTTCCCTTTCTCCACCTCGGTGAAATGTGGCCCCTATATTTAATAAAATCCTCCCAAATCCAAATGCGCCTGATGTCATTGCACACCGCACGCTGGAAAAGGTACCCACGCCTACGTGGGCGTTAGGAATAATTGTTGGGTCTTAAGGAAGTAAAATAATTTACTGATTTCATGTCTCACCAAATCATGTACAGTGCATATGTATTGGAATGCAGACCAACGTAAGTGTGGGAGTCGTGTATTGTAATTCTATGGACATAAAGACAGTAAGGTAAGTTACATACAGGGAGGGATGTTGTTACATGACCTAATTTCATCCAATCATAGAGCTTCTTGCATGTGTACTTGCTTGCCAGTAAGGCTCTGCTTTGCATGCACGGGCCTAGAATGAAATCCACTGCTGAATGAGGGCTTCCGCATGCTGTGCGGGTCGTGAGGTTTATTTCACCACGCCGTCAGCGTGGGTTGGTGCAGGCAGAAAGCACCGAATTACAACAATAAATGATGCTGCAAAGTGCCCTAGATTAGCAGCCATTTGATATTAATTTAATATTAAAATGGTGTTCATGTGAGTTGATATATGTATTTTTTTAAATTGCTTCGTATTTGGATAGGTACAGCATGCAGGTTAACGCATGTGTTTTTTTAAATCACATTTTTCACCACTGTAATTGTGTTGCTGGGTTTACTTGTTTGTTTGCTTATCCCCTATCTGCCTATCAGCTAGGCCCAGAACTCCTTGCTAGCCTAGATTTCCCTGCTCCGTTTGAGAGAGCTACCTGGGCCCATGGCATCTCGGGAAGGAAGGAGGCGGCTTTGAGCGGTCAACCGCCACAATAATCGTGCCCCGTGGCACGGGTTCACTTGAAGTAGCCAAAGTCTTTGAGTTGGAGAGTGAGGAGACGTGACATTTTAAGTGAACCGATGAAGGTAATAGCGGCGAAAAACTAGACACATTCGGCAATAACGGTGCCATAAAGAGGGGAAAAGATATCATTTGTGACATTTCCTGAAACAGCTTATGATTTTAAAAATAAAATCCTGTTTAGACCAGTGATATTGATGACAAAGGTGTGGAGTTTGTGTAGTTTGTGCTTGTACACCAATTCCATATCTCAACATTTTGTTTGTTTAATTTTCAGGATGAAAATATATTTATATTATTTTATTATTTCACTTCTACGTGACTTTACCGAAAGAACCAAGAATATGATAATAACATCGTTACAGATATAGAGTAATCTGTCAGTTCTATGAGGAAAATTTAATTGTGATATTTCGGATGACTGCCAGTTTTAGATGTGTCTGGGTCGAACAATCTGTTGAAAAAATCCCAGAATTCAATTGTTATGAAATAAAGAACCAGGCTACAGTCTATATTAGTGTTTTTTTTATTTTGTAATTTTTTTATTCACTTTATTTTAATTTTTCTATCTACATGACTTACCGAAAGAACCAAAGAATTACGAAACCCAGTATATTAATTATGAAATGCAGCATATTAATTCTGCCCAATGTGGTGAAATATGGTCAAACAACCCTCGCAACAGACACAGCATAAGAGAAGCCTTCATCTAGCAGTGGACTTGCAAATATCGAACCATTACTTCTCCATCCCATTACATTTTGTGCTAGTAAATATTACATTTGGATGGGTATATGGCTCATTAATTTGTCTCGCATACAAAGGAAATTGCAGTATATTACATTTATTTTAAAGGACTTCTTGAAATACAATACACATTTTTAAATTTGCAATCATTTTTAAGGCGCTTATTGCGATCCTTTTGGGGGGGGGACTTAATACGACAACTTGTTTGCATGTTTTAGCCATTATATTTTGTTAAATGGTACGACTTTTACATTTGATTTCAAATTCATTTAGAAACGTCTCAATGGTTAACTGTTACGTAAGCAAGCCTCCATTTGCTCTTTCATTGTTTTTGCAATCAACATACATCAGTCCATGTGGGCGGTGAGAAGACATAAAAAAGCCACACAGCACCATGGATCACTGGCTCTGAATAATGCACCCGGCCTCCAAAGTAGAAGTTCTGTGGCTCTCTCTCTTGTTTGGTTCACAACGCCAGTAAGGCAGCTGCTGCTGCTACGACACATGTATATGGCCACCCACAAGAAAGTAACGCACACACATCTATATATATAAACCACACACATATATAAACCGACGTTTTCAATGACACACTCAGACGTGGAACCAGCGCACAGCCTTTGCGCGTTGTGCAAAAAAATCGGCATTTCCTGAAGAAGTGCACTGTGGTTCTCGTCTTGGGTCACCACCACCACTCACCTGAGCAAAATGTGAACGGCTAAATCCGAAAATATAAACTATCCAAAAAATGTAACTAAAACAGTTTTTTAAAATTTTACCAAGTAAGGCGCACTGAGCTATACAGCTCTTTTACAGAAGTGACCTGGCCACAAATGATAGCTCAACAAAGTGGCTTGTCACGTGGAAATTTATAGCAGCCAAATACTCTAAACACACGTTTCTAAATGTGGAGGGGGAAACCGGAAGACCTGGAGAAAAATGCACACGACCAAGGGGAGAGAGAGAACATGCAGACTCCAAATATAGAGCAGGCGTCAGGGTCGGGATCAAATCCACGACCTCCTGTATACCAGGCGAGGTAGTTAACATCTCACCACCGTGGCACCTAATGATGACAAAACCAGTTCACATTCTGTTTACCGCTGCATCACATTTGGAGGAAAAAAATGTTGATGGGGACTTTAGACAGGAGGACCACAATGCACTTCTTCAGGAAATGCTGATGGTTTTTGCACATACGCGCAGGCTGGGTGCTTTTTAAACGTTTCTGTGTGTTGTTTAAAAATCATGGGTTTCCAGCATGCGCTATTCATCTGTTACGATGGGGGTTTTCTGGTAACTTACAGATTTGAGCAACGTTCCCACAACCACTGGGAAACCGTTGCTCAGCTAGCCCAGTACTGCCCCAGTGCTGTTCCAACACTGGCCCCAAAAGCAACGAGTTGTAGGAACTTGTCGATAACGGGGGCATGAGCATGCAACTGCAGAGCTGTACCCTTTATTCCCTGCGCGTTTATATTTTAAAATTAGCAGTCGCGTCGCGTCTTAGACCTTCACCCCGGCTATTTTGTGCTCTGCACTTTGATCGCGCTCAAAGGATTTCGGCGGCCATGAAATTAGCGGCACAGTTTTTTCGTTGTCATTTCTAAACCCGCATTGACGATTTTTGACACCGCCGGTGTGGCATGCTCACATTTCTCATTAAAAGGCGCTCCTGCACAAACTTGCAAGTAGATTTTAAAAAAATCGGCTACAAAATGAAGCAACCAATGTTTCATGCGTTATAATTAAGTTCACTCTGTTCGGGCCCGTTCCCTTCACATGTACTTTACTGCTGCGTGGGCTTTTCGCGGCTGTGCCATATAAGCGTGTCACTCTCCAATCTGCTTTCAGGCTGGTACTGCGTGTTGTTGGGAATGATGTCCGACGTTTCATCCCTCGCGCTGAGAGTTTCTTCGGGAACCACACGCTGCTGCGTTGTTGTTTTTTGCGGTTGTACTGTTACAGCTGTCCGGCGTGTTTTCTGGTTGTTGCGCTTGTCGTTTAGACGCCGCGTCGTTTGACAAAAAAACCGAACGATTCCTAAACCTCAAGCAACTACCAGCACATGGGGTGGAGGAACGTCGGGAATCGTGCCGAACAAAGGGCGTTGCAGTAGCAGCACGTGGTCACAGCGTGGAATCACACCGGGCAGCGATGTGGCGCCTTTCTACGGTGACATTACTGCTGATTTACATTTCGGAGAAATCTGCCACAAATGGCAGATTATAATATACAGGGTGACCCAAAAGTCAGGGCACGTGGGGTTATTTCATTGATTTAAACACTGGCATTAAAACATTTTAATTGTACATTTGAGTTATTATCATTATTAATATTAACTATTTTTATTCTTCCTGTAGGGTCACCTCCAATCATCATTTTACAAAACTCAACCAAGATTCCCTGAATGAATTAAGATAACAAAACATAATGGATGAATGTTCAAAGGTGACACGATCTGTAATCTTAAAACAAGTCCTACATTAATTTAAAAAGAGAATTCATGCATGCATTCATGTTAATGGAAGTCAGTTTGAATCTTTGTTAAAATAAATAAAATAACCTTATGCAATTTTTTTTAATGTCTGTACGATTAAGTCAAGCTAAATGTATATACTCATATGTTGTACTTTTTTCCCACTGTACCCAACCAACCGTGCTCACTAGAGGTGTGGGAAATAATTATAATAAAGAAAAATACTATAAAAACCCTATGTGTCCTGAATATTTGGGGCATCCTGTATATACAAGAGTTAATCATTTGAATGCCTTTGGAGAAAAAACATGAAGAACCTTCAATAATGACAAACTCAAATTATTCAAATGGCCCACGCTATTGTACGATGATGCATCATGTGACAAATTTCACAGCTGTTGATGCGTGTGCCGAGCGCAGCTCTCAAACTTGAAAGCCCAGCTGGGATTTCAGCACCGTGCGGTTATTTTCACTAAAATGAAAAACCCAAACACGTCTGTCACCAACTCTTTGGCCTTGAGACGGAAGCGTACGCAGCGGGCAACGTCTCGGGCAATAGCCCTTTTCCAGATCACATAAACAGGAGAGGCGAGAAGGGATTGAGTGGATTGGAGTTGGAGACTGCATGGCGTTGACTGCACTTTGTTTGTGTGCCATGACTCGTGTTATCTCTTGGTGTGCTATCAAGAAGGGCCATTGCCTGAAACGTCGCCTATTATATACTCATCCTTTTAACGCCACAACGTGACGGACGAATGTGTTCAGATTTTGTGATCTGTGTACCACCGCCAACGCAGCAGCGGTGGTGATATCACCCGACAATTAGTTTTAGTTTAAATTTACTTTTGACGGGTGGTTTAATAAAATAACTTTCTAGGTAATTCCATTATGGCTACGCTAATTTAGACAACGCACTCTACTTAGTGTCAGAGATAATGCCACTTCAACAAAAGTTAAATTTTAATTCTTACCCAAACCACAAAAAGAAGCAAATGTATTTTTATCCTAGCAACGATGCACTTTGTGTTTCAATATCCTCTGCATATCTACTCAAAGGGCTGGCTTTTATTCAACCACGATCAATCTTTTACACTTGATTCTTTGTATCATTGCCAACTTCACTGTTGCAATAGTGATAAAAAGATGACTCGCTGCCCATCGTCAATCCACTGCTGAACGAAAGCCTTCCCATGCCGCGTGCATGGGAGGGATGTCCGAGCACACGTCACGAAGCCGCTCAGTGTGGCCTAGTGGGGGTGGTGCGCGCAGCACCAGTATGGATAGAATTCGCCACCGATGTCCGCCACGGTTGGCACTCGAACTCAGGCGGCCGTGTTCTGAGCACCGTGCGCTAACCACCGCCAGGCAAACTGAACGCATTCTTCATGGGTACGTAGTCAACCGCGCTAATCGGAGGTGTGGGGGAAGGTCAACAACCCTTACACAAACGCAGTTCAAGAGAAACGAGATTTCAGTCTAGATTATTCAAAAAGTCATAGGCTCCAGTGGTTTCCTAATATCGGAAGGAAGAGTGTTCCAGACGGCCGCAGAAGAGCACCTGAAAGCGCGCGATGCAGCGACCGACTATGTTCGGTTGCCAGCCAAAACCCGCTGCGATTGCTTCGTTGCGCCAATGCTGGCGGAAGGGCCTACACGAGAGGTTATTTTGGCCTACTCTTCCACACTTGCCATGTGCCTTGAAAGAGGCGGCGATCGACTGATTATGATCAACCCATTTGTACTGCTGGGTAGGCAGGGGGGCGGGGGATTAAAGAGACTTGCCCATTATACCACTGCCCAGCCAGGAGGTTGAGCTGGTGACCTCTGGTTTGCAAGTCCAGTGTGCTCGCCATCACACCACGGTGGCAAAAGTCCGACCAAATAAACCCAAGGTGGGATGCTTTATTACAAATTAGCGTGGAATGCAACATGTTCCACTTTTCAAAATCTGTCCGGTATCTACTGTTCACAAACATCAGCATGATTATTGGCAAATATTTCCGGAGAGGCCAAAGTGTTTTCAATAATCTGTACTTCACCGCTCACCGACTGGAGCAAAAGGATAATTGTGAATGAAATGTCTCTCTCGCCTGAGAGGCCACGGGGTTGTTACATCGAAGCTCCAGCGCAGTTCTCCTCGGCGCTGATTAAATGTCGGCATTTTCAGAAACTGTGCCAACCTTGTGCGAGGACAGTACACAAGCAGTACGTTCCGTGCTTCCAAATTGAAAGGGTTTGCATAATGATCTCTGCTGCGATGCCGCATGCTGAGCTTCATGCATTTAACGGCAAATTTAAACGCTCTGCAATAAATGTTATAACCCTGTGCTGGCGGGAAAGATGAGTGTTATTGGTGCCAAATTACATTACTTAAGTGATATTCGTTTTGAGTGTCTCTGTACCGTCGTGTACACGAGCGAACACAAAAAAATGCATTTGCGATACTTTTACAATTAAGGAGAACCTTCTGTAAAGTTCCAGAATCGTGATCGGCCATGGCCAATCCGCTCCTAGATGAAGGCCTCCTAAGCCGCCACCACCCCTCGTGAGCCTGCGATGTAACACCACGCCTTTCACCACCGGCGCACGTGATCGTTTCATCGCTCAATCTCCTCGGTGGATGTCCTCTCTCTCAGACGCGTTCCATTCCTTGACTTGATATTATTGACCACCGTCTATCATCTCTCTTTGCCAAGATGCATCCAGCCAAAGCCACACGTATTACTTTCCTTAACAGTCAACACAGTGCCTTTAGCATGTGCATGTTGCCAGAAATAATACAAAACGGAAGTCATGCGTACGCATGATTTTCCTTCCCGATTTTTTCGTAAAATAGACGCGTCATATAACCTGAACAAGACAGCACTGCAGTTTAAATGATGGGCATTCATTGAACTTAGGACTTCACGTTCATCAGTTTCTATAGGTCGTGCTTCTGTACCTAGTTCGCAGTGTCATGAAGAGATATTCCTTCTAAGCAATAGCCATCCTCTGGGGAGCCTTCGAGAAGCTGTGGGAGGTGCTGGCCACATAAACACACTTGGAGAAAATGTGTTAAATCATCACATAGGGTCCACGGTGATAAATCCAACAAAATAATCATTACTAACAGTGTAAGAAGAACCTTTTATATACGTTATAGACAGCACCCGTAATGCTCCCACGGTGTGATGGGTAGCACACTGGACTTGCAATCCAGACCTCCCCGGTTTGATTCTATCTGAAGATGTGTTCAACTACTTCCAAATAAAAAAGACTGGTCAAGTGGAATTTCACAGATCAAGGGGATACGGTAGATTGAGAGTTAGCACCCGAGATAGACTTGCAATCCAGAGGTTGCCAGTTCGGTCCTCACCTTCCAGCAGCCGCAGTGGCAAAAGGGGCGCCGTGGTGACGAGATGTTAACTACCTCGCCTGGTATACAGGAGGTCGTGGATGCGATCTCGACCCTGACACCTGTGTATTTGGAGTTTGCATGCTCTCCCCGTGATCGCGTGAATTTATCTCCAAGTTCTCTGAATCAACATCACGTGTTTAGGGTATTTGGCTGCCATAGATTTGCGCATGACGAGCAAATCCGTTGAACTCTCAGTTGTGATAGCCAGGTCGCTTCTGAAAAAGACCCACATAGTGGGCATCACCTGATGAAATTAAAAATAGTTTAGTGCCTTAGTTTATTAACCCCCCTCCGCTGCCTCTGTGTACCCAGCAGCAGCAGCAGCGGTAGAAACGGCGACCACGCAGTGAGTCGAGCGGCAGGCATGTGGTGGGGTTCAGGTAGAGGGTTACTCCCACCTCTTACAAGACGCCTGGCTATCGTGTAAGGGTAGGCCAACACGATCAGAGATAGAGAGGGTCTCTCTAGATCTAGTTCCGGGTGGAGGTCCTAATCAGGCCAGCAGAGGCATGGGGCAAGCAAGTGCAGGGCTGGCAGCGTTACCTTGAGAAGATAAAAGAGTGTGGTCGTCGCAAGAAAATTACTCAAGTGAAAATGTAACATTGAATTTCAAAACTCTTGTAAAACTTTGCACGGTTGTAATGTATGAAATAAAAAATATATATACATCCATTAAATTTATATTCTTTAAATTTCAGTTTAAAAGGTTAATAAAAAAAACACAACAGTGAGAACTAACGCAGGTTTTCCCGTGCAAGAATTTCTGACGTTTTACAGCAGGCAACGTTATAATCTGTTTTTTTTTCTCTCTCTTTCACATATAAACTGTAACTTGAATAGATTTCCTAAATACCACACGTCTGCATTCGTGATCAGCGTTTCTCGCTGCTGAGTCAGTATTAGCGGTGTAACAAATGTGAAGCTTAAAATTAGGCGCTTCACAGCAAGTCAGCAATTCCACCGAAGAGTTTTCAAAGTCTGTTGGATGCACCGCAGCAATGATTCATTATCGCATTCCACAATTTATCGCATCGGTTTTATTTTTTCTTTGTCCCCACGGTAATTCACCAACAGAAAATCTTGGAGAAGGGAAGTGAGGCGTGCGCAGATAAAAAAACATTAACAACCGTTTCACGGCATGCACTTGGGCTCGTGTGAACATTTAGTAAGGGGTGGCTATGACCCAATTTGGAAATGTCATTTGACCTTATCTCACACATTTGTTTGGTCCACCAAAATTTGCTAAAAAAAAAATAAAAATGCTCCCTGAACTTATTGGAGGTGGGTGGGGAGAAATGTCTTGCATAGCGAGCATGGAAGAGTAGGCCAACCACCCTCTACAGGGGCCTCTAACGCCTTTGGCTGCTTCATAAGGGGCGCTTACTGACTCTATCGGATGCTGACGTTGTGCGATGGCCAGAGCGCAATGGACTTCCGGTGAAGAGGTCGCCGGTTCGATTCCATCTCCCGGCGCGGCTGCTCAAACCCCAGGGCAAGTTCCTCAAATCCTCCCCAGCCAGCGTGAAAGAGTAGGACAAGATACCCTCTGCAGGGGGCCTCTAAAGCTCCATCTAGTGGGAACCTTTCTGCCAGCAGTGCCGTGAGCAAAGCGATTGCAGGGCTGCAACTTTACCTTTTACCAGGTAAAAATGTGGGCCAGAGTACGTACCTTGACTCACAATCATAAGGTTACGGGTTCAAATCCCGGTCGGAGCTTAATTCGGCATCCCTTCTGAGCGGATATAATGAACATCGCTCTGGGTGCAAAGTCAGGAGCGGAGTAGTCCTGGTGGGAGACTGGCACAATATGGATGTCCACCAGCGGTCAGTCACCCCCTTATCACTCTTCTTTTGCTACTGCCACGGTTACCATTCCCATGAAGCTCACTCCTTGATCCCTCCCCTCCCGTGTTGAAGACTCGGTTCTACCAGACTGCCTGTATTGTCTCATCCACAACTGTGTTCAACCACCACACTGCACGCAGATCGCAACAACAACCTCCTCAGCCACTCACTCACTGGCCACACTGCAGGTCACAACAACACACTCACACACTCACTCACTCCCCCACCCACTCACCACATTGAAGGTCACAACAACACTCTCACCCACTCACTCACCACATTCCAAGTCGAAGCACTTCTCTTTTTTTCTTCGTTCCGCACACCGCTGAATTTTGGATTTTTCTCCCCAAAGTCTCACCCCCTCCCCCCGCCCCCCAAATTTCTTGTAGCCTTCCTCAATTCAAGAAACGTACAAACACTTGTCTATTTTCCCTGAAAGAAGCGAATGAGCGCATTTATAAACGCGGAGCTCTTTTGACAGCGGTGAGCACAGGTGCGCAATGCCCGCTCGTTGCAAGCGCCATCAAACAGTTCCGCCTTGGATCTCAAACAAAACTGGTTCAATGTCTGTGAACAATCTTGAAACGTGCAGCAATCGTAGCGACTTCCAGGCTGATTAATCGTTGCTTTGTTACTGGCACGGGGCAGCCAATGGGAGATGAGCGTGGTCCCCATTGCTTGTCTGAGAAATTCCACTGTTTACCATTTTTCCTTGAAAGCCACTTTTGCTCGCCAATCTGTTAAGAGATGTTTTGTGCCACTCGGCATTCACAGGCACCACGGCGAGGCGATTCTAAAGGGCGGCCGCTCCTCAGCCTCACATTCCACTCAAGCGGTTCCTCCTCTCTCCTCCGCCTGACGTTGCATTCCAAGAATTGTTATGCAAATCGGATACATGATGCACGTCAGTTCATCTTCTGTGAAAGGCGAAGATCTGTAGGGTGTGGCTTGTGTGATGTATGCTTTCACGTGTTGGAGATTTATTCTGGCATTCCACACTTTGACAGTAAGACAATTGCAACAATGCAACTCAGAGGATCCCCCATATAGCCAAACAGACCCCCTCAAGAGAGCATTTCAGCCTCCACATCTATGCTGGCCAGCCACCTTCGAAGAGGTGGCATCACCCACGTGACCTGCTGACCCACTCACCAAGGTTTGTCCCGCTGGGTCGACAGAGGACAAGGGGGCCTTTGAGACTTGCTCATCGCTTCAGATGCCGATCCGGCAGATTGAAGCGGCGATCACCGGATTGTACGTCCACTGTTGCTAACCCTTACGCCATGGCAGCAGAATCCCTGGCCCGTAACACGAGACCTTGTGGGATGATTTGCGAACATTTCAAATAACGTACACTTGACCATCACGTGCGCCCATCGGAGCAATGTTGCTAAGATGCCATTGAGATGAAACGGTTCGTTGTGTCCTTCGCTCGTGGCAGAGTGAGCACCGATGGAATGATCTTGTCCTCTAACAACACGAGGAGCAAAGGTTTCTCTGAAACTGGAAAAAAAAACACCAACCAAACGGGTGGCTATATACGGATCTTGTTTTTGAGCCTGGGTTTTTTTTGTTGTTTGAGACCCTTCAATTATTTCGTTGGATCATTAGAGTTCCTCTCGTTGAACCTTGACTCGCCGCTGACCTCTGCTCTCGCTCTACTCCCCCCCACTTTTAGAGGCCCACTTAAAGAGGTTGCCCACGCACAGGACCCAGCAGCCGCATTGCTAAACATTTTGTTTACGAACGAGCGCGCCGGTCGCGAGGTTTATACGTCCCACGGGAGCCGTGTGTTCACAATGGGCAGAATTCTGCACACAGAACCCCTTCTGTCAGCAACTTTAAAAAAACCAAGGAACACATTTTTTTCCCTCCCCGCCGCCCCCCAGGGAGCACATCATTTTTCAATGCTGCGCCAATGAAGAGTAACGCCCACTGTCGCTCCACTTCGTCCCCACCGCTAAGCCCTGTCCCAAGTATTCCGAGCAGCAGAATTCAATTAAAAGTGTACGACACTTTTCAATTCGTCAATGTGCCATCATCGGAGGCAGTGATAATATGTTGGTACTGTGAACAGGACATTACAGATGTATGACCGTATATACTCCTTCGTGGGGTGGTCGCACAGTGGTTAGCGTGCTGCGCTATGAACTTGGCGACCCAAGTTCGATTCCCGGCCACGGCTAGCATCAGTGACGACCGGTATTTTAACCGGTCCTGGGCAGCCCCTTCACCAACCCGCACCGACCAACACGGTGAAGTATGGTCAATCAAACCGCCCAATGGATCAACAAAGAGCTCTGAGTTATTATTTCTATTCAATATTCTACAGTGTTTCTAAATATATGAGTGACAGATCATTGTTTAGAGTTGTGCGCGTGTGTTTTGGTTGACAAAGAATAGTGCGTAGCGTTTTATTTTTTACATGTCGCGAAATGATGATGATGATATTAATTATGATACAAATTTTCTAGGGTATCATTTTTCATACATAGGTATTTATAGCCGATACAGTAGTCCACATTTGTTTTTGGGTTAGAGCTCGTGTTATATTTATGCCAAAAATGTGTACCATTAACCCTTCATCATCCGACAAGATTGTCATCTTTACAAAGATAATGTTTATATATTCCAATATATTGATTCAATTGTGACCAATAATTTTAGGCTGCTGGTGAGGAGCTTTATTGGTCAGAATTATATATATATATCGATACATTAAATAATATCTCTGTAAACATGACAATCTTGTCGGGCGGTGGAGGGTTAATGACAATAAATATAGTATAAAACTAACACGTGGCCTAACCCGAAACAAATAGGGATCAGGGTATAACAATATTCCAGCCACAGCGGAACATTCAAGATAACCAATCAGGAAAGTCTCCTCCATGAGACCTTTTGCCTAAAGGGCCCAGCAATAATATCTGGGTGGCAACAGGACACATTTGTGTGACCCACCGAGACGCGTGGGTGAGATAAAGTGCACAAGATACCCCAGCCAGGGCGGCATGGTTCAGGATTTCGGCGCGCTCGTTTCAACCGCAGTATTTTAAACACGAATCGAAACGAAACGTGGATTTGAACGCAGAATCTCAGCTTGTGCTGGGGCACGGCTCTCGAACCTCTGAACCACCCGCCCCCACCTCCGATATTATTTTAAAATTTTACAGTGGAGATGCCTCCGCCATTCGCTTTTACATTTGTGCGGCGTGCCCAAATAAATCGCTAGAGAGAGAGAGCAAGCGAGAGAGAGTGAGAGAGAGAGCGAGAGAGAGAGCGAGAGTGAGAGAGAGAGCGAGAGAGCGAGCGAGCGAATCGCGAAGGTGTAGAAGCTCCCTCACCACCGTGTGAGAATGTCAGCACGGGCACAATATCGTGTTCGCAATGAAGTTCATTATCCATCATCAAAACTTATCCGCACAATCCTCGCGTGTCTGGATAACATAAATAATCGCTTCCCCTGGCCACTGCTGACAACATGATTTGTGGGGAGGAGGAGTTCCACTCTACACTCACAAAAATTAAAAAGTAAAATCCGACAGTCGTCGCTGGTGAGTGGGTCTGCAGTTCACCCGATGCCCAACGCTAATCTTTCAGGGGATTTCGCCCGAGGCAATCCTTAAATTCGCTGCTGTTGCTACGTTTTTCCGTTAACATAAACAACTAAAGATGCATTAAGCAAATTGCCTTCACCGCCGTCGTCATCACCGCCGCCACCGCCGCCCTCATTACCGCCGTGACAATCACGCTGCCTTAAAGCCCCTGTCGGGCATATTAACCATCGTGGGGGGTCAGTGACCCCCACGCCCGGCCCTTGTTTCACCCTGACAGGCGATGGCGAAGCCGGCGATCCCGCGCCTCGTGATCACGCCGACGCCGTCCCTGCTCACTGCGGGGCGGGACGGCGCTCCGGCGCGGCCCGGAGACGCGGCACCCTCTGGGCACGTCTCGTGGAGGGCGCGCGTGCGAGGTCGATGCCCTCATCGGTAGGCGTGCGGGTGTAGAATTTAGAGAGAGAGGAGGGGGGCTGCCAGAATTTGTAATCTTGCAAAGATGGCCGTGCGGTCAATTACTCCGTTGTGGCTATGGCTGCGGTGGTTTTGCCGATTCAGTGGATTAAGCCGAAAATGATAATCGACGACATTTTTGTGAGTGGTTGATGACTCGGGCCTCTTTGAGAATGGCGGGGCATCCCTACATCCTGCCTCCCGAAGACGGGAAACCTCCACAAGCCAGGCCCGGACTGATCATTTGTAGAGTGGCCGATTACAATTCTATTATCCCAGCTGTAATTCTAATATTTAGATGGAGCCATGAAAGTAGCTCATAGGCCGATGCTGCGTGGATTATTTACATCGCAGGTCTGCGAGACATGGAGACGGCTTGGGGGGGAGGCCTTCATCCAGCAGTGGACCGACTGTGACTGATGATAAATATTTCGGTGCGTGAAATGAAAGCAGAACGAGGCATGGCATCAAAGCACATTTGTTTCTGCTTGGTTCATACTTTCTCAAGTGCAATTGTAATGTCTTACAGTCATCCTGAGCAATTAAATTAAATGGATTGCTCACAGGCTGGACAAATTAATTGTAGACAGTTGTATACATTCTAGGGTATAAAAACTAAAACGTGGATATGTTTTGGCAGTGTTGATAAACAGACTCTTGTTTAATTCAAACACCCTTCAGTTTAGTATTTGAAAACTGTTATTTCAACATGTGGAACGTATCCCAATGCTACTCCATTACACATTTAAACTGAAGTTCGGACACATTATTAGTAAAGGTTAATTCATTATTTTATTTTGTTTAAAATATATCCGAGGGCGAAAATGTATTTGTATATCACAAGAATGATCTGCTGCCCTTCTGTCAATCCAACGCTGGATGAAGGCCTCCCCCATGCCGTGTCTGTCACGGTGGCCCTGTGACCGCAATTCACCACGCCGGAACGGCGCGCGATGGTGAAAGGGCAGCACACAACCTGGTTCAGATCTCACTTCTCACTGAAGCTGGCAGCCCCGACTGGCAAAAATTAATAGTGCAGTACGCTAACCACTGAACCACCCCCCACCACCCCGCCCATATATAAAAACTAAATGAACACATTCGTAAATAACACTGACTCAAGATAAAAAAAAGCATCAAAACTAAAAACTAAACTATTTTTTATTTTACCAGGTAAGGCCCCACTGAGCTACGTGGCTCTTTTGCAGAAGTGAGCTGCCCACAAATGCTAGCTCAACGAAGCGGCTTAGCACGTGGAGATGTATATCAGGCAAACACTCTCAACGCACGTTGGTTCTACATGTGGAGGGGAAAACCGGAAGACCTGGAGAAAAATCCACGCGACCACGGGGAGAGAGGCGTGCAAACTCCAAATATACAGCTGCAGGCGTCCGGGACGGGATCGAACCCACGACTTCCTGTATACCAGGCGAGGGAGTTAACATCTCGTCACCGCGGCATCACTTGTTTTCAACATATAAGTGACGTTTCGGGCAATGACTCTTCCTCATGGCACGTAAAAACATGTGATTTATGAATGTGTTGAGTCGTTGCCGTTGTTGTTGTTTGTGGCACCACTGCCAATGCAGCAGCATCCACAGCAGCAATCACCAAATAATGTCTCCCTCCCATATGTTCGTAAATTGTATCTTCAAAATGTGACGGTTAAGGCTCGGTACGTAAGCCAAATGAAAGATTACTGTATTATCAGCATTAGCCTTGCCAGATGTCTGTATTTTTCCACAACGACCAGGGTAGAGGGAGACTTGTGGGATGCCTCGGACGTTTATCATCGCGAGACGCCACCGCAAAACCGCCGTGCATTCTTCAATCTCCTCGCACCCCCGTAAATGTCGCGTGTTTGGTCTCCCTCCAGTCCTCATGAAATTATTCCAAGTTCGAAGGCAGTTTTTTTGTTTCCACCGTAGCCTCTTGAACTCCCGCAACATCGCTGCTGCGCCGTCTCGCCATGCAGCTTCGGCGAGGGGGCACGAAGCGTGGAAGCCAAAGAGGACGCCCGCCCACCCGCCCGCCCACACACCCCGCTTTTATTAGCGCACACAGACATCCCGTTTCTGCTATTCGCCCTGAACTTCGCGGCGATCGAGGTATCTTTCTCATACACCCTTCCGTGATTAAATATTATCTTTAAGAGATCATTTGTTTTGGTATATAGTGCACTGTGCACGTCTGAGAACGCTTTAAAATCACACCTCTTCTTAACACATTTGAAAGGCCATCTCCCGCCAGTGGCAGCTGTCCCTGTGGACACAAGGTGACTCAGTGCCTGGCCTGCAAGCTGCGTATTGGCCTCTGCCACTATGTGGGCAGGGACTGCTGCGTGTAATCCCGGCCCGAGTAATTTGCGGTGTGCATTTGTCAAATTCGTCAAATCTGGACCGTGGTGACGGCACACAATGGCCCTGCTCTTGCGCATTTGGTCAGGAGGTCTTAGACGTCCACCGTGAAGCAGACGACTCGCAGTTGTCGTCGTTCATTCTCGCCGCTGTCGTAAACCATGGCGGGTCCGCACCGTGAAACTCTGCAGCAAGCGACGAAGGCTCGCCCACCGGGCTATATCTAGACGATAAAAACATATAGAATTTGTATCGTTACTTCTCAGAAGCTACCTGGCCACAAATGATAGCTCGACGAAGTGGCGTATCACCACGTGGACATGCAGGGCAGACACAAACTCTCTACGCATAATGATTGCGAATGTGGAGGAAAACCGCAGGACCTGGATACAAATCCACGCGACCACGGGGAGACGCAGAAACTCCAAATATACAGGCGTTCGGGTCTGGATCGAATCCACGACCTCCTGTACACCGGGCGAGGTAGTTAACATCTCGCCACCACATCGCCGCCAAAGTACTGTCGTGCTGGACCGTTCATATTTACAGGGAGCGTTGATAGCTGACGCTCATTGGTAGCTGACCCCTTGCGAGGAGCAAACGCTGAACTTTTGCGGGGGAGACGCCGTTGACAAGTCAGGAGCGACTGTTTGAGAAGATTCTCTCCTTCCCCTCCCCTAACAATAGGGGCCATCCATTGAGCACGTGCGCATTGGAGGGGTAGGAAGGGGGTTAACCCAAACGCGTTCGCTTGTGTATGGTGGGTCTGCTGACAATAGGAAACGGGGGGGGCCTTCAAATGAGTTAGATAGTCCGGCGGTGGACTATCTGTTTGCTGAAACACGTTAATATTATTCATCCTTGATCGTTTCTGCGTGGATTAAATATCTGCCGTTCTATAGGATTGTGTACGCAGGTGGGGGGGGGGGGCAGGGGGGGGTCAAGTCTTGACAGATGTTTGCGGACCGACTCAATGGATGGCCCCATACCGCACGGTTCCCAATTGGTACCTCGACGTGAGTCGGGGGGGCGGCAGTGAGCCCAATCGCCCTTCCCTCCCCTTACCCCGTGGGCTCCTGGCCTCGGGGCTCACAGAACACCTCCACCCCTTTCCCTTATGGCTCGTGCTCTGTAATGGGCTTTTGTTCAACATTAAAAACACGTTTACAAAGTCAGAAGGGGCGAGGGCCTTGCGCTGTTGCGTTCCGGGTTCCTGGAACTCTGTCCCAAGTCACATTCGGAATGCGGTGGGTACAGTAAAATCGTTCAAATTCAAATGTAAAAAAACTTACTTGTTTACATTCAGATTATCCTAGAGCTGGGTTGAATGGCCGATGGGGGTTTTTCATTGAAGTCGCTGTTTTGATTGTAAAGCGATCTGGGATGGCCACTGCGTACAGTCGAAATGCCTCGTATCGCTGCTCTTTGCAGAAATAAGCAACAAATAGATTATCAGAGCAGTGTGCTGACGCTTTTGAAAAATCTCTCTCTCTGAGACAGACCCATTGACATCACCGTCTCTCCCTCCCCACATTCGTGTTTGCTGTTAAAACAGTGACGCAGCATTCTGGAGGTGAAGATCGATGGGTGCTTCAGTTACTGCACACAGAGGAATGCAATACTGTGTGTGCATTGTAACTAAAAATCACTCGGCCCACGCTGGTCATAAGTAGGGGGGTCCATAATCCTCAATGTGACTCCTCTACACGCAAATGACCGAATTCTCCCGACCAACCGATTCGATCACTCACAGACAATGCGTGGGGGGGGGGGTGCACATCCCCAGGCTGTGACTCCAAGCGTCGAGGGGGCCATCACGAGGTCCCTACTCCCCTGCGGAAATCCAGAGCTCGTCGCATGCAGGATTGAGCTGATCGTCCAAACTTTCAACAAAAATGAACGTAGACGTCAACCTGTCCAGCCCGGTCTTTACCGATGAACGTGAAACTAGTGTTACGAAGTGTAAGGTTGAAGATTGACCTCATGATTATTTTTAATTGCACGCTTTTAAAGTTTGAGCGGAGAATATTCACGATGTTGCAGGCGCATTCGTTCATGAACGGTAACTTTAAAGAAATAAAGTTAAATTGATCGATCGCGTAAAAAGGTGCTCTGGAAAGTAAGACGCGCCCCAAGCATGTAACCAAAATCTGGTTACATACGCACACACACACACCCAATTACAAGATGATGCATCCTCAACAATATTGTTGAAATACTGGGGGAAAGAATGTGTCCTTATAATGTGGATAAAGCGATGCTTAGCATTTGTTCAAATTGTTCAAGTGATATTTTTACACCGATCCTACTAATGGCATCAACAAGCATTTTTAAACATAGCGAGGCATATGGCACATGTATCGTGAGGTTGCCTCGTGGTGGCGGGAGACTGGCGTACAAGGAGCATTGCAATGTTATATTTAGTAATCATTTACAGCCCTTTGACAATCTACCGGCTTGAAGAAGGCCTGCCTCTCCACGTCAACTTTGACCATACTTCACCATGCCGGTCGGTGCAGATTGGTGAATCTGGGGCCCGGACCCGTTTCAGAGACGGCTCGCTACTGACGTCAGCCATGGGTGGGAAGAGAACTCAGGTGGCCAGGTTGATAGCGCACACGGCTGCCCTTCCACCGCTCCCACTATCCTAGTTACAGTTCTAAAATGTGAAACAACTGAGGTTCACGGTTCCAATCCGGCCGGTCGCCCTGGTTAATACGACGGCGTGAATACCAAGCGTACTCACGATGGTGATCGAGTCATTTCCACGAACACCGTTGCCAGACAGGTCGCCCAGCCGCCACCAGAACGGCGCACACTAAAGGCAAGGACAAAGATCCCCCGTATAGCCTTCACGGACTGTAGAGGCATGTGCTGTTAGCGAGCACCTGCTGGTACTGGCTCAGCACAACGCGAGTGACGCCTGGCTGACACACTCTCCCCCTCTCTCTCCCATTATCGTGCCGCACTCTACACTTACACGCACGGGGTTGTACTTAGTGCTTGAGAACTTCTTAACGCGTGACTGAACAACACATTGTCTGAGAACCCTTCTTCCAAAGTGGGCAGTCTTTTTGAGGGGGGTGCGGGGGTGGAGGCAGTGCCAAGCTGAAAAATGTGGAGAGGCACCTGTCCAAGCTGAAGTATGTCATTCAATAATTAATGCCTTTTATTTATAACCAGCCGGGAACACAAGTTTATTTATGTTTGTCTTTTCTCAAGGGAAACTGCGTTTACACGAGTGCAGCAAACCATCACATTCCAAATGTGTAAAGAGGAAGAAGGCATCGTCTATGTTTGGGTACGTACGGTATCGGTGTCTGTGTGTGTTGTAGGAAGCGGTGGTGGTAGTGGGGTCAGCAGAGTTCAATTCCCGCTCAGGGTCAACATCGGTGACAAATGTCTGAGCCGGTCCTGGGACTCCGACTAAGTCGAATCCGCCTTAACAAAGCGAGTCGCTGGTGTGGTGTGTAAATGTCAGCACTGGGGAGACAAAGGCGGTGCTACTACTCGCTGACAGCACTTGCCCCAACAGTCTGTTAAGGCTACACGGGGGATCTTTAAGTGTGTACTGTGTGTGTACTGTGTGAGTTTTGTTGTTATTTCTTTATTTATTGCTAATTCGTTCTAATTGTGCTCTTGGCGCCATTGTCACCGGATGAAGAATCCATTTGGAATAAAGAATGACAGAGCAGTGCGCAGCCCCCGTATCAGAAAATATCAGCAGAGGAGGATCTCCCTGAAACAGTCTGCCTCAGCAGCAGGACATGCTTTCCCACCTGATGACGAAACGTCGTGATTTATTTGATTTTCTACCTACGTGACAATACCGAAAAAAACAAAGAGTTTGGATTCCTGCAGTCACGAAAGCTTCAAATCAAGATTATGAACAAAACCTCCAAGTAGATGATGTTTTTCGACTTAAAGCTTTCGTGACTGCAGGGATTCATCTTCTTGGTTCTTTCGGTAGAGTCACGTAGAAGGGAAGTAATACAATAATAAAAGTAAAACATAATAAAATAATTCTCACGACGTTTCGGCCACAACGCAAGCAGCCGTCCTCAGGTGAAGAGGACGGCTGCTTGCGTTGTGGCAGAAACGTCGTGAGAATTATTTTATTATGTTTTACTTTTATTATTTTATTACTTCCCTTCTACGTGACTTTACCGAAAGAACCAAGAAGATGATGTTTTATCCTTTTACACAGTAGAGGGGCCACACTTCCACACACACTCCGCTATGAGACGGATGTTCGTCGCATGACAGTCGATATTCTACTTTGTATCTTAGAGATTGAATTTAGCTGAATTAAGTGCTAAATAAAATGTAATACAGGCGTTGGTGCCCAGAAAATGGGTTCTCAAGAGCAGCCGCAAGTCGCTACTGCACTGGAGATGGAAAATCCGGCTTAAATAGCACCACCGCTGCCCGGATTCAAACCCAGACCCTCAAACCGTGGGGCCGTCTCGAGCGCTGGGATCTCGGAGCGACTGGGCCACATCACGACGTCTCCATTGTGGCCCGCGTTTCTTTTATTCCACTCTCAACCCTCCGTCAGTCACCTCTATGGCATCACCATTCCTTCTAGAACCCGCAGTCAATGCAGACCCCCACACCCACCCAGCAAATCGCTTCCCCGCGCCCCCTCTCCTCGTCCTCAACTCGTTCGTTTAACGTGCAACAATCCGCGCCGCGCAGCCCGCGTCGGGCACACACACAAACACGGGCACCGCATTAACGGAGAGAAACGCAGCGACGCTCTACACTTACACTTCAATTAGTGTAATGCCGCTGTAGGAACGGCTGGAATTTAATCAGAGAACCAGCTTCGCGTGGACCTGGGATTTAATTACACAGATGCTCGCTCGGTGCGAATCTGCGCGCGGTTAAGGAAAAGTGCCATTCCTTAAGTCGGCGCGTGCGACTTGCAGAGAGGAGCTTGCGTGGTCGGCTCGACACTCACAAAGTGCAATGAGATGAAAGCCTCAGCAGCGTCTCTAACCCCCCTCCTCCCTCCCCCCCACATCCTTTGGCGCTTCGCTCGCTTGCCACGCAGAGCGGCGCGCTGACCAAAGGGGCAGGGGGCAAAGTCGCGCAGAGGTGGCAGTCGCGAAACGATCTCCAAGTCTCGCGGAACCAAGCGGAGACTGAGACTGAATGGTCCGGGTTTCACTTTTGACGGATTGGGTTCTTGGATTTTTAGGGCCGATTTAGGGATTTGATTTCCTGCTTTTTGGACGTTTTGATTTGAACGCATTCAATGTTGATACTTTGAAATTGTTTACGGACTCGATTTAAGAAGTTTGCTAAGTTGAAATGTTCATCGCTGATGATTGTTTTTTTTTACTTTTAACATGAAGTTGCATTTAGAGTCAAACCGTAATTTGCGAGCAATTTTTGACCTTTTATCATTTAAATTAAAGCAACCTTCCACGTCGTCAGAGTTATCTAACCCGATGGCACTCAGTGACAGAGATACATCAGAAGTGACGCAAGTGAAGTGACATCGCTGAGAAACTTTTTTGGCATCACCCAAAGTTTCCCGATTTTTGGAGCAACTTTCGATTGTTTTTGCGAGTGGATTAATCTGAAACACCTGGAACACGTCCCGAGAACCAACCAGGGCTCAATTCACCATCGTAGGTCGCTCACGTTCAATATGAACAAAAGGAATAACGCAACGTCAATGCACACTGATTCAATATCTCCTGACATGCTGCAGTCCGTGTGAGTATCCGGCGACCCGGGTTCGATTCCCGCTCACGGCTAACACCAGCCACGATTATCTTAACCGGTCCTGGGCCTCTCCTAGGTCGACTCAGCTTCAAATGAGAACCTGGTGCGGTGTGTAAGCATCGCCACTGGGGAGACAAAGGCATTGGCCAAAGGCGGCCGGGTGTGGTGCTGCCCACCCACGCCCTCGTGTACCGTGCCGGCCTTCATAGGTGCTCGCTCACAGCACTTGCTCCAAGTCTGTTAGGGGATCGTTGTTGTTGTGTACACATACGAATTGGCAAACGTGGACACTGACAGAGAAGTTGGAGCGTAACGTCGATCGCCGTTCCGAACAACGCGCGGCTCGAGACCCCAAAAGCAGAAGAGCGCCACGAGAGAGAGAGAGAAGCGGGAGAGACGGCACGCTGAGATTCCCACTGAGACGCAGAGGAAGCACAACGCTGGATGGATCGGAGAACGAACGCAATTTAGAGACATCACAGACACTGGCCAGGACTCATCGCTCGGGGGGGGCGGCGGCGGCGGCGATGACGGACGATGGACGAGTCCGGTGATGAGCGGCAGCCAGGGGAGGAATTGCACCCAAGAGTATGACTACCGCGGAGATGGAGCAATGAGATTCGATCATGGGCACAAGTGAGACGGATTGTGGCATCGCGGGGCCACGGGGAGTCGCGACGACGTTGGGGAGGCCTTCACTCAGCAGCGGATAGAACATGGCAGCAAGGTGTGTATTTTTTGTATAATGAACACATTGCCGGGCTTAAATAACGCAGCTATCTCGCCCAGGATAGTGTCTTGCACATCGGCAGCCAGTCTTTTTCTACTGCTGGAGATCGTCTTCCAAAAGCGATGTGACAATTCGTCAATGTTTTTCTTGCAATTGATTCTTACTCTCCCGACGCACGCATTGAATGTTGCGTGCGATCATTGATTCTTTTTCATTAACATGTTTATTGAAACTTCATTCCACCAGCGATTCGCAAGTTATGCTCCGCACACGGCGATTCATAATTGAGCTTTGGGTCAGATAACCACGTTGTGTTGTGCACCCTCGTCCACCCGACACAGCCATACAAAGAGAGTTGTCACGCGAAAAAATAACGTGCCCATTCATTCCGGTTCTAACACACCAGTGTGATGGAGAGTAATCTACAACATTGAATAAATTGGGTACGACGTTTCGCTGGTCACCACAGCCAACATCATCAGCCAGTTGCCAGAATTGTGGACATGCCCTCCAGTTTAGGTCCTTGAATACGCGGTGTGATGTCGTCAATAAAGCTCATCGGATTCCTCCAGTGTCAATAAATATTCCGATTCGCCACCCACAAGGGAGTAGGAAGTGGCAGTAAGTGGTGTCGAAAGGTGAATGTATTCACCCTCCTTCACGAACCCAGACTGAACAGTGCGCTGAAGTATGGCAACACAACCCCTATGGCATTGCATCGGGAGGTATTCATCCAGCAGTGGATTGACAATGGGATATACATTATTATTATTATTTTAAAGTTATGATAGATTCTGTATGGACGATGGCAAAAACACTGTAACATGTGGAGTGAGTGAATTATTACACCTCTACCCTTCATCATCCAGCACTTTACAGTCGGCCTCCTCCGTATCCGCAGTGATGTGGCGGACCAATATGTCAGATTCTATTATCTGCCAAGTTACTGTACTTGTGCCAAGCGGGTTGGAGGAGGGGGGGAATAGATCATTGGAAGGATAGGGCTGTGAATAATCAGGAGTTGTGGTTAAGAGAGTCAAGGAGAAGCAAAGTTGGCAGTGTTCTCGTTAATGATATGCATTAATTTCACTGACATCTCTGGGGCCAGAGTAGGGGCCCACAAAGTCATCCCGGGGGCCGCCAGTCCACGTCGCGACCCTGGGAGACGCTTTCGACCGACAATCCGACCAACACCGTTCACCAAGGAACAAAAATAATAAAACCACTGGGAGGACTTTTGACTTTGGTGGCTGGGCACAGAAAGAGGAAATTGCGTCTTTAATTTCTCTCTCTCCACCGCAATTTGCCGGCAGCCCTCTGGACAATCTTCTTCTTCCAAGCCGGAGGCCCCATCAGTGCGCGGTGGGGGGGGGGTCGGCTGTCACTGGGAGCCTTGAGAAGCTCTCTCACACTTGCCCCGCTTCACTTCCAGCACACCGGCTCTCATCGGCGCGTGTGTTTTCTGGCTCCAGACTCCCCTTCTTGGCCTGCGTAACAGACTTCCTGTCCCCTTTTCCAGCCAAATTTTTAGTTAGAATCACAATTTATAGCCCGAGAGGTCCTCACAAAAGGCAAACTTAAAACAGCAGCCAGGCAAAGTTATATTGCGAGAGTCACATCGGCAGAGACAAATTAAATTACTTGTTAGCGACTGACGTCACCGCACCACGCATATGTGTGTACCCAGTACTGGTTCCAACACTGTTAAAATGTTAAACGGAAATTTTCCTACGTATATTATTCAGAACAGCGGCACGTCGTCAGAGCTTAACATTTGAGGTCTTTAACCACAAACCTAACATATGTATTGAAGCTTTGTGAATCTCATTAACGATTATTATTTAAAATCGTGATTAGAATGCAGTATTTCTCTTGGTGTCTTCTAGGCCTCCATGCGACGTTGCCATTCCTTCTCTGTTAGCTAAAATCAACGTGGCTCAGTTTGTCTAAAAATATATAAGTGGTGACCTCCTTCTCACATACATCCTCATTTTCCTAATCCCACAAAGACAAAGATCCCCTGTGTAGCCCACACAAGCTGTTGGGTCAAGTGTTGTCAACGAGCATCTGTGAAGACCGGCACGGCACACGAGAGAGCATGGCGTGACCTACACAACGCCCGGCCGCCTTTGTCTCCCCACTGTTGATGTTTACACACCGCACCAGGTACCCATGTAAGACCACATCGGTCTAGTGGAGAGGCCCAGGACCGGTTGCTTCGGATAATTGCCACAGTTGCTAGCCGTGGCTGGGAATCGAACTCGGGGCACCGAGTTTGTAGTGCAATGGGCCAACCGCTACATCACCAGCTCCACACGACTCCAAAGGACAAGGATTAAAAAAAATCCCCCGTATAGCCTCTAACAGACTGTTGGGGCAAGTGCTGTTTGCGAGCACCTATGAAGGCCGGCACGGCACACGAGGGAGTGGGTGGCCAGCACCACGCCCAGCTGACTTTGTCTCTCGAGTGGCGATGTTTACACACCGCGCCAGGTACTCATTTGAGGCCGAGTTGACCTAGGGGAGGTCCAGGACCGATTACAATAATCATCACCAGTGTTGACCGTGAGCGGGAATTGCACTCGGGTCGCCGGGCTCGTAACGCAGCGTAGCGCTAACCGCGACACCACCGCTCCCCACGCCCCCATCACCACACACACGCACGCCTGGTCCCACAAGCTCCCCATGATCAGGAGCTAAAACTTGGGTGAGAGTCGCTGACCCTTTGCCTGGACGGCGACTGGAGCCATAGGCGGCGCGCTAATGCATCTGCTCTTGCGTGGAAACCTCCCGTGTCCGAATGGAGCTCGGACCAACAGAGTCCAACGGCCTCCTCCTCCTTGCCTCACAATCACGCCTACTGCTCCCAAACATTCCCCACGACAAAGGGGGATGTAACCCGAATCCCAGGCGAGATGAATTAAATCAGCCGCAGATCATTCACTCCTATTCACACCTTGAATGGGCCACAAAGACGCGCAATTCTCGTTGGCGTAATTGCGTTAATGGTGTCGATTTTAGTCTGGGACTGCCCAGCAACCCAAAACGTAGCGAGCGCTCGCACCCGGCCTCACGACCGAGGGAGTGACACGACGATGGAAGATTGTGGGTTTTGTCCCGATTGACCTTTCCCGGGCAAGGACGTCACGAGCACCTTTCAGTCAGAGTTTCAAGTTGACTTAGAAACGCTCCGCTGCGAATGGGGACAAGGCAGAGAGAGGGGAGAGTCACGCAGCTACAATTCCACATGGACTTGATCAGATGGATTAGAACATTCATTAATGGCTGATTAATTCATACTCTGGCAGTTCCGCCCCGCAGAATTTGCATGCATATGGAGCGCCCGGGAAAAAATGAGGACAGTGGAGAGTAGACGGCACGCCAGAGAATGGGACCGAGAGATGACGGCAAGGGTACGGCGGAGAGCCGCGTGGCATTCCGCTGAAGGAATGCCATTTGAAATTATCAGGAAAAATGAAACTCAAAATAATGAATTGGTGTGGACGATGTGGAGAAGAATACAGTAAGTCAATAATGTCTCCTTGTCATATCAGTCTCTTCACATACACAACCCATGACCGCACAGCCTTCTGGGAGCGCTTCATTTCAAAAGCAACGATTCAATACAAGCAAAACTGGACCATTTTCGACATGCAGTGTCTCATCAGCAGTCAGACTTGCTTGAATGAAGGCTGGTGAACTGGCGATATTACTGAATAGGCACGAGACCCCGTCTTTACAACATGGGTCCTCGTCATTTAATACATAACTCGAACAAAATATGTGTGCTGCCTTGGTGGATTATGGGAAACCGGTGAGGCTCAGGTGAAACATCTATTTATTCATTACACAATATAAATCACCGGCCGGCGTCATGGCGAAACTTAACCCTGTTATGTTGAAGGCGTTCAAGTTGGGATGCTACGGTGGGGTAACGGCGCACTGGATTTGCAATCCGAAAGTTCGTCGGTCCCATCTCCCGACGGCGGGGCAGGTTTCTTAAAAATCGCCTCCCCCTGCCTCCATCCACCCAGTGGTGTCGATGGGTACCACCGCCGCTTAGTCGTACGCGGTGGGGCAAAGTGTATGTACTGCCGCCCGGTCCAACATTTCTGCCCTTCGTGGTTAGAAGAGGCCAAGTACCCTCCCCAGGGCGGCTGTCGAGGGGCCCCGTTCAAAGGAGGTCCTTCTGCCAACAGTGGAGCGAGCGAGCAGTTGCGGGGGCAGCTGCACCTTTCACCTCAAGGAAATAAGCTGCAGTTAATTGCCACTTGCCTCGAATCGATATTTCACACGAGGTATAATTTTGGTCGAGCAACAGCGGCGAGCGTAATAATTCTACGCGCTTTACAGTGCTTTCATTTGGATGCAATATTTCAGGAAATGGGTTCATCGAGGGTTTGGGGGGTGAGGGGGCACGGTGGTTTGAACAAAAATGTTTTGGCCACGCATTATTCTGCAAGAGCGCTGCTCCCGAAGAATATATATATCAGATAGGATATAAAGTGCCTGTTACCACCAACCCCCTTCCAATTTTCTGCCCAAATGCCCTGGGAATTTGCCGTGCGTGTGCCACACAGGAAGGTTAAGCGTCAGCCTGGAGGACACTTTGCCCGGCCCTCCTTGTCAATATCGCAGTTTGCAGATAGGCCGAGACGGAGGCTTCAAACGGAGCAACGTGTGCAGGGCGTGTCGCGTTGTTAACACACGCAAAAAACATCGCAATCATTTCAAATGATAATTACATTTTGTGCTCATCTGACACTTAAAATGCCAGTTATAAAAAATGCAGAGGGTGTGCGAAAACAATTGACCTTGTGCTTCCAGTGAGAAAAAGTGCCAAAACGATAAATGCATTTTCCTTTTTTATTCATAACTCGAAAGCTGCTCGTATTGAAATACGGCGGATGGTAAGATGACCGGGTAAACAGTTCAATTATCTTGAACAGAAGTGTAATAGGAGTTCACGAACAGAATAATTGAGAGTGAAATTAGGTGCAATTTCTCTCGCACAATCTCGGCGGTGTGCGATCGTCTATCTCGTTCTCTGCGTTAGAATCACAAAGAGATGGGGATAGGGGCACCTGCAAAAACATCCGTGGCCAAAAAATCCACAATTGCCTGCCCCGACAAATATAGGACGCAAAGTCTTTTCATCACAGGAATACAAAGAATGCAAATGATGTGCTCAGTATGTTATGTCGGTGACAATTCCTTGCATCATCCATACGGCACGTCAGTTACTTTATTAATGCATTCAAGATATCGTTCATATAGTATTAGTATTAAAGTGCGTAGAAATACACATACATTCGTACGAATGTGTAAATATATGGAACACGCAAAATGCAAGCACGTAAGAATGATTAACGCCTAAACAGGCCAAGCAGTGCTGGATTGGACCATTAACAATAGCAGTTACCACGTGACGTCTTTTGTAAAGTGACACGTGCAATGCCAATCGGTCGCAAAAGCGACTGTTGACGTCTGTTGAGCATTTAAAGGGGGTAAGGCGCTCGAAGGTTTCGTGCAAGAAGGTTGTTCTTAAAGTTCAAACAATCTAGCTGACGGTCTGGCACACGATACGGGGACAGCAGCGATGGGCCCTCCTTCTTCCAACCACTGTCTGACAATGCTCCGACGCTTCTCTCCGCACCGCCAGCGGGGAGCTTGCGCTTGAAGCTGCTCCCGCCGGGCAGGTGGTACGAAACGTCGGACGACGCGCCGAACGACACGCGGCACAACCCCAAAGAAAAACACTCGGCATCGGAGAGCCACGCGGCGGCGGAGGCACGACCGCGCTGGGCCGCACGCGGCAGCGCTGCTGTGCCGCCGCGTGCTACGAGCCACGCTCGACGGCGAGAGGGGCGGCTGATGGGCCGGCGAGTGCTCGAACTCCTCCGCTAATGCAGTCGCTTAAGTTTATTTTCATTTACCCTGCACTGAACGACCCGCACGGCCGTTGCGTTACGGTCCGTCTTTGCCTTTAAAAGAGTAATCATTTGCGACATGCAATGATCACAGCCCTCTTCTCTTTTATTCGTTGTTTCCGTTTCCTTTTATGACTCTGTCAATATTTGTGGAGTTGCTTTCTGGGAATTTATGTGTTCATCCATGTTCCGCTGGTCTCCTCCGTGCATCCCGAATGCCGTCGCGACAGTTCACTTATTTAACATCACGGCCCTTTGTCGATCCACTGCTGGATGAAGGCCGGCCACACACCGAGTGTCGGTCATAGGGGGTTTTATTTGACCATACTTCGCCTCACTGGTCGGCATGAGTTGATGAAGGGGAAGCCCAGGACCGGTTAAAATATCATCCGTGGCTGGAATTTGAATTCAAGTCGCCTAGTTCATAGCAAGGTGGGCTACGACCACTTATTCCCATTAATTCATTGTTACCCCAGCTGGGCCCCAAAGTGAGAGGGCCAGGAGGTATGCAGTCAACAATGCTTGACTCAGGGAGGAGGACGCCCCTGCCATGCATAGTCCCATGGGATGTTGGCTATCAACAACAAGGCAACTCCTATGACTAATTGGGAATGGGACGCAAGCGTAGGTTTGATCACCCTGTCGCTGGCCGCCTTTGGGGAGGCTGTATAGTGTGAAAGGCCGAAACACCCTAGGAACCAAAGGTTCACTACTGACGATGCGCTCCCCAAATTTCACCAGGCTCACTGTTCATGAACTCTTGGAAGTGCTTGCACAAAGGATAGTAACATCTCATCCTGTGTTCTTTGGAATCTTTGCATCCTGCTGCAGTATTAATCACCTTTGTCTCTTTGTAAAAGCGAAGTAAGCCTCCCATTGTCAACGGTTCTGCTTTAGCTCTCAAGAGCATTGCCCCGCTTAATGATTTCAAATCATCATCTTGCGTCACCTGGCGCTGAATACTTGCCGCTGCCTTCGACACATTTATCGACAAATGCCTCACAGAGTCGTTGGGTTGATCTGCGATAAGGTGAAGATGCATTGCCTGCAATTGCCTTCTCATGCCACTGCTGGTGGATTAAGCCCTCACGAGCAGGAACTTCAGAGCCCTCTTAAAACGGTGACTTTGGCCGATTAATCGGCGCTGGCTGGACCTCTTGGGAGCAGAAAATTCATCGACACCGCTCCGTGGACAGAGGCCGTGCGAGCGATTTAAGAAACTTGCGCCATTGTTTTAGCCGCCGCGCCGGGAGATGGAATCAAACCGGCGACCTCCGGATTGCATATCTAGGGCTCTAACCGTTCTGTCACAGTATCCCCTTGATCTGTGATATTCCAGTCTACCTGGGTTTTGATTGAGAAGAAGTCTAAACGCATCTTCATTATGTGCATTCCCTGACAAACTCCTGTGGAAAAAGAACCCTGAAACAGTAGTTATTGCTTCATCACGTATCGTTGTGTCTTCCCGATCGTTTTACATTATCCTGTCGCTTTTTAATGATTCTCTCGCGATTTCAAACACCGATGGTCTAATTAGCATTTTGTTTTTACCGTTCTGAAAATTAAACACGACATGCATTCTGATGATTTCCACCTCACGCCTGTAAAAAAGATATATATATGATTGTTATTCATGCACAGAAACGGTAGGCGATTCATATAATTTCCTGGTAATACTTGAGAATTTACGACCAAAAGTTTGATTTCTGAGTTTCACAAACAACCTTTGATGTTTAAATCTGCAAATGCAGACTCTCTTGAAATCTATAGAACTTCCTTTCCTACTGATACCCTCCAGAAGAAAACTAAAACTCAACGGGGGTTTGGTGAAAATGTTTAGATAAGAGCTAATCTGTATATCGAGGCCTCTCCTGTAACCAAGTCCTTCCATCAACACCGCCAGTGGTGGACTTCCGCCCAGCGGGTACCAGCTCCTCCTCCTCCTCTGCCCCCACACTCTGGAATTTCCTCCCCACTGGTTTCTGTATTTTGCCGACTCGCCCGTTCAGGTCCTTGTGCAAGAATGAAAAACACAATCTCCTGCTTCTCAATGCGTCCCCCCCCACCCCCCATGGCGAACACCCTTCCACACAGGAGTGGCTGTCAACTCCATTACTCACAACACCCCGCGACATCTGCCGTTTCTTAACTCCACTATATTTTCTACTCGTATCCAAATGAAGCCCGCTGCACACACTACGCGCACCTGATAGTTGGTAATCACAGAAAGCTGTACCGTGGGGGGGCACGGACTGGAGTTGAGAAACGACGGTCTACACATTCTCTGCACAGGAGCCCTCTCGCGGACTTTGTAGCGGATCCGCACCCAATCCTCTCCCCATCTCTTCATTCAAATCCTTGACAAAATGGTCAACCCCCCCGCCCGCACTGCTGCGGAGCATCTTGAGAGGTTGTATAGACAATCAAATCTCCGACATTATCGTGCCGTATATACACTTGTGAATTCAGGGTGGGGGGGAGGGTGGGGGGGTCGAGGAGGGTGGGGGGGTCGGGTGGGTGGGGGGGGGTCGGGGAGGGTGGGGAGGGTCGGACATCCAGGATCTGTTCAGATGACACTCACCACTATCGCTGTGGGAATCACACTCAGGTCGTTGGGTTAAAAGTGCAGTCTGCTAAACACTCTGGCATTGCTTTACTTATCGCTCTGTAGATAATGACAATTTGTTTGTTTTTAACACCATCAAAAAATAAACTTTCATTCGCGAAATGTAATAATAGAATAAACATTATTGATGGAAATCCAACTATGTACTCGTCACGCTAAGCATTAATAAACAGTTTGAATGGAATACATCCAAATGTTCCTGGCATGGTCTCCCCATCTCCAACATCCAATCGTAGAATATTTATTCCACAAAACCGAGTACGTGAACTTAAGTTGTACCGGGTGCTGTTCGGCATGAAGTCCGACGTTTCACAGAAGCCCCCAGCAGGTTCAGCGAAACGTCGGACACCATGGAGAAACGAACGCGCAGGGGAGTGCAGCTCGGAGAGAACATTGAGAAGTTTGCGGCGCGACGGAATAGTGAGCACCCCAAGAACTTGGCCGCAACTAAATGGACGAGATCCTTGAGCCTTTCCTCATTCTGCTCCCAAGAATAATTCCTAGAGCACGTTACAGAGGAGGCACAGTGGCCGTAGAAACCGCAGGGAAACCGCCACTTAGCGGCCATCTAATAATGGGCCCCGCGCTGCACTTGGGCTTGCAGGATGGGGACAGGTGGCAATCTTTACAGCTGGCCAGAAACCAATGCCTTTTTTTGTGTGCGTGCGTGTGTGTGTCAGGCCTCCTTCCAAAATATATCAGCAGCCAGCAAAACAACGAAGTGACAGACGCCCAGAGACACGTACAAGTTTACCTCCCCGAGCCACAAAAAAAAACAGATGAAATTTCCACCCACCGCTTCCCCCAATCCAAGGCAGGACCTCCGCACCCCACCCAGCTCGAGACCCGTGGCGAGACCGCGGCAGTAACCATTGTAGCCCTCTGGCAAAGTAACAACGGAGGGCCCGGAGCGGCGACCGAACCCCTCGGCGATACCGCACGCCCAGAATGAAACCGGCGTGCGTCCGCTTCTCCGGCGCGAACGACGTGCCGCTGGAGGTGGCCGAGCGGCGCGTTTGTCTGCCGCCCCGTTGTGCAGCGTTCGTGCTTCGGGGCGAACGAGGCCAGCCGCCCCGGTCGATGCCGCGGGTTTGTCGATCGAACCGAGTGCGCGCCGTTCGCTTCGAAAGTTGGACGTCGAAGATCACGAGGCACTGTCCGAAAGAGAGGAGGGCACCTCGTGCTGGCGTCAAGGTAACAAAAAATTAGCAATTGGTAAAAATTGCTCATTATTTACTTTATTTGGCAAAATCCTCGGAGAAAAATCGCTCATTACAAGCACAGCAGACTCGTCTGTGAAGCGTAGCTCCTTCGTGCCCGACAGCCCGAAGGATATCCGAGTGGCGCGAA
Source organism: Lampetra fluviatilis (assembly GCF_964198595.1). NCBI lineage: Eukaryota > Metazoa > Chordata > Hyperoartia > Petromyzontiformes > Petromyzontidae > Lampetra > Lampetra fluviatilis. Next base: position 5,071,109 of record NC_136320.1, on the reverse strand, counting down.
TACCAAGTCACCTTCTCGTCCTCATCAGCATTATTATAACGGCACGTGGACACCGACGTTTCGATCAACGCAAATAGTCCACGAACCCAGAGCAGAAACTTCACTCGGGAGGCATCACCCGGGGCGACGCCGCCACTCTAGCGGTTCTAATTGTCTTTTGCACAATGGTCGTGTGACAAGCGTGGCGTCTGTCAAATTAGTCGCCGTCGTAATCCGCGCAATTAGATCGATACGACTACAAGTTTATGCTACCTCCGGAGGCAAACCAGGTAAACTAAACTATTTATTTTTACCAGGTAAGGCCCACTGAGCTTCAGGAACGATCTGGCTATCACAAATGACAGCTCAACGAAGTGGCTTATCATAACCACGTGTGAATTTATAGAAGCAAAGTACTCTGAAATGCACTTTGATTCTCATGTGGAGGGGAAAACTGGAGGATACGGATAAAATCCACACGACCACTAGTGCAGTACGCTAACCACTGAACCACCCCCCGCCACCCCGCCCATATATAAAAACTAAATGAACACATTCGTGGCCAGCTCGCTCAGAAGCGAGCTGGCCACAAATGATAGCTCAACGAAGCGGCTTAGCACGTGGAAATGTATATCAGGCAAACACCCTAAACGCACGTTGGTTCTACATGTGGAGGGGAAAACCGGAAGACCTGGAGAAAAATCCACGCGACCACGGGGAGAGAGGCGTGCAAACTCCAAATATACAGCAGGCGTCGGGGTCGGGATTGAACCCACAACCTCCTGTATACCAGGCGAGGGAGTCAACATCTCCTAGCCACCGTGATGATTATGATGAGAGAAAGAGACACGCAAACTCCAAATATACAGCAGGCGTCGGGGCCGAGGTCGAGCCCCCACGACCCCCTGTATACCAGGCGAGGGAGTCAACATCTCCTCGCCACACGGAACTAGAGCCGGGCAAAGCGACAACCCAGAGAGCGTCACGGGGCGTCCACGCTCCCCGGAGTGGCCGCACGCTGCCAAGGCAACTGCAGTGGCCCCGCCCCTCGCCCCCCGGCCCCCCCGCCCCCTTCCCCCCGTGAGGTCAAAGGACTAACGGCTGTTCGAAAACGTGCCAACAAATACTTGAAAGTGCGTGCTGCTTTGGGGTGCAGCTCGCTCGTAATGTTGCAGAGGCCAGTCCTGGTAACAGGAAGAGGCCGCGTTCGCCGCTCGGCGTAGGGGTCACGGCTGCCACGGGAGTGACAGACAGCGACTGCAGGGAATACGCACGACTGATTATTCCATCTCGTTCCCCCTGTTTATCATCGGAATTCCACTTTCTTGAGTAGTCACGTGGGGACAGGAAGCATTGCGTTTTTTTACACGTTGCACGCATTCCCGGGAGAGCACGTAACGTTCGCTTATCCTCCAGAATGTTTCGAGGACAATTCATCTATTTCGTGAGGACGCTCACGGAGATATGCGGCGATGAAATCAGCCCGTGCCTCGGTGCCAGGTGGATTCGGCACACCGCAGGAGGCCTCCATCCAGCAGTAGATCGATCATGGCTAACGATGATGACATCGATGATGACGATACTACATTAATACAGGTGAGAGCCGAGCGGCGTTCAACATCTCTTTTGAACAGGATCGCATTCGCCAGCAGAGCAACCCAATCGTGAATACGAACACAAGGGTCTGTGACGCCAAATTAAAAATAACAATACGATGACCTTGTTGGACCATTCTGTTCCAGCGGCATTTGCTTAAAGCCAGCGAACTCCAGACCCCGTTTGAACTGCCCGAGTCTCATCAGCAGCCAGGCTTTTTCAAAAGAGGGGAACAATGAGTTTCATTTTTTTAGGGGGGTTTTTTTGCAATTTACAACTGCAGCAGTGTTCCGGAACAATTTGTCCACATTCGTCACTTTGGCCACATTATGGCAGCGTTGTGCATCCTTGTGCTCTTGAAGGCGACGTCACGGGGGTAAACTTTTTTTGACGCGCCGCCCGCAGCGCCCCGCGCCGTACGCGCGCGAGCCGTACGCGCGCGAGCCCTCGGGCCAATTTTCTGTCGCAAAAAAAAATTAGCGGAGCGCCGCCCGCGGGAATTTGCCGCGGCCGGCCCCTCGGTGAAAGCTGTCACCGCGGCAAGCACGCTCATCACTCGCCCCGCCGAAACGCCCAGAGCACGGTGATTTGAAAGAGAGCACTTTCACCGCAGGAGGTACCTGCGGTGGCAGTGTGTGTGCATACTGAACTGCGCGATGCCGTGGCTTAATGCCGGAGTCTACCGCATTGCAAGGCACGCTTACCCCCCTCCCCCGCGCTCCGCCGTGCCCCCCCCCCCACCCTCCGCTATTTACAGCAAAGTTTTGGTTTGGGGTGTTATTACAAACGGGTAAATATGTGCGTGAAGATTTGTATCACTTTATTGACACTGGGAACAATTTTGGGGGGTTGGGGCGGGAGCGGGGGGGGGTGTTTTACTCTTTAAAAAAATCCGTACATTTTTGTCACACATCCCAAATTGTATCCAGATCGTGCCGTTAGCATCGTGTCCCCTGGAAACGCTCTCAGAACCGTGCAGTCCAACGCTTGGCGCATCAGAGAACAGAGCCAGTGGAAGTGGATATCGCAGAGTTGCAGCTAAAGTCGTTTCATGTCACCTCTGGTTCGCCCAGTGGTTAAGCGCCCTGGATTCGCAATCCAGAGGTCGCCAGCTCCATTTGACCTCTGGGCACAGCGGTCGCACCGCAGCTGTACAATCGGGTAAAGCTGCTGTTGTAGTCGATGGGTGGGGTAAAGTGTGGGTACTTCCATGACGTCTGACCGGGGTGGGAGGGTATCGTCCAAAGAGTCCCGGCGAGAGGTAATATCGAGAGCTGCCCCTCGCTGAGGCTCTTTCTCCAACAGTGGCTTGAGCGAAAAATTGCAGGGCAGTACCTTCACCTTAGTTACCTTATTAACAAAGTATTATATGCGGTCGTCACAATTACAGCTGCATTAAGAGACATTGATGATTTCAGTCGAGGCTCGGTAGTTTATGTTTAACCACCCATTTCGCGAAACAAAGTCTATCGATTTTAAACAGATTTCATCGAGGCGTTTTGACTGACACCAGGTGTGACGAACAATAAACGTCAATTTTACATTTTCTCCAGCATTGACTCGCGTTTGATCGCGCTGGGCACAGCTTCAGTCATCGCGCCTTGCCCTCAACACGAGCAGCAGCAGCAGCAGCATCGCTTGTGCAATCGGGGAGGGCAAAATATTAAATGGCTTTCACATTCTTTTCCGCCCCCCTACATTTTTGTCATACTTCCCAAAAGATCACCCTTTCGGGGGCATATCCATCAGGAAACTTCGCAGGGCAGTGCAACTCTCTTCACGCGAGAGAAATTTGTCAGATGCCTCGTACAATAGCATAGGCCGTTTGAATAATTTGAGCTTGTCATTACGGAAGATGGTTTATGTTCTCCAAAGGCATTCAAATGATTAACTCTTGTATGGACAGGGTGCCCAAAAAGTCAGGACACATAGGTTGTTTTTTATCTTCGTTTTTTCCCACAGCTCTGATTATCACAGTTGGCAACGTACAGTGCGAAAGAATTTCAAGATACATATATACATTAAACAGCCCACGGAAACGGGTATCACAGAGCAAGCTCTGAAATCGCCTCAAGAGCCTTGTGGCTCACACAGTAGAGGTTGGCACATTTGCAACCTACTCTGCATATAAGAGCAATTCTCCGAGCTGGCAAAAGCCAAATTACGCGCCGAACCAAATTTAATGTGATGGTTTTTTTCTGCAATTCATTGGTGACTGGGATGAGGCCATCAACTCACTGCACTTGAGAACTGGGTACACATGGAGGCCATCTGCCTGAAATACACCCCAAGGTCTTCGCGGTTCCAGCTCAAAGTTCGGATCGCTGAGGTTGGCCACCTCGATCGCGACTTCAACACGTTTGACATCACACGTCTAACGGAGTCGATACACGCTACGTAGGAACGCCTTTAAGTATGTTTTTTTAATGAATACAGTAGTTAAATGCGACGTCAGGGCTATAAAAAAAACCCTCTTGAACAATATAAAAAAGACCCCAGCAAATCTTCATGCATCAGTGGGTCTATGTAGTCCATGTGTATAGTTGCTACGCGTGGACATTTATTTTATTTTATTTAACTGCAAGGGCAACTCTGGCGGCATGTGGTCCGTCAGCACCGTGCACTACGAACAATGTCAGTTCAATCCCTGGCTACGGCGAACATCAGTGGCAAATCGAATGTGAACTTGGCCGAGGGTAACCCTCGCTTTGCCGGGGCAGCAATAACCATCTTTGTGAAGTCCTGCGTCTCTCCTGTGGAGTCAAACCATTCCCACGACCGACATCGGCAAGTGGCGGTCTTCATCCAGCACTGTACACGTATTTACTCTCAGCATTGTGGGTGTTTTATTTACGTGTAGAGTAGCTGATAAATGGAACCGCAGTATATTATACTAAATATTTAGACTTCAGTCAGGAGTGCTCCAACGATATAACATCGTGGTGGCTACAACTATAATTGTTATTATTACAACTATGATCATGACTCAGGGCACCCGGATTAATAATTTGGGAATTTTGGATGTATGGCTCACAATATTAATGTGTCGTTGCCACATATCGAAAATGTGCATTCATCGGCCACACGAGTCGACTGTCTGCACTGCTAGATTCCGTACCCAGAGAGAGAGAGACAACCGAGTCACCACAGTATACTGTAAGAGTCCAAGGTTCCAAAGCTCCCCCCAACGTCTGTGGTGACGTCCACATTCATCGCCATCTGCTCCAGGAGCGCCCTCTGCTACTTCCTCCGCTTCATAACAAAAAAAAACGGTTTGATTCGTGGGACGTGGAGTTTGTTGGATCTGCGTGAAATTCCTCGTGACAATCCTGCCACCCTCTCGTCTCGTGTCGCGCTGTAGATGCCTCTTTCTCTCCAACAGCTCTCTTTTGTAAATTGCCAATCTATCTCCTTTCTCTGCTTTCATGTTCCCATTCCCTGCGATGACACCGTCAATCATATTTGACTTTTGAATTATTTTCATTTATTTCTCATTCTTTGCCCTCACGGTTTGAGGGAGTTCTGTGTACTCTGCCTTGTCTTGCATCTGTCACCTGTTAGATATTCCCTCCATTCCTCATCATGCACTTTGTGCTTTCACAGAACAAGTTTGTTGTTGTGTTTCTTGTCATCCACTTCCAGGGCACTGTCCGTTACCGTGCAAGTCGTTTTGTCATATCGAGCGGTGGCAAGCATTCCGTCATCAAATCTCTCTTCTATGCATTTCAATCTGAAGAAACGTATCAGGCCAATTTACTACGTATCTACATCGAAATTAAATACTTCAATCGTGGATTGATGTGCAGCTCATTCTTCCAGTGAAAAACCCGTGACATAGCTCACTTGTGACGTGAGAGCCATCAGCTTCCCATGACACTCAATGCATCATGTCCACAAAGCTCACCGGAATAATTTGAGAAATTCACATTTAGAACGCAATTATAAAAAAGAAATCTGAATATTTGTTTGAGGGACGCAACAGGAAAACAACTCATCGGAGGACATATACCTATAAGAGAGTTATTTAAGGCATAACAGGATCAAAATGAAACTGTTCAATAGGTGTATATTACCTGCTGCTATTGACGTGTGAATCGGGAAAAAACAACACGGATACTCACAGAGAAAATGGAACAAAAAGCCGAAATGGGGCGCACAGAAGCGCGGAGACGTGCACGCATGGGGCTGAGAATGAGCGACATGAAGGAGAACGCCGTGATCAGGGTGCAGGGGGCATCATTGCGACTTGGGGCTTGGGCACAACGCGTCGCGATCAGAGAAGGACAAAATGAGCGTAGAGCGACAGCTGAAGACAGAACAGTGCCTGGGAGGAGCGTCCATTGAGGAGATGGAGAAATGGGATCGGATCGCGGTGCAGGAGACAGGCCAACTGCTGTTGCCATACGCGACCGCGGGAGTTTGCGGCGATTTGAGGAGGCGTTTATCCGGTAGTCGATAGAGTACGGATGAATTATCGGAAGTATGTATGCTGGACTTCTTTCGTACGGCACGTAGCCAGCCATGCTAATCGGAGGACTCAAAAAGGAGACTGCTACCGCCAGCAGAATAAAAACCAAAGTTGTACAGAGAGACACGACACCACCGCAAACACACGGTGAGAAAACGGACGAAGGCATCACAAAACTCACCGTTTAAACAAAAGTTTCACAATGCTGATGCAGTGTTCGTTTTGTTGTGCAGTTCGGCTGGCATTCAGTTTATAAAACACACATTGAGACACAGATTCCAGTAAGTCACACAGATGTTTACTTTGGGACAGCGTAGAATGGGTTCATTGGGCCTTGAAAATAAGATGACCAAACATTGCAAAATTACAGTTTCTAGAATGAAAAAAAATCTTGTTTTTTTAAGATTCACCTTCTAATAAAATAATTGCAACATTATGTTTAGTTGCAATTCTTTAAAAAAAATCGCTGTCAAATGTGGGGGGGGGGGCAAATGGGCAACTTAGGGATATAAGCACACTACTACTTCGGATATAAGGGCAGCTGGTCTTGTTCTCCGAAGGGATGTGCTCATGTCCAGATTCTGCCATACAATACGCAAGTTATTATATTACGGTGCCAGCGACTTTCACGTGCATTTGGCAGACAAAAAAACCCCCTCGATCAATAAATCTCATTCATACTTTCCCATTAATTGAAATTTAAACAACAGCGATCATTAATGGGTATGGATTTAGCCTTTTGCAGATTAACACGGCTCGCCGTAGCAATAGGTCAGCGAGGACGGGGAGCAGGGCCAACACAAATCGCTCCGCCGTGTGGCTGCCGGCAAGACCTCGTTGAACGATGGCCTCAATCAAGCGCCGAGTTAACGGGATGGGGAATCCAGACGCTACGGGACGAACACTTGCGATCCTCCACCTCCTCCGCAGGAAATCATAAAAAGCAATTCCCAGACAAGCGCTCAGACCCCAGTTGGCGCTCTCTTCGCACACCCGGCACATACTTGAGAGATTTTTTTTTTTTACACAACCAGAGTAAACCTATGTGCGGGGAGTGTTCTTTTATTGTTGTTGTGGTTAACGATCTGCGAGAACGCACCGAGCGGGATTTAAACTTTCTAAACGAATTTTGGTGCTCGATGGAAGTCCATGGGACTTCCACTGGAGCATTATGGAAACGGTGCCAGTTTTGCATCTTCGCAGCGCGTCCAATAAATTTCGCCGCACGGAGGCTCGCCCGTGGCAGGGTCCTCTGCGAGCATGAAGTCGCCCCCAGGACTCTCTCTCTCTCTGTCGGGCATCCCCCAGCAACCAGTTCAAGCTCGCCGCTTGACAAAATATTACCCCGTGGGCCAAGGGAACTTGGGCCAGTTATTTACAGAATCAATTCAGTCGGTTACAATGGGTTTGGCAATTCACAGTCTTTATTTTCTCTCTCTCTCTCTCTCTTTCATTCATAACACTGTTATTTATACGAGAATAAGCGGGATGCCTTTTCACAGATATTCAACAAAAGCGTTCTCTCCTCAGAACATTAGGCGCTCTTCAATCGGTTGAGTATTAAAGGTTCCGTCTTAAAAACATCTGCTTCCACTTGCACACCAGTCTTTGTATGTTTCGTGCCGTTTTCCAGTTTTTTTTTTATCCGTTATGGTTTTGCAGGCTGGGCTATTGTGTACGTAACGGGTTGTGCGAGGCCTTGTGTGAATGGCACGCTGCTGCGTGAGATCGAGCTTTAGGAATAGCGCGCAACGCACCATTGTAGCCCCGAGCACAGTAGCACGGTGAGATGCAGTTAACTCTGGGGCTCACGTGTCGTCTTCTTTCACGACATGCAATTTAAAACAACAATAATAATATTGTTGTTGTCCATCCCTACATTACTTTGGTGTTCCGCGGAGACAAATCTCGAGCCTTTCCTTTTTCTCGCGTCTATCGAAAGGGAAAGAGCGAGCGTGTTCGCAAGGCGCCTCCTACGGAGCGCGTGTTCACCCAACACTTTGTGGATCCGAGTAATTTCCCAGCACAATCGCCGATTTCGTTACCCCTGGGGGAGAGACCGCAACTTGTGAATCATTTCCTGACAAGTGGCAGGCAACATGTGCTGGTGTCTCTTGCCACCAATGCGACGATTGCCAAAACTTAAACAAAACGAATCTATGTCGTCGAGAAGGAGGAGGGGGAGGTGGGCGAGAAACGGGTTTCACTGCCTGTAAAAGCGAAGTTGCAACGTAGTTAAGATTGTCGAAAGCTTGTATTTAACACATCTAAAATTCTATTGTTGTTTCCAAATGAAGGCCGCTAAAACAACGGAGCACATTTGTTAACCCCCTCCTATGTCCACAGCAGTTATAAAAAATGGGAACAGCAAGTGGAGGAGCAGCAGGCCGTGTGTGGTGGGTTAAAGTGTGGGAATGTCCACCTCTCCAAATAATATATCCGGCCAGCATGGAAGAGTAGGCCAACAACAACATCCTACAGAGGAGGCCTCCTCCAGAGCTCCCTCGATTGGAAGGCCCTTCCAGCAGCAGTTCCGCGAGCAAGAAATTGCAGGGCTGCGCCTTTAGCGATTCGCCCTGCGTCAACCAAGCAGCAACTGACAGTGGCGTCGTCACGGAGGGATCGTCTCGCTGTGCGTGGATCACCGCGCTCCACCACGGAAATAAGCGCAATCTTTTAAAACAAATAACCACAATCTTTTAAAACAAATAACCACAATCTTTTAAAACAAATCAAGGAGGTTTCAAAAACTACGGGGCGCCAAACTTCAGTGTGAAGCGTCAGCTCAAGATCGCCGTCTTGTACAACAATATCCCGATTGACGTCGTTTCACAAACAAATCGTTACTCAATTATTATTGTTGACACCGCTACTAGCTCGTGATTTGCGTCGGCTCAACCCCACAATCACGTCGCTGTCAGCATCGTCGTCCGTCCGTCTTCATTATCCGTTGTCTCTCAACTTTCGTCTCCACCACCACCGCCACCACCACCGCCTACCCCACCTATAAATCTTTGCGATGAACGTCGTTTCGATATTCGTCGTCGCCCCATTCAGGAACGCATCTCCGAGGCGAGACCGGGGTATTGCTCATCGAGCAGTTTCGGGAAAGGATTTTAACTGAACTTCCCATCACCAGGGCGGGTCCACGTAGCTGAATGGTACCACTTCCACTTTTAAAGCAAGATGGGCTTGTGAATTAAATCGATGTTTAATTTTGTGGTGACAGTTTTAGACAGATGCTGAGAAATCGGAGACTAACAGCTCAACTTCCATGTAATAGGGGCCCAATGATTGACAATTGGAATGCAGAGACTTAAAAACTCTCTTTCTCACAAACTCCGCTCCAAAAAAATGGGGGCGGGGGGGGGGTGGTGGTATATCGCGCACCGCCACTGACTTCTGATGAATCGTATTCAGAAGATAACCGGTTTCAATCATTCAAGAGAGCTGCTACGCAGACGCAGGGGCCCTTCCTCGTGCGGCATTCCACGCACCGCGAATCCGCCGCTGCTGCTTCACACGCGACGCTGTGGCACGGGAGCAGAGCCATCGTCACACACAAGCAAACAAAGCCGTCACCTGTTTCTGTTGATATTTTTGTATTCTCACTTTCGGGCCGTGTTATTGACCGACAGACGTCTTTGTTGTTTGTTGCGCCCACGAAACAACGCGATACCGACAACAACAACAACAACAACAACAAAAACCCAACACACCGTTCGACAAAAGGCCACAACAATGAATAAGCACCAAGGTTTGATTTTAATTTAAGCAGTGAGCTGAAATAACAGTGATGTGTGGTTTTTTTGGCGTATGTATAAAGGGGCCGTCCATAAATGACGTCACGCACCTAGGGGGGGGGGTCAGACATTTGTGACGATGTGTGACGAAGAGGGGGGTCAAAAATCGTCCAAAATCGCGTGACGTCATTTATGGACGGCCCCAAAGTGGCAGAGTTTTGCGAGTAAAAGCCGCGCGGGGCACGGTGAGCGTGGCAAGACGGAGCGCCCAAGTGCCATCGTGCCGCCCAGGCTCCAAGCCTCTCCCGAGGAACTTCGTGCCGAGTTCTAGAGGGCAGGTGGCCACGTGCTGCCAAGGGCGATGAAGACTGCGGTCGAGCGACGACCACGTTGATGTTTTCATTCCGAGCGGCCGAAGCGCAATGCTGAGTGATGGAACCGAAGGGGGTTACTAATCTATGACACAATTACAAGACCCCCACCACCCCCGCCTCTGACCTTAACACCTGATGGGGTTCAACAACGATGACGTCGACCTGCTGCTTCACTATTCTGGCAAATCGCCCGATGATGCTGGTTGATGTAATTACCAGCGAAACGTCTCGGTACTCAAAATCGGTGGGCTGAAGTAGTAACTAATTGGCGTTTTGTTTACGTGACAAATCCCTTACTGATTGGCCGTGTCGGGTGGTGGAGGGTTGCGACGCATTTAAACTTACGCGATCTAACCCAAAAGCCTTTATTATGAATATTACGAAGGGGTTAAGACTGTACGTACAAAAAAAAACACACGCCACTGCAATATCACAACAGTCGCACTTGTAAAGCAATTTCCTCCCCCACCACCCCCCACCACACACCCAAGTCATACTTGCAGCAACTATGGATCCATCTTACTGGGCATTTTATTAAAACGGAAACGACTCTAAACGCGGCATACAAATGAATATTGCAAGCGGCCGTTCGCCAGCGCGCGGTACGCGGTACGCATTACGCGTCGCAAGCGCCTCGACGAATTGCAAATGGGGACGGGGAGGATTTTCGGTGTCGTCAAAGGAGACGAGTGGAGGAGGAGGAGGAGGAGCGCGTATCGGTCTCCGCGAGGTGGCTGGGCATTCGCGAGCGAAGCCCCCCCCCCCCTCTTTCATCAGCATCTCGCACTTATTAAACACCGTCCCGCTTTCACCATCAGCCAGCCACCCCACCGCGAGGCGCTCAGAGCGCGTTGCCGCATTGGACAGGGACCCACGTTCCCTCCTCTCAGAGGGGGCTTCCCACACGGGTCAGCAGTCCACCCGCTTGCTCGCTCGACGTTTGTATCTATTTCTGTTTCACCAGATAAGGCCCACCACCACCACCGAGCTAGCATGGGCCTTGTACAGAAGCGAGCCTGGCTATCACAAATGACGGCTCAGCGGAAAGTGGCTTATCGCGTGGAAATGTATAAACGCGTGTTGTCGATTCTGCATGTGGAGGGAAAAACTGGAGGACCCGGAGAAGAATCCACACGGCCACGGGGAGAACGTGCAGACTCCAAATACACAGCGGGCAGGTGTCAGGGTGGGGATCGAACCCACGGCCTCCCGTATACCAGGCGAGGTAGTTAACATCCCAACTACCGTGGCGACCTCGCTCACTCACGAAAAAAGCCACTCGGGAATCCGCACGGTTCCGCAGAGACGAACTGTCCCACACCTTCTCGAGAGAAAACTCCCACCACCACCGCCACCGCCACCACCATCGCCGCTGCTGCTATAAATGCAGGAAATGACCACCCCCAAAGGGAAGCAGCAGCGCGAGTTGACGGCAGTCGCCGTCTCCGCCACGCGTGGTCAGCGCCCGGCCCAACGGTCCCCGTGAGAAGCGGCGAGGGGAAGAGGGCGGCGAGCGGCCCGCTCCATTTGCTCTCCAGCATCAAGGAGGTGTTTTTGAGAGGCACGTCGTTGTGGCTGAGTAAATGCCACACGCCGCTTTCTGTGGCATTTGATGTTTGCGGGGGGTGGGTGGGGGGAGACATTTAACCACGGGAGCCCTCCCTCCCCCGTCGAGTAGCCGAGACAGCCCCATTGAGACGTTGAGGGGGGGGAGGGGGTGGCTCCCCCTGTCCGAGAGTTGGGAGGGGTAGTTGACCCCCAGCCCAGCTACATGTGTGTTTGTACGACTGTACATTGAACTTCCTACGCACCGTACGTAGCCAACCATGCTAATCGGAAGTGCAGCAAATAACTACTGGTATAATACAATACAAACACTATAATAACCCAATTTGTCCCAACTTTCATCGCAACTTTATGAAGTTGAAATGAAATATTATTTCATAAAACTGTCACGTTTTTTTATTTTAACATTGAGAAAATCGTACAATGTATTTTTGTGTGTATATTAAGAACAGCACATTTTCATTTTGTAAGTTCTATATTTAATATACTTCAATTAGAACGTGTAGTGATTCACAAAGCGATGGATGATTACAGTATATGTCATTGGTGAATATTTCAAATGTAAATTAAAAATAAAATATTTTGAAGAAATTATTTGCAACCTCTTTCACAATTTTACATATATTTAATGGCACAGCTTAAATGTCTTTTTTTTACAAGATGTTCATTCAGCGAGTTAATTAATTTAAAACTAAAAAGCATCCCAGACATATATACAATATATACAGCACTATTAACTCAAATTTTCTTTAATCCCAACAAATAACATAAACAGCAGCATCACAAAAGAGCATCACGCAGGCACAAGATTACCCCCAATGCGATTTTAATGAAACGGTTGCTGCGTGGACGGTCGGCATCTGAACCAAGCGCTCTAGGCGGTATCTGCTGGTATAAACGCACGAGGATTTATTTCCCTATTCAAACCAAACTCACACCAGTTGTGTCTGGAACAATGGGTGGGAAAGTTGCAAACTGCAATTTAAGTTTATAAGTGCGCGGCGACAGATAAGAAGCCCCGAGTGCCGCCTGCCATCACCGTCTCATTTGCGAAAGTGCAGCAGCTCCGTGCTGCAATGTTTGTCACGTTGAAGCTGCGAAATCCAGCAAGAGCGGAATGGATCGTCACCAGGCCCACTGCGAGATGCGTGTGGCGGACGAATGCGTCTGAGCCAAGTGGCACACACGTTCCGGCCGATGGTCATATCGCCTCGAGTGTCACACCAGTCCGGTGCCAAAACAGTCTCGGTTCGTGGTGTTCACTGTCGTCTGAATTAGCATGCGGATGCAGCACCTTTGTGCGATACATTTATTTAACATTTAACAAAAAATGTATTGCACGGCGCTCTGTCAGAACTCTGCGGGATGAAAGCCTCCGCACATCGTGTCAGTCACGGGCGGGTTGATTGACCATACTTCACCACGCTGGTCGGTGCGGGTCGGTGAGGCAGGGTGAGACCCAGAGCCGGACTCTGCTCGCCAATGACCTTGGCCGTGACCAGGAATCAAACGCGGGCCGACGAGATCGTAGCGCAGTGCGCTAACCGCTGCGCCACCGCTCCCTCACCGCCCAACACACGTACAATAATAATGGCGAAAAGGCAGCGTCGCCAAAAACGCAAAGATGTAGAAGGTTTTGTTTAAACATTCCGCACGAAGCGTGTCTATTGCGCAATTGTTTATTAAATCGGACGCAATCGCAGCAAACATTTCCTCGGGGCAGCCGGTTGCATGCTAATGCAGTGGAATCGGCGGATATTATTTGCACACAAAGATCTAAAGCACTGCCGTGCCTTACCACTGCGATGCTGCTGCTAAGTGCCAATTAAGATGCGCGTGGTTCAGAGCGATTGTTCCCTGCGCAGAGACAATAACAGTTTTGCCCTAGCCGGGGGAGCCATTCACACGTGCATGCCATTCCGCCGCTCTCTGCTGCCTGCCCCGATGCACCGCTCGCCTCGTTGTGGGCTCGAGCACACCGGAGCCTGCAGGAGGACATCAATTCTTCTCAATTCGTACGGCGCGGCCGTGGCAGAGATAAGCGACGTATTGTGTTGTTATTTGTGTTATTTGTAACCAAAAAGCTCCGCGAGCGTTACGAATCGACGTCCGGTTTTTCGAGAGCCGTTCGACGGCGCTTGTCGATTGCAAGTCGACGGAGGGCTCTGGTGCAGTCCCTTCTCGGTGGGCTTGCACGATGAGCAGTGATCGCAGTCACGCAAGGGGAGTACACGTATCTCATTGTTGTTTAGATACACACGGACACCGGCGATTGCGTCTGAAGCGCGCGCTCGACATTGCTTTGGTTTTGGGGCCCTCTGTCGAGTTGATCAATTCCTCACTTTACTGTTGCCACCACCCATGCCTGATGATGCCAAACACTCCACTGTTATTCACCTTGGCTTTTTTTTAAGGTGACGTATGAATTGTAAAGTTACATCGAAGTTAAAACGAACAAAACTATTTTAATATCTGCACACACACACACGTGTAGCGATGCGGTGGCTTTAACCACCAATGCACCGATAGGATTTAGCACAGTGCTGCACTACGGCATTTCAACCATTAACTGTAGAGACCAGCATATAATTTTGGTAATCGCGTCTATAATCAGAAGTCCGTTTTGTATCTCCGCGTATTTATTTAGCGAATGGTTCTGCCTTTCTGGGTCTCGGCCGGACATGATCGTGAGAAGCACTCCAGCTCGACAATAGGGGTCCTGTTGAGCGCAAAAAAATGATATACAAATCGCGATGCGTAGCGACTGTGTGTGTGTATATATACAGGGGGTGGGCGCGGTAGTGTAGAGGTTAGCGCACTGCACTACAAACCTGGCGACCCGAGTTCAAATCCCGCTCATGGCCAACAGCAGTGACGATTACTTGAACCGCTCCTCGGCCTCCCCGACTCGCGAACAGCACTTGCCCCAACAGTCTGTTATGCCTACGCGGGGGATCTTTGTCTTTGGCGGGTGCCCTTAAAAAATCGAGGCCACCAAACTGCGGCCCTGAAAGCCCCCGGCGCTAATGCGGCCCTTCGCACACGAGCACACGTACAGCGCGTCACCTCTCACTCGCAACAAGGCAAAGATCCCCCGTGCAGCCTTCACAGACTGTAGGGGCAAGTGCTGTTAGCGAATTGCAACCTATGAAGGCCAAAACGACACACGACGGAGTGGGTGGCCAGCACCACGCCCGGCCGCCTTTGTATCCCTCCTTGCGATGTTTACACACCGCACCAGGTACTCATTTGAGGCTGAGTCGACCTAGGGGAGGCCCAGAATCGGTTCAGATAATCGTCACCGGTGTTGGTCGTGAGCGGGAATCGAACTCGGGTGGCCAGGTTCGTAGCGCTGCGCACTACTGCACTACCACACACACACGCACACGCTCGCATTCTCATGCACACGTACACGCTCACACACACGCACACGCTCGCACACGCACGCTCCAGCAGGGATGCCGCTGCACTCTTGCACACGCACACACACACGCACATGTTAGCAAACGCAAGCCTCGGGCATGCATGCCTGTGCCACACACACACTGCAGCGAACAGTGTGGCGAGCCTTAATCACAGAAGGGAAGTCATTTTTTAATGGGCTTATGAGACTCCCTGAGTCCCTTATAAAAACCAATCATTAAAAGCGTATTGAAAATCGCTATTGTGTACCCCTGAATGTTTAAAGGCTATATTTTAAGCTGCAAGTGGGGGGTTCATTATTTCCCATAATTGAAATGTGCAGTGTTTTGGCATTTTACAAAACATCACCTCAAGGCTCTGGCAGAGTTTGAAAAAAAACGTCGCCGGGATAAATCACGAAACGATTGGAGGTGATTTTTTTTTTATTTCCGAACCAGATATAAATTTCCAATATATTTTTAAATATGTGACTGCCGAAATGGAAGTAAGGCCACAACATCCATCTTGTATTTGGGAGGGGAGGAGGGGGGGTCAGATGCCTCATTCTTCCAGTGGGCAAGATGCCAGGCGCTTAAAATAATTGGCTACCAACTGAACTGCACGGCCGTCACCACCGCCACCCCCTTCAACACACCCACACTTGGCATGAGCACCGAGACGAGCTCTCGACTGCACTTCCCCCCCCCCCATTCTCTCTCTCTCTGGGTGTGGCATCGGCCACAGCGGCGGGGGAAGGGCTCAGGTGCAAGCGAAAAAAAAGTCGCGGGGATTCTCTTCTGCCAGAGATTTTTTTTTCGTGCCGTGGCCCGCGACGTTTTTCAGGAAGCCCTTTCCTACAAAATGTCTGCCACTGCGAGACGGGGTTCGTTTTTGTTGTTGTTAATCCGCCGCGAACGATCCCGTCGCGGGGTGTGGGCGCGAAACGACGGCGTGGAGCGGGGCCCCTCGCATTCAAATTCGGACGTGGCTCGCGTGTGTGTGTGCGTGTGTATGTGTGTGCGTGCGCGTGTGTGTATGTGTGTGTGCGTGCGTGTGTGCGTGCGCGTGCGTGTGTATGTGTGTGCGCGTGCGTGTGTGTGTGCGTGCGCGTGTGTGTGTATGTGCGTGCGCGTGTGTGTGCATGTGTGTGTGTGCGTGTGTGTGTGCGCGTGTGTGTACGCATGTGTGTGTATGTGCGTGCGCGTGTGTGTGTATGTGCGCGCGTGTGTGCGCGTGTGTGTGCGCGTGTGTGTATGTGTGTGCTCTGCTTGCGAATTAAATCATTGTAACCCCCGTAATGCGCCGCTCGCACAATGACTACGTATATCTCGCCTGCGCATAATGAATACTAAACTATTATTTAGAATTGTTACATTCGTAAGGAAAACAACATTGACTTACCCAAACTGTGATGAACGGGTGAATGTGGCTGAATAATGAAGCACACACGCTGCGTTGTTCTGCTCTCGCCATGCCGACAACCCTTGTTCTCATCGGCGGCTTTGCTTGTTCTATATTTCATCTTGCCTTCTTTCTGTCTCGGATATCCGTTAAAAAGTTATTTTGACCCCAACAATTTCGCGATCAACGGCCAGGATGCATCCACTGCTGGATGATGAAGGCCCGTCCACGCCATCTCTCACGATGTCGCGACCTGATAATCCCACCCCGTGGCCACCGCAGCGACCGCGCCGTCAACCTGCCCATACGATGAAGGATCGAATGGCCGCACATTCAACGAACGGGTTGTGTGGATTACTGGGAATATACCAAGTATGTCCAAGTGTGAGCAAAACAACCGGACTACGCATTCTCTTGAAATTGCCTCCACCGCCACCTCGCCCCCCCCCCCAGCACCAAGGAAGGGTCCCGCATCATTCCAGCCGTACATCTGCCTTTCTCTTTAAGAGCTTCACGCCGTGTGCTGGACATGTGCCTCTTTAACGCTTTAATTGTGGTTCACACCAAGGCTGCTGCGAGGTGCGACACTCGCTCTCTGGCTCTCTCTCTCGGAGGGAGAGAGCCACTTGTGCGCGTCGCACCGCGGGTTCTGCTGACAAACAGCTGCCAGGGCGTCAAAGTGACACAGAGCTGTTGTCCATTGTCCCAAACACGGAGTGCAGATAGCAATCTCCTGGTCGCCACCGTTACAGTGGCTGGCCCTTCGTTATAGTGGCTGACTGATTGTTAGAGTGGCTAATCGTTCGTTATGGTGGCTGACTGATTGTTAGAGTGGCTGACTGATTGTTAGAGTGGCTGACTGATTGTTAGAGTGGCTGACTGATTGTTAGAGTGGCTGACTGATTGTTAGAGTGGCTGACTGACTGTTAGAGTGGCTACCCGTTCGCTAGAGTGGCTTGCCGATCTGCTAAACCCATCGCTTGATTCGCATCCCCCCTTTGTATACCACCGCTACGTGGGGTGACATTTATCCAATAATGGTTACGCAAAACTGTTTTTTTTGTCAAACCTCCCACTCAAGGAGGCAAACACCTGCAGTTTTGGGTCACGGCCTCCGGTTTAATGATTTCTCCTAGCCAACCGTGCCGGTTTTTTTACGCCTGCCATTCAGTGGCCGCAATCTCATAAGTAGTCTGTCTCCAGCGCCGTCAGATTCAGTCGGCCGCTCATATTCCTTCGGCTTTATTCACTTCAACAACCAGAGTGACGGCTGGCACGCACACACTCTCTCTCTGTGTGTGGCTGTTTTTCTTCTTCCTTTTTACAAGGAAAGCCAAAGGCATGGAGGGCAACTAAAGGGGTTTTCTCCTCGCACAGAAAAAAAGTAAGGATTATTCCGGTAAAAATTTTATGACTGCGCTGAGAAACAAAAGCCAGCCGGCCGTTGGCTCGCTCACGCAGAACAAAACGTGCAACATTCAGCATCCCCCCCCCCTCCAGCATCCCCCCCCCCTCCAGCATCCCCCCCCCCTCCAGCATCGCCCCCCCCCTACAGCATCGCCCCCCCTTCTCCAGCATCGCCCCCCCCCTCCAGCATCCCCCCCCCTCCAGCATCCCCCCTCCAGCATCGCCCCCCCCTCCAGCATCCCCCCCCCCTCCAGCATCCCCCCCCCTCCAGCATCCCCCCCCCCTCCAGCATCGCCCCCCCCTTCTCCAGCATCGCCCCCCCTCCAGCATCGCCCCCCCCTCCAGCATCGCCCCCCCCCCTCCAGCATCGCCCCCCCCTCCAGCATCGCCCCCCTCTCCAGCATCGCCCCCCCCCCCTCCAGCATCGCCCCCCCCTCCAGCATCGCCCCCCTCTCCAGCATCGCCCCCCCCCTCCAGCATTGCCCCCCCCCCTTTCCAGCATCGCCCCCCCCTCCAGCATCGCCCCCCCTACAGCAGCTGCCCCCCCCCCATCCCTCGGCACAGTTGGCGGAAAAGGTTCCGTGGATGCGACTGGCGCGGCAGACAGAGGCTGGCTTTGTCCGAAAAATTCCTTTGATATGTAAATGGCGGGGACGGCGCTAACTCACTTGTAATAACCAGAGCGGCTGGCAGCGGGCAGAGGAGTGCGCATAGACGTTACTACTACATCCCCAGAGCGCCACGCGCCATGTCGCGACCGCGCTCGGCGGATACGCGCACACGGCATCCCCCGAACATCGCTCACAACGGGCTTTGCTTTCTCCGTCTTGGCGTGAGAATTGTAGTTGTATTCGGGATATTTCACAGACGCACAGACACCCGCCCACACTCGCATGCAGTCCATGTGTGTACACAATCGTGTGCGGTTGGCGTTACAGATATTTGCCTAAAAAAAATGTTCTTCGAGGAAAAAAATACAATTTCTAATTTTGCTGTGTAAGAATTCCTGAAAACAGGTTGCGTCGATCCACTAAAATGTTAAAGATGTATATGTAACTATATGTATGTATATATACGTGCAATTCTCAATATCCTACAAATATCATTGAGGTATGGAAATGCCTCGAATAGGATTTTAAGTAGCGATTAGGAGGGCGTCAAATGTCAACGATTATGAATGGGGTTTAAAAAGGCGATCATGCGAACCAGCGGACTGGGACGTGTGGTTCGTCTTTTCAGTAAACGGGGTATTTGAGATACCCAAGCATGTTTGGAGTCAAGATGAATCTTTTTATGTTAACAGGATTAAAATATGCGTCATAAATAACGAGCTGTGGTCAATCCACTGTTAGATGGTGGCTTCCCCCCCTCAAAATGCCGTCGCCATCCGACGTTTAAAATGCCGAATTCATTAAAATGCCAAAATCGTCTCACGCTCTTATCTTCGTAAATTCGCGAAAGTAACAAAATAGGAATTAAACACAAAAAATATTTGTCGTAAAAAAAAGACAATTATCGTAAACGAACGTGCCAACAGCTTCACACGCCTCCCGATTTCACCGTAAATTGTGAAAGAAAACGCTACGCGTGCGTGCGAGAGAGAGAGAGAGGGGACGAATTTTACCGCAACACAGTTGTGGAATTATTAACTTGTAAATACACTTACATTACAAACATTAACGTTAAACAAACACCGCCGCCCCCCGTCTCCATCGAGCAACCTCCACGCAACCGCGCTGGGGCGCCGCATCGAATTATCATTCCTCTCTCCGCAAAAAAAGAAGCGATTGAGGATTTAAAAATATATATGACATCAGAAAACGCATTTACGGCCAAACTTGATGCCTTGTCCTGCTCGCTCGAACCAGGCACACGAGAGAATGGGAATCCTGAAGCACACCGGGGGAGAAGGGCATACGGCTTTGAGTCCCAGGATTATCGTCGATTCTTCCCCGGGACACGCACACAAACGACGTGGAACCCCGCGGGCATCCAAGCCAGGAGTAGCAGCAGGATGATGATGAGGATGAGGAGGAGGTCACAGACAAAAGGGGCGATGTTTGCTGGAGAGGTGAATGGCGCTTACCTGGCAAGCGCTGCTGTCGAGAATGCGGGACGTCTTCTTCCACGAGCGTCACTCTCACGGCGAGAGGATGGTGGGCTGGTGGACGCAAGGAAATAAGGACGCCGGGGGGGGGGGTGGACGGGTATCTAGGTAGGGTTGGTGGGTACACAGCTTCTTTCTCGACTGGCCGATCTTTAGAGAAAGAAGCAGGGAGAGAGGGAGGAGGGGGTGTGATGATGGGGGGAGGGGGGAGGTGGACCCCCGTGGCTTCTCTCGTGTTGTGTCCCCTCCTCCTCGGCTGTTCGGCAGCGGCGTGGCACGGATCAGCTCGGCGGTCCGCAATCCCAACGGCCGCGGGCAGCAAGCAGCGCCGCAGCGCTTCACGATGGGGCCGCTGCTGCTGCTGCTGTGGCGGCGGTCGCCGTTCTCTCAGCGGCTGTGCGCGGCCCCCGCTCGGCCGCGAGAAGCCGCGACGGCGGCGGTGGCGGTGGCCTGCCCTGGGAACGCGCCGGTCGGGAGCCCCGATGATGGTTTGGCGAACGCGCGCAAGCACCGCTCTTCGCGAATGACAGCCAAATTGCTCGCATTTCTTGAGAATGATTGCACGCGGGGGCGGCGCAAAAGCCCGCGGCGGACCACCGCGGCGCGGATTCGCTCCGCGAAACTCCCCGTCCCGAGCGGCGCGACTCGCGTTCCACGGAGCCCTCTTCGGCGCGCGGCTCCTGAGCCGCGATATTCAAGGGCCGTTGACACGGGGCGCGTCTGTCGCCGGAGTGACTGCCGGTGATCGCGCCAATCCTATTGTTTGGACCGTCCGCTCCGGCCGCGCGGGCTCCGGCTCCGCGTATTTGGCGCAGCCCGGGCTATTGATCTTGTTGAGTCTGCGCTGCGGCAGCGCCGCTGCTGGGATGAGAAGGGGAGAGAGGGGAGCCTGGGGTAGGAGGAGGATGCGGAGAGAGAGAGCGAGAGCGGGGGGTGGGGTGGTGGTGGTGGTAATGGATGGAGGGAGCGCTACACGGGACGCTGCCGGGGCTGCAGCCTTCAGCTGCTGGCTCTCCCCCCGGCAGCCGGAATGTTTACTCACAAAATGGAAGGCGACGCATCCGCCAGCGCTTTGCGAAGGAGGGCAAAGCGACTCCCACGCTGTGCGCGTTCAATAACCCCTGGGCGAGCGGCGGCGCGAGACATCGGCAGTGGTGAGGAGTGAGCCGGGAGTTGTAATAGCAGCGAGCGGGAGAGGTGGTGGTGCGGGCGATGTCTGGGCCCTCGCTGGTGGATGTTGGGCCGGTTTGTTAACATTACGGGGTCGGGATTGTGTCTGCGTGGCTCGGGTGGGTGAGGATGGCTGCGGAGCTATCGCTCTACTAGGCTTAGTTTGTTTGGGGTTCGTGCTCACGCTTTTCTTGAGAAGGGCTTTTTGCGTGTTTTAGTTCATTGTCTCATATCTGTCAACCCCATATCGGTGCCCTAACTTATTACAGACCAATTCACACCTTATAGGTCACCCCGTGGCCTTATAGATCTCAGCGTTCATCCTGCAAAGTCCAACATCAAAGGAGAAACAGCACACACACGGGGTAAAGCCCGTGCTTCATTGGAGTTGGGGTCGAGTGTTAATGGTGCTATGGTTGTGGCGGTTTGGTTGGCGAGTGTGGTTGAGTGTTATGGTGCAATTGGCTATAGTTTGAAAGCATTTCGATATTGTTTGTTGAACACGCGAGAATTGTTTGTCGGGAGAAAATGTAATTTTGAAAGAAAAAATATAAGAAATATACATTTGAGATATGACCCCTCTAAGATTCGCTGACGACCACCGTCGTTAATTGTAACGTGCGATGATAAAACAGCGGGTGATTCAAAGAGCCACGCGGTTCCCCGGTGCTGCTGGAGCAATGCGAGCCAAAAACAAACGGCACGAAACAACAAGTTCGCTAAACAACCGAATGTGTCAATTGAACGGACACAATCGGAAAAGAGCAGCAGGAATATGAATATCCCGGGCGATTGTCAAATGTGCGCACATGATCAAAGCGATGAAATGAAGAGGCAAGCGACAACAGAGTTGGAGTGCTTTTAGAAATGTGATCATGAAAAGCAACATACCATCAGTGCCTGGAGAAGAGCTGCTCGTTTTATCGGTGCTCATTACCTGCCATGATGCACGGACGGATACAAACAGACTGATAAAGAATTTGAAAGAAGAAGAAGAAGAAAAAACATCTCCAAAGCACGCAACGAAAGAATGGGAGAGACACAACAACAAAGGGAGCAGCGTGGAAGAGACCACAAACACAATTCCTGTTGACTGTCGACAAGATTGGGGAGGCACCCAGGTGTGTGTCATGTCCTGACAGTCGGTGCAGCAAATGTGAACGCCGTTTCGTCTCTGTGGGATGGAGTGTCGTTCCATCTGTATGGGATGGAGTGTCGTTCCATCTGTATGGGATGGAGTGTTGTTCCCCCTGTATGGGATGGAGTGTTTCTCCCCCTGTATGGGATGGAGTGTCTTTCCCCCTGTATAGGATGGAGTGATGCTCCATCTATATGGGATAGAGTGTTTCTCCCCCTGTATGGGATGGAGTGTTTCTCCCCCTGTATGGGATGGAGTGTTTCTCCCCCTGTATGGGATGGAGGGTTTCTCCCCCTGTATGGGATGGAGTGTTGCTCCCTCTGTATGGGATGGAGTGTTTTGCTCCCCCTATATGGGATGGAGTGTTTCTCTCACCTGTATGGGATGGAGTGTTGTTCTATCTGTATGGGATGGAGTGTTTTTCTCCCCCTGTATGGGATGGAGTGTTTTTCTCACCTGTATGGGATGGAGTGTTTTGCTCCCCCTGTATGGGATGGGGTGTTGCTCCGCCTGTATGGGATGGAGTGTTGTTCCATCTGTATGGGATGGAGTGTTTTGCTCCCCCTGCATGGGATGGAGTGTTTCTCTCACCTGTATGGGATGGAGTGTTTTGCTCCCCCTGTATGGGAAGGAGTGTTTTGCTCCCCCTGTATGGGAAGGAGTGTTTCTCCCCCTGTATGGGATGGAGTGTCGCTCCATCTGGCACATGCAAACGCGCATTTATTTGGTCGAAAACATCTGAACATATTCATATTTGACCATACTTCACGTTTTCCATTGCGAGTTGGTGGAGGAGTGAGTGAGTGCTGGACAACATTCGGGATTGCTGCTGCTCTCTCTCCCCTCTACTGCCGACAACACCGACTACACCTACAACACCAACTACACCTACAACACCAATTACACCTACAACACCAACTACACCTACAGCAACAACTACACCTACAACACCAATTACACCTACAACACCGACTACACCTACAACACCGACTACACCTACAACACCGACTACACCTACAACACCGACTACACCGACTACACCTACAACACCGACTACACCTACAACAACAACTACACCTACAACACCGACTACACCTACAACACCGATTACACCTACAACACCAACTACACCTACAACAACAACTACACCTACAACACCAACTACACCTACAACACCGACTACACCTACAACACCAACTACACCTACAACACCTACTACACCTACAACACCAACTACACCGACAACACCTACTACACCTACAACACCAACTACACCTACAACACCTACTACACCTACAACACCAACTACACCTACAACACCGACTACACCTACAACACCTACTACACCTACAACACCTACTACACCTACAACACCAACTACACCTACAACACCTACTACACCTACAACACCAACTACACCTACAACACCGACTACACCTACAACACCGACTACACCTACTACACCTACTACACCTACAACACCTATTACACCTACAACACCGACTACACCTACAACACCTATTACACCTACAACGCTTACTACACCTACAACACCGACTACACCTACAACACCTACTACACCTACAAAACCGACTACACCTACAACACCTATTACACCTACAACACCTACTACACCTACAACACCGACTACACCTACAACACCTACTACACCTACAACACCTACTACACCTACAACACCAACTACACCTACAACACCGACTACACCTACAACACCGACTACACCTACAACACCTACTACACCTACAACACCTACTACACCTACAACACCGACTACACCTACAACACCTACTACACCTACAACACCTACTACACCTACAACACCAACTACACCTACAACACCTACTACACCTACAACACCAACTACACCTACAACACCGACTACACCTACAACACCGACTACACCTACTACACCTACAACACCTACTACACCTACAACACCTATTACACCTACAACACCGACTACACCTACAACACCTATTACACCTACAACACCTACTACACCTACAACACCGACTACACCTACAACACCTACTACACCTACAAAACCGACTACACCTACAACACCTATTACACCTACAACACCTACTACACCTACAACACCGACTACACCTACAACACCTACTACACCTACAACACCTACTACACCGACTACACCTACAACACCGACTACACCTACAACACCTACTACACCTACAACACCAACTACACCTACTACACCTACAACACCAACTACACCTACAACACCTACTACACCTACAACACCTACTACACCTACAACACCAACTACACCTACAACACCTACTACACCTACAACACCAACTACACCTACAAAACCGACTACACCTACAACACCGACTACACCTACAACACCAACTACACCTGCAACACCTACTACACCTACAACACCAACTACACCTACAACACCGACTACACCTACAACACCTACTACACCTACAACACCGACTACACCTACAACACCTACAACACCTACAACACCTACTACACCTACAACACCTACTACACCTACAACACCAACTACACCTACAACACCTACTACACCTACAACACCGACTACACCTACAACACCGACTACACCAACTACACCTACAACACCTACTACACCTACAACACCTACTACACCTACAACACCAACTACACCTACAACACCTACTACACCTGCAACACCTACTACACCAACTACACCTGCTACACCTACTACACCTACAACACCTACTACACCTACAACACCAACTACACCTACAACACCTACTACACCTACAACACCAACTACACCTACAACACCTACTACACCTACAACACCTACTACACCTACAACACCAACTACACCTACAACACCGACTACACCTACAACACCGACTACACCGACTACACCTACAACACCAACTACACCTGCTACACCTACTACACCTACAACACCAACTACACCTACAACACCGACTACACCTACAACACCAACTACACCTGCTACACCTACTACACCTACAACACCGACTACACCTACAACACCGACTACACCTACAACACCAACTACACCTGCTACACCTACTACACCTACAACACCAACTACACCTACAACACCAACTACACCTGCAACACCGACTACACCTGCAACACCGACTACACCTACAACACCAACTACACCTGCTACACCTACAACACCGACTACACCTACAACACCAACTACACCTGCAACACCTACTACACCAACTACACCTGCTACACCTACTACACCTACAACACCAACTACACCTGCAACACCGACTACACCTGCAACACCTACTACACCTACAACACCAACTACACCTGCTACACCTACTACACCTACAACACCAACTACACCTACAACACCAACTACACCTGCAACACCGACTACACCTACAACACCAACTACACCTACAACACCGACTACACCTGCAACACCTACTACACCTACAACACCAACTACACCTGCTACACCTACTACACCTACAACACCAACTACACCTACAACACCGACTACACCTACAACACCAACTACACCTGCTACACCTACTACACCTACAACACCGACTACACCTACAACACCGACTACACCTACAACACCAACTACACCTGCTACACCTACTACACCTACAACACCAACTACACCTACAACACCAACTACACCTGCAACACCGACTACACCTGCAACACCGACTACACCTACAACACCAACTACACCTACAACACCGACTACACCTGCAACACCTACTACACCTACAACACCAACTACACCTGCTACACCTACAACACCGACTACACCTACAACACCAACTACACCTGCAACACCTACTACACCAACTACACCTGCTACACCTACTACACCTACAACACCAACTACACCTGCAACACCGACTACACCTGCAACACCTACTACACCTACAACACCAACTACACCTGCTACACCTACTACACCTACAACACCAACTACACCTACAACACCAACTACACCTGCAACACCGACTACACCTACAACACCAACTACACCTACAACACCGACTACACCTGCAACACCTACTACACCTACAACACCAACTACACCTGCTACACCTACTACACCTACAACACCAACTACACCTACAACACCGACTACACCTACAACACCAACTACACCTGCTACACCTACTACACCTACAACACCGACTACACCTACAACACCGACTACACCTACAACACCAACTACACCTGCTACACCTACTACACCTACAACACCAACTACACCTACAACACCAACTACACCTGCAACACCGACTACACCTGCAACACCGACTACACCTACAACACCAACTACACCTACAACACCGACTACACCTGCAACACCTACTACACCTACAACACCAACTACACCTGCTACACCTACAACACCGACTACACCTACAACACCAACTACACCTGCAACACCTACTACACCAACTACACCTGCTACACCTACTACACCTACAACACCAACTACACCTACAACACCGACTACACCTGCAACACCTACTACACCTACAACACCAACTACACCTGCTACACCTACTACACCTACAACACCAACTACACCTACAACACCAACTACACCTGCAACACCGACTACACCTGCAACACCGACTACACCTACAACACCAACTACACCTACAACACCGACTACACCTGCAACACCTACTACACCTACAACACCAACTACACCTGCTACACCTACAACACCGACTACACCTACAACACCAACTACACCTGCAACACCTACTACACCAACTACACCTGCAACACCTACTACACCTACAACACCGACTACACCTGTCGTCAACATGGCGGTCGCCCATCCGAGCACTATCCAGGCTCAACACCGCTTCGCTTCTGTGATCTGACGAGATCAGGTGCAGTGGGGCGATTAAGTAAATATCACAGCTCGTCTTAAATGTCAGGATTTTTATAGATATATACATAGGCCAAGCAGGTGCCTTTTCTTGTCTCAATCACCCGCCAGGCTCCAAGGGCCAGTTGTCCAAGCGAGAGGGGAGGGTTGGGGTTCGGGCCTTCAAAGCCAACGCTTTATGAATAATTAAATACACGGGTCCGTGATGGAATACAACGGCTCAGTGATGTGCAACTTTGTTGAAAAACAGAAGCAAATAAGTTGGTGATGTCAAACACGGTGTGTTACGCAACACTTTGTTTGTGACGTGAACACGCACGTGTCGAGTTGTCCCTCGTTATTCGCGAGGGACACGTTCCGGAGATGCTCGTGAAGAGGCAATGATATTGGCCAACGAAAACTAATCTTTGAAAGAATTACCTTAAATAAATACGTAAATAAACTATTAAATACGTGAAAATAAAAATTGGTGATAATAAACATCAAGTAAATACATATTTAATATTGACTTAAAGCTTTCGTGACTGCAGGAATTCATACTCGTTGGGTCTTTCTGTAAAGTCACGTAGGTAGAACAATAATATAATAAAAAATCACGATGTTTCGATCGCAGCACAAGGAAGATTGCTCATTCGAAACTTGTGAATGTAATGAGCCAGTCCGAATCAACTTTATTTCCACTATTGCTCAGTTGTTTTGAAAAAAGAAAATCTCCTTGTATAGGTGCAGTTTGATGCAACGGTTCTCAACATCTTTGGTTTGGTGGCCCCCCTGTCAAGACCACGTCCCCCCCCCCCCCCGTCCAAGCCCCGCACATCCGATCGGCACGGTTGGATACGTACGGTGGGAAAGAAATTCAACATACATACGAACAAGCACCACACTTGTTTCATGCCGTGTATTCGTGCTTCGTCACACCGCGATGCCGTGGTGCTGACATTCCCTGCGCACATTCAACATTTCTCCCGCACGGTATGCGTGCCGAAGCCTATAGACCCCCGCCCTAAAGTCTCTCGTGCCCCCCCTGGTCCCATGGGTTGAGAACCGCTGGGCGAATGATTCAAGAAAGTGTATCCCTGGAGCAGGGTACACATTCGTTCATTGCCAGAGCCTGTTGTGGAAATTCCACATTTTTCAAGGCGATAATCGGTCTACCCACAGAGCCACCATTGCTGACTTGCCGCTAAGTGCTACTCAATTTGTCAAACCCTGGAGAGATGAAGGGCTGAGTCGATCCCCCGACTGGAATTTGAACCCCGCGATCTCGTGATTGTTGAGTCAAGCACCCTAACCACAGCGCCATCCAGCTGTAATGCTAATGTTCAATTTTAATGTTCAGCCGTATTCCGAGCCTGAGGCAACTAAAGGATTATTATGGTTTAGTGCTAAAGTCGGCACTGTTTTGTTCCTTTCCACTTCCCTACAAATACCTGCTGGTCCTTTTTTTTCTTGCATCGTGTATATTTTTTTTGTCACGAACCCGAGCATCATTTGCGGCCCATTGCACTTTTGGCTTTTCAACGTGGCCCGCCACGGTTGAGCGTACAACGGACAAGCGACGAAATTCACCCCCCACCACCGCCCCCGTATTTTTGTGAGGTTAAAATAACTCGTAACCACATAAACCCAATTAAACCTGTTTCAGCGTTTCAAAAGAGTGAGCAGTAAATGCTTGGCTATGAATTAATAACTGGACGCGCTTGTTAAAAATTACGATTTCGATTCAATATTAATGCTGCTTGGGACGAGTAATTACTCCGAAGCTGTGGCCGCTACACCGCCGTCTCGTGTTTGTCATGCCCGACGCTTTCCGTCTACAAACAATACCTGTGCACGTGGACATTCCAGATTAAACAACCGGTTTAATTTTCACCACACAGCACGATTGTAATGCCAGGAAACAGATGACAAAGAAAGGCTTGCAGTTCATAATTGGGCTTTGGGCCTCTAAGGCTGCATTAAAGACCTATCAAGTTGTCTCTAACAACGGGCGATCAATTACTCCTTGCATCCCCCAAAAGAATATTTTAAACCTTTGGTTAAGTAAATCTATTCTAGATTGCATGGGTGCCAGTTGTCTTATCTGTTGCCAATTGCTTCATGCGTATCAGTCAAACAGCTGCCTGCTGGAGACTGGGCAAAGCCAGCTTCGTCCGTTCCATCTCAATCTGCCCCAGGAAATGAAACTAGATTATTTTTCTACTTTCATTAATTGCTTAATAACATTTTTTTTTCATTCTAACGCTTGTGAAGCTAATTAAAGAACCATTTTTACCTCCAGCCAATTCTCACACTAAACTGGATAACTTTTCCTCTCCTGGCCACTGTGTCCGTAAGGTGTAAACAAATCCCTTGCACATTTCTCATTGAGCTCGACCAAGGAGAAATTGTGTCAGCTCCCCCTCCCCAGTGATGGCTGTGTCTGGCTCGGCAGACTGCTTATCTGAGGTCAGGACATACATAAATTCCTGAACATTCACTTCCTGTCACACGTTGGAAAGATGCATTGGCAGTTCATCCTTCAGAACTCATCACATACTTGGCTTCTAATTCTGGAGTAATTAGCACGCTGCAGGTTCTCTCTGTCATCATAATCATCGGCCACGATCAATCCACCGTTGGATGAAGGCAGCGGCAATCCATCTCAGCGTCTACACACCAGCTGATTTCAGCGCTCCGTCTCTGCGGTGGACAGCCTCTCGTGCATCTTCCCTTGACTGCCACTGCGCCGTTCGTCTCGACTGCAGACCGCCATCAATTTGGTGTCTCTGATTTGCATTTTTTTACCCTGATCCATGTGTTCCTCTGTCCGTCACTCAACGTTCAGGCACGGAATTACTCCGTGTTCATTTGCACACTTTTATTAAAGGTAATTTACTTCAACAATATGTCACAGAAGGGCAATGTACGCAAATTGAATGTTTCTTCCTTGGATAATTTTGTATTTATGTTTGTAGATTTTTTTTGCGTTCCTTCAAGAGCCCAGAAAAGGGACATCACAGAGGGGAGATGCAAGTTACGAACTTGCGACCAACGGGCAACAATAACGCCCTCAAACTCGGGCACCGTCCCGAGGCACCTTGAGCTCGCTGCCCTGCCCACAGTCGGGGGGGGGGACAACGATGGGGGGCAGAAGATTCGTGGGGAAGGGGGGAAAAAAGAGGACAGAGGACGTGGAACAAGATCACCAAACAAAGCAGGAAATGAAGTAACGTTAGCGGGATGTCTGGGTTTATCCGTTCTTGTTTTCGCCTCGGAGCAACGATCACCAGCTAATCGCGACGATGTTTCAGTGTCGGGAGTCTTCCTGAAGTATTTTGGCAAAGTGAGTTCGGTTTTTATAAAACCTCGCACGCGGAACAGCGCAACTGTGAAAAACCCTACGCCCTAGTCGAAGATATTCCACTATTAAAGAAACATTTTAAAGGATGTAACTTCCTTATAACTGACAATATGTGGGATTAAAAGTAGAGGAAGGCATGGTTATGTTATTATGATACATATCAGAACAAGTATATAGCGCATGATATTATATAACAAGAATAGAGCACAGACACTTTACAATCATTATGGGGTGGAAAACTACATTTCCCCGAGGCAAACTCAAATGCCCTGCCAAGCACGTTACGTTGTTGCGATATTGTACACTTTGAGGGAACACGGCAACACTCGCATTATCTTATTGAAAAACATACATTGTTTTTTTTACTCAGATATACCGGACAGCTTTCCCTCGCTTTGTGCGGAATCATTGACACTACAGATGCACAAATCGCACAGACTGAACCCTGCAAGAGCGCAGCAACACCTCTATATATTTTAGTTGCGCTATCTCGCAGCACGTGTCTGATCCACGTGTCATCATTGCAAAAATGCAACGGTTGTAAATGTCCATTTTCTGGATCAGATACGGGAATATTGAGAGAGAGAGAGATTGAACAAAGATGGAATGTCTTGCAAAGACGCGTGGAGAGATGCACGACAGCCAATGCACAAGACTGGTGATGGCAAACTTCAAACTATAAAACTAAACTATTGTTTATTTTACCAGGTAAGGCCCCACAGAGCTATGTAGCTCTTTTTCAGATGCGACCTGGCCACATGCTAACGAAGTGGCTTTTCACGTGGATATTTCTAGCAGCTGAATACTCTAAACGCGTGATGTTGATTCCAAATGTGGAGGAAAACACCGGAGGACCCGAAGAAAAACCCACACGACCACGGGGAGAACATGCAAACTCCCAATATACAGCAGGCGTCAGGGTCGGGATCGAACCCACAACCTTCTGTATACCAGGCGAGGTAGTTAACATCTCGCTACTGTGGTGTCCATGGAGAGATGGAGTGAAGAAATCAGTTCACGTGCAGGAGTCTCACCGTGGCATCGCATGACCACGAGGGATCACGTTGTCATGGGGAGGCCTTCACCCAGAAGTGTATAGACCATGGCTCATGATGATTTTATGAGAACAGACATGGAGAGTAATGCGGTACAAACGTAAGGCGTGAATGACAATAACTTGACGGCAACTCTCCCCATACATTTTCTTCGACACACCACATTCATTAAACATAAGAGAGATTTCGATTGCGTAAGACAATAAAATAAAAGTTAGCTGTAATAATAGCTAGCTTTGACCGTATTCTCTGGATGACAAGATGCTCTGGAAATGAAGACATCACAAAATATTAATGGTAGGTTTTTACCCTTTTAACTGGTACAAAACTGACACCTTTATTCAAGGGATCATGTTTGCAATGACCACAACACAAGTAGTCAATAAAGCAAACAAAAATAATCAACTCTGATAAGGATAATAATATGCACTGTCCTTGAAGTTGATTGGCCCACACCCGAGACGGCTTTCTTTAGAGCCTAGTCCCCATTGGTGTAGGGCCAGATGACACCAGAAGGCGTACAACTCACCAATGGGGACTAGGCTCTAAAGAAAGCCGTCTCGGGTGTGGGCCAATCAACTTCAAGGACAGTGCATATTATTATCCTTATCAGAGTTGCTTATTTTTGTTTGCTTTATTGACTGTTGTGGTCATTGCAAACATGATCCCTTGAATAAAGGTGTCAGTTTTGTACCAGTTAAAAGGGTAAAAACCTACCATTATATTTTGCCACTGGTAAAAGAGATCTCATAGTGTAAATGTTTACCCCGAACTCTCAATACTCTGATATTGCACTGTTTTTGAGTTGTACGCCTTCTGGTGTCATCTGGCCCTACACCAATGGGGACTAGGCTCTAAAGAAAGCCGTCTCGGGTGTGGGCCAATCAACTTCAAGGACAGTGCATATTATTATCCTTATCAGAGTTGATTATTTTTGTTTGCTTTATTGACTACTTGTGTTGTGGTCATTGCAAACATGATCCCTTGAATAAAGGTGTCAGTTTTGTACCAGTTAAAAGGGTAAAAACCTAACATTATATTTTGCCACTGGTAAAAGAGATCTCATAGTGTAAATCACAAAATATTGTCGGAATGTCAATAAAGTTAGGCAGAGCTGGTTACAAACACACACATACACACACACACATACACACACATACACACACACATACACACACAACAACAACCGCCATTCGCCACTAAGTGGCGGTGACGTCACCACGACGCTTGTGCCAGGCCATGTGCACCTTGAGGCCACGTGAAGTGTCGAACGCCCGCTGGCAGGAGGTCACGGGGCAGACCCAGGTGCCACGGGTCGACTGACCGAGATGACCGAGATGACTGGCTGATGCACCACCTGTGCCCCCTACTGTACCAACTTGCTGTGCTTTAGCCACCCGGCGCTCCGCTCGTTGTTGTGAGCGTCGCTCCTCCGCCCTCCGTTGTTGGAGGGCGACTGCCTCCAACTGCCCAGTAGCGTCCTTCACGAGCCTCCTCCACTGAGGCCGATCTTGACACCGCTGGTACCAGTCATCGGCAAGTCCACTCAGCTCCACGTCCTCCTGTACCACATCACTCCATCTCTTCTCTAGCCCGTGCCGCGCCCGTTTAGCCCCCTCGATCCGGCCGAACAAAAGCTGTTTAGGCATGCGGTGGCTGGGCATGCGGGCTACATGACCCAGCCAACGCAGCCTTGCCTGCCGGAGGAGCTCACACACACACACACCTCCTAGAATGTAAGACGCACCCACGACTGTTCTTTGAAATACGCGTGAGAAAAATGTGCCTTATCATCCGAAATAGGTGTTAATTTAAAATTGCATTGCCTAGGGCAAATGGCTTTTTGTTACTTTAAACGAAATGTCTTGTTTTTCATATCCTGTAAAGTGTTGGGCGTTCATGGCAATCGTATTGTGTGTAGAGCGCTCAGAGAGACACCTTTATCGATGTGTAGTGCGCTATATATATAAATAAATAAGTATTGATTTGTTGATTGAAGGATAAGGGTTTGCATTATTAATTCGAACCAAGAAATATAACTTGCTATAAAAATGCAAACACGTTTCCCTCCCACATCTCTTTCCCGGGGCTTCAATTGGGCCTAAACAAATTGGCCCTTGCCAGCCGTACTCCTTGCTTAGTCACTGGATCATTCACCCTGTATCCGCACTGGTGTTCTCTACCTCCGTTTAACGTCGCCTAATCTACACGCACGCACGGGATACCCAGTCCGCATTAAGCTAGCGCGGGGCCTGTAGCATAGATTATAAAGGGGCCCTACATAACAAAAAACACACAAAAACTACAACACAAATGTTGTACTTGCATAGTAAAGTAATTGTAATTTTCCATTTGCTATACAGCCAGATAATACGACAAATCGCTAACCTTAAACACTCAGTCGTTCATAAAAGTTGAAGGCGGTATAGTACTATAGTAATAGAGCAAGTGCAGAATGACTGAACCGGAATTGAAAGCTTGAACGCATTCAGCGCGAGGCCCTTGAAAGTGCGGGGCTCGCAGCTACTACATATGTAGTACATACATATGTAGTACATATGTAGTAGCTACTACATATGTAGTAGCTGTGTAGTAGCTACATATGTAGTAGCTAATTTTGCTACTAGGAGAATCCGGCACTGGCTCAACGCGTGACGCCATTGGCACGCGCGGGTGACAATTGTGCTCCTGCAATTGTCTGGAAGGAGACGTCGTCGCGGTTCGCGAAGCTGCCACTTTACGCAGGGGATGGGGAACGACAGTGCCGCATGCTCACACGCTCGATCAGAAATTAATAATAGCAAGAGTAATACGTACGTACGCTGGACTTCGTTCGCAGCGTACGTAGCCAACCGTGCTAATCGACAGCGCAGTGATGCCAAGTTCTCATGAGATGCTAGTTAGATTCACCCCAAACGTATGCCCGGTGTCATCAAGGTTATCCAAATCTAATCACACACACACCAGATTATAAGTGGCACTCCCAATTATTGCTGAAACATAGAGGGAGTGGGGAGGAAAAATGCCTCTTATAATTCTGAGACTACTACGGTCGTCACAAGGCTCACAGTCCCAGTTATGAGTGCAACATTGTCCGGCAGTAATACTCTTTGTACTATGAACCAAATTGTTGTTGTTGTTGTTGTTCAAAACTGAACGTTATCATAACAGAGAATGTGCCGTGTATCCCAGACTAACAACTTATAAATACTTTAGTTTAAAAAAAAACGAATAATTGTTCATAACAAATACGGGACTTCCAAAATGACTGAACGCCTGACGCCACTTGCATGGGTATAAAGTAGCGTAAACACTTGATAATAAAGTGGGAAAATAATGTCCTCTAGACAAAAAAGCATGAGGACAAACAAATTAAAGCCACAATTCTACAGAATCAGAGCATCCCTTGCAAGTAAAATGTTCCGTAACAGCCAGGCGAGAGTGCTTTCAGATAACCACCGTGGCAGTTTGACTGCCTCCATCTTGCAGAGCATTCTACTGTGCAAAAAATGTTTAATCCACCAACATTGTGCCAAGGAGACGTGATTAATCCACCAACATTTGAACGAGTCCGGCGGGGCTTCGTGTTGGGTTGTGCGTGTCCGGGACGGAGGGTTCATTCCCAAGACACCACAGGTCCAAGGGATAGACCGAACAGCATATGGTGGGATACTGTTGGGGCAGATGTTGGCGGTCGCATATCGAATCAGGTGCTCCGGTTTCCTCCCACACGCAAGCACTCATTAATTGGCCGATCACACCTCGATATACAGAGGACCACAGAGATTGGGCAATTGTTGGCGCCGGCTCACCGCGTGACTGAGTCGTCCTCTCTTTTCGAGAGTGAGTGAATACTGTGTGGCACATTACAAATTTGAATTATTATTATTATTACTGTGCAGCAGCTGCGGTCATTTGACAGAGCATCAGCCACATTAGCCATTGTTGACATATTGATCTTAAAATTCTGAGAATGCCTTTTTTTTGTCGCCCCAATTACAAAACTGTAGATAACAGATTTTTTCAGTGTATCAGCTCATCTGTGTGAGGTTTCCCCCTGGATGGTTTGGGTTGCATGCAAAACACTCCACAAGCAATTGACCAAACCTACCAACTCCATAAACAAACGTTGAGACTTAAGTGAGGTTTTCGCAGATAACTAACGGTTATTTATGATTAGTCATCGAATTGTTGACCTTAGGCAACCATGTGCGAGTGCAAAACTTTGCATGAATTCACGTTCATTCAGATATCCACTTGGGATGTGGAGAGGGCCTTATAACCAAATTTACCTCGCGGCTTGTGCCACGTGGAAAATTACTGTTGGCTGCAAGTGCCGCTTTTATCAGCAAAGAAGCACAAATGCACACCGAAAATGTCATTTATTCATCCGTGCAAAATGTACTTAACAACCAAATGGCACGTGGCAAAACAATGCTGCGCATTATCCTCCTAATCCTCGTGTTCTCCTGGTACATTTTATTCAGACGATTCACAAAGAGCCAAACACACATTGCGACGTGTCGGAGACAAGTTCAAGTTCATTTATTAGGTGTAGCCCTGTGAGCCATTCGGCTCTTGAATCGGGTGCAACCGCAACAAACAAAAAACAAAAACATGAACAAAAAACATAAATTTCGATTTAAAGCTTTCGTGACTGCAGGGATTCATCTTCTTGGTTATTTCGGTAAAGTCACGTAGAAGGGAAGTAATAAAATAATAAAAATAAAACATAATAAGAAACGTCGTGAGAATGATTTTAATGTTTTATTTTTATTATTTTATTACTTCCCTTCTACGTGACTTTACCGAAAGAACCAAGAAAACAAAAAACATCTTAATGAGACATTGCGTCTCAAACCACTGCTGCGTCAAGGCCTTCCCACGCCTCGTTGGTCACGGGGTTTGTGTCCGACCAAACTTCGCCGCGGTGCTCGGCCCATGTTGGCGAGGGGATCGGGGTGCGGCGGGGGAGATCAGGGCCAGTCACTCGTAACGGGGGCTTCCATCCGAGAGGTACGAACACTTGGAACATATAATGGTCAAGAATATCTCACACTACTAGAATAGCAGAAGTGCGCGTATATTTATTGTCTTGAGTGGTGTAATATTACGCGAATAATAAGTAAACAATGACTTTTAATGTCATTGGAAAACAATGGATTTCGCAGGACAGCAAACCTCAACAAAGTGGACGGTTCTGGGAAAACCAGGACAGGCGGCAACTGTCCTCGCCACTGATGTTTAGCCGTGACCCGGGAGTCGAACTCGGGCGAGAGGTTCAATAGTGCAAGGTGATAACTGCTGCACCATTGCTCCACCCTTGGGCAAAATGCATGCATGAACATAAATGCCGATTGATGTATTATTTTACAAAAAAAAAGTAAGTTGGACCGGGTTGTATTGGCAGGGGTCCATGCTCCCTCGTGCTCAGGTATTCTGCTGAATATTAAAGCCCATGCCCTCAGGTCATTATTTGTATTCACTGTCTGCCTTTTGTGTGTTTTTATTCCGTTTTGGATATTTCCAAAACAGTGTACACAACGATTTTTGTTTTCTCTCCATAAAATGCATTTCAATGCGACGCGAAACGGTAACCACATTGCCAAGATAAAAACATGTTACGGCCGTTGCTTAACCAATTTTAAAATGGCGAGTAGAACTTAAAATGAAACATTACAAAACACGAAAGACTCTAGCGCCAGTGGAATTTAGTTCATGGAGATATCGTGCTTGGTATCTAGAATATTCGCAATTGTGATTAGAATCTACAACTTTTTAATTTCTAAGTGGCCCTTTGCTGGGATTTCAGCGCTTAACACACGATAAATGTCAGAGGAGAACTGGCATAGTGGTAAGCGCTCTGCACGATGCACCCGGCAACATGAGTTGCATTCTCGGCCACGACTAACATCAGTAGTGATGACACAGGAGGTGTTCAGATGTTAAAACACCAAACAGAAACCTTTTTGCAAGGAATCACGTCTGCATTAACCACACGTTCTTGTGGTGAAACCAATGCCAGAAAGGGTAGAAACAAAATTCTTATTATATGTTGATCCTGGCAAGAAAGGTCCCATGATGTAACTGCTCCACCCCGAGCAATAAGTTCCCTGATAGTGGCATTGTCTTTGTGCTGGTCGCCTTTTGGCGTCCTCTGGTCTAACACTGTTAGTAAGACTGGGCTCTAAAGAAAGCTGGCTCTGGTGTGGAACAATCAGTTTCAAAGACTATGCATCATATATTACCGGAGCATGTTTTTGTTTGCATGTTCAACACAAGCACGTGTGGTTAATGCAGTACATCATTCCTTGTAAAACGTTTCTGTTTGGTGTTTTAACATCACAACACCTCCTGTTTTTTTGCCAGAAAGGGTTAAACCAATTCTTATATCAGTGGCGAGTTGATATCTTAACCGACCTCCAGTCAACAACCTACATTGGAAATCTGAGTAAAATATTGTCAAATGAGTCCCACGATCGAAACGGTGTGGGGAAGGCTTTCATCCAACAGTGGAGCAACAAAGGGTTGAAGACAGTAATAATCATTACCACGCTTCAAATGCCCTTCATGTGTGTGACCAGACTGGAAATACTTTCATCCATACACTGGATTTTAAGTTGTTGTCTTTTTCAATCATCTTTATAAGGTCAGAATATACACCGTGGCTGAAATACAATGAGCAGGCTCTTGACATCAACAAGACAATTACATGTACGTGGTCATTCAAGGTAGAATCTCAGGCTCATCCTCATCTTTGTATGGCACAAGCAGCTAAGTGGGGGGAAACATGACTTGTCTGTTTTCGGGCTGAGCACAAAGCCTTCAGGATATAAATTATGTGTCTTATTTCATGTGGCGCTTTGCAGAGATAAGCAACTGATTTTTGGAACAGGAAGGAACACGAAAAATTGATGTTTGGATTCCTTCGCCATTTGTTGAACTGGCGTCCACAAACCCATAGACTCACACAAATGCAAAGATCCCCTGTATAGCCTTCACAGACTGTTGGGGCAAGTGTTGTTACCGAGCACCTATGATGGCCGAAATGGCACACGAGGGGGTCGGTGACCAGCACCACGCCCGGCCGCGTTAGTCTCCCTCGTTGAATCACACACAGACCCATAGACTCACACAGATCCATAGACTCACACATCGACTAACACACAGAGACCCATAGACTCACACAGACCCATAGACTCACACATCGACTAACACACAGAGACCCATAGACTCACACATCGACTAACACACAGAGACCCATAGACTCACACATCGACTAACACACAGAGACCCATAGACTCACACATCGACTAACACACACAGACCCATAGACTCACACGTCGACTAACACACAGAGACCCATAGACTCACACATCGACTAACACACAGAGACCCATAGAATCACACAGACCCATAGACTCACACAGAGACCTATAGACTCACACAGATACCCATAGACTCATCTATAGACCTTACAGAGGGATACATTGGCTCACACATAGACACATAGACACAGACCCATAGACTCACACATCGACTAACACACAGAGACCCATAGACTCACACGTCGACTAACACACAGAGACCCATAGACTCACACATCGACTAACACACAGAGACCCATAGACTCACACATCGACTAACACAGAGACCCATAGACTCACACGTCGACTAACACACAGAGACCCATAGACTCACACATCGACTAACACACAAAGACCCATAGACTCACACATCGACTAACACACAGAGACCCATAGACTCACACGTCGACTAACACACAGACCCCCATAGACTCACACGTCGACTAACACACAGAGACCCATAGACTCACACGTCGACTAACACACAGAGACCCATAGACTCACACATCGACTAACACACAGAGACCCATAGACTCACACATCTACTAACACACAGAGACCCATAGACTCACACATCTACTAACACACACAGACCCATAGATGCACACATCGACTAACACACATACCCATATTCATATACTGTATAAACCCATAACGTCACACACAGACCCGCAGACTCACATAGCAACCCATACATCATTAGTACGGCGCGTTGCAGAGCTAAGTCACCGATGTTTTGGAGCAGCAGCAGAGATTGTAAGTGAACGTTTGGGCTCTATAGCCTTTCAGCAAACAGCGGCGGGCGCGAGCTGGCGCCTCAATGTGTGCGGCCAGCAGGTGACCGTGCGCTCCGGGACGCCTTCCCTTCCAACCTTTCGCAGGTGGGACCCTCTTTCATCTTCCCGTCGTGCAGGAGACGAGCGCATCGGCAGTGCCGTGGCCTCGTTCGCCCTGGTCCGCGGTGAACGTGGGGCCAGGACATGGGGCTCGGTTGGGGATATCGGCTACGATTGTGATCAAGTCAGGAGACTCGCAGAAATCATTCAGAATCATGTGATAGATAACAATGATTGACATTTGTAAGGCGCATTTCATCCGTAGATTCCTAGTTTGCCGTGTATAGAAAACAGGGTATAAACAGAACCTGCAGGGTAAGTGGCTACAACTCGGGGGTGAAGGGCAATTCAAAAGGAGGTTAACTTTAAAGAGGTACTTCAACATCTCTAACGACTCTGGTTGTCGCATCACCAAAGGCAAAGCGTCGTGCCGTAGTCTGGGAGCTGCACAGTGACAACATTCCAATCAGCCCACGAACAGAGACGTTGACCTCGGAGTCCTGAGAAGAAGGCGATTCAAAGATCTCAAGGACCTCGTTGGAGATTTAAAAAAAAACACATTGTGATGGAGATTATGTAGCAATCGTAAAAACACATGCAAGATTTATATTAATTACAAAGCCCTTTATGTACCCAGAAGAGCCTCGCTGAGTCTGATTTTCTGGAGGGGTCTGCATTGAGATGTTTGGTTAATTGCCGTGAATTCCGTGTTTTGGCTCGGTGGGAAGATCACAAAATACTCGGAGAGAGAATCTCCGTGCGTGCGAGGAGCGTTACGGGCCAGAGCTTCACACAGAAACATCCCAGCAAATCCACTGCTGTGCTTCCATCTCCGAGCACCTCGCGGCCCCCAAGCCTATAACACCTGGCATTCCCCGCTCGCGTCTCTCATCCAAGTGCCGTCCAAACCTGTCTCACTCAGAGGTGGATCGAGAAACTTCCCAAGGGAAAAGGGGGGGGGGGGTTCCCAAAATACCAGGCTTTATAAATACAGGCCCTACATTAATAATAAACCAATATTCAACGTCCTTTATGTGGTAAATATCAATTAAATTTCGATTTAAAGCTTTCGTGACTGCAGGGATTCATCTTCTTGGTTCTTTCGGTAAAGTCACGTAGAAGTGCCGAAACGTCGCGAGAATTATTTTATCAATTAAATATCAATGTTTGGGATTTCCTCTGCTTTGCACTCACGTCGTCTTGTTAGTTGTTGTAACGTTCTGACTGGACGTACGTGACAAAGAGCTTTATAGCTCGTCGGATTCCTCGAGTATAAAGTCATATTCTGATTATGAATTTGGGAGGTGGGGGAGGATTAGGAGACACCCCCCCCCTTACCCCCACGAAGCTTCACGAATCTCGCATGTTCATGCGATTTGGGCTCGGGCATGAGACTGTGAACATCCAAGTGACTGGTAAACACCTGCGGCAACAGTGATTTCAATATTGCAATAGAGTAATTCTTACCTAGCAAAGGCGATGATTTACTATGCATGCTGTCATAATTCCAGGCAGAGCATACTTAATGCGTATTTTTTAACAGCACATAACAGATACTGTGCAGTTACAAATGTGTTTTGCATCGATACGAGCGTTGCAAATTGTGCACTCTAAAATATGTTGATGGTGAACAGCATCGCTTATTATCCCACATTTTCATCACCGCCTCATTAGCAAGCAACACTTTAAAATACGTTTGAATCTATCACCAATCGTACCCAAATTGTGCCGTCGGCAAGCCGTAGAACGCCCCGTTATAATCGCAACGAAATATCCGACAATGCCAGGAAAGCAAAACTACAAACCTGCACCCACGCACACGCCATAGCTCATCGCTGTTTTCTCCAACTGAGTTTAGTGCCTACAATTTGCGTCAGGCCGGTGGAGGAGGGGGGGGCATGCTGACACATTGGTTTTAATGGTTAGCAAGCTGGACTTACAATCCAGGGGTCGCCCCTGGTTAGAGTCGATCTCCGGGCGCGGCAGTTTCCTTTGGCCACTCGGTTGTAGTACCAACGGGCACCACTGCAGTTTGTTTAGCCCATCATCGTGTCGAGGGGTAAAGTGTGGGTACTCGAGACTATACCGAGACGTCTCGCCAGCGTGGGAACAGTGGCTCGTCACCCCCTAGAGCCGTGCTTCTTCTTAACCTGGGGTGCACGCAACCCCTGTAGCTGCGAGATGCTCCGTCTGGGGGTGCGAGAGATGCCAGATTTTGTTTCGAAGGCAAATCGCCGAAAACACAAATTAAGCAGGGGCACGTCGGTACGAACTACTTTGTTTAATGAAACCCTATGTATCTATTAACATGATAACTTTTTGTTTACGATTCAGAACCTTGGGGGTGCACAGCTACAGTCATGGCGAAAACCCTCTGCTCTGGAGGGAGCCCTGTAGAGCTCCCTATCGCGGAGGCCCTTCAGCCAGCAGTGGCGGGAGCGAGCAGTTGCAGGGCTGCGCCTTCACCCACGCAGTCAGCTGCCAGGGCGTCCGTGCGCTTTGTTTTGATTTGTCAATCAAAACCGAAAACACGTTTCCAGGAAGGAAGGCTGAAGCTACGCTCCTGTAACCCTGTTCGAATCGGTGCAGAATACTGTATGTATATATATTGGGTTTTTTTTTAAATAACATGTATGGACAATGAGTTGCAGTCAAACAAAATCAAGGCATCGTGCGTTTCCCTTTGACATAAACATGCGCGAAATGTCATGGGCCCGCGTGTCATCACCGCGACTCGTGCCTTTTAGCGCCGAAAGCGACCTCTTCATGCCAACGCCGCAACCACAATTTAGGCAATTTTAAAACGAAACAAAGCGGGTCGCGGGCCCATTGTTCAAGGCGCGCTGTTGTTATTCCTGTCCCTTTCCATTGCTGCACGGACCATGGCAGCTCTCCACGTGAAGTCGCTCGCACATTTCGCCGTTTCCCAACGCAGTCGAATTCGTGCAGCACTCACACACACAGAGAGCTCCACGGACCCATCCATCTCCCTGCTCCACGGGCAAAGCTTCCCTTCATTTCGCGGGGTGCCTTTCTTCGCCAAGTCAACACGGCAACCCGATCCGTCTGCTCGCTCCACCTCCGGGCACATTGTTCCGGGAGGCCGGCAGTGTAACCTGACCCGTCAGCCCCCCCCCCCTTCCAACCCCCACGTCCACCATCCCCCACGAAGAACCCAAGCTCACCCATTTAGCAGAATCATTCCCCAAGTAACGCCGAGTAAGGGGCCATCCATTTCGTGCGTACGCAGAAATCTGTCAAAACTTGACCCCTCCCGCCCCCCGTGTACGCACGCGAACTTTTTACCCCCCCCCACCCCCCACCTGCGTACGTACGCCTGACCCCCCCCCCCCCCTCAAGGATTAATAATATTCACGTGTTTCAGCAAACAGATCGTCCACACCGCCGGACTATCGAACTCATTTGAAGGCCAATGTAGACAAGTTATTATCGAGGATTCACCCCCCCCCCCGTACATTGTCAGTAGACCCCCCCCCATATGCAAGCGACGCATTTGGGTTAACCCCCCCCCCCTCCATGCGTACGCGCTAAGGGTCGGTC
The DNA here is from genome assembly GCF_964198595.1 of Lampetra fluviatilis. NCBI lineage: Eukaryota > Metazoa > Chordata > Hyperoartia > Petromyzontiformes > Petromyzontidae > Lampetra > Lampetra fluviatilis. The sequence continues at coordinate 5,027,678 of NC_136320.1, read as the reverse complement.
CCCTTTGTCGTCGTGTTGGCAGCTGTGGCCGCGGTAGAAGCGATGGTCGTGCGCTCTGCGCGTGCTTAGCAAGTCCCCATCATCGTCATCGTTGTCGTTGTTGTTGTTTTGGCGGCAGAGGAAGAAAATAATTTTAAGGGGGGGAAATGCATTCTTAATGCAGCACCAAATCGCGTATTCAATTCTACCAACATGGGGGGGGGGGCATTGTTTGTGTTTGTAATAGGCACAAAAAAACCGATGTTTTTTTTTGTTGTCACAAAGTGTTACATACGAAATAAAAGATGCACTCCAATAAAAATGAAACAGTAACGTTCTCCAATGAGCGGTTAATGAAAATGTGTTTCTTATGGTGCGGTTTCTATTCCATGTTCAAAACTCAACACTAATAGTGGTTGTGGGTGCTTTATTTATTTATTTTATAAGTTTCAGGTCACCACTAACTGACTGGCAGCTCGCAGTTTCGGGGTCTGCGGCCCCAAGAGCTGGAACACGCCACCGGCTCACGTTCGGCATCCATCCCTGCGTCTGAGCCAGTTTCGCAACAGACTCAAAACAGCGTTGTTATTGTTTCAGAGAGCCCACTTCAACGTGTGATCAATGCGCATTCGTGATGGTCTGGACTCATAAGAGTGCGCAAGAACAATTGTTCTAACTTACTTGTTGCATTAAATGCAAGCGACTTAGCAGGGCTTTCACAGCGTACTGCCCTGGCGGCGCTCTGCACGCATTCTTTACGTCAAGTGCCCACAGATGCACACCCCTCCCCCACTGCACATCCACCTCCAACCACAGCCACAACCACCGCCACAACCACCATATTAACCCACTGAATCTAAAGACGATGCGAGTCTTTTTTTGTACATGCTATGTCGTGTGCGGTGTCTGTATGAAAACTATGATGAATTTTTTTAAGTGACGTAAATAAAATAAAGATGCCCAATTGTATCTCCAGAAAGAATATGTATTGTTTTGTCAAATTGTGTCGGCTTTGCAGACCAATAATTGGTATCCTGCAGAGTTTGAGAAAGCCAACTTGTAACCGTATTATAGTTGCCCTGCTCCGGTGTTCATTCCCAGTGTCTCAGGATCGTACATTGCTCAGCTCCATTTGAGCGGTGTGCATATTTTGTTCCTGTATTAGTATCACCGCATACTTTGGTGTTTCCTTGGTCGTCTCGTGCCGTCACCTGTGATCCGTGTCAACACAGGCCTGTATTTAATGCCTTATTCTAATTTTTGATATTTTAACTCTTCTTCGTGATTAGCATCGATGTATAGAATAGAGCATTTACCCATTACCCATTTTCTTTTTACCTTCATTCAAAGCATGATTTTTTTGGCGTACTGGAGTGTCAATTTTCGTTATGAAGTTCATCCTCCCACAAAGCACAGCAACGTGCTCTTGCTCGCCTCTGTTTCATCACTTTGATCCCGGTCTGCCTTAAATACTTTCCCCTAAGGTACAAAGACAGACACACACAAACATATATATATAAATATCCTTCTGAGCTTTTCAGTTGTGTCCTTCCGACAGATGTCTCCAATCGGAGCGAACGTCTTGTACACTACCTTTGTTTGGCTCATTATTTATTTATCTCGAACAAAAACTTTGCAGCCCTCTTGATGACATTCTTGGAGCATTTCCTGTTATCCAATCCCATTGGGCGTCATTGCGAGGCACATGCGCTTAATATTTTCGCCATTTATATTCACGCATTTATTTCCGCAAAATCCAATTTTCTCGAAAATACATTCAGGTTCTCCGCGAACATCGGCGAAGAACGAAATTTGTTTTTTGGTTTTTAAACAGGGCACATTGGCTGCGAGGAAAAGTAAAGTGGGCTTGGTCGGCATTCATAACTTGAAGAGATGATGGGTTGGTGGCTGAGATTAATGGCAGCCAAGGCGAGGCAGGGAACGCGGCCGAGAGCACGTTTACCGTGGAGATGGAGGCATGAGATCGTGTCGTGTGCGGAGGTGCAATCCATTTAGAATCGTCACATCACGTTTTTAAATTTAAAAAATCTGGATTGAAAACGCGTTTCTTAAAAACTGTTGTTGCGTTAAATCTGTTGTCTTTCCCCCGCGCCTCCGATTAGCACGGTCGGCTAAGTACGGTGCGAAAGAAGTTCAACGCACGAGAGATGGCGACGTATTTGGGTGACCTTCATCCAGCAGTGGATTTGTTCAACATGCATGTTGTGATTTCAGATAATATTCCGTATTTCTACTCCCCCCCACTCCCCACTGCTGTCAATGGGCTGCCCATGACAATGTTCGTCGCCTCTTTCACGGCGATGACATCCCGGGACCTCCTGAACCCGGCTTTTGATGTGAAAGACACTCTTTGCTTCAGCCTCTCTCGCATCGCGCCAGCCACGACCGCCTCCACTATCGAACTTGCCGAGGACACAGACATCTCTGACAACCTGGGGGCTTTCTGTGAAAATAAAGTCAATTTTATTTCTAATTTGGGCTCCTTCACATTATTTTTTGTTAAACGTGTTTATTACCACCGTGTCCCTGCTGGAAGCGAATTCTAAAAAGGCATTTTGATCTCTCGCGCCACCCTCATTGTGACAAATATAACAATCATCTTCTCACCTCTTCACTTTTCACTTACCTCTGCCGCTGACGTCAACCACTACGATGTCACAATGTGTTTTACACACCGCTTTCTCGGTTAATTTTGTCATACATTGGTGTAATTCCATGGCGTGTTGCTGTAGCATATTATTTGAAATGGCTCTAATCGATGGACGACGCTTTGAAATTTGCTAGTAAACTCTATCCGATGCTTTATCGAGTCCTAAAATGGGGTTGTATGTCGGGAGAGATAGAGAATTCCCTCCGTAGTGAAGCTAAACTGTTTTTATTTCACCAGGTGAGATCCACTGAGCTATGCAGCAGAAGAAACCTGGCCACAAATGATAACTCAACGAAATGGCTCATCATCTGTAAATGTATAAACGCGTGAAGTTGATTCTAAATGTGAAGGGGAAAACCTGGAGGACACGGAGAAAAATCCACGCGACCACGGGGAGATCGTGCAAACTCAAAAAATGCATGCGTCACGGTCGGGATCGAACCCACGATCTCCAATATACCAGGCGAGGTAGTAAACATCTCGCCAATGTGGCCAACCCACCCTCACCGAGCCTAAATACCTCTCAATCCTGTCGAAAGTTCTACAAAACGAACGCTGCAGATAGGGCCCCACGTGGTGTGTGTTAGCAATGGTTAAATCGAGAAGGCGTCCCGTTTGTACAGCAATTATGAACGCAACCCACAATCCACTGTTTGGTGGAACCGGAATTGCAGGTGACCGAGGGCCCACCGTTCGGACTGCACTGTCATTGGGATAAAATATGTAACCCGTACTTCAACGTGCTGGTCAGTGCGAGTTGGTGATGATTCGTGACTGGCATGAGACCAACAACAACCACCACCATTTGCCACCAAGTGGCGGTGACGTCACCACGGAGGTTGTGTGCCAGGCGAGGTGCACTTGAAGGCCACGTGAAGTGTCGAACGCCCGCTGGCAGGTGACCCAGGTGCCATGGGTTGACTGAGATGAGTGGCGGATGCACCACCTGTGCCCCCTACTGTGCCAACTTGCTGCGCTTTAGCCACCCGGCGCTCCGCTCGTTGTTGTGAGTGCCGCTCCTCCGCCCTCCGTTGTTGTTGGAGAGCGACTGCCTCCAACTGCCGAGTAGCAGCAGTAGCGTCCTTCACGAGCCTCTTCCACAGAGGCCGATCTTGACACCGCTGGTACCAGTCATCGGCAAGTCCACTCGGCTCCATCTCCTCTCGTACCACATCACTCCATCTCTTCTCTAGCCCGTGCCTCTTGTACCACATCACTCCATCTCTTCTCTAGCCCGTGCCGCGCCCGTTAAGCCCCCTCGATCCGGTCGAACAAAAGCTGTTTGGGCATGCGAGCTACATGATGACTTAGCCAACGCAACAATTAAACAACAAAGACAAAGATCCCCCGTATAGCCTGTAACAGACTGTTGGGGCAAGTGCTGTTAGCCAGCACCTATGAAGGCCGGCACGGCACACGAGGGAGTGGGTGGCCAGCACCACGCCCGGCCGCCTTTGTCTCCCCAGTGGCGATGATTTTTAGCCACCGCACCAGGTACTCATTTGAGGCTGAGTCGACGTAGGCAAACTCCCGCCCACAACCACTTCCTCAAATATGAATTATTGTTAAATTTTAAAAACAAATCACGTTCGGGAGGTAGCCAAGCGCACAGTTCATGTGGATATAGTGGCATTCGACGAGACACCGTTTACCCAACTCAGCCTGAACAATATAATACATATTATATTGTGATTTAAAGCTTTCGTGACTGCAGGGATTCATATTCTTGGTTCTTTCGGTATAGTCACGTAGAAGGGAAATAAAAAATATATATGAAACATTATTTTATTATTTCCTTTCTACGTGACTTTACCGAACGAACCAAGAATATACATCTTCTATTGTTTCTGTTATGTTTACTATGTTACCCGTACCATGACTGTCATTATGCCATTGTGTTAATATTACGGTATATCGTAGTAACATCTATTATTGAATGTAAGTTCTAACAATGTTAAGTGCACTGAAAATGATCTTCCATTCGCTTCACTGAAATCTTCAAATGCCTCCGGTCACTCGATGGAAAACACCAGGACAGTCATTGCAATAATTCATTCAGTCATTGCCCACAGTGTTAACTGCCCATCAGCGATGAAAATTTATATTTCCCTAGATGGCTTAATTAAAAGTACCGTACATTACAATGCAGCATAAATACTCTAATGGTAAATGTCACAAATTGTGAATGTCTGGTGCATTGTAGTGCTCTGCTTTACGAAATAGGGACATTAATATTGCAACTCCATGCCGCTTCGAGCACTCACCGTCTTATTATTTGTAGAATAATGTGGATAGATTACATCAACCTCTGACTCGCAGATGTGTACACATCTCATTACGAAGACATGGAAAAGGTAATTACCGTGGGTACTAATTAGCAGAGGTGGGACAAAGTCATTGTTATGCAAGTCCAAGTCGAGTCGCAAGTCATCAAATTCATGACTCGAGTCTGACTCGAGTCCAAGTCACATGACTCGAGTCCACATCTCATAGGTGGGACAAAGTCATTGTTATGCAAGTCCAAGTCGAGTCGCAAGTCATCAAATTCATGACTCGAGTCTGACTCGAGTCCAAGTCACATGACTCGAGTCCACATCTCATAGGTGGGACAAAGTCATTGTTATGCAAGTCCAAGTCGAGTCGCAAGTCATCAAATTCATGACTCGAGTCTGACTCGAGTCCAAGTCACATGACTCGAGTCCACATCTCATAGGTGGGACAAAGTCATTGTTATGCAAGTCCAAGTCGAGTCGCAAGTCATCAAATTCATGACTCGAGTCTGACTCGAGTCCAAGTCACATGACTCGAGTCCACATCTCATAGGTGGGACAAAGTCATTGTTATGCAAGTCCAAGTCGAGTCGCAAGTCATCAAATTCATGACTCGAGTCTGACTCGAGTCCAAGTCACATGACTCGAGTCCACACCTCTGCTAATTAGTAGTATTATTCAATCGGCCAAACAACTCAACGCATTCGTCAATAACACTGTGTGGCCTTACATGTGTGTGGCGACGTTTCGGGAAATGGCCCTTCTTCATAGCACGTGGAGAGAGGCCAGCGAGACAGAGTGGAACATCGATATTTACATCTTTAAAATGTTTTCCAATGACCAAGTTTCTAAATAGACATATGAATGGTCACGTAGCCGGTAGCTTTTGAATGCCTATAAATATGCAAGAGCTAACTTCAATGCATAAGCTCACGCACACAACACACACTCGTGACCAATCTATGAACACATGAAATGCAATTCGTTTTTTTCGTGTTGAACATTATCGTGTCGATGCGATCAGAGCGTACAGTCCATGACAGACAGTAGCGTAAACAGGATACAGTAGCAGCTGATGACGGAGACTTGTGTTGCCTCCGAAACGTCGTGAATTTTATTTTTATTTTTGTTTTGTTTTATTTTACTTTCATTACTTTTAATGTTTTACCTACGTGACTTTACCGAAAAAACCTGAGAATATGAATCATTGCAGTCACGAAAGCTTCAAATCTAGGAAGGATACAGTATATTGTGTGTGTGTATATTAATGTATCGTGTTCTAGTGATGTAGCGCCACCTATTGACGCCTGGAAACCCAGCGGCAATTGCCTCGGCGGTCATGGTTTCCAGCATTGATTTTGATATTCAGAATCAAAATCAGAATCTTCATTGAATACCGGAGGAATCTGATTAGCTATGAAGCTCTTTTTTCCCACAGATGTCCATTCGTCTTCCACAGATGTCCCGTGGCGTCATGTACCCCGCTCCTACCAGCAACGATCAGCTCCTTTCCACCTGTCTCCCCCCCCCCACTTGCATTGTGTAGGTGTTATATGTTTATATAAGTGTTGTGTTTATATAAGTGTTATGTTCCAACAGCGAGTTTGTTCTTCACGTGCATATGGCGAAAGATGTTGTTGTTGCTAGTACCTTATTTTACCCAACTTTTAAGGCTTTATGTGTCCTGCACAGCGTCTGGAGATGTGGTTGCACCTATAGACACTTAAAACTTTTTACTTGTATATTATTATTTTAGCGTTTTGCTGCATTAAGGTGCATCCTATTGCAAATATTTTAATAGATTCATAGAAGAGGTCGCCAATTGTCGCAGGGAGCTCGGGGCATATCATCCGCAACTAGGCCTTCTTACATCCTAGTGCTGAGTGCAATTTTTCAGTGCTCATTTTGATACATTTTCGATTTTAAAAAAATGTAAATGATCCTTATGGCGATACCCTGGGTTACCAAATAATACAAAATTGCCGAGGCAATTAAATATGTTATTTCTGGGACACAATTTTTGCCCGGGGTGTATTTCACTCCGCGACTGGGGTACCAATCAATCCGACATCGGTGCCACACTCCGCGTTGTTTAAACGCAGCGAGGACGATGATTGCGCTGAAACCCTGAACGCTCGCGGTACGCACCGTAGTGGTGCATCATCGTGAGTACAGCTCGTCGAGATGAGTCGATTGCCGCATCGCCGACCATCAACAGACTAAACATGGACTGCATCACGGACATGATGCGAGAGCCGGGGTGCTATGGCGCCCTGGGGTACCGCCATGAGGTTCATATGCATAGCTGTCAACCCCTTATCAGTGCCTACCACATTACAGACCAATTCAGACCTTATTGGTCACCCCGTGCCATTATAAATCTCAACGTTCATCCTACATCACAAGGAGAAACACAAATATAACACTAAATGTTGCGCCTATTGAAACGGCTGTACCCCATATGGACTTGAAAACTCAATTTCTCTGCACAAGAATACGGGTTACCCGTATGGGTTGACAGCTATTTATATGTCCGAGAATCTGGGATATTTGTTGCTTTTGCAGTGATGTGAACTTCAAAAATCCTATTTTCTGCAAATTGACCTCAATTATCCACTACAAAACGTGCAGAATACCCTCGGATAATATGATGATTTGTCATGCGACTCCACTTACCTGCAAACAAATGTGGGCCGTAGAAAGCCGTCCTACAATGCACGTCAGGAACACATTGTGGACAATAAAAATAACAACAGGGGCATGGAGAACGTGGGTTTTTGTGGAACATTCAGGTTACGTGGATAAAAAAAATAATCAAGGGCATTAGCGATGTGGGTAAGGCGCTCCACTGTATTTCAAGCAAGATTAAGAAATAAACCCGGCTGATATTGAACAATGAAAAGTGTACGTATGAACGTGCTGTTTTCGTTCGTGTGGATTTTGCATGTGGAGATATTTGTAATCGTGTCCACAATCCATGATACTCTTCAGCAGAGGTGGGACAAAGTCATTGTTATGCAAGTCCAAGTCGAGTCGCAAGTCATCAAATTCATGACTCGAGTCTGACTCGAGTCCAAGTCACATGACTCGAGTCCACACCTCTGCTCTTCAGCACAGTAAAACCTCTCGAAGTCAAACCAAGGGAAGTCTTTCCTGAGCTGGGAGTTTTATGGCATAATGCAAACATACATTTTATATTTTTATTTTTGCTACGGGAGGAACCCGGAGGAGCTGCAGTAAACCCGTGCCATCACAGGTGTAGAACATACAAACTCCACAAAGAAAAGGCAGCCGTGTTGGGAATCGAACTCAGGAACTTCTTGGTGCGAGGTGGCACGTGTTACCACTGCGTCACCCGTCGCCGAAACATATCAGCTGATGATGGTGATAAATAAACATTAACTTTCCGCTACAGTCAACATGAATACAAGAACCAATTCCAATGTGTATTGGATAAACACCGTTTTGCAATGTTTTTGTATCTGGGGTGTCTTATCGGGGTAATTGGTTAAAACCAAAAATCAGAAACTCTCACTATAACCCAGCGCCTCAGCATGGGACTGGGGTTTCACAGACATTATCTAGGTATGCCCCAGGGAGACCCTTTGATTTTTGTCTGATAATTACCCAATAAAGAATCAGGAATGTCATCTCATACATAGATCACAGCCGTGCAGAAGATTGCATTTCCTCCATGACCAGCTTACATAATCAGGTAACATTCTGACGGTGACATCATAATGTGTATATTCTCACTTCGACAAGTGAAGTACCCTTGATTTATTTTTTTTAAATCTAACATTAAAAAACTGCATCGCCTTGCTCGCAACGCATATATTACCACTGCACGCGCCTCCACACACGGCATTTCAACTCTCCGCCGTAATTGAATTGTATCATCTAATGCGAACAATTTCGCCGTGGTTTTGGAGAACAAAATAAACTATCCTGTGTCGATTGTCACGGAAAACGTTACATGTAATATTGATCAATCGTGTGGAAAAGGACACACATACCCCTTTGAAGTCGTGTTGCATGATTTTTGCTGCTCGGGGTGTGGTGAAGTTGTTACCCCAAACTTCCCGTCCAGCCTGAAAGCCCAACCTCAATGCCGCATGAAACACGGCTCGCCGCTACGTGAATGGGATAAAAGATAAGGCCATGAATATTTCAACCGGACCGATAAATAAAATATTACTGCGAGAGCTTATTCAAATCGGCGAAAGCAAACGTCTCAATCTACTTTCCGCCCAACAAATGTTTGTGTGCAACCGGGTTCCCTGTAGTAGGACCTGGTCCCTTTAACTCTGGTTCTGCCAATCCTGATCAAACGCACACATTTATGTCATCTATTTTTTTTTACTTCTTTCCCCTGCATCCCCCTGGGTGTTATATCACACACGTCTCTGCTTCTCTTGCTGTCATTTCACATTTTCATCTTCATTAGGTGCTACGCTGGCGCAAACACCCAACGCGGAATGCACTGCTCATCGACGACTGTCAAGCAACTCTCTGAACTAACACCGTGAGGTGTGTGTGCGTGCCATGACGCGGTCGTCATTACACCCTGGATTAGCAGCAAGACATCATCTTTGAAGAGATTAATTCAAAATAATACAGCACGTTGCTGGAGCTATTTGGCCCTTACCACGATTAGTACACTATTCTTGAATACCATTCCGTGTGTTTATTCATGAATACGTGCATGCAATTCATGTGCTCGGTAAAGTGAGCGTGGCTTGGGCCAGGATGCGTCAGCTAGAAAGGGATCATTGCCTATGGTGAAGAGTCGTGACGGAGTGGCAGCCAAGGAATGGAACGCGTCTGAGAGAATGACGAGAGCAGCTCTGGGTGGATTGCGACATCACGTGACACAGGGAGATGTCGATAGCTTGTGTACGCTTTCATCAAGCGGTGGATTAAGCATGCCTAATGATGATTATGATACATGTGTAGAAATACAATGAACTTCTATTATCCACAATTCCAATTTTCTGCTAATTGTATCTTCCTATTGTCCACAAAGTCACGGATAAGAGAAGCGAGAGACAATCACTGTGTATAAATATAAAACTTATACAGATGAGGGTTTTTTTCTCTTTCAAAGTAATTTATTTTCCCACAAATATGGTTATTAAAGCACAAATTGACAGGAGCTGTAAAACATTATTTAAATCTGTGGTTACCCACTGAAATTAAATTGTAATGAAGATGTAAAAAGTTTAACACGTAGGATTTCGCGACCAATGTCATCCATAATAGAGGGGTTTTTTTTGGGTCAGATCGCGTAAATATATAAATGTGTCGTTAAACCCGCCACTACCCGACACAGCCAACTAGTAAAGGTTGGTGGCGGGTCTAATGACACATTTATATATTTACGCGATCTAACCCCCAAAAAACCTCCTCTATTATGGAAGATTTATAAAACCAACATAATGACGGGCGACTGCCGGAGCAGTGGCACGGTGGTTGTCGCCGCGAGCGCACTGGCGACGAGTCCCCCTGGCAGCTGACGGTGCCTCGCGATACCTGCACAGGAACCAACCCCCTTGACCAACCTACAGCGACCGGCGTGGTGAAGTATGGTCAAACCCCCACAACCATTCTAGATTTGAAGCTTTCGTGACTGCAAGGAATCATATTCTTAGGTTTTTTCGGTAAAGTCACGTAGGTAAAACATCAAAATTAATGAAAATAAAATAAAAACAAAAATCACGACGTTTCGGAGGCAACACAAGTCTCCGTCATCAGGTGGGACCGTCACAGCCAGATTAGCTGCATCAAGTGAGGCAATGATTCAAGAAGTAATCCCTTATAAGCAAGTTGAAGGGGGGAGGAGAGGGGGGGGGGAGCTCATCAGAATGTGGTAGCCAATGAATGGAACGTATCGGGAGGGAGGGGGGCGGGAAGGGGAGGGGCCAAAAAAATGGACGACGGCTTGGACGCGGTTGCTGCACACGCCAACACAATGGACAGAGAGGGGGAGGGGAGGTCTGATACACATGATAGAACAAAGGAACGAAAATGCCCATGTTTATACCAATGCTGGCTGAACAATGAAGAGAGTACTGTTAAAAAATAACTGGGGATGTTAACACTCGGTAAAGTAAAGTAAAATAGTGCTTGTCAGATATGATGGTCCAAAAAGTGTAATTAAGTCTTTTTTGCGTGGTTGATAACATCTTTCCAATGATTACTAAGTTTGTACCCATCATCACGGTTCTCTGCAATATGTAGTGGCGTACCCATCATCAAGGTTCTCTGCAAACCTCCCAGGTACCATCAAAGGTTTGTACACGAAGCCATACAAATATACAAACACAGACATAATTTCAACCGTGATGATGGGTACAAACTTAGTAATCATTGGAAAGATGTTATCAACCACGCAAAAAAGACTTAATTACACTTTTTTGGACCATCTTATCTGACAGGCACTATTTTGCTTTACTTTACCGAGTGTTAACATCCCCAGTTATTTTTTAACAGTACTCTCTTCATTGTTCAGCCAGCATTGGTATAAACATGGGCATTTTCGTTCCTTTGTTCTATGTGTATCAGACCTCCCCTCCCCCTCTCTGTCCATTGTGTTGGCGTGTGCAGCAACCGCGTCCAAGCCGTCGTCCATTTTTTTGGCCCCTCCCCCTCCCGCCCCCCTCCCTCCCGATACGTTCCATTCATTGGCTACCACATTCTGATGAGCTCCCCCCCCTCTCCTCCCCCCTTCAACTTGCTTATAAGGGATTACATCTTGAATCATTGCCTCACTTGATGCAGCTAATCTGGCTGTGACGGTCCCACCTGATGACAGAGACTTGTGTTGCCTCCGAAACGTCGTGATTTTTGTTTTATTTTATTTTATTTTCATTAATTTTGATGTTTTACCTACGTGACTTTACCGAAAAAACCTAAGAATATGACCCCCACAACCAACCTGGCATGGAGAGGCCTTTAACCCGATTGATAATGTGTATATTTATGGGTTTTGTTATTTAACTATTATGTTCAATCAAGCCATATGATTTAGCTTTCCAAAAATGCACTTTAACAAGAAAATAGCAACATTTTTGAATGAATGAGGTTTCACGTACAATCAAAATAATGTTACTTTTGATGGTCCGTCCGCATATGTGCCTCTCCATAAGCGCTACGAAAATAAATGTGTTAACAGATCACCGTACGCCACTACATATTAATCTGAAAGAATTATAACAGTTTCCTTCCAAGCCTGTCATTGCAAATGGCATGGGATAAACGTGTTAGAGGGTGACGTCAGTTACCCTCCACAGTCTAGCACTCCGGCATCATTTAAGATGTGCTGAGTTGACTGCTGGGAATACGACCATTCATTCCACGTGTATAATAACAGGTGTTTGCCTCTGAAAATTTCCCCAGAGAACTGCAGGATTTCCCCACGGAAGCCTTGCTTCAACCGTGGTGAGTTGTGGCCGATTTCAGGCTTCTGGTTAATGCTCTCGCACCGCGCGGCACAACTTGCCACGGCTTGCTTGATTTACTCTGCAAGACATTGCAAGATGCACTCAACCGCCAAACATTTCATTCTTAATTTTCCAAGGTTTAATTTACAGAAGGCTCTCCTGAATACATCATCGTCATCATCGGGCATGATAAATCCACTGCTGGATGAAGGCCTCCCCAAGCCATCGCCATCTCTCACGAACCCACGATGCAATAATCCACCCAGCAGCTGCAAACTGATTTCATTTGCTCAGTCCCCACGGTGGACATCTTCTTGTGGGCGAGAGGACGGCAGGTCGGCTAAATAGACAACAATTACAATACTAAAGTTCGAAGACGATGGGTAAGATACTCTGCGTTGTGCTCTGTCGTCCGGAGAGGTGGTGGGCGACTCGACAATGTCTGAACACCGTCGGGGGATGATTTGTGGAACGGCATAACTTTCATTTCAAAGAGGTCGCCTTCAGAAGGGCAAATTGCTGTGCCTGCAATAGCGATCAGAGACTCACCCTCCACGTCGCAACGACGCAGCTGAATTCCTCGGCACGAAATCCGCCCAAATCTCTGATCACCATTGCCGGATCTTAAAGAGAGAAACGCACCTGTCTCTCCGCACCTTTGGGAGATTGTTTCTCGGGTTCCCATATGCTACAGAGTCCACAATTATACGTCATTGATCACAGGTGAGCTCACACCGGCTATGCGAGCGAAGACAGTACATGAGGGCACATTCTCCACGCTATTACAGATGGCGTGAAACGGACATTTTTTTTGAGACTGGAAATCGCTCTCCGCTACCGGGCGTTGAATCTTTAAGCCCACATTTTCTGCCGAATGTGATTGAAGGTGGAGATAAGCTCACGACATGCCAGCTTTCAACACGATCAGCATGCGAGGAGTGCTGTGTAAAAAGAGTGACAGCTCTGGGGGCTGCCTGTGGGAGCCGGAACGAGCGAGCAACACCCATTGCCACGCGCTCCCCCCTCGGAGCCAGGGACGGACTGCGGAGACACGAGAGGGGATCTTTGGCAAAAAGGTGCGAAGCACAATACAATTATAGACGTTTGGAATAAGTGGCCGAATTGGAGCGTATCACACTCTAAAGGACTAGAAGTGCATTGTGGTGTACCAGTGCAAGCCGGTACAACAACGTGCATTAAAATCGGGTAATTATTATGGATCTAATGGTTCAAGAATTCCTACACGCGTTGAAGTGTACCATTTCCTCGTACTTTCGCGTAGCTTGTTGAGATTGGGAACACAGAAGCCTTGCACTACACACTCCAGTTGCGCCACAATGGCACAATGATCAGTTCGTAAATTTCATAAATGTGTAAGTCGTTCAGTGGTGGCTATGCACGTGGCCTGTAATCCAGCACTGTGGAGGTGAGGGTTGGCGGATCACACACGGATGTTGTGAAACTCCCTTCTTGCGGGCGTCTGAAGGCAGTACAGCAACCACGTGGAGTCCATCAGCAGGGGATCGAGTTTTGCCCCCTTGCACGTGTGGATTCTCTCCTGGTGCTCAGGTTTCCTCCCAGATCTAAAACACTTATTGATTGCTCGATAATAGCACCTTACAATAGAGGATCACAGAGCTTGGGCAATAGTTGGCGCTGCCTCACCACCTAGTTGTTTCCTTTCCTGCTTGTCTGTAGTTCCTCCACAAGCCTGAGTTGTCCTCTTCAATTGAATTAGCACTGTGTGGTACACTCCAAGTTGAAATTATGATTATTCATGGCCAAGATCCATGACCTTTCCTCCCACTTTCAATGCACAATCAATTACGATGCTAGTTACTGCATTATTTAAAGTGGTGATATCCATTTCATCATTTGGCTCCTCCAGGCATTTGAATGTTGATGAGTTGCTCCGTGTGAGCAATGGTAAAGGCTCAAAAGCAAACGGAACAAATGTGAAACCACAAAGGACATGTGGATGAAGAGAGATGTAAAGAGACAGAGATGCTAAAAAAAACCCAGTGGAATAAACATAAAGTCTGTAAAACAATTAGGAAAATGAGACAAGAATGAGAAGAGAAATGGGAGACCATCAAATGATTGAGGATGTCATAGCAATGATTGAAGACAAAATGGGATCATAAAAGCAAGAGGAGCTCGGTAGCCAATTGGAAATGTACAAATGGTAGCCCTTAGCAAGAAAGATGGGGGAAATGACACACCATACGGGATCTTCAAATTAGCATAGAAATGTTATAAATATCTTGAGAGAAGGAAAAAAACTCCGTACATTCCAGAAAATCAACAGTTTTTCAAATGAAGACGAGGACATTCCAGATGTCACGACTGAAGAAGTAAACATTGCCCTCAAGAGCATGAAGGGAAAGCTCATGGACCAGATGGTGCGACTGGATATTATCAAAGCAGCAGGGGAACAGTCGTTGGAACTAAATTAGCAGAACTATTCCCAAAATGTTTACACAGAAATCACCATCTCAAATTTGCGTGATGATATGTGCAAGACGTCTAGCCAGTGTGGACAAGTAAAACAAAACCTAAGTCAAGGAAAGCACAAAGCTTTAACAGAACATACATTTATTTTCTGCATAAAGAGGTCACAATTTGACAAAAAAATGCTCTATAACACAACCAACATTGTGATGTCGAGGTAAGGAACTGGGAGGCTGGGGGTAAACGCAGGAGCTTTGTCACGGATTGTCCCAAACAGTATTTCTTAAACGTGGGTCGTGAACCCAGCCGTGTCACCGTCGATACTGGGACCGATGATACAGTGAATGCAGCTTTTGTATTTATATATTTAGAAAAAGTAAACATTCGGGTAGGTGCCAGTTTAATATATGAAATAAAAAAACAGCACATTTAAGTCTTTCGATTGTAAAAAATAATTTACACACTGACCTAGCAACGTTGAGGGTTATGACGTCCGTAGCAGATCCCAGTTATGGCAGTCGACACCTGAACCACAATTCTGTTCTTACAAATTGACATTGGGGAGAATGATTTGTTTTTGAGAGAGCGCCCTATCTACCAGGCCTTCTCAGAGTGCTTAAAATCACATTTCCAACTTTTTGAAAGGGCATCCCAAGTGGCGGCTGCCTCTGCAGGCACAGGGTCACTCCGCACCCGGCATGTGCGTGGGCATTAGTCCGCTATGTGTAATTACAACTGTGTACTTTGCAGTGTAATTTTCAAAATGTTGTAAATTTGTACCCCGTCGCGCAATGGCCTACTCTTCCGAATGACGTCAGGGGACCTTTGTGCATATATTGGCACAAGGCAGAGGAAAGTGGAAACAAGTGACGACGCGTGCAATGGACACCTACGGGCAATCTTCCCCGTGGATCGTGATGATGAGAGCCCAAACTCGAACTGCAAACCGCAGCGTCCGAGTAGCTAGGCCTGCAGCGAGGCCTGCTTGTGCGCCTTGGCGTTGTTCACGAGGCCGTGCATGAATGTGAAGAAGAAGAGCAGGTTGTCGTGCTGCCCGGCGTACGGCCCCTGCTGCAGCAGGCCGTGGTATTCGACAAAAAAGTAGTAAATGGCCTCGATGGTGGAGAGGAAGGTGCGTGGGGTTCCCTTCTGGTGGCGCCAGAACTGCGATTCCCACGCCTGGAGTTTTACACACTGCAGGGCTGTGCAAAGAGAGACAACATAGCAATAAGTCTTCATCGTCATGGTCATCACCCAGCCATGGGCAATCCACTGCTGGATGAAGGCTTTCTGAAGCTGTCGCCACCTCTCACCGTCCTGTGATGTAATCTTTAATCGAGCATCTGCACAGAAACTGATTTCACCGCTCTAGCTTACCGGTCGACCGTCCTCGGATTTAATTTACTGCTTGAAAGAAATATACAATAATTTCATATTCTTAACCACAAAATCTTCACCGAGTCTCAGAAATTATTTAGAAAATTGGTCACGCATTGAGATATTTCGCCGGTTCCATTTAACGAGTGGTTATTATTTACGTGGGAGGAAATGGAAGTGCCTGGAGGAAACCTACGAATGTCAGGGGATAACACCCTCAGGATTGCAAGAGGAGTGCACAGCTGATTTAATGTACTGCCATTACCTGGAATGCAACCGATCTTGTCAGATCTCAGAAGCTAACCAGGGTTGAGCCTGGATAGTTTGTTGATGGGTAATCACTGTGAATAAACAGACTGCTGAACAGCCACTTTGTCTGTATAAAGCAGTGCAGCCAAATCCATTGTTGGACTGCAAACATGCTCCTATGTCTACGCTTCCCGCTTTCACTGACCGCACGGTGAAATCATGGTCAACTCCGATTACCACGGTTGGCTACGTACGGTGCAAAAGAAGTTCAACATACAAATTGCCCCGACAGCCCATGTGGTGTGGGGAAGCACTCATCCAACAGTGGATTTATAACAAGGCCATACATTTGCTCGTGTACATTACCTGGCCACGTCAAGCTTTGGGAGTTTCACAAATCTATGTGAACCACTCACCCTTGCCTCCCAAGTGCGGCATCACAGGCACGCATCATCACGCACAGGTGTTGTAGATAAGACCGACCCTCGCCATTTCACCTGTGGAATCACTATCAAGTGTCTCGGGGCGACGAACAGGTATGAGCACCACCACAAACTCGTTTCTAAGCGAGCAGAATTTCTGATGAGCAGACGCACGTACAACTCACCTTTCAATCTCTCGTCCATGCTCATTTTGTTCGTCTGGTTCCAAGTGCTGTCAATGAACACCACCCGGTGGAAGGGACCTTCTGGATACCTCTTCTCAGAATCTGCCGGCACCTTCGGAGGTAAGCTGGGCACCGGGGTGCAGTGCTCTTCTTTATCGCCAGCGAGCTTCATTTTCTTTACCGCCTGCGGTGAAGGATCACTGGATTGTGAATCGATGCGAGGAGTGACGTCATTTCTGGGCTTCTCTCCTTGATCTTTTTTGTCATCTTTTGTTATCTCTTTTTCCAAATCCTCGAGTGTGACGGAATCGGGTCCGGGAAACACGAGCAAAACCTGCGACCGCAATAAAAGACACCCCCCCCCCCCCCGCCGAATAAATTGGCGCTTATAACAAAAAAACCTCAGTACAATACTAATTAGGCAAGAATTCAAATATAGACTACAAAGATAGAACTATTTTAATTGGCGACATTTACACACAGTGCCAATAGGGTGATGTCATTTGCCAAGGCCACTAGAGCTCAACCTTTTTGGTAGGGTGCCCCCTCCCCCGCCCCCCCAAATCAAGATCACTGGTCTCAGTAACCCTCACCTCCTCACCCCCTCACCCCCTTCCTCACACTTCTTCCTTGTGGTGAATACCGTATTCTCTGGAATATAAATTAAATTGTCACCCCCCCCGCCTACCCGGTATTTTAATGCAACAAAAAGTTGTAGTTTCACCTTGCAATCCGGTACGTGTGCGCGTGTGTGAAAACAGATCTGTTAAAGCTTTACCGACACCGGGCGTAGCGCTTGGGGTGCATCTTACTTTCCGGACTGTCTTATAAATGCGGAGGATATTTTTCGAGACTCTTGTAGTACGGTTTCCATACAATACATCGTCCTCCATATATAGAGTACTCTATTTAGAATACTCCCTATTCGCCACAGAAGATTGAGGCATTAATCCACGATTGAAGTGTTTTCATTTTAGTGCAAACAGTTGTTAAATAGGGCCACTAATTTTGTTACAACACCTGGTCGCGCTTCTTTAATATGTCCAGTTATTCCATCTGGGAGCTTTCCCTGTTTTCATACGCTGAAGGGCAGCAACTGCTATTAGCGTGACATCTGGAATTTCCTCCTCTTTCTCTAAAAAGAGTATTCGTTTCCTGAGTTAGATGTTTTTTTTTCTGCGAGACATGCATATACATTTCCTCCGCTAGTTTTAAGATTCTGTCCCAACCATGTGGTACGATTCAATCTTGCTCTCCAAAGATACACTATTTGTGATTTCCCAATCGTCAACATTCCGTCCGCTGCCTTCGTGCTCCCATTGTTATTAAGACCTCTTCAATCAATTGGGCGTTTTCCACATTTTTTATAGGAATGTGATCGTGGTTTTCCAATGCCATGGAATCTGCGTTGTTATGCACTGCATATCTGCTATGCAAAAGCACTTAGTACGCCCTAGAAAGTATGTCCTCGGAGCTGGGATTTACCTTGGAAAAAAAAAAGGATGGCTTTGTGTACATTAATTATTGACTGAAGTGAGGCCATCAACGTGTTACACTTAAGAACCTGCAGTAATCCACGAGTGGCTGCCCAGATTGGAACAGAAGAACATAACGGTGCTGGCTTAGTGCACAAACGTGTTATTAGTCCCCTCCGCGACATGGCCACCTCAGTCTTCGTATTTCTTTAGCGATACTCGATGTCGTGTTAATAAGCATGTATGTATCTTGAACTTCTTTCGTACCGTACGTAGCCAACCGTGCTAATTGTAGGTGCAGGGGAAGGAAAACAAACGGAACACAAAAAAATATTCAAAAAAATGAGTTTTCAATCTAGATGATTTCAACGTGAATAGCTCCAGTAGCTTCCTAATATCGGAAGGAAGAGCGTGTCAGACGGCCGCGTAACCATGGCACATCGCGGTATTGTGACATGCACTACAATCTAACGTGGAGGCTCGCCTTCATCGCCCAGAAACCTAAAAACAAAACACAACATAAAAAACACAAATAGCTCTTGCAACAAAATAGATAAGCGGATAATAAATGTCTCCTACGTAAATCTATCTATCCACGTAAAAATAAAACGACGTTTTACACAACGATCCCACGGCCTTCTGAGAATGCAAAGCTTCAGCAGCATTGGCTAAAATACAAGCGACACTCTGGACCAGTTTTGACACACAGTGTCTCATCAACAGTCTGGCTTTCTTAAATGAATGCTGATGAACAGCCCAATGTCATAGGCAAAAGTCCCTCTCTTTAAGATATGGGCCCTATCTTGATTCAAAATTACCTTATGACAATGTAAGCGGTATGTCCTCGGCTGTCTAAAATGAATGTGAAGCTTATCGGCATTTTAAATCTCTATCAAATGTGATGGAGTGATGTCAGTTGGGTTCTTATCTATGGTAGTATAGTTGACAACCTTCGTAATTTTAGTAAAGTCTTTAGTTTGGCACTTCACTTCGCCATTCTTTCAGTTTAATTGACTTATAATCATAATCAGAATATGTATTTGTACTGGAAGAATACAATGAGCTATAGAGATCTTCTTCACAAATGTCCAGTAGGGGCAGGTCAGAACGTTATAACAAACAAGTAAACCCGTAAAAACAAAGTTTTTCACTATAAATCCTTTATATGCGTGGCAGCGAACTTAATATAAAGGATTTAAAAATATATTCGCCTGTGGAGGACGCGGGGATCGATCCCGCGACCTTTGGCATGGGAAGCGAAGGCGCTACCAACTGCGCTACTCCGCCACGGCCTGTGGAGGGGTTACGCTCTGGGCTCTTATACTGTGACGTTCAGCCAAAGCGATGAATGAGTTATATTTGAATATATGTTAAATATTTTTTTTTTGCCTAAAAAGTGTAAAATTTTGGGAATTTTTTTTCACGAACATGAATTGTCTGTCACAACGAGTCTGTGTGGAAAATGTCAGCTCGATTGGATCACGGGAAGTGGGTTAAAAACGAGCGAAAGATTTGCACGGTCCTAAGCAAGCAAGCAAGCACGCAAGCAAGCAAGCACGCAAGCAAGCACGCAAGCAAGCAAGCAAGCGATCTTAATATAAAGGATTTAAAAATACAAAACATGATGGAGTGCAAAGTATAGCAAAGGTAAGCAAAACACTAAAACAATATGCAAATAAAACTAAATTATTTGTACTTTACCAGGTAAGGCCCACTGAGCTATTAGCTTCTTCTTCAGAATCGACCTAGCAACAAAAATAGCTCAACGAAGTGGCTTATGTGGACATTTATAGCAGCCAAATAATCTAAATAATCGACGTAATGGTGTGCGAGGGGTGAAAAATTCCACCCCCCCCAACCCTGCCCTAATATTATCACGTCAGCCAATCAGTGAACACCGTTGATCTTTTAATGCGTGCGTACATAGCCAATTAGAGTGCTTTTATTCGTGCACTGCAGTCTCGAATAACGCGACGGACATTATTTCCGTCGGCGTCTTCAGACTCGTTAGTCGCGCTTTGGTCAGTGGTGGGTAGTCGTCACGCGTCACGAATACTTTGTTCATCATTAACTTTTGTTAACAAAATCAACACAGGATGTCAGTGTGGTGTCACGCCTGTTATTTTTAATAAAACACCATTGGGATCACTGGAACACTCCTGTGAATCGTGTTTTTAAATGAAACCTTCAACCTCATGGTGCACAACTCGGAACACAGATTAGGCAAGCACTGACAAAAGCTGGGCGGGGGTTTGGGTTGCATTTTTCTTTTAATTTGCACCTACACTGGAGCTGACAGCAGCGAGTGCCTCCTGCTGGTGAGGATTATTAACCATTCTCGGCTTGGAAAGGATGCTACATTCACAACTGATGCGAGCTGTGATGGGCGATGGCGAGATATCACAATCGATGAAACATCAAGTCAAATATAAATGCAGATTTCGACTGCAATTCGATCCGTTTGTCATTTCCCTGCCCCCCCCCCCCGCCCCAATATTATCCCCATTTTGATATCGGTGTCAGGGTCACGAGGCTAAATATTAATTATGATCTCTCGCAGGGCAGCAGTACAACCCTTCGTGTTGGATAACAGCCCACGGAGGAAAAGGTCACAGCTACCTCAGGTCCACACAGCAGTGGGCGGCACTTTTCTACCCGCTCTGCGGAAGCGAGTAATGTCTGTAGCACAACAATTAAACCAATGTTTTTTAATTCTCAGAGCCGAGATTTTTCACCAAATTGCAAAACCAAATTTAATGCAATTACTTGCGAGTTCGGTCCAAAGTCATAAGTTGATTTCCCCAGTAGAGCCCACCGAGCTATTCGGCTCTTTTTTCAAGGGCGACTTGGCCAGCATACAACAGTGGCAGTCACTGGTGACCGGACTGAGAACAATGACTCGGAGGACCTGGTTTTAATCACAGGGAAGTGCCTGGATTGGAACCCATGGCCTCATCGGTGCCAGCTCAGTACTCTTGATCTCCGAGCCAATCAGCCACCTCCCACCACAAACAAACATTCACATTTAATGAACGCTCACCTTTTCATTTTTATCATACTCCGGGAAGCAGGGGTAGGTGTACATGGTGACATCGTCTGGAGCCAAGATGCAGGCATGCACAGCTGTACTTTTTCCGTCCGTCTCGCAGGAATGCTTAATGATGTCAACCTTTAAGGGCAACTGTCGGAGTGCAGGGAAACAATGGGTTATTACAACAATACGCCGTGCATTTGCACTCAACGTTGGTAGCAGAGGAGGCAGAGACTCACCTGCCATACTCCAATGAAAATAGCTGTTACGAAAGGTAAAAAAAGAATCAAATAAAATATTAAGATTTTTCTACTGATCTGTGTTATAAATGTCATTTCTGTACGATTCCAATAATTTTTATAGTCAAAATCGCCAAATTTGCGGAGCTCCGCTGCAAATACAGGAAGAGACGAGAGGTGAGGCAGCGACGAGTTCAGCCTCCCCTCTGATTGAGCAACCCCTCAGTAACTGGATGGAGCGTGGGCAATAAGCGCGTGCGTGTTACTATCTCTCTGTGTGTCAGTAATGTAATGTTTGTAGACCCCTTCATTCCATGTCCTCGCCTTCCATACTCCAGGCAACTTATTTCACGTATGTGTATAAAGATATTTAGGCTCGCTGGTCTCGTCATGAAACTGCAATGAAAAAGCACCAGGGGAGGCAGCTATCACATCTGCCTCACTGAGGGGGACGTGGCTAACACGCCCCCCTCAGTGAGGCCACGCCCCCCTCAGTATGTGAATCTGGCTCCGACACGAGCCAGTGCCTCCCCAGACATTGACCTCACCGCACGTCACTGGTTGGTAGTGTGTCCATCAATTATTACACCTTGTTAAACATGCACAATGGAGCAACTTTTGTTTAAGCATGGCACCTGCCCAGCACAGATCCATTGCCCCAATATGCCAATCAGCCAGTAACAACACAGCACACTATTGAAAGTATAGCAGGTAAAAGGCAATGTACATTTCTTGAGTTGAGCAAGGGAATAGGAACCTGGCGAAGAGAGATGAGGAGGGGATTACAAAGTCGAGCTGTGCGAGGAAGAAGATGACCAGCAGAACTTGTGTTGATTAAACGCATGACGGATGAAATGATACAATTTGGTAGACCGAGTCCCCAACATGGGTGGAGGAATCAATGAGTGATATTCACACAAACAATTATGGTGATGGTAATAGTAACAGAAGAGTGAGAAATGGATTGTGACAACCAGTGACTGGAGTGAAGCAGTGAGCGCTGGATCACCAATTCACCTGACTGCATTTAGTTGAATTATAAGGAACAGGATACATATTCTTGGTTCGGTAAAGTCACGTAGAACGGAAATAATAAAAATAAAACATGATAAAATTCTCACGTTTCGGCCACAACGCAAGCAGCTGTCTTTCTGACAGCTCTGTTTGTTCACCTGAGGACGGCTGCTTGCGTTGTGGCCGAAACGTCGTGAGAATTATTCTATGTTTTATTTTTATTATTTTATTACTTCCCTTCTACGTGACTTTACCGAAAGAACCAAAAATATGAATCCCTGCAGTCACGAAAGCTTTAAATCGAAATTTAACAGGATACAGCTTATGTGGAATCAACATTTTACTCTAATAAGATATCACGGAATGTAATATAATCATACAATGCAATACACTTTGAAGTAAACAAACCTTCACTCTTGGCACGCGTTCTTCTGAAATCCCCTCCAAAAGGGAGAAACAAGTGTAACAGTAAAACATTCGTGATGCTTGGCACTTTGGGCACTTGGACCGTCCGCGCTTCATTAATTCTTCCAAGACCGTCTGGGATGCCATGCGGAGGTGTTTGAAGGGCCCCTCGGCGAGTTGGGTCGGACCTCGTTCTCCCGACACGCTCCTGGGCTGCTTGGGATAGCAGCTGCTGTCCCCCTGCGAATCCTCCACTTTGTCTCCCTTCTCTATCTTTTCCATCATCGATGCCACCGATCGAACATGAGGCGTTTTGAGGGTTCACAGTTTGCGCGTTCTGAAAGAGACAAACGTGTTTTGCTTTCAGGATGTAGTCAAGTTTACTCTTGTTAAACCAGGTGACCACTCAATAGGCTGATTTGCACGAGTGACCTGGGGCATTAGCCAGTGGGAGGTAATGATTGCTTTGTATAATTCCAATTGAGTGATTTGTGGGTAATTTTTTCATTTTTTACATTTGGGCCATGATGCTGGCACACAATGGCGTATACATCGGGGGATCTTTAACGTCCACTGTGAAACTGACGGCGCACATTATTACGATTGTTATGCCCACAGTAATAATCAGGGTGCCTCTAAGCGACGTCATTGCCCAGACACAAAGAACATGAACAGGGCGCTTTGCAATTCTGCTGGAGGAAAGTAACAAAAATCGAAACCAAGGCCAAGAAGCCATCACAGCCAATGTAACCAACGCTACCGCACCTCACCATCACTACCGACCGATTCCTCACCCGATCACCAAAAACCAAACTATGGCTACCACCGTCAGGTTTGAGGTCTTTCATATGGTCCCCAACCTCAATGCAACGCCTGTTTCAATAACCTGCCCTCGCCAACCTCGCACACGTAATCCACCCACTGCAACCTCAACAATACAGTACTTCTAATACATATTGATAGCATCGGGTCCTCAATTGGTCGACTCG
The DNA here is from genome assembly GCF_964198595.1 of Lampetra fluviatilis. NCBI lineage: Eukaryota > Metazoa > Chordata > Hyperoartia > Petromyzontiformes > Petromyzontidae > Lampetra > Lampetra fluviatilis. Next base: position 5,003,479 of record NC_136320.1, on the reverse strand, counting down.
GTCTCATCACCACCCCTTGGTTGCTGATCTCTGGGTGTTAATCCAATGCCCGGTGAATGCATAACCTAACGGTTGATTCAAATATTGACAGCATAAAGTGGAATAACAATTAACCCCCTGATTGATTCTATGAACTGTAGATTCAGTGTCACGGTTCGATTCCAGAATCAATTAATTTAATACTGATGTTAACGTTGAAGTAATTGTAGGTGGAGAGATCGCATGAACCCATTGGAACATATACGAATAAAAAAACAGTAATCTTCCACGTCAATGCATGCACGTTTTCAAAATGTATATGAATTAATCCATTCATTGGTACACCCAGAGAATATATGCAGTTAAGTTTATAAGTATTCAAACTTGATTTGAAGCTTTCGTGACTGCAGGAATTACTCTTTGGTTCTTTCGGTAAATTCACTTAGAAATTTTATTTTATAAGTATTTGCATATATAGGACACTTACTTAAATGCCATACGTTCCTTACGTTTCATACCATGGCAAACATTACATTGGCCTGCTGCAGTCTAGCAAAGTGTAGCCCCAGTGGCTGGCAGGCAAGGTGTACGTCCAGCAGGTGTGCAGAGCACCAGCCTACAAATGTCTGTGCCACGAGGACTGTGATGCCGAGGTTTTTCCAAATTGAGAGCAATGTATCAAATTGGGCAATTTTGGACCATGACGCAGGCACATATGGCCTACTCTTTTTGGAATGTCACACGATCGTTAATGCCCACTGTGAGGGAGACAACACATGTTTATTGTTAACAGACCTGTGGTGCAAGAGGTTTTGACTTTATAGTGTTTTTAAGAGAGTGCACTTGTTTTTTTTCATTACATCTGCAACAATCCGCAGAGATTTCTCATTGGAAACCTGGCAGCAACAATGTTCAATTTTGACTTGAAGCTTTCGTTACTGCAAGAATTCATATTCTTTGGGTCTTTCGGTAAAGTCACGTAGATAGGTTCAAAGACTTTACCCAAAGAATTATATGTTCAATTTTGCATTATCAAGAGTTAGGGATGAGGCAATAACATCTTTGGGAGTTTTTGTTGTTGTGATCAGGTTATTACTGGCAAGCAGGACTAAGATCGCCCTTTGTCGATCCACGAGTCATGGGGGTTGACCATACTTCATCCCCGAAAACTGAGAGAACTACACAAGTACACTACTTGAAAATACTGCAGTGGATTTACAAAGGGCTGTATCTATACACTGATGCTATATGCTGGTACTGTATATGGGTCCCCCAGTTTATCTAACCCATCTAACTTTGTGGGATTCCCTTGGGAGTCTGTGGCTGGGCATGACTTACGATTAATGGATCATCATCGCCACCAGGACCCATGTACAGCCACCTGTTTGTCCATCTGCTGCATTAGGGCCTCTCCATGACGTCCGGGTCGTGGGGTCATGTTTACCTTACTTCACTACGCCGCTCAGTACCCGGGGTTGGGGGGAGGTATAGATGTCGGACCATAGTGCAGTACAACAATTACATTTGCTGCACTGCTCACAACGTGGCCCACGTACGTAACGTTGTACATCGGATATTTTTAGCGGTCCCAGAGCTAATGACGCCTCATGGTTAATCGAGCCATCTGACACAACACTCTACTGCCCACGTGGTCCCATGGCTGCTTGGGATTACTGAAGAACATCAACACAAACGACTGACCTCGACATTCCCGTCTGTATCGCGGACATAGAGGGCCTTACACAGTCCCCGTCTGCCAAAGGGCAGCCAGCTACAATGCATTTACAGCCAACCCTCGTTCACCGATGTACGAACGTATGCGCGCACACATACAATAATAACACCGTGAGAGTGAAGTACTCTGTCGTGAAAAGGCTCGGCCAGGCAGCGTCTCGCTCAGGACACTGCCGACAGAAGGGGCCTTCGCTAGCGGGAGCTCTGGGAACCCTTCTTGACTATTGAGCAGGGTTCACCTTGGCCTACTCTCCCACCGCGGGTCTCGGACCAGGTGGTAGTAGCCACACTTTACACCCCACCAGCAGAGGTGGAGCCATTTGACGGCGGGCAACAGAAGCACCCGGCCTCCTCTTACAACACGCATTCTCCATCGCTCAGCTGCCGCGCCTGGAGATCGTGTAGGCGACGGGACGATGTTAAAGTGGTTTCGCAGTGAATGCTTTCAAACGAAACCTTCGGGCGCGCCAGCAAGGAGCCCTTTTTAGCGGCTAGAAAAACACAAAACGCCGAACGAATCGCTCGAAGCGAAGTTTTGTTTTTTTAAATTCGCCTCCTTCCATTTAAAACGTCGCAAGAGTCAGCGAGCCACAACAACAACAAGATAATCTCCCGGCCCCCCCTCGCTTGTTGACGACCTCCGCGAGAAGTGGAGCCGCGGCCGCGACGGAGTCATCGGAAGCGGCCACGCGCGGGGCCCCGGAACGAGCGGGAGGTCTCGAGTCGCGCCGCGCGTGTTGCCACATCAGAGGCTTTCCCACTCACAATCCACCCTCTCCTAGCTATAGTAGTAGGTCCCCTTGGTTCTTTCGGTAAAGTCACGTAGAATGGAAATAATAAAAATAAAACATAATAAAATAATTCTCACGACGTTTCGGCCACAACGCAAGCAGCCGTCCTCAGGTGAAGAACAGGTCTGTCGGGAAGACAGTCTTTCCGTGTCTTTCGTGTCTTTCCGACAGACCTGTTCACCACCTGAGGACAGCTGCTTGCGTTGTGGCCAAAACGTCGTGAGCATTGTATTTTATAATGTTTTATTTGTATTATTTTATTATTTCCATTCTACGTGACTTTACCGAAAGAACCAAGAAGATGAATCCCTGCAGTCACGAAAGCTTAAAATCGAAATATAATAGTAGGTGTTTACCCTTTCAACTGGTACAAAAACGGACACCTTTATACAAGGCATCATGTTTGCAATAACCACAACACAAGCAGTCAAAATGCAAACAAAAAGAAACAACTCTGATAATGATAATTGTTTTTTTTACCCTTTTATCTGGCAACAAAACTGACACCTTTTTTACGAGGAGTCATGTTGGCATAGACCACAATACCTGCAGTCAAAATGCAAACAAAAAGAAACAACTCTGATAATGATATGCACTGTCCTTGAAGTTGATTGGTCCACACCCGAGACAGCTTTTCTTAGAGCCTAGTCTCCATTGGTGTTGGACCAGATGACGCCAAAAGGCGTACAACTCAAAAACAGCGCAATATCAGAGTATTGAGAGCTCGGGGTAAGCATTTACACTATGAGACATCTCCTTTACCAGTGGCAAAATATAGTAGTAGGTTTTTACCCTTTTACTCCTAACTAATTAACTATTGTAACCAGGTAAAGGCCGCTGAGCTAGACAGGTTTTTTTTTTTTAAGCGATCTGGCGATGGCAGACGATAAGCTCAATGCAGGGGCTTGCCAGCACGTGGATTGACAATGCACGGCGGTCAATTAGCTCAGAGAGAGACGCAGAGTCCAAATATACAGCAGCAGCAGGCACCGTCAGGATCAGGATCTAACCCACGACCTCCTGTGTACCTGGCGAGGTAGTCAACATCTCATAGCCACCGTGATGATGATGAGAGAGAGACACGCACACTCCAAATATACAGCAGCAGGCACCGTCAGGGTCAGGATCTAACCCACGACCTCCTGTGTACCAGGCGAGGTAGTCAACATCTCGCCCATATACTTTATATAAATTAAACTGAGACGGAACGAGTAAGCAGGGATTCTGGATCTTAGCCTGAATGGCCATCAGAAAATTAAGTGAATAATAGAGACGTGGTTAATATTATAAGTAAAGCCGTCTGCGAGTATTCCAACGTGTATGTATGCTGAACTTCTTTCGCACCGTACGTAGCCGACCGTGCGAATCGGAGTGGACAGGATGAATGATGGACTTACAAATCGACTTACGAACAGATATCTGTATCCTAACTGGTTCGTAAGTCGATGAGTCCCTGTACGTGTATGTCACCGCATATAACACTTTGAGGCGTTAGAAATGTCCTATAAATGTCACTTTTATTAATTATGACAAACAGAACATTGTCACTACATTTGAGCACATTTTATTTTGTCGGTTAAACTAAAATGGTCACAATGACGGTGACGCACAAAGGCTGAATGTTGTTTGTTACACGTTTCCGTGTTGTTTGAAACCTATGGTTTTCCAGTTTGCATATTTTTTTTCTAATTTATAGAATTGATGAAGCACCTTTATAAATCACACCGTTAAAGCTACCTTTGAACGTCTATGATACAAACTAAAATGCCAAACATGGCAATACCCTTTGCCCTAATCTGACTTTATGGGGAACTTCAGAAACCACCAGCTATCGTAACTAAAGCGGTTTGACTTCCCTGGTCAAACACTTGCATTGGGGTAGAGCAGTGGTGCAGTGAGCGACTCATGCACTAAGCAATGAGCCCGGTCACCTGAGTTCGACTCCCAGACACGACTGGCATGAGTCGTGAGTGACATTTGAGCCAGTCCTGGCCCACTCGCCTTTCCCAGTCCACACTGACCAGCATGGTGACTCATGGTGAAACAACCATGGCTGGGATTATGTAGAGAGGGCTTCATTCAGGAGTAGATTCATATATGTGGGTATAAATTTATAATAATGAAAGGTTTCAGTGGATGTAATGTCCCGATAATAGAGGTTTTTTTAGGTTAGATCGCATAAATATAAATGTGTCGTTAAACCCACCACTCTCCGATATAGCCAATTAGTGAGGGTTTTCACGTAAACAAAACATGCCAATTAGTTACTAGTTCAGCACACCCGGTGTTTTAGAGAGTAAACCCACAACATTTACAATTTGAGTACGACGTTTCTCCGGTAATTACAACCAGGCTCATCAGACCGACAGCCAAAATACGTGACAAACCTTACGAATTGGCTATATCGGATGGTGGCGGGTTTAACGACGCAATTGTATTTACGCGATATTACCCAAGAAAACCTCTATTGTCGATATTGCTCGCAAAAGTGTACGTGGTAATATGTACTGTATGATTGGCAAATACAACCTCGCTCATTAGACATTCCACAATTCAAGTTATCTCATCAACAGAACCCACACTTAAATAAAACCACGAAAAATACAGATTTTAAACGTTATTTAATCGTACAAAGTTCAGTAATAATCTGCCATGGAAGAAAGTATACAGTACTTGTTTATTGTATGAACAAAAAAAACAATGTCAACATATGTAAGTTTAAACACCGTTCAAGCTAAGTTCATATAATACAGTATACATTTAAACTTTGCTTGATGCAATACAGGATGGAGATTATTGTGCAGCCTTTGAGATTACACAACCAATGGGCTCAAATATACCACAACGACACTGCACATCGCAGACTTATGTATAATGAACCACAAACAATAATTATTGTTATATGAATGCTGTGGCTCTTACTGGGTAGGTTTTTGCGGTTGTGCTGTATACATTTGCAATATTTTGTCCTGCGTGCTTTTCGGCGCGTTTGTCCGACGTTTCGATTCGTGTGCTGGGAGCATCTTCAGGAACAGATTTGTTTCGTGAACAGCCCTTGGAGCAAAACGCGTTGCGATCCATAAGACACAACGGAGAGCTCCGATTCCGGCATAGGCATAAGCGTGTCTGACAATGTGTGAAAAGGGGCCTGCATTGCAAGTGATATACATTAATTGGATGTAATGACAAATGATTATTTTAGATGCAGTGGCCAGAGCAGCTATTCATATTTACTATAACGTTGTTGGCCCTGAAGACTGAGAGGTTTTCAGCAAATATACGCGATCAAATAGATGAAATGGCAATTGTAGTCAGGGTTTCTGTAATACGATCCATGTAATTTGTTATATGCCTTTAAAAAAAGAGACCAATATGGAGTGGGCAATAATTCGGAAAAGCTGCTACAATGGTGTAATGGTTCGCACAATGGACTTGCAATCCAGAGGTCACCGGTTCAGTCTCCTGGCACGACAGTTGAAATAACGGGAACGTTTTTTGAATGGATGCAAATAGTTGTGTGTTTAGTTTCGTCAATAATGGTTGCTAAGCACAGGTCCAAAGGCCTGAAACGCCAACCAACCACCACCAAATTACAACTGGTTATGGATATTCTGTCATTGCAATGAAGTATAATTCACATTTAACCATGAGCATAATTGTATACATGAATGCAAAAAAGTTTCAAAATAATGTTGCTACTATTGGACACGTCTTTTTTTGTCTCATTAACACAAGTTTATTTCCCCATTGTGCCATCGGGCATCACAAGCCGAAGCGTCTATTCCCGACTGACACACGACAGGGACGCGGTGTTTGAGACATTGGGCCCGTGGAATTTATATTCCCTTCAATTGACCTTTGTAGTGCACACACGAGGTGGCACACTTTCCCAGATGCCTTGCTGCTGCAGGAATTGTAACCAAATTAGGGGGAAATGATAACGCTGTGGTTTTTCTATGCAGCATTGGGTGTCTGGGCTCAGACCATCAACTAATTCCTCATGAAAACCTACGTATGTTTAACTTCTTTCACACTATACGTAGCCAACCTTGCTAATCGGAGGTGCGGGGGAAGGACAACAAACTAAACACAGAAATGAGTTTTAAAGAGATTAGTGTCCAATCGAGATGATTTAAAAGTGCATCGCTCCAGTGGCTTTCTAATATTGGACGGAAGAGCGTTCCAGGTGACCACAGAAGCGCATCTAAGAGCCGAATGGCTCACAGGGCTATACCTAATAAATGAACTTGAACTTGAATCTAAAAGCGCGCGATGCAGTGACCGTCTTTGTCCAATGGTTAGCCAACAGTTCACGTGATGGTTTAGGCTTCTAGAGGAGATCAGCAAGGCATTGTTGTTCATTCGTGGCAAGCACTTTCTGTGTAATGAGTGCGGCCTTACAATGGATTCGTTCGGCAACCGCAAGCCAGTGCAGCTTGGCGAGCACTGGTTTCATCATGGGTGCCTGCTCAGATTCAAACCCATGACCTCAGCGGTGCTGGCTCAGGGGTCAGATCTTGACTTGTGCGAGAGAGCAAACAACATAATAAATGGACACGCAGCAAATAACAATTGCAAACACCGAGACTCGATACAAAAGTAAACCATTAGCACTACCGGTCATTAGGTTTCCAATTAAAAGTAGGACAATTTACCCCATTCACATAAATAAAAAACATATATTTCTGCTTCGGTCTCATCTCACTGCATCCTGAAAGCATTTGAGAAAAAAAAGTTAAGGTGGTGTAATTATGAGGGTTGCTGTAATCCGGAAATACCGTAAAATATCAGATCCAGGATAATCATACCGTCTGTTTTACTAAACATCCTCATCGTAATTATTGTTCCTAATTTACATTTTTTAAGGACTTTATTTGCTGACAATATGTATGACAGAAAAAGCATGATAATTAAACTTCCAAATAGATACCTATTGCCTTTAAAATTACTGCTTTGCAAAACGTTTTCTGGAGTAATTGACGGCATGGTTGTTATATCAAGTCATTACTTTTGTAGTTACGTAACTGCCGGCATGTGCATTGTCAGCTTTATTTGTTGTAAAGTTGCAATGAGTAGAAGACTTATGGCAAGCATATGTTTAGTGAACTGTGGTTGAAAAAAATGTTGACTACGTATTCTCACTGGATGTGCAGCACAGCACATAATGTAATAGATTGCTAATTACAAAGTGATTTTAAACTGGTATCACAATTGTCACCATTTCGCAAAAATTAAAATGCTGTCGTACCGTGAGCATTTATATCAGTTTAACATGTAAGCTTTCGCAACCAATATTATCCATAAGAGGATTTTGGGTTAGATCACGATCTAGCCCAAAAACCTCTGTTATGGATAACACTTAAACCACATCATCATGTGAGTCCTGCTCTTGAGTGTGGCAGATTTTACAAAAAGAAATGTTACTGGATTTTTATCATCACTATTATTCATCTCATATAATTTGAAAATCCTTCTCGAGACAGAGTAAACTAACGCTTAGTGTACTTTAGAGAAAAAAAAAATAAGTGAATGGAAAACCCGGTGATTGTGTTACGCTCGACGTCGCAATGTTATCCTTTGGGGGACAAAGAAAGACGTGCAAATGATCACACCGACTTGGTGTGACCGAGGTGTTTCCGCGTGGGTATCGACCTATCAGCAGAGCCTCCAGCTACCGCAATCTATTAATTGTTGGCAAAATCCGACAACACACGCAGACCACTTTGTCATTACGGCAAAGCGCCACTCCGAACGCGGAGTTGTAAATATGAAGGGAGAGAAAAAAAACGCTCCCTCCTGCAGTGGCGCGTTTCAATTAGAATCTGAGCAGTCACAACGACCTTTTGACTAAAAATAATTTGCCGTGCAAATTGAGTCAAACAGCCGCTTTCTGATAGAATCGTAATATGTGTTGGATGAAAAAAAGTTACAGCATAAGAAGGGCAATGTCACCTTAACTCCCTGTCCTTTTTTTGCAAGAATCATGGCTGCGTTCACTACTATGACCGAAAACATTGATGTTCAATAGTAGTACTGTTATATTATAGTATTAAGCAACAATCTATGGAAAGCCATAGTATACATTCAGATCTCTTGTGAAAACTGCGGATTCTTCCGTTGACAAATTTCTTCTTAAAATTTGTAATAGCCCGCCTTCTTCCGTCTGAAAAACAATAAAATCACGCAGCACGCAATCGCATTTAACAAATATAACATAGTAAAACTATAACAACAGTAAAAATCACAAATCATTTATAGAGTACGATATTACAAAATACAACGACCCCCCATATAGCCTTCCACAGACTCGGGGCAAGTGCAGTTGAAGCAGAGTGAGGCAAGCACCAGGCCCTGCTGCCTTTGTCTCCCAAATGCTGTGGACACGATGAACCAGCTACTAAAATAATATATATTACATTAATCTTATCTCATGATTATAAAATAATATATTAATCTCATGATTATTTGGTATAAGTCAATGGATTCATGCTCTGATTGATCAATTACTTTCATACCTCGGTGGGTTTCCTGCCCGTTGGAGGATGGGTTTATGGCGCATCACCACTTTAACATTTCCGCGGTTTAATAAAATAAAATAAAAAATAAAGAGATGGCCTAATGATAAATCCTCTATTTACGTTGATTCCCTCTAACGTTGCCAACGAATTATGTGCAACGTAGTTCGATTTAATGCACTGAATCACGACAACGTTGTTTTGAAAACGTGAAAAGAACCGCAGGACACACAGTGGCACAGCGCCTCCTAGCGGGCGCTCAACCCTCAGCAGTGTTTACAGCATTCGCCATCCTCTAAACTCCCCAAACTAATTTTATTTGAACAGGTAAGGCCCACTGAGCTACGAAGTTGATATTTTTCAGAAGCGACCTGACCATCACAAATGACAGCTCAATTAAGTGGCCTATCACCATGTGGAAATGTATAGCAACCAAATACTCCAAACACTTGATTCTAAACAGGCGTCTGGGCCGGGATCGAACCCACGACCCCCTGTATACCAGGCGAGGTAGTTAACATCTCCCTACCGCGGCACCCCTTCAGCTCCCCTTCACCCCCCCCTTCACCCCATACCAGATCACTCAATGTAATATTCGCCACCGACTCTGGCGAGGACTCTGTTCAAACTTACATTAACTATTTAAACTTTTCATGTAACTTCCTCTTAGGTATCTTTTGTTATCTTTATTGGTACTTATTTCAGATTTTTATGCAAATTTTGACCAAAGAATTATCCCCAGGAACGCATGCTAAATTGATATCGTGAAGTCAGTGGTAACATCGGTAAAGAGAGGACTGACCATGATGGCTTCGGTTCTCACGTTTACAATATTGGACACCTTGGTCGTTGACTGGACGGGCTGCGGCGCGTTCGCGTGGATTTTTTTTGGACAAAAAAAATACTGACCTAGAACAATCTTGCCCACTCCAGCTTGGCAGACACTGGCACCGACTGGGGCCGACACACTTGCCACCGTGCAGACAAGGCTTTCGACACACAGCTGCTGGAAAAATTGGAGCGAGTCAGTGCACATGCGGTACAGTACTTATGGAATGCGTTGGAACATTGCCACGATGTCCAAAGACGTAAAGGAAAGGGATTTCAACAATTCATTGCAACTTGCCATAGGAACAATTAGCTAAACACTACACCGATGTTTTTCCAGCAGTTATTTATTTGTTTAAGAAGGAAAACAAAAAAATTTGGATCACTTTCAGCTTCCTCAAAATTGGGCCACGGTTTTCCAGCTTAAGCAAATGACGCTGGAAAACATTGGTCCAGAATGTCCGTAGGCTGATTGAACGATATAATATTTTACGCTATTTCTAGTGGTGTAAGGGACGCGTGCGTGTGTGTGTTTATTTATTCTTGTAATAAAGCACAGTCCACCGTCACAGGACATACTAGATTTAGGGGTTTTTTTAATGCACCGTGAATAATTTTCATTTGAAAAAAATACTAACTCCGACCGCTAATGCTCTTATGCACATGACATTGAAGCGAGCAAGGATAATTCATCCCCGACACTTCTTTTAGCCCTGAATAAAAACAGAGATAACGGATTGAAGCGTGTCGCTTATCATAACATTTAAAGATGGGGAAATTCCTGGAATCCGTGAGTCCATTCTTACACTCAAATACTAATGTGATCGTATACGCAGAGTGGCTATGCGTGTGTGTGTAGTTTACAAATAGGGCAGATTCGTGTACATATAGCCTTGGGTATAGTCTAGCATTTACACTCGGCAGTTACATATATGTATCCATGGCTATAGCCTAGCGTATTCACAGGGCAACTGTTGGTATACGTAGCACTGGCATTAGCCTAGCGTTTAGACGTGGCAGCTGTATGCGTACGTATGCCTTGGCTATACACTTAGCTCCTCTGTGCATGGATGGAATCAGGGCAATTCCAGGCACCAGGCATTGCAAATTTCGAAGGAAGTTCAACATACATACATATATTTAAATGGAAATTATGGCCAATCAGAATCATCCATAATGACCAAAAATTTATAGAATGGCGATGGTAAGCTAAGCTACTACACATAGCCGAAGCTTATCTGAACTAGATTCACAATATAATTGCAATGGAAACACCTATTCTTCTTTGGCAGAATATCGGTTAAAATCCCATTTCATTTCTGTTTCAGGCTTTGACAGCGGTGCTGATGCTTACCGAATATTATATTCGGGTTGGTTGTGTAGGAGTCGAGCCCAAACTAATAACCCAATTTGCAATAACCCAAATGTACTAAAATAATTTGTTTTACCATTGGAATCATCCATAGGAGAAGAGAAGAATGATGCCTGCAGCAGTCAACCAAGGTAGGTAGAATCAGAGAGATTGCCTATGATTCCTGCAGCATCGGCCATAATGACACCCGGACCGTGACTTTGAGCATCATGCACAATATGATCTATAAATTGTTTATTTTGGGGTTAGATCATGTAGTGTATGGTGGATATTTTTTAGATTAACCCTCCACCACCCGACAGAGATAATCGCAACAAGTTGTCACGTCACGTGCAAATATGCCGTAAAGCTTCACTGCATACATTTTATTTGACGGTTCGCTGGAGAATACATCCAGCATCAAGCTTCATCAAAACTTAGTACAGTGTTCCCTTGTTAGGCACGAACTTGCTACCCGCGATTTTTGCTGTTCGCGAATTGCATCTGGAACGCTGCACGACTACCGCATCGACAGAGAGACGGAGATAAAGAAAGCGATGAGATGAAGTTACGAGAGAGAACGTGATGACGTTTCCATTGTCTGGTGCGGGTGGCCGCAGTCACGCCGTGGGTTGTCTTTAATTCTCCACTTGCGGAGGAGGAGGAAGTGTGGGCGTCAGCGACCATTTGCTGTTCTGAAGCTGTTGATGTGGCTTGTTTTATAAATCGTGCATATTACCATCAGTGAGACAACATAATAATTTCAGTCCATCAGCCTGTGGGTCTTCCACGTTTCCCAGCACCATTTGGTTAAGCAGCCAAACTCTGGACCAGTTTCAACTTTCGTGAATCTCATCAAATGAGTCAGGCCCGTTAAAACAATTGCCGCCGGGTTGCGCATTGTTATTGGCAGTCGCGCTCCACGAAACACCGTGGGGGGCCTGCGCAGTGCGAAGCGGCGTAAGTGTGCGATACGTTACGGCGCGATTTTACAACCTCGCGAGCAAATGGGCAACACCGCTGGGAGCACTCACCGAGGTGGCAACGCGAGCCCTGCCAGCCGTCCGGACACTCGCACTGGTAGGGTGCCTTGCACCGTCCTCCGTTCAGGCACGGCAGGATGCAGATCGCTAACATCACGAGGGGAGACAGGACAATTAGGGAGCATGGGATGCCGCTCGTGGGTTCCAACCCGGGCCCGCATGTCACAGGATGTACAACTATCATGAAGTGGGAGACAAGCAGGCGATAATCAGTAAATCAGAGAAGCAATTGAGACGAGAGCGAGAGAAATGAAAACAACTTCAAGGGAGCGAATGTTTTATAAAGTGCTGCATGGAGGCACCATCATCATTACATTCTTAAATACAATTTCAGTACTAGATGTTTAAACTATACTACGGCAATACCCCGGTCTTACGTCGGGGATGCGTTCCTGAAAGGTGCGACGACGAATATCGAAACGACGTGAATGGAAGCGATGTACAGGTGGGGTAGGTGGTGGTGGTGGCGGTGGTGGCGGTGGTGGTGGTGGTGGCGGTGGCGGTGGTGGTGGCGGTGGTGGTGGCGGTGGTGGCGGTGGTGGTGATGGTGGTGGTGGTGGCGGTGGTGGTGGTGGCAGTGATGGTGGTGGTGGCGGTGGCGGTGGCGGTGGTGGTGGCGGTGGTGGTGGCGATGGTGGTGATGGTGGTGGTGGCGGTGGTGGTGGTGGCGGTGGCGGTGATGGTGGCGGTGGTGGTGATGGTGGTGGTGGCGGTGGCGGTGGTGAAGGCTGAGAGGTAACGGATAATGAGGACGGACGGACGACGATGCCGTCAGCGACGTGAGCGTGGGGTTGAGGCGACGCAAATCACAAGCTAGTAGCGATGATAACAATAACAGAGTAAGGACTTGTTTGTGAAACGATGTAAAAGGGGGAGACATAAATGTGGGTATTGCTGCACAAAGCTACACTCAATTACAAATCAACAGACCCATCACAACTAATACATGTGTGTGTAACCTGACATGCAGCACAATAGGCATCAATGTCAATTAATTCCTTTGAATTTGAGAAACACCTTTAAAAAAAATGTGTAGCTGTGGAATAATTAGCGCTGTAATGCGTGTTTCACACAAGATTTCACACGTGCCCACATTTGTCCTGGTTTGGACATGTGCATTGAAGCCTGCTGCTGCCTTTCAAGATGCACTGTGAATGGATAAGTGGTTGATTAGCTCGGTCTAATTTAAAGATTTACAGTGCTTATAATGTGAGCAGTAGCAGCATAGCGGTTATCGCACTGCCCTGTGAACCTGGAGACTCGAGCTTGAATCCCAGCCATAGCTAACGTCAGCGGTGAGTGATAACACCGTATCTGAAGTAGTTCTGGCTCGCCCCCATCTGTGATTTAAGTACCCCCATGACTAACACAACATGGGGAGGGCTTCATCCAGCAGTATGTTAACAAATGGTTGCGAATTATTATTATTATTCTCTATGAGGCATTCCCACATTAACTGGAGTGTTTGTGTTACGTTTTCGTACATATGATTAATAACTAATTTATTTTGGGTTAAATCATGTCGTATATCGTTTTTTTTTTACTATAACTAGGCCGATATAGCCAATCAAATATGCCAATTGATCTGGTTTTTATAAAACCAGAATGCAGGAGCACAAGCATATTTATTTTTGTTTAATTTGATTAGCTCTGCTGGGTGGTTGAGGGTTGTGTACGTCATCGGTTTTTCTTTGGAACCAGAAGAAAAACTAAAATAAAATAACTTTACCGGTACCGAGGCTCCCACAAGGCCATGCGGGAGGGTGTGTGGCACAGTTTGGCGCCAGATATCGCAGAGTGCGGTCGTGTCGCTCGAGTTCTCTGCGGTGAGTACAATGTCTTTATAACCAACGACACTATGGCTCTTTAAATAAAAACAAAATTGGCTGAACCGCTTGCGCGTTCCGAGATTCGGCGGTGAACGGGACCCCACCCTGCAACTTGCAGACTTCTCAGAATGGGAGAGGGTTAAAAAGAATTACGTATCTACACAATCTGACCCAATTGAAACTATTTTCGTGGTTCTTTCGGTAACGTCGTGAGAATTATTTTATTATGTTTTATTTTTATTATTTTATTATTTCCCTTCTACGTGACTTTACCGAAAGAACCAAGAAGATGAATCCCTGCAGTCACGAAAGCTTTGAATCGAAATCAATTGAACCTACTTATGCGATATTGGTCGCTAGAGCCCCCATATAAAAACGGCCCCTTGCATGCGGTGCATTCTCGCATCGGCACTTACGCTCCTCGCACAGTAGTCCCATCCAGCCCTCGGCACAGAAACACGAATTGGGCCTCAGGCACAATCCTCCATTCTGGCAGGGGAACCTGCAAACAGCTGCACAGTGAACACCGCCATCAAATGAACGGGATGGAATGTACGTGTGTGTTGAACTTCTTTCGCACCGTACATAGCCAACCGTGTTAATTGGAGGTGCGGGGGAAGAACAACAAACTAGACACAAACAGCAGTTATAAAGAAATGAGGTTTCAATCTGGATTATTTAAAAGTGCATAGCTTCAGTAGCTTCCTAATACACTGGTCAACAACAACAAAAAGCATTTTTTTATGGCCTGGACTTTTGTAGCTGTTTTAGACTACTTTCAGGGTGTTGATTCCAAATCTGATCTCAGATTTGCTCTATCACATCTCATTTTATGCTATCGGCATACCCCATTTTCATTGCTTTTACCCGAAATTAACTCTGTCACTTATGATTGCAAGTTGTTGCGAGTCAGTGACTGCTTTAGTGTTAAAATATGGTGCTGTATTTTTAGGATAGTGTGTTTATAATATCATTTTATGTAGATATCCACATTTATTTAATATTTTTCTTCCGCAGTTTTTATTGAAAATGCAATATTTGATGTGATAGACAAAAACTGATGCCAGATTTGGAATCAGCACACCAAAATTACCTTCAAACCGTTGGAATACCTTATGCCAGAAAAAGTGTGTTGACCAGTGTAATCGGAAGGAAGTACTTCCAGACGGCAGCCAAAGCGCATCTGAAAGCGCCACGAGATGCGGCGACCGCATCGCATGGCTATTCATTCGAATCATTTAGTTCAAACGCTCGCATGCAGTCTTCGCGTCGTCTTCGTAGACGCGAAGCTACCACGACTGCGCTAAGCAATTCAGAACTTGACTCTGTATGGGAGAGAGTGTTGCCGCCCGCCAAAAAAACACGCAAAGTCAATGATTTAGAGGGACGGGAAACCACAAACAATCGGGAAGCCAGCCAGGACTGGCACTAACAACAATTGCCAAAGCTCTGTGGATGTTGAGACAACTCTTCATGGAATGTTTATACGTGTGGAAGGAAAACAAAGTACCCACACCAGTTGAATCATATGGCCCACCAGAAACTATAGCTGTAGAGGAATCCTCACGGGTTTGATAAGACATACCTTTGCAAGAAGGCTGCAGGCTCCAGGTTGAATTTTGCAGACAGAAGCTGCGGCTTGGCCCGTCCAGCATGTAGCCGCTGTAGCACGAGTAGGTAATCATGTCCCCGTATTGATAGTACATGCCACGCATTATGGCATTCATCACTGGCACCGGGGTTCCACAGTAGACTCCTACAATAACATATGCAGCAATACCAAGACATGTAACAGCATGGTGTCACAATACGGGGAGTGGTGGCGCAGTGGGTAGTTAACTGCGCTATGAACTCACACACCTGTGTTTGATTCCCAGCCACGGTTAGCAGCAGTGCTGATAATTGAAGCAGGCTTAATAAATGAAGCAGGTTTGGGAGCAGTGGTGGCAAGATGTTAACTACCTCGCCTGGTATACAGGAGGTTGTGCGTTTGATCCCGATCCTGACAATGTCTGTATATTTGGAGTTTGCGTCTCTCTCTCCCCGTGGTGGCGTGGATTTTTCTCCACATGTAGAAACTTGCATTTAGAGCATTTTGGCTGCGATAAATGTCCAGGTGATAAGCTGCTTCGTCGAGCTATCATTTGCGATAGCCAGGTCGCTCTGAAAAAGAGCTATATAGCAGCTCAGTGGGCCTTACCTGGTAAAATAAAAAAATTATAGTTCAGTGTTGAAGTTTGGGGGCAAACAACGCCCATGACACCGACATTGAGGAAGGCGACATTCAATCCAGCAGTGGATTAACAAAGCGCTGCGCATTCAACAATTGCTACCAATTGAGCACGGAGCATTGCCAATCTCCATTCGCAGCATTAGTCCAGTGTTGACCATCCACGTTCCTATGACAGGGGGCGGGATAACCACCATTTTCCCACAGTGGTACCTATTTTATAGGAAAATATTTATGATGGACCGAGCTGACCCCTGAATGGGATCTGAACTTGCAACCTTCCGATTGCACGATTGTAAACTCATTCTGGGTTTATGATCGTAAGTATTTCTTAAATTAAATGTTTACGGTTGCTTCACGCATAAACAGAATGTGCTTCATACGTTACTCGGCTCTTCTGCCTTTCCCTTGCATCAGCTTCCGCGACGATGGGGCCGCATGAAGGCCCCCCCACCGCTGTCCGTTCCGCACTAATTCTCTCGCGCTGTTCACGCTTAACCCTTTCTGCTCCATATCCACATCTTCAGTGAGTCTCCCTACCCAGCTCACTGGTGCCCCAACCTCTACCCCTCGTCCTTGCTAATCTGGAATGCATTCTCAAACCGATTTCCTCAATTTTTTCCGGCGTTATTTTTTTGCACCAGTAGCTTTCAAAGCGCCCCCCCCCTCCGCTTTGGTGTTCTCTTGCCAGCAGTAGTTCTCTCCCAGGCTCTGAAAGTTACTAAAGTACCCAATGCGACAGACACGCAGACCCTCACCTCCGATTAGCACGGTTGGCTACGGACGTCGCGAACGAAACACATTCACACGTGGACACAAACGAAACGACCTCATACAATGGTCCCTCGGGTAACAATATTAATTGGTTCCACGAAAACCATCGTTGAATTAAGTTATCGTTAATTGAATACGGGAAATGCATTTTACACGCTAAATTAGCTCCAAGATGATTGTAAGTTGACCTTTTTCACTCAAAAAACTTAGTTTATAACATTTAAACACGCAATTTTAATAAATAAACTTCATACGAACATATTAAAGCGTTCATATAAACATGGATATATAAATAATGAAAGAATAGAGAATATAATACAAATTCTTACCTTAGGCTAAGAAGATGGTTGGCTTAAAGGCCGTCGCTGATTGGCCGAGGTCTGCTGAGTCCCCTTGGGAGCGCTTCGATTGGCCGAAATTGGCGGCCGCGTGACATCGTAATGATATCGTTAATCGAAAATGTATCGTTAAGAGAAACAATAGGGGGACCCCTATGGGAGGCGGGTCGTTAATCGAAATATCGTTAATCGAGGGACCACCGCAATGTGGATGCGCGCACGTGCGTGCGGGTGAAACTAAAATGTGACACTTACTGACGCACGCCGGTTGAGCGACGCTCCATTCACCGGTCCCGGTGCAAGAGCTCCGCTTGGACCCCTCCAGCCGATATCCCTCGTCGCACACAAACTCAACCGCGCTGCCGGCCACGAAGCTGGATCGAGCATCTGCCGCGTGCGCGCCAGCATCGCCGCGCCCGACCCGGACCGATCTGCCGTTGGTGATCGGCCGAGGCGGTTCACAGGACTGTTCTGCACAACGCAACGGCACGAAAGAGGAAGAAAAATGTTCACCGTGATAACTACGCTGTCTTTTAAATTACAACAGCTGCACTAGAACTTCTTTCGCGACGTACGTATCCAACCGTTGATCATTCGGAGTCGGAGGTGCAGGGAAAGGACAACAAACTGAACACAAAAAGCAGTTATTAAGAAATGAGTTTCCAATTAAGACTTAACTGTGCGTAGCTCCAGTGGCTTCCTAATATCGGAAGAGCGTTCCTGACGGCCGCATAACCGCATCAGATGGTCTGAGCATGTTTTTCAGACCATCTGAGATACATGCACGCTTACAGGATAGGAGTCAGGCTTGTGAAGAATATGGGACCCATTCCTGAATGACCCATTCAAACCACCCTCAAAATCTGAGTTCCTCGGGCCCAGTGTCACCAGGACGCAGGCCTTGTTGACTGTGTGACATCGGTCCCCCAGTTCAACACGTGGCATGGCGCGGCTCCTATCCCTCCCACATGTCCACCACTCCTCCTGCCCCCCTCCACCGATGCGTTTATTTTAGGAAAATATCAACGAACCCAGTAAACTGCATGCGCACCTCCCAGCCCACACCCCGCCCCCACACTCACCCTCCCTAATATCCGCACCCCAATGTTGTGCCCGCCCAGGCTACCTCACTTATCTTACACTTACCCTTATCTTAACTATTAATCAGTTAATCCCCCCACCCGACTCCTTGGCTCCCCCCCCCCCCTCTTACCCTATATAATCACGGCTCTCTAAAAGGCTATCTTTATTAACTACAGTAATTTTGCTGTGGCGGTTCCACCTGAAGAAGGAGGCTTGTGTTGCTTCCGAAACGTCGTGACTTAATTTAGTTGTTTTCATTTGAATTTATTTTATTTTTTACCTCCGTGACTTTTCCGAAATAGCCAAAAAGTATGAACCCAGTAAAGTCACAACAATGAGCTCTGTAAATAAGGAGGCGTTATGACCAGTGTCCCCAGACTGTATGTTTACACAGTGATCCCTCGTTTATCGCGGTTAATGGGGACCGGAACCCCGTCGCGATAGATGAAAATCCGCGAAGTAGGATTGGCCCCCTAGGAATTTCCGTATATGTGTGTGTGGGTACCAGAATGTTTAAAATATGTATATTTATACTTTATATATATTTTACTTAAATCTAATTATAAAACCTTAATATTATACATTCACTCTCTTTCTCTCATACGATACGTATTATGGTGATCTACACTCACCAATGACAGTAGTATCTTGAGGCTTGACTCCAGTAATGACGACGACAACGATGACAATGACGATGACAATGACGACGATGACAGACCTGTGCAGTTCGATGAATGTGATGATGAATGATGATGATGATGGTGTTACTGCACAGGCACAATGAGGCCTTTAAATCAGTTCGAAAAATCCGCAATGCACTGAGGCCGCGAAACTTGAACCGCGAAGTGGCGAGGGATTACTGTAGTTGGAATGTAAATTAAGAAAATATAAAAATATGTATAAATACAATTGCTAGTTTTGTTTATACAGGTTCATCATAATCTGTCCCTTCCGTTCAGCGACGATGGGGCTGAATTAAATTCCATCACGGTTCTTTTTCTTTCGCCAGCATCACTGCCACCCTCAGTCTCAATCCTTGATCTTCAAGATCTTACACCCCTGCTGAGTCTATACCCCTCCCCAACCCGTTCTCTGTCTTCCCTTGCTTAGTCGCAGCACCGCCAAATTCGGCCTCATTCCCGTAACGTGTCTACGCCACTTGCTGTCTTCACAGTCTGACTCAGATTTTCTTTCTGCTGGCAATGCTCATTGAGCCAAATAGTTATTATACAAGAATGACCCCCGCGTGGCCTTAACACTGTTGGGGCAAGTGCTGTTAGCGAGCACCTATGAAGGCCAGTACGGCACACTATGGGGTGGGTGGCCAGCACCACACCCGGCTGCCTTTGTCTCCCCAGTGATGATGTTTACACACCGCACCAGGTACTCATTTGAGACTGAGTCGACCTAGGGGAGGCCCAAAACTGGTTCAAATTTTGGTCACCGGTGTTGGTGACCGTGAGCGAGAATCCAACTCGGGTCGCCGGCTCCATAGCGCAGCGCTCACAGCCGCACGACCGCTCGCCACGACCAATGAACGCGGTCCGACGCACCTACTCACAACGCAAACCGCCTCAGAAGATGAACGTGAAAACAACATCTTCGAGAAATAGACAACGCGCGCAACAAGTGCCCGCTTGTCCCGTGACGAGCCAACGACGGCGGACGTCGCGGTCGCGCGCGCCACAGCGACTCACCAACGCAGGCGGGCGGTGTGCCACTCCACTCCTGGCTGGGCAAGCAACTTCGATTGCGGGCGCCGTGCAGGACGTAGCCGGCGTCGCACTCGTAGCGGACGACGCCTCCCAGGGAGAAAGAGGCTGCCACGATGAAGCCGTGGGGAGGCGTGGAGGGCGGTGGGCAGGACGCGGCCACGCACGCGGGGCTCCCTGCGCTCCAGGAGCCGTTGCTCAGGCAGGAGAGCTGAGCTGGGCCCTGCGAGATGAACGCCGCAAGTCGGATTCGTATAAGAATGGATGTTTCACCCTTTCTGGCAATAAAACAGGAGGTGTTGAGATGTTAAAGCACCAAACAGAAACCTTCTGCAAGGAATGATGTACTGGTGAACATGCAAACAAAAACATGCTCCGGTAATATGTTATGCATTCTCTTTGAAACTTATTGGTCCACAGAGACCCAGCAACTTATGTAGAGACACAGGTTCAGACAGAGACCCAGAGGCTTCGTCTTCCTGCTTGATTGAGCAATGGGGTGACATCTCCAACGGAGGCCCTGATCCGGTGATGGAAATTCCACATTCCTATGCCGGGGATCAGTCTTCCCATCCTTACTACAGTGGACTTCCCACACAGTGGTACTCATCGTCAAAAGCTGAAGTCGGCCCCAGACTGGGTGTGAACCCACGTGTTCCTGAATTTTGATCAATCTCCTGAACCAAAGCGCCAACTCCCACTAAACCAATGCTGCATAACGGTAGAGGCACAGCCCTGCAATTGCTTGCTGACGCCTCTGCTGGCGGAAGCGTCTCCACTAGGGGCAGCTCTAGAGAGCCTCCCCACAGCGCACTTTGACCAACTCCTTCCACGCTGGGCAGCTATCTTGGAAGAGGTGGAGGTACCCACACTTGACCCCACTGCACGCAATTCACCTATCAACAGTGCAGCACCCGTGGCATACTGCCGGCTGAAAGGAGGTTGAGAGAGGGGCTTCAGAGACACGCACCATCGCTTCAACTGCTGCAACTGCAACTCAAACGCCAAAATGGCGTGTTAATATGCAAAGGCAAATTAAAAACTGTTCATCGGGTAACATTTTTAAAATGTAAATCTCACCAGGCCCCCGTGGTGTAAAGTGGAGTCTCAAGCCTGGCTATGCACCCCACTTCTCTGCCATCTCTTTCTGTGTGCTAGGAAGAACGGACATTGCCCTGAAATGTCACCTATTTTAGATTGTTGTGGCGTTTTTTGTTGTTGTTGATTGTGTTTGCGCTTAGCGGTGCAGTAGCATCGTAGCATAATTTATCCTGTTGTGTTGATCATTTAAAAAATATATTTTTTTATTTTACCAAGTAAGGCCCACTGAGCTGCATAGCTCAGTGGCAGCTGCTTCTGAACATGCGTCGCAACACTGCGACAGCGGTTTTGTTGAATTGAACGACGAGTTTCGTGAGAATGAAGGAGAGTCACACGGCGACGGCTGCTGCTGATTATCGCAATTCTCGTTTTGCTTTCACCTCCAACGCGTATCCTTGGCGGCACGAGAAGGTGACCAAACTGCCAAACGTAAGCCCGGGCCCTTCCGCCGAGCCGTGAGCGGGGACATTTGGTCTCCCGCAGCTCACAGGTTCGCAGGAAATTCCTGACAGAGGCGGAGACCAAACTCCATCATCCTGCGACAAAAGCACAAACGTCAAGAAATTAAACGCTCGTGCGCACACGCGCCCTAGGGGGATGTTGTTTTGCCCAGCGGTGTGTAATGGTTAGCACGTGGCACTCGCCATCGGCAAGCCGCCGGTTTGATTCCGTCTCCAGGCGCGGAAGTTGAAACAACGGTGTAAGTTGTATGTGTGTATGTTGAACTTCTTTCGCACCGTACGTAGCCCACCGTGATAATCGGAGGTGAGGGGAAAGGACAATAAACTAAACATAAAAATCCGTTCTGAAAAAAGAGTTTTCAATCCAGATTTAAAAGTGTGTAGCTCCTGTGGCTTCCTAATATGGGAAGGAAGAGCGTTCCAGACGGCCGCAGATAAGCGCATCTGAAAGCGCGCGATTAAAAGTGACATAACCCCCCGCCCTCCACAATACCTCTGCCCAGCCAGCACTACAAATTGGGAAGCACCGCAGTCAGCCAATCGACAAATCATCGTGTGGTGGGGTAAAGTGTGGGTACCCCGACCTCTTCCAAGACGTCTGGCCGGCGTGGAAGGGTAGGCCAAGTACGACTCCAAATGGGCTCTCTGGAGCTGCCTCTCAGGAGAGTCTCTTCTGCGAGCAGTGGCGTGAGCAAGCAATTGCAGGGCTGCGCCTTGACCTTCACGAATGCACTACCATACAGTACTTCAAATGGATACACCACACAGCAAACTAGAACATGAGGGGCTAGGTTGAAGTGTGTTCCATTTGCGTGTGCTTTTTGCGTGATAAACTCTCAATCACCAACAGTGTTGTAAATTACCAAGGGTATATATTTTGGCTGGGGATATAAATACTTTGAAGTAACAGAATTGAGTTTCAAGCAGTGCACAGTAGGGCACTATTCTGAAGTCGCAAACTGTTATTAAATCGTCATGTCAGACTTTTTGCACATCCAACGCCACACAGACAAAGCATTGAAACATTATAATCACCACGCCATGAGTCCAATGTGCCAATGTGTTGACACTCGATATTTACTCATTACATTTTGAAGGCCAATTACAGAGGACAATCTTGCCTGGCTCTTGAAGGCACTCCGATATGACCGTATCGACGATGGGCGGTGCTGGTGCACGCCTGTAACCCAGCACTGATTATTGTGGTTAGCTACGTACTGTGCATAAGAAGTTCAATATTGGTACATACACCGTGGAGGCAGCACGAATGTTACTCTGGCACGCCAGCAGAAGGCAGTACAGAAAGCGTGGACTAATCTCCATCCGTCTCTTCCGTATCCGTGTATGTTGAACTTTTTTCGCACCGTACGTAACCGACCGTGCTACTCGAAGGTGTGTGGGATAGAGTGTTGCTTCCTCGCACGCGTTGATTTTTTCCAGGCGCTTTGGTTTCCTCCCACATGTAAACACTCATCAATTGGTTGATAACACCTTGACGTATAGAGAACCGCAGAGCTTAGGGGGAGATTTGTCACCGGCTCACCGCCTGGCTACTGCTGTCTGTGGTTCCTCCTCGTGCCTCCGGTCTCTCTCTGTCTTCGCGAGCGAGGAGCGAATGCGGCGGTGCGGCGCTTTACAGATTAAAATTGCCGCTATTAATATTATCATGGATTTTTGGGTTCTGTTTGGTTACATTATTCTCCCCTTTCTGCCATCTTCTCCCCCCCCCCCCCGCCCTCTTATATTCACTGGTCCCAATCGTTACCCCCCCCCCCCCCACCGATCATTACCCCTCCGATCGTTACCCCACCAATTGTTACCCCCCCCATCAATTCTTACCCCCACCGTGGTAACGCAGTGAGCCTTCGTTCATGCCCTCATTGTTTGAGGCTGCATGACGCCCGCCCGGATTTCTTATCAACGTTATCGGTTGTCTATTTTTATGACGGTAAAAAAAAATACTTACAAAAATTATTATCACGTGAAATAAGTGACAGGGGGATAATGGTTGAAGTGATGGCAATGGAGGTGATGGCATCCTCTGTTGTTCTGTAATTACTCACTCATCACTCAAACCAATGCACCCCGAAGGCTTCTCTTATTCTCAGAAGCATCAACATTTTACCCAAGTACATCTTCTTCTTTTATCAAAAATCATCTCAGTATTTAAAATGAAGATTCCACCACCCGTGGCAGATTTTTCAAGAAAGCTTAGACGGACCCCCGAGTGCCTGGTGACCGTTCCTGCATCGATAACTCGGGCCTGGTTTCACGGCCTGCTCGTGCGTGGCAGAGTCAGTTTAGAATGTCATCGAGTGTAACAAATGAACTAAAATTAAACTCTTAATATTCCACTATTATCCATAAGAGAGGTTTTGTTGTTGTTATGAGATCACGTAAATATAAATGTGTCGTTAAACCCGCCACCACCCGACACAGCCAATCAGTGAGGTTTGTCACGTATAAGAAACGTGCCAATTCGTTACTAGTTCAGCACTACACCGCATGTGTGTTGGAGAGTAAACCCACTATAACATTTACAATTCGAGTACCGTGCGTGACCTTTTGCCGGTAATTACAACAACAACAACAACCAGTCTCATCAGGCGACAGCCACAGTTGTGTAAACATTCTCCCGTTTCGGTCTCGAACCTCACTGATTGGCTGTGTCGGGCGGTGGCGGGTTTCACGACACATTTATATTTAAGCGATCTAACCCACGAAAAAACTCTCTACGGATAATATTGGTCGTGAAAGTCTACCACGTGTTACACATTCCACATTTACGTCTCTAGCCGTGCGTGTGTGTTATCCCCTCTTGCCACGATGGTGAACGCTCCAACGAATCTCCGTTATGTCGCTCAAACTAATCTCCCGTGATGTCGCTCTAACGAATCTCCGTTGTGTCTGAGGATGTACCGACGGTTTATTTACACGAACGCCTGTGACAGGATTTTTGATGGCCGTTTTATTTGTCACTGAACACTACTTTATTTATTTATATATTGCCTGTCCCGTTTGCTTGGAAGTTCTGGCGTGGGTTTCGCGTGAAAAGTTTGTTGTTACTTTTGCTCTGGTTAATTTGCACATTGCGCTACCCTGCGATGCCCGGGTAGGATGGGGATGGTTTCGTGTTATATCTGTTTGTATTTAGGTGATTTGTTTTTGTACTCTGCACTGTTATCATGTTATCGTATTGGTTGTTATTGTCGCGTTCTTATCCACATCTACTGGACATCTCTGAAAAAGAGCTTTATAGCTCATCGGATTCCTCCAGGATAAAAAAAAATATTATTATTCTGAACTGCTGACACTGCCAATGGCCTTGGGCTGTGGTCCCTGAGTCTCTATGTAACTTTGTGGTTCTCCACGTAACTCTATGCATCTCTAGGTAATTCTATGACTCTCTATGTAACTCTATGCTTTTCTGTGTAACTCTATGGCTCTCTGTGTAACTCGATGGCTCTCTATTTAACTCTGTGTGTTTCTGTGTAACTCTATGTGACTCTATGTGACTGCAATGTCATGTAGCTGCCGTCCCTGCCGATGATTTTGGGCTGTGGTCATCCGTGTAACAAAGCTGCATCACTCAATGGGGCCTCCCCAGCTGAAATAATAAAGCCCGAGTCTGAATGAGGAATTTGTACCACTTGGTCGAGGGTTCGTCAAATTTAAATCAGCACTGCCCTACATTATTTTGAGTTTGGATACTGCATTCGAGCGTTTGTGTATGAACTTTGTACGGCCTTCCGCCCTGCAAGATGATCATGTACGAACTAAACTGAAACATCTGATTTTGTTGCTATTGGGGGACTTACTCTATTGAAAAAATGTGAAATTGATCAAATAATATTTCCCTAAACTTGGGCACAGAATCCAGACGAACAGAGACAACGTTCACATCTGCCAACTCACTAAATGCGCAGCCCTGCAGTTGCTCGCTCTCGCCCCTGCTGGTGGAAGGGTCTCCGTTAGAGGGAGCTCGAGAGAGAGAGAGAGCCCCGCGATGGAAGGTGTTTTGGCCTACTCTTAACACGCTGGCCAGACATCCTGGAAGAGGTGAGTGTAGCCACACATTACCGCACCACACGTTACCCCACCACGTGTTACCCCACCACGCGTTACCCCACCACACGTGACCTGCTGACCGACTAACTGTGGTGCAGCTCTTTCTACTGCTGAGCACACAAAAGCGGGCAGCTTGCACAGTTTTCTCTGCATCCGGTTTTTCCCTCCACATTTTGAATCAACACGCGAATAGAGTATTTTGCTGCTATACATTTCCATGGGATAAGCCACTTCGTTGATATATCATTTGGGGCCAAGTTGCTTCTGAAAAAAAGGAGCTATACAGCTCAGTGAGCCATACCTGGTAAAATAAAAATTGATCAAATGAAATAAAATGGTTTCTGTACTGAATATTCAATGCGTCCCAAGACAAACGCACGTTGGAACGCTTCTGAAAAAGAGCTATGTAGCTCAGTGGGCTGTATCCTTTTAAAATAATAGTTAAAATAAAAATTCGCTTCCGTACTGCCCATGAAATGCGTGCGAAGACAAGTGCGCGCGTTGGAGCGCAATCCCGTGGCGGCACGACTTGCGAACCCGGCCTTGCGACGTCTCACCCGGCACGTGGAGACCCCCTCTCCGGCGGCGAGGCGGTAGCCCTCGCGGCAGCTGACGCGCACCGAGCTGTTGACGGTGAACGCATCGCCCCGGACGAGCGCGTGGGGGGGTCGGGGGGGCGGTCCGCACGAGCGCAGGGCGCAGGTGATGGGGTTGGCGCTCCACGAGCCGTTGCTCAGGCACGTCCGCCAGTCCACGTCCTCCGCCAGACGAAAGCCCTTGGCGCATCTAACACGGCGTTCGTCACCAAGTTGCGGGCGTGCGTACGCTACGTGCGGCGCGTTCTCCCGTACCGCGGCGGTAGTTACGTTGCCGAAGAGCGCCGCGTTATGAAAGTAATATAGGGTACGGCACGGTCCGTGATAACGCGTGAGACGCGTACGCGGTCCCAACAAAGACTGGGGCGTGTGGGTAGCATCTAGAAGCATCCAGCAGCATCCCGTCCCGTGCGACCATGTTACGCCGAGGCAGTCACACGACCGCTTATTCCTACTCGCGCGACGTAGTTCCGGTCACTCGATCGTGTTGTATCCAATTCGCATCCGCGTTATAAATAATGCGTTCTCTAATACATTCATCGCGTTATAGCCAATTCGCGTTCCAAAAAACACACGGCGTTCTCGGAAAACAGACTGCATGTTGAACTTCTTTCGCGCCATACTTAGCCAACTGCGGTAATCAGAGGTGGCCGCCACGTTTTAGGGCAAATGCAATCCGCAACTCGATGTCTAAGAGCGCGTCGTGGTCCAGCGTCGCTGATCCGACTCGCTGGGGTATTGAGGGGGTAGGCGGACGAGTGGAAATGTCGGATATGTGAACGTCTTCAGACAATTTGCAGCTACAACGAGCAAAAACATGTTACTGGACAAAAATAAAGCGCAAACGGTTTCTCCCTCCACATTAAGGAAAACACGCGTTTAGAGTATTTGGCTGCTGTAAATTTCCACACGATCAGCCGCTTCGTTGAGCTGGCGTTTGTGACAGCCAGATCACTCCTGACCGAGAGCTGTACAGCACAGCGGGCCTTACCTGGTAACCGCGGAGTCGTTCCCGTAAAGCGGCCCAGGGCTGAATGATTCTTTTGCCGGCGTCAACAAATAAAATCAATCAATCAATGAGATTGTGAACACATGACTGCGCGTGAGAAGATCGGAGATGTGAACGTTCACAGAGAGTGAATGTTACACCGTGCAGAAAAATTGCAACTGGGACAGGGCGGGTAATTGGTCGAGGATATCTGACGGTCGGTTATGCGACGATGTTCCATGTATTCTTTGGTTCTTTTCGGTTAAGTCACGTCTAAAAATAAAAAAATAAATTAAAATAACATATAACATATAACTTAGCAAATTTTGAAACACGTAATCAACCAGGCTATGCGTTAATTGTGTGTTAACCAACTCTCTGTGTTGTATTACATCACATTTCGATATTTTGCTAGGTTATTTAATTTTCGTGTGCCTGTCTCCTAATTTTCAATTTTGCGTGCCCTTCCACATTGTCATCTTACTTGCAACAGCAGTACGTTGCCGTACACTCATTGATATGCTAATTCTCTCTGCCCCCTCCCTCTCTCCGTCCCCGCCCCCCCCCTCTCTATATTTAAGGGACCGTCACAGAAACGACCCCTCTCTTTGTGCCGATTTGTGTCCTCTCTCTGTGTGCCGTTGTGATGTCTGTCTGCTTGTATGTCTGTCTATAGTTTTCTAGTTAGATTTTTGTTGCTATTTCTTTTATACCTGATGATGATTGCTTGTGTTGCAATCGAAACGTCGTAATATGTTATTTAAATTTATTATTTTATTTTTAGACGTGACTTAACCGAAAAGAACCAAAAAATAATTCCTGCAGTCACGAAAGCTCCTAAATTAAGATGTTCCATGTAACAAAGCAAGTGAAGCTAGTTGTAATTACTGGCGAAACGTCGTACTCAGATTGTAAATGTTGTGGATTCGCTCTCCAACACACCGGTGTGCTGTACTAGTGACGAATTGGCACGTTCTGTTTACGTGACAAACCTTACTTATTTGCTGTGTCGGGTGGTGGCGGGTTTAACGACACATATTTACGCGATCTAAAAAAAACCCTGTATTATGGATGACATTGTTCGCGAAAGCCTGCTACGCGTTAAACCCAAGTGATATAGTTAGAGAACACAATTATGCAACAAAAAAGAAAATGCGCTTATGAATTGAAATTATGACTTACATTTCGGGGATACTGGATAATATGAATTAATTGACCACCTACATTATTAACACTGCCTTATAATAGTAAACATATACTGCATAGCAAGCTAGAATCTTGAGCAATGTCCCTCCTTAAGACGAGGACCATCGCCCAAACCATGGGACTACTGGTTGGTGGTTGAGAAAGGCCTTGGTTCAGATGTCACTCGCCACTAAGGTCAGCCACGGCCGGGAATTGAACTCAGGACACGGGGTTTACAACGCAGCGCAAGAATTACTGCACCACTGTTTCATCTATTTTTAATAATAACTTACAATGCTTTATCAATCCACTGCCGGATTAAGGATACCCCATGCCACGATATCTCTGGCATTTAATTATTTGACCATACTTCACCGTGCCGGTCAGCGCAGGCTGATGCAGCGGGGGGCCTGGGACCGAGGTACGGGAGGCACGCGAGCGCGCCCTCACCTGTAGTACGCCTTCCCGTCGTACTCGTCGGAGGCCGCGACGATCTCAGCTCTGGGCGACGAGGGCGGCGGGCCGCAGGTCAGAGGGACGCAGCGAGCGCGCAACTCGCCCCAGCGGCCCGCGTCGTCGCACGCCAGCGTCGCGTCTCCGACGAGCGCAAAGCCCGGCCGGCACTCGTACGCGACGCTCTCCCCGGTGCGGCGCTGCCCGCCGCTGCCGCTGCCTCCTCGGAGCGCGGCTCGCGCGAGCTCCGGCGGGCTCCCGCAGGACCTCCGGCGGCACGTCGTGGGCGCCTCGGAACTCCAGCTGCCGTCCGCCTCGCACACGGCGCGCCCCGGCCCCGTCATCTCGAAGCCGCCACGGCAGCGGAACGTGACGACGCTGCCGTACGTGCGCTCGGAGGCCTCCGCCTCGCCGTTCTCCGGCTCGGGCGGCGCGCCGCAGAGGAGGGGCTCGCACCGCGGGCTGTCGGCGCTCCACGAGCCGTTGGAGAGGCACCGCCGGTGTCGGTCGCCCCGCAGCTCGTAGCCCGAGAAGCAGACGTACTCGATGGCGTCGCCGTAGTCGAAGCTGGAGTCGATGAGGTAGCCCTGGGCGACGTCCGGCGGCGGCCCGCACGTCACCCGCTCGCAAGACGGGCTGCCGTTGCTCCACGAGCCGCTCGACTCGCACAGCCTGCTCGAGACGCCTCGCAGGGAAAACCCGACCAGGCAGCGGTAGTGCACGGCTTTCCCGAACGTATATTCGGAGCCTTCGATTGTCCCGTTTGCGATCGGTCCGGGCGCTTGGCAGGACACCGGCTTGCACACGGGAGGTTTGTTGCTCCACCTGCCGTCGAACAGACACGTGCGCACGGGCTTCCCAATCAACGTGTACCCCGCGTTGCACGCGTACCGGACCTCGCTCTGGAACGTGTGATCCCTGCCGACGATCCGGCCGTTCGACGGCGCCGCGGGAGGCCTGCATTCCTGCGGCAAACACTTGGGCTTCTCGGCCGACCACGTCCCGTTGGCTTGGCAGGCGAGCTCCCGTCGGCCGACGAGCGAGTAGCCGGGCGCGCACGCGTACCGGACCGTGCCGCCATACCGGACCGTGCCGCCGTGCGTGGCGTCGTCGCCGGGCACGGCGCCGCCGTGAGCGATTACTTCCGGGGCCCCGCAGGCGACGGGCATGCAGACGGGCGGCGCGGCGTCCCACGTGCGGCTCGTGGTGCACGACCTGGAGGGCCGCCCCACCATCGTGTATCCCACGTCGCAGCGGTAGCTCGCCACGCTCTCGAACCCGCGGCTGTGGAAATCCACGGCGCCGTTTTCTGGCGGCCGCGGCTCCTCGCATTGGATCGCGTGGCACTTGGGAGCGGTGCCATTCCACGTGCCGTCTTCTTGGCATATCAACACGGACGGCCCCTCCATATCGAACCCGGTCAAACAGTGATACCGAATAAGCGTTCCGTACAGATAATCGGACATCGGGCCGAGGTGGGATCGCCGTTGTCTTATTTTCGGCGCGATCGACTTCAGGAAATCCAAAAGCATCCGTATTTCCCTCTTGTCTCCGCGGTTTAAGGGTGACCGTGGATCGCGGCGTTCAAACGAGGCCATGCTGTCGCTTTGGTAGCCGTGGTTGTTGCCAGTCTTGTGCTCCGCAGGGGGTGCGGTCGGCGTCGGCTTTCCCCCCTTCTCGTTTGCAGGCGGCAAATCGAAATAAAGGGAAATCAGCGCCCCTGCGTGTTCCTCGTCTCTGGGGGCCACCACGTCCCCGACCTCGCCGCCGTGGTTCTGTTTCTCATCCGCGTGGATCTTCGCGTACTCCCCGAAGTCGATGTGAGGCGGCGGGCCGCAGTCCATCTGGACGCACGCGGGGGCCCTGTCGCCCCAGCCGCCCTCCTCGCACGTTTGGAGCCCGTTACCCAGCAGCTGGAAGCCGGGAAAGCAGCTGTAGATGATGAGGCTACCGAACGTGTAATCGTTCCCTTCCACGAATCCGTTCTCCAGGGGCTGCGGGGGGCCGCACGTGATGTGGACGCAGGAGGGGAACGGCGCGCTCCACCGGCCCGTGTGGACGCAGCCGACGCTGCTCTCCCCCTCCAGCCTGTAGCCCCGTTCGCAGCCGAACGCCACCCTGTCGCCCACGCTCGTGCCCGTCGCGGTCAGTCTGCCATTGGGGATGGCCTTCGGCGAGAGGCACGTGACCGGTTCGCACGTCGGCACCGCGCCTATCCACCGGCCCTCTTCCCCGCACTGCATGGTGGGCGCGCCGGACAACCTGTAGCCCGGCTTGCACGTGTAGAAGGCTCGGCTGAGGTACGTCAGCCCCTGGTTGTCCACGATTCCGTTGGCGATCGTCTCCGGGTGGGGGCACTCCACCGACACGCACTCGGGAACGTCGGAGCTCCACCGTCCGCTCGGGAGGCAAGCGAGCGAGGATTTCCCTCTCAAGTGAAATCCCTGCAAGCAGGAGAAGTTGATGCTCTTCCCCAGCGAGTAGTCGAGGCCGGACACCGACCCGAACGGGAGCTCCGGCGGGGCGGTGCAGTTGATGGGAATGCATTTGGGGAAAGCGTTGCTCCACGCTCGCGAGGCCGTGCACTGCAAGATTGCGGACCCGACCAGCTTGTAGCCTTCGACGCAGCTCATGAACAGGAGGCTGTTGAAGCTGTACGAGTTGCCGGATGAAAGCAAGATTCCCTGCGGAGGAGGCGTCGGGCAGCGCACCGGACTGCACGCGGGCACCACGCCGGTGTTCCACAGTCCGTCGGCGCCGCAGGTCCACACGGAGTCCCCAGAGAGCTGGAAGCCCTCCTTGCACTTGAATTCCAACTGGAAACCCGGACTCATCACGTGACCCTTGGCCGCAGCGGCGGCGGCGGCGGCGTCGTCCTTGGCGGCGCGACCCCTGTGGGTGGCGTGCCGCTTGACCTTGCCGTTGGCGACGATCGAGCTGACGACGCCGTTCTCCAGCACGGGCGGCGACTTGCACTGCATTTCGACGCAAGAGGCGGGCGACTCGACGGACCACTGGCGGTTGGCCTGGCAGCTCCGCGTGCTGCTGCCATGCAGGCGGTAGCCCTTGTCGCAGAGGTAGCGCACCACGCTCTCGAACACCGTCCCGTTGGGGGCCTGCGGGGACGAGGGGGGAAAGTTAACAAGCGAAAGGGGTTGAATGCCCACAGGTGAACAAATACAAATTAGCGGTCAATTGTTACCGATATTATTGCCGTGTGACGTCATAACGTCTGCACGCCCTGACACTGTGAAGTCGTCACGTACGACGTCACGTGGCCCCACCAGCAGGCACTCGCTTTGTTACGCGGCCGGCTGAAGCACGCTGCCATAGACCAACAGACGTTGACCTCCCCCTGCGAACACACGGAGCATCAACCGACGGCCGCAGACTTCTCGCGACGCGCAAGAGGAAAGACTCGCCTCCGCTCGCCCATTGTCAATCTGAGGGATCTCCCCGCAGGACACGGGCTGGCAGCTGGGGAGCTTGCCGCTCCACTCTCCCGTCGACTGGCACGTCCGCTTTTTCTCCCCCTTGATGTAATAGCCCCGCTCACAGCTGTAAGCGATCACCGCCCCGAAGCTGTAGTTGTTGCCGCTGACGTAGCCTCTGTCAATCGTGGCCGGCTCTCCGCAGTCCACGGGAACGCATCGGATCGAATGTATCGGAGAGAGCCAACGACCCCCGCTTTGGCAGGTGACCTTACCGTCCCCGTTCAGCTGGTAACCGTCCTGGCACTTGTAGCTGACCGTAAATCCCACGGTGAAGTTGTCCGCGTTCGGGCTGTCCATGGTGCTGAAGATGACCGCGGGTGGCCTGCCGCAGTACTGAGAGACGCACTGCGGAAAGTCCTCTCCGACGGTCGGAGCCCACTTCCCGTGCACGTTGCAGACAATCTCTTTGTGCCCCTCCAATTTGTAGCCATCGGCGCACACGTAAAGCAGAGTGCTCGCAAACAGGTAGCTGTCCCCCTTGGCTACGGCTTTCTCGATGCGGGGTGGCGCGCCGCACGACAGCGGGGTGCAGCGTGCATTGCTGAGCGTCCACATGCCAGAGCCCAGGCACGCCATCTTGGCAGTTCCCACGAGGTTGTATCTGCAAACGAACGTTCACGTGGTTTGAGCGCAGCGACGTCAACGGCACTGCGCGACGCATCGAGGCGTCGAGGCTTTAAACTGCGGTCTCAGCTTGAGAGGCGCCGATGTCTCATTCCTTTCAACATTTACAATTCGAGTACCGTGGCGTTTCGCTGGTGAATACGACAACCAGCTTCATCAGGCGAACTGCCAGAATTGTGTTCTGGGTTTACTCTCCAACACAACAGTGCGCTGAAGTAGCACCTAATTGCACGTTGCGTTTGTGTGACAAACCTTACTAATAGGCGTCGGGTGGCGGTGGTGGTGTCAGGGTTAACGACAACCCCAAAAAAAAATCCTTCATCACGAATAATATCGGCCGCGAAGGCCACCCCTAACGTGTCAAGCAGCCGCTCACCCGTCGCTGCAGACGTAGGTCACGTCGTTGCCGAACGTGAAGCCCTCCCCCTTGACGATGGCGTGGCTGAGTCGGGGCGGCTCCCCACACGAGATCACCTCGCACTCTGGGGGCTCGCCGCTCCACTGGCCCGACGCCTGGCACGTCCGCATGTAGGGCCCGCGCAGTCTGTACACACGGATGGCCCCACACCACCCCCGCCCCCCACGGTCGGCTCACGTTTGTCAGGCAAACGGCCCTTCCTCGGGTGACAGACACGGCACGGAGACGTTGCCGTCGGTTCGGGGCCCGCGGGGCCCTTCCGGTCGGTGCGCTGCCGGATGAGGGCCTACCCTGGACGTCGCGTGCCGTGCGGGTTCTTTGACCATACTTCACCTCGTTGGTCGGCGTCGGTTGGTGAAGGCGAAGAGCATACATACGTGGGAGCATAGGAGGGAACAGCGATTTATTTTTGTTCTACTTACCTTTGCTCCCCACCACGTAGCCTCGCAGCCAACAACAACCTGCTACACATGGTGGGCAACCATCCAGGCACTATCCAAGCTCAAACCTGCATAGCTGCCAACATCTGATCAGATCGGGTGAATTCCGGGTGATTTGGTCACAGGTAGGGTTGCCACCTGTCCTGGTTTTCTCAGGATCATCGTCTTTTTGAAATAGAGTGTGGCTGTCCTGGGAAATCTGTAAATCTTCCCAAGACATTAGAAGTTCCGGGTTTTGTCAATTGCGTAATAATGATAATGACACCAACACCACTCAAGACGAAGCATCTGTAGTGGTTTGCGGCTCACATGCGCCGCACATTGCGGAGAGGGGCATCAGTAGAGTTTGATCGTGCTGAGCGTGTAACCAGGTTAAAGGTCAGAGGTCAGGGCAGTCTGTGAGACTATCTCAAACAGCCCGGAGATAGGGGAGTGGTCTTTGAGAAAGTTCCATAAATCTTAACTGATTTCTTTTGGGCTAGCAGCATGTACATTTTTGTCACTATAACCCTCCACCACCCGACAGAGGCAATCAAAATCAAGTTGTCAACGTGGGCAAATAGGCCAGTGGGTTTGGTTTTTTTATCAACACCAGAAAGTCAAAAAGCGAGCAACACTTTGACAGTTGTGTACGCCGCTGTGTTGGATATCACATCCAGAATCATCAGGTGTCAACGGCTCTCTCTGATGAGGTGGACTCTGGCATCACGGGATCGATGAGGAATTGCAGCAAAAATCGATTTTCCAAAAATACAATTCAAGACGCTCCGAAAAAAAAGTCTTCATACTCCGTAAACCTTCTCTGGGCAAATTTTTCACGATGCTTCGCTGGAGATTACACCCAGTGGAGCATTTATAGAATTTTTTTTACATTTTCCGCGACAATTTAATCCAAAAGGAACTAATTAATAATCATGATAATGGTCGTGAAAGCCCACATGTACCATTTTCGTGTCGTTCTCTCCTCTTCTGGTATCGTAAGATAGTCTTTTTCTCCTTCCTAGGGATATATCCTCGTTTTTATACCTCAACGGTGGCAACCCTAGGTCATAGGTCAAGTGAGTGAAGCGGCTCGCAACCAGTAGGTTACGAGTTCAAATCCTGATTGCGGGTTAATTCAGCCCGTCGTACCTCTGGGATTGATAAAATAAGTAAAAAGAAATGTCAACACTGGTTGTCCTATGGAGAGATTCAACCCCCACCGTAGGAAAGGTAAATTTCCATCACTGACATTAGCGCTGTAAATAATAGCACAGCGTTGTTCATGTAAATTGCATCTCACATTCGCTGAAGAACCACAAACAAGCTGGAAGGCAGCCAGCGGGTGAGCTGGTACCAACAATTGCCCAAGCTCTGCATTCCTATACATATATAATGAGTGTTTACACACGCGGGAGAAAACCTGAGCACACCAAGAAAACCGATCCGTGAGAAGGGGCAACAATCTATCCCATGCAGACGGTTTTAGCCCGCACTTTTTGGGTACCGCCTTCTCCTGGAAAGCAAGGGCATGGCACCAGGGCATGGCACCTCATCAACACCCACGGGAACGGAGTTTCACGACGACATCCGTGCAGCGATCCACCAACCCTCGCCGCTGCCAGGGCACATGCAGCAGCGTAGCCCCCGCCGCCCGGCTGTGAAACGGGAGATAAGCACCACCTCCACGATCATTTGTGCAGCGGGAAATCACTTTGAGGTCGAGTCACACGCTTGCCTGTAGCCCGTGGTGCAAACGTATGTTGCCGTGGACAGATACGTTATCCCGTTTTCCGTGATCACCCCGTTGGTGATTTCATCCGGGGCGCCGCAGGAGATGGGCTCGCATGACGGAAGCTTCTGGCTCCACTCGCCGTGGGAGAGGCACGTGACAGTCGGGCCACCGATGAGCGTGTAGCCCTCGTGACACCTACACGTGGGAAGGGAAGAAATATACACGACTTGAAAAGCGATGGTAAAGGTGCAGCCCTGCAATTACTTGTCGCCCACGCCACTGCAGGGGAAGGGCTTCCACTATAGGAGGCTCTAAGAACCCCCCCCCCCCCTCCACTGGAGGGTACTTTGGCCTACTCTTCTCTTCCCTGCTGGCCAGAGACACCTTGCCCACACTTTCAGTTCAGTTTCATTTATTAGGTAGAGCCCTGTGAGCCATTCGGCTCTTGACTCGGGTGCAACCGCAACAAACAAAAACATGAACAAGGAACATCTTAAAGTGACTACACGCAACAGAAAAATCCCAGGAAAAAACAGCAAAGTCTTCCAGAAAAAGCACCATATATCAACGCTATGTGCAAAAATCCCAGTGGGATGCAAGTCAAACAATAACAACCATAAGACAATTTAGATTAAAGTTATCAGTCTAACTTTGTGCTACAACAAAGAAACATGGCTAAACCAAAACGTTTTCGAAATCACCAAATTAAAGCTATAAAAACAATGTAACAGTGATCATAGGAACTGTGATTCAAATTTAACAATAAACGATCTACATAACGTTTTTTCGGTAAAGTCACGTAGGTAAAACATCACAATTAATGAAAATAAAATAAAATAAAAACAAAAATCACGACGTTTCGGAGGCAACACAAGTCTCCGTCATCAGGTGGGACCGTCACAGCCGAATTAGCTGCATCAAGTGAGGCAACGATTCAAGAAGTAATCCCTTATAAGTAAGTTGAAGGGGGGAGGAGAGGGGGGGGGGAGCTCATCAGAATGTGGTAGCCAATGAATGGAACGTATCGGGAGGGAGGGGGGCGGGGCTCAAAGACAGCACGGAGTGCTAAGCACAACGCATCGGGAGGGGGAGGGAGCGGGGCCAAAACAATGGACGACGACCTGGACGCGGCTGCTGCTACACACGCCAACACAATGGACAGTGAGGGGGGAGGGGAGGTCTGATACACATGATAGACAAAAGAACGAAAATGCCCATGTTTATACCAATGCTGGCTGAACAATGAAGAGAGCACTGCCAAAAAATAACTGGGGATGTTAACACTCGGTGAAGTAAAGTAAAATAGTGCCTGTCAGATAAGATGGTCCAAAAAAGTGTAATTAAGTCTTTTTTGCGTGGTTGATAACATCTTTCCAATGATTACTAAGTTTGTACCCATCATCACGGTTGAAATTATGTCTGTGTTTGTATATTTGTATGGCTTCGTGTACAAACCTTTGATGGTAGCCGGGAGGTTTGCAGAGAACCTTGGTCTCGGAAAAGACAATTTCATGAGAGCCCACCGAGTTGTAGCAATGATCGGCAACGGCAGAAGAATCAGTTCTGCCGTGTTTCAGATCTGACTTGTGCTCGGGGACACGATCAGAAACATGACGTTTCGTTTCTCCAATGTAGCAATCACCACAAATGCAACTCAACTCATGCGTTGTGCTTAGCACTCCGTGCTGTCTTTGAGCCCTGCCCCCCTCCCTCCCGATGCGTTCTATTCATTGGCTACCACATTCTGATGAGCTCCCCCCCCCTCTCCTCCCCCCTTCAACTTGCTTATAAGGGATTACTTCTTGAATCGTTGCCTCACTTGATGCAGCTAATTCGGCTGTGACGGTCCCACCTGATGACGGAGACTTGTGTTGCCTCCGAAACGTCGTGATTTTTGTTTTTATTTTATTTTATTTTCATTAATTTTGATGTTTTACCTACGTGACTTTACCGAAAAAACCTAAGAATATGATGCCTTGCAGTCACGAAAGCTTCAAATCTAGGATCTACATAACACCACACAAGACCTGCCGATAACCGGAGTGAAGCCACGAACGCCGCTGGGCGGCGTATGGGGGGTGCGGTGCCATTTCGGGAACTTGCACGTTTTTTTAGCTGCCACGCCGGGAGATTGACTACAACTGGCAACCCTCTGGATCGCAAGTACGGTGTTATCGCCGTTACGCCTCAGCAGCCCTTTTATGAATCGTGAACGTGGAATAAACATTGCGTGAATAAAAAAAGACAGCATACCAACAATCGATCGCACGATAAAACAAGTTGTCAGTTGTCGTGTTTAAATGTAATCTTGAAAATTGCAAGAATATTCACTTCCATCACGCCACAAAAAAATCCAACATTGGATGAAAAGCTTTTAAATATCCAGAACTCGATGCAGCAATCCCTAGCCGACCGCGCGCACGCGGAATTCGTGTGCACGCGCTTCAGTATCTGTGTAGTGTTGTAAAGGACGGACTTATAAACTTCTTTATGGCACACACTGTTTATTGTCTTATTACACAGTCCTTATCACACAAAGGGGTATATGGTCCCCTCTCCCTAATGAGGTAAAGCCTCCGGACCTTGTACAGCTCCACACTCACGCTTAGCTCCTATTCTAAGGAGATACAGCCTCCGGACCTGCTGTCTATCTAATCTCCCCGCTAGCCAAGCGTTCTCCGGCTGGGACCTAGGGGAGGCTCACTGACCCGCCGCTGGCCCGGCGGGTTCCCGACCTCTGGTAGTTCAGGACCTTCGCCCTCACAAGGGCGGGAAGGCTGGGAGCCAGGGTCCTATCCAGGACCTATCTCCCCCGACCACTGGTTACTCTGAGCCCCAGCCCTGACAAGGGCTGGAAGGCTTGGTCCAGGGTCCGTATCTGTCTTCGGCCGACTTGGGTCTTCGTGTAGCAGAACTGGCCAATAGCTCTCAGCGCTCTGGCTTTTATACCTGTTCGTGGCCGGGTTGTTCAATCCCCGGCCACCTTGTGGGACCCTCCGATTGGTCCTTCCCAATCTGGCGTTTGGATCCTACCTCACCCCATTTGACCCTGACCGTTTGATTGAGCGGGAAAACCTTGTTTACGATCCGCTCTCTCACAGTTTGCGAACAGCGAGTAATTAACACCACTGCATCTGTATCCCGATTCACCAAATGTGGCCTGGACATTTTGAGTTTCCACGGGTCCGCATTTACAAATTTCGCGGGGGCCGCGGTTCTCCTCCTCGCGACCCGTGGCGCTGCGTAGCGTTGTCGGCTGTCCGTCGGAGAGGGAGCGATGAAAGTAAGGGGCTTGCAGAGTAAAGGGGACGTGTGGGATCGGCTCGTGCGTGGTGAGAGTTGCGTCCAGTGACGTTGTGATCAGGGCTCGTGTTGATGCTCGTGGTGCCTCCTCGTCTGCCTCCTCACCTGCCCACTCACCTGCCCACTCACTTGCCCACTCACCTGCCCACTCACCTGACCACTCACCTGCCCACTCACCTGCCCACTCACCTGTCGTTGATGACGCGGGAGGAAGAGGGGGAGGGCTGAGCGCCTCCTCCTTCTCACCACCCCTTCACCCATCTTCTCATCGTCGTCATCGTCGCCATAATCATGGACTTGCACCCTCAATAAAAAGTTAATTGAATGTTGATTCATGTTTTATCGCGTTATTGTGTAATGTACTCTATTTTCTTTGGTTCTTTCGGTAAAGTCACGTAGTTAGAAATAAAACAAATCACGACGTTTCGATTGCAACACAAGCTATCATCATCAGGTGGGAAAACCACAGCAAGAGAAAATTGTTGAAGTGGGAGAGAGAGCTTCAAATCAAAATTGTCCTCTATTTTATTCGTGTTTAGTGAAGAAACATGGAACTTAGTTGAGCTATGACGAATCTGATCTCCTATCCCCCTATTTTCCCAGAGGCCTCCGCGGATTTCCCTACCACGGCCTTTCCCGGAACCTAACCCCCACGATTGGCGAGGGATTTCTGTGTTTCAAGAGCCGCAGGTCGCCAACACCTGGCCACGTGGCCTTGCAGTCGGCCAGAGGCCACCGGGTTCATAGCGCAGTGCGCTAACCGCAGCGCCACCGCTCCTACCGACTCACGCGATGCTTCGAGCTACCATTGTCAAGTGGCGTGGATTTCACGCCAATGACCCCTCACCCTGATACCGTACGCAGCGAGCGAGTGTCCCAACGTCGCAAATACGACTCTCCACCGAAGGAAGGAGGAGAGCGACACGACTAAGCGAGGCTTTTCTCTCCGTGCGTAAGATTTCATTACTGTGGTCTCAAATGTGTGAGATGTGTGAGTCCCGACGGCAAGCATGAGAGGAGCCGTTCGGTGGCCACTCGGCACAATTACAGCGTTCGGTTATTCAGTAGAATGCGGAGACTTCGAAGCAATTAACTTGCACAAAGCACCGTTCTGATTACCGTGGTGATGATGATGATGATAATAATGATAGAGTGGTTATATGTATAATTATTTTCACCTTCGTCTACCCAGACTCATTTGTTTGCACATCGAAACGTTGCGTTCTGAAATAACTGCAGATTGCTACGTTAGGGGGTCGTCCGTCGTTATCGGCGTTCACCGCAAGCGTGCAAAGCGTACGCTCGTGGCGGGAAGGGAGGTGAAGTCCCTGAAGCACGATCTCCCTCTAATCACTGAAATAACGTGGTGGCCGAGTGGCTCAGAGGTCAGGACACTCAGCCAACGCCACTGAGATGCCTGGGCTAGAGTCTGGATTTGAGCCCGCCGTGTGATTAAAACCGGGTGTCAAGCTGCGGCGAGTTGGTGGCCTCGGGCCTGCTGGTCACCAGACGACTTGCGCCAAAAGCGCACCGCGTAAACATCTGGTTCTACCACTCGACTTGAGCCACTGGAGGTCGCCGGTTCGAATCCAACCGGTGACCTCCAGGGCTGCCGTCAATCATTGCACCGTGGCAGTACCCCCCCCCCCCCCCCCCCGTGGTAATTCTGTAGCAAATAAAAAATATCCATCCGGGGCACCGCAGGAGATGGGCTCGCATGACGGAAGCAGTTGCTTCATATTTTAAATGATGAATTGTTGTTGTTGTTGTTTTTCCAGGAATGGCCCACTGAGCTATGCAGCTCTTTTTGCGAGAAGCGGCCTGGCTATCACAGATTATAGCTCGACGAAGTGGCTTATCACGTGGAAATGTAAAGCGGCCAAATAGTCTAAACGCGCGCTGATTATAAATGTGGAGGGAAAAACCGGAGGAGGACCCGGAGAGAAATCCACGTGATCATGGAGAAAGAAAGAGACACGCAAACTCCAAATATACAGCAGGTGTCGTGGTCACGATTGAACTCACGACCTCCTGCATACCAGGCGAGGGAGTTAACGTCTCGGCACCGCAGCACCCGTTGTAAGCAGGACGATCTTCTGAAGAGGACATTGTTACCTAAAGGAGATGGAGCTGCCATTCCTGAAGTCGGTTGCCTCCACTGCTCCGTTCGAGATTGGTCCTGGTAGCGGGCACTCCACATCTGCAAAGGCTGTGAAATAAAATGCGTCATAAAGTAAGTAAATAAATGCATCCTGGTTGTCGATTACAGTGTGCAAGCCGTCTTAATCACTGAACCGGAACTTTACGACCGATCATATTTCAGGTTCTGAAAAAAAAATTACCAGACCATTTCTTTTCTTTTGTGATGAAAATACGTTACTGGGGAAATCCCCCCCCCATCCCCCGAGATGTAAAATCTCATTTGTGAGGGTGTCCAGGGTGTCATGTGACACATACAAGTGACACGTACAGAGCAAAGGCGCGATGACTCGCAAAGAATATTGTAAACCCTCCGACTTACACAGTTTACATTTATACAGTGTCAAAAACAGGAACACGATGACGTTAAAAATGAAACTAGTGGGAAGTTATATATTTTGACACTTTTATTACAGAAGTGAAACACAACATGTAAGGTATATCAAGATTTATAGATGTTAAGGGAAGAAAGAAAAACAAATGCGAAGCGTATTTTTTTGAAAAATCGCATTAATGTTATTTCCAGCAATGGGTCTACCCACAGCAAAAAAAAACTCTGTTTACCATTTACAAAATACGGGGCTTTGGGCAACAGCATAATGTTCTTTGGGTTTGTTTGCATAGGTGTCCACATTGCTCCCACGAAATCGCCGGAATGTTTAATTTAAGGCCAGCTCAAGCTCCGTCCGGATTGTTTTTACGGAGCGACCCTTGCCAGAAGGAGCCCCCCCCCCTTCATCACTGCCGGGCCCCGCGCCCATCACGGCTGCCCGCCGCGTCCCAGCGAGCGGAGACGGGGATATTTTGACACTGGCAGCATCCTCTCTGTGACATCGTTTCCAGATGGTTGGAAGGTTGGCGCGAGTGCTGGGGACAGCGAGTCTGGTCAGATACATCGACGCTTCTTCGTATGTACGTTGAACATCTTGTGCACCGGACGTAGCCGACCAGGCTAACCGTAGGCGCAGGGGAAGGAAAACAAATTAAACACAAAAAGCAGTGCTAAAGAAATTAGTTTAAAAACTAGATGATGATATCAAAGTGCAGTAGCTCCAGTGTTTTCCTAATATCAGAAGGAAGAGCGTTCCAGACGGCCGCAGAAGCGCATCGGAAAGCACCGCGCTATGCAGTGACCGTCTTTGTGAGTAGTAAGAGACGTTTCCTACTTTCACGGAATTTAAAATACGGGGCGTTATTCCGGGTAGCTTCAAGAACAGTAGAACCCCACTCATCCGCGATGACTTTGTATTGTCCGGGTTTGTTATCCGCTAATTTAGTTCACCTATCTACATTGATAATTGTGGCTAAAAGGAAGAATTTGCTTATCCGTTAAAAAAATGGTGTGGATAATAGGAAGCAGTTCCGCCGAGGAGGATGGAAACATTTGTGGATAATTGCAGACAATGGGACGAAGGGGCACTGATAACAATGATAAGAATCGAAGCTTTCGCGGACCTTGCAGCCTCCACGGATAGTACGAGCCACGGATCATAGGGTCGCAGAGAACGGAATTCTCCTGCAATAAAGGGGGGTATGGTTAGACGGCCGATTTGAGCTAGATCTATGAAACTACACGCACGTACCCAGTATGGGGATTGTTATCGCCATGGCGTTGCCGACGCACTTTGTATGGAGGGTGCCGATTCCCACCTTTGGCTAATATTCCATCACCGGCCCTGTCCCTCAGCCGTAGAAATCCCTCGTAGCGTAGTGCCCTTCCCAAGCCCACTTACTTTTCTCAACAGTCAAATCTTCATTCATTCAGACGCTGTCTCCCCGACAGACCTGGTCTTTACCTGAGGAGGGCTGCTTGCGTTGTGGCCGAAACGTCGTGAGAATTATTTTATTATGTTTTATTTGTATTATTTTATTACTTCCCTTCTACGTGACTTTACCGAAAGAACCAAGAAGATGAATCCCTGCAGTCACGAAAGCTTTAAATCAAAAATTTAAGTCAAATCTTCTTCTCCTACTTTTCACATCTGAGGTTGACGTCGAACAACAACGACAGTGCCATTAAACATCGCAGCCCACGTGGTGTCTCCAATAAGCCGAAATCATTCTTCCAGAACCCCACATTGGAAATCCAGTAACAGTCGTCTGTGGTTGGCGCACGAGCAAGGCCCGTGCCTCGCGCGTTTCATTACCCAGTTGGCACTTCACCCAGCAGCACGCTTTCGCTCTGTACAATGGCAAAGGAGTTCAACATGCATAAATGCATGCATGTTTTCATTACGGTACAGAAAATAAGAACACATCAGAGACGCGGAGACATTCCTGGAAAACTTGTACCTCTGCTGTCACCCTGTGTGAACCTCCTGCACGAGCTGGTGGAAGTTAGCGGGAAAATGCCACCGATTGCACTGGTCAACACACTTTTTCTGGCATGAGGTATTCCAACAGTTGTAAGGTAATTTTGGGGTGCTCATTCCAAATTTGGCATCAGTTTTTGTCCATCACATCAGGTTTTTGAGATATCAAATATTGCATTTTCAATAAAAACTGCAGAAGAAAAATATTAAATAAATGTGGATATCTACATAAAAGGATATTATAAACACACTATCCTAAAAATACAGCACCATATTTTAACACTAAAGCAGTCACTGACTCGCAACAACTTGCAATCATAAGTGACAGAGTTCATTTCGGGTAAAATCAATGAAAATAGGGTATGCCGATAGCATAAAATGAGATGTGATAGAGCAAATCTTAGATTAGATTTGGAATCAGCACCCTGAAATTAGTCTAAAACAACTGCAAAAGTCCAGGCCAGAATTTTGTTTTTGTTGTCCAGTGTAATTTGGTGATGCTGCTGCTGCTGCTGCATTGACAGTGGCACGCCAGCGCAAAGCACAAACAGCAAACAAAATCGACCCGTTCGTCATTAACACCGTGCGGCCTTAAAAGGAAACGTATATGATGATGATGATAATAATAATAATAACAGATGACGTTTCGGGCAGCGGCCCTTCGCAGTGCATACATTGAGAGGACGGAGAGATAAACTTGCAAAATCAGAGTCGGAGACCTCACCATGGGGCCTGGTAAGAAATACATTGTAGTAGACATTTAACGATGAACAGTTGGGGTTACAGTTTTTAAGGTGGCATATGAATAACGGCACCATGAGCAGCTCCATTAGCAGAGTACAAAGTCCCATCACAACCTACCTACGTGACGTTACCGAAAGACCCAAAGAATATGAATTCCTGCAGTCACGAAAGCTTTAAGTCAACATTTTACCTACCGGTAATGGGCTTTGTAGAATGACAGGCTGCTATTGCACCGTTATGAATGTCTGCAGCATCTGTGTTTGGCAGTTATGACCCTGCTGCTGGCTGCAGTATAATAACTTTGGGGGTTTCTGCCTCATGTACAATGT
Source organism: Lampetra fluviatilis (assembly GCF_964198595.1). NCBI lineage: Eukaryota > Metazoa > Chordata > Hyperoartia > Petromyzontiformes > Petromyzontidae > Lampetra > Lampetra fluviatilis. Next base: position 4,958,843 of record NC_136320.1, on the reverse strand, counting down.
ATCTCCACCTCAATGGACTGTTCTGGAAAATGCCAAGCTCAGTCTTACAATAAATGTCTTACTGGTAGGAACCGCCAGGTTACACCAGCCCACAGGGGATTATTGTGTCCGTCGTGCAGGGAGGGGCTGGGTGGGGAGGGTGGGGCTGGGTGGGGAGGGGCTGGGTGGGGAGGGTGGGGAGGGGCTGGGTGGGGAGGGTGGGGCTGGGTGGGGGGTGGGAGGGGTGGGGCTGGGTGGGGAGGGGCTGGTCACCCCGTGGTGCCCTTATAAAACTCAACGTTTAACCTACTCACGCCGGCTTGTGCCCGCCCTCACAGTCGGGCATATTTGCGGAATACACCACGCCGCCGTTGACCCTGGCCATTGACCGAGCAACCCAACGTTCCTACCAGCTCCCTCCGCAGGAATGTATTAATGTCGGTGACTACCTGGATCAGGGAGTTTTGCTTTGGTCTGTTTACAAGCTACGAAAAGGTATTGCCGCGGCAATTTGTTAGGACGAAAGTACTCGATACAAACAATGTGCATACTCACCCAGTGCTGTACTACCACCTGCTATGGCATAGGATCGGAAACTCGGCTATTCGCGGGGGGGGGGGGATGGTACAAAAACTGCAAAGGGGCATTAGCAATCACGGACAGACGCACGCTGGGAATGCAAACCTGTCAACCTCTTATCAGTGCCCCCTACCCCATTACACACCAAGTCAGACCTTATTGGTCACCGCGTGCCCCTTACACATCTCAACGTTCATCCTGCTAAGTCACATCGTCACAAGGAGAAACACAAATAAATTGACGAAAAAAAGTTGCCCGTATGGAGACGGCTGTGGGCCATAAGGACCTGGCAACTCAATTTCCCTGCACAACAATACGGGGTAAACCTCGTGTGTGTTGACAGCTGTGGGGATGACACTGAGAGATGGAGAGAGGAGCGTGTGGCTACTACTGTGAACCCCCACCCCCTCCTTGTTGAATGTTGTTTCAACCGAGTAACCCCCCTTCCTTGCCTGGCCCCCAACATGGTTCTGAGAAATAAATGTAAACGCTTCCAGGACCGATCAAATTATTATAACATCCACACACTGGATGTAATTGCTGTGAAATGTGGCATAGGCTGTCCACCAAGTCACTTGTTTTAGATATACATGGAGACACGCGAGTCGGGACTAAACACAACGGCACTTGTTCTTCCCAATGCGCCCCTCTCGGTGAAAACCCTTTCACGCCGCGGCCTTTCGCACAACCACCGCTCCACACTGCGTGCGCCCCATGTTTACGACAAAGACATAGATCCCCCGTGTAGCCTTAACAGACTGTAGGGGCAAGTGCTGTTAGCGATTCGCGCCTGTGAAAGCCGGCACGGCACACGAGGGGGTGGCTGGCCAGCATCACGCCCGGCCGCCTTTGTCTCCATAGTGGCGATGTTTTTACACCGCACCAGGTACTCATTTGAGGATGAGTCGACCTAGGGGAGGCCCAGTACCCGGTTCAGATAACCTTGACTGGTGTTGGCCGTGAGCGGGAATCGAACTCGGGTCATAGCCGCTGGCAGGGAGGTCACGAGACAAATCCAGCTGGTGCCATGGGTTGACTGACTGAGATGATTTATGACACACACGACACACACGAGACACACACACACAACACACACACGAGACACACACACAACACACACACGAGACACACACGTGGCCTTCGGGTGACGGCAGCTTCCCTCCAGCCTCGCGCGCGCACGTGCGGACAGCAGCGCTCCGTGTGCTCTCCGGTGTGGGAGCCACGCGGCACAGGAGTCACTCGATACACTGGATGGAGGCCTCCCCAAGTCGTCAACGTCTCTCTCACTTCTACGATGCAACCATCCACTCGGCACCTGGACATGAGCCGAATTCATCCCCCCGATCCTCCTTTGGCCATTGGCCATCATCCCCTTTGGAGCAGTGTCCTACCGGAGCCCACTTACTTCTCTTTTACGGTATTATTAACATTGGATCATCGATTAGCATAAGATCATCGATTATCCGGTGGCTTTGGGGGGTACACCAGATATTCAAAAACGCTGGATATATAATCACTCCTAAATCATAATTTAAAATAGTTTATTTTAGCACATTCTTGTTTGACATAATGTTGTTAGGTGTTGTATTTTGAAAAAAGTATTTTTAATGATTTTACTCCCTGAAAGTTGCATAACTAAACATACAAATAGACATCCTACTTGAAAAAAGTCACTGTATTTACTGCACCACTCCAATCTCGAAGACTCTGCGTCACGGGGTGATGTAAACACGTGCAGTGTTTTCATTGTCGAAGATGTATGTAGTGTATAATGCACCGTGTATAATAATCGACACTGACATCAAGCGTGGCTACTTTGTTTGTGTCACGCACACGCTGCCGATGGCCGGGGCGGTGTTGCCGGGTTCGCCGGATCAGCCCGGGACCACAGCCGGATAATGTCGGAAGCAGCCGGATAATCGATGATCAGCTGTAATAATGTCTTTCGCCTGCACGTGTTCCCCAATCCAATTGTTTACCTCTCTCTCTCTCTCTCACAGGAGGCTTTTACAACCAATGCAAGTATTCATAATTCGTTTCTGTTGTAGGCGTGATGTAAATTGCATTCAAGTATGACCGTCCACCACCCGGCAGAGCCGTTCGAATCAATTTGTCACGTGGGCAAATGTGGCAATTGATTTGGGGTTTCAGCAACACCGGAGGAATGTTAAAACGCAAGCGAAATTTTTGGCAAGATTTGCTCACGGCTTCTCGCTGGAGATTGGAGCTGGGCGTAATCTCCAGCGAAGCGTTGTGCGAACTTCACCCGGGGAAGCATCGCGGAGTGTGAAGACTCCGTCAGGAGGATCCTGAATTGGAATGTTTGGCAACACCGGGTGCTTGGATTGTCATCGCAATGCCTCGCGGTCCCGTGACAGCAGAGTCCGTCTCGCTGGGGAGCGCTATTTGGACATCTGGCGATTCTGTATGTAATCTCGAACAATCAGCATGGTTGGCTACGTACGGTGCGAAAGACGTTCAACGTACACGCGACAAAATGTCCCGCACGCAATCTCGTCTCTTCGCTCCATCGCTGCGGTGGACACCCCGTGGTTCATCTCAGACGCCGCCAGCGACGGCGTGTCGAGACGAAAGGCTGCTTTCTTTCTTTTCTCGCCGTCGAAACGACGTCCCTACGCTGCGTTCGTCGTCTCTCCGATGTTACGCGTTCCCCTTTCTGTCCTTGGACGGCGATCCCAAGCAGGGCGATTCGTTTCCCCCGGCGAGCGACCTTCGGCTTCACGATTCAGTTGCTCGGCCAGCGCCCGCGTGCTACCGATCCGTGCGCGAGGTCCGCGTCATTGAAAAAAAATTGTTAACAGGCAGAGAGATCTCTGCAGTCCCTTTTTCTTACTCCTCAAACCTCAATGACCTCAACTGCCCGCCAGAACGAGAAGATGGAGGGAAAAAAATATGTTTAGTTTTCTTGAGTCCATGGGGGAACGTGCTTTAGTATGAGCATCAGTCACTCACGCAGGGGCCGCCAGCCACTCACAGCCACTGTTTGTACAAAGATTCTGCAAAGAATGTGTGCAACAGGCCGGTGGAAGATGTTCTTGTTAATATCATGAGCAATGAACGCGATTGCATCCGACCAGTGAAGATGCGTCATTTCGGTTTGGTTAGCGTTTAAAATGCTTGTTCGTCTCTGTATCCCTTGCTGCTAATTTCACTTTTTTCCGACCACGGGAGACGTATTTTTGTAAAGATAGAATTATAGTTTTTCACGCTGCTATAACGGCAAAGCATTGAGCTCTCCCTCCAAAGTCAATATCCCAGATAAACACTCCTGAAAAAGCATGGGTGAAGAAGCAGCGGGACCTATCCCCAAAAGTCAAATATTTGCCACGTTAACTTAAAACACAGCCACCTCCAAATAGAAACGCAACTTGGGAGAGGAAAATAAATCTGCCTTGATAACAAACATCATGAAAGCTCCAACAAAATCTTGTTCTCAACACCAACGCTTTCATGAACAACCGCCGACATCCCACAACGTTGTCCTCATTACATTGACCCACAGAAAGATGCACTGTGATACCCCCCCCCTCGCTCCACCCCCCAATTGGGATTTAAATTTCCAACTTTCCCATTGCCAGGCCGGAACTTTGCCACGGGGCCCACCCAGTCAAATCAACGACGGCTGTGTGACGGACAGACAGACTGGCCTCTGCCACGGAGATGCGGAATTTCCACCGTTGGATCAGAGGCATCAACAGAGATCCGCTACCACCACTATTTGCTCGTTTAACCAACCCGCACCGATCATCGATGTCTTGATAATGCACACTTATCATCATAATTGACAGTTGTAAGGTGTATGGAAAGCCGGCAAGTGAAGAGAACTTGCAGGCTACACTGCCAGAATTCGGTGATAGTGTCCAGCTTGCTACGGAGGTGAGTTCTCAAGTCAGGGCTGCAAAGACTCGAACGACTCCGATTGTCTTATTAGCGAGGGCATTCTGGGAGCTGCACTGGCAACAGTGCCAGTCACCTCAGGAAGCCCTCCCCGAGCACGGTTGGACATGCATGTTGTATGGATGTATGTTGAACCTCAAATGAGTGCTTGGTGCGATGTGTGAACGTCGTCACTGGGGAAACAAAGGTGACCGCGTGTGGTGCTGGCCACCCACCCCCTCGTGTGCCTTGCCGGCCTTCATTGGTGCTCGTTAACGGCACTTGCCCCAACAGCCTGTTACAGGCTACACGGGGGATCTTTGCATGCATGTATGCTGTATGTATGTAGTTGTACGTATGTTGTATGTATGTATGTTGTATGTTGAGCTTCTTTTGCACTTCATGTAGTCAACCGCACTAATCGGAAGTGCAGGGGGAAGGACAACAAACGAAACGCAAAAGCATTTCTAAAGAAATGAGTTTTCAATCTTGATGATTTAAAAGTGCACAGCCCCAGTGGCTTCCTAATACCGGAAGCAAGAGCGTTCCAGACGGCCGCAGAAGCGCATCTGAAAGCGCTGCGCCATGCGGTGACCGTCGTTGTTTGTTGGCGTAGGGGCTTGTTTGACCATACTTCACCACGCTGGTCGGTGTGGCTTTGATGAAGCAGTGGCGGATGACCTGCGCCGGCTTCAGACGTCACTCCCCCACAGATGTTCGCCGTGGGATGAAAGCAAACGCGGCTTGCCCGGTTCATAGCACACGTGCCCAACCCACGGGGCCGCTGCTTCCCCCGTAGCTGTGCAGCGTGTTGCAACTGTTGCCACAACTTTCACAAGATGTAAGAATGGTATTAATAATTTATTTACAGCCCTTTGTCTCATCCAGTGATGGTTAAAGTCCTCATGGCATTGGGGGGTTTTGGACGATGCCTCACAATGGTGGGTGTGGGTTGGTACACGATATGGTCTGACGGAGGCCACTGGCCTGTTCAGATATCGCTCGCCACTGATGCTAGCCGTGGCTGGGAATCGAACTCAGGTCGCCGTATTTATCGGGCAGTGCCCTAACCGCTGTTCCACCACTCCAGTATCCGCTCATCCACTCGTGCAGCAATGCGATTAGGCAGCCGTTTGACCGTGTGAAGTTGAAAGGAAGCCATTATTACAGATACACTGTACTTGTGTTTGTTTTGTTTCTACAAAATCTTTGAGTGATCTTCACAACAAAGCAGAAACATTATAAAGAATCACGGCTGAGCAGACGGGGAACACCTTGGACCCTCTCGGTGTCATTTGCCAACACCGTGGCAGATCCGCGAGGATGCAGAGCGATGAGACTCGTACGGTCGGACCTTCTTCGTACCCTGTGCGAGTGAGTTCTACTGATTCTAGATTTGAAGCTTTCGTGACTGCAAGGAATCATCTTCTTAGGTTTTTTCGGTAAAGTCACGTGACTTTACCGAAAAAACCTAAGAAGAGTTCTACTGACGCACCATACCGAGCCAACCGGGCTAATCGGAGGTGCGGAGGAAGGACGACCAACGAAACATTAAAAGCTGTTCTAAACAAATGAGTTTTCAGTCCAGATTTAAAAGTGCATAGCTCCAGTGACGTCCGAATATCGGAAGAGCGTTCCAGACGGCCGCAGAAGCAGAAGCGCACCTGAAGGCGCGCCATGACCGTCTTTGTTAAGGCACACCGTACATTCATGAACACCATACATTTCATCATCATACAGTCCATCCACTGCTGGATGACGGCCTCCAAAAGCCCGGCACCACCCGCTCACGATCCTGCGACGATCCACCGAGCACCCTGCACACGAAGTGGCTTCGCTGCTCCATCTCCTCCATCCGCGGTCGACCTCTCGAAGTTATTCCGTTCGCCGCACAACTCCTTCGTGCGCACGCTCTCTTCGTTCAAGATTCATAATTTAAAACAACAACAACAAAAAGCAAGCTAAATCTACGCCCATTCATTCCATCGTCCCGCGGCATCTCACCGTTGTGCAGGGCTCTGTAAGCCAGCGCCTCGAACTCCTCGAAGTCGTCCAAGAGGTAGCAGTGTTCGCTGGTGGGTGCCGAGGCCATCTCGCCGAGCCCGCGGACGTTCCCGCTCCTGACGCCGACGGTGAAGACCTCGGCCCCGCGTGCGCGCAGCGCCGCCGCCGCGCCCCGCGGGTCTCCGCCGCCCGCCCAGTGCCCGTCGCTCACCAAGAAGACGGCCGCCGTCGAGTTCTCGCCCGAGTGCCGCAGGATTTCCTGCGGGGCGACACCCGTGGCGGAGAGCTGCGGGGCGGCCGGCAGACAACGCGGGTGGAAGCGGGCGGAGGGCGCCTCGATCGTGCGGCCACTTTTGTAAGAGGCCGCCGATGTATGAGGACCTCGGGACCCCCACTGGCTACGCACGCGGTGCGAAAGACGTTCAACGTACGTGCGGCCACCGGCACCGTCAGAGGGACGATGCTTCGACTCACGCCGCTGCCTCGGCTGCCGTGGCACGGGGGAAACGTCGCTCCTCCCTCGCATTCGTAGCGAGGAGGCAGTGGCCACGATGGTCGAAAAGATTCGTGCGGATACGGCGGGTCTCCCGCTCCACCTGGCCCTGTTCGACGCCCGCTTGTCATCGAGACATCATCGCGCGTGGACTGAAAGTGCCGGCCACGCTGGGACCTGTCGGTGTGACGCCAAGGTTGGCGCGAGGAACGGTCTCACCGAATGCGTTCAGAACCACTTCCTGATTGCCGGCCACACCGTTCGTCTCTCCTGGCTTTCGATCTGCCAAGCCTCTGTCTTGGGTTCTGCTCACGGTGGCGAGATGTTAACTACCTTACCTGGTATATAGGAGGTAGTGGGTTCGATCTTGACCCTGATGCCTGTATATTCGGAGTTTGCGTGTCTCTCTCCCCGTGGTCCCGTGAATTTTTTCCCGGGTCCACCGATTTTTCCCTCCACATTTAGAAACATTTGCTAAGAGTATTTGGCTGCTATACATTTCTACATGATAAGTCAATTCGTTGAGCTATCATTTGTGGCCAGGTCGCTTCTGAAAAAGCGCCATATAGCTCAGTGGGCCTTACCGGGTAAAATAAATAAAATCCTCATGTTTTCTAGTTTCAACCGGTCCCTTACTAGAGCGTATCTGCAGGCAACCTCCCTCTACACATGGGGGAGACGTGGACCACGGCCCACCCTGTGGACGCGGTCATTGACAGCCCGTGCGGCACACTCCAACTGGTGCAACCTGGCCCGGCGCCCGAGACGGTGGTCTCAAGGCCCTCTCTTCACGCTGCTGAAGAGGCAACTGTTGCCTGGCTCGGCAAGATGAGCAGACGATAATAATAATAATAAAGCATCGTTAGTCAAAGGCTTTGCAAATTATCAGGCTCGGAGGCCTTCCATTTAGAGCAATCGATATGGAGTTGAGAGTCATCAATATGTTTCAATTTACAGTTTGGAAACAGAGGTCAAAATTCCATACTCTTATGGCAGGGCCAGTCACCCCACAGCACAAAATTGCATCTTCCATTTGCACAGATTAAGAAGCCAAATAGCGATCAAAAGTTGTCGACTCCCAAGTGAGTAAAAGGGGCCAGTCACCCCACAGCACCGCCACAAAGCGGTGCTCGTCAATACGTGGTCACGAAATGGGTCGAATACAAAACATAACATTAGTGGTGGGGGAGGTCGCAATCCAAATGTTGTTTTACTTTGGTGTTCGCTGTTAATCCGAAAAAAAGAGCCCAACCATGTCAACACCACGCCGGTCCTCCAAGAGACCATCACAACAACACCGCGGGAAAACACGTCCCGCGTACCGCGAAGCGACGCACGTGTCTCGCGTTAGGTCTGCGCTCGACGCGCTTGACGCGCCTGACGCCTGCTGCCTTACCGCCGCCTGCAAGAGAGCACCCTCGGTGCGCGTGCCGCCGCCGCCGCCGGGGACCTCGGCGTGCGCCCGGGGGCACTCGTGCCGCTGGCAGCGCGCAGGCGAGACGAGATCCACGAGCGGCGCAGCGTCGACCCTGGACGAGAAGGTCACCACGGCCACTCGGGCGGCGGAGGTCGCCGCGGGGACATCCGCCAGCAGCTTCTGGACGCGCCGCAGCTCGCCGGCGAGGTCCGCGGCGCGCACGCCGGACGACTCGTCCAGCAGGAAGACGAGCTCCAGGCCGCGCCCGGCGTCCCGCAGCCGCCGGACGTTCGCGGCGAACCTCTCGGCGAGTCGATCCGCGCGCTCGTCCCCGGAGGGCGCATCGCCGGGCGAGGCGGCGGTCGCGGGCTCCGCCGCCGCCTGCCGCCGCCGCAGCTTGGCTTGCCGCAGGAGGCTGTCCCAGCCGGTCAGCTCGGCCGTGGTGAGCGTGAGCGCGAGCATCAACGGTAGGACGCTCCACATCTTCAGCCACTGCGCGCGCACGGTCGCGTCCGCATTATATCGCGTTGCGGTCCGCGGGAGAGCCCACAGAGCCGTGCTGCTCTGTCCCAGACTCAGCGTTTAACTCGTGAAGAGGCATTGAGCTGGAGGAGGGATATTTCTCCCCCGGGAGCACTTTTGTTTACTCTACCTGACTGAATGAACCCAGGGAGAGAGAGAGAGCCTTCCAGAAACACTGGTTCCTTTCACAGTGCTATGCTTCTTGCAAAGCATCTGATGGTGAGAAGTCTTTGATATTTTTTCAATATATACACGCACACATGGAAATACAAAAAAATACTCCAGCTTGCAGCTTTTGGTACCGCGCCTTTATGGAAAACACAATTCGAGTGCGATTTCTCTTCTCGAATTCCTCACACTGAGCCAACTCCTATAATCCATTCCATATGCTTAGGCAAGCAGTGGACAAAGATGTGTAAACATTAGTTAATTCCAACACGCACCGCCCGTTCAAAGTTCCGAATTTAAACACGTAAAACGGCATCTCGTTAAAGAACGGCCACCGAAGACTCGAGCATGTTTCACGGCGATGCGGGGGCGGAAAAGAAGTGGCACACGTGTTGAGCGTCATACGTTAATACGAACCATGTTACGGCACGCAGAATTCCACCGCGCTGTTCTGGGAGAAAAAAAACCGGTTTAAATGTCGGTGAAGAGCCTGGTGCGGCAACAAAAAAATGTTAATTAAAATATACCCAAGTTCTAAACGGCACACGCAGGCAGCTTCATACTTTCACGACAGCGCCAGTGGCACGCGCACGCGCGAATTGAGAGGTGCGTGTGCGCGTGCAGCCCACGTGCGTTCTTACGCTCGACCAGAGACCCCTCTGGCCAGCGTGGTGAAGTATGTTCACGATGACCACGTGGGGAAGGCCTCATCCAGCGCCGTTGCAATGTGACCCAAAAGCATGGGGCTTGCTTCTTTTGTGACGGCACCTGCGATCACACCGGACTGATATCCGAATGACAATGTCCTTTATTTATCCTCCTCCCCTCGCCTCAAAAGAAAACCCCGTGAATCGCAGGCGCGACGACTTTTTGAGACAACTTCTCGTGCTCTAAATGAGGGCGCGTGCCGGTTTGTTCTCGGTCAGATGCACTCCCCAGAAGTCGGTGCCAGCGGAGAGGTCGTGTCAGAGGAAAACAAGACAATTTCTTTTTTGTCAAGGCGCTCTTCGCCCCTCCATGCCAGCTTAAATAGTCGCTCTAAGCCTAGGGTGTGTCATTCGACAGACCTGTTCTTCACCTGAGGAAGGCTGCTTGCGTTGTGGCCGAAACGTCGTGAGAATTATTTTATTATGTTATATTTTTATTATTTTATTATTTCCATTCTACGTGTCTTTACCGAAAGAACCAAGAAAAAAAACAAGACAAGTTATGGCCGTACGAGTTGCGTGACGAATACGGGAAGGTTGCGTCATCGATGTTGTGAGCGTTCTCCACAGGCACAGCCGAATAATTCGTTTGTGTGATGTACAGTGTTAGATAGTTTTGCGTTAACATTCGGGTCCCCCTTGTCTTACAGAAAGAGGCGATAACACACCGCGCGGATCACCAGCATTGATTCAAGCAAGCCTGACTGCTGATGAGACACTGCATGTCAAAACCGGCCCACAGTTTGCTTGCTCCGAGACCCACTGCTGGTGGCTAAACACAATGATTATACGCGCTTTTGAGCAGTGCCTTGCGACTGATGTATTGCGTGAAGAAAATAGTCGTGAGTGGTCTTTAGTTAATCATCAGATGACGGCGAAGGGTCGAGGTGTTGTCATTCGTCTCGTCACGAGAAGTCCTCCAACGCCGCCCGCTTACTGAGCGGTGATTTTGTCTCGTGCCGAAGCGATCCCCACCGTCTGCGTGTCGCGATGCACACGAGCCCGCACACAACAAAAGGGCCCTCAGTGTTGAGTCTCGGATGAGACGCGTTCCGTGGGGGCCACCACATTGAAACAATTAGGAGCCGTGCTATTGGGTTTTTTTTTCTTTCTCGCGGGCGGAATGCAAGCCACGTGCCGAGGGCGATGAGGAAGGAAAAAAAAACATCACAAATTTCGCTCGCTGCCTCGGGTTTTTTTTTGTTTGTACGTCAAAACATGACGCTGGGATTTAAATGTCACATTTTAAACTGCGGGGTGGACAAGCAAAAAAACCTAACGTTTTTTTGTGTGCGTAGGCTGACGGCCAACACCCGTGACGAATATATGAACCGATCCTGGGCCCCCCCTAGGTTGACTCGGCCTCAAAAGAGTACCTGGTGCGGTGTGTAGGAAACATCGCCACTAGAGAGACAAAGGCGGCCGGGTGTGATTACTGGCCACCGACCCCCTCGTGCGCCGTGCCGGCCTTCGTAAGTGCTGCTCGCTAACAGCACTTGCCCCTACAGTCTGTTACAGGCTCTGCTGGGGATCTTTGTCTTTCTGCTCAGGATATGCACGCGAAAATATGCACGCAAGATGTGGTGCAGGAGGCGCGCGTGTGTGCGTCACCCAACTTGGCCTTTTGGTGATGACAATGTGCAGGGTGCCCATTAAGGAGGGCATCGTTAGCATCGGCAGCCATGATTAGTCCACTGCTGGATGAGGGGCCCCACTCGCCCCTCCCCCCCCCCCTAAGCCGTGATCGCAATCTCTCCCAAATCCTGTGATAAACATCGACTCCATCTCATTGGCGACTGTTCTCTCTCTCCGACGCGTTCTGTTCCTCGGCTGCCACTGCCTCGCCAGTCTTGCTCACCACCGGTCGTCATCATTTGTCGTCGCGACGCCTTTCTAGCCCGGTCCGCTTCTCCTCCCGAACAGTTTCCACGACGCCGTCAGCTCCACGTGGCACCTCCACGCAACTTCTCAAGCCGTCTTCCCGCGGTGTCGCAGGCAGCAGCTCAGCCACCGGACGATGCCTGTCCGCTAATTAGCAGCGACAACGAGAGAGCGGTTTGGAAGTCCGCGGTTGAACGAATGTGGTTGTGTGAAAAGAGCTGAGCGTGATTGGGCAACGACGACGACAACAACAACAGCAGCAACCACAGCACGCCTTGAGAGGTTGTCAACGGGAGGAAGTTCGTCATCGGTCGCCACACACCCAAAGCCGAATGAGGGTTGACCACCCAGGAGTCGAGGCGTGACCGACGCGCATGCTTCTCATGTAAACAAACACAAACAAACACACAAATAGACACACACACACACAAACTCGCCGTCTCCTTGACGTTGCTGCACGCTGGAGATCTCGGCGAGATGTCCGTCGCAGAGTCGTGCCTTCACAAACATTGTTTTATTTTACCAGGTAAGGCCACTCAGCTGGCTTTGTGCCTCTGTTTCTCACAGGCCACCTGGTTATCACAAGTGATAGCTCACCGAAGTGGCTTTTTTATCATCACGACGTGGACATTCATAGCAGCCAAATACTCTAAACGCGTGATGTTGATTCGACTTGATGTGGGGCCGGAGAAAAATCCACGCGAGACACGTGGGAAAAACAGCGAGAGAGACACGCACACTCCATATACACACCGGGCATCAGAGTCGGGATCGAACCCACGGACCTCCTGTATACCAGGAGAGGTAGTCAACATCTGGTAGCCACCGTGGATTTGGGGGGTAGGCGTGGGGGCGGCAGGCGTTCCGCGGGAGTTGGAGAATTAAAGCGAGGGGGTGAATCTCCGTCATCTGAGTCCCTAGGGAGGTGCTGGCACACGAGGGGCAGTAATTCAATAAGCGCCTTGGCACGCACGGCGAGGGGAAACGCGCGGAACGCCCCGTAGCGCGAATTCGGGCTTTGGAACTTGCTCTTGACTGCTATAAACTACAGTGTTTTTTTTTATCTTACCAAGTAAGGCGCACTGAGCTACGCATCACGAATGACAGCTCGACAGAGTGGGGTCGGCGTGATGTGGACATTTATAGCGGGCAGATATTCTGAAGGCGTGGATGTTCGCTCTTAATGTGTAGTTTAAAAAAAAACCGAGGACCCGGATAAAAATCCACACAATCACGGGGAGTGAGAGAGACATGCAAACAGTGCCGGATTCAGCTAGTGCGGGGCCTGTAGCATGTTGTTATAAAGGGGCCCTAAATTTAAAAAAACACACATACTACAACACAAATTTGTAACTTGCATTGTAAAGTAATTGTATTTTTCATTTGCTATACAGCCAGATAATACGACAAATCACTAACCTTAAACACCCAGTCGTTCATAAAAGTTTAAGACGGTATAGTACTATAGTAATAGAGCAAGTGCAGAATCACTGAACCGGAATTGATATCTTGAAAGCATTTAGCGCGGGGCCCTTGAAAGTGCGGGGCCCGTAGCATATGTAGCTACTTGTGCTACTAGGATAATCCGGCACTGCATGCAAGCTCCAAATATACAGCCATGGTCGTGGTCAGGATCGAACCCATAGACCTCCTGTATACCAGGCGAGGCAGATAACATCTCGCCACCAGGGCACCCGAGAGCCAGTGGCAGGACATTCAACAGGCCACTCATTTCCGCTTCCACGATCTGATCATGTTCAATGACAGTATCGGTCTGTTCTCCTTTAATGCCGCGTGGTTTCATCACGCGAATCGGATATAACGCGACGAATGTATTAGGGGACACGTTTTTTATAACGCGGCTGCATATTGGATGTAACGCGGTTAAGTAAACGGAACTACGCCGCGCGAGTTGGAATAAGCGGTCGCACGGTTGCTTTGGCGTAGCATCATCGCTCGAGGCAGTGGGATGATGCTGGATGCTTCTAGATGCTACCCACGTGCCTCGGTCTTTGTTCGGCCTGTCTACACGTCTCGCCGTGTTAGCGTGAACTGTTCTGTACCCTGTGTAGGGGTGTTACGGAGGAGCTGTATGTATGGGATCAAACGGGAAACTAGCACAGTGGGCGGGGCTTCGTGAGCACACGGGAGGGTGCTCGCAACGACGTCCGCACAGGGCAGCCGGGGGGGGGTGCTGACCCCAGCGGGGGGGTTCGGGATATAAGGGGATGAGCCGGAGAGCTCAGGGCAGAATGTTTAAGTAAACTCTTGAAGACCGAAGATCGTCTAGCTAGAGCCCTGGACTCCCCTGGGACGCCGCCCTTGTCAGGGCCGCGCAGGACCGAGCCAGCGGCGTGGTCCCGTGAACCAGAGCCAGGACTCTGGGACTCCGGGTACCGTAGCCCGACTGACCAGTGTCGGGCCAGACAGCCTCCCCTAGCCCAGTATTTGGAGGATTAGGAGGCAGGCTAGGGGTAGCTAGCCGTGTGTTCCCAGCTATCCGGGTGAGGGGGCCGATTCCCCCTCCAGTACTGTATGTCCCCAGTGACTGTTGTGAAATAAATACGTGTGCCTCTACTCGGGTGTCCACGCGTCCTCAACGGTACTACACCTGTATTACATTTTATTTATAAGAACGCGATTTTTCCATAACGTAGTGTTCTTCAGGAACGGAACCACCGCGTTATAGAACAGACTGCGTCAGGAGAACAGGCCTTTGGGTCATGCTTCTTGTTTTCAGGGTCACAGGTCCTCCGTTAACAATCGTTAAGCACTTTGTGATGCTGGACAGGCCTCCGCAAAGCTGTGTGCTCTGGAGTCAAAACCATCCCCTTGTGCACACAATAAATAATGCAGCAGCAGAATCTCCCCAAACCTCCGAACACTATTTTGTACTTCTGTGTACTGATCATTCGAGGAGATTCCAACCGAAAAGAATGTCGGTGGCATGTGGCAGTGAGCCGAAGAGATGCGAGAACGATCTGGACAGAGTCCCATCGCAGGCCTCTGCCGGCAGGTGAGGCATCATTGGGCTGGGTCACGTCGCCTCTGTGTTCCCCACGTGGAAGGAGATCTGTCGGTGGGATGTTGGCACGAGAGGACCTCCAGGTGAGTGCGTGGACTGGCATTGTTGATCGGCCTCTTTGAACGCTCGTCAACGATGCTTCTGTGCCCTCAAACAACAGCAACAACAACAGCAACAACAGGTCCCCGAGGGGTGACGCTCACGGCAACAGGAACACAGCACATCGTCCGAGCTCGAGTCTCAGGGCAGGATGCACGGATTCCATGACGATCAAAGCGACCTTCGTCGCTGCTCCCTTTCTCCTCTGGCATGGCTCCCCTGAGCAAGCTCTCGAGCTTCAAGGGAGACTGCACAGGAATGCAAACACGCGAACGCCTGTTGGGTCCTTCGCCTGCAGCGGAACAACCGGCGCACACACCGGTGCAGTGTTCACAACGAAGGGCGTTGTCGGTGCGGTGTTTTTTTTTTCACCTTCATTTTTATTTTGGTCATAAGTCTTCGTCCGGTCAATAACAACCGGTGGAATGTTATACAACAGGTGACATATCAGGCAATGGACCGCGGTGGCGAGATGTTAACTACTTCGCCTGGTTACACAGGAGGTCGTGGGTTTGATCCCTGTCACGACCCTAATGCCCGCTGTGTATTTGGAGTTTGCATGTTCTCCCTGTGGTCGTGTGGATTTTTCTCCTCTGGTTTTTCCGCCCACATTTAGAATCAACATCACGCGTTTAGAATATTTGGCTGCAATACTATTCCACGTGATGAGCCACTTCGTTACGCTATCATTTGTGGCCAGGTCACTTCTGAAAAAAGAGCTATACAGCTCAGTGGGCCTTACCTGGTAAATACAAAACAATTGTAAAACATTTTAAAATAATGTCATAGCACATATATCAAGAATGCCATTTCCAGAAACGTAGCCTGTTATATTGTTTAACTTTTAAAAGCCACGGTGGTATTGACGGACACGTTGGACTCCGTGTTGTGCTTTTGCACCACTGTCAGTGCGGTGGTGCGAGATTATGAGTGGAGTATTAGTCCACTCATGAGTCTTACTCTGTAATACTCATGAGGGGACTCTTACAGAGTAAGGCTTTCTTACTCTATTAGTCCACAAGTCTTATCTGGTCCAACACCATGTGAGACTTAGGAAAGCTGTCTCGGGTGTGGACCAATCAACTTCAAGGACAGTGCATACATTATCAGAGTTGTGTTTTTTTTTGCGTTATGACGGCAGGTATTGTGGTCTATGCAAACACGACTCCTTGTAATAAAAAGGTGTCAGTTTTGTTGCCAGATAAAAGGGTAAAAAAAAGCAATTATCACTGACTCGATTAGTCCACAAGTCTGTAAGAGTGAGTATTACTCTATTACTTACTCTGCAAGATTCACTCTATTACTCTGTGAGACCTACTCTATTACTCTGTAAGACTTACTCTATTAGTCCACAAGTCTTACACTCTGTGGATTCTCTCTGTAGTGATTCTCTGAGTGTCGTCGATTCAAGCACTAAAACTTTGTGGCACTCGGTTACTTAAATGTCGGTGAAGTGGGCGTTATAACTCCACCCCCCACCTCCCAAATATGATCAGGGCAGCCAAGCAGAGTAAATCTATTTTAAATAGCTACACTATTTTACCAATTATCATGTTTGGTATTTCTCTGCACTGCACTCTCTGTTACTCAATGATCTTATTATCTTTAATCAGGCTTAATCTCATCGAAGTCAACACATTTGATCGGTGGGTTTCGTCATGGTCGATCGTCATATTGTATTACTTTCATCCCCTCTTAGTTATGATTCACCAAGATAAATGTTAATAACACTTCATCGGTCAATATTTTGGTAATTATCTGCACATCTGTACACTGACAAAGGTGCATGACCAGGGGTGCAATTCACGGGAGACTCAGAATCCACAAACTCGGTATTCACATCCGTTGTTAATGTTTTAATGTTCGGTTTTGCACGACTGCAACAGACGTCAAAAAAAACTTTACCATCAAAATATACGAAATGTATAAACACTTGAACACGTGGTAGTAGTAGTTGGAGGCTTTCGCGACCAATTTTATCCATATTAGAAGAGGTTTCTTTGGGGTTAGCTCACGTAAATCTATAAATGTGTTTTCATACCCGCCACCACCCGACACAGCCAATTAGTAAGGTTTGTCACGTGAACAAAACGTGGCAATTCGTTTCGAGTACAGCACATCGGTGTGTTGGGGAGCCAAATCTGTCTGTCGCCTGATGATGCTGCCTGTAATTACTGGTGAAACGTCGTACTCAAATTGTAAATGTTGTGGATTTACCCTCAAACACACCGGTGTGCTGTACTAGTAACGAATTTGCACGTTTTTTATACGTGACAAACCTTACTAATTGGTTGTGTCGGGTGGTGGCGGGTTTAACGACACATTTATATTTAAGTGATCTAACCCAAAAAATCTCGTATGGATATATAAACACTGCTTGGTACAAAGCGTACCAAATGCAACTAGGTTTGTATTTGAGTATGCATTATCTACACAAGGGTTCACACACACATACATTGTACCCAGGTTTCATGATATCTTATCGCAAAGAGAAACGTCGCTCTGCAAAAAACGAATTCTTGAAGACTTTTTTGCAGCTCAGTCGTTTAGAGTGGGAGTTTAAACACAGTTGGCGCTCATACCGCACAGAAACACTTTAACTTAATTAACTAGCAACCAAAATGATAATAATACTACAAAATATATATTTGCTGAGACTTCAACACAGCGAAAACTTCCCGCAAGGTAACGGTGGGAGTGCCGTTCCCTCCTTTGCTATTGCCCAACCACAAAGTTTTGATCACGGTGTCTCGTAATCAGTGCACTTATTACATTGTTGCGATACCACAGCGTACAGCAGCCCAGCTCTCAACAGCACAAACAATTCACAGTGCGGCCTACTACTACGACTTGCTCTCGATAACATTGTACTGTGGTTGTGGCCTTCCTTCCTCCGCAGCCAGTAGAATCTGTGCTCTTTGGATACATAGATATGACTGGCGCGACTGCACCCACATTTCAGTACAATCACTGCACTGTGTAAATGTGGCCGTCATGAAAGAATCAAAGTGAGTTTTAATTAATCAACGGGGAAACAGCGGTGCTGTAACTCTCTTTTCGACGAAACCCGCATCTCCAACATTTGTACAGTGCGAAAGAGTTCAATATTGCCGTGCGAAGGTTACACAATGCTCGCGCTTAGCAAAATACACCGAGCCTTTGTGAATACTGCCAATGTGAAGTGAGACAAAAAAAAACACGCAAAAACGAGCAGTCGTTTCCAATCAACCCTGCCCGTTGGTCCAGCATCTTGTTTATATAAAAAAAAATAATAGTAAACCACCAGCTTTCCAAAAGCAACTGTCACAATAATTACAAAAATAATAATCACGAAACAACGGGCCCATTTACAGCGGCGGCACCGACTTTTCTCTCAAAACTAAGGCAGCATTTTCACGCGGAGAAAACAATGTGTGGATGGTGTACAAGCTCGCACAGACTATGCCCTTGCTCGAAAGAAAACGAAACGCAAAATGTGCTCGATACAAAATTCTGAACAAGCGTTTAATGGCCCCCAAAATAAAGTGAAATAAATATAGGAATATTGAGCGAAGCTTTCAAAATACGAAATATTTATTTTACAATGTTCCTGAAGGACACACACAGCCACTTTAACACGGACGCTTACGAGGGTGGCCAAGTCTATACTCTAGTTCGTGTGTGCGGGGGGGGGCAGCCGTCATTTTAACAGGAAGAGAACCAACGAGATACAATGCATCCTCCAGTAAAGCACTGTAGTATTCAAGAAACACATACGAAGTTAAACATGACTTGTGTAAAAAATATATATTTGAAACAACAACAGGCTTCCAAGTAAAAACTTGCTTCGTGAGCCCAATTAGATATTAGACGACAAACTGATTTATCTTCATCGCACTCGTGGTGGTCACGTGACTGATCGGCGTGACCAGGTTGTGATTCGGCGTGGACGTTGATTTGTCGAAGTTGTCGGAGCCGTTGGTGACGACGGCGTTTGCCTTCCGGCAGCACAGGATGCGCTTGAAAGTGGCGACCATCTCTTTGTCCCGAAACGAGTATATGATGGGGTTCATGGCGGAGTTGAGCTCCGCTATGAGCAAGAAGTACTTCTCGAAGGCCAGGACATTGCAGTCCGAGCAGAACGAATCCAGCAGCAGAATCACCAGGCCCGGCGTCCAGCACACGATGAAGGCTCCTGAGAGAGACGGCACGAGACACGAATCAGCAATTTTGGCAGCAATGCGCGGAACACAAGACTAGCGTTGTTCCCTGAAACCCGTTGTAGGTAAAGGCGCAACCTTGCAATGGCTTGCTCCGCGACTGCTGCAAGGAGGGCCTCCACTAGAGGGGAACGGTGGAGAGGCCTTTGAGATCTTCTTGGTTCTTTCGGTAAAGTCACGTAGAAGGAAAATAATAAAAATAAAACATAATTAAGTAATATAATCATAATATAATATTATTTTATTATGTTTTATTTTTATTATTTTATTATTTTCCTTCTACGTGACTTTACCGAAAGAACCAAGAAGATGAATCCCTGCAGTCACGAAAGCTTTAAATCGAAATTTAGGCCTTTGAAAGGCAATTTATTTCACCTGTTGACCAGACGAGTACCCACACTTCACCTCGCCACACCCAGACCTGCCGATCGACAAACCGTGGCTAGACCCCTACGTACTGCCGGGTGGACAGAGGCGGTGGTGGGTTGGGAGATAAAAAAACAAACTTGACCCGTTGTTTCAACCGCTGTGCTAGAATAGTCGTCGTACGAATGATAATTCACGGGCCTTTGTTAATCCTCTTGTGGGATGAACGCCGGCCCCATGCTGTGTAGGCCAGAGTAGCTGTCCAAGCGTACTTCACCAAGCAAGTCAGTGCAGTTTGGTGAAACGTCTGGGGAGGTGCAGCACCGGTGCTGATAATGACTCGCCACCAACGTTAGCCGTGGTTCGAAATCGAACAGCAGTCGCCGGGTTCATAGCGCCATTACGCTAACCACTCAGCCACCGTTTCCCTCGGAGCTTTTGAGCATGCGACATCATCCATTAATGTTGCCCACAATCAAAATCACCCAGAGAATACCCAATCTCATCAGAAGCTGAGCAGAGTGTTGAGCCGAGAGACAGTACTTGGTTAGGCGACTGTCGTGCACGTCAGATTGATGTAGCCTGCCGCGGAAGCTACATGGCGGCCAGTGCAATGATCTCCATTGTTGTACTACACTTTCTATGCTCCCACGTCTACGTTCCCCACCTACACCAACCCACACTGCCAAATAACTCCCTACACATGCAGCGGATCGACACAAGGGGCCGTACACACACATACACGTTCGAAGACGAATGTGAATCGTGTTGTCGAATGCGAGCACCCGCCGTCCAGACAGACCCACAGCACTCACCCAGCATGATGGTGACCGTTATGAGCAAGCTCATGGTGGCCTCTCGCCTCTGGGTGGACCTGGAGGAGTTCCGCGACACGGGTATCGTGTTCCTCCACACGTGCACGAAGATGTGGCCGTAGAGCCCCACCATGATCAGGAACGTGGAGAGATTGGAGCCGGCCCAGAAGATGACGTAGCTGGCACTGTACAGGGGCGCCATGGTGGAGCACGTGCCGATGTTGCAGATGCAGTTCCAGCCCATGCTGGGAATGGCGCCGGTGATGATGGACGCGAGCCAGATGATCGCGATGACGACTACGACGCGCCGCTCGCTCATCCGCGTGTGCAGCTGCATCCGGAACACCGTGATGTGGCGCTCGATGGCGATGGCCAGGAGGTTGGCGACGGAGGCCGTCAGGCTGGTGTCGATGAGTCCCTGGCGCAGCATCCAGGTCTGCAGCGACAGCTTGCGAGTGTTGGGCCCCGTGTTGAACATCAGGTAGACGTACGCCGCTCCCGCAAAGAAATCCGCCGCGGCCAGGTTGGCCATGAGATAGTAGATGGGGTGGTGGAACTTCTTGTTGATGTACACGGCGGACATGACGAGGCCGTTGGCCAGCATGATGAAAAGGCACAAGGCGAAGCCGAGCACCATGACCACGGTGCTGCTGACGGTCCACTCGTCGTACAGCGGCTTTCCGCTGTTGTTGTAGAAGAAGGTGATCGTCTCGTTGTGGTGGCACCTGCCCTCCATCTCGTTCTCGCGTTGCGTTTTCTCACGCCCACACACACACACACACCTGCAGCGCAAAGATGATTTAAAGGTAAGAGAAACGTTCCGCTCTCGTCCCGAACCAAATGCTTTTTAAATGGACCGATTTAAAAAGAGAAGGCGAAGTGAAGATTGTTTTTTGCCGTGTAGTCAAGTCACAACGTGACTTTTGAAGTGACTATATCGTGCTATGGAGGAGGACTGTTGCCCGAAACATCGCCTGTTACATGTTCGGTCCGTTTAAGGTCCACGGTGTTTTTATGACGAACTTGTGGAGTTATTATTTTGTGATCTGTGCTCGAGCACCACTGCCAACGCAGCAGCAGCATCACCAAATCATATCTCATCTTACACAGATTTACACAACAACAATTACATTGTACATGGTATAATTTTGCTGACTATATAATCATTTACAGCTCTCGTGTCGATCCAATGATGGACGAATGCATCCCCCCCCCGCCCCCATGCCGTGTCGCTCGAAGGGCCATCTGATAATTTGAGTAATTCATCATGCTGGTCAGTGTGGGTCATTGTGGGTCAGCGGCAGCGAGGGGCTCACGACTGGTCCGCATGCCACTCGCCACGGATGTCAGATGCGTCTGGGGATCGAACCCAGGTTGCCCCGTTCGGAGCGCCGCACGCCACCCACTACCCCTCGCTGCATTATCGTACCGGGTCACCGTCGACAATGCATTCAGAGAGCCGCGGTTATACAATTACATCTCGATAGCCTTCCTTCAGTGAGCGTCGTCATCGTCATATACAATGGCACAATCTATTATTTGCACTGGTGCCCGTGACTTATTGTCCTTTGTAGTGACCCCCATGGGAATGTGGAATTCCCACCACTAGCTCAGGGTCGCGAATAGAGGCGATTGCATCTTGGAACACTGCCTATACATGTACGTACACGCATGTACATGCACAGTCACTCTCGCATTGTACACGCATGTACATGCATAGTCACTCTCGCATTGTACACGCATGTACATGCACAGTCACTCTCGCATTGTACACGCATGTACATGCATAGTCACTCTCGCATTGTACACGCATGTACATGCACAGTCACTCTCGCATTGTACACGCATGTACATGCATAGTCACTCTCGCATTGTACACGCATGTACATGCACAGTCACTCTCGCATTGTACACGCATGTACATGCACAGTCACTCTCGCATTGTACATGCATGTACATGCACAGTCCGTTTCAATCATTCCACTGCTGGATGAGGGCCTCCGCACGTCTTGCGGGTCGGGTCGAGAGCGATATTTGACCATACTTTACCACGCTGGTCAGTGGGGGTTGTGGTGACGGTGTTGGGAGTACAGTACACCAGTGGGGTTTTCTGCACTGCCAGCTGCTGCCCACAACGCCCACGGCACCTTGCTACTGCACGTGGTGGCGGTGATGCGCACCCATCCAATGCACTTCCTAGGCTCGACCCCGCTAAGCTTTACAAAATCTGAAAAGACCGGGTGCATTGTGGGTGATTTGGTCGTAGGCTACTTTGACATAACCACACTTATATTGCACACGTAATTATTAATGCGGCTTGTAGTTTAAGAACGAATGCCACGTTACATCTTACAATGTCATGGTTTATCTTTCAGTTGTCTTCACGTTCGAGTTGGGGACAGACTCAACGGGGCTTGAACCACAATCGGCTAAGTGGCGAAGTTGAGGGGAGAGAGGAAAGCAGACAGAGAAGTCCATGAGTGTGGTAAAGGTGAGCCCTGGTTACTTTTGGCATTATCATTGGGTAGCAAGAGTATGTTTAGTTAATGTCTGGCCCAGCAAAGGTAGGTATTTGTGTGGCTCGGTGAGGGAAATATCCCCCACCCCTGGTCCTAAATGACGACTTTAGTAACTTTAAGCGCCCCTATCTCTCTCAGCTCTGTTAAAACTGAGGGCCAGACAAAATAATGCATGACACCCCACAAGGAGGAGGGAGATCGTGACAAGGACTGCCAACACAGTGTCACGATGACCTTGCCATTAGACCGGCCATGGGCGATGGCTGGACGGACGGGGCAGGATGCGACACACATTGCCTCCCCAACAGATTCGGATGTACACCAATTGTTGGCCGCCCTGTTGCTTTGTGGGTGAGCGGTATCGGTGAGCAGCGATGACCGGGAGGCGCTTACACGCCGGTGCTGCCAGATCTGGAAAATCAATTTCACAGAACCTAAGTCAAAATATCTCAGCCCGTGACACATCGCTCGATTTTGAAAAAGAGAACCGGGACATTTGGTAACTTTGAATTCCAGCTGTGCAGAAATTTCGCAATAAAAATCATCTTACCGTTCACCCATAAAAACTCGGATAACATCTTAACGTTTCCGCAGAACGTTCACGTGAAAGGAATTGGCCATATGTCCAAGTGACCCTTTCCTAAATAAAGGATATTCGTTGCTTGCTGTTATTCTTATGGACATTTGTTAGCGTGGCACCCAAGTCATGGAACGCCTTGCCACTTGAAATCTGGCAATCAGAGTCGGTAGATAGATTCAAGTCCGCTTTGAAACCCCATCTCTTTAATGTGGCCTTCCCTCTTTAGTTTCGTCGGTTGCCCCTGGTTCTCTTTTTGTTTCCTGCTTTTCACGCATTGCATATCGGGATTCTCGGATGGAATGCGCATGATACATTTGAATTATCATTATTATTTGCCCCATATGAAACATGTAATTTTGGAGTTCCTCTCTGATATTTGCGCCGGCGCTGCTGTACAAGAACACGTTTGCACGCAAAGCGTAACGTGTGTAAGTTGCTCTTGCTGGACTGGTCAGCTGGTTCACGTGAATTTAAAAGTCACAGTAGCAATGAGCAGACAGGTCCATGCAGGTTTAACCTGCCTGCAGCAGGCAATGCTGTGAGGGTGACCGGGCAGCACCTCCTTCTGAGCACGACATTATTCTCATATTGCAAATCCACTCCATTTGTTTGTATGCGGCATGGGACGACGCTTGCCTAAATCTAGCGGTGGAGGAACCCACCCCACTGCTTCAATGGGCTGTTGACACGGCCGAAAAGCTTCGTTTTCGCGTATGGGCCCGTGGGCACACGAGGCGTGAGACTAAAAAGTGGTCCCACAAGCGATAACCGTGTCCATCCACCACCTAGTGTCTAATCCCCGCGTCTACTTTGGGAGCGTGAGCCCCACATCGCCAGCGTGTGCTAGTGAGTGGAAAGTAGACGACATGCATCGTATCAGAGGTGAAAGGTGAGCGCTCGTTATTATTATTTTGCGTTCATTCAAAAACACTTCAGGTCGTCTGTTAATGTGTGGCCAGAAAAATTGCCCTCCGGTAGGGAAAATGTTTCCCAGCCCTGGCCTACATTATTATGCTGAATGTAAGATGCCTAACTTTTAATAACTTTGCACGCTCCTTATCTCTCTCTCTCTTTAACGACCGAGGGCTGGACAATAAAGGACACTGTACGTAGTAAGCACGTGTGGAATCTTTTTTTTTACCACTTAAGACAATATTGTGGTAAATAATATCGTTATAACAACATGAATTACCACAACACTCAGGGTGACATGGGATGGCAAAAGCCTCCGGGCTAGTGAAAGATTTACATACAAACTGTGGTACAAAGTGGACGAATTTATGACTCCACACAAAGCTGGAAATACACAACAAGACACAATCCCACCAAGATTGGTGTAATATTATACAACGCCAGCACACATCGATCAAAGCCGTCGCAATGTGGACTCAATCGCAACCTCGGTCATACACAAACACAGCGAAATTTTTCCTACGAAACGAATAAGGTCAAGAAAATGTGATACAGCCCAACCAAATCACAGCTATTGTGCAGAGCAGTAGCAAAGCCCAGGACCCGGCATTAAACAAACGCAAAGCCGGATCTGGACAAACGCATGGCACGAACCCAATGCTACGTGAGGCGTACATACGTGGCACAAATGCTACACAAAGGCAACACAGCTCGTCCATAAAGTTAACACAAACTCAACATGCACCCATCACAACACTCTATACAAACCCTACAGAATAATAAACTCAACATGTACCCATCACAACTCTCTATACAAACCCTACACAATACTAAACTCAACATGAACCCATCACAACACTGTATAGTACAAACCCTACAGAATAATAAACGCAATGCAAACCTAACAGAATCCTGTAATCGACAAAAACCCAGCACAGCAACTCCACCAAGATAAGCCAACACAAGACCCCTGTACAAACACAACTACTTCTACAAACAATGGCAAACTCTCGTCAACACAATTACGGTATGAAAACAGCACAAAATACCCCCCCCCCAACACAAACCATGCACAAAACTCGATACAATACCGACACAATACTCAACTAAAGCCAAACACAACATTCCATATTAACTCAACACAAGCACCATACACACCCCAAACACAATCACACCTCGGTACAATCACAGCTATTAAAAAAAAACACGCACAAGGCGGTGTGCTAAGACAGATCATTCGATGCCGACACAATGCAACATCCCGGCACTGGCACGCTTACGAATCCAGCAACAATCGAACTAACCCCAGCACAAGCGAACTAACCCCAGCACAAGCGAACTAACCCCAGCACAAGCGGACATCATACAAGAAGACTTGGTTATCACAGTGAGCCCAGCACACACAAAGAAGACACAAACACCCAACCATGTACACACGCACACGGTCATCCACACTCACAGCGACAACCACACACACACACAACCATGTACACACGCACACGGTCATTCACACTCACAGCGACAACCACACACACACACAACCATGTACACAAACACGCACGACCAGGCAGACGTACACGCTCGTACATGCACAGCAATGTTCAACCACGCACACTCACACAGGCGACTCGCTGTGGCTGGAGAGGCAGGCGCAGAGTGGAGCCACTCGCGCGCGTCCACCACTCAACAGCAAAAGCAGCAGCAGCAGCAGAAGTTGTTGTTACTCCTCCAGCTCGTCCACCTCGTCCTCCTGCCGCAGTTGTCCACCATCACCTGCAATCCACCTCGCCCCGACCAGAGCAGCAGCAGCAGAGTGTTTTGTTTGACGCCACGGGCCCAGCGTCTGTGGCAGGAGCACGGCAGACGGAGCGACGGCTCGGAAACTGCGACGAGGAATGTGGAGGAGCAGTGGGGGAGGGAGGCGGGGGATGGCGATGGGACTGGATGAGTGAAGTGAGCGAGTGGGCGGTTCAACTCAGAGAGAGAGAGACGGAGGATCTGTATACTGGGTTTGTTGTTGTACGACTTGAATCACTAATTCCTCACGTCCATTCTCTTTCTCTGCGGTGTGGGGGTGCTGCTGCGTGAAAGGTGTGGGCTGGGGGGCGATGGAAATTCCCCTCCCCCCCCCGCGCTATCAGCATCAGCGTCCACGCCTCGACTACCTTCGCCACCACGGCGATCTGAACAACGAGTCGCGCTCGTCAGCGGGCAGGATAAACATCTGTGGCGGGGGTAGGGGGCAGGGCAGCGAATGGGAGAGGAAATGAAATAATCACTTTTTTTTATATTTCTCCCGCTTTGAAACTTTGCTGCTGCTGCTGCCTCTGTGTGAGTGAGGAGTGAGTGGGGGGGGGAGCCAATCGCCACGTCCCCGGACCCAGCACCCCCCTCGCCTGCTCCGCGCTGGCCGGAATAGACGCGCGCGTGCTGGGCCGCGCTCATCCCGTCAATCATCGCGGGACACGTGGAGGAGCCACCCCTCTCCACCACAAGATGACGATGATGGGGAGTGGTGGTGGTTGCGAGCACATCCTCCACCGCCTAATCTGGGATATGCACACGCGACGCTGGTGTCGTTCTTGCTGATGTTTGCGGCCCAGTTACAAAGAAAACAAAAGTTGGGCAATGTGCTGTTTTTTTTTTGCTGTTTGTTTTCGAATACACACAACTGCGCAGGCACTTTAGGGGAAAAGATGAACGTTAATGATTGTTGTTGCTGTTGTGTATTGCCACGAGGATTGTGTACCCAGGAAAGGCTCGCGAATGAGTCTTAAAACTCTGGGGGGTTTTCAAGAGCGTCCCTGCTCTAAGTTGTCGCAGTGACGATGCAACGTTGCTTCCTCTGGAGTACTGTAGGGCAATCCCGATTGAGGAATGTTCCAGATGCGTGCTTTGTGAACATTGGGGATGTTTTGGCCAATAAAACTTATTTTGCGAGTCGGTGTTAAGCAGCGCTACGAACCCGACGACCCGAGTTCGATTCCCGCTCACGGCCACCAACACCGGTGACGATTATCTGCATCGGTTCTGGGCCTCCTCTAGGTCGACTCAGCCTCAAACGAGTACCTGGTGCGATGTGTATACGTCGCCACTGGCGAGACATGTGTCGTGCCGGCTTTCATAGGTGCTGCTCACTAACGGCACTTGCCCCAACAATCGATTAAGGCTATACGGGAGAGCTTTGTCTTTGTGTGTATATTGTATGTGTGTGTGTGCTTATTATGTGTAAATATGGCGCACTTAATGTTTGCACCGTACGTAGCCAACCGCGCCACTAGGAGGTGCAGGGGAAGGACAAGAAACTAAAGACAAAAACGCAGTTCTTAAGAAATGAGTTTATCAATCGAGGTGATGAGTTGACGAATGAGGCTTTCAATGTAGATCATTGAACAGTGCACAGCTCCAGTGGCTTCCTAATATGAGAAGGAAGAGCGTTCCAGACGGCCGCAGAAGCGCATCTGAAAGCGCCGCGCGATGATGATGCGGTGACCGCCGTCTTTGTTTGATGGTCGGACGGAAGCCGCTGTGATGATGAGCGGAGTTGGCGTGATGGTGGTTGATGTTGCGCAAGGAGAACTCCCGTGCAGAACAGGGGGAGAACAAGACGAACTGTACCGCAGTTACTGAAGAAGAAAACAAATCCTGGTGAAAGACAATCCCATCGTGGCCGATGTCACAACAGGATAACTTTGTCTAAGAGCGCAAGAATGTCAAAACCGGTCCAGAGTTTACCAAAGTATATATCATACAGTGGAAAGCCAAGATGCCGATGGGACAAAATGCGTCCTTTTGTATGTGGAGTTCCGTTTATTAATCTGATCATGAGAAATGTCCCTAAATAAGAGTATGTATTTATACTGGAGGAATCCGATGAGCTGTACCTGACCACCCATCCCCTCGTGTGCCGTGGCGGCCTTCATAGGTGCTACTCGCTAACAGCACTCGCCCCAACAGTCTGTTCAGGCTACACGGGGGATCTTTGTCTTTGTCTGACATCGTCAAACCAGTGAGAGATCGCGACGGCTGGAGGAGGCCTCCATCCAGCTGTGGACTGATCAAGGTTGACGATGACGACAGTAACAATGTACACGCACAGCCCAGAATTTGTATAACCCATTGCAAGGTACACTGCGTATCCCCTGCCACGTACAGCAGTTGATTCAGCTATACACAATATCGAGGTTGGCAACCCTTTTCTAGCCTGTACCAACGCCATATAATATTAAAAGAAATTCCCACCGTGCACACATGTTTCCCCCGCCAGACCGATGACGGGCCCTTCTATCTGAACCAGTGCACAAAACGTTGAACACAATCGTCGAATTTCCCACGGCCACATCCGCGACATTTCTGTGGGAGCACCAAGAGAAAGTCGTCGCGTTTGACGTCAACGTTCTGCGTTCACGGATCGTGGAAAGCGGCACCCGCACGGGGAACTCCACGTGTGTGTGTGTTCGTGTGTGTGTGTATGTTCGTGTGTGTGTGTGTTCTGGCAGGACCCACCTTTACCAAAGTGACTGTGGCTCATGAGTCATGCAGCTGGCGGTGGGTTGGGCGCGGTGGGGTGTGATAGCGAAGCCACGGAATTGCACACAAGCTGTGTGTGTGCTGCTGCTGCTTTACCCCACAGGTTAAAAAAATATACAAAAAAGTTTCCTTCACGTGAGGTTGTGGGCAAATGTTTCCGTAAAAATACAACCGGCTCCCACACACACACGCGAACTGTAGCCACAGTCATCTATTGCAATAACATTGATAGTCTGAGTGTAACGTAAAGTTCTCAACACAAAGAAGGAAGAACGCTGGTAGTGATGGTAGCGGTAGCGGAGGATTGCGTGGTGTGGGGAAAAGTGTGGGTAACTCCCACCCCTTGCAAGATGTCTGGCCCGGCGTGGAAGAGTAGGCCGAATATCATCTCGAGGACCTCTAGACGAGCGCAGCTCGGTCGAGCGGAGGATCTTTGTTGAGCAGTGGCGTGAGCAATTTCAGGATCGTAGCTTCACCACCACCTTACACAGACATATTATTAGAGTGACGTTTATTCTGATAATGATGGAGGTCATATGATTTGCCTTATAACAGTAATGTAGTGAAGTTGGTTATGATGGTTGTAGGATTGGTAACAGTAATAGAGTTCGCGACGAATGAGAAATACGGAGTTTGAATCAGCATTAACTTAATAGTATACCTTTAATTAGCAGTGTGTTAAGTGGTGCAGTAGTTGGAGGAACCTGGCTGCTGAATTTCATTCCTGACCACGACTAATCATATCGATGGCGTGATATCCGCCGTCGTGGTGAGATGTTAACTACCTCGCCTGGTATACAGGAGGTCGTGGTTCCCGACCGGATGCCTGCTCTATATTTGGAGTTTGCATGTTCTGCCCGTGGTCGCGTGGATTTTTTTTCTGAGTTCTCGGGTTTTCCGTCCACTTCGTTGAGCTGTCGTTTGTGGTCAGGTCGCTTTGTAAAAAATATATATATATGTAGCGCAGTGGGCCTTACCTGGTAAACTAAAAATAGTATCCATGGTTTTTAGTTTTGAATCGGAGGAGGTCCTCTCCCTCCTAAACCTA
The DNA here is from genome assembly GCF_964198595.1 of Lampetra fluviatilis. Lineage (NCBI taxonomy): Eukaryota > Metazoa > Chordata > Hyperoartia > Petromyzontiformes > Petromyzontidae > Lampetra > Lampetra fluviatilis. Next base: position 4,929,103 of record NC_136320.1, on the reverse strand, counting down.
TTTTCGCTAAGCCTAAATGTCCAACGAGGTGAAGTATGGTCTAGCAAACCCGAATAACTGACACGGCACGGGGAGGCTTTCAGCAGTGAATTGGCATAGGGATATAAATTATCGTTGTTATTATTAGAGGGTGACAGTGTCCCTGGAAGATTATCTAATCTTTTTGGACTGCGAGACAAAAGAGTACTCAGCGCAAGTAGATCAACTTTTTTAAAAATAGCCATGCAAAGTTGATATGAATGACGGACAAGGAGGTAGCAACCAGCGAGGGGCAGCAGGATTGTGAGTTGCCTCTCGCTGGGACGCGCTCCTCAGATGACCCACAGAGCAGTCGCGGACCCCGTAGCCTTCGCCGAAGGCCCCCCTCGATGGGGCCTTCGTGCAGGAGTTTGCGTGACAGGTCAACGGCGAAGCGCTCCTTAATCGCTTCGCTGGGACCACTGCTGGCGGGGAGGGCCTCCGACAGAGCCACCTGTTCAGGGTATTCGTGGCCTACCCTTGCACGCTGGCCAAGACGTCTCCAAAGCGGTGGGAAGAAGCCCACAGTCTTACCCCACCACGCGCGACTTTGCCAGCCGACTGATTCAGAGTGGACAAAGGGGGGGGTGAGGATTTCAGACTTGAAAACATCGCCTTCCCCGCCCGAATTCTTTCAACTACTGCGCCGGGTGATGGAATCGAACCCGGCGCGAACCTCTGGGTAGGAAGTCAATTTCGCTCTGGCCATCGCACGACCTCGGAATATGATGGAGTGGGCAAGCTACCCACTACGAAGCAGCCAGATGAGTTAGACCGTTACTGCGACTAAACCCGCACAGCTCTTGTGAGCGTGGCGCTTTAAGTTTAACAGCGTTTGAACAGTACATCAACGTACACACATCTACATCCAATGTAGATGTTTGTACTCAGACTTAAACCCGCACGCCTGCACTCCCAACGGGCGCATCTAAGAGGCTAATCCAAAGACTGATCTCTCAAGTTTTGAATTCCAAACAATTCTAAAGCCACCACACAATAAACTCCTAATTAACAAACAGGGACGTCGCAAACACCGAAGTCTCCCTGAGTAGTCGGGTCAACAAGGGACGTCGCTAAGACGATGCAGAGTGTGGACAAGGAAGAGGAGTGCCGAGGGATGTGCACGCAGGAGGCGAGGGACGCGTGGTGCTTGGGGTGACAGTCCAGGTGGGGCTCACGAAATGAAAGGATAACAAAGGCGCTGAGTGCTGGAGGAAGAGACGTGTGCGGCAGGACTTTGCATTTCAGAATGCCTACGTGGGAGCCTAAACATTGATTTCACTTATCCGGGCCCTATGGTTGTTTATGCGGCATGTGAGGTCCAATTGATGTTGCTGTTCTTCTTGTTGCGTAAGAAGAAGAGTAGCAGGCAGCGTTTAGTGCAGCCTTCGACTACAATTCACTCGGTCTCTCTGGCCTATCTCTGCTACAAAGAAGGACCATTGCTCTAAACGTCACCTATTGTTGTTAATACTACTACGTTATATATTGTTGTTGTTATTCCACGGCACATCCGATTGGCACGGTTGGCTACGTACGGTGCATAAGAAGTTCAACACACGTACGGACGAGGCGTCCCGTGTTTGGCAGGGCGAGTCGTCAGCGAGCGTGGAGGAACCCATGAGTGGAGTTCTCGGGAACAGAATCCGTGGCGGCAGGAGCAGCGGTAGAAAACTGACAAGGAACTTGCTGACTGCTAGTGGCTACATATAAGTTCATACAGTACATGTACATCGTACACCATTAGTTTCCTCTTGGAGCAGTGTCATTGAGAACCGTGGTGAGTGTTTGTTTTTGATCGGGAGAGGGAGGTGTGGGATGATGGCCTTTGTTGTTGCATGAGCGCTGTGCCAGACAGAGGCAGCCTGGGTCCAAGTGTGTGGGGGAGGACTGCCACTGTGAAAGTGTGGAACACAGTTTGGTTTTTTACCTCGTGTCTGCATTGTAGTTGCATGCATGTATCTATGTTGTATGTATGTTGTATGTATGTATGTTGTATGTATGTTGTATGCATGTTGTATGTATGTACGTTGAACTTCTTTCACACCGTACGTAGCCGACCGTGCTAATCGGAGGTGCGGGGGAAGGACAACGACACTAAACACAGAAATGCAGCTCTACAGAAAAGAGTTTTCAATCTAGACGATGTAGAAGTGCTCAGCTCCAGTGGCTTCATAACGTCGGAATGAAAGGGCGCTCCAGACGGCCGCAGAAGCGCATCTGAAAGCGCCGCGCGAGGCGGTGACCGCCTTCTTTGTTCGATGGCCAGCAGCCAAAACCCGCCGCTGCGAGAAGTTGGCGTGATGGTGGTTTACAGGCTCCTTGGCGAGATCAGCAAGAAGGTGTTTGTGGTTCACGTGTGGCAGGCACTTTGTGTGTGTGATGAGTGCGACCTTGCCACGGGCTTCAGGAAGCCAATGCAGCTGGGCTGGCACCCGGCGGACCACGCTCGGATCTTGCAGGAAGTGTCGAGAGAGAGAGACGGTGATGGACATCGTGGCGAGAGCTTAATGCATAACATCCGTTAAACGATAGCTAAACAAATATTTGGCTCTAATTTTTTTTTGCACGGGTCATTGTTTTGGTCGTGGAATTTGCTGACGCACCCAGCACGCCGATTCCGACAGAGAACTCAGCACGGCAACAACTATGCCCCATGACCGACACGTCACAATTATCAGCCCCGACCCAATTATCCGCCCACACCCGGTCAGGATTTGTGCATGTGCGGTGTAACTGTCATTCTCGATAAGGCATTACAAATTCAACCTTTGCACACGCGGTGGTGTATTTTATGGGTGTCACGGTGGGGATCCCGACCCTGACGCCTGCTGCTGTATATTTGCATGTCTCGCTCCCCCTGGTCGCGTGGATGTTTCTCCAGGTCATCCGGGGTTTCCCTCCACATTTAGAAACATGCCTTTAGAGTATTTCGCTGCTATAAATTTCCACGTGATAAGCCACTTCTTTGAGCTGGCATTTGTAGCCAGCTCGCTTCTGAAAAAAGAACTGAATAGCTCATTGGGGCGTTACCTGGTAAAATAAAAAAAAGTTTAGTATTTTAAATCTCATGTATATTCGCTCACTTCTAAACTACAGTCAATCATTTACCCATGCTTATAGAAGTTTGCCCTTTGTTTTTGTCCAGTAACCTATCTGTACGTATGTTGAACTTCTTTTGCACCGTACGTAGCCAACCACGCTAATCGGTGATGCGGGTGGAAGGACAACACATGCGAAAAACAGCAGTTCTAGAGGAACGGGGTTTCTATCGAGATGATTTAAAAGTGCTTAGCTCCCAGTGGCTTACAAATACCATAGGGAAGAGCCTTCCAGACATATGTCTGTGTATACCTCAGTCCCCAGCGAGTTACATATGCGACGTTGTACTGTGCTGTACTTCTAAAACAGAAATTGTAATTATCTCTGGCACAACTCTAGTAAATCATATAAACCCTACAATTGAATGACGTAATCATTTATTGCGGGTTTACGTTGACGTAATTGGAAAAACACAACGCTTACTTTTAACCAAACACACGGAACAACATCTAGATTGACTCTGGATATCAGGGTGGCTCAGTGGCCAACAGCGTCTGGGTTAGATTCCCACCGAAGGCGCATTTCTGTGAAAGTTCTTCTCCTGTTGGGCGGCATGGGGTTTCCTCCGGCTTCTCCGGTTTCCTCACCAGAGGAGGAAGCAAAACTTTAAAAAAGAAAGAGCGGCGATGTCACCGGAATATCTCAGCACTCTGGAATGCGAGAGACGTTCCAATAACATTGCACAAGGGACTGCAGATGGATGGGGTGACGGTGAAATATAAAGATGCAGCCCCTGCAATATCTTGTTGATGCCACCGCTGCCAGAAGGGCCTCCGTTATAGGGAGCTCTAAAAAATAGCCCCTCTAATAAAAAAAAATAGAATTTGACCTACGCTTTAACGCTGGCCACACGACTTTGTAGGATAACCCACGCATACCATGTAACTCGTGTTACATTACAACGTAACATCGTATACTGCGGAGACGCGGCCTAGTGAGAGCGCGTTTGCAGCGTTGTTGTTGCAAAGGTTCACGGTTCGAATCCAGTGGCCGGCCTGGTTATGACTGCGGGTTGCCAGATGGATTGTTACAGAGGACTTTCAAGTTTACCGTGGCGTCATTCGCAAGAGTAGGCCGTTGTGTGTCGGCGGCGTGGTCTAAAGATGAAATGTCACATCGAATAATTGACTCATTCAGGATATACGAGACAGTCACAGCCCCCTACTGGAGAAAAACACCTGGCAGGACACTCCTTAAAAACGTCACGAGACTCGGTGAGGTTTCCCTGGAAAAACAAAGTGGAATAAAACAAATAAATACTTGTTTTAAGTCGCGGAGCTTTAACACCAAGACAAATTAATAGAGAGAAAAAACCCCGTCATATTTCTTTGGCTAAACAAATTGCAAAGACCATCAACTCAATATACCATCAACTCAATATACTCCAGACCACAGTAAAGTCATGATATTTTTTTGTGATGCTGAGTTGGCAGTGGTGCCCAAGCACAAATAACAATGTCTGCCTTTCATGTCCAATGAAAGAAGGCCGTTCATCCGAAATGTCATCGATTTTTTTCCCCTTTAAGGGCAGTGTAGTTAATGCAGTACTATAATCATGGGTGACTGAAACCCAGACTCAAACTCAGGCTCGGTGCTCTGACCCCTGAGTCACGTGACCATCATCACGTGGGGCAGGGAGCCTGGAGGCGTCTGCCGCTCGTTTCGTCATTCGCTGTTTCCACTTTCCTCCGTCTTGTGCCAATATGCTCAAGTAGAGCGTCACATCGTTCTAACTTCTGGCACCAATCTCTCATGCCGTGGTCAAGTCATTCTCTGCTAGGTCTTCCTCTCTTTACGGTTCCTTCCATTTTCCCGAACAACAACAACACTTTCAGTGTTCCTGTTGTTGTCCATCCTACACGTGTGTTTCCAAATAGTACCACAGCGTGCACCATATTCAACATCTGCCTTTCATTCACTCATTTTTACCAGTCACTCGAACCGAACGGTCGCCATCATAGAGTGCTGCCAATTTACACTTAGCATGATTTCCAAGGGCAGGCTTAGTTTGGATTACACTCTTTTTCATCGCCGATATTCACAACTCTCAATGTACGAAGTGAACTCGACGGAATACTTCAGGACTCTGGATGCCAGAGACGTTCCAAGCAACTTTCACAATGGACTGTCGGTGGGCGAAATGGTGAACTGTCAAGGTGCAGCCCTGCAATTGCTTGTCAATGCCGCTGCTGGCAGGACTTCCACTTTAGGGGGTTCCAAAGTGCTCCTCTAATAAACAAATAAAATGTGTTTTTGGTCGACACTTCACCGCTGTCCAGATGATTTTGTAAGAGGTTGATCTATGCATGCTCAGCCCCTCACTCGTTAAGCCCCCACCCATCGTGATTACCCCCCCCCGCACCTTTCCTTTTTAAGCCCCACCCCCTCGTTCATTAAGCCCCGCCCCCTCGCTCCTTAAGCCCCACCCCTCGCTCTTTAAGCCCCGCCTCTTTCTGTTTAAGCCCCACCCTTCGGCCCCTGAAACATGGGGTTGGGCTGGTTTAGGTATAGTGGGAGTTGTGGTGGGGGTTGTGATGGGGGTTGTGGTGGGGGTTGTGATGGGGGTTGTGGTGGGGGTTGTGGTGGGGGTTGTGATGGGGGTTGTGGTGGGGGTTGTGGTGGGGGTTGTGATGGGGGTTGTGGTGGGGGTTGTGATGGGGGTTGTGGTGGGGGTTGTGGTGGGGGTTGTGGTGGGGGTTGTGGTGGGGGTTGTGATGGGGGTTGTGGTGGGGGTTGTGGAAGACGGGGGGGGGGTGACAACAACAAAACCCCTCCAAGGGCAGCGATGTTCTTTAGTTTGCTGTAATGAATCATGAGCCCAAGTCGTGACGATTCATCGAATGGTGTGGGGGGAGGCGGAGGAGGGGGAATTGTTGCGTGCTTGGTAATAACATATTTCCACATTGGCAAGTTGTGCGTTTGTCGTGAAAAATGAAGATACAAGTTGTGTGAGCAGCAATTGTGTAAAGTTGCAGCTGTGAAAACGAGGATAGTCAGACAACACACTGTGCCCTGTGTTGTTGCCAGGGGGACATCGCACGGAACACAGAACACGTCAACATGCACCCGAATGAAATGAACTTCTCTTTACCCAACGTATCGTGCTCGTCAGCACAACGTTACACTCCCGACTCCCTGGGGACTGAGGGTAATACATGCGGATATGTGACGAGGGCAGATACGTGAACATTTGTACGAAGTGACAGTCATATTGCACACGGATAGCTGACTAACAACAACAGTGGGCAGTAGGGGTCGGCACGGTTTGGCTCAAACCACCAAACCGCGGTTTGAACCGAACCAAATCGGTTTGGTTTGGCTCTGTTTGAACTGGTTCGGTTTGGTTTGGGGCTACGAAAACCGACTCGGTTTGGCTCGGACAGGGTGGAACCGGCTCAAACTAGTTTGGTTGGTTGTAAAGGCGACACGAAAGGACATGCTGTAGTTGCCTTTGCCTGTGAATTCACTTTGCAATTGCATCTCCATGGCTCGAGCGGCTCAAGACGGCGCCATCCCCGGCGGCTCCAGCATCACAAGGTATCTCATCCACGACGTGGAAGAGACCAAACACGCCGGTAGCGACGAGGAGCCGATGGCGAGCGAACGTGAGAGCCCGGACGCCACGCGCGGCGACACGCGGCAGAGCCTCATGCGCACCCTCGGCGCCGCAGCGCTGCAGACCGCGACGCAGCCCAAGCCCAAGAAGGCCCGTGTGTCCCGAGCGCTGTGGCACGACGAGTACTTTGAGACGAGCCAGGCCGCGGGCGACGTGCAGAGCCGGACCTGCAAGATCTGCACCCTCCAGTACGCGGGCTCCACCTCCTCGGGCACCCGTATCAAGCATCTCAAGACCCATGGGATCGTCGACCCCGAGTCGCCCACGGTCGTCACGTCGCCGCCGACGGGGAAGGGTTTGCTCGTGCAGTCCAAGATGGCCACGCCCATGTCAGCGCACGCGAGCAAGGCCATGGACAGCTTTGTCGCCGAGTACATCGCGACGAGTGGTCTAGGCCATAAACACGTAACATCGGATCCCTTTACGACTCTTCTTCAACGAGCTGCCCCGGGTTACGAGCCCAAGTCTGAGCGCACGGTCAAGCGCCGCATGCTCGAGATGTATGTCGTCCTCAAGCTACTCGTGCTACAGTACTTTACTACTTTTGGCTCTTGCGTCTCCTTGACCTACGACGGTTGGACAAACGACGCCATGACCGGCTTCTTCTCGGTCACCCTCCACTGGATGGACCCGGCGTCGTTCTCCATGTGCAACTGCATCATTGACTTCTTTTGGGTGGCCCCGGGCGAAGGCGTGGGCAAGCGCATGGCGCAGCGCCTGCACGAGCTGCTCGACGACTTTGGCGTGTGGCCGCGCCTGCTCGCCGTCGTCACCGACAGCGGTTCTGACGCCGTCGCATCCGCCAAGTCCCTCACGCTCCTCGAGGGGAGCAACCTGCGCTCGACGTGCTGCTTGCGGTGCATCGCGCACTGCGTCAACCTCGGCGTCAAGGCCTCATTCGGCGCGTTCGAGACACTGCTGCGCAGCCTCCGCGCGACGCTCGGCGCTATCCGCAAGAGCAAGACGAAGAGGGCGGCCTACACGTCGCTCGCGCGGCACTACCTCAAGTGCCCGCTGCAGCCGCCTTGCCTCGACGTGGTCACACGTTGGGGTAGCACGTACGTGATGCTCACGGCGTCGCTAAGGCAGCGCCAAGTGATCGACGCCATCTGCCTTGAGCCCGGCTGGTCGCGGAGCCAGGCCGGCTTGTCGGACGAGCAGTGGGAGCAGGCGGCGCTGCTCTGCCAGTTCTTGGAGAAGCCGGCGGCCATCTCCGATGCCATGGGCGCCGAGGAGTACTGCACCATCTCGAACGCCATCACGGCGCAGGAGGCTCTCTTGAGCCACTGCATGACCCACCGCCCGAGTCCTCATGTGGTCGTGAGCTCGGCCACCGTGACCATCTCCGACTACATGGTCAAGTACAGCGACCTTCTCTCGTCCGAACCAAGCCGCGTCGCCCGCTTTCTCGACCTGCGCCACCCCAAGCCCGCGGCCTCGAGCACCGAGTACAGCAATATCAAGGACATGATGACGGACATTCTCAACCAGCGCTACCCAGCGTTGACGACGGACGCGGCGCCGAAGGCGGCGCCGCGTGGCGGCATTAACATCCTCTTTGACATGGTCTACGCGCCCAACGCTCACGACGGCGCCGCCTCCGAGGTCGACCGCTTCCTGCTTGAGCCGACTCAGGACCTGAGCATGGACGTCGTCGAGTGGTGGAAGCTGTACGGCGGCAAGTACCCACGCCTACGACGCGTGGCCCTCGACTATTTGCCTATCCCGGCGTCGTCCGTGCCCTCCGAGAGAGCAAACTCGGCCGCCAAGCGCTCCTTTCTCGACCGACCAAACCTGCACAAGTGCACGTTCAAGGCCGAGATGTGTGTGCGCTCGTGGGCGCGGATGTTGCCTAGTGTTGGGGTTTCACTGCCATTGAACTACCACACTGCGTTCAAGGACATTGGGCGTGCCAAGCTTGAGGAGATGGCTGTGGACGACATCGTCGTCCAGTACTTGCTAGTGAATCTCAATATGAAGAAAGCCTGCGTAGAAATTAGCGATTAATACACTTGATATTTGTATTGAATGCGAATATTGTTTGCCGCGCATCTTTTCGGTTCAAGCCAACTCAAGAGGTTTGGTTTAGCTTAGTTTGGTTTGGTTTTGGTTTGGTTTGGTTCAGTCGTCGCTGGTTTGGTTTGGTTTGGCTTGCTCAATTTGAAACCGGTTTGAGTCGGTTCAAACCGTGCCGACCCCTAGTGGGCAGCCCTGAATCTGTGTAGAGCAGGGCACGGGAGATGCGGTGGTCACCAACCAGACAATGGATCACGTGATCCCACAATGCCCTCTGCACCGCCGATTTGTCTACAAGAACACCGCCACCCACCGCTGTGTTGTGGCAACTTTGTTATTGTTTGCGCTTTTTATTTCGGTGCCACTTCTTAATTTGCTTATTCATTTTAAAATTTTGCTTGGTAGTAGTTGGGGTTCACATTTGCTCGGTGTGTTTGTGTTCGCGCCGCATGGATACGGATCTGTGTCTCATATATACAGGGTGCTTAAAAAAAGATGTTCACACTTACATGGAACTATCGTTTTAATGGAGAAAGAAGGGATAATACCACACTGTAATATGATAACAAATGTGATGTTAACAGCTTCAAAAAGTCAAAGTCTCCACGTGTTTCGCCATCGTTGTCAACGCGTGCCTGGAATCTTCTCCAGGTGGTCTCCAGAGCCCGGAGGAGGCACATTTCTCGCGGTGTTGTTGTTGTTGCAAATTCTCAGAAGTGTGAACAAGTTTTTTGAAGCACCAACCTGTATAATTCATGTACAGCGTTTTGAGATGCTTTTGGCACGAACGACACTATGTAAAATGAAAGGAAATTATTCAGACTAAAAGTGTCATTCACCCTCCACACAGCCTATGGAATGGCTTAATAACCTCAATATTCACGTACAGTAATGTTGCTCGTTTCACCTCGACATTCGAAAGAAGACCGGACAAAGGGATGCGGACCCGCTCTAGACGTGGGAAATGCTTTACTGCACTTTAGAGTGGATCTACGTGAGATTAAGAATACATCAGTGCGTGCGCAAAAGGTCATATTACACAGCATGTGGACATCTATAGAAAGTGACAGTTCCACACCGTGTGCACAAATACTGCAGTGGGAGTAGGCGCTTACATCGCCAGGGCGGGGACACGCCACGTTCCGTGCTCGACTTGCAGACCACGCCGGAGACACCGCTAACACATTCCTCCTGCGGAGGGAGCTGGTAGGAACGTTGGGTTGCTCGGTCAATTGCCAGGGTCAACGGCGGCGTGGTGTATTCCGCAAATATGCCGTGAGTAGGTTAAACGTTGAGTTTTATAAGGGCACCACGGGGTGACCAGCCCCTCCCCACCCAGCCCTACCCCTCCCAACCCCCACCCAGCCCCACCCTCCCCACCCAGCCACTCTCCACCCTCCCCACCCAGCCCCTCCCCACCCTCCCCTCTCCACCCAGCCCCACCCCTTCAATTTTTGGATGCACGACGGACGGACGGACACAATAATTCCCTGTGTGCTGGTGTAACCAGGAGGTTCCTACCAGTATAAACGTCTGGCAGTCGAATAGCGTTCGTATCAAGTGAGGCCGCCTGCTGCTGATGAGATGGACGTACGTCAAGACGGAGCTTGCTAGCGCCGCATCAATGCCGTTGATATGATGCACTCACAGAAGGCAATGTGGCCGGTGGGTTTAAAAAAAAAACTTTATATATATGAAGGAGACACCGTCCGCTTACCTGTTTTGATACGGTATGTACATTCTCCACAACAATTCAAGTGATTATTTTAAGTTGTGCACTCTTATAGAGGGAGGGGGGTGGGGGATAAATGGTATGATGGGGGCCTGGGAAACTTTCCGGCACGCCGCTGTTGGGCATGTGCTTTCTGTGGTGAGTTTAACACGGAGGCTTTCGCGACCAAATTGAAAGAAATAAAAATAATTGTAACCGTTCGGATAGCTACCGACTTAGTGCTGCGTGGAAGCGAATCATCAAATAATACATTGTTTAAATGCATGCCTATACTTCAATAGGGATTAGCGTTGGTACGGCTATTTTAATACACACAATGGACAGGTTAGGACTAGATCAACGGGCTCTCATAATGCACATGCATCATGTACGTTGACTCATTAATCCCCCCCCCCCACATTATGCAAGAGCGCAGAAGCGTGGTCACCACGTCTACGCCTCTATATAAGGAACGAAACAGTAAGACTTCTCCACAAATCTGGCTGTCGCCTGATGAAGCTAGTTGTAATTACTGGCGAAACGTCGTACTGAGATTGTAAATGTTGTGGCTTGGCTCTCCAACACACCGGTGTGCCGTACTAGTGACGAATTGGCATGTTCTGTTTACGTGACAACCCTTACTAGTTGGCTGTGTCGGGTGGTGGCGGATTTAACGACACATTTATTTATTTACGCGATCTAACCAAAAAAAACCTCTTATGGATTTCTGTGTTCAGTTTGTTGTCCTTTCCCCGCACCTCCGATTAGCACAGTTGGGCTACGTACGGTGCAAAATACGTTCCACATACATACGTACATCTGTGAAAGAGCTTCACAGCTCATCGGATTCCTCCAGTTTATAAATAATGATTCTGTGGGCAGGGCCGATGCGCTTGGTGTGTGAAGCAGCTGCAGCCGGGGAGTGAGACACGAGGCGTCCCAATGTATCGTGCAAAAGGCACACAATTTGTTTTGTTTACTTAGAAGTATATTTTACTTCGAATGAAATACAGACGTTAGGTTCACGTTAATAACACTCAATAAAGTCCATGGTTTGTCTACTATGATCGGGCAATCAGGTAGACCTTGGAAATCGTGGTCAGTGTCTCCAAAGTATTATTTATTTTTTTGTATTTGTATCTCTCCCCTCCAGCCACCAGGTGATCATCTCTCCTTTCCCCTGCAATGTAAAAGACACATTTGGCACACACTCAAATTTACAATGAATATATACAAGTTGAACAAAAAAACGCACACACACCATTAAAATCACAATACACCTAAAAAAAACATTCAATCGATCAGTCTATATTATTTTCACCTCTTTGGTTCTTTCGGTAAAGTCACGTAGGTAGAAAAATAAAACAAAAAATATTATATCATTATTTTTCTACCTACGTGACTTTACCGAAAGAACCAAAGAGTATGGATTCCTGCAGTCACGAAAGCTTCAAATCAAGATTATTTTCACCGTCAGCCATGAACAATCTACTGCTGGATGGTGCTGTCCCAGTCCGTATCAGTCACGAGGGTTGTTTGACCATATTTACACCACGATGGCAAGTGAAGGTTGGGGAAGAGGTATTCGCCCTGGACCGGATCACACCGCCACTCGCCGCTGATGTGAGCCGTGACCCAGGGGTCAAACTCGTGACTAACCAGGTTCATAGTGCAAGGCGCTGACCACTGCCGCCACCGCCGCCACTGCTCCCACCCACGGGGATCTCGCCCATTTGTGAATGGCTCCTTCACAAAGAGCTCGCTAGTTCTTTACGAACTCACGTGGAAATACTTTTTGTGTTCCATCATTCCCACTTACCTTCACACCTAAACTAAACCATTTTGTCTTCTTGGTTCTTTCGGTAAAGTCACGTAGAAGGGAAGTAATAAAATAATAATAAAAATAAAACATAATAAAATATTATGTTTTATTTTTATTATTTCCCTTCTACGTGACTTTACCGAAAGAACCAAGAAGATGAATCCCTGCAGTCACGAAAGCTTTAAATCGAAATTTAAACCATTTTGTTTACCAGGTAAAGCCCGCTGAGCTGTGAGCTCTTTTTCACAGGCGACCTGTGCACACATGATAGCTCATCCAAGTGGCTTATATCACACGTGGAAATGTAAAGGAGCCAAGTAATCTAAACACACCTTTAGAAATGTGGAGGGAAAAACTGGAGGGCCCAGAGAAAAATTGCATGTAACCACGGGGAAAGAGAGAACACGCAAACTCAAAATAATTATAAAACAGGCGTCATCTGGCTGTCGCCTGATGAAGCTGGTTGTAATTACTGGCGAAACGTCGTACTCAGATTGTAAATATTGTAGCTTGGCTCTCCAACACACCGGTGTGCTGTACTAGTGACGAATTGGCCACGTTCTGTTAACGTGACAACCCTTACTAGTTGGCTGTGTCGGGTGGTGGCGGGTTTGAACGACACATTTATATATTTACGCGATATAACCCAAAACAACTCTATTATGGATCATTTAACGGATCCCTAACGCCAACCCTTACCTTGACGGTGACGGTTCCACGACAGCTCAGCAAATAGCTTCCGATTTGCTGCAGGATACTGCTCGTGCTTGGGCTGCATTGGATCTTCAGAGCTTCACACAAAAAACAAAGACAAAGATCCCCCATATAGCCTTCACAGACTGTTGGGGCAAGTACTGTTAGCGAGCACCTATGAAGACCAGCACGGCACACGAGGGATGTGGGTGGTCAACACCACGCCCGGCCGCCTTTGTCTCCCTAGTGGTGATATGTACGCCCCGCACCAGTTACTCATTTTAGGCTGAGTCGACTTAGAGGAGACCTAGGACCGGTTCAAAAAATCGTCGTGTTGGCTGTGAGTGGGAATCGAACTCGGGCCGCCGGGTTCGTAGCGCGGCACGCTAACCACCACACTATCGCTTCACACACGAACACACACGTCGGAACCATATCAGGGAACCCGTTGTAATCTTGCAAAACACAAATGCATTTCGCCCATCAAGAGCGAGGCAAGATTTGAGGAATTTGGAAGATTGAAAAATATCTAGATTTAACTGAGAAATGGAATTTGCTTCGCGAGGGAGCATTGCGCAAGTGGACACTGTGTTTCTCACTTCACTGAAACACGGTTTCCCAGAATTAAATATGTCGGCAACTTTTGATCATTTAATTTTAATACAAATCATTTTATGGGTTGTTAAATACTCATTTTGCTGTGGGTTCTTCTTTCAAAAGTTTCGCCATTTTATTTGTATAAAACACGAGCAGGCCGCCCATCTTTTGGACATAATTGTCCATCTGTCCCTTCAGCCAGCCAGCCAACCAGATAAAACCTTTTCCTAGAATAGCATTCCCGCACATCCTGAGGACATCGCCGTCCGTCCATCTGTCCCTCCCTCCCTCCCTCCACAAATGCGCGAGACACCCTATCCAACGCAGAAGGGGCAGAGGATATGAGTCCGCATTCTGCTGTACTGCCTTCTACTGGAAAGCCAGCATGTGGCATCTCGACGTCCACGGGAAGGGAGTTCCACAACAATTGTGTGGTCCACCAACCCTCACTGCCTCCACAGCGCTGGCTTAGAGGCGTGCGTAGCCACCACGGCACGTGAGAGGAACCGGGAGTATTTGTGAACTCCCACACACGTGAGGAGAGGAGGCCTGAAGGTCTACTCAGCAGACTGAGGTAAGTGCACGGAGCTGGAACTGCTCAGATTCCGCGTGCAAATCCATGCTGCCACTGCCTGTGATTAAACTAGGTTATCAAGTGTAAACTATGAACTAAAAATGTGTTTACATGTACGAGGTAAGGCCCACTGAGCTATGTAGCTCTTTTTCAGAAGCGACCCGGCCACACATGATAACCCACGACCTCCTGCATGCCAGGCGAGGGTCACCGGTGACTGCACAAAAACACGATCAAGTTAAATTTGGTTCAGCACGTAATTTGGCTAAGTTCCACCTCTGAAAATATAAATATCGGTTTGATTGTTACGCGACGCACGTTACTCTCATATGCAGAGCGGGTGAGGAAAGTTCTTTGTCTCTACTTGGCGGACCTGAAGACATTTGAAGGTGTCTCAGAGGTAGCTCTGTGAGATCTGCTTTTGTGGGCCATTCCCTAAACCGATGGGTTGTACTGCCCTGAGAGAGATCTGAATGGGCACTTTGTCGTGTGACTTTATGCTGATAGAACTATCGTAGTAACTGGGAGGAAATCAATAAATACAATGACGTTAATACAGATTCTGTGTGGTTACATCATAGATCAGCAAGTTTGCGAGTCTCACAGTGGACATTGAAATCGGTGTGTGAGTCACATCACTTTGATTCCAAAGTGCTAGATTGCAAGCATATTGTAGATGCTTCAAAATGTTCGTACAAGCCCCACCACAATAACCACCATTAGAATGCAAAACGATGTGGATTTTGAAAACAATCTAAAGTGCGGCTGCATCTCAAGAAGCCACAAAGACTGGGGACATATGCCCGCGTGTGGAGAATTTGAAGAGGTTATCTTATTACTTGTCGGGAATGACGGATGCAATTCTGCAGGGCTGAGAGGGAGTTGGGATGACAGTATGATAGAAGCGTCGATGTGGGCAGGTTGCAAAGAGAGAGAGAGCGAGACGGTCATAGGTAGAATGGGGAAGTATATTCATATTCTTAGGTTTTTTCGGTAAAGTCACGTAGGTAAAAAATGAAAATTAAAATTAATAAAAGTAAAATAAAAATAAAATAAAAATCACGACGTTTCTCTTACTTGATACAGCTATCGTGCTGTGACTGTTCCACCTGAAGACGGAAGCTTGTGTTGCCTCCGAAACGTCGTGATTTTTATTTTATTTTTATTTTACTTTTATTAATTTAAATTTTTTACCTACGTGACTTTACCGAAAAAACCTAAGAATATGAATCCTTGCAGTCACGAAAGCTTCAAATCTAGAAATAATGGGGAGGTCTTGAGCTTGGACTTTCACAGGGAGTCGGGGTCTCAGCAGTGCAGATGATCACAGGCAGTAGGATCAGCTGCAGGGAAAAAGCAAGCTCTCACTGAGCGACGGTTCACCGATGTATGTGGGCGCCGCGGTAGCGAGATGTTCACTCCCCTGCCTGGTATACAGGAGGTCGTGGGTTCAATCCCGACCCTGACGCCTGCTGCTGTATATTTGGAGTTTGCATGTTCTCCCCGTGGTCATGTGGATTTTTCTCCAGGTCCTCCAGTTTTTCCCTCTACTATTAGAAACGTGCGTTTAGAGTCTGTGGCTGCTATAGATTTCCACACGATAAGCCACTTCGGGGAGCTATCATTTGTGGCCAGGTCGCTTCTCAAAACGCTTCTAAAAAACAGATATATAGCCCAGTGGACCTCACCTGGCACAATCTTTTTTTTAATGCACACCCTTGACGTTCCCATGGAAACTGAACACTAAACTAACAGCTCCATGCCCCCTTCAGCCCCCCCCGCTCCCCTCTCGCGAGCCTCCCCCATCCAGCCTCAGGCTGCCACCCAGAGCGGTCCACCGCCACTCACCACTTGATATCCTCTCTGAAACATTTCCACGAGCACTTGGGAATACTCCTCCACACTCAAGAGCACATCGCTGTGATTGCACGACGCTTTGGAGGGTTCCTGCATTAACATCTGCATATTAAGCTATGGCCTGCCTGGGTGTTTGTTTAAACAGTCGAATGGCACCTCGAAGCTGAATGACTCCACGCCTAGAATCATACCTTTTAAAAAATCTCAGCAGCTAAGGAGCCTGCTTCGTGCCTGGTGTTGTGGGTGGGTGACCGTGAGGCCTGCAAGATACCTGGAGATGGCGCATACAGATTCGGTCCACTCACTAGATTGAGCCCGAGTCTATCTGCGGAGTGAACGTATTTGTGCGGAGCTTTGAATGTTACCCACCACATACGCGTCGGTTTTCTCCGGGTACTCCGGATTTTCTCTCTACACCCCGGCTCTCTCCCGAAACACTCATTCACGGCATTGGCCAAACACCCCAATGCAGGGCTCTCCTGAAGAAGTCTTATGAGCTCGGCAAGGCTCATCTGGCTAAATACCCAGTAAACATGTAACGTTGGGCCAAAATTGGTCCAACGTTAATCAACATTGCATGCTTACTACGTAAGTTATTATTTTTAATCGCGTCCAAAGGTTGTGCAATTAGGCACCTTCACTTGTAGACTCCATGCGCGAAGCGGTGTTTACTGTGTCTCCAAACAAGCAGTAGCGTGGCATCTTCGTGCCCACCACGCCAGCGACGACCGGGCCTGATCACGTGAAGCGGGGGGCGCGAATGGAGTCGCACACACACAGAGAGAGACTCTGTACCAAAGCCGTTTGTCTCAACTAGGACAGAGAAATTAAGGTAAACAATATTCATCATAACACTTACATTTTACGTTGCGTCAGTCATGCTAATGGCATCCCATAAATGAAGGAAGTGCTCATCATCTCAAACTTGCTGACAATGAAGTAAAAATAGCAAGCGATGGACATGAACGACGAGAAATGGTTGAAGAACTTCAAAAAGGGATGCAAATTCTGGGCTAAATATAACTACGAGGGAAATACATCACGCGCTGAACAAAACCGTTGGAGGGGCACAAATGTAAAACTTTACTGCGTGGGTCCTCTATTATATCTTGGCCAATTATAATTATTGAAGGCACACCAGGATCAAAATGCTCAACACACGGAGGTGCGCAAGAGCAGGCGCAAGTGGTTGTATTCGTTCACATTGAGCGTGCAAAATAACCAACCAAAGTGCCCAGAGGATAACGCTTCCAATGAGTTTGTGTTGTCTGCTATGACCGATGGCTATGAAACATGGGAGACCGACAGAGAAAATGGAACCACAAAGTGAAAAGTGCACAGAGAGGCAATTGCAGTCGAGACACACGCTGGGGCCGACACGGCAGAGGCTGGCGCGTGGGACAGGGAACAAGCAACACATTGGAGACATCATTCTGAGTGTTTATAAAAGAGTGGACGCGGGCAGGACACGTCACGGCCAGGCGGGATGATGGCCGATGGAAGAGACCGGTGACGGAATGGCAGCCAAAGGAGGGAACGCGCCCAAGAGGATCACCGCAACGGAGGTGGCCTGTCGACATCGGTTCATGAGCAGGAGCAGGAGAGGCTGTGACGTTGATTCGCAAGCTTCGAGGCACAACAGAAGTGGACTTCCCAGCCTCGGACACACGAGTACTCTCAATGTGTCTGCGTCTGTATGTATCTTGATACATCTGCTTGTGAACGTTTGCTTTTGTATGATTCAGTGTGCGTGCCCGAGGTTTGTTTATGTGTACGTGAGGAGTGGTGGCGCAGTGGTGAGCGCATTGTGCTAAGAAACCAGTGACCCGAGTTAATTTCCCGCTCATGACCAATAATTACAGGGGTGAATATTTTAACCGATCCCGGGCCTCCCCTAGGTCGATGCAGTCTCAAATGAGTACCTGGTGCTGTGTGTAAACATCGCCACTAGAGAGACAAAGGCGGCCGGGCGTGGTGCTGGCCACCCACCACCCCATGTGCCGTGCCGGCCTTCATAGGCGCTCGCTGACAGCGCTTGCCCCCCCCAGCGGCAATTTCCCCTACGTGGCACAAGGTTTACGTGGCACCGGCCGGCAATTGGGCATCGTTTGGCAACTCAATTCTTGCGTGTGGTGGCAATGTGCTCAGGGGCTCAATGCCAATGTCGAGGTCTGCTCACCACGAGAGGGCCTAGAGGTAGGTGCAACAGACTGCAGTGGTTTTACTCTCTGGTCCACAGTTCGGGTTGCATGGGCACGGTCGCCTTGTGGCGCGTGTCTTGAACGTTCCGTTACGTGCAGGAGATGTGCGCATCGGCCTGCTGTCGATGATGATCAGAGGCGATTGATGGTTCCACCACCAGCGTCTTCGAGGAGGAATGTCAAAGCCAGGAGGTGTGATGTTTGCCAACACTGGGCAATGTGAGGAATGGGTGTGTGTGTGTCACCTGTGTGAATTCCTGCCCTGATCTTCAACTGCATCTCGGGTTTGTGTGGAATGACAAACGCCTGGCACACGTTCACCAGATCGAGAGCCATATTTGCGGTCTCAACGGCGTGCTGATTGTGGTTTTCATTGGGCACTCCTGAAACGACCATATCTGGAATAAATAAAAAATAATTTTAAAACACATCACACATGTACACAAAAAAAACACACGTACACAAAAAAACACACACGTACACAAAAAACACACACGTACACAAAAAACACACACGTACACAAAAAAACACACGTACACAAAAAAACACACACGTACACAAAAAACACACACGTACACAAAAAAACACACACGTACACAAAAAACACACACGTACACAAAAAACACACACGTACACAAAAAACACACACGTACACAAAAAAACACACACGTACACAAAAAAACACACACGTACACAAAAAAACACACACGTACACAAAAAAACACACACGTACACAAAAAACACACACGTACACAAAAAACACACACGTACACAAAAAACACACACGTACACAAAAAAACACACACGTACACAAAAAAACACACGTACACAAAAAAACACACACGTACACAAAAAACACACACGTACACAAAAAACACACACGTACACAAAAAACACACACGTACACAAAAAAACACACACGTACACAAAAAAACACACACGTACACAAAAAACACACACGTACACAAAAAAACACACACGTACACAAAAAAACACACACGTACACAAAAAACACACACGTACACAAAAAAACACACACGTACACAAAAAAACACACACGTACACAAAAAAACACACACGTACACAAAAAAACACACACGTACACAAAAAAACACACACGTACACAAAAAAACACACACGTACACAAAAAACACACACGTACACAAAAAAACACACACGTACACAAAAAACACACACGTACACAAAAAACACACACGTACACAAAAAAACACACACGTACACAAAAAAACACACACGTACACAAAAAAACACACACGTACACAAAAAAACACACACGTACACAAAAAAACACACACGTACACAAAAAAACACACACGTACACAAAAAAACACACACGTACACAAAAAAACACACACGTACACAAAAAAACACACACGTACACAAAAAACACACACACGTACACAAAAACACACACACGTACACAAAAAAACACACACGTACACAAAAAAACACACACGTAGATAATCATCTAACCAAGCATAGAGACAGAGAGGCGGCGACGCTGCTCAGTGTTATCCAATTTGAGTAATTTGCGGTGACATTTTTCATACTCGGGAAAAATATGGGCCATGATGCCGGGCACGCAGTGACCTACTGTTTTCGAATGTACGTATGGACGTACTTTGAACTTCCGTCGCACCGTACGTAGCCGACCGTGCTAATCTCATGGAGTGAGGGGATCTTTAACGTCCACCGTGAAACAGACGGCGTTTGTTTTACAGGAAATGTTGCACACGACTGCAGTATTTGCCGGGGCAGCCTGCCACAATCGAACTGCGAACCCCTCCAACGAGCGACAAAACGCTCTCTAAAACGAAACTTTTTATTTTACCAGGTAAGGTTGAACTATACGGCTCTTTTTCAGAAGCGACTTGGCCACAAATGATAGCTCAACGAAGTGGTTTATCACGTGGAAATTTAAAGCAGCTTTTAACGCGCGATGTTGATTCTAAATGTGGAGGGGAAACCCGGAGGACTCGGAGAAAAATCCACGCGGCCACGAGGAGAGAGACACGCAAACTCCACACATACAGCAGCAGGCGTCAGGGTCGGGATCGAACCCACGACCTCCCGTATACCAGGCGAGGTAGTCAACATCTCGCCACCGCAGCCGTGTCACCGCCCGACTGATGGTGGTGGTGAAGAGAAGCGATGACTCACAGGCATCTCCTATGGTCTCCACTTTGTACACATCGTAGTTGTCGATGATCCCGTCGAAGGACGTGTACAGCTTGTTCAGGAAGTCCACCACTTCGTAGGGGGTGCTCGAACTGGACAGCTGCGTGAAGCCAACGATGTCGCTGTACGGAGGACCAGACGTTCGTGTCGAGCGTCGGTGTAAAATAACGAACGTTTTTAACCGAAGCCTTCTCGACGTGGACACGCAACTCATGCAAATGGACACACACAGTCATTCAACTTTAAACATCATCATCATCATTTTCAGCCAGCTGCGGTGGCACCGTGGGAAGGACGCTTCGACACGCGCCCACAGAGGTTCCGAGGTCCAACCACAATCTGGGGTCAAGTCAGCCGATGACACTTTCATGGCCAATAAAAAGGGAAACGACTCTGTGAGAAGACTAAGACATTGGTAGTCGCTATGAGATACTGGCCACCCAACAAATCTCCACATTCAAAAGAAGCAAACACCATTCCCATTGCTCATTTGGGAGACAATTTGACTTTGCTTTTTGGTAATTCTTGGGACACTCCTCTAGTAAAAGGCAATGCGTGCATCTTGTGTGGCAGGCGTTTGTGTGCAATTACACAAGCAAGCCATGCACGCATTATTCACCTCCGATGAGCACGGTTGGCTACGTGCAGTGCAAAAAAAGTTCAGCATCCATACATACAGTCTTCTTCTAGCGTATGGCAAGTCTGTGCAAATCACGCGTCCAACTTTAAGTCTGCGAGCCCCGCGATAGCTTCGGGAGCAGCCGCGACCAATACTGCTCAGCCCGCCGGAGAGAGAGCGGGCGAAGGATGCAGCCGTCTGCGATACGGGTTCCGCTGGCTGGTGCGGGTGGCCGCAGTCACACCGTCGGTCGTCTTTCATTCTCGACTCGTGGAGGAGGAGGGGTGGCGCAGCAGCGGTTGACGGAGCACCGCAAGTTTCCTTGTGAGACCAAGCGGCTGTAGAGTGTTGCAGGCAGTGCAACCACACCGAGGCCCACGGGCCAAGCGGGGCCCACGCGGAATTTGGACAGGGGCCTCTCCGTCTCGCTCCTTCGCACCGGGGACCATGCCAACCACCCCGTGCCACTGTTTACAAAGCCAGGATTATTTGATTCTTGGAAGTTGACCCGATTCTCTAGATTATAAGACACTCCGGAAAGCAAGACGCACCCCCCAAACTGATGCCCGGTGTCAATAAAGTTATAGAAATATGGTTACACACACAAAGACAAAGATCTCCCGTGTAGCCTTGACAAACTTTTGGGGCAAGTGCTGTTAGCTATGAAGGCCAGTAGGGCACACGAGGGGGTGGGTGGACAGCACCACGTCCGGCCGCTTTTTTCTCCCCAGTGACGATGTTGACACACCGCACCAGGTACTCATTTGAGGCTGACTTCGGGGAGGCCCAGGACAGGTTCAGATAATCATCACTGGTGCTGGCCGCGATTGGGAATCAAACCTGGGTCGCCGGGTTCGCAGCGCAGTGCGTCAACCGCTGCACCACCGCTCTCCACAATTGTACACTCATACCCGGGGAATACGGCACAAGCCGTGTCCTATCATAGTTGCATTGTCCTACAGAATGCTGATGCCTTTAAAATATCGCTATTCAAATTAGAGTTGGATGTTGATGAATGACTGCGTTTCTGTCATTTATGCTCCCCTCCAGAAATAACCCAACCATGCATGTCATTATAGGGAAGCATTATTAATTGGGTGGTCCCAGGAGGGGCTCACGGAGTGTGATTAATCGGTGGTTTTAAGAAACTTTCGCGGATGTCGGTGACAAAAGCTCAGTCAGAATCTTCCTCCTCGGCAACTTGTTTTGATGTTAACACTAATGTTCCAGTCAAACTGATCGCGTGATATATTACTGCCGATGTGATTAACATATTTTTTTCGTATTTTTACAGAATTCATTTCAACTACAATATCAGTCATCATTTTCCCGTTAATTATATTTGTATACCGATAAGCGCGAGAACATTACTAATGTGAATTGTAATTTGTCAAGCTGGGTGTCCGGTCAATGGCTCCCACTGTAATCCAGCACCACGGAGAAAAGGGCTCGTGGAGAGTGCACATTTGTAAAATGTAAAACCACGCTGGGCTGCAAGGTGTCTCGGAGATGGCAGCACAGCAAGTGGGTTCCCTCACATATCCGCGCAGAGCTTTGAGCATTATCCTCCTCATACGCGTAGCAGTTCTCCAGATACATGAGTTTCCTAACACACGTCACGCGTCTATATTTTCGACGTCTATATTTTTTTTTCATAGTTTTTTCCCCGCATTTTTTCATCTTGACTGCGCTATTGGCATCACGTCCTCACAGGACGAAGATTCCATTCGGATCTCACGCGAAGCAGTGCCGAGCCTTAATTGTTAGAGAGGCGGCCCGCGGAAGCGGACATCAGAGAGCTACTTCTGAGAAACATTCACGTGACCTCTGCCACACACACAGGAGGGGGCAGCACTCGCTCACCCACTCGTACGACAGTCAGACCGATGTTGTTAATTCTCTGGGCTGGAGCACAGATACATTTAGCGCGGAACCAACATTTTGCGTGATGTGTTTTTTTTTTTATCGCAGTCGTTGGTGACCTGGCTGAAACCGTCAACAGTTCAGTCGAGAACTCAGGGGATCTCGGCGGTGCCAGGTCAGCGCTCCGACCTATGAGCCAATCAGGCACCTCTGCCAAAACGTGGACAGTAATTGGTCGAACATCCCAATGCAGGAGGAGCCATCTGATAAGACTCCTGAATCTCATCGAGGCTTTCCCGCAAAGAGTAAGCGGCGTTATTTTTAACGACTCTCGCAATTCTGAACAGTGCATTGTACGGCACTTCTTCACGTGACACGAAGAAAGGCCATTTCCCGAAAAACATAGCCTATTATTACAGATTTCTCCTGTTAAAACCACAGTGTTCCTGACGAATGTCTCGAGTATAGTTGTTGTTTGCGCTTGTGCACTGCCGCCAACACAGCAGCAGCAGCATCACCAAATAATTTGCGTGTTGTGGTTTGCTACCTGAAAAACACAGTGGCACTTGCATAGCTCTGAGCCTTCGTCACCCTCCCTTGCCTCAGATCATCTGCAATCTGCTTCGGTAACATACCTGGGACAAGAAAACATGGGAGGTGGGGGGGAGGTGGTGAGAAGGGGGCGGGGGGGTCGATGCCCAGTGTCACCCGAAGGCAAAGGGTCGGGATCCAAATTAACACCAAAAGCCATTTCTTCTCGAATTCGGTCAACAAGTTCACTATTTCAAGAGCCGCAACGCACAGCGTGGTGAATACAAGACGGCGGTCTTTGATAAGTGACGTCGTGAAGACGCAGTCCTTAAAGAGCCGCGCGGGACTCCGGAGCCGCGGGTTGCCGACCCCGGCAAAAATTATAAAAGAAAATAAAAAAGCAAGCACCGGATATGCCACTACGACGATGACGCGCTGCTTTGTTGCCGCGGTTTCAAGGTCGGAATCCGGCAGGCCGCCCCGGTTATCACTGCAGTGTGTAGCGTATTAACCGTGACCAAACAATAACACCCGTGCCATGTGCTTCAAGAGTTGGTTGTTAGAAATGTCGCGACGTCACTCGAGAAAGGGTAGGCCCATTGCGTCATTAGGCCCAACTTGAAGAATGGCCCGCAGATGACTCAATCGTGATTACACATCGCGACATCGCCCCCTGGTGTGAAACTACAGTCGGCTACGTCTGCGAGGCACAGCGCCTTCGTGATGAGTCTTGCGCGATAAAAATGGCGAAAATACTAAATGTTCTCAATTATTATTAAATCATTGTTTTATTTTCGTTATCTCCGTTTTCCAAATCTCCCATTCTACTCCCGGAGAAAGAGTACAGAAATTACCAGCCTCTGAGTAACCAACAACTAACCCTTTATCGTCACATATCACTTGTACACTGGTCCGCACCCTGCATTTTGAGCTGCTTTACCAACTCGCATTGACCAAGGTGGTGAAGTATAACCAAATAACCCCCATGACCCGCACAGCGTGGGGGAGGTCCTCATCCAGCAGTGGATTGACACAGGGGCTGTGCGCGATCGTGTCCGTACGGGTGGCCTACTGTATAGCAGCCGATCCGTCTTCTGTTTTTCCAGCACGAGGTCTTGCGTTCGTTCAGCGACGACCGACTCCAAGTGCTTGCTGTACTTTTCCATCTGGAATGAAGCAAAGGGGTGGGGGGGAAGACGATTCAAGCGTGAATGCATTCACTGCCGTCGCGGTGTTCGGTACCGCAGACCTTGCTGCACGTCCGAACAAGGGACGTAACAAGCTGCCAAGGCAGTGGTCCTAGACATCAGATGCTCTGTGCTGCTTCAAGGCTTGGCCAAGATTATTATGTTATGAACTATGAGCTGATTTATTTTCGCGGGTAAGGCCCACTGAGCTACGTAGCTCTTTATCCAGACGCGACCCGGCCACAAGTGATAGCTCAACGAAATGGTTTACCATTTTGCGGAAATGTAAAGCAGCCAAATACTCTCAACGCATGTTTTTTTTTAAATGTGAAGGGAAAAACCGGGGGACCCAGGGGAAAATGCACGCGCAAACTCCAAACAAACATACAGGCTTCAGGGTCGGGATCGAACCCACGCCCTCCTGTATGCCAGGCGAGGTAGTTAACATCTCATAGCCACCATGGCACCCAAGATGCACAGGAATGCTGGCTCCCACAAATCGCGTGGGCGCTTGAACTCCACAAAGATTCTGGGCTTAGTGAGCGAAGAGCCTTCTTTACGTCCACTTGTACTGTGCCGCATTTCTTCGGGGTTTGCGCACAAGTGAGGCATGCGAGGCAGATTCAAAGGCCACAGCGAAACAAAATTGTCAACGTTTTTATTGCATTTCCACATTGTGGCAGCTGGCTGAACAAGAACAAATCAACTGGCATATTTGCCCACGTGACAACTTGATTTGAGTGTCTCTGTCAGGTGGTGGAGGATTTTAGTTTTTGTTTTCTGTCCTTCCCCCGCATCTCCGATTAGCACGGTTGGCTACGTACGGTGTGAAATAAGTTCAACACACACATTATTCACTCTTGCGATGATCATGTCTGATACAGAAGGGCTTGCCACCAACACGGACACTGCCCAAAAGGCGAGAACTCAATGCCTGGCTGACAGCCCCTCTGCCATGCGGTGTCGCCCCAGGTCAAGAGGCTGCGGCAAATTCCAGCAGATGCCGTCAAAGAGCGACACAGCATGATGCACACTGGGTACACACAGGTGTTGATTTAGTCGGCATTTATTTGTTAAATTAGTCACGATCTTAGTCTATCCCACCACAGCTTGTGGAATTGTCGTCAAGTCTTCGTCTGTGGATTGCATTCACCATTAATTCCCAGAGTGGAGTCGACAGAGGCAGTCGTAAGGTTTAGCTTTACCCTTGGTCACTGGATGTTGGAGTGAGGGCCGCGATGCATTTGACTCTCTGCTGCATTGTTAGCGAGGTGCCCGTCTGGCTCAAGAGCCAAGAGGCACCGATCAGCGCCACCGAAATCCTGGGTTTGAATCAGACGCTCGTGGTGAATGAATCCGGCTTCTCAAGTGGGGGGACCGCTGCCAATCTCAGCACGGTGACCGCTCACAACAACTCCACGACCGATACATTGTTTTTAAATTGATTAGTCCTGAATTTAAAACTTAATGCGAACATTAATGTTAATGAAAGACAGTTTGAACATTTGTTCAAATCAATGATATAACCATGTGTTAATTGTTCAAATAAATATAATGGTTCAATGTGTTCGGACTTTTGGGCTCCCCTGTATTCTGAACAATTTATGAATGTGGCAAACCTGGTATAATGAAGGCATAAAGTGCAGTCAAGCGGGGGACAGAGAATGCTTGCTTACCAGGCTCATCATCATGTCAACTGGGCTGAATTTGTTTGGATTCATTTTATGCAGGGACTTTTTGATTTGTTCAAAAGTTGGTCGGAGCAAAGGGTTGTGAGTCCAGCACTTTTGTATCAGCTTGTTTGGAGAGAAAAAGACACGAAACATTCAAGGTAAATATGATCCATTAATTCATCTGCAAACTACAGAGGAACCTTTAAAAAAAAATCTTCATCAACTACACCCGCGTCAGCATCACCCCTTTTCCACTGACACATTTTGTCCGTGCCAACACACACAACGGCCCATTCACCGTGGCTTTGAAAAGCTGGCGTCAAAAGATTTCTGAATCTGGCTCGGGCCAAGCAGGGCCAGGGGACGGGTCAATAATCATTGTTATTTGTGTGCGACGTGAGTCAGGGCACCACGAGCGCACAGCGTCTCCACTTGTTCGCTGCGTGTGACGTCAGCAGCGCGGCTTCGGGTCCTGCAGTGGAAAAGCAATGTAGCACCTGTGCTGGAGCTGGCTCGGCACAGCGCTGGTGTGGCCTCAGTTGTACAGTGGAACAAGCGACACATATCGGGTTGAAGTGCATTCCGCAAAATTACTTTTTTCAGAACTCCGCTGTAATAATAAGCACACCCATCGTACGATGCACGGATTTATAAATAAATGGACGTATTGGCCGTACACCAGTGCCGCAGACATACCGGTCCTCATTACATCAAGTCCGAAATCAAAATCTGAACCTCGAATTGTGGTTCAGAGTTAATAAGGCTACAGGGGCAGCCCTACAATGCCTGGCCTGATGACACTCACTGGCTGAAGGCCCTTCACAAGAGGGCAGCTCTATGCAGTCCCTCTCGGCTGCTATGTTGGCGTAACCTTCCACGCTCCTCAAGACGTCTTGGAGGACGTGGGAGTGCCCACACTTTACCCCACCACACACGACCTCCCAAGCAACTGTCGGGTACCCACCAAGTGGCAGAATGTAGAGAGAAATGGAGATATAGAAAGGAGACGTCTAAGTCTACCTCGCTATTTTGTTACTAATCACAATGCGGCCATCACCCATCAGCAGTGGCGCAGCGCTGTTGGCATGGGGCCTCAGAGAGGCATTGGACGGCACCCCCCCCCCGCCCGCCCACCTCGTCGCCCAATGGCTGGGCCCCTCCCCCAGCCCGTGGACCCTGGTGCAGTTGCACTGCCTGCACGCTCGCCTGATATGCCACTGCGCATCAACAAAAGCCAACGTAGCCAAAAGTGTTAAACGGGAGAGAGAGAGAGAGAGAGCAAGAGAGATACCTCAATGTACTGGGCTGGGCTCGGACAATCGTTCTCCGATTTGGTTGTGGTCAGTTCAGGGATGGATGGCTGCCACGACAATGCGTCTGTCGCAATGTCAATTTCAGTCTGCAACAAACAAACAATGTGGATAATTCAAATGGCATTGTCGCTTTATTTTCCTTGGCACTATCCGAGTGCCGTGGGTGTAACGGTTTAGCGCGCTGGATTTTGCAATCCAGAGGACCGTCGGTTATCGATTTCCCGACACGGCAGTCGAAACAACGGCGCGGGTTTCTCAAATCCCTCCTCCCACCGCCGCCACTGCCTCTGTCCACTCCGCAGTGTAAGTGGGTACCCCAGCGGGTGATCGGTAGGTCGTGCGTAGTGGGGCAAAGTGTGGACACTCCCACGTCTTCCAGGACGTCTTCCAAGACGTGGGAGTAGGGTGAAAATACCAGCTTAGAGAGACAGCATAGAGCTCCCTGTTGTGAAGGTCCTTCATCCAGTGGGTGTCATTAGGGCAAGGCATTTAGGGCTGTCCCCTGTAGCTTTATTAACTCTGATATGTGAGTGCGGCCAACTGTCACTGGGCTTCCAATACGAAAAGAAGGATACATAACTGAGTTTGTTCGAATAGCATTGTATTCATCGAGAGTATCTTCATGTCTTCCCGTGTGGAATAGTTTCTCTTGACACGGCTGCCACTACTGGCATTGTGTGTTGTGGTTTGCACATCGTTGTACGAGGGTACGTGTGTGCTTGGACAGAATCCATCACACGTGGCTTCATTTCAAATTGATATTCACTGCGTCCAAAATGCATTAATTTAAAATTAGTATACGTAGTTGATCCACTTTCATCCCGTTTGCGAATAGGATTCTGTAATTGCGAGTGCCAGCACAATTTGATCTGCCCTAACAATATCACAAGTAACTTTTAATCAAATAAACGGCACTCGTGCGAATGAAAAAAGCGAATTGGAAGCCCAGTAACTGGGCGCCATCGTCCCCAGCTGACTCGTTCAGTTTTAACAAATTCAGTGAGATTCGCGTTTAAGCTCGGACTAAAACGTCTGTGCATTAATGAAGAACTCACCGGCGTGGGCGTTTGCCTCGTCGCGATTTCAACTAGAATGACGCCGTAGCTGCAAACAGAACAATGAAAAGCACGAAACGTATCACGCAGTCAAATGGAATATGGATAAAATCATCGCACGATATATAAGCACAGTTCTGATATAAGCAATGCGTGCTTACATGGCACTGTTGGGGAAAAGGCAACAGGCAACTTTTTGATTCATCTGCACTGCAGTGCTTTGAATCGAAGCACAGCTGATCTTGCTTGACAAGGGGTGTGCGTCTATCCAGATTCTATTGTATTGGTAAATGTGTACAACCTTTGTCTTAATTATTGACGCTGTAACTCTTATCCTTCCTTCAAAGTTGTGTCTACAAATGTAGTCCGTGGGTTCGTCGTGTGTTCCAATAAAAAATCGACTCGTGATACGTGCACCAGGCCCCGCAAGAGACAATCCATGATTTTATCTTTCACAAACCTGATACGAGCAACTCTTGCACCGGCGGCTACGTCACGGCGAGGGGAGTGGAGTCAAAGGTCGCAGTGCACGGGAGAAGATAAAAAGCAGCGGGAAAAGGAAGCAGCGTTGGTGTACGGTGATTTTTTTTCTGCAATATTTTGCTGTCTTTTCTTGGATTTTCTGTTTGCACTTAGTCACATATTCACTTTAAGATGTTTTTTGTTCATGTTTATGTTTTTTGTTTGTTGTGGTTGCACCCGATTCAAGAGCCGAATGGCTCACAGGGCTATACCTAATAAATGAACTTGAACTTGAAAGAGGACGAAGAGGAATGGAAAAGGAATGGGGAAACGGGAGCAAGAGGGTCAGGAGAGATGGGGGTGACACTCCTGAACAGGAGCGCAGACTCAGTGTGCAATAATAAACAATAACTATTATTCTCGACAAACTTACCTGTACACATCCGTCGTCGGAGCGGGCTCTGTGTTCTTGCTGATGATACATTCAGGCGGCAAGTAAACCCAGGACTTTGGCTTGTGCGTGGTGGCGTATTCTGCCAAGTCGTCCTTCCTGTATTCCTCGAGCCCGTAGTCTGTGCGCACAAAGCCCACGTTGCAAATGAGAACACAAGCACATCATGCCGACACGGAGTCCGGTCCTCGCTGGGGTTGTCACCTCTCCTGGTTTTCACAAAATGTTCCTCTTGTTGAGGACGACTGCCCGCCCTGGGACATCTGCGAGTCTTCCTGGGACGTCAACATTCCTGTTGTCTAACAATAATGATAACACACCACTCAGGACGATGCATTTGCCTGTCATTCTCATCCTTTTTGTGCGGTTGTGAGGTCTTCTTCTTCTTCTTCTGCAGAGGACATTTCCTGG
The DNA here is from genome assembly GCF_964198595.1 of Lampetra fluviatilis. NCBI lineage: Eukaryota > Metazoa > Chordata > Hyperoartia > Petromyzontiformes > Petromyzontidae > Lampetra > Lampetra fluviatilis. The sequence continues at coordinate 4,899,132 of NC_136320.1, read as the reverse complement.
CTTTATTTGTAGCTCAGAGGTGACAACCTTCAATGTCTCACACATCCACCATTATCCACCTTTACAATTGTATCGGTCGTCCCATCAAATGCAAATAAAGTCGGAACACACTGGCTGAGGGCCTCCCCATGCCATCCATGTGGCCGGTGGGGATTATTTGACCATATTTCACCAAGCTGGTCAGTATGTATGTTGAACATAATTCGCACCGTACGTAGCCAACCATGCCAATGGGAGGTGTGGTTTGAATTCACTCTAAATGCGGCTACTCGGTCGGACGTGGGAATAACATTGCATGTGTGCTGCCTGTGCGCTGTGTGTGCTGTGTGTGTGCGGTGCGTGTACTGTGTGTGCTGCTTGTGCATGGTGTGTGTGTGATGTGTGTGTGCGCTGCGTGTACTGTGTGCATACTGTGTGTGCTACGAGGCAGGCAGCTGTCTCATGCGGTTTCGCTTTGTGCGCAGACATTAGCTCCCATGCCTCTTGGACAACGATGCGTGCAATGGCTTTTGTATTTTGGCGACGGACAGCGCTTGGAGTGCCTTGCACAACGGCGCTTCATACGTGGACTTTATTATTTTTCATTATTATCGACGGTGCTACGTAGGAAGTGTTGAGTGGTGCACTGCGTGACGTGCATGTGCGTCGGTGGAATTTTTTCTCACCTGCTATTTTGCACACCCATCTGTCATCGATAACGCAGTTAGTTGACTTAAGCCTCCCATGGAAGAGCCGGTGGCTATGAAGGAAGGCCATACCACGCGCGATGTCTGTTGCAAATGAAAACCTATTCGAAGGCGGGGGGCACACGTCAACACAAATGGACAGTGCCGTTACTCGGATGCTGCTGTGATATGTTACGTGTGTACGTTGAAGTTCTTTCGCACAGTACAGTCAACGGGGAAGGACAACGTACATTTTTACATTTTGCCTCTACAGCCATGATGATAAGTTCCATTACGTTCTGATCAAATCTTCCTAAAGCAACCACGTCTCAATTTCTGGGAGGCTCAACGGGGGGGACACGTGGCGCGCAGGCAACGTCTCCATCGGCCGCTCCCACGCTCACTCATTCGCTGGCCTGCTCGTATGTCCCGCCCACTACTCTGCCACACCCACTCTTCAGGTAGTACGAGGGCAGACATTTAAAGCATGCACCGCAATGATTTTAAAATAGCAACGGATTCTTGAATCGCATCGCGTGACACTGCGCCACGGGTGAACGTGCAACGTTGGGGCAACGTTGGCGCGTGCTTGGAACCGTTGGACCAGCGTTGGCCCAACGTTCCAATATTTACAGGGCCATCGCACCGTCTCGTCTATACGCCGTGAAGGACGGTGATGGTGCACGCCTGTAATCCACCACTGTGGAGGCAGCGAGGGTTGGCGGATTGGACAAATGTTGCGCAACTCCCTTCCCGTGGGCGTCGAGGTGCCACATCCCGGCTCGCGAGGAGAAGGCGGTACAGCGGGAACGTGGACTCCATCTCTTCCGTTTGTATGGGATAGTGCGTTTCCCCCTCGCACGTATGGGTCTTCTCCGGGTACTCCAGTGTCCTCCCACATGAATAAACACACATTCATTTGCTGATAACACCTTAATGTGTAGAGGACCACAGAGCTTGGGAGAGTATCGGTGCCGGCTTAACGCGTGGCTGCCTTCCCATTTGCCGGCGAGTAATTTCACACCTCCGATTCGCACGGTTGGCTAAGTACGGTGCGAAAGAAGTTCAACATGCATACATACTGTACATACTTAGTCTACGAGAGTGAGAGAACACTGTGCCGCGACGGCGCGTCACAAGTTCAACTTATCGTTATTAGCGCCGGAGAACGCAAACCCGCACCTGAATCCCCAGTTGAGCGGGATGTCATCGTTGAGGAGCACGTCCTGGAGGCTTCCCTTGGGACAGTACTCGGTGAGAATGGCCACGTTGGGCACCTCCACCGTCCCGCCAATGAACTTGCACAGGTTCGCGTACTCGAGCTCCCTGGGGGAACACGCGGCCGGCAAGAGCGAGAGCTCGCCCGCGTTTTGCGGTTGGTCGTCTCTCCGCATCAGGTACGCATTAGGAAACCCCCCACTCCGCCCCCCCCCCCCCCCACGCATGAACAATTATATTTAGTACGTTCAGAGAATCCATCTCAGGTGTGCGAGACTGGCATGTAGCTTTTGCTCGTTAAGTTTTCCAAAAAAGAACCCCAACCTGCTCTCATTTGCCTCTCTCATCCGTTTGATCAGTGAAGCAGACGACAGGAAGAATCTTTAAAATGGGGGGATACGAGCGCCACATTTGGCACGTGCTATCTGCTCGGGTCACTTACGAATAAATAAATATACGTTAGCCACCTAAAAAACAAACATGGCCGCCAAAATCAAAGATCTCCACCACCAAAAATGGTGAACATCAGCAGGTTTCATCCTCCTATAATATTTTAGACGAATCCTCTGAAACAAATTATCTTACTAGTCTCGAGTCTGCCTTCAGTAACACACTTGTGTAAGGCTATAGTTTTGCTCATTCGTTTTCATCTTGAGCCCTGTATTTATCTTTGCAGGCTTTCTATATCCCGCTGTTCAAACATTCTCCGCTGTTAATATCTCTATTTCAATTGTCATTTCTCTATTTCTGCAAAGTAATTTTCTCTATTACGCTCATTTAAAGTCGCATGCACTCACACGCACACTAGAATCATATCACCAGGAATTAAACTACTTTCAGATACAGCAAAGCAAGTTCCAGCTGCCACACTTGAACAAATATACACTGCCTCTCACCAGGTCTTATGAACAAATATATTGGACCGTTTTACTAAATATTTACACAGAAACGAAATACCCCCGTCGTGGAATGATGCCCGAGTAATTCTGCTATTTAAAACAAGGGATATAAAAGTGACTTGAAAAATTACAAAACGCACTCAACACATTCGTCAATAACACTCTTGCCTCAAAAGGCTAAATATATAAGAAGTGACGCTTTGGGCACGTCATTAAATGGCAGACCCATTCGCCGTATTCGACATACACACATTGTTCACGAACATTACTGGGAACAGAGAAATCTCAAAAATACAGGCCAACCAAACTAATGAGAAAGCCAGGTTTAGGAAAGGTTTCTCTACCATCAATCAAATTATGTGATAAGCCGGTTCCTTGCTGCAGAGCAAGCAAGAGATGTACTCTGTTTAATAACACGTGGTGTGTGTGTGTGTAGGTCGATTCAGCCTTAAATGAGTTACCTGCTGTGTAAATATCGCCACCCCTCGTGTGCCATGCCATCCTTCATAGGTGCTCGCTCACAGCACTTGCCCAAAAAGTCTGTTAAGGCTACACGGGGGGGGGATTTCTGTCCTTTTATCTGCCTTACCTTACTTGTTTCACTTCTCTTCTGATCACCTTGGTCAAGTTAAAAGCTTTCTTTTCAATTTTCTTTAAAGCCACCGTCCGTCCATTTCTGAAATCGAAAAAAAAGCAAACAACGCGGGAAGAGAAAAAAAGACAAGCGCGATGCCAGTTCGCGAACGTAAATCGGCTTTGCGACATTAAACGAACGCTACGCGCATTCGACTCATTAATCCGTTTGGCAGAAGAAACGAGCTCCCAGTACTCCTGTGATTTGAATGTGCTGCCCTCTCTGTGTGCAGTGTCATTGTCAATGGTTTACATGATTTTTTTTATGTAATATATATTTTTTATTATGAATGTGAGAGCGTGGATGACCGCATTACTTCCCACTGAATAAAATGGCTCTTCATCATCAACGAAAGCCACATTTCACAAGGTATCTGATAGCCAATTTCAGCCCACAGTCCCTTTACCATGGTCAACAAAACTCGCCATAGGAATTTGGAACTTCCACCACTGGCTCTACGTGGCAATAAACAAGAGATGAGCATCATCTCAATGCTTATTTGAGCAAAAATAAATAACCTTGACTTTTGACTGCAGAGGCGTGTCTGAGCTTAGCCAGGACACAGCACTGGAAGAGACGGTAGACACGAATTTACAGAATGGACAATACGATTATCGTGGACTTTACATCGTAATACAATGATATAATACTTACATTTTATTTAGTGTCATTCATGCCAACAGCATCTCACAACGCTGCACATTATTGATATATGAGGACCAATTCCTGTATACGTGGTTGGCTATGTACGGTGCGAAAGAAGTCCAACACACACACACCGAGCAAATGAAAACTCCAAACTACTCCCAAGCAAAATGCAAAATGAATAAACAATAATAATAAATGGCACCAAAACAAAAACAAAAAGTGATCACAACAAAGAAATGAGTCCCTGAGGTCTACACATCCTAGACCACAATCAAGCCAGGAAAAGCAAAGGTCCACGATAATCTGTATCACAGTATCGCCACCCGACGAGTTTAACCACCTGATTGTCCCAACTGCAATGACAAAAAGCTCCGAGGTGGAGCGCACTGCCTAGCGTCACCGGATCGACCGCATCCCCCCGATGGACGCTCGCGAACAAACACGCATCTTGCTGACACGCAGACCGACGTGAAACCTTCTACCCAGCACCCTCTGCTGCCATTCCAATTTGCAGGTGAATTTAACACGAGGTAGGCTTTCGCAACCAATGTTATCCATAATAAAGTGTTTTTTTTGCTGGGTTAGATCGCGTCAATATAAATGGGTCATTAAATCCGCCACCGCCCGACAAAGCCAATTGGTAAGGTTTGTCATGTAAACTAAATCTGCCAATTAGTTACTACTTCAGCAGACCGTTATGTTGGAGAGGAAACCCACACCAATTCGGGTGAGATTTACCAATCGGCACCCTTCACAAAGCTCAGGAAACCTCAAGCATATGGCGATTCCCAAACCTAAGTGCCCTGCTTAACATTCAAGGACTCCTTCCCAGCCCCCACGCCCTCCACATTCTATCGCTCCAGTCAGCGGGTGAGATGTGCCTGTGAAACCGTGAGAAAGGCCTCAAGTGACCACAACTTATGCCGAAAGTGTGAGCTCTGAGAGCTCTGCATTTGGCCCGTGCTCTCTCTTTCTCTTGCCGTCCATCCCCTTTATGGAGGCCGCTGAGGGCATACACTTCTGGTGGCTGTCATCACCATCATCACCATCGCATGTGTTGCTGATGTCATCCTCATAGTGTAAATGCTTACCCCGAGCTCTCAATACTCTGATAGTGCGCTGTTTTTGAGTTGTACGCCTTTTGGCGTCATCTGGTCCAACACCAATGGAGACTAGGCTCTAAGAAAAGCTGTTTCGGGTGTGGACCAATCAACTTTAAGGACAGTGCATATCATTATCATCATCAGAGTTGTTTCTTTTTGTTTGCATTTTGACTGCTTGTGTTGTGGTTATTGCAAACATGATGCCTTGTATAAAGGTGTCAGTTTTTGTACCAGTTGAAAGGGTAAAAACCTATTACTATTGTTATCCCTGTCATACCTATCCATTCTGGTGCCTCATCCGCTCTATCAAGTCCAATATATTTTTTATCAGTCGTGCTCTGCCTCTGTTGCGTCTCCACTAGCGTCCCCAATGCTTTTGCCGGACCCCTGTTTAGTGTGCCGTGCCAAACACTCGCAAAGGGCCCACAGTATTCGACCGAAGCCAATCACATCACACGCGCTGCATGCGACACGGCGTGCGGGTTACGGGAAGCTACGGGGGAAATATTTATTCCAGGCAGCGCGTAAAGTGGAGAGACGAGCTTTCGCCGAAGCGCCTTTGTTTGATGTTTCCGTCAGCCACACTCGGGATTTGTTGAACGTTTGGCTATTATTGACCGGGCGCCATGCGATCGCAGAGACGGTCACGAATACATTCCCCTCCTGGCTCCGCGCACGTGCTCACGGCGCTCGGTCCACAAAGGGTCCTTTGTGACGCCGTCATCTTGAGCAGAGCCGGAGAGACCCCGTACGGCTATTTGACCGTCGCGTTTGTCACACTCGGGAGGGAAATCCGCGATTAAGAAGGGCTATCGCCTGATACGTCACCTATTCTATAATTCTATGATTTTTACTTTCAAGGCCACGGCGTTGGTGACGCATGCGGTCAGCTTTTGTTGTTATATGCGCTTGTGCACCACTGCCAACGCAGCAGCAGCATCACCGTGTAATTGGATACTTGGGGGATCAGCTGGTGTCAGATTCATAGCCGTGGATTGCTTGTTATTTAAGCGGTGGTAGGCAAAAAAGAAATGCACGCAATGCTGTTATGTGCGGTGAAACGATGGTGCAGTGGTTCGGGCACTGTGCTACGTACCTGAGCTCAACCCGAGTTCTACCAAGGTTTGACTCCCATGACATCGGGCATGGGTGATCTCTGAACCAGCTCTACCCCTCCCCTCCACCCCCTCTCCCGGCCAATCTCTTCACCAACACGCACTGACCAGTGTGGTGAAGTATGGTCTAGTCAGGGGTCAAGTAATGCCAATAATCGAAAAGCACGAGAATGCCTTCGTACAGCAGGGTGATGACGATTAGCGTGATTGGCTAGGTACGGTGCGAAAGAAGGTCGTGAACTTGCTTGGGTACTGAGGCCAGCGAACTAAGCACCTTCAATGTCGGTCTTACATCGGATTACCCACCAAGGGTTACAATGTAAATCCACAGGCTTTCGGCTACTCGCCAAAGTGATTACTCTCCTTGGGCGTTAAGAAGGATTCTCTCCAAACATCAAGGGTTCTAGAGAAACTTGCCTTGAGATGATTTGGCTACCACCAGAAATTCCCACATGTAACGATGATGATGATGATGAGCCACTTCGGCGAGCTTTCACGTGTGGCCATGCCGCGTCTGAAAAAGAGCTCGCGGCTAAGGGGGCCTTACATGGTACAATAAAAGAGTTTAGTTTAGAACTTGGCGATGACGTTCCGTCAATGCTTTTAGGAGATGGCATGCAGACGCCGACACACGAGTCGCGTCGCGCTGCGTCCTCTTGGCTATTCCGCGCGCTCTCCGACCGGCGGCGAACAGCCGACACCGACGATGTGAACTCGTCAGTGCGAACATCTGCGGCGTTACGTGCATGATAACTGTGCTGGTGAAGTGCTGCTTGGGCGCGTGGTTGGGTGTCGTCGAGGAGACGCTCAGGCCACTCATGCGGCTGGAATTCATGTCGCACGGAGATTCTTGCAAACTGACCACGCTATTTCCGAATCCTTGAAGCTGACCTGTGAGACATAAAACAAAACCGAAATGAACGTAATATGCTGCACCTCGCAGGATATACCTCCAACCCCCCGCGTATGTTGAACTTATTTCGCACAGAAGTTAACCAAACTGTGCTAATCGGAGGTGCGGGGGAAGGAAAATGAACTCAACACAAAAAGCAGTTCGAGAGAAATGGGTTTTAAATGCACATTTCAAAGTGCATAGCCTCAGTGGCTTCCTAAAATTGGAGGGAAGAGCATTCCAGGCGGCCGTAGAAGCGCATTTGTTCGCTGTTTTTTGTTTGTTTAGTTTGTTGTCCTTCCGCCGCACCTCCAATTAGCACGGTTGGCTACGTACGGTGCGAAAGAAGTTCAACATACGTACATACAAAGCGCGCGATGCAGTGGCCGTCTTTGTTCCATGGTTAGCTGCCCTATTAGCCAGTCCGCCCACACCCTCCCGATGGATCTCTCTCCCCAGACAATTCCACCTGGCCCCCCTCTCGCTCTGCTTTCAACTCTCTCCTTTAAACTTCCCTCTTCAACCCCCGCACCTTCAGAGACCCCCCCCCCCCCCGAGTTGCTTCCATGTCTCTCCTTCCCTCGCTCGGTCACTCTTGAGTGCCCCCCATACCCCACGTGCTGTCTGCTGCTGTGCGTTTGTCACGTTACGGGGACATTCAAAATGTAAGCCGATGCTGTTGTTTGTCGGCGTGCGTGGAGAAAGCCTGCCGACTTTTATGAAACAAAACAGTTAGGCTCGTTGCTGTACCCTTGTAAACAATGGCATTGTTTTTGTTTAAGCCAAATGTACAAAAAGATAGAGGGATAATCAAGCAAAAATGTAATGCTATAAAGTGTATTCATCTTCTCCTATGCAGCCCCAGCCCAATTAATTATTTATAACGACAACCAACAACGCAATAAGAAGTGTATTTAGGATAAATGCAAGGGGCCTCAGAAGATCTACTTCTATTACGACGGAGCTACTCGGCGGGGTCAACACACACCACGCACACCACGCACACCACACACCACGCACACCACACACACCACGCACCACGCACACCACGCACACCACACACCACGCACACCACACACCACGCACCCCACACACACCACGCACCACGCACACCACAAACACCACGCACACCACACACACCACGAACCACGCACTCCACACACACCACGCACACCACACACCACGCACCCCACGCACACCACACACACAACGCACCACGCACGCCACGCACACCACACACCACGCACACCACACACCACGCACCCCACGCACACCACACACCACGCACCCCACGCACACCACACACACAACGCTCCACGCACACCACGCACCCCACGCACACCACACACACCACACACCACGCACACCACACACCACGCACACCACGCACACCAGACACACAACGCACCACGCACGCCACGCACACCACACACCACGCACACCACACACCACGCACCCCACGCACACCACACACCACGCACACCACACACACCACACACCACGCACACCACACACCACGCACCCCACGCACACCACACACCACGCACCCCACACACCACGCACCCCACACACCACGCACACCACACACCACGCACCCCACACACCACGCACCCCACGCACACCACACACCACGCACCCCACACACCACGCACCCCACGCACACCACACACCACGCACACCACACACCACACACCACGCACACCACACACCACAAACACCACTAACACCACACACCACGCACACCACACACCACACACCACAAACACCACGCACCCCACACACCACGCACACCACACACACCACACACACCGCACACCACACACCACACACACCACGCACCCCACGCACACCACACACCACGCACACCACACACCCCACACACCACGCACACCACGCACCCCACACACCACGCACACCACGCACCCCACACACCACGCACTACGCACACCACACACCACGCACACCACACACCACGCACACCACGCACCCCACACACCACGCACTACGCACACCACACCACGCACACCACACACCACACACCACGCACACCACACACCACGCACACCACACACCACGCACACCACGCACACCACACACCACAAACACCACGCACACCACGCACACTACACACACCACACACCACACACCACGCACACCACACACCACGCACACCACACACACCACAAACACCACGCACACCACACACACCACACACACCACGCACACCACACACACCATACACACCACCACCACACACACCACACACACACCACACACCCCACGCACACCACACACCACGCACACCACGCACACCACACACACCCCACACCCCACTCACACCACACACACCACGCACCCCACACACACCCCACGCACACCACACACCACGCACACCACGCACATCACCACCACACACACCACCACCACACACACCACACACACCCCACACACCACGCACACCACACACACCACGCACACCACACACACCACACGCACATCACCCCCCCCCCCCCCCCCAATATTCAAATATGCTCAAAATGTCCCCCCTCCCAATATATTGCTATAAAATAGATTTCTGTTTATATGATTGTGGTTATGGTTTTACTTTATTAATCCATAACCTTTGCCATTACATACAATGAAACAAGAAAAGGTAAAACAGAAAAAAACAGAGCAATGTAATACAATACACTATTAGACATTATTGTTAAAAAATAAATAAAACGTCCATCCCATGTGTTAGTGAATGTTTTTATATTTTAGGCAGGAAATTCGTTTTCAAATTTAGATTTTTTTTTTCTGGGGGGGGGTTACCCCCAGACCCCCTGGAAGATTTGCCCCCCCCCCCCCAATGTTGACTCCATGGCTACGGCCTTGCTTTGCACGTCGGCAGAGTTACACCTTTGGGGCTGACACGATTAGCATCGGCCCCGGCGAGTGGAGTTCACCTGTGCCCCATGTCGGCTTATCCCCTCGCCTCCTCGTTACCGCCTAGTGCCCGACTAACTCCGGCCCGATGCGTGTGATGCAGCTGTACCGCCTGCACACCCAACTGGTACACCCAGTGACTCATCTTAGCCATGGACAATCCAGAAATCTGTTCCGGAAATTATTTTGGCACGCCACATCAATCTTGCCCGATCCTGTCCTCATGATACATCCGTTGGTGTGTGCCAAACATCGGAAGACACAGTCCCATCGGTGAGCTCATCTGGCAGGCGAGGCTGCGTTGGCTGGGTCATGTAGATCGCATGCCCCAGCCACCGCATTGCCCAAGCAACTTCTGTTTTTCCGGATAGAGGGGGCTAAATGATGGGCGCATCACGGGCAGGAGAAGAGATGGACCGATATGGCACTGGAGAATGTGGAGCTGATTGGACTTGCCAATGATTGGTGCCAGCACTGTCATGATTTGCCTCCGTGGATGAGGCTCGTGAACGATGCTACTGGGCAGTTGAAGGCAGTCGCCTTCCAGCAACAGCGCCGGGCGGATAAGATGCAGCGAGTTGGCACTGAAAGGAGCACAGGTGGTGCATGTCACGTCAGCTGGTGAACCTATGGCACCCGGGTCTGTTCCGTGACCTCCTGCCAGCGAGCCCTCGACACTTCCCGTGGGTCTCAAAGTGCACCTAGCCTGGCACAAGCGTCGTGGTGACGTCTGCACCGCTTAGTGGTGAACGACAGTTGTTGTTGTTATTGTTGTGCAAAAAAACAACACGTGTGACGTGTTTAGGGTTTATCACATGTCCTGAAGGACGGTACTTAGGAACATAGGGTACAATAATACAGTACAGTAAAACATTGTCAAGGCTAAGGCGTACCTTGTACACTTGTAGGGAGTGCCCTACGCCAAGCACAACGCAGCAGCGGTCCAAAACAAATCGAACGAGAAACTTGTAAGACTTGGCCACGCTACTGAATGGTGTTTGAAACATGTTTTCCCATTTAAAAAAAAAAAAACCCCGACGCTAACATGCGTAAAATGTCTCGAATCGAAGCCTGCTGCAACCAATTTATAGTGCCAGCATGGCACAATGCGTCCCGTGTTACTACAAAGAGGACCACGGTCGATTGCAACAGCGAGGCAGGAGAGGTTCATCCATGGCCCGTGCGCAATCACACTAATTGTGCGCAGATTTATTCTTAAGCGATCGCCCACTTCTCGACCTCAATCAAAGTTCTCTCCATTTTGGCAAAGGATCAATCCTCTCCAAACACTCTCGGCTTCCAGTATTTCCTTGAGGCTAACATCAGATGTTGTCACAGGACTCAGAACTTTGTGGAATTCTAATCCTCGAGCTAAGTTTCTTATCGTCTCTGTTCTCGCAAGTCTTGTGTTTCAACCTACGTTTCCCAGCGGTTAGTTCAGTGGCAGCAACGGCAGTGAGCGGTGAGCACACGGCACGAAAAACCCTTTGTCCCCGGCTCGATCGATTCCCAGCCATGTGCTACTATCAGTAGCGAATGATGTCTGAACTGGTCCTAAATGCCCCTCCGCCCGCCCTCCTCCACCATCCCAATTCAACAGCATGGTGAAATATGGTTAAACAGCCCTCTTGGGTGACACAGCATCGGTGTATTGACAAAGGTCGCAAGGGAAATCTTGATGCTACGGCCACCGCACACCAAGTTGTCAGTATTATCTGCTACGCTTGCAGGTGGTACGTGTCAAAATACAAATGTTAAATGTTATGCTTATATAAGATAGATACAAATACATTAAACGGTTCCGAGAATGAACGTTGGAGCAATAAACATCAAAAAGTCATCGTTGAAAAGCCATATAACACGTGTTATATATCACATGTTATACAAATATTTGAAAGCAGAGGCACGTCACTGAGAGAGAGATTGATGAGTGGCGCAGTGGTTAGCACACTGCACGATGAACCAGAGATCCGAGTATGACTCCTGCCCATGGCTGACAAAAGTAGTGAGTGATATGTGGACACATCAGAGGAGTTTCGATTTAAAGCTTTCGTGACTGCAGAGATTCATCTTCTTGGTTCTTTCGGTAAAGTCACGTAGAATGGAAATAATAAAATAATAAAAATAAAACAATAAAACATAATAAAAACCAAGCTTGGTGGTGTTCATTCAGACGCTGTCTTTCCGACAGACCTGTTCTTCACCTGAGGACGGCTGCTTGTGTTGTGGACGAAACGTCGTGAGAATTTAATTTTGTTTTATTTTTATTATTTTATTATTTCCCTTCTACGTGACTTTACCGAAAGAACCAAGAAGATGATCAGAGGGGCTTTAGGGTCCAGCTGGACAGTTTACTGCTGCACGAGAATATTCCTGCATCGTGTTCGTGACGGTGCTGTATAGGGAAGCAGTGGCGCAGCGGTGACGAATATCTGATTTGGTGCTGGAGCTCTTCTAGGTTGACTCAGCCTTAAGTGGCTTCCTGGTGCAGTGTGTAAACACCAACACCGGGCGAGACAAAGGCGGCCGGGCGTGGTGCTGGCCAACCACCCACCCCCCTCGTGCGCCGTGTTGTCATTCATGGGTGCTCGCTAACAGCACTTTCCCCAAAAGTCTGTTTAGGCTTTAGGGGGGATCTTTGTCTTTGCTGTATATCACTCCAAAGTATTTTCTGGTCGTACCGCGTGTTGTTTGGCACGATGTCCGACGTTCCACTCCACGTGCCGGTTTGTTTGTTCAGCTAATAGATAGTGAAAGTAGATTGGCACAGTTCCCCCGAAGAAGCTAGCCACCAATTTAGTGCCTTCAGCTCCAGGACATGTGGATCGAAACGTCAGATAACGTGCTGCAACAGTCGACAAGGTACAACCTGAACACCTGACATCGGAGAGCAGGAACGGTGCTGCATCCTTCTTGTGTTTAGTTTGTTGTCCTTCCCCCGCACCTCCGATTAGCACAACTGGCGATGTACGGCGCGAAAGAAGTTCAACATACGACACACACGACACATCCGATGCAGGTTTGTTATGCACAGAACACGTGTTGCTCACACAGCTGAGAGCACTTACCCATTTTGAGGTCTTTCAGGCAGACCACCCAGCTCTCATCCCAAAACATTTTCTGCTTATGGTACTGAAACCACTGCGAATGTAAAAAAAAAGATAACACAACGTGATCTGGTGATGCTGCTGCATCGACAGTGGTGCACAAGCACAATTAACAAATCACCCTCCCCCCCACATCGCCGACACATTCATCGATAAAACTGTGGCCTTGAAAGGAAAAAATTAAAAAATATATATTCTTGGTTCTTTCGGTAAAGTCACGTCGAAGGGAAATAATAAAATAAAATAAATATTAAACAATACAAATTCTCACGACGTTTCGACTGCAACACAACCAATTATCATCACCTGATGATGATTGAACCAAGAATATGAATCCCTACAGTCACGAAAACTTTAAATTAAAATATTAAAATAGGCAACGTTTCGGGCAATAGCCCTTCTTCAGAGCACTTAACCCCATTTTAGAAAGCCAATTTAGGTGCTCCTCTCACTATTTAACTCCTTGAAACGTCGCCTTCTAAGAATAAAAAAGTAGTTTGGTTTTTATTTGTATTTTTTTCAGTGATTTGTTTACCTTTCCTATCCTTTGAACTCCTATCTTGTTTGTTTTACTGTTTGTTGTTGTAACGTTCTGACCCGCCCCTACTGGACATCTGTGAAAAAGGAGCTTTATAGCTCTTCGGATTCCTCCAGTGTAGATACATATTACCGGTAGGAACCTCCTGGTTACACCAGCCCACAGGGGATTATTGTGTCCGTCCGTCGTGCAGGGAGGGGCTGGGTGGGGAGGGAGGAGCTGGGTGGAGAGGGGAGGGTGGGGAGGGGCTGGGTGGGGAGGGTGGGGCTGGGTGGGGAGGGGAGGGTGGGGAGGGGCTGGGTGGGGAGGGTGGGGAGGGGCTGGGTTGGGTGGGGAGGGGCTGTTTGGGAGCGTGGGGCTGGGTGGGGCGTGGGAGGGGTGGGGCTGGGTGGGGAGGGGCTGGTCACCCCGTGGTGCCCTTATACAACTCAACGTTTAACCTACTCACGCCGGCTTGTGCCCGCCCTCACAGTCGGCCATATTTGCGGAATACACCACGCCGCCGTTGACCCTGGCCATTGACCGAGCAACCCAACGTGTTCCTACCAGCTCCCTCCGCAGGAATGTGTTCTGATTCTGATGAGGCGTAGCGATGTCATGACAGCATACAGGGTTCTTCACATACACAGTACACATTATCTATATCACGTGTACAGATGTAATGTCACATGGTGCCGTAATCTCGCGTGTCTGTATATGCGATCAACAGTGCACCTCTACATCTGCAGGTCCCTCATCTCAGTCTCACTCACCAGCATCTCCCATCTACAGCGCTCTCATGAGCACCTCGTATTTACCCAGATTTTATCTCATACATCGTTATAACGTATTGTCTACAATTCTCTCAAATAACTGTCTAACACGTAAGCTTTCGCTCAGATTGTAAATGTTGTGGATATGCTCTCCAACACATCGGTGTGCTGTGCTAGTAACGAATTGGCATGTTCTGTTTACGTGACAAACCTTACTAATTAGCTGTGTCGAGTGGTGGCGAGTTTAACGACACATTTATATTTACGTGATCTAACCCAAAAAGCCTATATTGTGGAAAATATCTGTCTCTCTGTCTCTTGTTTATCTCATTTTCATATCACTAATATTGTTTTATTCTCTTCAAAATGAGCAAATTACTCAGTTTGCTAAAAGCATGCAGTGAAATCCCCACCTTTGCTGGCCGACTATACTGGTGTTGTGAAATGTAGCACCTTTGCAATGGAATGGCATCGATATCACATGAACTAAATTATTCAAATAACTTTGACCATCTTTCGAATAATTTGCTTAACGAAGAAAACTCAAGGTTTACTTTTGATGGAACAAAACTTCACCCTTAAATGTGAAATCTGACAGCTAACAGATGCTCAAATGAAAAATTAATAAGCTGTTGTTTTTCAAACATAAAAACTAATTTATAAAAAAGATTTAGCCCGGGCGGATTAGTTCGTAGATGCGGAAGAGTTCGTGGCATAAATGGCTGGAAATGTTTATCTCTGAACTGCCAAACGTAGGGAACAATATATAATATTTAAATAAAATACTAATCCAACAGAGAACTCAAAAAGCTGGCAAACGTTAAATCTGGGCAGTGGAGCAGAATAATAAAACAAATCTTTCACACTCCACAAAACAACAACAGAATACTCATTAAACATGACTCAAAACATGTCAACTTGCGAGGATGTAATGAATGACTACAATGATGATATCTTACCACAAAAAAATCTCAACACACTCGTCAACAACAATATCTTAAATAGAAGACAAAATATATAAGGCAGGTTTTTTTTATTAAGGTCACTGTTTTTGACGAATATGTTTACGTGCCGCTGCCAATGCAACGGCATCAATTAACATCTTACTCAGCACATGTTGACAATGTATATCTTCAACTTTGTTTTCTTCATTCCGTACTCATGATCAGGAGCATTTTATACTTAAATCACCGCTCGTGTTGCCCATTCCCTGGTTTGTGTTTATATTCGAAAGTGATCTTTATTTTACATTTCCTCTTTTCAAACACTAGTCTCTCACGCACACACCAGGCACAATCACTCCGTCCCAAGGCCTAACAAAAAAAACACTTAACATCCGTCAACAGCACCGCTCCCTTAATAAGAAAGACGTTGATAACGGGCGACGTTTCGGACAATGGCTCTTCTTAAGTTGCATTGACAGCGAGTAGAGAGGCCAGAAAGGATGCGTGGGCGAGTTGGAGACCCACACTTCATGTACCACGGGGGCCTATAACAATCACATTATCACTGGCTCACTCGTATCAATCCCTTTGGCTCACGCAACTCTTTTATCAACCTGTCTCTCTGACTTCCACATTGTTTAATTCCACCGACGAGGTATCGGGTATACAACGCGTTATTTGTTCTGCGGGGTGAATGATTCACCATGCAGTACAATGTGTAGTGTGGTGTTTATTCGTCTTTTTCTCTTGTGTCGCTTTATTCGCAGCATCCCACACGGATACTCCTCACGTTCAACACCTCCGGTGGCGAACTCTTCCTCTCTTCCTCTGCGAGCCTGCTACCTCGATCTTGCTCTCTCTCGCTCCGCTAGTCTGTTACTCCCCGCTCTCCTAGCCTGGCACGGACTCTCTCTCTCCGTATACTCTGCTAGCTTCTCACCCCGCTAGCCTATCGCAATCAGACTCAAGATTCCGCTGGCCTCTCCACTGCTAGCCTGTGGTCACACGCACATCCAACCTCGCCCGTGCCCCAGCGGGGGTTCAGCCAACACCGCTGGGGAGGACGAGGTGTGGAGGGCGTCGTGAATCTCTTCACTGCTTCATCTCCAACCTACCCAACCCCACTGCCTCACACGTTCCCCTTATATCCCCCTCCTCATTAAGTGCCCTCAGATGGCCCTCATTAAGCCGGCGTCCTTCCGGCGTCTCTCGCACGTGTCCTCCTCCTCATCGCCTCGATCTCTCGACTCCGTGGCGCCTACCCCGCGTTTGCATTTGCAGCCAGCCAATCACTGCGCTCTTTCCCCAATTACTGGCGTCTCTCTGTCTGCTGTTTCCCAGGCCTCACGCTTGCACCTGCTTATCCTGACCTGACCTCACTGTGTGCAACCCCGTGCATGAATGCAACTGCTGTTTGCAAACCCTGCGCGCGTTATACCAATCTATATATATAAAATCGCAAATCTGTCTGTCTGTCTGTGTGTGTGTCTGTGTGTCGCCGGACCATACGCAGTTTCATTGGACGGCGGTTGCCCCTGGCAACGGGTAGCGACGCATTCGCTGCCGGGTGGACGCCATTTTTAATTCCCGTTAAAAATATGCGCACGCATTTGTGGTATAAACTCGATATACCCAGCGTTGCCCGGGGGGAAAATACGTTTAAAATCTTATGAAAACTTTCAAACATTACATACAAATGAAAAAACAACTGTGTAATTACTTTTAAACCCGATGCGCCAAGAATCGATTCTCTGAATCGCGCAAAGGAATCGAAGGTTGTAGATTCCTTTACATTCGGACGATTCCCGTTTACTATAAGTTGGTTAAAGTCGATATAAACTGCTACGAACGGGAAATATCCGGCGTTGACCGGGGCAAAAATGTAATTAAAAACTCCTGAAAAAATAAAAAAATAAAATAACAATGAAAATGAAACTCTATCATTCAAAATGTAAACCCCCAACATGCCAGGAATCGTTTCTTTGAATCGCACAAAGGACTAATCGAAGGTTGTAAATTACTTTAGGATCGCGCTTCCTGTTTAATATAAGTTGCTTATAGAGTTGATATAAACTGCTACGAATGGGAAATATCCGGCGTTGACTGGGGCAAAAATATAATGGTGAGGGCGGTTGTGAGTGGCGATTGTGAGTGGTGATTAGTGAGTGGTGAGGGGAGGTTGAGTGGTGAGGGTGAGTGGTGAGGGTGAGTGGTGAGGGTGAGTGTTGAGGGTGAGTGGTGAGTGGTGATTGGTGAGGGTGTGATTGGTGAGGATGAGTGGTGAGGGAGAGTGGTGAGGGAGAGTGGTGAGGGTGAATGGTGAGGGTGAGTGGTGAGTGTTGAGGGTGAGTGGTGATTGGTGAGGGTGTGATTGGTGAGGATGAGTGGTGAGGGAGAGTGGTGAGGGTGAATGGTGAGGGTGAGTGGTGAGGGTGTGTATATATGTAAGGTTATTAAGAAATATATTTTTCACCCGGGCAACGCCGGGTACTTATGCTAGTACACATATATATACGTGCAATTAAGAGGGTAAAGTCATGCGCACGCACACATGGTTTACATAACGCGTCCCACGATATGTGTTTGTCCATGATATAGCTTCTTTTGGGTTAGATCGCATAAATATAAATGTGGCGTTAAACCCGCCACCACCCGACACAGCCAACTAGTAAGGTTTGTCACGTAAACAGAACGTGCCAATTACAATCTGAGTACGACGTTTCGCCAATAATTACAATAAGCTTCATCAGGCGGACAGCCAGATTTGCGTTTGCCCTCGGTCTCACCGTAGGCTGCACTGAGACCTCGGCCTTGCCTGGCGGCTCTGCCGGGGAAGGGCGCACCTCAGCCAGCAGGGGCGGGACACTGAGGCGGGTGGCCTGTAAGTGCGTTCAAGTATTTTGATAGCAACAAAACTGAAAGCTTAACTTTGCTTTGCACTGGGTTATCTTTACGAGAGTTATCGTGTTTTACAGCGAGGCAAACGGCGAGAGCTGATGCATATGCGTTCTTTAAACGTAAAACATTTTTACAAATATGAGCACACGAGCTCACTGTCGTTCGAATTCATTCTCACAATTGATATGGACAACTTTCGTTCACGTATCGACTGTTAAATGCCCCCTACCTCTCTGGCCTCTCTGTGTGCTGTGAAGAAGGACCCATTTCCTGAAAAGCCACCTGTTAGAAACATTTGATTTTAAACGCCCGCAGTGTACATTGACGAATGTGTCTAAGTTATTTTGTTATCAGTGCTTGTGCGCCATTGCCAACGCAGCAGCAGCAACATCACTAAATAATGTGTTTATATGCATACCTGTCAACCCCTTATCAGTGCCTACCTATTACAGACCAATTCAGCCCTTATTGGTCACACCGTGCCCTTATAAATCTTAAAGTTAATCCTACAAATTCCATCACAAGGGAGAAACACAACCAAATAGACAAAACATGATTTTTCCCGCATTGAAACGGCTGCACGCCGTATGGATCTGAAAACTCAATTTTTCTGTACAGCCGTTTCAATACGGGCAAAACACAATTGTGTATATGTTTGTGTTTCTCCCTTGTGATGAGACTTTGTAGGATGAACGTTGAGATGTATAAGGGCACGGGGTGACCAATAAGGTCTGAATTGGTCTGTAATAAGGTAGTGGGCACTGATAAGGGGGTGTTGAGCGGTATGCAGATGTGAAGTACCAAGGGCCGCCCGTGCCCGCAGGTTCGTTTTATGCGGCTCTACCAGACAACAGCCAAGAGACTAGAAGGCCGTGGAACCAGAGTTCATAAGAAAAAGAAGATATGTTGGTCACTTGTGTTGACACGCAATCTTGCGGCGTGTCCCCCCCCCTTACCGCGATCGTCACGATGAACGTGAACACCACGAGGGAGATCGGCAGTCCGATGGCGACCTTAATGGAGGTGGCCATTGGACAGTCTCCGCAGTCAGCGGGGCAGGTGGAGCAGCTTTCGACGGCATCGCAGGTTGCGTCTCCACAAACTGATGCGCAGTGGGGAACACGGACCGAAGTGATCGTCATGCTCAAGGTCAAGGCGTCATCGCGGCCAAAGCCGTTGATGCCTCCATCACTACACGTCCATCACCGCACCTCCTCCACTGCAAAGGCTCTCCAGCCTCCACTGGAGCCCATAGCTGCTGCAATGTAGACAGTGCCGGATTCAGCTAGTGCGGAGCCTGTAGTAGCATATGTTGTTATAAAGGGGCCCTAGATATAAAACAAATATATTAAAACACATACATGTTTTACTTGCATAGTAAATTAATTGTAATTTTTAATTTGCTATACAGCCAGTTAATACGACAAATCGCTAACCTTAAACACCCAGTCGTTCATAAAAGTTGATTGCGGTGTAATATTAGAACAAGTGCAGAATCACTGAACCGGAATTGACAGCTTGAAAGCATTTAACACGGTGCCCTTGAAAGTGCGAGGCCCGTAGCATATGTAGCTACTTTTGCTATTAGAATAATCCGACACTGAATGTAGACATGCGCTGACCAGAATCCCACCGTCTTGGACCTCAGCCTTCCCCTTCAGGGGCACCACGGGTGGCAAGGAGATGGTATATCCCTCGCCAGGTACGCAAGAGGTTATGGGTTTGATCCAGACCCTGAAGCATGTTGTATATTTCGAGTTTGCGTGTTAACTTTTTCCCCGTTGGTGGGATTCTTCTCCGGCACCTCTGGTTTTGCCCATAAAACACTTAGAAACAGAGTTTAGATTGTTTTGGCTGCAACTATACATTCCCACGTTTGGTGATGATATAAGCAACTTCGATGAGTTATCGTGTGTGGCCAGGTGGCTTCTGAAAAAAAGCTAAGAGCTCAGGGGCTTTACCTGGTAAATAAAATAATACACTACACGACACGTTTTTATTTTACCAGGTGAGGCCCACTGAGCTATGCAGCTCTTTTTGCAGAAGCGACCTGGCTACCACAAATAATTGCTCAACGAAGTGGCTTATCACGTGGAAATGTATAGCAGCCAAATACTCGAAACGCACGTTGATTCTAAATGTTGAGAGAAAAACTCGAGGACCTGGATGGAAAATCCACTTGACCACGAGGGAGACAGATGCAAACTCGAGGGTCGAGATCGAACCCACGACCTCCTGTATACCAGGCGAGGTAGTTAACATCTCATAGCCACCGTGGCTTCCCAAAATAGTAGCTAGTCGCTGGACTTGAAGAGACCACTCCAATATCTGTGTCTCGGCCCAACCCCCAGTCTCACACGAGTCCTACCCAGTGCAACCTTTGTTGCCCGATTGCAGTGGTCCGTTCAACCAGGGGTATGCGGACCCCTGGGGGGGGGGGGTACGTGGCAGCGTCCCAGAGGGTAGGTGAGCTGATTTATAAATGTGTGATTTTATATCATACATGAGAGTCGATGGTCAATAATTGCATACGAATCTGCCAATACAAAATAACTACGATAAAATGTTAATCCATATGACAACCTCGAACAATATGAGAGAGCTGTCTAAACTCATGGATCGTCAACAATGCGGTTGCCAAGAATAACCAGCGAACACATGACGTCACGCATGCAGGGCTTCCGTTTTTGTATTCGCTTGCAAGTTACTATCTGGTTAGGATACACCTCATAAAATGGGCAATTTGTTCAAATATTGATGTTCGTTGTCCATACATTTCTCAGAACCATGTTGGGTCAGGCAAGGGGCTCCTCGGTTGAAACTAAATTCAACACGGGGGATACAGTAGCCAAAAAAGGTTCATAACCATTGCCCTATTGAACAGGATATGCATCACTTACTTGCTATGTTCACATCTGGACGACTGAATTACTTTATCTTTCCACAAATTTGCACGCACTGAAATGGCAACAACTTGTTTTCAAAACGCTTAAGAATATATTCCAGTTGAATAGAGGCAAAGTACAACCAAATTTCACATCCAATCGTTAAGTATGCTTACCATATTTATTTTAGTTTGAAGTGGAAATGTTGTTTGTGAAAATTAAATGAACCATGTGGTTATTATCATCCAAAAACACTGCTCCGTTAAAAATGCACCGCATGCGCTCTGCATAATTCACTTCAATAATCTGGCAATGGTGCAAGTCGATTTCCCAAACACATAAATAAACACGTGCACTCTTCATAAAACATACGGCAAAAAATTCACTGTGGAGGATTTCGCGGTTGAATGTTGAACTCCCTTCGCACCGTACGTAGTGAAACGTGCTAATCGGAGGTGCGTGTCGTTCGGCATGATGTCCGACGTTTCGCCGCACATGCCGGCGGCAGCACGTGGTCTATGTGAGCCGTATCTTTCTCAAAGACGCTAGAAATGGTGTCTTTCCTTTCACTGAACTCTGCAACATCGTATTACTCAAGAACTTTGCCTCAGATACTCCTCCCAATTACATCCAATTGTTAACGTTGCTTATGTAACTTAATTCGCTGCCTTCCCCGGCTTCTTGTACCTGTAATTTTCTCAGTCAAACCCTTACATTATCAACATGCGGTGCGACCCAACTTAAACATTGGACAATAGAAAAAAAACGTTGTTGTATTTAATGATTTCCAAAACCCATGAAAAGAAAATATTGTGATTCTGGGCCGTCTTTTGACCATGGCTACATTTTTCACAGTAGGAAATGTTGATACAATTATAATTATCTAGATCGTAAAAGTGAAGTAAAATATCAATGTACTGCTCATTGTGATCACAATCACCTAAGTGTATGATTCTATCCTATGAGGTATGTGGCTGCAATTATCATCTGTGAGTTGCTCAATCTATCATGCACTCCAGTTTGTAAACCTCCAACAAAATCCTTCAATCTCACAGGAACCACGAATGGACCAAAACAATAATCTATTGACGATGTGATTTTTTTTGTTTTGATATTCATAGCACTGGTGTGTTCAGTTTGGGAGACACAAACATGTTAAGAGGGAGCAGTGGCCCAGTGGTTAGTGCTTTGAGAAACGAACCTTGTAACCCAAGCAAGTTAAATTCCTGGCCACGGATATGTCAGTGGTGAGTGATATACGGACCACGACTTAGCGCCACACCCTCTCCCATTATATCAACCAACACTGAGCAGTGTGGTGAAGAATTGTCAAACAACACCTACGGCCAACAGGGTATGAAAAGTCCTTAATCCAGTAGTGGGTTGACAGCGGGGTATACATTAACTTGTAATGTTTTCTTTTTACTTACAGGATAGAAATAATGTTTGATTTCTAACCTTTCAAACGTAATTTTGAACACATTGTCTGAAACCACAAAAAATCATTTTGCGGAAGAGTTGGAGATGCTAAACCAGAGATCGAATGCACAGAACTCTGTAAACGGATTAAATGGGAACGAGAAAATAAATCGCAGAACACCGTGACACAAAAGCGATTGAAGACACCATGGCAACCGATGGTTAACGTGACGACAGAAAGAAGGTTGATGATTGACAATCGAGTGGTCATGCATCGTGGAGATTGAGCGATGACATCATAGTCTCGTGTGCATGTGCAAAGTGGAATCGTTACGTCAGGCTGTAAATCATTGCTATTATCATTATAGATAATATTACTGTGGTAGACTGTCATTTATGTTTTGAATTTTGGTGCGCATCGATTTTTCCGGCACGTGGAGCGAAACGTTGGACATCACGCCGGACGATGCGCGGCACAACGCGAAAGCACAGTGGAGAACCGTAATATTCTATCAGCCACATTGCAAACCACTTAATATTCCATCAATCATGATGCAAACCGTGTAATTCCATCAGCCACATTGCAAACCGTGTAATATTCCATCAGCCACATTGCAAACCGTGTAATATTCCATCAGCCACATTGCAAACCGTGTAATATTCCATCAGCCACATTGCAAACTGCGTAATATTCCATCAGCCACATTACAAACTGCGTAATATTCCATCAGCCACATTACAAACTGCGTAATATTCCATCAGCCACATTGCAAACCGTGTAATATTCCATCAGCCACATTGCAAACTGCGTAATATTCCATCAGCCACATTACAAACTGCGTAATATTCCATCAGCCACATTGCAAACTGCGTAATATTCCATCAGCCACATTACAAACTGCGTATAATTCCATCAGCCACATTACAAACTGCGTAATATTCCATCAGCCACATTGCAAACCGTGTAATATTCCATCAGCCACATTGCAAACCGTGTAATATTCCATCAGCCACATTGCAAACCGTGTAATATTCCATCAGCCACATTGCAAACTGCGTAATATTCCATCAGCCACATTACAAACTGCGTAATATTCCATCAGCCACATTGCAAACCGCGTAATATTCGATTCGCCAGTTTCTCATCCGTGCGAACAAGGCGCGTGCAGCTCCACAACTCACCTGTGGCCGGGAGCACGGTGGTGGTTGCCACAAGCGCCGCTTGCATGTGACCCACGCGGACATGAGCAATCAGGTCCGTCACTCCCTCGTGCACCAGCGTGACCTGTAGGCAGTGCCACGAGAAGCAGGGCTAAATAAGTCAACTTGCTTGCTGCTGTTGCTGTTGTTGTTTCTGCAGCCGCTGTTGGCAGTGAGTACAAGTACAATTTAACAACAAGTATAACCCGTAAAAAAAAGTTTTTCACTATAAATCCTTTATATGCGTGGCGGCTAGAGTCCTCTCGTCCTCTGGCTTGAGATGGCTGCCACCTATGGGTCAGATGATTGCATGGCAGCATTAAGCAATTGGTAATTAAATATAATATTTTTGTCCTAAAAAGTGTAAAATTTTTGAAAAAAATTTTCACGAACATTAATTGTCACGCACAACGAGTCTGTGTGGAAAATGTCAGCTCGATTAGATCACGGGAAGTGGGTTAAAAAACGACCGAAAGATTTGCACGGTCCTAAGCAAGCAAGCAAGTGAACTTAATATAAAGGATTTAAAAATGAACTCCAACTCGTTCATCGATGACACCATGTGGCCTTAAAAGGCAATATGTAATAGGTGACTTTTCGGCCAATGGGACATAGGCCACGAGAGAAACAGAGAGGATAGTCAGAGTTGGAGACGGCACTTGTTTACGCCTCATGATAATTGCATTCTTGTTAATATTTTTTCTGATGACCAGTTTTTAAAATAGAATAATTGATACGATTTTTAGCTTTGAAAATGTATATTTAAATTCGTCTTCTTCTTAATTGTTTTTTAATTATTTCATTGTTCGTTCTTAAATATATCGAAATATTTGTTGTTGCGGTGATGAGTCAAGAATTAAGTAAGTCTGCGCTGTCTGGTTACCGGCGTTAAAAGTGGGCTATATCCTTTCCCAATCCTGGCCAACCTGGTTCAAAGCTCAACAAATGAAATACAAGAATGCCTCCCTTAATGTTAGCTCTTGGGTAAGAGACAAATCCATCAATAATCGTACCTGAGCGGACCAGTTCTGCCTCTTCATCGTGCCTGCTTCTGAGAGTGTGTGGGTAAATATTTGTCCATCATCTGGGATCCATGGCCCACAGATTCCACCATGCACCTGGAAAATGATAGTCTCAGTTGAACAAATGTGAAGGACTTTCTTGCATACAGAAATATACAGGGTGTCTGAAAATGAATATACCAAAAATAACGTTGAATAGTTATGTTGTTATTCGAGATACTGACGTAAATTTTACAAGAATACATGTAATAGATTTCAATGTTTATTTAATTTGTTATGGTATTAATTAGATATTCTCGAATTATTACTACACTACTACATGTCGTCCGTCGTTCACTACAATCAATCTGATTCGGCGTTCAAACTCGGAGAAAACATTTTCCAACACAGTTGTAGGAATGGATGACACAGCAGCATCAACAATACGATGTTTAAGTTCTTCAAGATCCCTTGGTTTGCTAGTGTAGACTTTACTTTTTAAAAAACAGAGATAAAAATAAATCTAATGGTGTTAAGTCGGGTAAACGGGCGGACTTGTCATTATTTCGGAAAATGGGGTCTCTTCTGAATCAGAAATAAAGTACTAATCAATATCTTAATAAACTAAAGCGTATATATATTCATATAAAATTTATGTCAGTATCTCGAACATCAATCAAACTATTCGGCTTTATTTTTTGGTATATTCGTTTTCGGACACCCTGAATATTGAACAAATGCAATTTCGTACGACTCTTCAGTTTGTCCGCGAGATAACGGACAACGTGGACGGCTCAAAGAGTAAATTCGCTTGAGGCGTCTGGTACCATGAACGAGAGGGGGCAGGAGTGGATGTTGGCATGGTGGATGCAGCAGTTGATTTCCGTTGCATCCTTCCATGGTGCAGGGCATTCCTGCTCCTCGCAAAAATGTTTCGCTTGACTGACCGTCCTTGAGAACATACAGCAAAATCGTCATTAGCCTGTCGTGGAGATAATTTAAATAATAATGATAACAAGAGTAAATAAGCAGGCAATGCAGCTCATTCACACAACCGTCTCTCACACGTAACATTTTTTTAAGTATTTCTTCCACAACACATTATTTCAGCAGCAGTGTTGGAGACACGGATATATGGACTTATCGTCCGATTTTTGGGACCTTTTTGCCAGTATCAAGGTATGAAGAAATAAGAATAGGCTTCACCTTTCCTTGCAATAAAACAATTGCGAAAGTTTATATTTGGTGTTTGAACATTTTCACACCTCCTGTTTTATTGCCGGAAAGGGTAAAACCTATTCTTATTTTTCATCGTCGGCTTTTTTTTTTCAGAACATATAAATCAGTTCGACGGAATTACATTCGTGGAAATGTTGAGTTAGTTATTGTTGAATAGGATCGATGGTAACCGCGAATAATTGCATGCCGATGACAACCAACCGAGCTTATGTGAACACCTGATGATGTGGGATGTAATCTCTGGCAATAACGTCTGCTGTAAAATTGTCAACATTTCGCTTGCCTTTCAACATTCCCTCGGTTTTGCTGATAAAACCAAATCAATTGGCGTAAATGCCCACGTGACAACAGCATTGGCTCTGTCGGGTGGTGCAGGATTATACAGCAGCTAAAAAAAACTGACATACCGAGGAAAGGATTTCACCAAGTCGAGATTGTAGACGATATATTATTTTGAAGACGTAGGCTTCCGCGACCAATATCCATCGTAGAGGTTTTTTTGTGTTAGATCGCGTAAATATATAAATGTGTTGGGTGGTGGCGGATTTTAACGACACATTTATATATTTACGAGATCTAACCCAAAAACCTCTATTATGGATGATATTCGTCGCGAAATCCTACTACGTGTTCAGCTGACTCATTTAATGGGTTCTGTTTTTACTGTCATTGTTATTTCATCGTCAAGAAATGAAACATTTAAGAAAACTTGAACGAGCAAGGGGAATGACGACATGGAGATGTTTTGAATGAGGGGCCATGCTATCATCGTGGTTATTACATCGAAATATCACAGTGTCAAGGCCACTACAGCGTCGACAACCCTATTTCCTGCCTAGGTGCCGTTTCATCTTGCATTGGCTCCAAACTTTCTGTGGCAAAATGTAATTATCCACACAAAAGTATCTCTTACACTCAAGCGCCCAGCTTGTCACGATTCCTAACTTTCCCCATCACATCTCTGCCCTGAGCACTCCAATTCTCGCGCCTTTGGCGGAGGATGGAGTGACTCTCACACGCACGCCATCACACGCGCGCCCTGGGGGAGCGGTAGCGTAGTGGTTAGCGCCCAGCTCAACACGAGCGGATATCTCAATCGGTGCCTTAGATCTCCCTGCCCGATGTCGATTCAGCCTTGAAATTAGTAACCGGTGCAGTATGTGCAAACGTCAGTCCTAGGAAGACAAAGGCGGCCGGGCGTGGTGTTGGGCCACCCACCCCCTTCGTGAGTGGAGCAAACCTTCCAAGGTGCTACTCGCGAACAGCACTTGACCCAACAGTCTGTTAAGGCTACACGGAGGATCTTTGTCCTTGAGCCTGAAAGGTCGGCTCACTCTGCCAGTGGGGCGAGCGTCGTGCCAACATGGACACTCCCCTCTCACCACTCCACACTCAGCACTCACCACTCAGCACTCACCACTCACCACTCCCCACTCTCACCACTCAGCACTCCCCTCTCACCACTCCACACTCCCCACTCCCCTCTCACCACTCCACACTCCCATCTCACCACTCCCCACTCACCACTCCCCACTCACCACTCTCCACTCCCCTCTCAGCACTCCACACTCACCACTCACCACTCCCCTCTCACCACTCCCCACTCCCCTCTCACCACTCCCCACTCCCCTCTCACCACTCACCACTCTCCTCACACCACTCCCCTCTCACCACTCCCCACTTAGCACTCAGCACTCACCACTCCCCACTCCCCACTCCACACTCACCACTCCACACTCCCCACTCACCACTCACCACTCCCCACTCACCACTCCCCACTCACCACTCCCCTCTCACCACTCCCCACTCACCACTCCCCTCTCACCACTCCCCACTCACCACTCCTCACTCACCACTCCCCTCTCACCACTCCCCACTCACCACTCCCCTCTCACCACTCCCCTCTCACCACTCCACACTCCCCTCTCACCACTCCCCACTCCCCACTCACCACCACCCATCTCCCCACTCACCACTCCCCTCTCACCACTCACCACTCCCCTCTCACCACTCCCCTCTCACCACTCCCCACTCACCACTCCGAGCAGATCCTCACGTTCCGCAGAGGCTAAACCGTCACAACAACAACAACAATAATAAACGCGCTCATAAATTTGCCCAAATTATCTTTTGTGCTCTTCTGAGCAATTCCCCTCATTCTGCAAAAGCGCAGGTGTTGGGGGGAGGGGGGGTGAATAACGCGATATCGATCAGCCCCTTTCACTAAAAAAATTTCGAAAACCCGACTTGTGTAGAAAAAAAGGTATGAAGTTGGCCAATGCGTGGTGCACTGCGATCCACTTTGGTGGACCTTGCCGGGCTCTGCGATTCACCTGCAAGCTACGGAGAGCGGCAATCTCCCACCGGACAGGCGCCAATCCCTAACCAGCGCCATACCTTGGTAGAAGTCGGACTGTTCGTATGAATTCTTCGTCGCTGACTTTAAACGTGCCGCCCCGCCAGCCGTAATGACAACTGTTGTCTTGCCGGTGATGTTCGCGCTTGTTACGAATTTGTCCCGAGATCCACAATTGAATCTCTCGGGATCCATCGTCGTATCGCCCGATACAACAAAATAAACGATGCGCGGACATACGACGAGAGCTACCCCTCGCCTCCGATGAGCACGGTTGGCTACATGCGGCGCGAAAGAAGTCCAACACACAGTACGTACCTGTCGACTACAGAGACACTTACCTGTTGGGGAATATTTTGTTGCTTACACCCCATTCGTAAAAGCTGTCCGGAGCATCCACCTCGTAGACGACTTCGAACACGTTTCCACTTATGACCGTGCCCGGTGGCCTTTTAAACCAAGCCATTTCCAAGCCTGAAATGCAAGTGGTTTTAGGAAAACAAATGAGAAGTAATCGTTGGAGACAAAGACTAAAGAGACGAGGTAGAGGGGAGACTATAGAGAGCGACAGAGGCCAGTCTTCAGCCGGGACTTGAACGTGTTTCATGCAGCGCACAATAACCCTGCCGATCTCAGGGAGCATGAACCATCAGGCAAACTCCGGTCATCCTCACAGCGGCGGCTTTTGGCTAACCGTCGAACAAAGACGGTCACCCCATCGCGTGCTTTCAGATGCGCTTTTCCGGCCGTCTGGAACGCTCTTCCTTCCGATATTATGAAGCCACTGGGGCTGTGCACTTTTATATCGTCTCCATTATAATCTCATTTTTGTTTAAATGCGTTTTTGTGTTTAGTTTGTTGTCCTTCCCCCGCACCTCCGACTAGCGCGATTGGTTACGTACGGTACGAAAGAAGTTCAACATACATACAATGTATCATTATGCTTGTTTACCAAGGAAAGCCTGAGTCTCAAGACTCGTTTTCGGGAGGGCACTGCCAAGTTTTCAGAGCAGTTGGGGGAGGTGATGGTGTTGCTGCTGCTGCTGTGTAACCCCCAATTGAGTCATTTGTGGGTAATTTGTCAGCATTGGGAAGTTTTGACCAATACGACACCAGTTGCATTGCGGGTGTGTTTAGCTATGGGAGGCAACTGCAGGACCCAGAGGAAACCCATGCAGAACAGTGACAAAACGTACAAACTCCACACAGAAATGCACCCAAGTTGGTAATCGAACCGAGGCCTCCTGCCCTGACACTCTGAGCAAAAACACAGCGAGCAAAGCCTTTGTTTATGATTCCGCTCCTGGTAACCCTCTACAGCAGCGCACTGAGCGTGTTTCATTCAGCCAAATATAAAATGAGTGTCTCTAATAACCAATGGTGTAACGAAGTCCATAATACAGGTTTTCTTGGGTTAGATCGCGCAAATATATAATTGTGTCGTTAAACCTCGTCACCACCCGACACAGCCGATTAGTTAGGTTTGTCACGTAAACAGAAAAAGCTAAATCGTTCTGGCTGTTGCCTGATGAAGCTAGTTGCAATTATTGGCGAAACGTCGTACTCAGATTGTAAATGTTGCGGCTTGGCTTTCCAACACACCGGTGTGCTGTACTCGTGATGAATTGGCACGTTCTGTTTACGTGACCAACCTTACTAATTGACTGTGTCGGTTGGTGGCGGGTTTAACAACACATTTATATACTTATGCGAGAAACCCCAAAAAACCTCTATTATGGATGATATTGGTCGCGGAAGTCTATATGTTAAACTGGTGTAACGAAGCTCTGATTAATTGACTGATCAGTGTATACATTCTGAAGTTCACGATCCACGTGTAGTGGCATAGTGCTGGCTGCTGGCGAAAAAGGGGAACTGCGGTGTACGGCAGTACTGAAGTCAGCAGGCCACGATAGACACGAGAGGGGGGCATCTAGGGGAACAGTCACAGAGGGGGGGGGGGGCATCTGAAAGCCTCGGGAACCCGCCAGGAGGTTCCAGAGAGGGGGCGTGGCCAGGGCGGAGCGAGGCCACCCTGGGGGTCTAAGAGGGGCCCCGGTGAGGGACCTCGGGGCTGTTGCCGGAGTGGGGTCCCCGTCGCGCTGCTCAAGATCGTCGCCATCGTCGCTGTCGTCTTCACTCGACATTGCGCTACTAGGTAGTCGTTGGCTGTTTCGGTTCAGCGCCGTCAGTGTTAGACGGTTAGTGTCGTGTAGAGGCTAGCAACAGTAATTGTGTGTACCCACGTAGTGTTGTGTGTAGGCTTATTTCTCACATTAACATCATGCTAATCCCTCATATTAACATAGCCACTTCCGTTGCCCTCGATAAGGAGGTCGCTCTCCTTTTATCTTACAGTTACATGCTAATTTCTCACATTAACATCACTAACCCCGGCCACTTCTTCATGACCCTTGAGCTACACCCATTTCAAACCTTTTAAAACAGTCTGCCTCATCAGCAGCAGGCCACGCTTTCCCACCTGATGACGGACGCTTGTGTTGCGCCCGAAACGTCGTGATTTATTTTATTTTATACCTACGTGACTTTACCGTGCTCGTTAAATAAAAGAAGTGCCTCCAAGTCTTACTGCCTCCGAGTTTAGTCACTACACATGCATTCAAATCGCATGTGCAAGAATCGATGACGTTTGAGTTGTAACGGGGGGGGGGTGAACATGAACTCAGCTACCTTCAAGTGGCTGCTACGGTCCCCCAAAGCGGTTAAACAAAACAACGATTCGTAAATCCCGAATCGTGACCATTTTTGTCGAATTTACAGAGCTGGGAAGTTGCTAAACTTATTTTTTTTATAACATAAACGGAAAACATAACACGTTAAGAAAATTATTACGCGAGAGAGAAAATACAGTACAGTATAGGGATGCCTCTACTTACGAACAAGTTAGGTTCCACAGATCTGTTCGTAAGTCGATTTGTTCGTAAGTACAACTTTACTCCTGTCGATTCCCAACACGTTGTGCGCCATGTACACTAAACACGGGGAATGGCTTTAAAATTGTATAATCTCCCATAGGTGCAGATGCCACTGTTCTTCACGTTCTGCAGATGCCACCACCGCCATCTATTGTGTGGCGGTTGAATTACGACTCTCGGTCCGAACAAGCAACTGGACATACGAAACATGTTTGTTCGTATCTCTGAAGGTTCGTAAGTAGAATGTTCATAAGTCGAGGAGTCCCTGGACTGCTTAATTGACAGTGCCTCTGGTGGAGGCTATTTGCTGTGTTCCTGATTTTTTTTCAGCTGATCCGGCATAGCTAGATACAACGTTTATGATGAGCCAAAGATGTTACATAAATTTTGATGTGACCTTAAAATATAACATCGCAGGAAGTCAGTTTAACACGTAGGAAGCTTTCGCAACCAATATCATCCATAAGAGTTTTTTGGGAGGTTATATCGCATAAGTATATAAATGTGTCGTTAAACCTGCCACCACCCGACAGTAAATTAGTAAGGTTGGTCACGTAAACAGAACGTGCCAATTCGTCACTAGTACAGCACACCGGTGTGTTGGAGAGCCAAGCCACAACATTTACAATCTGAGTACAACGTTTCGCCAGTAATTACAACTATCATCATCAGGCGACGGACAGATTTGTGGAGAAGTCCTCCTGTTTCGGGTGGTGGCGGGTTTAACGACACATTTATATATTTACGCGATCTAATCCGAAAAAACCCCTCTATTATGGATCGCAGGAAGTGATGTCACCTGCACGGCGCCACTGCT
The DNA here is from genome assembly GCF_964198595.1 of Lampetra fluviatilis. NCBI lineage: Eukaryota > Metazoa > Chordata > Hyperoartia > Petromyzontiformes > Petromyzontidae > Lampetra > Lampetra fluviatilis. The sequence continues at coordinate 4,866,938 of NC_136320.1, read as the reverse complement.
CTGTCCCGAGACACTGCATCCATTCAGAACATCTCACGGTTCGCATCCGCACCCCGTTTGCCCGGGAACATCTGGGCGAGATATTTTGCCGCTGAACCTCTGAGATGAAGAAGAAAAACAACTCCTCAAGTGGCTTAAATTTCGATTAAAAGCTTTCGTGACTGCAGGGATTCATCTTCTTGGTTCTTTCGGTAAAGTCACGTAGAAGGAAAATATTAAAATAATAAAAATAAAACATAATAAAATAATTCTCACGACGTGGCTGAAACGTCGTGAGAATTATTTTATTATGTTTTATTTTTATTATTTTATTATTTCCATTCTACGTGACTTTACCGAAAGAACCATGAAGAACTCAAGTGGCCTTTGCATTTTCACCAAATAGGGGTGGCACTTCCCCGCACGCTCAACGTCCATTCTCAAATTCGTTGGCGATTGTGGCCGTCCACTTAGCTCTGCCCGTGACATTACACTGCTCCTCTCATGCAATTGTTAAAATTGCTTCACGCACTTAATTCGCTGTCTTCCCAGGATTCTTGTTGTACCGATAATTTTCAGAGCCAAAAAATCTTGAAATGCGGTCCTCTTGTTTTCTCATTATATTTCCAAGAAAATCTAACTTGCCTTAATCGAATTTTCCTTCTTAATTTTTCTTGTTGTACCTACTATCCATAATATCACTTTTCCCCACATGCTGTGCGATCAAATTGGTCACAAATGAAGGTGACAAAAGTTATTTTTAATATTAGGGGGGAAAAAAGTATGTGCATTCACTGGTGACTCTACAGAGACCATTCATTCGCTACGTTTGAGAACCCACTTTATTCGCGGGTGGATCGAACCTGGATTCCTACCCAGCTTCTCAGCAATGCCGATTCATCGCTCTACACAACCTGAACCACAATGACCACCTCAACCACCACCTATCTCTGCTACCGAAAATAATCTCCCGGCCTTTGAATAAAGACTCGTGCGGGGCATGTTGGGACATTTTACGGCAGAACTGGATGAGCAAGTTCGAAGCATTTTAATGGCAACGTGATGTGAGCATGTTGTAGATTGCGAGTACATTCATAGAGTGATGGGAAAGTATTGTAGATTGCGAGTACATTCATAGAGTCGTTCGTGGAGCATTCGTGCCGGATGCAGGAGCGGGAGAAGCGACTGAGAGTGGCACCCACGCAAGTCGGTGGCCAAGGGGAAGAAGGAGCTGGAAGCCAGGTGGAGGAGGGGTGCAGATCACGTGGGGGTCGAGAGGCAACTGCGGCATCAACGGCGTCAGCAGCGACGAGGCATTCCCCGCCCCCCCCCCCCGTCACGCGCTCACCTCCGCAGTCGATCATGTTGAACTCGTTCGGCTGTGACAGCGGCCAGCAGTCGTACTCCAGGTTGTTCAAAACGTGCCACGGACCCGCCTTGGGAAACATGGACAACTGGAGGCGAAAACACAAGCGTGCGTACGTTCGCTGAGAAGAACGAGGCGCGGGACATTTGTTTGTGTGCGTTACACTTTTGAATGAGGCGGGCTACGGGGTGGTGGCGTGTGGAGATGTGGCACAGTGGTTTGCGCACTGCGATGCGCGATGTATCTGGCGAGCCGAGTTCGATTCCCCACCGATGGCTAAACATCAGTGGCGAGCGATATCTGCCACCGTTGCTGGATTCCAACACTTCACCAACCTGCGCTGACCGGCGTGGTGAAGTATGGTCACCAACCCCCTGCCTCCCGCCCGACAACCGACACGACACGGTGTGGGGAGACCCCAGCAGTTGGTCGACAAAGGGTTATAAATATTGAAGGGCTAAACATTCGTGGTGCTCTTATTTCAATGGCATACTGCAAAGCACGCCGTTTTGCCTGCGCACACCCAGAACAGTAAGATTCCGTACGAACGATACCATCCATGTTAAATCGGGGGCATAAGAACAATGTTCCAGAAGTTCACATTTGGCACTGTTCGAACGTAGGAGCAAAAAAAAACAAATCTGAGCAATTCATTCATTTGCACACAAAATTTGTCACGCATAAGTAGTAACAGCGCCCTCATGTCCAGCACGGCACACAAAGGGGCTATTGTCACGGCATGAATGGCAATTATGTCCAAAACTCTGGTGGAAACTCTGACTTTCTGAGCAGAAACAGAGGAATAAATGCTCATAATTCACACGCAGCACGTTCCCTGTGTTCCCATGTGCCCTTTTTAAAACGTAATTATATATTTTTTTGTCCTCTTTCCGCAGACATTAGGTCCCTGTGTCCATGTGTCTCACACGTGTCAGTCACTCGCAAGTGGAGTTAGCATCCTTGTTCATGACACTTCTTCTGGGTAAAGTGACCATTTCCCTGTATTCCCATGCGGGATGTTTTTCTTGCCTAGAGGCAAACTTGTTTCGTGGAAATGTATCAGTCGATTCGAAAAACAACAATAACATGTTAATCTGTACTAATTCCATTTGTAAGGGATCCTTAAAGAATAGACCTCAGAGCTTCCATGCAAGTGATTTAGGAAAATAAGTGGAAAGTAAACGGTGGAGAGAAAGACTCAAGAGACAAAGGGATCATAGAGAGAGACAGAGGCCAGTCTTCAGCCGGGACTTGAACGTGATTCATGCAGCGCACAATAACCCTGCCGATCTCAGGGAGCATGAACCATCAGGCAAACTACGGTCATCCTCACAGCGGCGGCTTTTGGCGAACCGTCGAACAAAGACGGGCACCGCGCCGCGCGCTGTCAGATGCGCTTCTGCGGCCGTCTGGAACGCTCTGCCTTCCGATATTATAAAGCCACTGGGAGCTATACACTTTTGCATCTTCTAGATTGAAATCTCATTTGTTTATAAATGCTTTTTTTGGTCAGTTTGTTGTCCTTCCCCCGCACCTCCGATTAGCAGGGTTGGCTACGCACGGTGTGAAAGAAGTTCAACATAGTACATACCTGAGATGTGGACTCGAGTCATGTGACTTGGACTCGAGTCAGACTCGAGTCATGAATTTGATGACTTGCGACTCGACTTGGACTTGCATAACAATGACTTTGTCCCACCTCTGAGATGTGGACTCGAGTCATGTGACTTGGACTCGAGTCAGACTCGAGTCATGAATTTGATGACTTGCGACTCGACTTGGACTTGCATAACAATGACTTTGTCCCACCTCTGGTACATACGCACATACGTACATACGAATACGGGTCGGTAGACATATTGAAGGTGGTGGCGGCAGCAGCACGCAGAGTTTTATGAATCTGGAAGAGTGAGACGAATCGTCCTCCACGCCCTCGTGTGACACACGCGGCGTGTTCTGAACATGTTGTTCGCATTACCGCCGTACCATCCTCCACTCGTTTCCTCTCGTCCCTGGGCAGTTGCGGAAATTAGGCAACTTCACAATTTAGAAAAAAAATCTTCTGAATAATGCGGAATATATACGGGGGGTAGGACTCATTCTGAAGTTTTACAAATGGTGGCTTATTTACAGAATAAGTCAATGGTTTCACACGCACACACACACCACAACGGATGCATCTCATACACCCCTCAAGTGGCCCCGTTGTCCTGTACACAATACGCGACACACTTTCCCACACATTCTGTCCTGTACACAATACGGGAAACACTTTCCCACACATTCTGTCCTGTGGTTAGTATTTGTGGCACGAGAGTCAAACCAATATTTCAATTCTCTCAGTTTGAATTTCACCAAACCGTGAGAAACCAACATTTTACATGAATCCTTGTTGTGCATCTGTGACCGTGCTCACACCACGGATTCGCCACAACTGAGAGTCAGCTTCTCAGTAACCATGTGCGATTGAAACCGGGAATTAGAACTCGGGATCTCAGTCTATCACCTCCACATAGTGCTGCTTAGTGATGTGAGGATTCAGATCTTCACCGCAATTGAAAAAAAAAATTACATTTGTTAAGCACGACCTCTTGGTCTGTCCATGCACTCACCGTTCTCTATGTATAATGTTTAAAATCGAGCTGGTAAAATTGCCAGGCTGTTCATTCGCTAAAAGGAGAAAATGCTCAATTTCCCTACGTAACTACGCTGTCAGATGCAGTCTACATTTCCATCCCCTTTGTGCTGATAATCACGCCACTTTCACCATTACAATACCAAAGTAAAATGTATAAAGGCCACTGGAGGAATATTTTACGAAGGCGCTATTATGTGTAATCACACCAATTACAATTCAAATTTCAATAGCGTCTAAATGCGCCTGCATCTCAAGATGCCATTGCGAGCGCGTGGCAGTGGGAGGAAGCATTGACATTCAGGGGACTTTGCCACGGCTACCGAGTCTGGAATTGTACCGCTACAATGTGCAAAGAGTTTAAACCGCGGTATCAATGCTGTTGTTCATTTACGAAAATTGATCCTAAGGATGCGGTGATTTTACGGTACAATAAACTCACATAAGCGATGTGAACAGGCTGCGTACAGGCAATCCGCGACGTGTAACCCAAGGTGATGTTGGCCTGCAATCAATCACATTGCTGTCGACAGTGTTCCAGTGAATGTACTTGAGTAAAGATAAACAGCTCCACCTCGCTCTCCGGAAATAAAATTTGCTTATTTTGCTGAGATGTTTACGATGGTAATTAAACATGTCACGTCGGGCCCCGCGGCACAACATATATTTAAGAATCTGTACGTAACATTTGAACGCTACCCTTAGTCGAAAACCCATTAGGACGTTGACGGGGTTTTTTGAATGATGAGATTAGACCACTGTTATAAAAAATATGAAAAATAATGCGGTGTCTTCCGTTTTATCACGAATCTTTCCTTATTGTGGTTTCAACAAAAGCAATGAATGTAAATGACGATCAAATGTTCATCACTTTCAAGGTACAGTAGTGTATAATATAATTGACTCGAACCCTTCAAATGAGCCGGTGGTGGAAATTACACATTCCTGTGGCAGGGTCGGGTCTATCCATAGGCCAACCAATAGGTTGACTTCTCTACAAAACGGTCCTCATTTTATGTGTGGGTTGAGTCGAGCCCTCAACCACGATATGAACAACGCAGCGTCCCACTTCCCCGCGCTGCAACGTGTCCAGACCGCACCGCTGTCATCCCACGTGCTGCCCTCGTGCGGAGTGGACGCCTTGTCGGTGTTCGTTTACGAGCGAAGATGTCAGGCCTCTCTGAGGACGCTGCCTACGCGTGCAGCGAGCATTGGCATCGCGCAAGGCCTGCGAGGATACAATTTGCCTTTTACTTGCATGTGTGTACGTTCAATTTCTTTCGCGCCGTACAGAGCCGACCGCGATAATAACCGGAGGTGCGGGCGAAGGACAACAAACAAAAACACAAAAAGCAGTTCGAAAGAAATGAGGTTTTCAAACTAGATTTAAAAGTGCATAGCTCCAGTGGCTTCATAATATCGGAAGGAAGAACGTTCCAGGCGGCCACAGAAGCGCATCCAAAAGCGCGCGGTGCGGTGACCGTCTTTGTACGATGGCCAGCCAAAAGCCGCCGCCGCGGTGGCGAGGATGAGCGGAGTTTGCGATGAAGGTGGAGTTGCAGCCCTGACATGTCTTGCTCACGCCACTGCTGGCAAAAAGGGCCTCCCACGAGACGAAGCTCTAGAGGGCCCGTCGAGAGGGCGCTTTGGCCTGCAATACCCTTCCTTGCTGGGCCAGACGTTTCGGGAGAGGTGGGCGTACCCACGCTTGACCCCACCACACGTGACCTGACTGACCGACTCGCTGTGGTGTTTCCATGTCTACTGCTGCTGGGTGGACAGGAAACAGACTTTCGTCAATGTCACATCTGCCGTTCCGGGAGATCGACTCGAACGGGTGACCACTGGATTGTAGGTGCGATGTGCCAGCCATTAAACAACAACAGCATCTGGGTTCTTATTGGCAAACTATATCATTCGTAAATAACACATTCTCCGTTATTTTCAGAATAAAATTTTCCCACAAATTCCGATCGTGGTGAATTGTTACTGCCTAGGGCAAGCAAGTGGCACACGAGCGGCGACCCAGGAGGCATGAGGTTGAACGAGAGGGAATGCACTTGAAACGATTGCGTTGCAGGCGAATGGAGAGAGCGAGCGGGTGGAACACAGCGACAAAGAGAAAGTTACTAAGAGAGAAAGGGTCTCGACAGGAATTAGTCAGGGGTCTATAACGAGGAGCATATGCGAACACATCGTTAGATTGAATGCGTATGCTTTCACAACCAACATTGTTCGTTTTTTTGTTGTTGGTTTCGGTCGCGTAAATGTAAAAGTCAAACCTACCACCACCCGACAGCCATTCGTGTCGAAATTGGCACGTTCAGTTCACGTGACAAGCCGTACTAATTGGCTGTGTCGAATGGAAATGAGTGTACGACACGATTACATTGACGCAACGTAACCCACGTTTTTTTTGTTTGTTTGTTTGTTATTGTGAACATCGTCAGATGCTCCGCTGGAGAACGCACGAAGGATTTCTTGCGAGGAAACGTGGAAGGGGCAGAGTGGAAGAGATAGGGAAGGGAATCGATTTAACACGGAGGCTTTCGTGATTGTAAATGTTGTGGCTTGGCTCTCCAACACACCGGTGTGCTGTACTAGTGACGAATTGGCACGTTGTGTTTACGTGACAACCCTTACTAGTTGGCTGTGTCGGGTGGTGGTGGGTTTTAATGACACATTTACATATTTACGTGGCGATCTAACCCAAAAACAACCTCTAGAAGGGAATGAGTTGAGGGTGGGACAGTGTGAGCGGCTGGAATGGACGAGGAATGAGATCCGCTGAAGATGATGAGTGGTGGAAAACATCGGTTGTGCACTTCGGCCCTTGGTGATGATGATGATGGCACTTGACGATGATGATATTATTTTCACGATTGCGCCGTGCAGCTCACCGATGGAGTTTTCGGGTCGTTCCGCAGTGATTTGTTCGACGTTTGGCTCCACGTGCTGAATTCAGTTCCCAGTAGCACGTGGAGCGAAACGTCGAACACCGTACGGAACATCGCCATCTCCCTCGTTTGTGATAGCGAGCATCATCGTTCATCGCGCACAGCCCGGACGGCTCATCGGTGAATCACGTCCAACGCATTGCCACCTTACGGACATGTTCAAATAACGATTGAAAGTCACGGACATGTTTAGCCGGTTCACGTTTCCCAAAGGGCGGCGGAGTCGAGCTGGAAAGCAACGAAGGGAGATTTGCGGCCACGTCGCGTTACGCAGCGATGCAGATTAGCCGTCACCGCTAACGGCACGGGAGTTCGATCGTGAAAACAAGATTCAATTGCAGCAGCACAACATGATTACATAAAGCTCGCTCTGCGCCGGCCGTCATCACATTAGACAATGCATTGATTTCATTTATACACCATTTAGTACGTACCATGAGGATGTAAATGTGAATCGCGTTCAGACTTGGGGCTTGTGTCTGCATTCTTTTTTTGTATTAGTATTATTTATACCTACAAATGAAAAGTTAAAAACAAATAAACTTCAAACTGATATCGGATCTGTATGTTGTTATTAGTTTGTTTTAGCTCAGCGCCAGGGATATCAAACAGCGCGCTGAAACAGCGGATCGATGCACTGGGCTAGTGAATGCGGTGTGTGTGTGCGTGTATATATACCAGCAGCAAACAATACAAATGTCACCGTGATGAAACAGCCTTCACTCTGAAACATCCACCTCTTGTGTTTGCGAAAAGTAGAAACCTTTTTGTAACAAAATCACAGCATTCTTCTCAGTTTACAAAGCACTATTCTCCCGCTAACATCAACAAAAACTTCCCCCCCTCCTCCTCTCTTCTCTGGCGACGCGTGCGATGTACCTGTGGCAGGAGAAATGCGATATCTGTGCCACCTGCTGCCATCGCCTCGGCGGAACGTTTATTCACTGGCCCTGGCGTCTGTCCGCGACGAGGACATTGGCGGATTCGGCGCGTGCCAAACATCGTCGTCAAAGTTCCGCCCTCTACGTGTGAACGTGACCGTTCGACCCCTTTACTCCCGTTAAAAGCCACCCAATTCGTGGTGGTTTTACATTTTCCACCTTTTTGTTGATTTCAAAATTCACGGTTTATAAATACTTTGTTTCATTTTTTTTTCATTTTAATTGGACGCTTTCCTGAAAATTTGTGAGAGTTTTTTTGTGAAGTAATTACAAGCATCACAAATGCTTAAATGTGCGATATGGAATGTAAACATTACATTTCCATAAATGTATCGTCCTTTATAAATACCTTTGATTATTTTAATAAAATGTTGAGTGCACCCTCGGTCTGCAACGCTTCACATTTCCATGCAACGAATGTCCCCGATTAATTTCATCATCACACTTTAAAAAAAACCACGGGATCTCACGACCCGTTGGATTTCACTCCGCTGAAATCATCACCATCGCAGGGTAGACCGAGGTATCTAAAACCTCGCTGTCACACACCTCGTCTAATCTCTATCGCCCTCAAACTCTGGGTGGGCCGCGAGGAGGGAGTTTGTTTTTGGGTCATTTTCTATAGCACGGTAAATAAACACTCTCACGGGGGGGAGAGGGGCATCCGTGCGTGCTCGTGAGCGCACGTGCGAGAGAGTAAAGTGAGAGTGAGAGAGAGGCAGGGTGAGTGAGAGAGAGAGGCAGGGTGAGTGAGATGGAGAGAGAGAGAGGCAGGGTGAGTGAGAGAGGCACGGTGAGAGAGATAAGCTCGCCATATACAGGGCGGGGAAGGTGGCCCTGGAGGGCTAACGTCCGGCTAGCAGCGTGGGCATCTTCCGCGCTCTGGTCGGAGCCAGGGTGTGGCCGGAGTTCCGCCATGCGCGGCTGACCCACGCCGTGCCGGCCTTCAAGGAGCAGTGGGCGATGGAGGAGGCCGTGTGCTCGGTGGCAGATGACGGGGAGCTCTGCATGCTGATATGAGCTACCCGTCGGAGGCCGTCGGACTGCGAGAAGGGCTGCGTGCAGAACGAGAGTGAGCGAGAGCGAGAGGGGGGGTTACATAAAGCAAAGCATTAAAAAAAACGAAATGATGAACGAAGCAAAGTGCCGACTACACCGAGCATCTTCTTGTTTCCACTGATCGTAAAAAAAAGAGAGAGGCAGGGTGAGAGAGAGGGTGAGGGTGAGAGAGAGCGAGAGAAAGTGAGGCCACGGGTAGGACTATTGCACGATATTCGTTGCTACGTTTGATTTTATATTGTTCGACTATGAAGGATATATGGGTTTTTATTATTTTACCCCAGATATAATGGTTCAAAATCAAACACGTATACAGTATTTGAAAATTAAAACATTACAAAAAAATGTATAATCGTGTACTGCATACGAAGCTAAACATCGACCAAAATTAATTTCACAAATCAACCAAAAAAGCTAATTAAATAAAGCACGTACATCTACACAATCGACTGGCACACTCCGTAGCTCTCGTGGAAGGAGTGAATTTGTGTTTGGATGGGGAGTGATTTGATGAGCGTGAATTCTGGCGTTTTGGAAACCCTGCTGCAGCCTTTCGTCAGTTGACGAGCAATTCTGAGTGGAGCCGACCACTGCCATAAACCACGTAATTGACGTTTAGCCAGGAGGCATGTATTCAGAGTAGACACGAGATAGGGAATGTGTTCAGCAGAGATATGAGACGGGAGATGTATGCAGAAGACAAGAGTCAGAGATATACTTTGTACGCAGACGATGAGATAAAGATAGAGGTTACGTGTTTAAACGAGCAACACGAGAGGTCTTTGAGAATAGATATTTGGCATCGATGTATTTAAACAGAGATGCGTGAGATCGGAGATGTATTCAGGAAACAGCTACGATTATTCAAAAGATATAGGAAGTGTATTCAGAGCATAGTTATACGTTAGATATAGGGGGAAGATGTAAGAGCAAGCAGAGGAGATGAACGGGTAGAATGTTTACATCACATACGCCACGGAATTGCACGACGAGACTCTTGCATCCTAACCAAGAAGGATAACTTAATTATTTCACACAGACACGTGAAGGATAATTAACGTAATTAACTTCATTTCAAATGCGCTGCGGGCCAATGTTAATGGTAGGCTTGCGTGACACCGCTGTTTGGATTAAATGAGTTGGCGGGTCGAATTTATCCCGCGGGCTGTAGATTGCACAGTCCCAGAATTATGTTGGCGTTTTTTCTCTAAATGTTATATCCCAACATTGCTTAGATCTGATCGTCGAAAAGCCCACAGGGCGCGTTTAAAGCGAAGAATAACGCCCGCGTGTGTGTCCAGATTTGGGAGCGGTAGTGCAGTGGTTAGCGTGCTGCGCCGTGAACCCGGCGACCCGGGTTCGATTCCTTGCTCACAGCCAACATTGGTGACCAATAATTGACTGGTCCATGGCCTCCTCTAGGTCGACTCAGCCTTAAATCAGCATTTGGTGCAGTGTGTAAACATCAACATTGTGGAGACAAAGGCGGCCGGGCATGGTGTTGGCCACCCAACCCCTCGTGTGCTCGTTACCAGCACTTGCCACAACAGTTTGTTAAGGCTGTACAGGGTATCTTTGCTTTTGCTCACATTTGTTTAAAAGAACATGACTGCCACCGAGTACGAGTTTGGGGTGCCCTCTATCCAGCAGTAGATGGACAATTATTTATGATTGTTTCTCGATATCCGCTGTATGTTTATTTTATAATTTAAAAATAGTCAATGAGCTCCTGACCAGATATTACACATGTCGGTATCACCTGGGGTGGTCTAAAGTGACAATGGCATGTGCCTATAATGTTACAAAATGTGTGATGTTAGCATATTTTCATGTTGGGGTCAGGATAAATATTCGTCTGTGGAGCAGGACTTCTCTCGTGGGGGAGAAGTGTTGTCCATCACCAACCGCTAGGTGGCGGTTGCACGCGGCGTGAGATTTTTCAGAAATGTACCGACAATATGCTAAACTTCTTTCGCACCGCACGTAGCCGACCGTGCTAAGCGGAAGGACAACTACACACAAAAAGCAGTTCTAAGTAAATCAGTTTTCGATCTAGACTTAAAGGTGCATAACTCCAGTGGGTTCCTTATATCGGAAGGAAGAGCGTTCCAGACGGCCACAGAAGCGCACCTGAAGGGGCGAGATGCGGTGACCGTCTTAGTTCGACGGCCAGCAGCCAAAAGCCGCTGCTGTGACTGTGAGGATGACCGGCGGAGTTCGCGTGATGGTGGTTAAAGTTCCTTGACGAGATCAGCAAGGAATTGGGGGCAGTGCCCTGGCTCAAGATGCATAACAAGAAGGGCAATTGTTTTTCGAATTCGGTCCAAAAAACTCAAGATTTGAAAAGCCACAATGCATGTGGTGGTCCTTAATACATTACGTCACGAGGCACTTCTTAAATAGCCGCAGGTTGACGACCCCTACATCAGCATCTGCAGACATGTAATAACCCAGCGATGGGTGTAATTCGTGATAATGGCTGACTGGTAGTGGCGTGACACCACAGGGGTGGTGGGTTGCAATGGGAATTGCTGCTTCTGTGTAAGCAGGACATTGAAATGTCACGCTCTCACGCCGCCACTGAACAATCTCACGCCACCTTGCTGTCAAACCTTAACGCATTAGCCCTCTCAAATCTCACAATTTGATAGGTCTCAAAATTATGTTACATCTCTCACAATTTGACAGCTCTCATCAAATGTTAGATTCGAACCACCCAGGGCTTTTTTTATTTCAGCCGTTTCGGACGATACGGAAAGCAATTCCGCATCCGGCACACCACGTCGAGTATACATCTGTGAACAAGAGCTTTACAGCTCATCGGATTCCTCCGGTCTAAATCACGATTCTGATCATTTGAAAATAAATCAGATTCAGTATTTATTGGCCGCGTGCCATCTACTCCAGTCTACCAGCGGATCTTTACAACGCACTCGGGGTGGATGCAATATGGGCATTGTCCTTTTAGCTGTTCGCCTTGTGCGGCTGTCCTCTGGTCTGACACTGCTGGTGAGACTGGGCCATAAGAAGGATGTCTCTGCTGTAGACCTATTAGTTTACAAAGACAATGCATGTATCATTAGAGCACGTTCTGTTTGCATGTTCACCACAAGCACTGTGTTTGGTTAATGTAGTAACGTGATTCCTTGCAAAGGGGCGATGGGGCCATCCACTCATCTCGACGAGCTCTACACGATGCACCACCACCACCACCACGGTGTACACGATGCACCACCACCACGGTGTACACGATGCACCACCACCACCACCACCACGGTGTACACGATGCACCACCACCACGGTGTACACGATGCACCACCACCACCACCACGGTGTACACGATGCACCACCACCACCACGGTGTACACGATGCACCACCACCACCACCACGGTGTACACGATGCACCACCACCACCACGGTGTACACGATGCACCACCACCACGGTGTACACGAGGCACCACCACGGTGTACACGAGGCACCACCACTACCACGGTGTACATGATGCACCACCACGGTGTACACGATGCACCACCACGGTGTACACGATGCACCACCACCACCACCACGGTGGAGACGACGCACAATTCAAAGTTGAATTTTTCGATAACGATGATTTATTTATGCTGTTTGGCGTTTCGACATTGCGGAGTGGCACCACCGATGTCGGATTGATCGGTGCCCCAGTCGCAGAGCGAAGTTCACCCCTGGACACAACAATTGTGTCCCAGAAATAACATAAAATATTTAATTGCCTCGCCCAATTTGTATTATTTGGAACCCCGGGGTACCGCCATAAGGATCAATGATCACTGTCACAAATACATTGTTCCTGGGTAGTGTTATTTCCGAACTGCGTATGCCTCAAAAGTACAGACAATGGCAATTATTCCCCACTAACTTGGCTTTCTGTGACCAGGGCAGTGATATTTTGAAATTTACCTATTTGCAATGAGAAAACGTGGTGTGTTTGTGTCTTTCGCTCACATAAAGTCCTGGTGACAAAAGGAAAGTTTGTGGGGAATAATATCAATGTTCTATACTTTTAGGCATAAGCAATTAGGAAATAACAGTAACAAGAATCGTGTTACATCGTGAATTAGTTATCAACGGGGGGACGTCTCAACAGAAGGGAAATCGCGACCTCTCGTGGCCCTTTGGAGGAATGGCACCACCACCACAACCACCGCCACCACAACCACCGCCACCACCACCATCACAACCACAACCACCGCCACCACCACCACCATCGCCACCACAACTACCGCGACCAGCACCACAACCACCTCCACAACTACCGCCACCACCACCACCAACAACACCACCACCGACCTCCTCCACCGCCGACGTCACTTCCGCCCCGGTCGCCGTCGTCAGCTCGCGACTCGCGCGGCGCGCAGGAAGTTGAGTCGTCGGTCTCTGAGACATCGACCTCAACCACCACAACCACCACCACCACAACCACCACCAACAACCACCCACATCGGCCTCCTCCCGCCCGCCACCACCGCGACGATGAGGCCTCACGCCTTCGTGAGAATGGTAAACTGGGGAGAGACACGGGACACACGTGTGTGACAGTCTATAATACATACATACAGTCTATAGTGCATACAGTCTATTCTACATACAGTCTATACTACATATAGTCTATGCTACATGCAGTCTATAATACATACAGTCTATACAATACATACAGTTTACAATACATACAGTCTACAATGCATACAGTCTATACAATACATACAGTCTATAATACATACAGTATACAATACATACAGTCTATAATACATACAGTCTATACAATACATACAATCTACAATACATACAGTATATAGTGCATACAGTCTATACTACATACAGTATACAATACATACAGTCTACAATACATACAGTCTATAATACATACAGTCTACAATACATACAGTCTATAGTGCATACAGTCTATACTACATACAGTCTATGATACATACAGTATATAGTGCATACAGTCTATGATACATACAGTCTATACTACATACAGTCTATACTACATACAGTCCATACAATACATACAGTCTACACTACATATAGTCTATACTACATACAGTCTATACTACATGCAGTCTACAATACATACAGTCTATAGTGCATACAGTCTATAGTACATACAGTCTATACTGCATACAGTCTATAATATATACAGTCTACAATACATACAGTTTACAATACATACAGTATACAATACATACAGTCTATACTACATACAGTCTATACTACATACATTCTATAATACATACAGTCTATGCTACATACAGTATATCATACATACAGTCTATAATACTTGCGGTATAGACCTCTGGTATATCTTCTTGAATGTCACTACAGTTTATCATTGCAGGAGCTGTTCCTTTTGGGATTGCTTCAATTGCCGAGTACTACATACAGATAATAATTATCGGTTCAATTACTCGACTAATAAGGGAATGCGAACAGTTTGTGGATAAAAAGTACCAGTAGTCACCCCTTACTCCCACATGTGCCGCTGTACGGGAGGTGATGGGTGTGGCCTTGTGACGTCACATTTCACTGGACGTGTTATTGGGGAGGGGCTCCCACCTTCATAGCGGTGGCTGATAGTTATTAAAGGGGCCCCACTAATTATCAACCATAACAAAAGTAGCTGATTATTATTATTGGTGGTCGATGTGTCATTCCATATCCTACACGTATACGTGCAGAGCCATTTTGTTAAATCCACCGCAGGATGATGGCCACAACGCCCTGCGGGTCGTTCTTTGACAACGGCCCCGTGTTTCCTGACCCTGCCGTGTGGCCGTCGTGCATGAATCTGCTCACAGGCAGCGAGCCGCTGGCTGCGAGCCCGTACCCTGCTCGTGAAGGGCTCAACATCACCTGCTCCTCGCTGCCTCTGCAGGTGATTCCTGCTGCACAAGCACAAACAACGCACGCAAACGCCTTTACACGTTCGTCAATAACACCGTGGCCTTAAAGAGAGAATGTGCATAATGGTTGAGGTTTTGCGCAACTGGCCCCGAGAACAGCCTCGCGGTCGGTTATGACTGCGATAGACTTTGCTGGTGGTTGTCGACTTGTTTGCCATGAGCAACTCTTCACACACTTGAGATCACCGGTTGAAAGACTGGCGTGGGTGTGTGGCGAGCAGATGAGAGCAGAGCTTCTTGAAAGCATGATTATGATGATTGGTCAATAGAGCACACAACCTTGGGTAGTGAACGTGACCTCACTCTCCTAAGTGTGAACGAGCAATGATGTTGAGGTTCGTCCAATAATCGGACAGCAAAAATGTTTACGGTCTAAATAAGTTGCGGGTGACCGTTGCTGGCATCTAGTGCCTCTAAGGTTTTCCAAGCGTATCCGTGACCTTTATTCCTGCTGGGTGGCCCTGCAAACTCCAGGAATGAAAAGTGGCCAAAAACATTTCAAAGTCCACAAGTTACAATGGGCAGGGACGGAGGGTGAGCAGGTCTGGGGTAGAGCACATTGCCCAGCCAAATGCAAGCCTCACAACCTCATCCAACTATTCTAAATTAGTCTCTAAATAGTATCAAAAGTTATATTTTTTGGATCATGCACTTGACCGATGGCTTATGAAAGCTTGTGATGTGTGCTCTTCCTGGTTTGCAGTAAAGCAGCTGGAACGAACGCGCCGGACAGAAGTAATCTTCCGAGGATCTATACGAAAACTGGGGATGCAGGTGAGGTTAGCGTTAATATAGACCAGAAAATTACAGGAATAATGAACCTGACTTACCTTTCAACCTTTACGTATCTGTAAAAGATGTATCAACGTGTAATTGGTTCACTGAGAGACACGTTGTATTCTACAATAACCACAACGGGATAACTATATAAACGGGTCAGGTCAGTCGGCACACTGCCTGACCCACGATGCCGAGCACGAAGACCGAAGACCCAGGAGAAGACGCAGCACGGCGGGTTCCATTCCAGAAGACAGCCCCGATACAGCCTCGGGAACCTTTTATCCTCCAGCGCGGCCTAACTCCGCCCCCGGCCACACCCCCTTCTGGAATACTCCAGAAGGTTCCGGGCTATGCCCCATGTGTCCCTTCTGTCACCCCTATGCCGCGCATACCTTACTCTGGCACATCACATCTCTCGCCAGCCTACGGCTCCTACGTCTCCAGATACCTCTTATTTAATTATCCGGCGCTGCGCACCATAGTGGCTCAATATATGAAACCACAAAAGTATAAACCGGTTTTTGATGTGTTTGCCCATCCATCTGTGCCTGCGATTGGTTGATATGAAATCACGTGTGTTTTCAACCGCACCTCACTGCGCGTTACCACACTTTCAACACATTGTACCGCATTGTAAGTGGCTAAGATGACGGCAGGCAGATTATTATATGCGACGTAAAACTTTTGAGATGTTTGTGCAAAGTGTTATATAGATGAGTCGTAATGAGCATCATCAACTCTGGTCAGTTGCTTAAGCATTTAATGAACCATTCACCCCTCCACGAATATAAGGATTGTCACAATGTGCACGCATCTTTGATAAAATTATCAATTTTCTTTGGCTATGTTTTCCTGTCTTATACAGTTGGCTGCATTAGTCTAAATACCATTTGCATATTTTTGCATGAATTGTAAACATTTGAGTTTTACGCGTGCGATACGTTCGTTGTATCGTGGGCATAAGAATTGTATTGATGAATTGTTATGTGCCTGCTATGGCCTCTCCACACCATCGCCATCTCACATTGCCGTGATGATCCATCAATCATTTCTCTACACTTGAGCTGATCTCATCACTTAATCCCTGCGGCGATCGTCCTCTTGGGCGCTTTCGCCCCCTTTGGCTGCCATTCTATAGCCGGTCTCGTCCGTTGGCCACCCTCCCTTCCACCGACGTGTCCTGCCCTCCACGTCGTGCCTCCAACAATCATAGTTTCCCTGCTCCAAGTGCGCCCGCCTTTCTGTCGCTCGGTGTAATTCCAGGCGTGCGTCTCTCTTCCGCGCCTCCGTGCACTCTTCCACGTTCGTCTCATCATTACAAAGGAGAGCACCTCATACAAATTGTATTGACGTCTGTTTTGAATTGCTTGTTGCCTTAATCGACACTGTTTCTCTCGCACACATCTAGGCATGTCCAGCACATTCACGGGGGAGCGACGGACTAAAGACGATGCTGTGTTTGAGGCACTGGGAACCGTTGATGAACTTTCATCTGCTCTCGGGTAAGTGTTCACGTAAAGTTAAAGTGTCTCCTCGCTTAAGTGAGGATTGGGCAGTGCCCGTCTCTGTTCGGTGGCCCAAAGGCAACGGTAGTTAGACGTGGCTAGTAGACGTTCCACCGTCTAGTGCAGGGGTGGGGAACCTTTTTTCTGCCAAGGACCATTTGGATATTTATAACATCATTCGCGGGCCATACAAAATTTAATTTATGTTGCTACGTAAAAAGCTCCTAGATTTATTGAATTTCGAGTCGTGCGGTTGCCTTGGCAGGGCCAGACTAAATGATTTCGCGGGCCTTATCCCCACCCCTGGTCTAGTGGGACACCTGCCTACATGCTCTCTCTCTGTCTCTCATTGTATGATCAAACAGATGTGTGAGGTTTGTAATGTCAAAATACTCGCGTTTCACTGAGCTTTCATGCACTCAGTGGCAGGGGCCAGTCTTTGAATAGTACAAACATTGTTCAAAAGTGGACCCCACATAGTGGCTTTTGAAAGCTTATTTCGCCGCACACCTGAATATGCTCTTGAGTGCACAAGCGACATCAATGTCATGCTCTCACTGGTGCGCCGTACAACTGATATCACAGCGCTTACTTGTTCTTACAAGTTTGCGCTGAAAGTGCGTGCCTATGTAACTCTCTCATTGTACACACAAGCAAATGTGAGAGGTTTGTAGATTGATATCAAAGTACCCTTGTTTCACGGAGCCATTACGCATTCACACAGGCAACTTTTTAAAGAGAAGTTAAACAGTATTTTATTTTCACGGATAATTCCTATAACAAAAATAAGTCTATAACAGAGGTTTTTGGGTTCCATTGCGTAAATATAAATGTAAACACAACACGCCATGTTTCGTTTACGTGACAAACTTTTCTAATTGGATGTGTCGGGTGGTGGCGGGTTTAACGACACAAATATTTACGCGAACTAACCCAAAAAACTTTTACGGATAATATTGATCCCGGAAAGCCTACCACGTGTTAAACTATAAGTCTCTCTCACTACTCAAACGAGCGTTGGGTGACCACTCACTTACTTCTGTCGCCCAAAGCCCGTGGTGTAAGTTGAACCTTCCCGAGGTGGCCGGGTGGCTCTGGAGTCAGAGCGCTGAGCTGACACCGCTCACAACCTGGGTTCGATTCCGGGATCGTGATTACAATTGGGTCCTTAAGTTTAGTGAGTTGATGTCCTCAGCCCATCACTAGCGTCATCTGGTCCAACACCAATGGAGACTAGGCTCTAAGAAAAGCTGTCTTGGGTGTGGACCAATCAACTTCAAGGACAGTGCATATCATTATCATCATCAGAGTTGTTTCTTTTTGTTTGCATTTTGACTGCTTGTGTTGTGGTTATTGCAAACATGATGCCTTGTATAAAGGTGTCAGTTTTTGTACCAGTTGAAAGGGTAAAAACCTATTACTACAACATCACACTCTTAGGTTTTTTCGGTAAAATCACATAGGTAAAAATAAATAATAATAAATACAAATAATATAAATAAAATAATAAATCACGACGTTTCGGAGGCAAACAAAATGTCGTGCTTTATTATTTTATTTCTATTATTATTTCTATTATTTTTTATTTTTACCTACGTGACTTTACCGAAAAAACCTAAGAGTATGAATCCTTGCAGTAACGAAAGCTTCAAATCTAGAAAAAAACATCACGTTCAATTTGGTTCTGCACCTTGGCTAGATTATAACTCTTAAGAATGAATATATCAGTTTGATGGCCGTAAACATTACTCTCACAATGAACATTACTCCCAAACTGCACAGCAGGTGGGGAAGCACTGCCAGGCCAACTTGAAGTGGTCTCAAGAGGGAGCTCTGTGATATTCTCTTCCGTGGGCCGCTCTAACACGGCAGAGGGCTGCACTGCTGCGGTGAAAGAGATCCGGATGGGATATTCCTCTCGTGATATGAAGCCGAGAGCACAATCGGGATATACAATTTGGGGGAAAAAAATACACGCAGTGCTCATGACGAGCGTGAGGCTTTGTGCACAATAACCGCCGTTGAACTTGCGTAAGAGCACGACTCGTTTTGACCACCATTGCAGGAATGACGAGGTTAGTTGGGCCTCTCCCTACTGGTGCTCTAACAACAGTGTCACCTGACCAGAATACCCAAAGCACCGATGGGATCTGCTGCCGCTAATGCTTCGTATGAATGTGTCCTTTCAGCTTCGCCTGTGAGCTTTGTCAGGAAGGACAGCACAGCTTTTGCGAGCAGCTGTTGCAGGTGGGCATACATGTGGTTTGTGTGCATTTTGTGTGTCCGCGAATATACCCATGAATTTCAAATGATCGCCATCGGAAAAAAATCACCGCCTGGGTATTGCCGATGCGTAGACCTTCTTAGTTGTGCTGTACAGCTCTCTCCGATGTCCTTTTCGGTTGGAATTCGTGTTGTTGGGCACGATGTCCGACGTTTTCGCTCCACGTGCTGGAAGCTTTTTTAGGAACTGAATTGGAGTGAAACATCAGACGTTGTGCCGGACAAACAAGCGGCACAAGGCGGGAACACTTCGGAGAGCTACGCCATGCCTGGGAATTGATCTCAGGTCGCCAGATTCATATCGCTAACCATCCAAAGTGTGCAGCGATGGCTCAGTGGATAGCGC
This sequence comes from Lampetra fluviatilis, assembly GCF_964198595.1. NCBI lineage: Eukaryota > Metazoa > Chordata > Hyperoartia > Petromyzontiformes > Petromyzontidae > Lampetra > Lampetra fluviatilis. The sequence goes on along the minus strand of NC_136320.1, from coordinate 4,847,143 downwards.
ATTGTGAGCCCGATGACCTGAGTTTGAATCCTGGCAGTGGTTAAAGATCGTGGCGAGTGGTGGCTCAATCTGTCCCGGTTATTCCTCCCCTCCCCCTCGCTTTCCTCCCTCACTGCTTCTTCAACCCCATCACTGACTGGCATGGTAAAATATCGTCAAAATATAGTCAATATATATAGTAAAAATATAGTCACTATATATAGTAAAAAGTCAATATATCGTCAAAATATAGTCAATATATATAGTCAAACGACCCCTTTGGCTGGCATGGGTGTGTGTGACAAGGCTTTTATCCAGCATTGGAAGAACAAAACATTTTTTAATAACATTATTTTATAAACATAATCTCTCGAGAAATAAAATCTTGACGTCTATACTGCAACCAGTGTTTTGTTGTGCCCGATATCGAAATGTTAAACCGATTGTTGTGCTCTGCGTTTGTCGTGTTCGTGTTAGATCCAGTGCGTGCTGCAGGACGTTGGCTCCAACGTCGCCACGCCGCGCTCCTCGGCTCGCGACGCACACCTCCGTGCGTGAGGCGTCCACGCGGAGCCCCGAGTTGCTCGTGCAGCGATACCCACATTCACGTCGGTTCGCAGAACACGTCGTCGCTCGATTATTGACACCGCCGCTACCCGGTGATTTGCGTCGCCTCAACCCCACGGTTCACAACGCTTTCGAACGAAGACGGTGGCCGTCGCATCGTGCGGCGCTTTCGGATGCGCTTCTGCGGCCGTCTGGAACGTTCTTCCCTTCCCATAATAGTGGGCCACTGGGAGCAATGCACTTTTAAATAATCGAGATTGACAAACGAATTTCTTTAGAACTTCTTTTTGTGTTGAGTTTGTTGTCCTTCGAGGTCCCCCGCACCGCCGATTAGCGTGGCTGGCTACGTACAGTGCGAAAGAAGTTCAACGTACACGAAGTGGTCAGTATTTGGTAGACCGAGTCCTCAGCATGTGTGGAGGAATCAATGAGTGAAGTTCTCTAGTAGTAGTAGTAGTGATAGCAGAGTGACAAGGAGGTGACTGACTGCTAGTGAGCTCGTGGCTGGAGTGAGTCAGTGCTGGATCATCAGCCACCCCGGCTGCTGCTTCACTCTGAACGATATCCGTTGATGCATTCGGCTAGAATCTGGGTGCTCCACCACAGATGTGACAGCAGCAGGATTACAACTTGGGCTGAACCTGTGCTCTGTTTAAGCAGCCGTAACAACTGTTCAGAGCTAAACACGAAGGCCTTGCCACGGAATAGAAATCCAAGATTCCTCGATGCCTCCTTTTTTCCAGATGACGTAAAAACCAGTCTACCAAAAATTGCGGTGCAGCGATTGACAGACTTTTGCCATTTAATGTAACATTCGAGTGAAATTGGAAGTACTTTCCTGCTCAAATGGGTCGTGGTGATAATCTCCGTGGCCACCGTTACGAAGCCGAACACATTTTGACTTTGCAAGAAAGCAAGAAGGCACTCACACGTGAGTAACAACGGTGGCAGAAAATTATTTTCTCGCCCGAAGCGACGCGCGCGTTTTGCTTGTGCGACATGTTCGCGAGAGTGAACACAATTTGGGTGTTTCCCTCGCGGTGTGTCGCAGAGCGTACAAAGTTCGACGAATCCGTTGTGGCCGAACTGGAGGGGTGGATCGATGGCTACACGTCCCAGCTACCTCCGCTGACCAACTTCATATTACCGGCGAGAGCAGCTACACCCTGCTGCACAGACACTCGCTGGACACTGAACATCCGCTAGACACTCATCGCTCACCTGATGCTCATCACTCGGTGACACACTCACCTCGTCGCTTACCTGGCAATCGGCGGACACTCACTTGACCCTCGCCAGACACTCGCCTAACAATTCGACGTTGACCATTCATGTTCACCACTCACTTGATACGCTCACCACTTACCTGACCCTCACTCGACATCCGTCATCACTCGGCACCCGCCCTGACACATTCTCCAGACACTCACCATTCACCCACCACCAGACACTCACCATTCACCCACCACCAGACACTCACCATTCACCAGACTCAAGATTCTCACCAGATGCTCAACACTCACCAGTCACCACTCGCCTACCTCCTGAGGTATAAAAAAAATGAACCAGAAACATGAGAAGAATATCTCGCAATAGCCGAAGAGGGGAGAACTTCATGTGCGTGCATTGTCTTGAGCAGTCCGTTGTTCTTGTTGCTACTACGCAACTTACAACATACTGGGATTTTGAAAGTCCCGGAAATAACAAAAGTTTTCCCAGGACATTAGCTACCTGCTCTACAAGAGGAGGACGATCCTGGGAAAATCAGGAGCGGGTGGCAATCCGAACTGATTGGTGGGGAGGCGGGTGGGGAGGCGGGGGGGGGGGCGAGTAGTGACACATCCAGCGTTCGTCCCGCCGAGATACTCGGCGCGTGAAATGGATGCCTCCGGCGTCGCTCTGCTCGCGTCACGAAGGGAAACGTCGTTCGGTCTTTTCTGTGTTGCAGTCCGGAGGTCGCTGCGCCGCGGCTCTACACGTGGCGCGGAGTACGTGTCGCCGGGCGGAGCGCCGGTAGGGACACGCAGACACCGGTGTGTTGGAGAGCCAAGCCATAACATTTACAATCTGAGTACGACGTTTCACAAATAATTACAACTAGCTTCATCAGGCGACAGCCAGATTTGTGGAGAAATGCTCCTGTTTCGTTCCTTAAATAGAGGGGTAGATGTGACGACGTCACTTGTGAGCCCATTTACAGCAAGTCATATATATTTTGACTTAAAGCTTTCATGACTGCAGGAATTAATATTCTTTGGGTCTTTCGGTAAAGTCACGTAGATAGGTTCAAAGAAAATAACATAAAACCACGACGTTTCAATCGTCATCCGTAAGACGACCGCTTGTGTTGCGATCGAAACGTCGTAGTTTTTTGTTATTTTCTTTGAACCTATCTACGTGACTTTACCGAAAGACCCAAAGAATACAGCAAGTCATATGTCACGTTGATTTTTAAGTTCACACAACGTGTTTTTGTCTTTCAACGTGTTATTTTCTATGCTCCCACACGTTTATGCTTTGCCGCTTTCACCAAAGACCCCCCTTGTAGCCTTAGTCGATAGGGGCAAGTGTTGTTAACGAGTAGCGCCTAAGAAGGCCGGCACGGCACACAAGGGGGTGGAAGGCCTACACCACGCCCGGCCGCCTTTGTCTCCCGAGTGGCGATGTTTATGCACCACACCAGGTATTGATTTGAGGCCGGGTTGACCTAAGGAAGGCCCAAGACCGGTTCAGATAATATAATCGTCACCGTGAGCGGGACTCAAACCCGGGTCGCCGGGTTCGTAGCCCAGCGCGCTAATCGCTACGCCACCGCAACCTTCACCTAACCCGCACTGACCAGGATTGGTGAAGTATGGTCAAATAAACCCCGTAACCTGCGTGGTGTGCGGAGACCCGCAGCTTGCACAAAAATATCTGTGCATGTTAATACTTTATTAGTCGCAGATTTTACCTCCGCATATATTTTGCAATATTACGTAAAAAGCCTTATGCTAATCGCAACCTGGTTAATCTTCCTGCAGCAGTACTGACTTAACAACTGTATGTTTTCATACATTCGTTTATTGTTGCACAGTTCTGATTGTATAATCTTAGTGATGTAATGGTGTTTTCATATTCTGCTTGTGTAACCGGGGACAGGTTATGTAATCGTATTAATTTAATATTTGTGTGTGTACGTGTGTGGAATCGTGGTGCGGTGGTTAACGCACTATGCTACGAACTCGGCATCCCGAGTTCGATTCCCACTCACCGGCAATCATCGGTGATGAATATCTGAACCAGTCCTGGGCCTCCGCTAGGTCGACTCAGCCTGAAAACGAGTACCTGGCGCGCCGTGTAAAAACATCAGCACTGGGAAGACAAAGGCGTGGGTGCTGGCCACCCACCCCATCGTGTACCGTGTTAACCCACATAGGTGCTCGCTCACGACACTTGCCCCGACATTGTTAAATTCCGTACGGGGGATCTTTGTCTTTGTGCGTATACGCTGCAGGGTTGTCGTGCTGGTGCGTGCAGGCGAGGCCGACGCCAGTGTTGGGAAATATCTGAACAGGTGAAGCGCGCACATTCGGTCGCCACGTGGCACATGGGGTTGGAATCGTTGGCGGCTCGGGGCGTGTGACGGCCGAGAATAATTGACACTTCTAAAGCGCCTTTCACCTGGAGACCACAAGGGGACGTACAAAACACACGCAACGACTACGACACCCGCTATTCGCCACGAAGCAGCGGTGCCAGGCCAGGTGCACTTTGAAGCAATTTTAGGCCACGTGAAGTGTCGAAGGCTCGCTGGCAGGTCACGGGCAGACCCAGGTGCCATGGGTTGACCGATATGACTGGCAGATGCACCAGCTGTGCCCCCTACAATGCCAAGTTTCTGCATTTTAGCCGCCCGGCGCCCCGCTCGTTGTGGTGATCATCGTTCCTCTGCCCTCCAAGGAGGGCGACTGCCTCCAGCTGACCAGCGGTGTCAATTTTGACACCGCTGGTACCAGTCTTTGGAAAGTCCATTCAGCTCCACATCCTCCCACACCGCATCAGTCCATCTCTTCTCCAGCCCGTGTCGTGCCCGTTTGACACCCTCTATCTGGCCAAACACACATGCAGGCTCACGCCAATAAACTCCCACCCCCAAAACACAGGATTCAAGAAATGTGAAACGCCCGTAAAGATAAGTGAGTCTTAAGGTGCGATTTGAATAAAATGAGGGCGATAGCAGAGCGGAACGTCCAGGAAGGTGGGTACAAGGCCAGGAGTCTTTTACCTCCATAATACAGGATCTTTTGGGTTAGATCGCTTAAATATAAAAGTGTCATTAAACTCGCCACCACCCGACAAACAGTAAGGTTTGTCACGTAAACAGAACGTGCCAATTCGTTACTAGTACAGCAACACGCCGGTGTGTTGGAGAGCAAATCCACAAAATATACAATCTGAGTAAGATGTTTAAAAGAAAGCGAGCATGAACAACGGGAATGAAGAACACCACGAGACAACAGTGGAGCACAATTCCTTCCTACCTATGCTAGACAGCACACCAACACTCTGCTTTCACACACTGCACTGCCCTGCTACGAGCTCACACAGAAGGGTGGGACAGTGACACAATCTCCTCGGAGCGTCAACTCTCTTGTGGCGCTCCGTCTCTGCAGCCCGCACGTAGCTGCCTACGACAGCCGTAATCCACTGGTCAACACACTTTTTCTGGCATAAGGTATTCCAACGGTGGTAGGGTAATTTTGGGGTGCTGATTCCAAAGCTGGCATCAGTTTTTGTCTATCGCGTCAGGTTTTTGAGATATCAAATATTGCATTTTCAATAAAAACTGCAGAAGAAAAATATTAAATAAATGTGGATATCTACATAAAATGATATTATAAACACACCATCCTAAAAATACAGCACCATATTTTAACACTAAAGCAGTCACTGACTCGCAACAACTTGCAATCATAAGTGACGGAGTTAATTTCGGGTAAAATCAATTAAAATGGGGTATGCCGATAGCATAAAAATGAGATGTGATAGAGCAAATCTGAGATCATATTTGGAATCAGCACCCTGAAATTAGTCTAAAACAGCTGCAAAAGTCCAGGCCAGAATTTATTTTTTTGTTTTGTTGACCAGTGTTATTGGCAATGGTGGAATGGTTCTCTGCGCATCGCGAAAAGGAGCTGGAAGTCTGAAGGCTGCTCTCTCCCCGTCAGCAGGGGGAAGCAATCTTTGAAGTCCTCTCGCGCCACCAGACAGCCCTGACTATGATGCACTCAGCAGACTCGTCAAACCTCATCCCCGCCTTCCTCCTCAGCCGCTCCTTGGCTTCTGCTCCGCACAACGCGGGCCTCTCCAATAGGCACAAACATCAAAAGGGGATTTCTTCTTTGAGCAAATACCTCGCCGTCTCTCCTCCGCACCGCTTTGTTTCTCGTCTGAAGCTGTTATCGCCTCCTTCACGGCGGGTCGCACAACATGGATTCTACCATCTCGGTGCCATCCACGAGCTGCGTTTATGGGTCAAACCATCGCCCTGTGTTCTACACTCATATCGGCACGGTATTTACAACAGCTCTGGTAATAAACCACGTGACGAGTTTGTTTCCCGATTCTGGGCACAAATTTTATTCTATGTTAGATCCCCTATCACCTCCTTCGTATGTTCCGTCTCGTTAGGTCATATCTGTTTCCAGTCCTCGGTTGAATTTTGGAGGTCGTAATGTATCGACAATTATTGTTCAAGTGTACATTCTGCTTCCCACCCATTTCCTTGGAGCTACTTACCCATCGTCCTAGACAGCTGCCAACTACACGTCTGTCTGTCTGCCTGTCCGCTTTCCAGTCAACCTGCCCGAATGCCTCTTCACGTGCGTAAGGAGGGTGCACGCTTTTGCCCGATGACTGCAATGTTCATCGCCTGTGTTCAAATCACCCGAGGTGCACGCCATCTAAGATCTCAGAAGCTAAGCAGGTGTGAGCCTGGATAAGTGCTTTGTCAACCCACGGCACCAGGGTCCGTCCCGTGACCTCCTGTGGGCGAGCCTTCGACACTTCACCTGGCCTCAAAGTGTACCTAGCCTGGCACAGGCACCGTGGTGACATCACTGCCACTTAGTGGCGACTATTGTCGTTATACGTGGGGAGCAGTGGTGTAAACGGTTAACGCGGTGTGCTACAAACCCGGCGATACGAGTTGGTTATCTGAACTGCGATGTATCAACATGGCCACTCGGGAGACAAAGGCGGTCGGGCGTGATGCTGGCCACTCGCCCACCCCCTCGTGTGCCGTGCCGGCTTTCACAGGTGCTCCTCGCTAACAGCACTTGTCAAGGCTACACGGGGAAATCTTTATCTTGTACGGGTGACCACCAATTCTCCCCGCCTTCACCAGCCCACCGGCACGGACCAGCGTGGTGAAGTATGGCTCGAGGCTGCGCATTGCGCTCAACGCTCTTCGCACGATGACCCCGGCAGGTTGAGCGATTACCTCTTCACGTTGGCGAGGTTTGCTGCCATGAAGGACGGGAGACCGGAGCAAGTCTATCGCCGGCCCAAGACCTCCTCAAAGACACCACCAAGCGCCTGACTGCGGACGGGAAGCAGCCGGGGAGGAGCGCTGTGACGAGGACCTCCGATGGTGCCGCCGGAGGCTGCCCTCCGCTCGGCAACGTCGCTCGTCACAAAGCCGTCACCTGTGCAGTGGAACTCCATTGTTTTGACTCGTGGGGGTGACGGGAGGCTGAGTTGACTCCCACCTGCGATTACAAAGACAAAGATCCCCCGTGGAGGCTTAACAGACTGTAGGGGCAAGCACTGTTAGCGAGCACCTATGAAGGGCGGCGTGGATCGCGAGGGGGTGGGTGGCCAGCACCACGCCCGGCCGACTTTGTCTCCCTAGTGGCGATGTTTACACACAACAGCAGGTACTCATTTGAGGCTGAGTCGACCTAGGGGAGGCCCTGGACCGGTTCAGATAATCGTCACTGGTGTTTGCCGTAAGCGGGAATCGAACCCGGGTAGCCAGGTTCGTAGCGCAGCGTAGCGCTAATCACTACACAACACGCACACACACACACGCTTGTACGTATGTACGTTTAACTTCTTTCGCACCGTACGTAGCCAAACCGTGCTAATCGGAGGTGCGGTGGGAAAGACGACAAACTCGACACACAAAGCAGTTTTAAAGAAGTGAGTTTTCAAGCTGGATTTAAAAGTGCATAGCTCCAGTGGCTTCCTAATGTAAAACCACTCTGACGACGATGTAATAGGAGCCACTTAATTGGGACACGGCCACAATACGGGACCCTGGGCTCGGTGCGTGTCTCCAGCTTGTAACTTACCCCCCACGTCGCCACTCCCCGTGATCTCCCCGTTTAGACTCCTGAAGCCCCCACTTCGAGAACCTCGTCCTTGTTTGTCCCTTAGGCAATCCCTGTCCTTCCCCCTCTAACGGATCCTCTCTGTTTTCCCGATCGATCTCGTTCAACCCTTATTCCTCCAATCCTTTTAAAAGTCTGCCTCCCGACCAATCACCGTAGAGCCGTTAGGCTGCATATTGGCTTGGCGTCATTTTTTGCTAATTACACCAATGTCGATTAGGAAGAGGGTTCCAGACGGCCGCTGAATTGCACGTGAAATAGTGTTTCTGCAAGTGCTGTGTTTGCTGTGACGTGGGGTGCCTTGTCGTGGACTTGACTCGGCCCAAATGGCCCAGAAGTCGTTATCCTGGAGTAACAACGACATGTCTGCGTGTATGTTGAACTTGTTACGCACCGCACGTAGCCAACCGTGCTCATCGAAGGACATCATTCGTCGAGTTACGATTCGTCCTGTTGGCCGTGTCTTGGCACGGATAAAGAGGAGTGACCGAGAAGTGATGTCAAATTATTATTTTTTTTCGGTAAAGTCACGTAGGTAAAAAATTAAATGAAAAAACAACTAAATTAAATCACGACGTTTCGGAGGCAACACAAACTTCCGTCTTCAGGTGGAACCGTCACAGCAAAATTACCTAAATACGGAAACTTGTGTTGCCTCCAAAACGTCGTGATTTAAATTAGTTGTTTTTTCATTTAATTTTTCACCTACGTGACTTTACCGAAAAAAACTGAGTATAAATCCTTGCAGTCACGAAAACTTAAAATCTAGAATTGATGTCAAATGGTTCCTTTTCGCGTTTTTATGGAACAAAAGGAGTCAAATATTGCACGAACACGGATAATGGGATCAGCGGGTAGCATCTCGTGTGTCGTATTGGATTAGCACGGTTGGCCATGTATGGTGCGAAAGAAGTTCAACATACATACATACAATAGATGCGATTCACGGGGCAATATGTATTGATGAATTTGCACGTGTGAAGGAGCAGTGGTGCAATGGTTAGCGCACTCTGATATGAACATGGTGGCGACCCGAGTTTGATTCCGGGTCACGGCTGACATCAGTGTCTAGTGACCTGTCCCCCCCCCCCCCACATCTGCCCCCCCTTCAACCCACTCTCAACTGTGCATGATGCAACCGCCATGCAGTGGACTGTGAACTTAATTTTTAAAACCTCCATTCAGAAGTTCTCCTGTTCGGTAAATCATTTTGCTCGTAGGTTGCAGTTGATTTACGGTTTATGCTGTGACGTGCACACGACAGAGATATTTGCGGGTGAGTTGAATGATGGATGATTCGTTATAAAATTAACCGTGATCATGTGTCGGTGCGATCGCACGGGTTATCGATGCTTCGTTGAGATGTTGACACATAGTTGAGCGTCCACCTCCGCTAAAAATATCCCTCTGCTGGTGAGGCTGGTTGGTTTTTTTTGCATAAGCGGAGGGGGGGGGGGAAACATTGATCCTAATTCTAAAAATGGCTCGAAAAATATAAAGTTAGATTTCTGTTGAGCATCTGGGTAACCTCATCCAGGAATGTTATCCTCGAATACGAGTTTGTAGATCCCATTTTCTTTCCGCACCGTTTGTTTGAAATTCTGTTGGGCTTCTATCCCAGAGCGATTAAACCTTTCCCCCCTTTGTGCCCGGCTTTAATGCTCAAGAGTCAAATCGTCGAGACGAAAGGGGAGCGGGGGGAGCGCCGCCAGACGTCGTGCTCGCAGAAGTAAACGCCGTGCCCTTTGCAGGAATTAAAAAGGTAGAGAGCTCGTGGGGCAGATGGTGGAACTCTTTAAACTCAGAGGTGGGGCCAAGTGCTGGAACGAAAGCGGTGGGACTTGTCCACTAAATGTTTACACAGAAATTAAATACTGCCCCATTGTGGAATGGTTTGCCTCTTTTTATTCTTCTATTCAAAAAGGGATAGAAAAATGACTTGAACTACAGACGCATGAGTTGCACAAATAATATCTATAAACTGTTCCTGAAGGTCATTGTGAACGGAATAACAAACGCGACTAAGACGCCGACCAACGGCAGTGGCAAGCACGCTCCCCATCAGCCACACGAACTGTTCATCCGATTTTGGAAGAGACTTCGTGAATTTCAATTACCATTGGTGCTTTGTCGACTATTACAATCGTGACTCAGTGAAAATTAATGCAGCCATCCAAGCGATCACAAACCAAGGTGTAACAATGAAACGCTTTTAGAATAATAAATCATTTACAAGCCGTGGAACAGTCAAAGTTGACGATGCGCAGAGCGCCACAATATATACAGGATGCTTCAAACACATTCCTGCGGAGGGAGCTGGTAGGAACGTTGGGTTGCTCGGTTAATGGCCAGGGTCAACGGCGGCGTGATGTATTCCGCAAATATGCCCGACTGTGAGGGTGGACAAGCCGGCGTGAGTAGGTTAAACGTTAAGTTTTATATAAGGGCACCACGGGGTGACCAGCCCCTCCCCACCCAGCCCCTCCCTGCACGACGGACACAATAACCCCCTGTGGGCTGGTGTAACCAGGAGGTTTCTACCAGTAGAAATGTTAACACTTCCATGGGACTATCGTTAATGGAAAAATAACGGATAATACACGAACATGATATCAAATGTAAGAGCTTCAAAAAGTCTCCACGTGTTTGCCATCATTGTCAACACCTGCCTGGAATCTTCTCCAGGTGGTCTCCAGAGCCCAGAGGAAGCATATTTCTTGTGGCCTTGTTGCAAATCCTCAGAAGTGTGAACATTGTTTTGAAGCACCGACCTGTATATTGCCAACGTTCTTCACAGCGACAGTTGAAGGTATTTCCCAACAAATGGATCAAATAAACAAACAGGATTAAATATTAGTGCGGGGGTGGGGGGGACATTAACCATCTTGGAATATTCTAATGACACAAGTCATAATGTGGAATGGCAATGAGCTGAGGGGAAATGTTAGAAATAATGTTTTTAAATGTCGGGCTCAGCATAAACATGGCGAAACAAAGGTCGTGTACAAAAAAAGTTTTCTGAACAATTGTAAGAGACTGGGAAACGCTGCGGAATATGTCCCGTAGCGCAGCGATTGAAAGTTGGTCCCAGAATCGAGATGATGAAATCGAGACGGGCGTTAGGAAAGAGAGTGGTTTGGGTGGCTTTTAGAGAAGGTGGGGGGGGGAAATCTCTGCGCTGAGGTGCAGCCTTCACGGTTTACTTACGGGAAGTGCTGAAGATTGATTGAATAAAACTCTTAAAGAGATTCCTACTCGCCTCGCGAATTGTTTTTTAGTCGCGATGGGCCCCGACACGAAACGCGCTCTCCCGTCGTGTCGCCCGCCTGCCGGAGATGCCCAGCAGAACTGCCCGGCCCCGTTTCGTCTCCGGCTGTGGTACCGATGTTCCTGCTCATTAGCTTTTACTTTACGTGTTTATATGCTTAGGTTTTTTCGGTAAAGTCACGTAGGTAAAAACATTAAAATTAATAAAAGTAAAATAAAATAAGTTTACTTGATACAGCTGTCGTGGCTGTGACGGTTCCACCTGAAAATGGAAGCTTGTGTTGCCTCCGAAACGTCGTGATTTTTATTTTATTTAACTTTTATTAATTTTAATGTTTTTTCCTACGTGACTTTACCGAAAAAACCTAAGAATATGAATCCTTGCAGTCACGAAAGCTTCAAATCTAGAATTTGCGTGTTTAGTTGATGGCCCAAGCTGGAACAGCATTATCTTAATTTAATTATATCTTTTTTAAACTGGAACATCAAGAGCCCCGTGATTCGGATTAAGTGTCGACGCTCCCGGCATGAAGAACGGTCCCGAGTCGAGTGGATTTCCGATGAGGCCAAGATCGAAACGAGTCGCGACTTCCACACTGCGAATTGACTTTCTGGGTGCCATGGCAGCCTCAATCGTGTCAGTGGGTAAACACGACGTTGTTTATTTTGTAATTATAGCAGAAACACTTTTACTTTTTAAAAATACTCGGAGACATGATATTGTATTGCAAGTGTACTATTTAAATCCAATTATATCAAATCAAGATGCAATTATATCGTGATTTTATTTGCGAAATGATGGCTTTTGATGATAAATATTAAGTCAAGGTGAGCGGTGCAGCAGTGCAGCAGTGAATCCAGCACACCGAGTCCAATTCCCGGCTGTGGATCAACCGAGGGTGGTTTGCCGATTAGCCTCCATAAGATTGAAACCAGTCCGTGCTGCCATATTATCAGCAGAGGGTCAACGTGACCTTGTGATTTTATAAATATAAAAACAATACTCTCACTTTTTTCAAGTATACTTGGAGACATCAGACTTTATTTCACTGTGCTGAAATCCAATCGTGTCGGAGTTTATTTGCAACTGAATGGCTTTTGAAGCAAAATATTCAATCGTGGTTCGGGCGGTGGATCAGTGAATGCAGCAGACCCGAGTTCAATTCTCGGCCATGGCTAACCAGCTCAAGCCCCCCCCCCCCCATTCACTTCACCCACCCTCACCAGAGTGGTGAAGTATGGGTAAACAAGCCCCGTGACTGGCAGGGCATGCAGAGGCTTTCATCAAACAGCAGTGGATTGGCAATGGTTTGTCAATGCCTATTCTTGTTGCCGTTGCAAAATCCAGCCGTTTGTGTACATAGTACATTTATTTTTAGTGTGGGGCAGATTGGAGGCAATGTCTTAAGACAGCTGCAAACCCGTGAACATAACAGGAAGTATGATAATTATTTTTTTTACCCTTTTATCTGGCAACAAAACTGACACCTTTTTTACAAGGAGTCATGTTTGCATAAACCACAATACCTGCAGTCATAATGCAAACAAAAAACATAAATCTGATAATGTGTGCACTGTCCTTAAAGTTGATTGGTCCACACCCGAGACAGCTTTCCTTAGAGCCTAGTCTCACATGGGTTGGACCAGATAACGCCAAAAGGCGCAGGTGTCAGTTTTGTTGCCAGATAAAAGGGTAAAAAACCAATTATCATATTTTTTACTGGCAAATGAGGTTCCAATTGGATAAACAGGATGTATGTTTGTTGAACTTCTTTCGCACCGTACGTAGCGCTATTCCGAATGAATTCACGGGAATGCATCACTGTTCGCTGGGCTCTCGTCGAGTCCAGAGACTTTTGTCTGCGCAGCACAGCGAGACTTTTGCATTCTCTTTACGTTCATTGCAATGAATGATGTGAGCTTGTTCACAATGGTAAGAGAGAATGCTGCATTTTGATTGGCTGTCTGGCTGAATGCAGACACAAAGCCGTGGCGCTATCCACACCTCGTTGCTCTGGAACCGAGACCCAGCCAATCATTCAAGAAACGTTCGCGACATCTGAGCACAACGGGAGCCTGAAAAGGTATCCCGACAGATTTATTGTAAAGACGTGACAACAAACGAAGAGAGGTTCGAGGAGGAAGCAAACGAGGCCGTGCTGATGTCCATAATTATCGGAGAAAGCACGCCGCCTTAAAAACACACACAAACCCAGGAGACGCCATGAGCGCATGTCACCGGGAACGGAGATCGAAAGAAACCCTTTGTGGACACCACCAGCGCTGGCTGGGGCTGTGGCTCAGGCGGGTGGGTGGGTGGGGATGACACGGACAGTGCTCTCCACGAGGCACCAGTGCAGGTCCCCACGGCACCGCTCGTGCCGAGTAGCCCACAGACTCCCCACGGTCAACGCCGGCGGGAGAGCAGCCTGACTCACTCCCCCCCCTAACACCGGGACGAGGCTGGTGGTACCCCAGGGAGGTTATCACTACCATCACCATCACCACCATCACCACCATCATCACCACCACCATCACCACCATCACCACCATCACCACCACTATCACCACCATCATCACCACCATCACCACCATCACCATCATTACCATCACCACCATCACCATCATTACCATCACCACCATCACCACCATCACCACCATCACCACCATCACCACCAACACCATCACCACCATCACCATCACCACCATCACCATCATCACCAACACCATCACCATCATTACCACCATCACCACCACCATTACCAACACCATCACCACCATCACCACCACCATCACCATCATTACCAACATCACCATCACCACCACCATCACCACCACCATCACCATCATTACCAACATCACCATCACCACCACCAACACCATCACCATCACCACCACCATCACCACCACCATCACCACCATCATCACCACCACCACCACCATCACCATCACCACCACCATCACCACCAACACCATCACCACCATCACCACCACCATCACCACCACCATCACCACCACCATCACCACCACCATCACCACCATCACCAACACCATCACCACCATCACCACCACCATCTCCACCACCATCTCCACCACCATCACCACCATCACCACCACCATCACCACCACCATCACCACCACCATCTCCACCACCATCACCACCACCATCATCACCATCACCATCATTACCACCATCACCACCACCAACACCATCACCACCACCATCACCACCACCATCTCCACCACCATCTCCACCACCATCACCACCACCATCACCACCATCACCACCACCATCACCACCACCATCTCCACCACCATCACCACCACCATCATCACCATCACCATCATTACCACCATCACCACCACCAACACCATCACCACCACCATCACCACCACCACCATCATCACGTGCCTCCAGACTCCCCCCGCCCCCCCTCGTGGATCGTATTTTCATGAGCAGCTATTTCTGTCTTCACTTTATGTGTTTCTTTTCAAAGCCTTACAGTAAAAGTGATGAATGCGTGTGACACCGACTGTAGCCATGCTATGTGAAGTTGAAACAACACGCTGCACGTGTTTGTTTATATAAATTATCACGGTGCGCCCGTAATGATTTGTCGTCGGCGGGGTTCGTGGCTTCTGAAATGCGCCGCTGGCTTCGTGCGAGGCGTGAGCGGCGGGGCAAGGAGCGGGCACGTGGAGCTGGCTGGCTTGGGGGGGGGGGCTGCCACTGCTGGAAAATACTAGGGGGTGGGGGGGTGAAGGGAGTTTGTGAAGAACCCGATCCCACTCTGGCTGCCGGCCAATGATGAACTTCGCCAGCGGTGAGTGCAGCGTGCCACAGGCGAGGGTCGGGGTGGGGTGTGGGGAACAGAGGGCCCCGTGAGCGGTACGCGTGGGCCAAGGTCTCAGAGCAGCAGTGGCAGGCAGCAGTTGTAGCAGCAGCAGAAGCAGTGTCAGCACCAGTCGGTGCAGCAGTAGCACCAGCAGAACGAATAATTTAAGCAGCACCAACAACATCATCACCAGCAGTTGCAGTTGACACTAGCAGCAGCACCACCAGAATTAACATCAGCACTAGCAGCAGCATCAGCAGCAGTAGCACAGGGAGACGGGGGGGGGGGGATCAGCTGTCTTCAGCACGCGAGAGGAGGATGTCCGACTTCATGGTGAATGTGCTCAACGAGCTGCTCATGGACGAACACGGCCTCTACAGCTTGCCCTGCGACCACTGCAACGAGGTCTTCCCCGGCATCCTCGTGGGAGACGCGTACGTTGCACGCAGCGGCCTCCATCGCACGGCAGCGCGCGGCGGTTAGAGAGCGCCCAGTGAATGATCTCTATCCGTCGAGCGGGGAGGAGGCTCACGGTAAACGATCGTAACCAGATGATGCTCATATTGACCCCCCCCCCCCCCCCCACGTGGAGCAGGAGCGCAGCTGCGTGGTCACCACATCTACGCCTCTATATGAGGAACGAAACAGGTGGACTTCTCTACAAATCTGGCTGTCGCCTGATGAAGCTAGTTGTAATTGCTGGCGAAACGTCGTACTCAGCTTGTAAATGTCGTGGCTTGGCTCTCCAACACACCGGTGTGCTGTACTAGTGGTGAATTGGCCACGTTCTGTTTAGCACGTAGGCGTCAACTTATTTTGAGGTTTTGCGCAAGACCTCAACGCGTAAAAAAAAAACCCAGCGCTAAAAGAACTCTTTGCGCGTATGCGCTTTATTTATTTATTTACTCTCCCTGGAAGCCGTTCCATGGGATGCCGCGCTTGCGAATTCAAACGCCGATGCAGACAAACGCTACGCTGGGACGCATCGCAAAAAGCTGATTGCGTGCTCACGATGTGGCTTTCATTACATGACAGAACGCGCCAGGCAACCGTGGTCTCTGCGGCGCTGTGAAGCCGCCGAGTTCGATTCCCAGCCACGGCAAATATCAGCGGCGCGTGATCTCTGAACAGGTCCTGAGTCACCCTGCGCACGCCGGCCCCGCACTAAGCAGTGTGGTGAAGTATGGTGAAACAGCCCCCCCCCCCCCCCAATGAACGACGCAGAAGTGTGAGGGAGGGCCTTCATCCAGCAGTGGAATTGTCAATGACGCGTTGCAGTTTTGATGTCGATATAATCTCCAAAAAGGCAACAACGACTTCGTGGCGGGCGGACAGCATCCTCGTGACGAGCTGTCTGGTCTGGGGTGTTGTTTTTATTTACAGGGACGTGATATTATTAGCGGAAAGCGGTGGAACAAAAACAAATGGGTGGAGATGATGGCAAAGTGGAAAGGTTCAATTTAG
Organism: Lampetra fluviatilis; assembly: GCF_964198595.1. Taxonomy (NCBI): domain Eukaryota; kingdom Metazoa; phylum Chordata; class Hyperoartia; order Petromyzontiformes; family Petromyzontidae; genus Lampetra; species Lampetra fluviatilis. The sequence continues at coordinate 4,830,654 of NC_136320.1, read as the reverse complement.
AGTAAAACGAGATGATAAGAAATGACAGTGGGTAAATTAAATAGAATTTCAAGAAAATTGCCACGGCAATAAAGTTGTTGTTTCTTTACATATGGCCTATTTGATGGTGATGATGATGGTGATTATTATTTCGTTTCCTGCCACTCCATTGCTGAATGAAGGTCTTCCCATGCCGTGCCATTCTAGGGTGGGGGGCGGGGGAATTGTTTGACCATACTTCACCTCCAAGGTCGCACTCATTACACACAAAGTGCTTGCCGCAAATGAACCACAATACCACGCTGATCTCGTCAAGGGGCATAAATCACCATCAAGCAAACTCCGGCCATCGCAGCAGCAGCAGCAGCAGCGCCTTTTGGCTGCTCGCCATCGAACTAAGGCGGTGGTCACCGCATCATCATCGCGCGGCGCTTTCAGACGCGCTTCTGCGGCCGTCTGGAACGCTCTTCCTTCCGATATCAGGAAGCCACTGGAGCTGTGCACTTTTACGTCATCTAGAAGGAAAACTAATTTCTTTAGAACTGCTCTTTGTGTGTAGTTTGCTGTCCTTCCCCCTCGCGCCTCCGATTAGCACGGCTGGCTACGTACGGTGCAAAATAAGTCTAACGTACTACACACTTCACCACACTGCTTCATACCGGTTGGCGAATGTGGGGAGGTGTCCAGAACCGATTGATGCATCATTCGCCATTATAACGTTAGCCGTTGCCGGGAATTGAACTTAGGTGGGCTGGATCAGAGAGCAGTGTGCTAAACCGCTGCACCACCACCGCTGCTCCATAAGACTCAAAATAAACTGAATTGCAGCAGATTGTGAGCAAGGTCGTGAGAAGGGGAATAGAGCGATGTAAGTGCTACGCAAGAGATAATTTTCCACATTGGGAGCAGCAAATGAACAGAATCGTCCCCATCAAGCACAGTTCCGTCGGTCTAATTAAATACAATTGTGGATTAAGTATTTTAGAACTATCGTTTTTCACCATTCGTCCTGCGGGGTATAACGTTTATAAGCAGTGTAATCCCTCTAAAGTATGTTGCTGAAACTACGGGGCGAAATAAGTTCAAACTAAAGTGGTTTACCGAAAGTTTTTTTACAACCACAGTGATGTATTCTAAGCAACGAGGACATTTCAGTGCGAGTATTTTTTTAATGAAACCAAAACAGATATCGCTCAGCATCGATGCTTCATGTCGTCCGGCGTATCCCTCGCGAGCCGCGTTCTTACTCCTGCCTGCAGGCGACACAGAAAATATTCGGCAATGAATGCGTAGCCCACTCCGCGCTGACCAGCGTGGCGAAGTATGGTCAAAACAACTCCCATGAGTGACACGGCTTGGGGCAGGCCTTCATCGAGCAGTGGATTGACAAAACTATATTGGTCTTTTAAATTGACCCAGCCAGGTGATGCGAGAGTTGTTGACTTACAATCGTCATTATCATTTATTTTTACCTACGTGACTTTACCGAAAAAAAACCTAAGAGTATGAATCCTTGCAGTCACGAAAGTTTCAAATCTAGAATTACAATCGTCAGGTTTTGCGTTCAAATCCCTTTCGGGAGTTGGCTCGGCTTGCATCCCTCTGGAGTTGATACTTATAAATGGCACTTTCATAATACAGATTTGTTTTGGGTTAGATTGCGTAAATATATAAATGTGTCGTGAAACCCGCCACCACCCGACACAGCCAATGCCACTTTGTGGGAAGCCAGCGGTGATAAATGAATGGTCCCAGCCGTAGCAATATGAAATTTCCACTGCTGGGATTGAGCGCCGCCAAAACTCAACAAATTATTTGGTGATGCTGCTGCTGCTGCTGAAGGCACCCGTGGTGGCTATGAGATGTTAACTACCTCGCCTGGTATACATGAGGTCGTGGGTTCGATCTCGACCGTGACACCTGCTGTATATTTGGAGTTTGCGTGTCTCTCTCATCACCATCACGGCGGCTATGAGATGTTGACTCCCTCGCCATGTATACAGGAGGTCTTGAGTTTGATCTCGGCCCTGACTCCTGCTGTATATTTAGAGTTAGGTGTCTCTCTCCCCGTGGTCGCGTGGATTTTTCTCCGGGTCCTCTGGGTTTTCATTCCACATTTAGTATCAACGTCACGCGTTTAGAGTATTTGGCTGCTATAAATATCCAAATGATGATACACCAATTCGTTGAGCCATCATTTCTGATGGCCAAGTCGCTTCTGAAAAAGAGCTACATAGCTCAGTGGGCCTTACCTGGTAAAATAAAAAATAGTTTAGAGTTGGCAGTGGTGCACAAATAACAAATAAATAAATAAACTCTACACATTCGGCAATAAAACTGTGGCCTTTAAAAGAAAAATAGAAAATCTGTGATATTTTGGGCAATGGCGTGGAAGCGCCATTGCCTGAAATGCTGCCTCAACGTCGTATTTGAGCCGAGAGAGAAAGAGGGACTTTGCTGTGGATGTGTGCGGTCTGAAAGCGCCGCGTGTTGATCCAATCCAGTCAAGTTGTCGATCTAAAGATAGCGCGGAGACTTGAGGACAAGTCGCCGCTCCGCTGATATATCGAATGCAGCAGATGCGGGAGCTGCAGCGACACTCCCCGTCACTTAGAAACACGCGGCGCCAGCTCTCAATTGTCAACGCTGATGCATCGGCGGAGCGATATTTATAAAAACAGGGGGGGGGGGGGATGAGACGATGAAGAATGGCACGATAATCACCGCTTGTCACGCGTTCTCACTTTGCTTTGTTTGCATCCACGACATCATTGTACATCCATGTCAAACACGCGTCACGCTGGTCGTCGGGTTTCCTGAATATATCGAAGTTTGGAGCCCCACGTGTCAATCTGCTTCGCACGGAATATACGCAAACGGGTGCGGGTTTTTAGTTTTCTTCAACATTTTATCGACGATTATTTTCCTCCCCGCCGCCTCCGATCATTAATTTTACTCTTCGCCTATTTTGATTTCAAGCTTCTTTCGTGACTGCAGGGATTCATATTCTTGGTTCTTTCGGTAAAGTCACGTAGAAGGGAAACAATAAAATAATACAAATGAAGTATTGGAAAATGACGGCAGGAAACTCCTTGACGGGAACACACTTCTTTTATTAAATCTTGACTTGTAACAATACAACGCGTGGCCTCTCTTCTTCACAATGCGCTTCTCTTGACTCTGGATTCTGTGCTGCCGGCTCTCTGTGCCTCGTGTAGACTCCGCGCCTCGGCTACACTCCTCTCTCGCCTCGTGTAGACTCTGCGCCTCTGCTACACTCTCCACTCGCCTCGTGTAGACTTTGCATCTCTCTCTCTGGCTACACCGTATGCATACTCGGCTCGTGTAGACCTTCCTCTCTCGCTGGCTACACCGTATGCATACTCGGCTCGTGTAGACCGTTCTCTCTCGCTGGCTACACACTATACATTACTCAGCTCGTGTAGACCGTTCTCTCTCGCTGGCTACACACTATACATTACTCAGCTCGTGTAGACCGTTCTCTCTCGCTGGCTACACACTATACATTACTCAGCTCGTGTAGACCGTTCTCTCTCGCTGGCTACACACTTATACCTTACTCCCCTCTACTCTCCATTACTCTCCTCTCCGGGCTCTATCTCTGCACCTTCGTCTTCATTCTTAGATGGTTCCACTTCTGCCCCTGCTCCTCTGTGCATCACCTTATATACCCCTTCTTCCCGGGAGACGGAGCGGATGCGGACCTCAACGTCGGCACCGCTCCTCAGTTACCCAATCCCCACGCGCTATCCCTACGATCCGGTTCCGCTCAGCGCGTGTTTCCACTCCCCGACCAATCACACCGCGCTGCTACCCGATCACTCCCTCTGGGCGCGTCACCGGCACACAGCCAATCAGCAGCACTACCCCCACCCGCGCACTGACGCCTGCTCCTCCCCGTCAGCGCGCGTCACCACACACACACCCGTACATACGCGCTGGCACACGACATATACACCCAGCGCGTATCACCACTACATCACCCCCTCCCACATAGCTCGCAGCCGGCCCGGCTGCTAACAACAACCAACCGCGACGATAAAACGACAACCAACAAAAAAAAAACCCCGTAACCCCCCGAGTGTGCCCCGTAACATAACACAACAACAACAACAACAAGAATAACTATGTACAGATTGACAATGAACCCGAAAAGTCAACAATAACACGATACGAGCAAATTCGAAACGAACGCGCCCCACGTCCCTGCGACTACACGCAGTGACGAGGCGCTCCAACTGCCCCGACTCCTCACGAGGCAGGTCATGCAAAGTAGCACGACCTGGCGCGAGTCCGTCTGGCTGGTCCATCGTATGGGGCGGGACACTGACGACCGTCCGGCGGTTCCGGCTGCTCCAGACGGCGCGGAACGGGCCTGAAAGGGCCGGCCCCGCCGCGGAGATCCGGCCGCCGGTGATCGGCAGCTGTCAGTTCCGAGACACCTGGGAGCAGATCAGGCGAAAATACGTGTGGATCAGGCAGAGACATTTCCCCCTCTGGGTCGCCGGTCACGTCACACGCCCGGCCATCACGACACAAGGGGAGGCCATATGGAGGCGAGAACGGTTTCAGTCGGGAGGGGTGAACGTACCACCGGCGCTTTCCCCACTTTATCTGAACGCACTGGGGCCGTGCAACGCGCACGACCTCCACGGGTCCCCTCCACGGTCTCAACAATTTAGGCGACGTAGCCAAGGGTGCCTGAGGGCAATGCAGCCAGGCCCTGTCACCTGGTTTCCATTCGTGCATGGACACCTTCCGTGCCCGCAACCGTTCATTAGCAATTTGGCGAGCCCGCGAATTAAGCCGCGCGGCCTCCCTCGCCTCTGTCAGCTTGTGAATATTAAACTTAATATGTTCTGCCAAATTAGAATTAGTTCGTGGAGCGGACAGGCCAAGTTGCGTTTCTATTGGCGGGTCAGCTTCCCGACCGTACATCAAATAGAATGGGGAAAACCCCGTAGCTGCATGGGGGGCCATTCTATACGCGGCAAGGACTCCCGGGACCTGCAGGTCCCAATCTACATGTGCCTCGCACACCTGCTGGCACAGCATGGAAGTCAAGGTTTTGTGGAGTCTCTCCACCATCCCGTCAGTCTGCGGGTGGTACGGGGAGGTACGCACCTTCTTGGTACCCAACAGATCGCACACCTCTTGCAACAATTTACTCGAAAAATTTTTACCTTGGTCGGTCAGCAGGCGTTCGGGAGCCTCCTTGTCCAGGACATAGCCCTGGACGAAGGCATCCGTCACAGCCGCTGCCGACTGGTTAGCGAGAGGCCACGCCATAGGCCATCGGGTAAAGTATTCGACCCCCACTAACAAATATTTATTCCCTCTCGGCGTGACTGGGAAGGGCCCCAAAATATCGAGTGCAACGAGCTCGTTGGTACGCGAGACCTGAATAGATTGCAGCGGTGGATTAGCTGCCACGGCCGGTGGTTTACGCCTGGCGCACTCAACGCACCCCTTCAGAATATGCACCACATCACTTCCCATTCCCGACCAGTAATAGTCACGCTGAAGCAGGGCAAGCGTCTTGTTAACTCCCAAGTGCAAGAGGCGTTCGTGTGCCGCCAAGACAACCCTCCCCCTCACAGCGGAAGGCACCACGAGTGCGTTCCGCCGGGACAAACTGTCCCATTTCAATAACACGCCCCGCTCAAGTACATAGGAGCCGGTACGCTCCTGGTCCCCCTCGGGACCCCCAACCTTGCGGCGCAATGCTAGCAGCGAGCTGTCCGCCATCTGGAGGCGGCCCCATTCGCTGAGCGACAGCGAGAGCAGCGAGTCCCGACCCTGAGAGGCAGTGGAATCATCCCCGATCGGTGCGCCCGCTGTCGCAGCCAGTGCCCCCATCTCCCCCGCAAGCGTCGGTTTACAGCGCGCCGATCCCGACAAACACGCGCATTCATCACAAGGCAACAACCGCGACAAGCAATCGGCATTCGTGTGTCGCAACCCCTTACGGTACGTAGTCGTAAACTGATAGTCCTGGAAGACTTCCAACCAACGCGACAACTGGCCCGAGGGCTGGGCGACCCTCAATGAATACTGTAGCGCCGCGTGGTCCGTTCGGACTGTAAAGTGACGACCATAAAGATATGGCCTAAACTGCTGCACAAAAAAAACAATGGCAAGCAGCTCGCGACGGGTGACACAGTAGCGCTGCTCCGCCGGAGACAACACCCTACTACCGTAGGCGACAACTCTTTCGACACCCCCAACGACTTGGGATAGCACCCCCCCAATGCCCGTGTTGCTAGCATCCGTGTCCAGCAAAAAGGGACTGGCAAAATCGGGATAACACAAGGGTGGGGCACCCACCAAGGCGTCCCGGAGGGAGCGAAACGCGGCCTCCTCCTCCGGTCCCCATTTGAACTTCACTCCCTTCGCCGTTAGAGCGTGCAAGGGTTTTGCAATAGTGGCGAAGTGCTCAACGAACCGCCGATAATAAGAAGCAAACCCGATGAAACTACGCACGTCGGAAACGGACGTAGGTGTCGGCCACGAACCGACACAATCCGTCTTCGCGGGATCGGTGGAGATCCCCGAAGAATCGACAATGTGACCCAAGTATCTAACGGACCTACGAAGGAGGTGACATTTGGCCGGTTTAAATTTCAACTTAGCCGATCGCATTCGCAAGAACACCCCTCTCAATCGCCGGAGGTGTTCCTCAAACGTTTTACTGAAAACAATGACATCGTCCATATAAATCAAGCATGTATCCCACTGCAAGCCCGACAAAACCAGCTCCATAAGTCGCTGAAACGTCGCTGGAGAGGAGTGAAGTCCCATGGGTAACCAATTAAACTGGAACAGCCCCCCTGGAGTCCGAAATGCTGTCTTAGGTTTCGACTCTTCGTCGAGCGGCAACTGCCAAAACCCCGATAACAAATCAAGAGTCGAAAAATATCGCGCACCAGACAATGCATCGAGGGACTCATCCATCCTGGGGAGCGGATACGCGTCAGCCACAGAGATCTTATTCAGGCGACGGAAATCAACGCAGAATCGCAGGGACCCGTCCTGCTTCTTAACCAGCACAATAGGCGCTCCCCACGGGCTAGAGGAGGGCGAAATAATATCGGCTTCTAACATATCGTTAACAGCCGACTGAACATGTTCCTTCTCCACGGGACTCAGTCGGAAGGGATTTAGCCTGACTGGCGCCGCATCGCCCGTTTCAATGTGATGGTGCAACAAATCCGTGCACCCAATGTCATACTTATGTTTACTGAATACATCAGAGAATTCAATGAGCAACTCGCGCAGCGCACCCAACTGCGCCGCCGACAAATCGTCCGAGGCGGCACATAACGAATGGACCCACTCAAGGTCTTCCCTTGGCTCAACGTTCCGCGCGGGGCTCGAGCCCACCTGCGCAACCAACCCATCATCCCCAGGGACCTGCGCCGCGTGAGCCAGCACGGTGCCCTGCGGAATGACAGCTGGTCGCGACCCCGCGTTCAAAACCATCACAAACGGATCCCTGTCAGCCCGCACCAAAGTGTGAGCCACCGATAAATCAAGACCCCCGACAGCCTTGTTAGAAGGACCCAAAAGCATACTCTGTCCCGAAGCCTCCCTCACCCATGGTTTCCGCAACCGGAGGGGAATCAACATCTGTGAACCCGGGGGCACTTGCACTGTCTGCGTCGCCACCGCTTGTATCGTAGCGCACGCCGTCCGAATGTCAGTAGGGCCCGTCAAAAATGAAATCCGGCGACCCGATGGCAGTTCAATGCATCGTTGGTCGATAAGAATTTTAATGGGCATTTTAGCCAAAAAGTCAGTGCCCAAAAGACACGGAACTGCCAAAGAAGACGAAACGAAAACGGGTCCCGACAATTTGATATCTCCAATGCAAATGGACGCCCTAACCTGACCGATAATGCCCAACGATCCCCCATTAGCGGCGTAAAATGGCACATCCACTGGAAGCAGCGGACGACATTGGACCGGAAGAATATTATAAATGAGGTCCGATATAATAGTTGCCGATGCCCCCGTGTCCACTAACACCCTAATCTCAACCCCATCAATAGATCCCGTAACAACGGACGAACCCGCCGAAGCAGCCACAATTCTATGCCCCAATTCCGCCCATTCAATGTCTCCCTGGTCCCGGCCGAACCCCCCTCGCCGAACCGAATCCCCGAACCTTAACCGGCCCTCCTCCGCCGCAACGCGGCGTCCCATGTGTGCCGAATAAACAGGCCGAGCGTGTGAGGTGCCGCGACTTGCCGGGGATTGTAGAGATGACTTGGGCTCTCGGTCGTCGTCCAGCCGAGCTCCCATGGTGCGCTGCCGCGGAGCGCGGCACCCGGACGCCACGTGGCCCCGGAGGCCGCAGTTATAGCACGTGACGAGGGTCGGAGTAGATCTTGGTTGCTCCGACTTTCGGCCCGATCGCAGAGGCGACCGGGCCCCCGGCCTCCAGTCCCCTGGTCGTCCCGTGGCGAACGCCTCCTCTCGTGGGCTGACGACTTGGGGTTCGGCGACCACCAAACCCGGGGCTGCGACGACAGCAGCGTTGCAACCAACGCCTTGCTTCCGTTGTAGGGCCTCGTGCGCTTGAATACTCGTGGCGACTCTCAAAGAAGAAATATCAATCTCGTCAGCTGTGTTGATAGGGACCCCCAGGTCCTGCGCCAACTTGAGCAGCTGCTCCAAAACCATCGCGTCTTGGCCCTCCTCGTCCATCCGAGGGAACGCAGCATCAGCAAGAGCCAGCAACGCCGTGCGATAGGCCAGCGCGGTCTCCGTGGCCGCTTTCCGTCTTGCGTAGAACTGATGGCGGCACGTAGAGGGAGGCCCGTAGACCCTGGCCAACAACCCCAGCGCATCCTTCAGCGTGGAGCGGTCCGACTTCCGTGCAGCCCTGAAGGCCGCGAGCGCATCGTCGTCCAGCATGGCGGGCAATGCCCGCAGCGCCGTAGCATCGGACCACGCTGACATCTCTTGATGCGCCAAAAACCTTCGCTGAAATTGGCCCCAGTCTCCGCCTTCCGCCTTGAAGGCTGACAACGTGGGCAGGCGCTGCTGAAAAATGAAGTCATCCGCCTCGTGGTTCCTCTCCGCCTGTCCGTCGGTGTCTAAGATGGCGGCTCCAGCAGCAGACGTAAGATGGCGGACCCCCTCGCGCGCTGATGACGTCGATGCGCGCGCTTGGGAACCCACCACCACGTGGCGCTCGCCGTTCCCGCCAAAAGTAGGCCCAGGCGCAATGGCGGGAATCCCCCATTCGTTTTGGCGGGAATCTGCGGGGCGACCTTGTAAAATGTCCCCCACCGTCCCCGCTCCTCCCGACGAGCTGATCTCCGCCAAGATGGACGCGGCGGCGAGCAGCAGCTCCGCCAGTCGGGAGTGCGCCTCACGAAGCCCGGCGTCTGTCCCCGGTCGCTCGGCCGGCGCCGTCGACGGACCCTGCAGCGTGGGCAAGTCCTCTTCCTCACCCCCCGCCACCAGCGGCCCCGAGTCGTCCAGGTCTTCCTCGCGGTCAATCCCGTGGGTCCTACGGGTCTTCCTCGTCTCCATACTTGGAAGCCCGTTTCACTTCTGACGCCAGATGAAGTATTGGAAAATGACAGCAGGAAACTCCTTGACGGGAACACACTTCTTTTATTAAATCTTGACTTGTAACAATACAACGCGTGGCCTCTCTTCTTCACAATGCGCTTCTCTTGACTCTGGATTCTGTGCTGCCGGCTCTCTGTGCCTCGTGTAGACTCCGCGCCTCGGCTACACTCCTCTCTCGCCTCGTGTAGACTCTGCGCCTCTGCTACACTCTCCACTCGCCTCGTGTAGACTTTGCATCTCTCTCTCTGGCTACACCGTATGCATACTCGGCTCGTGTAGACCTTCCTCTCTCGCTGGCTACACCGTATGCATACTCGGCTCGTGTAGACCGTTCTCTCTCGCTGGCTACACACTATACATTACTCAGCTCGTGTAGACCGTTCTCTCTCGCTGGCTACACACTATACATTACTCAGCTCGTGTAGACCGTTCTCTCTCGCTGGCTACACACTATACATTACTCAGCTCGTGTAGACCGTTCTCTCTCGCTGGCTACACACTTATACCTCACTCCCCTCTACTCTCCATTACTCTCCTCTCCGGGCTCTATCTCTGCACCTTCGTCTTCATTCTTAGATGGTTCCACTTCTGCCCCTGCTCCTCTGTGCATCACCTTATATACCCCTTCTTCCCGGGAGACGGAGCGGATGCGGACCTCAACGTCGGCACCGCTCCTCAGTTACCCAATCCCCACGCGCTATCCCTACGATCCGGTTCCGCTCAGCGCGTGTTTCCACTCCCCGACCAATCACACCGCGCTGCTACCCGATCACTCCCTCTGGGCGCGTCACCGGCACACAGCCAATCAGCAGCACTACCCCCACCCGCGCACTGACGCCTGCTCCTCCCCGTCAGCGCGCGTCACCACACACACACCCGTACATACGCGCTGGCACACGACATATACACCCAGCGCGTATCACCACTACACAAATATAAAACAATAAAAATTCTCACGACGTTTCGACTGCAACACAAGCAATCGTCATCAGCTGTGAAATCCACAGCAAGAAGCTGTCTATCTTTGTCTATTGTCAGTGGTGGGGCACACGTCAGGGGCCGCACTAAAGGCCACCAGCGGCCGCCACTGACCCCCGCGGGGGGGGGGGGGGTGGAGGGCCTTGAAACGAGGCCACACGGTGGGCCCCGCTGTGACCGGGCATCTCTGTGCGTGTGCGCGGTGCCCCCCAGTGAGATCGCGCGGAGCGTCAGGAACCTCCATCGGCTGGGCGTGACGCACGTGCTGAACGCGGCCCACGGCACGACGCTGATGCACGTGGAGACGGGGGCCGAGTTCTACGAGGGGAGCGGCATCGCCTACCACGGCGTCCCCGCCTGCGACCTCGACTCGTACGACCTGGGCAAGTACTTCGAGGAAGGGGCCGAGTTCATCGAGAAGGCGCTCTCGCACCCCAAAGGTACCCGCAGGCTGTTGGGGCAAGAGCTGTTAGGGGCCATCCATAAATGACGTCACGCACCTGGGGGAGGGGGGGGGGTCAGACGTTTGTGACGATGTGTAACGAGGGGGGGGGGGGTGAGAACTCTGACGTCACATCAAAATGCGCAACTTTAAATAAATATGGACAACACGTTCTAGTTAATTAAATAGACTTTTTAATAAATGTTTTCTCCTACAACATCAGAGTGCAGTACCACATTAAATACGCACGACAATGACAATAGTTTAAAGCGATTTGAAGCATGTTTTATCTTCAAAATGGAAATATGGTTTTGGGGGGGGGGGGGGGCAGAGCTTTGTGACGTCATATTTGAGGGGGAGTCTGACTTTGTGTGACGAGGGGGTGGTCAAAATCGTCCAAAATCTCGTGACGTCATTTATGGACGGCCCCTTAGCGAGTAGCAACCTACGAAGGCCGGCGTGACACCCAAGCGGCCGCGTGGGGTGGCCAGCACCGCGCTCGGCCGCCTTTGTCTCTCCAGTGGCGACGCTTGCACACCGCACCAGGTCTTGCGTTTAAGGCCGAGTCGACCTAGGGGAGGCCCAGAACCGATTCAGAAATTCGTCACCGATGTTGACCGTGAGCGGGAATCGAACTCTGCCGACCGGGTCCGTGATGGCGCGGCGCCCTCCGTGTGCCCGCATCGCTCGCACCCCCCGATGACTCGGCACCGTGCCGGGTCTCGATCGACCGTCCGTGCACGTTGCCTGTGTCGGGGCGAGCGAGAGGGAGCGGCTGATTGGGCCTCGACAGCGACGGTGCAATTGGATCTCCCGTAGCGGCGGCGGGGTCAGAAGTCGTCAAAACCGAGGGCATCGGTGTTTCTTAAACATTGCGGCGAGTGACCGCAGTGATGGCTTCTTTCACGCCAACAATTCAGAGTTAAAGATTGACGTTATACGCAACAACATCGTACCCACAATACATTAGGGGCCGTCCATAAATGACGTCACGCGATTTTGGACGATTTTGACCCCCCCCCCCCTCGTCACACGGCGTCACAAAAAGTCAGACCCCCCCCCTCAAATATGACGTCACAAAGCACTCTGATGTTGTAGAAGAAAACATTTATTAAAGTCTATTTTATTAAGTAGAACCTGTTGTCTATATTTATTTAAAGTTGCGCCTTTTGATGTGACGTCACATTTCTCAACCCCCCCCCCCCCCTCGTCACACATCGTCACAAATGTCCGACCCCCCCCCCCTCCTCTAGGTGCGTGACGTCATTTACTTAATTAAATAGACTTTTAAAATAAATGTTTTCTCCTACAACATCAGAGTGCAGCGGCACATTAAATACGCACTACAATGACAATAGTTTAAAGCAATTTGGAGCATCTTTTAGTTTGGGGGGGGGCAGAGCTTTGTGACGTCACATTTGAGAGAGGTCTGACTTTTTGTGACGCCGTGTGCCGAGGGGGGCTCAAAAATCGTCCAAAATCGCGTGACGTCATTTATGGACGGCCCCTAACCCCACGATGGGTCTGTTTGACCATACTTCACCATGCTGGTCAGTGGTGCTCGGTGAGGGTGCAGTGCCCAGAACGGGCTCAGATGTCACTCCCCCCCCCCACTCCATCTTAGCTCTGCCGGGAATCAAACTCGGCTTTCGCCAGGTCTACCATGTGGCGTGCTAACAACCATTGTGCCTCCACTCTACCCCACTGGGTACATGCGCATCAAGATCGACTCTCCTCCGCAGCACGAGCCGAGCCTTGCATCGTGAGCTTAAGAAGCGATCTTGACGGACGCAACGATGTCGAGGCAGAGTCGAAGCGATTTCCTGCTCAATGGGACATTGACGCGGTGCTCATCGCCTGTCCAGAGCCAGAGGTGGAAATTCCACATCTCCATGGCAGAGGGATGAGCGTAGACCTTAACGGACGCAAAGTCGTAAATGATTTCCTGCTCAAACGGGACAATCACGCGATGCTCGTCGCCAGTTTGCAAAGCCCCTGAGCAAAGTGGTGGAAATTCCACATTCCTCTGGCGAGGGGTCATCACAACGAATGTCAATGTGCGGCACCGCGTGAGCGCCCGCTGGGCGCAATCGAAGCGTCGAGCCGTAGCGCACGGACGGCCTCTCTGCTGCGCGGCTGTGCGGGGCGCGTGACACGTGATCGCTCACCGCAGGCCGCTCGCTTGTCAGAGGTCGCAAACGGGTTTTGATTCCTTACCCGTACCCGGCCGCACCAGGGTCGCAAACGGGTACCCGTACCCTACCCGATACCCGGCTACCCGTACCCGGCCGGGTATCGGGTAGGGTACGAGTATCGGGTACACGATTGCGACCTCTGGGATGAAGCCATGTTGCAGACGCGGGTGGGTTGATTCTAGGAACTTGAATTGTGAGAAGAGACAAGACGTTGGGAAATGAGTGACAAACGGTGACTCACCAGTGACTCACGGCCTACCTGTACCCGGGTACGGGTATCGGGGGGTACCCGGTTGTGACTCTTGGTCGCTTGTTCCCCGCAGGCCGCGTGCTCGTTCACTGCCGCGAGGGCTACAGCCGCTCTCCCAGCCTCGTCGTCGCGTTCCTCATGCTGCGCCGAGGCCGCGATGTGCAGTCGGCGCTGCGCCAGGTGCGCTCCCGACGGGCCATCGGCCCCAACGACGGATTCCTGCGCCAGCTTCTCCGTCTCGAGTGCAGGCTGGCAGAGCAGCGCAAAGCGTCGGCGGATTGACTCCTTCAGCTTGTGGCTGTTGTTGTTGTTGATGTTGTTGATGTTGTGGTTCATCTTCTTGGTTCTTTCGGTAAAGTCACGTAGAAGGGAAATGATAAAATAATAATAAAACTTAATAAAATAATTCTCACGACGTTTCGGCCACAACGCAAGCAGCCGTCCTCAGGTGGAGAGCAGGTCTGTCGGGAAGACAGCGTCTGAATGAAACACCCCAGGCTTGGAGCGTATATTTAAGCTGGGTTGGAGGGGGAAAAGCGCCTTGACAAAAGAATTTGCATATCAAGAGGAATTTAGCAGATCATCCAACACAGCTTAAATATACGCTCCAAGCCCTGGGGTGTTTCATTCAGACGCTGTCTTCCCGACAGACCTGTTCTTCACCTGAGGACGGCTGCTTGCGTTGTGGCCGAAACGTCGTGAGAATTATTTTATTATGTTTTATTTTAATTAGCCCCCGCCCACTTTCGCACAACCACGCCCACTCCATAGCTGGCACCGTCCACGCAACAGCAGCAGCAGCCTTGCACGTTCTGGCCTCGGCCACGTCACGAGTCGAGTATGAAGCCAGAACATTTGAAACTGCTTGCCGAGATGTTGTTAATCGCCTGATGATGCTGGTTGTAATCTCCACTACAATGTCGGATACAAATTGTAAACAAACAACGATCTGCTTGCCCTTTCAACATTCCTCCGGTGTTGCTGACAAACCAAATCAATTGCCAAGTTTTGCCCGCCATGATCAACTTGATTCGGATTGGCAACGAGATCTTACCCTAAAGAAACCAGCAGTGAATCAAAATTTTGGTTGTGAAAGCCTACGGGTAAAAACATCATAATAATAATGTGGGGACGGAATCCTGATTTATAAAAAAATAAATTCAAGAGCTTCAGGCCACCGCGACCCAGCGAACTTTCATCAAGCGCGAGGACTCCCGTCTGGGCCAAACCCGGTGGCGTTTGGCAGCTTCATCTTGAAGGCTGCGTTCACCGCTCAACATCTGCCCAATGGAAACGTGTGTTCACGTGTGTGTTCACGTGTGTGTTCACGTGTGTGTTCACGTGTGTGTTCACGTGTTCGTGTGTGTGTTCAAATGTGTGTTCGCGTGTGTGTTCACGTATGTGTCCACGTGTGTGTGCTTGTGTGTGCAGGTGGGTGTTCACGTGTGTGTTCACGTGTGTGTTCACATGTGTGTGTCCACGTGTGTGTTCACGTGTGTTCACATGTGTGTGTCCACGTGTGTTCACGTGTGTGTTCACGTGTTCACGTGTGTGTTCACGTGTGTGTGCACGTGTGTGTCCACGTGTGTGTTCATGCACCGACCTTCCGTTGCTTCTCTCCGGTGGTTTCAAGTGAAAGGATCGTCAGGGTGGTCAAATCGTCAATCTCTCTTCGTCGTTGTTGTCTTTGCTTTTAAGAGGACGGCCACTCCCCAGAATGTTCGCCTGCTGCTGCTGCTGCTGCCCAGTATTCTGATGTAAGGCGGTGCAGACAAACATGCCTTCTAAGTGTCGGTTACTGGAAGATGCATGTAATAAACATTTTACTGTAAAAATAAAGACATTTATAACGTGACGTATGTGTCTGGATTACGTGTGTAGTGTGTTAGGCAATGGATAATCGTGTAAAGCAAGTATGAACCCATAAGCAAAATTGCTGTGGATTTATACTGAAGGTAAAGCTGAACACATTCGTCAATAACACTGCCTTCGAGTTTCAGTCGATTCCATTTGTTACACACGGAGTGGTCCCGTTGTGCATCGACACGACAACAACGAAAGCTCAAAAGGAAAACCTCGAAATCGTGCAGAATGAGTGCAAGGTCCTTCAGAAACGTCGCACAACGAACGAGGCATTCATCGAACTGTCGTCAAACGAAACACGATTGAGACAAAACAAAAAACGAGGTGCAAATGCAGTGAATTAGCAAGATGCGCCAGGAAGTGTGTTGGGTTCAGGCGCCAGGCAGCGCTGCGTGTTGGTCTCGTGGTGATGTAAAGAGGGGGGGTGAAGGGAGGCACCCAATGGGGAATTGCAGCAACGCGAAAACACCTTTTGACCAAAACAACGTTTTAGCTAATATAACTTTAGTAGGATTAAGGGGGGGGAATTAAAACAAGAATGGCACTTGCCAGCGTTTCTTGTAAGGCACTGGTGTTGTTGATGGATGGGTTGGAGTTCTATTTTTCGATTTAAAGCTTTCGTGACTGCAGGGATTCATCTTCTTGGTTCTTTCGGTAAAGTCACATAGAAGGGAAATAATAAAATAATAAAACATTTACATAATAAAATATAATTCTCACGACGTTTCGGCCACAACGCAAGCAGCCTTCCTCAGGTGAAGAACAGGTCTGTCGGAAAGACAGCGTCATTCAACCATATAACCCCATGTAGTATTAAAAATGTTGAGCTTACTTTCCCAAAGTTTTAGCTCTGAGAATTGAGAATGTGGCTTTTCGATGAGCACGGTTGGCTACGTACGGCGCGAAAGAAGTTCACCGTGCACACACAATGCAGGCGATGTTCTGTATTCAGAGTGCGTGGGGGCACGCTGCCGCCCGGGGTGTGGACGACAAGAGGGCTCTTGAAGAGCCGTCTCGGACATTATCTCATGACACCCACCGAGAACACAATTGGGGTAAAATTGTGGCACACGACAGAATCTATTGTTTCGTATCTCACGCATTCAATGAACGATTGAACAATAATTTTGTCTTCTTAATTTTACCAGGTGAGGCCCACTTGCCTATGTAGCTCTTATTTTTCAGAAGCGAGCTGGACATCACAGATGATGGCCCAACAAAGTGGCTTAGCAGCCAAATACTCTAACCGCGTGATGTTGATTCTAAATGTGGAGGGGCAAACCGTAGGACCCGGACACACGCGAGTTGAGTTCTTGTTTCACGTAGTGGGTCCTCACCAACGCCGAATGCGTCTCACGCACAAACACACACGCACATACAAAGATAAAGACAAAGATCCCCCATATAGCCCTAACAGACTGTAGGGGCAAGTGCTGTTAGCGAGCACCTATGAAGGCCGCAACGGTACACGATGGGTTGGGTGGCCAGCACCACGCCCGACCGCCTTTGTCTCCCTAGTGGTGATGTTTACACACCGCACCAGGTACTCATTTGACACACTCACACACGCAAGCACACACACACACGCAAGACAAAGATCCCCCGTATAGCCTGAACAGACTGTGGGGACAAGTGCTGTTATCACCTATGAAGTCCGGCACGGTACACGAGTGGGTGGGTGGCCAGCCCCACGCCCGACCGCCTTTGTCTTTCCAGTGACGATGTTTTTTACACACCGCACTAGGTACTCATTTGAGGCTGAGTCGACCTAGGGGAGGCCCAAGACCGGTTCAGATAACCGTCACCGGCGTTGGCCGTGAGCGGGAATCGAACTCGTGTGGCCGGGTTCATAGCGCAGCGTAGCGCTAACCGCTGCGCCACCGCTCCCAGACATCGTGACGTTCGTCTCGCGCACAACGCCACAGCCGAGGCGGTCGTGTGTTCACGTGTGTGTTCACGTGTGTGTTTTCATGTGTGTGGTGTTGGGCTGGGCCCTGCACCCCCCCCAACTCGCCGTAAGTTCACTCCCCCGAACGGTGCGAATCATCGTCACGGTGGCTTCCCACACGACTATCGCTCTACTGCCCACCCCCCCTCCCCCCCACTGTCTGAGAGGATTTGGAACAAAACATCGGTCGTGGGATTTGGCCAAATAACCTCCATGCAGAACAGTCCTGACAATGATTTGAGATAAATACATGACATAGCTATTGTTGTTCATGTTGTTGTTGATGCAACTTTGGGGGCAGTGCCAGGCTCGGTGCGCTGGCGTTGTTATAATTACATAGGGCTACGAATGATGAATTACTTGGACACTGATCTCTAGATTAATAATAAGTGTCTAAGCGAAGAGGCCGCAGTATCCCGGAGTTCCTGACAACTTACTCCTCCAACTTACTCCGAACAAAAATGTTGCCCGGACCCCGTGTTGCCCGGTCAAGAATGCACAACACTGCCTCCCCTTCCCTTGCAACCTTATCTGTCTCAACGCCCACACCACCACCACCACCTGCAGCACAAGCAGCAATTCAAGGCCACTTCGTGCTCAGCCACACAGCCGCACGGTTCGGCTTCTTCAGCATCGCAGCCGTCGTCTTTCCACCCCCCGAGTTCCTCCGCTGAGCCGCGGTTGGCCCACGTACGGTGCGATAGAAGTTCAACACGCGCGCGCGCGTAACGCGAGCAAGGTGGGGAGCGGCACCGCAGTCGAGACTGGAGCAGCGAGCGTCGTGGCGATGTCTGCTCCTCCTGGCGGCGCCATTCACAGGGTGAGCCGTCTTTGTGTCCGACCTGACCGCCTTTGTCTTCTTCTGATCGCGTGTTCGTGTGCTCATCACCGTCATCAGCCATGATATATCCACTGCAGGCTGGAGACCTCCCCAAGCCATCGCCCGTGTCTCATAGTCGTTCTTTGCGAATTCGGTACGAAAATAAAAAATCAATATTTCACGAGCAGCAATGTGAGACGGTGGCGGGCCTGAAAGAGCCGCGGGTTGTCGACCCCTGGTCTAGCCCCCTGCGTATTAGCCGATTCCATCGCTCCATCTCCACCGTGGACGTTCACTCGGGGCGTTTCCTTCTCCCTCGTTGTGCTGCCACTCCGGCGCTGGTCTCGACGATCTTCGCGTCTCGTCACGTGCCTTGACCCAGCCCGATCACCTCCCTTGACGCCCGGCAATTTAACGTCCAAATCAATGTCCACGTAGGATTTTCTCTGCGTGTAAATGTGTCCCTTCTGTTTGTCCCAAGGCCTCATTCCCAGTACACCTCCGATTAGCATGGTTGGGCTACGCACGGTGCGAAAGAAGTCAACACTTCATGCGTGCGTACAGGGTTGGCTACAAATACCCTTTGCATAAAAACAAAGAATCATGGGACCTCTAATGTCGCCATCCTCCACTCTCAGCACGCACGTGGATTCATGCCCAAGCTCTCCTCGGCAGATTATTCCAAATGGATGGCTTCAAAACCTCATTCCTCGTGCCTTTCACCACGCAGTTACACCAACAGGTTTCAATACAATCTGTAAAAGGTCTGAGAGAGAGAGAAATAAAAACAACCCCATCATCAGGCTGGGGAAAACCCCACAAAACGTTTCAAATAAAAAAAACACGCGGCCTCTGTGCATTGTGCAGCAAAGTCGAGGTCAGCGGTCCCTCTCCTGCCCTCGTCTTGTGTCACACGTCGACTTATATCTGAGCAAACCGGACTGAAGTTGTCCATCTCTGCATCGCCGCTGCCTGTGGCACCAGTCGGTCACATTGGCTCAGATGTCCCAATCAGAATATTGACGCAGCAGGACTGAGGCTCTTGTTCACTGATGCCCGGTAGTTTGATGGTGGCCTCCTGTGACGAGCGGACCGACAAACAAGGCGTGGGTCGCCGATGTGGCCACCGGTTTGATTTCAACTTGTTCTCGTAGATCACGACTCACCCACATCTCGAACACCACCATCACGAGCGTCCTCTCTCACCCCCACCCACTACCCCCCCACTACCCCCCCACCCCACCCCCCCCCCACTACCCCCCCCCACCCCACCCACTACCCCCCCCCACTACTCACCCACTACTCACCCACTACCCCCCCCACTACTCACCCACTACTCACCCACTACCCCCCCCCACTACTCACCCACTACCCACCCACTACCCCCCCCCACTACCCCCCACACCCCCACCCACTACTCACCCACTACCCCCCCCACACCCCCCCACTACCCCCCCCCCCCCACACCCCCCCACTACCGCCCCCCCCCTCTGCCTTTATCTCCACCAGTCCGGCGAGAAATCCTTGAGTCTCTTCGTCATCCAGCTGACTTTGTCCCTCGTCGGCGGCCTCAGACAAGTCGAACGGACGTGCAACTGCACCGTCGGCGGCTGCGTCAACAACGCGTGCCGGTACGTCACGTGACGGTACAACACGTGCCGGTACGACACGTGCCGGTACAGCACATTGCCTGTAGAACACGGGCCGGTACATCACGTGACGGTACAGCACGTGCCGGTACGACACGTGTCGGTACATCACGTGACAGTACAACACGTGCCGGTACGACACGTGCCGGTACAGCACGTGCCTGCAGAACACGTGCCGGTACATCACGTGCCAGTACGTCATGTGCCGGTACAGCACGTGCCGGTACGACACGTGCCGGTACGACACGTGACGGTACATCACGTGATGGTGCGGTCGGGTCCGGGGGCTCCTCTCGAGCGCGTGTGAATTTGCACGCAATGTTTGTGAATCCGCATACGGTGGTGAACTTGAGAATGTGTGGATCAATTGGAGCGCCGTTGCACCGCTGGTTACAAGAGAAACTCGATTTATATTTGGCTCAATAATAACACGATCGGTTCCTGCTGCTGCTGTTGGGGGTAAGCAGGAGTGGAATCAGAACGGACGGCTTCGCTCGCTGTGCTTTTGGCTCGGTGTGTCAGGGCGAGAGGGTTCGAATCCCAACCGGGGCGCATTTCCGTGTGAACTTTGTCGGTTCTCCCCCCTGTTATGTGTGGGTCTCCTCTGGGGTTCTACGATTTCATGGCATAGCTTACAAACAAATGTCGAAATATATACACACAATGTAATTGGTATTGGCCAAACATACCAATGCTGAGAGATGACATCGGAAATTGACTCCACTGGGATGACACAACGCGAAATCAACTTGGCACGACCCTCGTGAGAGCTGCGTCGAGTGGAGGCGGCTCTTGTACCCGCAGTGGCGTTTGCGAGCAGTTGCAGGGCTGCGCCTTCACCTTTGGACGTCACGCCTCCCCACCGCCCACCCACTCACTCCCTTTGTTCCCATCGCGATCGCAGCACCAACAACAGCTGCTACGCGTTCAAGAAATGGACCGATGACCAGTTGGATACAGAATTTGGATGCACAATGGACAACGAGATTCGCTGTTGGGTAAGGACGCCTCAAACGACTTCAACACACGACTTAACGACAACAAGATGGGATTACACATATATACACGGTGTATTAGGCGACGTTCTGGGCAATGGACCTTCTGCAGGAGGAGTGCCGTTGTCCTTCCCCCACGCAGTTCGGCACCACAACGTACTTGTACACGCGCAGCGTTTGACTTCTTTCGTGCGCGCGTGCCATCGCTGTTCCAGGAAGACGACGTCTTTAGCCACTTGGATCGGGTCAAGTCCACGAAAATGGAAATTCGTGCAAATTATTTGCCAATTGGCAGGTCACGTGCCGCACAATCGGACACATTGACAGGCCGTGAACTTGAGCACGGCACGGCAAACGTACAACTCGAACTCGTAGCAACGCTCTTCTTTTCACGCGTGATGCACAGCTGGCAAACGATGTTATCGCTCGTGCGTGTGTGTGGATGTAGGGGGCATTTGTCTCGGGGCTCTGTGCAAACTACCGCTGGTCTGCGATTACTGATTATAATCAAAGAGGACGACGACTTGCCTATATAAGGTGCTTCATTAATGAAGTTCCTCTACAATGCGAAGAGGCTTTGCATCACATCTCAACCGCCCTGGCTGCTGTCGAGCCTAGGGGCACCCCCGTTGGCAGCTGCAACTTGGCGGCACGAGGAGTGAACACAGCATGCCAAGCGGCGTTCTGGCCCCGTGCCCCTAGTGGACATCTGTGAGGAAAGAGCTTCACAAGTTCAAGTTCAAGTTAATTTATTTGGCTCATCACAGCTCATCGGATTCCTCCGGCTGCAGCATAAACACAGATTCGGATTTCGAAATCCGAATAAGGGGCGGTGCCGAAATTTGTCCGTGTTTTTTTCTGACTGACAGTGAATGTTTTAGTTTTTCTGATTGACAGTGAATATTTGTGTTTTTCTGACTGGCAGTGAATATTGTTAGTTTTTCTGATTGAGAGTGAGTTTTTTTTCTGATTGAGAGTGAATATTTTTAGTTTTTCTGACTGACAGTGAATATTTTTGTTTTTCTGGTTGACAGTGAATATTTTTAGTTTTTCTGAGTGACAGTGAATATTTTTAGTTTTTCTGACTGACAGTGAATATTTTGTATTTTTTTTCTGATTGGCAGTGAATATTTTTGTATTTTTTTCTGATTGACAGTGATTTTTTTTTGTTCTGGCAGAGTGGATCGTTCCTGTGCTGCTTTAATAGAGATTATTGCAATGAAGGGCTGAACCCAAAGGCCCCTAAACGTCCCACAGGTGAGACTTTTCAATCTCCAACGTTGCATCTTCACAGTGCACTGTCCTGCACCTTATACTTCTTTCACTCGCCGCACGTAGCCAACCGCGCCAATCGGAGGAAGGACAACAAACTAAAAACACAAATCAGTTCTAAAGAAATTCGTTTTCATTCTTGGAATAAATCCTCGTCTAAGAATGTGGTCACGCGCACGAAAGTACGGGACAGTAAAGGCAAAGGCCCAGCCATGAAATTGCTTGCTCACGCCCATGCTGGCAGAAGGGAATTACCACCAGACCCCTCTGGCGAGCCACCTTTACAAATGTAACTTTGGTCTACTCTTCCACGCTGGCCAGACATCTTGAGAGAGGCGGGAATGCCCGCAGCTTACCCCCCCCCACCCCCCACCGTCGTACATTTCCACCTGCCAGTCAACTTGACTCTTGTGGTGTGCCAAATCGAGGCCGACCGAAATTCAGTTTTGGTTTCGGCGCCGAAAGTTGGCAAATGGCCTCTTGCGGCATAGTTTCGGTTTCGGCCGAAAGTACATTTTTTACTTTCGGTTTCGGCTGAAACCAGAAATTCAGTTTCGGTCGGCCTCTAGTACCACATGTGTGCTGCTGGGTGGTAGGCAGAGGCAGTGGGGGGTGGATTTAACCAATTTACCCCCCTCCCCCCGTGTTTCAACTGCTGCGCCGTGTGAGCTGAAAACGACCTGTAGATTACTCCGTGAAGAAGGCCTCCATAGCTCATCGGATTCCTGCATTATGAATAAAGATCCTGATTGGGTCCAGCACGTTCGCCGTTTCACTACGGCCGGCATCCGCAGCAGGCGATCAACGGCAGCACTGCACCTTTACCGCTGCCTGCCGCACAGCTGTCAGCCCAGACGGTTCACCCCGTAGTCTTGTGCTGGGAAATCGAGTTTTTAGGTCCATTCAGCGTAAAGCCGTTTCAATACGGGCAAAAAAAGAGTCTATTTGTTTGTGTTTCTCTCCTTGTGGTGATACTTTGTAGGACGAACGTGAAGATTTATAAGGGCACGGGGTGACCAATACGGTCTGACTTGTAGAAGAATCGGTTTTACCCTTCCTGGCGATAAAACAGGAGGTGCTAGTGTTTTTGTTGTTTTTGTTATTTTCTTTGAACCTATCTCCGTGACTTTACCAAAAGACCCAAAGAATATGTGCTAAGATGTTCAAACACCAAACAGAAACCGTTTGCAATAAATCAAGTTACTGCATTAAGCACACACACGGTGCTTGTGATGAACATGCAAACAGAACACGCGCTGGTAACAGATTGCCAGACAGGGTGAGACCGATTCTTATCCTTTGATACTGGCATGAAAGGTCCCATGTTGAAGGTCTGAATTGGTCTGTAACAAAGTAGGGCACTGATAAGGGGTTGACAGGCATGTAGTAGTGTAATGTATAGTGTAGTGTATATTAGTGTAGTGTAAAATGTAATGTATAGTGTAGTGTATATTAGTGTAGTGTAAAATGTAGTGTATATTAGTGTAGTGTATAATGTAGTGTATATTAGTGTAGTGTATAGTGTAGTGTATATTAGTGTAGTGTAAAATGTAGTGTATATTAGTGTAGTATATAATGTAGTGTATATTAGTGTAGTGTATAATGTAGTGTATATTAGTGTAGTGTAAAATGTAGTGTATATTAGTGTAGTGTAAAATGTAGTGTATATTAGTGTAGTATATAATGTAGTGTATATTAGTGTAGTGTATAGTGTAGTGTATATTAGTGTAGTGTATAATGTAGTGTATATTAGTGTAGTGTATAGTGTAGTGTATATTAGTGTAGTGTATAATGTAGTGTATATTAGTGTAGTGTATAGTGTAGTGTATATTAGTGTAGTGTATAATGTAGTGTATATTAGTGTAGTGTATAGTGTAGTGTATATTAGTGTAGTATATAATGTAGTGTATATTAGTGTAGTGTATAATGTAGTGTATATTAGTGTAGTGTATAGTGTAGTGTATATTAGTGTAGTATATAATGTAGTGTATATTAGTGTAGTGTATAGTGTAGTGTATATTAGTGTAGTATAAAATGTAGTGTATATTAGTGTAGTATATAATGTAGTGTATATTAGTGTAGTGTATAGTGTAGTGTATATTAGTGTAGTGTAAAATGTAGTGTATATTAGTGTAGTATATAATGTAGTGTATATTAGTGTAGTGTATAATGTAGTGTATATTAGTGTAGTGTATAATGTAGTGTATATTAGTGTAGTGTAAAATGTAGTGTATATTAGTGTAGTATATAATGTATAGGATGAACGTTGAGATGTATAAGGGTCACGGGGTGACCAACAGGGTCTGAATTGGTCTGTAATAATGTAGGGTATACTGATAACAGGTTGATAGCTATGTAGTGGTGAGTGTAGTCGTGAGTGTACTAGTGGTGAGTGTACTAGTGGTGAGTGTACTGGTGGTGAATGTAGTGGTGAGTGTAGTGGTGAGTGTACTAGTGGTGAGTGTAGTGGTGAGTGTACTAGTGGTGAGTGTAGTGGTGAGTGTACTAGTGGTGAGTGTAGTGGTGAGTGGTGAGTGTAGTGGTGGTAAGTGTAGTGGTGAGTGTAGTGGTGAGTGTACTAGCGGTGAGTGTAGTGGTGAGTGTACTAGTGGTGAGTGTACTAGTGGTGAGTGTAGTGGTGAGTGTAGTGGTGAGTGTACTAGTGGTGAGTGTAGTGGTGAGTGTACTAGTGGTGAATGTAGTGGTGAGTGTACTAGTGGTGAGTGTAGTGGTGAGTGTACTAGTGGTGAGTGTAGTGGTGAGTGGTGAGTGTAGTGGTGGTAAGTGTAGTGGTGAGTGTAGTGGTGAGTGTACTAGCGGTGAGTGTAGTGGTGAGTGTACTAGTGGTGAGTGTACTAGTGGTGAGTGTAGTGGTGAGTGTAGTGGTGAGTGTACTAGTGGTGAGTGTAGTGGTGAGTGTAGTGGTGAGTGTACTAGTGGTGAGTGTAGTGGTGAGTGTACTAGTGGTGAGTGTAGTGGTGAGTGTACTAGTGGTGAGTGTAGTGGTGAGTGGTGAGTGTAGTGGTGGTAAGTGTAGTGGTGAGTGTAGTGGTGAGTGTACTAGCGGTGAGTGTAGTGGTGAGTGTACTAGTGGTGAGTGTACTAGTGGTGAGTGTAGTGGTGAGTGTAGTGGTGAGTGTACTAGTGGTGAGTGTAGTGGTGAGTGTAGTGGTGAGTGTACTAGTGGTGAATGTAGTGGTGAGTGTACTAGTGGTGAGTGTAGTGGTGAGTGTACTAGTGGTGAGTGTAGTGGTGAGTGGTGAGTGTAGTGGTGGTAAGTGTAGTGGTGAGTGTAGTGGTGAATGTACTAGCGGTGAGTGTAGTGGTGAGTGTACTAGTGGTGAGTGTACTAGTGGTGAGTGTAGTGGTGAGTGTAGTGGTGAGTGTACTAGTGGTGAGTGTAGTGGTGAGTGTAGTGGTGAGTGTACTAGTGGTGAGTGGTGAGTGTAGTGGTGAGTGTAGTGGTGTGTGTAGTGGTGAGTGGTGAGTGTAGTGGTGAGTGTAGTGGTGAGTGTTTGTGTTTTTCCTTGTGGTGATATGACTTTGTAGGATGAACGTTGCGATGTATAAGGGTCACGGGGTGACCAGCGAGGTCTGACTTGGTCTGTAGTAAGGTAGGGGGCACTGATCAAGTGTTGACGGCTGTGCTGCTGCGTGTTTATTCTCCGGGTGGCCAACGTAGCGAACGTTTTGAGTCTCGTCCGACGAAACCGGTTCGAATGCGCGCCGACACCTCGCGGGCAGACGCTGGAGTTCACGATCCGAGTGCGCCGTTCAAAGCAAAGTGCGCGCACGCGATCCGTCGACGCGCGCGATCCATCGACGCACACTTGTGTTGCAGACGGCGGCGAGCGCGGATCGACGATGAGATACGTCTTGATCACCATTATCCTGTTCACCATGGGACTCGTTGCGCTGTTGTGCAGGTACGGGTCATCATCATCATCGTGGGCATCTGCGTGGGTAGGGGTGCACTGTGGGGTGGGTGTGTGCTGGCCACCCACCCCCTCGTGCGCCGTGCCGGGCTGCACAGGTGCTGCTCGCTAACAGCACTTGCCCCAACAGTCTGTTACAGGCTACACGGGGGATCTTTGTCTTTGTGTGGCAGCTTTAAGCGACCGGCAGGGAGCCCAGGCCACAAGGAGGGGCACCCGAATCGGCAGATGAATGAAGTGCAAACATGTTCAGGAACATAATTCACAAACAAATGATTTGATTCCAACAAATGAACCATAAACGACAAAATATTTTTTATAAAACATTGCTGCAAATGAAAAAAAATATCTTTCCCAAAAATACGCAACAGCGTAAAATGCAGTATCCGCTCCCGGTGTGTGCGTGTGTCACTGAACAGCACCAGGCTGGTTTGATAACTGTCATGCGCATGAAAGCAACACGCACGATAACCTAATTGCGAGTAGTGTGCCTTTAAATGTTTTTGTTTTATTGCCACCGTCAATTACGCGGTGCAACCAAAATAACAGAAAACGTCGTTATAGCCGAACATGTTATTGTATGCAATGGCGGAGCCAGGATTGTCAGGTGGGGGGGGGCAACCCCTCCAGCAATGAAAAAATGATAGGAGTTGTTAGTAAGTAAGGAGTTGTTAGTTAGTAAGTAAGGAGTTGTTAGTAAGTAAAGAGTTGAAACTAACGATTTAAAACAGTCTGCCTCAGCAGCAGACCATGCTTTCCCACCTGATGATGGACGCTTGTGTTGCGCCCGAAACGTCGTGATTTATTTTATTTTATACCCACGTGACTTTACCGAAAAAACCAAAGAGTAAGGACTTGTCCCTTGCTTGTTATTCGTCGCGTGTGCGGCGATGGCGCCAGCCATCGATCGAGGGTCGAATTCGAACCGGATTGTGTGATTGGCATCGCGCTCTCTGAAGGTGCTGGATGACTTCAGGGAAGTCGTGTGCTGTATACGCAACTGCGCACAATTCTGTGAGTCACTTATAACCGCTTTGCCGTTACTTATTGCCAATTATGGACTCAGACTATTGTCCTATCATCTCATAGAGTCCCTTGCACGTAAAAAATATGCTACAAAGTGGCAGTGGGGGTCCCAAAATGCCGATGTATTACTAATAAACCCCAATGATCCGATCGAAATTAGGGATTTCGATCGGATCATTGGGGGGGGGGCACGTGCCCCCCACCCCCCACTGCTCGTCTGTGGTTCCTCCTCGCGCCTCTGAGCGTGAGCGTATCCCCTAACAAATCATCGTTAATTACCCCTTCCTATTACTATGTTATTAATGCAATGTAATAGGCCGTATGTGAATACTGCTTAGGCCACGCGTCTTTACGGTTTGTTTTCTTCATCATTTGTGTTGTTGTTTAATCAATTGTGTTGTTGTTTTCAGCCTGACATGGTCCAGACTCAGCAGCAACGACGTCCAGCGGTGTGGACGACAAATGGTGCTGAGAGACGCATTTCACCACTTTTACGCAATATCATTCACAATAGAGGTTTTTTTGGGTTAGATCGCGAAAAGATGTATAAATGTGTCGTTAAACCCGCCACCACCCGACACAGCCAACTAGTAAGGGTTGTCACGTAAACAGAACGTGCCACTTAGTCACTAGTACAGCACAGCGGTGTGTTTGAGAGCCAAGCCACAACATTTACAATTTGAGTACGACGTTTCAACAGTAATTGCAAACGAGCATCGTCAGGCGAACAGCCAAATCTGGCAACCCTTACTAGTTGGCTGTGTCGGGTGGTGGCGGGTTTAACGACACATTTATATATTTACGCGATCTAACCAAAAAAAAACCTACCAAATATATTACGGACGATATTGTTAAGTATCAGCAGCAGCAGCAGCGGCGGCAACAACAATCGTTGTTTGTTTTTAGCGATCGCGCCACACAAATCACGACGTTGGGTTGAAGCGCAACGCCGTCCGGCCGACTTCGCCTGCGAATGTCGTGAGATGAAAAAAAACCAAAAAATATTTCCGGATGAAATTTGTTGGCGTCTCGATGTTTTTTGTCTGTTGCTGTTGTCCCCTCTTCATCCGTTCAAGGAGCTCCTTCACATCGAGCAGCAATTCCCTAACGCGAATGAGAAGCACGCCGAGAGGGTGAGAGACAGTTTAACACGTGCGAGGCTTTCGCGACCAATATTGTTCATAATCAGCGATTTTTGGGTTTAGATCGCGTTATTTATAAATGTGTCGTAACCCTCCACCACCCGACACGGCCAATCAGTAAAAAAGTGTCACGTTGACAAAAGACAAATTAGTTCACTGCTTTAGTCCACCGGTGTGTTGAAGCGTGAAACCACAACATTTACAATTTGAGTACGACGTTTCGCTGGTAATTGCATCCAGCATCATCGGGCAATTCGCCAGAATGGTGAGGCTCTGCTGTGTCATCGCAGTCAAACTTTCCTCGTCCGCCACTCCTGTTACCCGCGGCTGTTGCCATTCGCGGCAGCTGCGAACAACTCTGATTATAATCATCATCATCCGCGAACATTTTTACTTTTTTATTTTATCCACGGTTATCCGCGATTTTCCCCGATGATGCGTAGCTAAGCAGCTTACCAATGCTCGCGACTGTTCTGTGGATAAGCTACTACTTATGTAGTAGCTACTACTACATAAGTAGTAGTAGCTACTTCTACACATGTAGTAGCTACGGGCTCCGCACTTTCAAGGGCCCCGCGCTAAATACTTTCAAGCTATCAATTCCGGTTCAGTGATTCCGCACTTGCTATATTACTATAGTACTATACCGCCTTCTACTTTTATGAACGACTGGGTGTTTAAGGTTAGCGAATTGTCGTATTATCTGGCTGTATAGCAAATTAAAAAATACAATTGACTATGCAAGTAAAAAAATGTGTGTTTTAGTATTTGTGTGTTTTTTATTTAGGGCCCCTTTATAACAACGCATGCTACAGGCCCCGCACTAGCTGAATCTTTGTGTGGAGCTTCGTCTCGGTTTGCAACGTTGCCCGTCCTGTCTCCCGCACGGCGCAGAAGTCGCTGCTGAACGAGGTGCAGCTGGGAACGAGGTTGGCCGTGGGCGGATTTGGCCAAGTGTCGCGCGCGGTGTGGAGGGACCGGGCGGTGGCCGCCAAGATGATCTTGAGCAAAGACGAAGCGAGCTTCCTGTGGGAGCTCGACATGTACAAGACCCACCTGCAGAGCCATCCCAACGTGCTGGGTGCGCGCGCGTGGATGTATAACCCCGCTCGCTTCAAATTGCTGTCGCGAAAATTCCCTGTTGATTTGGCGACGTTAAGGAATTGGAAACCCCTAAATTGGCACCACCTCAGTTAATGCCGACAAGCGAACATGTATATCGCCTGGGATCATGGGAACGAATTCCCGTAAGACTGTTTGCCTTCGTCTCTCCCACTGCCCACTCACCACCCACGTGTGCATGGTGTGTGCCGTCCTGTGCATATGTACTTGCGCGACTCTCCCCCCCCCCTACCGCCAGCGTGCCTGGGTTCAGACACGTACGGGTGGCCTGACTGCACAGCCCACTACATCATCACGGAGCTACATCCAGCCGGTTCCTTGTACGACTTTCTGCTCGCTCAGAGCGTCCAACTCTCCCAGGTAAGGAGATGTGCATCGCGTCGGCGCCATTAACGAGACACACACGTGGTTGCATTTTGCATCGGCCTTCACCGACGATATGGAGGGATACTCATACTTTTAGGTTTTTTTCGGTAAAGTCACGTAGGTAAAAAAAACAATTTAAATTAATAAAAGTACAATTAAAAATCACGACGTTTCGGAGGCAACACAAGCTTCCGTCATCAGGTGGAACCGTCACAGCACGATTGCTGTATCAAGTAAAGGGAAATTCCAGGAGACCCGACCTTGTATCGTGGCATCTCTTGAGGAAGGCCAGCGTCTCGAGGAGCTGTGACTTCTTGTCTCGTTGTCTGTTAAAAACTCTAACAGATCGGTGGAATTCCTCCCCGTAGTGGGTATTAATTCTAGATTTGAAGCTTTCGTGACTGCAAGGATTCATACTCTTAGGTTTTTTCGGTAAAGTCACGCACTTTTATTAATTTAAATTTAATTTTTTACCTACGTGACTTTACCGAAAAAACCTAAGAGTATGAATCCTTGCAGTCACGAAAGCTTCAAATCTAGAATTAGATATGGAGGGAGATGAAAATTAAAAAATGCACAAAGAAGTGTCGAGACGTGCACGCTAGGAATTAAACTGCGCACCTGTGCAGGCTCTAGGCACAATTCAAACTGCTGGGGAGAGAGTCAGAGAAGCCTGGGCAGGGATGGGTCGAAGCAAAAGATTCTTGGCGGCTGCTCAAGAATAAAAGTGGAGTGGCAGCCAAGAATCTGAACCAGAAACTTTGTTCAGACTGAAGGAATCCGATGAGCTATGAAGCTCTTTTTCGCACGTGTCCAGATGTCCAGTAGCCAGGGAGTGGCGTCATCTGGTCCAACACCATGTGAGACTAGGCTCTAAGAAAAGCTGTCTCGGGTGTGGACCAATCAATTTCAAGGACAGTGCATGCATTGTCAGAGTTGTCTTTTTGTTTGCATTTTGACCGCAAGTGTTGTGGTTAATGCAAACATGATCCCTTGTGTAAAGGTGTCAGTTGTGTTGCCAGGTAAAAGGGTAAAAAACCTACTACTACTGGGCCTTAACTTGTAAAATAAAAATAAAATAGTTGAGTTTATCGTCACAGAATCGCGAGAGATGGCCGTGGCTTTGAAAGACATTCATCCAGCAGTGGATTGCCCATGGCGGATGATAATGATGGTGACATCAAATCGGTGCCATGTAATGTATCAGGCTGGCAAGTTATGCGTTGATTTATAAAATCAAAGTTGTGTTTGAGCTACAACAATGCATAGATTAACTCTCCAACACACCGGTGGGCTGAAATAGTAACTAATTGGCGTTTTTTGTTTACGTGACAAATCCATTACTAATTGTTTTTAATATCCATTAAAATCGTACTAAAACATGTAGTTTTAGATTTTAAAGGCGTAACAAATAACAACATCCGGTAGGTCTCCGCATGATGTCCCCCCCACCCCCCACCAATTGGAAGCAATTTAAATTCAGCCCAACAAATCGTCGCCTCGAAGCACCCAATCGCGAGCGTGCGCGTCCAACACGATCCGCCGTCGATCTCCGTCGCCGCTCGGCGCCCCAGAAGCCACCGCGACGGCTCCGTTGAGCACGGCGGACACCGCACGCACGAGGGCTTTCACCTCTCAAGGTGCCCCCCATCATTCTCACGATGCGCACGGCACGGCGCAGTCGCACGCCACGAGTTTTCAAACGCCACGCCCGGGAGTTCGAACCGGCCACCTCCGGGTTTATGCTTTTGAATCCACAAATTTTCGAGTCGCAAAGGCAAAGAGTCAATGAAGAGGATGGCAGGGCCCAGCCTGGCCGGTGGTGGCGCGTGCGTGAAATCGAGCACTGTGGTGGGCAGTGGTGAGTCAAGACACACGTTTGTGAGACCCCCCCCCCCACCTCTGGTTCATTGAGGGTGCCACATACCCTAGCTTTCCTAGAGAAACAAAAGAAGTCAGCCCAACAAATATGTCGATTCCATCTGCTCCATCTGCTCCATCTGCACGCAACGAATTCCTCCGGTCGCTCCGGTTTCCTCCCACGCACACATATATATATAAGCAATAATCACTTGGTCGATAAGAACTTAATATACAGAGGACCGCAGAGCTTGGAGGTGGACAGAGGAGGGGAGGGGGGGGGTGTTTGTCTGCCTTCGTCCGCGTCATTCTCCCTCTTCGAGACGAGGCGAAGAAGTGTGTGGCGCGCTCCAAGTCGAAATGATGAAAGTGTTCACGTCTCGTCTTTGAGTTGCATTCCGTGTTGTTCCTGCGTGCAGGCGATGGTGCTCTCCCACTCGCTGTTGAACGGCCTGAGACACCTGCACACGAGCATCGCGGGACACATACCCAAACCTTCCGTCGCGCACCGAGACCTGAAGAGCAAGAACGTGTTGGTGAAGAGCAACGGGGAGTGCTGCGTGGCGGACTTTGGACTCTCTGCGTATCACGAGAGGTGACTTGAACGTTTAGCGTCCACCTACTTCTCTCTCGCCTCTCCCCAGCCCCCCCTCCTCCTCTCTCTTTCCTCCCCGTGTCTCTCGCTGCCATCACCAATGTGATGCTGACAGGAAGCAGCCGGAGCTATGCACCTTTGAATCTCGATTGAAATCTAGATTTCTTTAGAGCTGCTGCTTGTCGTCGTCGTGATTAGTTTTGTTGTGCTTACCCCCCGCACCTCCGATTAGCGCGCTTGGTCACGTACGGTGCGAAAGAAGCTCACCTTGACAGACATTGTCTGATTGACGTGCAACATTTAGACGAGCAGTGACAGGCGTTTGTCTATGCTGCTGCTGCTACTGCTGCTGTAGCACCATTCACGCAAACTTCATCTTGCCACGCTGCACATTAGGGCACGTACATAGATCAAGGCATGTGCAGACAATTAAGTGAATGTTTAATAAAAAAAAAACTAAACGTGCGGACAGATGGAGTCCACGTGATGCTGTGAGGTAGCGCTGCCTTCTGGCAAGCCACAGGAGATGGCTCACACAGGAGCGGAGTTCAGAATCTGAATATTTATTAATCCTGGAGAAACCCGATGAGCTGTGAAGCTCTTTTTCACAACATCTGTGTGGTGATCCACCGCCTTTGCAATGAACTAAAATGTGTTTTATTTCACCAGGTAAGGCCCACCGAGCTATGCAGATCGTTTTTTAGAAGCGACCTGGTCGCAAATCATAGCTCAACGAAGTGGCTTTTCATCACGTGGAAATGAATAGCAGACAAACACTCTCAACGAATGTTTCTAAATGTGGAGAGAGGACCCGAAGAAAAATCCACGCGATCACGGGGAGAGAGACACCGCAAACTCCAAATATACAGCAGTAGGCGTCAGGGTAGGGATCAAACCGACGACCTCCTGTGTACCAGGCGAGGTCGTCAACATCTCAGAGCCACCGTGGGTTGTAGTCGACGTGCAGCAGCATGCCCCGCCACTGTCTCCACAAGTTGCTGTCATCGTATTCTAGAATTGCTGCTGCTGTTGTTGTTCGTTTGTGTGTTCTGACATCAATCCATCCGCGTGAAACTGCGTTCGAAGTTCTGAACAGAGGGCGTTCATCCCGACGAAGAGCGAGCTGTCGGGAACGCGCCGGTACGCGCCTCCTGAACTCCTGAGCGGCGCGCTGAAGCACGGCGGCCCCATCGCGGCGTACACGCGCGGGGACATCTACAGCCTGGCTCTGGTGCTGTGGGAGATCGCGAGATGCACCGACCTGCCGGGTTTGTCGAAACACGCGCGCATGGCCTGCAGGCAGAGAAGCGCACGCACGCGCACGCACGCACGCGCGCGCACGCACGCGCACGCACGCGCCAAGATGCCCTCCACGTGAAACAGCGAGCACCCTCCCTGTCCACATTCCACTCCTCCCTCAAGAAGACCTCGGCCTCTTCTCTCTGGGCCCCATCCATCCCTCCATCCCTAGGCACCCACTGGAATTCCTGGACGCACTAAACCTCCCTCCCCCATACCACATCCCTCTCGTAAACTTTGTGAAGCGCCTTGGATAAAGGCGCTTTATAAATTTAAGATAAAAGAACTGGGAAAACATTTTCACACGGATGGATTGATTTTGCCAACTTTAACGTGACATTGCGGGCCAGAGGGATGTCCCAATACTCCGACACACAGCGCCAGCTTTCGTGCCATGCACGTGTGTAAACATGTGTAAACATGTGTAGTAAACATGTGTAAACCATGTGACGCACCGTCCAATTTGCACGGTTGGCTACGTGCGGTGCGAAAGAAGTTCAACATACACGAACATGCATGGCAGGCCCCGCAAACCCCACCGGGCCTGCAGTCCACGAGCGTGCACGTGATATTCTTCTGAGCCATGTTCCCGTCCGTATGCACGCACGGCTATTTGCAGAGTGTGTGGAAGTGTATGAGCACGTGTCCATGTTCTTTGGGTCTTTCGGTAAAGTCACGTAGATAGGTTGAAAATAATAAAAATAACGTGAAAATAATCATGATCGAAACGTCGTAGTTTTTTGTTAGTTTTATTTTATTTTTATTAATTTGAACCTATCTACGTGACTTTACCGAAAGACCCAAGGAGTATTATTTTGCTGTTAAATGTTCAAATCACCAAATTAATGAACTCTAACGCCATCTCCTGCACGGAAGATGGCGGTACACGCCGCGTCTGCAGAATGGTGACCACGTGGGGGCTTCTCCAGGTGACCTCACTGCCAAGTTAAAATTCTCCCACACACGTGGACTTGGGCAAACATCCCGATGCGTCGGGTGGAGGAGGGTATACGAAAATAACCGAGTGAATATTCACGTACGGTATCAATATACGTAAGCGACGACATGAATATCGTTGAATGTGAATACGCCTTGTATAAAGTTGACGCATTTGCTGTCTGGCATGACATCTGTCGTCAGATATCAGTCTCCACTAATACAGCACAATTAGCACGGTTGGCTACGTACGGTGCGAAAGAAGTTCTACGTACACACATCTAATCTATATTTATAGAGTGCCTTCAACGCTAGGCGCTCAGCATAGCTTACAAAGCGATGACAGAATAGAGTGATTTAGATGACAGGGGCGTGCTGCAAGGATAGGAATGAGTGACAGCGATAGAGGGGTGCTTAGGAATGACGAAGGGGTAGGGGAGGGATGGGAAGGAGTGGAGGGGCGAGGGGAGGAGAAGAGAATGGGCGAGAAATAAGAGGTGAGTCAAATTAAAATAAAATAATCGCATTTTCGAACTTGAAACATCGGTTTCCGTAGCCAATACAATGACCCATATTTATTTTTTTGGGTTGGGCCACGTGGTAGCTCTTTACCACAGGGAGTCTACTCGACTTCTGAGTTCACAACCTGATGAGGCTCAAAGTCGTCTTAGCTCAAACGCCGTCGCACTCTGATGTTAAATTACGTCATGAAAGGGTGGCACGGTGGCTAGGAGATGTTAACTACCTCGCCCGGTATACAGCAGGTCGTGGGTTCGATCTGAACCGTGCCGCCTGCTGTATATGTGGAGTCTGCAGTGTCTCTCTCCCAGTGGTCTCGTGCCTTTGTCTCCGAGTCCTCCGGGTTTTACCTCGACATTTAGAATCAACATCACGCGTTTAGAGTATTTGGCTGCTGTACATTTCCACGTGATAAGCCGCTTCGTTGGGCTATCATTTGTGTCCAGTTCGCTTCTGAAATAAAGAGTTACACAGCTCAGTGGGCCTTACCTGATAAAATAAAAAAAAATTGTTTCGTTTTAAGTTTAACTTCTTAAGTCACCAGTGTGGGGCTTTATTGGTCAGAACATGACCAATGCTGTACTTTGGCACGGTATAAATGATACCCCGGTAAACGTGACAATCTTGTCAGGTGGTGGAGGGTCCCTGACGCGACGATTGGCGTAGACCCTACGCTGTGGCCTCACTCATCGTGGCGTTGACTGCGCGTCGCGCGTGCAGGCCGCCCCGCAGACGGATACCAGGTGCCGTACGGCGGCCTCGTCTCAGAGATGCCCACGCTGGAGGAGATGGCTCAAGTGGTGCACGTGCAGGGACAGCGGCCCACCTTGAGTCCCCATTGGCTGTCGCACCCGGTGAGACACAGACTCCACATCGACACACAGCCACTGTGACGGGAGTGGGTGCTAGAAGAAGACCCGCTACTCCGATGAGGAGTCCCTGCCCCGCCAGGAGTGCATATTTGTTCCCCTTCCCAATATTTGTACCCTGTTACTTTTATTACAAGGTGATGTTTATGTTGCATTTCCCAAATACTGTAAAGCCTTCACTTTACGACCACCTTTATAACTTATCGTGTAGATTTTCGCAGACAGTATTTTGATTCATAATCGATTTCAGGGTTAAGCCATCCAATGATCTGGCCAAATTATTGTCGTAAGAACCTCCAATGCCCAACATAGCTGAACAGAATAAATTGCTGCCATGTACAAGTGTCTTGTTATCGTTTCAGCTCAACAGTGGAGAACGAATTTCACAACCGAAATGTAGCAAAGAGACACGCTACGTTGCACTTGAAGCTGCGTCAAGCATCTTCAGGAAAATCCAGGAAGTCAGGATAACTGTGTCACCTGACCCGGGCTTCTAACTTGTTTACGAAACAATTGATGAGTCTACTTTCAGTCTCCGTTTCACTTTGTCATCCCACTAGTTTGATCTTCACCACTTTGGCCGAACCAATGTAGTTTTATCTTCGTCCTTTCCTGGGCGGTAACTAACCATAGCCAACCCGAACCGTAACCCGAATGCTAAAGGGTTTCATAATGGTTGGAACAAATGTTCATTCCCATGGGGATAGGTGGGGGAGAACAAATGTTCATTGGTAGGAATGTATATCTATCTAGCTAGCTTTTTTGGAATTAGGAATGAGTTTTGCATGAAAAAAATTTTGGATATTGGATTTTGGGCCGAATTTTTTATTTATTTAATGTTTTCGGATTTAAATTAATTAACTGTAATCGTCGGTGCGCTAGATTTAATACTCATAATAATAATTTTTGTATAATATAAGTAATTATAATAGATTTTTTAACGTAAAGTTTCATATGTGAAAAATATATAATTTGTCTGTGTGTTCTGGCAATTCGCCCGATGATGCTGGATGTAATTACCAGCGAAACGTCGTACTACTCAAATAGTAAATGTTGTGGATTCACTCTCCAGCACACCGGTGGGCTGAAGTAGTAACTAATTGGCGTTTTGTTTACGTGACAAATCCCTTACTGATTGGCCGTGTCAGGTGGTGGAGGGTGACGACACGTTTATACTTACACGATCGAACCCAAAAACCTTTATTATGAAGAATATTGGTCGCGAAAGCCTACGTGTTAGATCCATTATATTTCGCATTTACATAGTGCCCTTTTGAGGGCGCTTTAAATTGCAATCCGACGGCGTTCGGCGAGGAAGGGGATGGAATGGATGGAGGGACAGCGGCTGGGAATGGAGCTGATGTTGGTGCAGCAGCTGGAGATGGATTCTCGCATCGTGAGACCATGATGAGGCCTTCACCCAGCAGTGAATAGACCATGGCTTATACAGATGATGACTTAGACGATGTGCCGTCCGGTACGTGTACTTTCAGATACAGCAGTGCGCGCTGTATTTTGTTTAATTATTACAAGGGCGAACTTAATCCGCGACAGGAAATATCATCATATTAGAGGTCATCCTAATGCCTCACTTTACAGAAGTCGTGGAAACTGCAATGACAAATCAGTGAGTGCCCTTAATATCTTGCCATTGTTGCGCGTGTGTGCACGCGCGCAGATTCTGATCGACTTTGCTCGCACCATGACCAAGTGCTGGACGGCCGCTGCGCATCTCAGGCCAAGTGCCAACGAGGCCCTCAGCGCCATAAACGTCTTGAAGCTCAGAAGCGGCGTGCAGTCGCCAGCGCCGAGCCCCTCCGCGTGACGAGCCGGTTGCGGAAAGAAAATGAAAAACAGCGGAACTCCGTTCCAATCCCCGTTGATGTTGAGCGCTTGCGCGCAGGCTTTGGATCGATTGCGCTGGCGCGGGGCACCCCCCGAACGATGGGAGGAAAGGGCCGCGTGGTTCCATTGATCTGCGCGGAAAAAATAATCGCGGATTTTGCAGGAGAATCGCGGCACGTGGCCAGCGGTCAAAGTAATCCACGGTAAATTCGCGGATTGCAAAGTTGCGGTTGTTTTTGTAACCACCAAACGGCGCAAATCTGTCGTGTAGGTCTATGGTAAAGGATGATTTAGACTTCAGATCAAAGTTTTTAAAAAATGTATCACCTGAACAAATTACGTGAGCACAGCTCGTCTGCTTTACGCAAACCAACAAAAAGATTGATCGTCGTAAACTTGACCTCTGCGGTCCCCCTGCAGCTCAACTCCTGCAGCTCCACATTCGGGATGCACACGTCTACGGATCGTGGTCTGTGCTCGACAGAATGTTCTTAATCTGCCGCGGCGTGCTGCGGATTGAGGGAGCGACAGAATGTGTGAATTGCAGGCTTTCGTGGATTATTAGAGCGAGGGTTCGTGGAGTTCTGCTGTGTAACGATATAAGTAACTGAAGCGAGTATTTGATTGTAAATGTCGTGACTTTGCTCTCCAAAACACCGGTTAGTGCTGTACTAGTGACGAATTGGCACGTTCTGTTTACGTGACAACCCTTACTAGTTGGCTGTGTCGGGTGGTGGTGGGTTTAACGACACATTTATATTTACGCGATCTAACCCAAAAAAAGCCTCTATTATGGATTAATATTTCACTGCGCAGGTTTTCACCATTTTGCTGTACACCTCTCCAATATTTCCCGGTTGTGCCGCGTGTTTTTCGGCGTGATATTCGATGCTTCATTCCACTTACTAGAAGCTTCTTCAAGAACATAATTCAGTTCCTGTAGAAGCTCCCCGTACATGGATTAAAACTGAATTAATTTCCTGAATAAACTCCCAGTGTGTGGAACAAATCGTCAGATATCATGCCGAACAGCGCTCGATACAACCAGAGAGCTTTAACTATTATTTAGAATTCTGTTATGGTATGCAGTCACATTACAAATGTAACACCTGTATAAACACGATATACATGCACACATTTACATAGCCGCATATCTGCACTGCCAGTGCATTATATGATAAACACAAGGACCGCACATGTTCATTTATATATGCTCTACGGCATTTACAAAATATGATATGTGCCAATTAAAACACACGTCCCTGCTATGTAGTCAGGGTGAGCTTTAGGTTATAGCCAAGATTATAGTGATAGCTGAGATTATGGTGAGAGCTGAGATGGAATCCAGGTCTGGTTGGTGTTAAACCGACTTTGGTCAGTGTTAAATCTGCAAATGGTCAGTGATAAAATCGAATATATAATTGTCTTATGATAATCTAGATGTGATCAACGGTACCTGTATCAATACAAATATTACATTACTATACACTACTGTACACTACACTATATACCACTACACGATACAATACTACACTAGACACGACTATATATTGCTATACACTACGACACTATACACTACTATACACTACTACACTATACACTACTACACTATACACTACTATAAACTACACTACTACACTACTAAATACTACTATACACGACTACACGATACACTGCACTATACACTACTATACACTACACTATACACTACTATACATTACTATACACTACTACACTATACACTACTACACTATACATTGCTATACACTACTACACTATATACTGCTATACACTACACTATACGCCACTATAAACTACACTATACACTACTATATATTACTATACACTATTACACGATACACTACACTATACACATCTATACACTACTATTCATTACTATACACTACTACACTATGCACTACACTATACACTACACAGACTCCAGCTCTTCCTGGGGAATTCGCAGTCGTTCCCAGGCCACCAGCGACATCGTCTCACCGCCAGCGGCGTGTCCTGGGCCAATACCGCACTCAGAAAACATTATTTAGGGGCAAACATTTTTACTTTTAGATTTGAAGCTTTCGTGACTGCAAGGATTCATATTCTTAGGTTTTTTCGGTAAAGTCACGTAGGTAAAACATCAAAATTAATAAAAAATAAAATAAAGATCACAACGTTTCGGAGGCAACACAAGTCTCCGTCATCAGGTGGGACCGTCACAGCCAGATTAGCTGCATCAAGTGAGGCAATGATTCAAGATGTAATCCCTTAAAAGCGAGTTGAGGGGGGAGGAGAGGGAGGGGGGAGCTCATCAGAATGTGGTAGCCAATGAATGGAACGTATCGGGAGGGAGGGGGGGGCGGGGCCAAAAGGGTGGGCGACGGCATGGACGCGGTTGTGCGCAAGCGACAAACTGCTGCACACGCCAACGCATTGGACAGAGAGGGGGGGAGGGGGAGGCCTGATACACATGATAGAAAAGAACGGAAATGCCCATGTTTATACCAATGCTGGCTGAACAATGAAGAGATTACTGTTAAACACTGGGGATGTTAACACTCGGTAAAGTAAAGTAAAATAGTGCCTGTCAGATAAGATGGTCCAAAAAAGTGTAATTAAGTCTTTTTTGCGTGGTTGATAACATCTTTCCAATGATTACTAAGTTTGTACCCATCATCACGGTTGAAATTATGTCTGTGTTTGTATATTTGTATGGCTTCGTGTACAAACCTTTGATGGTAGCCAGGAGGTTTGCAGAGAACCTTGGTCTCGGAAAAGACAATTTCATGTGAGCAACTCGGGTTGGGTTTTTTAACCCAACCCTGAGAAACAAATTGTCTCATATTCTTTGGTTCTTTCGGTAAAGTCACGTAGATAGAAAATAATAATAAAAAGGTAAAAAAAAAACCACGACATTTCGATCAAAACACAAGCGACCGTCCTCAGGTGAACAAACACAGCTGGTGGGGCCATTGAGAGAAACATCGCGAGAGAGCTGCTTGAGCCAAATGCAGAGCCACCGCAACTAAAGGGTTTATATCTGTGCCAAACACAACACAAATATTACATAACGCTGCAAATTCCCCCGGAAAATGTGTTATGTTGAAATGTATTCCCACAAAGAACACAACACAAACCCAATAAACATGCAGCGTGGGACGAACGTTGGCATGTGGTTGGAAGCAACGTTAGCCGAACGTTCAATATTTACTGGTGAAGGAGCTACACAGCTACCGGCACACATACTGCGTAGTCTAATTTGTGTACGTGCAACTAGACACATCTGAAAGCAATATTTTACAATTTGGGCACCCACTAACTGTGGAGGGCAAATTGTATTTGTTTTTTTTACATTTTAAACCTAGGCCTCATCACCCTTTATTTTGTGACGTTGGGATTTTTAGATGTAGTGCTTTAGATTGTTTTTTATTCTGTGGGGAGCCTGTTGAATCCTGATTGTGTTAAACGACATTTTGCTTGCTTGGTGGTCGTATGAGTGAATGCGACTGGTTGTTGTGAGTTTGTTCATGTTTTTTTTGGTAATGACATTGATTTGGGCTAAGCGATGTCAACTTGTGATGCAGCATCCTGTCATACTGCGTAATAGTGGTACATCCTTGATGGTTTCAGTCACCATGCATTCACGTCTCTGCAATTAGTGTATTGTAACTCTCACAGGTGTTGAGCCTCGTGTCAACTCACTTCATTCCACTCGACAAAGGTCACTATGAACATTGGAATGGTTACGTTGAATGACAATAGCCTGTAGCCCTAGTGTCATGGTGAGGTCATTCGAAGGAGGTTTAATTGAAGGAGGATAGCACTAAAGTCCTCGGTGTAAAATACACGACCTGCCACTGACTTGGAGTAGGGCCCCATTGTGCCTAGAAGGGTTAGGGTGATCGTCACATGACAGGTCACATAGCTGACATAATAAAATCATAAATGTAGCACGCGTTTTCTTGCTGATCGAACCTCGCATTTGTATCCGCTTGTGTTTGTGTTTATTGCTGCTTATAGTCTGAATAAACGTCACTTGAAAGCGCTTCATCTGCTGTTCAATCAACTCAAGTCTGCGCGAGTCTTCTAATCATTGCAGCTTTACACTCCGCACGTAACGCCTCTAACACACGTGCCAGCAGTAACCAGATCATTTCATATGACCATCTGTTGTTATTATTATTACTACGACAACGGCCCTTCTTCCTAGCACATGGCCATTGGGCTGCCTCCATCATGTGCTATGAAGGTCCATTGCCCGAAACGTCGCCTATTATATATTTTAACTTTTGAGTGTTTTTGTTGTTAATTGTGCTTGTGCACCGCTGTTAACCCAGCAGCAGCATCATATAATTAGTTTACAGTGTTGTGCCTGTTTACCCTGGAAAGCCTGAGACTCAAGACTCTTTTTCAGGAGGGTCCTGCCAAGTTTTAGCAGGAAGGGGGGGGGCGAAGTTGCAATGCATAATCCCAATTGAGTATTTTGGAGGTATGTAGTTTAGCATTGGGATGTTTGGCAAATATCTGAATGACTCTGTCTTCTCGACAGACCTGTTCTCCACCTGAGGACGGCTGCTTGCGTTGTGGCCGAAACGTCGTGAGAATTATTTTATTATGTTTTATTTTTTTTATTTATTTTTTTCCATTCTACGTGACTTTACCGAAAGAACCAAGAAGATCTTAACACCTCCTGTTTTATTGCCAGAAAGGGTAAAAATACTCTTTTTTTCATGAGAAATACTTGACGTGCGGAGAGACGAGTATGTTCATGTGCAGCAATACCCCGGCTCTCACGTCGGGGATGCGTTGCTGAATGGGGCGATTTACAGGTGGGGTAGGCGGTGGTGGTGGTGGTGGCGGTGGTGGTGGCGGTGGTGGTTGTGGTGGCGGTGGTGGTGGTGGTGGCGGTGGTGGTGGTGGCGGTGGTGGTGGGGTAGGTGGTGGTGGTGGCGGTGATGGTGGTGGTGGTGGTGGCGGTGATGGTGGTGGCGGTGGTGGTTGTTGTGGCGGTGGTGGTGGCGGTGGTGGCGGTGGCGGTGGTGGCGGCAGTGGTGGCGGTGATGGTGGCAGTGGTGGTGGTGGCGGTGATGGTGGCGGTGGTGGTGGTGGTGGCGGTGGTGGTGGGGTAGGTGGTGGCGGTGGTGGCGGTGGTGGTGGTGGTGGCGGTGGTGGTTGTGGTGGTGGTGGTGGTGGCGGTGGTGGTGGTGGCGGTGGTGGTGGGGTAGGTGGTGGTGGTGGCGGTGATGGTGGTGGTGGTGGCGGTGATGGTGGTGGCGGTGGTGGTTGTTGTGGCGGTGGTGGTGGTGGTGGCGGTGGCGGTGGTGGCGATGGCGGTGGTGGCGGTGGCGGTGGTGGCGGCGGTGGTGGCGGTGATGGTGGCAGTGGTGGTGTTGGCGGTGATGGTGGCGGTGGTGGTGGTGGTGGCGGTGGTGGTGGGGTAGGTGGTGGCGGTGGTGGCGGTGGTGGCGGTGGTGGTGGTGGTGGCGGTGGTGGTTGTGGTGGCGGTGGTGGTGGTGGTGGCGGTGGTGGTGGTGGCGGTGGTGGTGGGGTAGGTGGTGGTGGTGGCGGTGATGTGGGCGGTGGTGGTGGTGGCGGTGGTGGTGGCGGCGTAGGCTGAGAGGCGACAGATAATGAGGACGGACGGACGACGATGCCGTCAGCGACGTGAGCGTGGGGTTGAGGCGACGCAAATCACGAGCTAGTAGCGGTGATAACAATAACAGAGTAAGGACTTGTTTGTGAAACGATGTAAAAGGGGGGAGACGTATCGGGGTATTTCTGTACTTATAGGGTAGTTCCTCGGTTAACAGTGACATCGGTTCACGGTTCTTCGGTGAACGTTTTGCTTCCCCGATGGTTGACATTGTGACTAACGGTCACGTGTTCACGCTGTGCACGTGGTGGCGCCAATTTCGGCCAATCGGAGCGCTTGTAAAGCGGGGCTTGAGCTGCGCCCTCAGCCAATCAGCGTTTCGACCTCGACTGGCTTTGTCGAACATTATACAATTTATCTTTTGCCAGTGGAAACAGCTTTTCTGTTGTGCAGACTCAGTGATTTTGTTTATTTACTAATTGCTCCACTTATAAGTGAATTCGATCGACAGTTATTTCGCCTCACGGCAGTTTTCGTGGAATTATTTTTTTAAAGCAACGTGAACCCAAAGACTATTGTCCTGTACTTAATATATTCCCCACAAAAGATGCCGATTGATGACTTTGAGTTATCCCGACTCCCACCACAAGGCGGAGACCGCGGGCTTCAAGTTCACGGTCACGGGCATTACGAGATCAGAGCGAAAACGCGTTTATTTGTTCGTACAAGGCGATGAAATTGGTTGGTGAGGGTTGGGTTTTTATTGCCTGCAGATCGCACCAACCCAGCCGACTGCGTAATTACCTCGCCTGGTACGCAGGAGGTCTGTGTCTCTCTCTCTCTCATCATCATCACGATGGCTAGGAGATGTTGACTACCTCGCCTGGTACACAGGAGGTCTGTGTCTCTCTCATCATCATCACGGTCGCTAGGAGATGTTAACTACCTCGCCTGGTACACAGGAGGTCTGTGTCTCTTTCTCATCATCATCACGGTGGCTAGGAGATGTTAACTACCTCGCCTGGTACACAGGAAGTCTGTGTCTATCTCTCTCTCATCATCATCACGGTGGATATGAGATGTTAACTACCTCGCCTGGTATACAGGAGGTCTGTGTCTCTCTCTCTCTCATCATCATCACGGTGGATATGAGATGTTAACTACCTCGCCTGGTATACAGGAGGTCGTGAGTTCTATCTCGACCCTGACGCCTGCTGCTGTATATTTGGAGTTTGCGTGTCTCTCTCCCTACCCCTGGTTGTGTAGTTTTTTCTCCGCGTCCTCCGGGTTTTCCCCTCCACATTTAGAAGCGTGCCTTTAGAGTATTTGGCTGCTATAAGTTTCCACGTGATAAGCCACTTCGTTGAGCTATCATTTGTGGCCAAGTCACTTCTGAATAAGAGCTACATAACTTGGCAGGCCTCACCTGGATAACAAAAATAGCCATAGTAGCACCTAAACCTCAAGGTGTCTTACGTTAAAGTGTTGTGATAGTCGTGTTGTGTTTCTTGTGTATTTTCCGTAACAGTGGAATTCCGATAAATGTTAAT
Source organism: Lampetra fluviatilis (assembly GCF_964198595.1). Classification (NCBI taxonomy): domain Eukaryota; kingdom Metazoa; phylum Chordata; class Hyperoartia; order Petromyzontiformes; family Petromyzontidae; genus Lampetra; species Lampetra fluviatilis. Next base: position 4,786,000 of record NC_136320.1, on the reverse strand, counting down.
TGGCCGTATAGGTACAGGGTGATCCATTAAACCGGCGACCCCGTCAATCTCTTAACGACCCATTTGAGAGATTTTTAGTCTCAGCCAGTGACTGCACGATTGTTCAAAGCTATTCTGGACGAAGTGTTACGTAGATTTGTTTTTTTGTTCAACACATTTCAAACGAGTGCATTCAGATTTGGTGGCTTTGCAATGAAGTGCTTCGTCCGTAAGTTTGTGATCATTACTTTAATGGGGGCTATCTATAACATGGCTCTCACCCTGCACAATAATTCATGTCCCTTTCCCCGCATCATGATGCACAACTCCGTGCAAACTCGGTGCAATCGATACTGCCCACGAAATCTCCCTGCCGGCATCTTGCGGCAACGTCCATTTACGCTAAGCGAGGCGCTTCGTGCGAATGACATTTTGGAGAAAGAAAGACAAACACATGCCCAGAGCTCGTGGGTTATGTAACGCTTTGCAACACGCGGTTTTATTCTTGGGGGTATTTAAATCTCGCAGTACCGGGCGAGCGACGGGAAAGCTGTCAACGCAACCCATTGGGTTGTTTATTTATATTTTAACCCGTAGTAGCCTTTCGCTAACAATATCCATAATATAGTTGTTGTTTTTTTTTGGGGGGGGGGGGGTTCAATCGCGTAAATATAAATGTGTCGTTAAACCCACACTGGTGTGTTGGAGAGCAAATCCATGGGTTTGCACTGGTAACGAATTGCCACGTTCAGTTTTCGCGACAAACCTCACTGATTGGCTGCGTCGGGTGGTTGGTGGGTTTAACGACACATTTAAATATTTACGCGATATAACACAAAAAACACACCTTTATATTGTGGATGTTTTGTTGTTGTTGCAAATACTGCGCCGTCCTCGTTTTGTCATCCCCAGACCTCCCAACTTATTTGGGGGGGGGGGGGCAATGCTTTTGTTTGATAAATGTGGCCGGCTCGATTCTCATTTCGGTAAGTTAATATCACCCGGGTCTACTCCACACCGCTGTACGTGTCTTCCAGCAAGTGTGATTGACTTGTTTGCACTGCGTGTATGTTTGAACACGACACACACACATTGGTCCATCACCGGTGCAGGCCACGCAGTATCTGTATGATGCAGTACAGCAAGTAGGTCGCGTTTAGAGTATTTGGCTACTATCAATTGTCCACTTGATAAGCCACTTCGTTGACCAATCGTTTGTGGCCGGGTCGCTTCTTAAAAAAAAAACAGCTAAGTAGCTCAGTGGGGCCTTACCTGGTAAAATCAAATTAAAATTTGAGTTTTTAGGGTTTTTCCCCGAGTCCGAAGCCTCACGCCGAATGTCCACATCACCCTGAGCGCGACTAATGTCTGCCACATCTCACAAGCTAAGCATGCGTTGAACCTGGCGAGTCCTTGGATGGGCTACCACCGTGCACGATGGACGGGTTCGTCACTGCCGTGCCACTCAGTGCCAGATTATCCTGATAGCAACAGTAGCAGCTACTACATATGTAATAACTACTACATGTGTAGTAGCTACTACTACATAAGTAGTAGTAGCTACTACGCTACTACATAGTAGCATAGAAGCTACTACAAGGGACCCGCGCTAAATGCTTTCAAGCTATAAATTCCGGTTCAGTAATTCTGCACTTGCTCTATTACTATAGTACTACACCGCCTTCAACTTTTTTGAACGAGTGGGTGTTTAAGGTTAGCGATTTGTCGTATTATCTGGCCGTATAGCAAATAAAACAAATACAATTACTTAACTATGCAATTAAAAACTATTTGTTTTAATATTTGTGTTTTTTTATTTAGGGCTCCTTTATAACATCACATGTTACAGGCCCCGCACTAGTTGAATCCGGCACTGGTGCTGTTCAGCAGCAGACGTGGGCACATTCCGTTATTGTTCTCACTGCAATGCACTTTGCCAGCGTGGTGAAGTATGGTCAATGTTGTTACCACCACCCCCACCAAGACCAGCCCTCGGCGGAGTAGCCAGATGACTTCAATCCACAAGTTGCTTGCTACTCGTGGCGTTACCAATGTTACACACAACCGTTGTCTCCAGGTTATAAGAAGTCTCAAGTTCAAGTTCATTTATTAGGTATAGCCATGTGAGCCATTTGGCTCTTGAATCGGGTGCAACCGCAACAAACAAAAAACATGAACAAAAAAACATCTTAAAGTGAATATGTGACTGAGTGCAAACAGAAAATCCAAAAAAAGACAGCAAAAGATTGCAGAAAAAGCACCGTACACCAACGCTGTGTGCAAAGATCCCAGTGGGATGCAAGTCAAACAACAACAACCACAAGACAACTTAGATTAAGGCCATCAGTCTAACTCTGTACTACAACAAACAAACATGGCCAAACCAAACAACTTTTCGAAAATCACCAAAATAAAGCCATAAAAGCAATGAAACAGTGGTCATAGGAACTGTGACCAAATTTTCACAATAAACGACGTAAAAACATGTACCACCAAACCCTGCAGCCATAGTTGGCTGCATGAGTCACTCCACAACAGTAGGAGCATCAGTCGGAGTATCAACATTTTTCAATGCACCTTTAAGATCAGCACACTAAATCAAAACACAGATCATACTTTGCAGCGATCATCCGGAGCGAAACATTGTATTTTAGGCCACTAAATTGCAGTGGCAGCTAAGGGTGTAAACTCCTCTAGAGCAGTTTTGAGTGAAGATCTCATAGGTAGTGATTCAAGTTGCAGTTTATTGGCAATAGCATTCCAGACCCTGGGGGCATCAATAGCAAAGGCCCTTCCTCCAGTATTTGTACGGCAATAGGGAATGTGAAGCGGTAAATGAGCGAAGACCTTAGGTCAAATTTGTTCTTTGAAACAGAGAGGAGATCCAGCAGGTAATCTGCGGATTTTTTTGTAAGTACATCATGAATAAATAAGATCTGATGCACAAGCCGTCGAACATTGAGAGATGTTCAGTTTGATCCAATGTAGAGATCACTGTGGAGAGTCCTATATGGGCAGTTCAATGCAAATCTTAAGGCCGAGTGATACATTGAGTCAAGCTTCTTCAGTACAGTACTTGGGGCTGATTTATACACAATGTCACAGTAATCAAGTAGAGGCAGTATGCTAGCTTTTATCAATTCCAAACGGAACATAGGGGGGAAGCAGTGCTTGTGTCGATACAGAAAACCAATTTTTATTTTTGTCTTTTTACCAATATAATCAATGTCTCATAGTATTTGTGTGAATTAAATTACACAAACATTATAAGACTCCCTCTCCTCCCCCAACCAACACTTGTTTACATTTAATTAAAGTGCTGAAGGGGCATTAAGTGCGTCCTAAAATCCGGAAAATACGTCGTAGCTTATTTACTCAACAACAACCCGGCAATGTTTCCTGGATGGAGTCTTGCAAAGTTGAGTGGTTGCTTCAATCTCATTCAGGATGCAATTGTTGAGTCGTCCCACTCTGCGGATTCTAGGGGGAGGGGGCGGGATGGGGGGGAGGGTGCGGGGGGATAGGGGAGGTGGGGGGGATGGGGGAGGGAGAGGGTGTGGGGGGGATGGGGGAGGGAGTGGGGGGATGGGGGAGGTGGGGGTGGGGGAGGGAGTGGGGGGATGGGGGAGGGATTGAGGGAGGGTGCGGGGGGATAGGGAAGGTGGGGGGGATGGGGGAGGGAATGGGGGGATGGGGGAGGTGGGGGGGATGGGGGAGGGAGTGGGGGGATGAGGGAGGGAGTGGGAGGGAAGGGGGAGGGTGTGGGGGGATGGGGGAGGGAGTGGGGGATGGGGGAGGGAGTGAGGGAGGGTGTGGGGGGGGTGAGGGAGGGAGGGAAGGGGGTGGGGAGGGGGTGGGGAGGGTGCGGCGGAGTAATCAATAATAGTAATTTATGTTCCCACTGTAGTGTGCAAGCTATGTGCGTGTCTGGGCTATTGAATCGGAAGCCCATTCATTGCGTCTGTGTTATACACAGTCTGTGTGTTATATACACACAGTCTGTGTGTGTGTTATACACACACACAGTCTGTGTGTTAGTGTGACTGTGTTATACACAGTGTGTGTGTGAGGGGGTGGGTGGCCAGCACCACGCCCAGCGGCGATGTTGACACACCGCACCAGGTACTCATTTGAGGCTGAGTCGACCTAGGGGATGCCCAGGACCGGTTCGAACTCGGGTCGCCAGGTTCGTAGCGCAGCGTAGCGCTGACCACTACACTACTGCTCCCCACTGGGTGAAACACACGGAGACACACAGGGTGTAAGACACACACACAGTGAGACACACTCAGGGTGAGACACACAGGGTGTGACACACAGGGTGTGACACACACACAGGGTGACACACACACACGCACAGTGAGACACACACACAGTGAGACACACGCACAGTGAGACACACACACAGTGAGACACACGCACAGTGAGACACACACACAGGGTGAGAGACACAGGGTGTGTGACACACACAAGATACTGTACACACACAAGGTACTGTACACACAATGTACTGTACGCACAAGGAACTGTACACACAAGGAACTGTACACACACAAGGTACTGTACACACACAAGGTACTATACACACAAAGTACTGTACACACAATGTACTGTACATACACACAAGGTACTGTACACACACAAGGTACTGCACACACAATACTGTACACACACTAGGTACTGTACATACACACAAGGTATTGTACACACAATACTGTACACACACTAGGTACTGTACATACACACTAGGTACTGTACACACAATACTGTACACACACTAGGTACTGTACATACACACTAGGTACTGTACACACAAGGTACTGTACACACACAAGGTATACAAAGGCAAAGATCCCCCGTGTAACCTTCACAGACTGTTGGGCCAAGAGCTGTCAGCGAGCACCTATTGAGGCCGGGCACGACACACGAGGGGGTGGGTGGCCAGCACCACGCCCGGCCGCCTTTGTCTCCCCAGTGACGATGTTTTAGACGCCACACCGGGTACTCGTTTGAGGCCGAGTCGACCTAGGGGGAGGGCTGCTGCCCGGGGTCCGTAGCGGCGCCGCAGTGCGGCAACCACTGCGCCACCGCTCCACCGAAGCAAAGACAAAGATCCCCCGTGTAGCCCTGACAGACTGCTGGGGCAAGTGCTGTTAGCGAGCAGCGGGACACGGACACACAGAGAGAGACACGTGGGGAGAGCGTGGGGGGTGGAGAGGGGAGAGGGGACAGAGAGAGAGAGAGTGTGTGAGAGTGTGTGAGAGAGAGTGTGTGGGCGAGTGTGTGTGAGTGTATGAGAGAGAGCGTGGGGGGGGGAGAGTGTGAGAGAGAGAGGGGAGAGAGTGTGGGGGGAGAGGGGATGGAGAGAGTGTGTGATAGAGAGAGAGTGAGTGTGTGGGGGAGTGTATGAGAGTGTGTGTATGATAGAGAGTGTGGGGGAGAGTGTATGTGGGGGGGGAGAGTGTGTGTGGGGGGGGAGAGAGTGTGATAGAGAGAGAGAGCGTGTGTGAGAGTGCGTGTATGATACAGAGTGTGGGGGAGAGAGTGTGAGAGAGAGAGAGTGTGTGTGAGAGAGTGTGTATGTATGAGAGAGTGTGGGGGAGAGGGGAGAGAGTGGAGGGGGGCGTGGCGTCAGCCTCAGCTTCGACAGCATTTGGGCACCGTCTCTGGCAGGGCTCCCACCCCCCCCAGTGTCACAGACACTGAGACACACACAGACAGCCACAGACACTGAGACACAGACACTGAGACCACTGCTGCTGCTCACGTCGTGATGGGCCACTGCTGCACGCTGACACACAACGTGGGCTACCACATACATGGCACACGCGTGTAGTCGTAGCTAACACACACACTGACACGCGTCGTGGGCTACTACATACATGACACAGCACGTGTAACAGCAGCACACACGTGTCACAGCAGCACACACGTGTCACAGCAGCACACACACGTGTCACAGCACACACACACGTGTGTAACAGCACACACACACACGTGTGTGTAACAACACTCGCACACGACGCATGTTTATAAAGTTGCACGCAACTTGCCAGCTGTCACGGGAGACTAAATGAAGTCAAGGGCGCAAGCTGTTCCCCAGGACTAACTACACGGCTATGGTACGTGCTGTGTGTGTGTGTACACTGGCTGTGTGTAGTGTGCTGTGTGTGTGTGTGTACACAGGCTGTGTATTGTGTGTAGTGTGTGTGTCAGCTATGCCGTGTGTTGGTGATGTGTGTACACGGGCTGTGTAGTGTGTGTAGTGTGTGTGTGATAGCTACCCCGTGTGATGATGATGTGTGTACACTGTATTGTGTGTAGTGTGCTGTGTGTGTGTGTGTCAGCTATGCCACGTGTTGGTGATGTGTGTACACAGGCTATGATTGTGTGTAGTGTGTGTGTGATAGCTACTCCGTGTGTTGATGCTGTGTGTACACGGGCTGTGTGTAATATGCTGTGTGTGTGTCAGCTCTGCCATGTGTTGATGATGTGTGTACACTGGCTGTGTGTAGTGTGTGCTGTGTGTGTGTGTCAGCTATGCCATGTGTTGGTGATGTGTGTACACAGGCTATGTATTGTGTAGTGTGCTGTGTGTGTGTCAGCTATGACATGTGTTGCTGATGTGTGTACACTGGCTGTATATTATGTGTGCTGTGTGTGTGTGTTAGCTATGCCATGTGTTGGTGATGTGTGTACACAGGCTATGTATTGTGTGTAGTGTGCTGTGTGTGTGTCAGCTATGCCGTGTGTTGGTGATGTGTGTACACAGGCTATGTATTGTGTATAGTGTGCTGTGTGTGTGTGTCAGCTATGCCGTGTGTTGGTGATGTGACTGCAGGCGGTGTGCTATGTATAGCAGCAGTATGTCTAGACTGGATTGCGTATTCTGTGCTGTGTCAGATATAAATTCCATGCCTTAATCATGTTTACGACTGGCTGTAGATAATGTATAATGTGCTGTGTGTGTCAGCTATGCCCTGTTAATACTATGGCTATACACAGGCTATTTATATTGTACTTTGATAGCTGCCCCGTGTGTTGATGATGTGTGTTAACTTTACAGTGTTACACGATACGTTCAGCTGTATTCTCTACCTATGTATTGTTGGGTGCTGGCTATGTGGTTAACTACACAACGTGTTGTTGTATTGTGTCCAGTTCACATTGATCAGCTGTGTACACGAGCCAGTGCTGTTATCTATCCTGTGTTAGTCCCCGTGTACCAGCTACGTGTGTTATACTATGTTAATCTGTGTGCTGCTATGTTCAGTATCCTGGTTATGTGGTGCTGTTGTTAGCTGTGTCACATTCAGATCTAGTTACCGGCTGCGTGCTATATATACACACTGTTTAGTGCGTTTCATTTGTTCTGGCTGTGTGTGTTATAGCTACAGTATACAGTGGCTGTGTGTGTTATAGCTACAGTATATAGTGGCTGTGTGTGTTATAGCTACAGTGTGTAGTAGCTGTGTGTGTTATAGCTACAGTATACAGTGGCTGTGTGTGTTATAGCTACAGTGTATAGTGGCTGTGTGTGTTATAGCTACAGTGTATAGTAGCTGTGTGTGTTATAGCTACAGTGTATAGTAGCTGTGTGTGTTATAGCTACAGTGTATAGTGGCTGTGTGTGTTATAGCTACAGTATATAGTGGCTGTGTGTGTTATAGCTACAGTATATAGTAGCTGTGTGTGTTATAGCTACAGTGTATAGTAGCTGTGTGTGTTATAGCTACAGTATATAGTGGCTGTGTGTGTTATAGCTACAGTATATAGTAGCTGTATGTGTTATAGCTACAGTGTATAGTAGCTGTGTGTGTTATAGCTACAGTATATAGTGGCTGTGTGTGTTATAGCTACAGTGTGTAGTAGCTGTGTGTGTTATAGCTACAGTATATAGTGGCTGTGTGTGTTATAGCTACAGTATATAGTGGCTGTGTGTGCTATAGCTACAGTGTATAGTAGCTGTGTGTGTTATAGCTACAGTATATAGTGGCTGTGTGTGTTATAGCTACAGTATATAGTGGCTGTGTGTGCTATAGCTACAGTGTATAGTAGCTGTGTGTGTTATAGCTACAGTATATAGTGGCTGTGTGTGTTATAGCTACAGTATATAGTGGCTGTGTGTGTTATAGCTACAGTGTGTAGTAGCTGTGTGTGTTATAGCTACAGTATATAGTGGCTGTGTGTGTTATAGCTACAGTATATAGTGGCTGTGTGTGCTATAGCTACAGTGTATAGTGGCTGTGTGTGTTATAGCTACAGTATACAGTGGCTGTGTGTGTTATAGCTACAGTGTGTAGTAGCTGTGTGTGTTATAGCTACAGTGTACAGTGGCTGTGTATGTTATAGTTATAGTGTATAGTGGCTGTGTGTGTTATAGCTACAGTATATAGTGGCTGTGTGTTATAGCTACAGTATATAGTGGCTGTGTGTGTTATAGCTACAGTATATAGGGGCTGTGTGTGTTATAGCTACAGTGTATAGTGGCTGTGTGTGTTATAGCTACAGTATATAGTGGCTGTGTGTGTTATAGCTACAGTATATAGGAGCTGTGTGTGTTATAGCTACAGTGTATAGTAGTTGTGTGTGTTATAGCTACAGTATATAGTAGCTCTGTGTGTTATAGCTACAGTATACAGTGGCTGTGTGTGTTATAGCTACAGTATATAGTGGCTGTGTGTGTTATAGCTACAGTGTATAGTGGCTGTGTGTGTTATAGCTACAGTATATAGTAGCTCTGTGTGTTATAGCTACAGTATACAGTGGCTGTGTGTGTTATAGCTACAGTATATAGTGGCTGTGTGTGTTATAGCTACAGTGTATAGTGGCTGTGTGTGTTATAGCTACAGTGTGTAGTAGCTGTGTGTGTTATAGCTACAGTATATAGTAGCTCTGTGTGTTATAGCTACAGTATACAGTGGCTGTGTGTGTTATAGCTACAGTATATAGTGGCTGTGTGTGTTATAGCTACAGTATATAGTAGCTCTGTGTGTTATAGCTACAGTATACAGTGGCTGTGTGTGTTATAGCTACAGTATATAGTGGCTGTGTGTGTTATAACTACAGTGTGTAGTAGCTGTGTGTGTTATAGCTACAGTATATAGTAGCTCTGTGTGTTATAGCTACAGTGTGTAGTAGCTGTGTGTGTTATAGCTACAGTGTATAGTGGCTGTGTGTGTTATAGCTACAGTGTGTAGTAGCTGTGTGTGTTATAGCTACAGTGTATAGTAGCTGTGTGTGTTATAACTACAGTGTGTAGTAGCTGTGTGTGTTATAGCTACAGTGTGTAGTAGCTGTGTGTGTTATAGCTACAGTGTGTAGTAGCTGTGTGTGTTATAGCTACAGTGTATAGTGGCTGTGTGTGTTATAACTACAGTGTGTAGTAGCTGTGTGTGTTATAGCTACAGTGTATAGTAGCTGTGTGTGTTATAGCTACAGTGTGTAGTAGCTGTGTGTGTTATAGCTACAGTGTATAGTGGCTGTGTGTGTTATAGCTACAGTGTGTAGTAGCTGTGTGTGTTATAGCTACAGTGTATAGTGGCTGTGTGTGTTATAACTACAGTGTGTAGTAGCTGTGTGTGTTATAGCTACAGTGTATAGTAGCTGTGTGTGTTATAGCTACAGTGTATAGTAGCTGTGTGTTTGACACCGAGACCTTCAGTGCTATCCTCCCACAATTAAACCGCCTACGAATAACCTCACCATGACACTAGGGCTACACGCTGTTGTCATTCAACGTAACCATTCCCATGTTCACAGTGAGAGTCACCTTTGTCGAGTGAAATAAAGTGATTTAACACGAGGCTCAACACCTGTGAGAGTTACAATACACTAATTGCAGAGGCATGAATACATGGTGCTGCTGTGTGTAGTGTTAACTGTGTGTAGTGTTAACTGTGTGTGTGTGCTGTGTGTAGTGTTAACTGTGTGTGCTGTGTGTAGTGTTAACTGTGTGTGTGTACTGTGTGTAGTGTTAACTGTGTGTGTGTACTGTGTGTAGTGTTAACTGTGTGTGTGTACTGTGTGTAGTGTTAACTGTGTGTGTGTGCTGTGTGTAGTGTTAACTGTGTGTGTGTGCTGTGTGTAGTGTTAACTGTGTGTGTGTACTGTGTGTAGTGTTAACTGTGTGTGTGTGCTGTGTGTAGTGTTAACTGTGTGTGTGTGCTGTGTGTAGTGGTAACTGTGTGTGTGTGCTGTGTGTAGTGGTAACTGTGTGTGTGTGCTGTGTGTAGTGGTAACTGTGTGTGTGTGCTGTGTGTAGTGTTAACTGTGTGTGTGCTGTGTGTAGTGTTAACTGTGTGTGTGTGCTGTGTGTAGTGGTAATTGTGTGTGTGTGCTGTGTGTAGTGGTAACTGTGTGTGTGTGCTGTGTGTAGTGGTAACTGTGTGTGTGTGCTGTGTGTAGTGGTAACTGTGTGTGTGTGCTGTGTGTAGTGGTAACTGTGTGTGTGTGCTGTGTGTAGTGTTAACTGTGTGTGTGCTGTGTGTAGTGTTAACTGTGTGTGTGTGTGCTGTGTGTACTGGTAACTGTGTGTGTGTGCTGTGTGTAGTGGTAACTGTGTGTGTGCTGTGTGTACTGTTAACTGTGTGTGTGCTGTGTGTAGTGTTAACTGTGTGTGTGCTGTGTGTAGTGTTAACTGTGTGTGTGCTATGTGTAGTGGTAACTGTGTGTGTGTGCTGTGTGTAGTGTTAACTGTGTGTGTGTGCTGTGTGTAGTGTTAACTGTGTGTGTACTGTGTGTAGTGTTAACTGTGTGTGTGCTATGTGTAGTGGTAACTGTGTGTGTGTGCTGTGTGTAGTGTTAACTGTGTGTGTGCTGTGTGTAGTGTTAACTGTGTGTGATGCTGTGTGTAGTGTTAACTGTGTGTGTGTGCTGTGTGTAGTGTTAACTGTGTGTGTGTACTGTGTGTAGTGTTAACTGTGTGTGTGTACTGTGTGTAGTGTTAACTGTGTGTAGTGTTAACTGTGTGTGTGTGTGCTGTGTGTAGTGGTAACTGTGTGTGTGTGCTGTGTGTAGTGTTAACTGTGTGTGTGCTGTGTGTAGTGTTAACTGTGTGTGTGTGCTGTGTGTAGTGGTAACTGTGTGTGTGTGCTGTGTGTAGTGTTAACTGTGTGTGTGTACTGTGTGTAGTGTTAACTGTGTGTGCACTGTGTGTAGTGTTAACTGTGTGTGTGCTGTGTGTAGTGCTAACTGTGTGTGATGCTGTGTGTAGTGTTAACTGTGTGTGTGCTGTGTGTAGTGTTAACTGTGTGTGATGCTGTGTGTAGTGTTAACTGTGTGTGTGTGCTGTGTGTAGTGTTAACTGTGTGTGTGTGCTGTGTGTAGTGTTAACTGTGTGTGTACTGTGTGTAGTGTTAACTGTGTGTGCTGTGTGTAGTGTTAATGTGTGTGTATTGTGTGTAGTGTTAACTGTGTGTGTACTGTGTGTAGTGTTAACTGTGTGTGTGCTGTGTGTAGTGTTAACTGTGTGTGTGTGCTGTGTGTAGTGTTAACTGTGTGTGTGCTGTGTGTAGTGTTAACTGTGTGTGTGCTGTGTGTAGTGTTAACTGTGTGTGTGTACTGTGTGTAGTGTTAACTGTGTGTGTGTGCTGTGTGTAGTGTTAACTGTGTGTGCTGTGTGTAGTGGTAACTGTGTGTGTGCTGTGTGTAGTGGTAACTGTGTGTGCTGTGTGTAGTGGTAACTGTGTGTGTGCTGTGTGTAGTGGTAACTGTGTGTGCTGTGTGTAGTGGTAACTGTGTGTGCTGTGTGTAGTGTTAACTGTGTGTGCTGTGTGTAGTGTTAACTGTGTGTGCTGTGTGTAATGTTAACTGTGTGTGTGCTGTGTGTAGTGTTAACTGTGTGTGTGCTGTGTGTAGTGTTAACTGTGTGTGTGCTGTGTGTAGTGTTAACTGTGTGTGTGCTGTGTGTAGTGTTAACTGTGTGTGTGTGCTGTGTGTAGTGTTAACTGTGTGTGCTGTGTGTAGTGTTAACTGTGTGTGTGCTGTGTGTAGTGTTAACTGTGTGTGTGCTGTGTGTAATGTTAACTGTGTGTGTGCTGTGTGTAGTGTTAACTGTGTGTGCTGTGTGTAGTGTTATGTGTGTGTGCTGTGTGTAGTGTTAACTGTGTGTGTGCTGTGTGTAGTGTTAACTGTGTGTGTGCTGTGTGTAGTGTTAACTGTGTGTGTGCTGTGTGTAGTGTTAACTGTGTGTGTGCTGTGTGTAGTGTTAACTGTGTGTGTGTGCTGTGTGTAGTGTTAACTGTGTGTACTGTGTGTAGTGTTAACTGTGTGCTGTGTGTAGTGTTAACTGTGTGTAGTGGTAACTGTGTGTGTGCTGTGTGTAGTGTTAACTGTGTGTGTGTGCTGTGTGTAGTGTTAACTGTGTGTGATGCTGTGTGTAGTGTTAACTGTGTGTGATGCTGTGTGTAGTGTTAACTGTGTGTGTGCTGTGTGTAGTGGTAACTGTGTGTGTGTGCTGTGTGTAGTGTTAACTGTGTGTGATGCTGTGTGTAGTGTTAACTGTGTGTGTGCTGTGTGTAGTGTTAACTGTGTGTGTGCTGTGTGTAGTGGTAACTGTGTGTGTGTGCTGTGTGTAGTGTTAACTGTGTGTGATGCTGTGTGTAGTGTTAACTGTGTGTGTGTGCTGTGTGTAGTGTTAACTGTGTGTGTGCTGTGTGTAGTGTTAACTGTGTGTGTGCTGTGTGTAGTGGTAACTGTGTGTGTGTGTGCTGTGTGTAGTGTTAACTGTGTGTGATGCTGTGTGTAGTGCTAACTGTGTGTGATGCTGTGTGTAGTGTTAACTGTGTGTGTGCTGTGTGTAGTGGTAACTGTGTGTGTGCTGTGTGTAGTGATAACTGTGTGTGATGCTGTGTGTAGTGCTAACTGTGTGTGATGCTGTGTGTAGTGTTAACTGTGTGTGTGCTGTGTGTAGTGTTAACTGTGTGTGTGCTGTGTGTAGTGCTAACTGTGTGTGTGCTGTGTGTAGTGCTAACTGTGTGTGATGCTGTGTGTAGTGTTAACTGTGTGTGTGCTGTGTGTAGTGTTAACTGTGTGTGTGCTGTGTGTAGTGTTAACTGTGTGTGTGCTGTGTGTAGTGCTAACTGTGTGTGTGCTGTGTGTAGTGCTAACTGTGTGTGTGCTGTGTGTAGTGTTAACTGTGTGTGTGCTGTGTGTAGTGTTAACTGTGTGTGTGCTGTGTGTAGTGCTAACTGTGTGTGTGCTGTGTGTAGTGTTAACTTTGTGCTGCTATTTGTCGTAAAGTTGTTGTGCTGGGAAGTTCAACACGCTGGCTGTACAGATTATGAATAGGAGCAGAATATATCCACTGAATGTCCACATACAGTTGTTCAGCATGCTATGCATTCATTGCAGTTAGCCTACAACGATACCTTTACAGTATCGTCATAGTCAGCCATGGGTTTTCCCTCCAGATTTAGACTCAACATCAAGCGCTTAGGGTATTTGGCTGCTATGATAAGCCACTTTGTTGAGCTATCATTTGTGGCTAGGTCACTTTTAAAAAAGAGCTATACAGCTCAGTGGAGCCATACCTAGTAAAATGAAAAATTGTAAAGTTTTATTTTGTTATATTTTTGTAGATGTCCCATGTTTCTGAAACTTTCCATAGCAGGTAGTAGTAGCGGAATGAGCTCAATAAACAACTTCTTCCTTGTGAACATTGGTTTGCTACTTTTCACAATCAAGTTGAACTTTTCCAAAGCACTCCCCGGTAAACATTGAATGTCGGGACCAACGTTGCTCCAACGTTCCCTACCACGTGAGAACGTTTGGCAAACGTCGATCTAACGATTTCAACCGCATGCCAACGCTGGGCAAACCTTTACCGAGTCCCAACCTGCCAGAGTCCACCAATTTATTGTCTTATCACCGCTGCCAGGACAGCCTTCAATTCGCTTGCTCAGGTTCACACTTTATCACTCTGATGAACACGTAGCCTTTCGCGACCAATATCACCCATGGGTTAGATTCATTATGAACACATTGCTCTCTCCGCTGTTGCATGCCGGGTTTGTGTTCCACCAAGATAGTCAAAACTCCGTTTGTTTTGCCAACTTGCTGTATGTGACCTCTTTGGCTTTTTAACCCCCCCATGATTTATCCCGAGCCCGACTTTTGATGAGGTTACAGGAGTATAGCTGGTTCATCACCGTTGCACGTTCGTACATCGTAGGGATTGTCACAAGCCAAATCTCGGGTGATTGGAGGTCTTCTCCATTCACACGTTGCGTGCATTTATTTCGCCCATCCAGTTTTGGGGAAAATGTTTTTTCATGCCGCTGCGCCAATAAGTTTGGCAAAAGCGTGCCACGTGGCTTCATCGACTTCCCCTTTTAATCTGCACGCCCGTGCTTCCTGCATGTAATCTTAGAGTCTACAGATACACTGTACGCATCTATCGCGATGTATATGTGAAGCGTATACCACCAAAAAACTTTATAAAAAAAAATAGAGGACATTTCCAGCAAAGTTGCTAAACAATTGAAGTGTCCATCTGTCGGAGGGAGAAATTGAAAACACAACAATTTATATGCACGTGTGTCTGTGCCAGTGTATATGAGTCTCTGTGTGAGTGTATGGGTCTATGTACGAGTGTACGGATCTCTGTTTCAGTTGATGGGTCTCTGTGAGTGTATGGGTCTCTGTTTGAGTGTATGGGTGGGTCTCTGTGTGAGTTGATGGGTCTCTGAGTGTATGGGTTTATGTACTAGTGTATATGAGTCTCTGTGCGAGTGTATGTGTCTTTGTGTGAGTTGATAGGTCTCTGTGAGTGTATGGGTCTCTGTTTGAGTGTATGGATTTCTGCGTGAGTTTATGGGCCTCTGTGAGTGTATGGGTTTAGGTACGAGTGTACGGATCTCTGTTTGAGTTTATGGGTCTCTTTGAGTTGATGGGTTTCTGTGCGAGTGCTATTAAAAGCAGACTGGCATCAATGTGATGGACTACCTCTTGAACATGGAGCGTTGGGCCACCGTTGTTCCAATGGTTCCCAACCAGCGTTGTGGCCCAATATTGACATGTGTTTACTGGGCAAAGAGGCAGACGGAGTTCCTGACGGAATAGCTGATCTTGATATTGAAAAGCAACGCAGCTTTGTGTCTAAAGAATAACGAGTTTAAATCGATGCGGTCCACCTTTCTATGGGAGACTGGTCAGAAATACTGAGATATGGATAACAAAGAAGATGGAACAGCAGCCGAACAAACGTGCGCACAGAGAGAAGTGCCGTGCAGGTACTGCGTGTAGGGATGCACGCTTTGGAATTTCGCTGAGATGAAGAGGAAATTCTAGATTTGAAGCTTTCGTGACTGCAAGGATTCATACTCTTAGTTCTTTCGGTAAAGTCACGTAGGTAAAAAATGAAATCAAAATTAATAAAATCAAAATCACATTTTTATTTTATTAATTTTGATTTCATTTTTTACCTACGTGACTTTACCGAAAGAACTAAGAGTATGAAGATGAACGCGTGGATTCGAGAAGGTTACTCGGGCGAGCGGTGAGTGGCAGGGAACGGCGTAGAGGAGAGTGATAGAGAGAACACGTCCGTCGGGGAGATGGAGCGATGAAATCAGGTGGCGTGGCGTCGGTGCCGGTTGGATTTGTTCACATCGCAGGATTGCGAGAGATGACAGCGGCGGATAGATCATGATTGATTATGATTGATCATGGTTGATCATGATTGATCATGACTGATTATGTATAGATTTATGTAGATGTATATATGTTTATGTAGCATGTGGCGTGCGCTACTACCCGTGCTCGCCCGTCTGTGTTGTGTTTGCTATGTCGAGTTTATGTTTCCACACAGGCTATGTGTGCATTGTACGCTACATAGGCATGGCACGTGCTGTGTGTTATAAGCTATGTTAAGTACATTGGCTGTGTACATGTAATTCCTCTACATAAAGTGCATTGGTTAGCACAGTACGCTTTCACTGGTCGTGTGCTATTTATGTGCTATGAAGTAGAACGTGCAAACAAGGTGCTTATTGTGTAATATATGCTATGCAAGTGATATGTATCGGCAATGCTCGATGGCCTGACTATATGCTGTAGACTATTTACTTCACGTTACTTTGTGCTGTGTGCGGTGCGCGTTGCCCATATGCTACGCGCTGGCTGTGTGTGCTTCACGCAGTTCGCTGTCCTGGATGTGCCGGCTGTGTACGAGGTGCACTGCTCGATACACACCGTCAGCTGTGCTCGTGGACAACCGTGTGCCGCTTGGTATAAGTGATACGACCTGGCTACGTTGATGCTGTCTGTTGTCCGTCTGAGGTGTGCTTCACGTTAGGCTCCGTCTACGTGTGCCGGCTGTGCCAGGTTGGCTTCGCAGCTCCAAGGTGTCACACGCTGCTGTGCTCTGACTTGGCTTGCACGCTCTTCGCGAGGACGCTTGAGTGGAGATCAACACGGCGGCGGCGTTCACGCGCTCCGCTAATTGGGGTTGCTCAAATCGGGTTTTATTTTGCATTGCCGCTAACCGATTTGAAAAACAACCCGGTTACCGGATTCCTGCTCGCGTACTAACGTCCACAGCGATGAACGCCGCGAGTTTACATTTGAGAACGACAAGTGAAGGGAGCCTCCGTAGTGGGGTTAACGGTTCGCGTCCTGGACCAGCAAATCGAAGGTCGCCGGTTCGATTCCATCTCCCCCGGCAGGACGGCTGAGACGATGGTGCAAGGTGGTTGTCTTCTTAGGTTTTTTCGGTAAAGTCACGTAGGTAAAAAAATTAAATTAATAAAATTAAAATAAAATAAAAATCACGACGTTTCGGTGGCAACACAAGCTTCCGTCTTCAGGTGGAACCATCACAGCACGATAGCTGTATCAAGTGAAGTAAAATAAAAAATAAATTAAAATCAAGTGACTCACTTGATACAGCTATCGTGCTGTGACGGTTCCACCTGAAGACGGAAGCTTGTGTTGCCTCCGAAACGTCGTGATTTTTATTTTACTTTTATTAATTTTAATTTTTTACCTACGTGACTTTACAGAAAAAACCTAAGAATATGAATCCTTGCAGTCACGAAAGCTTCAAATCTAGAATCAAGGTTGTCTTCTTTTAAATCCCCCACACGGCCTCCCGTCCACCCAGCCGTGTAATTGGGTGCACGGCGGTCAGCCGATCGGCAGGTCGTGTGCGGAGGAGTTCAGTGCGGCGGGCATCCCGCACCTCCGACTAGCACGGGTTTTAGTTTTATTTGGGTGCAATTGTGAACAATAGCCATGTCACACATCAGTACATCTGATCGGCATATCCTTTGGTCCGCTGCAGCGCAAAGACTCGGTTCCTACAAGGCGTGTGGCGAGGTTAGGAGATGCTCCTTGTGCGAGCTCGGCATTTGAGGGCCTGAAGACCAGAATCGGTGATCTCGCCGACAATGTGTTCAGGGAGGCAGTTACGTATCCCGACAGCAGAGTGAAGCGATCTTTTGGTTGGTTACGTACGGTGCGAAAGAAGTTTGACATACATCTATACGTACACGCCGCCTTCGACCGAGACGTCCAGTCAGCGTGGAAGAGTAGACCAAACACCCCCTATTATAATTCCCACGAGTGGAGGCTCTTCCGCCAGCAGTGATGCGAGTGAGCAATTGCAGGGCTGCGCCTTTTACCGTTAAACTGAGAAACGAAGATAAATGCACCACGCGGTGACGACGTGTACGTGTGTACGTTGAACTTTTTTGGCACCATACGTAGCTAACCGTGCTAATCGGAGGTGCAGAATTATCATCATGATTGTGTGCTGTACGTTGAACTTCTTTCGCACCGTACGTAGCTAACCGTGCTAATCGGAGGTGCAGAATTATCATCATGATTGTGTGCTGTACGTTGAACTTCTTTCGCACCGTACGTAGCTAACCGTGCTAATCGGAGGTGCCGCCGTGTCGTTTGTGCGATTGCGCGTGCCAATCGGTGCATTCCCGACGGAGGTGATTTGCGGCTCATGAACTTTATCTTAGAACCGGTAATCGATTCCGAGAACGGTTACTGGATTACCAGTTGTCGTGCGACAACACTGCTATTGTACGTATTGTTGTCTGGCCGCTTGCTGCTGCTGCTATGTTGGCAGTGATGCACAAGCACAGTTAACAACAACAATTAGGTGACAGCCAACGTTTCAGGCAATGGCTCTTCTTCATAGCGAAGACATTCACGAATGCCTCTTTTTCACCACTTGCTTTGCAGAGGGGACATTGCCCGTCATGTCGCCAGTTGTATATATATATTTTTTAACTCCGCACGCTGTTATTGGCGAATGCGTTGAGTTTTTTACTTTTTTGCATGTTGCTGATGTCGTATAAATCCAAACTGGAATTGTAAAAATTCGGACTTGCAAGCTGTGCGCTGCGTGAGGAAATGCGGGCCAGATATGTGCCGCAGATGAAGAGTTTTGTTTGTTAAAAACGGCTTTATGTCCGTAGTGTTACGCTCGTGCTGTTTACTACGTTGCAGTTGATGCTCCGTTAAATGTGGCTGTGTGATCAGCTATGTTTGCCGTGGGTGAGTCGCCCAATGTGGTTGGGTATTAAATACTGAAAGGGCATAATTTATGTTGAACCGATTGTAAGGTTCCTTCTAGATTTGAAGTTTTCGTGACTGCAAGGATCCATGTTCTTGGTTCTTTCGGTAAAGTCACATAGGTAAAAAAAATAAAAGATAAAAAAATTATAAATTTAAATCACGACGTTTCGGGCGCAACACAAGCGTCCGTCATCAGGTGGTGACAACCACAGCAAGAACATCGCTGAAGTAGGCAAAGATTGTAAGGTGTGACGGTTACCCACTCTTTACCCCACCAGCATAGAAAATGTTCTGTACGACCATTTTACCTTTGAGGAGTGTCTGGCGCATGCAGTATCTCAAAGTTTTGCTCACCCCGACTGGGAATCGAACCTAATTTAGCGAGTGTCCCTTCTCCCCTATTATCTTCTCTCGTAGTATAGTCGTAGCTTGTTGAAAAATAGCACGCTGGATTTGTGTGCACGAAGATAACGTTGTAATTTAGTGCATGCCACCATCTATGACCGTGGTCCCATCAAATATATGGACAGTTGATGAATAAAAAATGGAACAAAAAAAATCTGAGAAGTTCACAGAGAACGATCCCAGCAGACGTGAAACGTTGGGTCAGCGTTGCTCGTCTGCTGTGATGAAGGGAATCTCGCTCAGAATTACACTCATCACGCGGATTGGGGAACGAGTAGAAATGGGAGACGTTACGTTTACTGGCCGTAGCATACGTGTGCTCGGGCAGGGCTCCATTGTGGCTGGAATATGGGTCAGGGTGACAAGCACATGCCCAGCAACGGAAATGTAGCCCTAAGAGAGGAGGAATACCACGGGAATGGGTGTCCTCTGTTGGGGCATGCCTGTAATCCGTATCTGTGGGGGCCAGGCTCGGTGGATCACACAAACGTTGTGAATGTCCCTTGCCGCTGACATTGAGGTGGCATCCACCCCCGGCTTGCCAGGAGATGCCGGTCGAGATCGATGTGGACTCCACTTGTGTCGTCTGTGTGGGGTAGAGTGGTGTCCCCTTGCACGCGTGGCGTCTCTCCGGGCGCTCCGGTTTCCTAGCACACGCAAAACACTCATCAGTTGGCCGATAATGTCTTCTTATGTAGAGGATCGCAGAGATTGGGGGGAGAATTCGGTACCGGCTCACAGGCTGCCTGCCAATGCATGTGTGTTGAACTTCTTTCGCACCGTACGTAGCCAACCGTGCTAATTGGAGGTGCGGGGGAAGGACAACAAACTAAACACAACGAGCAGTTCTAAAGAAATGAGTTTGTCAATGTAGATGATTTAAAAGTGCGAAGCTCCAGTGGCTTCTTAATGTCTAAACGAAGAGCGTTCCAGACGGCCGCAGAAGCGCATTTGAAAGCGCGCGATGCAGTGAACGTTTTTGTTTGATGGTTAGCTAACAGACACTGCGAGGATGACTGGAGATCGCGTCGTGTTTATGCTGCTTCTTTGACGAGATCAGCAAGTTATCGTGGTTCATTTGTGGCAAGCACTTTGTGTGTAATGAGTGCAGCCTCATAATGTATTCGTTCGGCAAACCGAAATCCAATGCAGCTGAGCGAGCACTGGACGGACACATTCGGATCTCGCAGTACCCGTCGTCACGGTGCGTGCCAAATTATGTTTTTGTACACGCTGCAGCTTGCAAATGTTTTTTTCCGGACATCCCGTAGAGTAGCGAGTTGCAATAATCGAGCCTTGTCGATTTCGTGCTACACGCCACAGTGTTGGCTATGTCTCGACTCACTCGTGGTCGAATGCGTTGCCGAGCCCTGACGTGAAAATTGCAGGTCCTGACTATGTTGTGCGCGCGGTGATTAAACGACACATTCTGGTCGAGCGTGGTGCCGAGGCTCTTTAGATGAGTGGAAAAATGAATCGTTTCCCGGTTTGCCTGTGGTTCCACGCGTCTCCGAGCCCGGTCTCTCTCTCTTTTCGGGAGTGAGCGAGTAGTTGTGTGCGGTGCGTTGCGAGTCGATGCTACAGCTCCCGTGCAAGACATAAGATGGGTCAGTTTAACACGTAGGCCTTTCGCGACCAATATTCTTCATAGTAAAGGTTTTTGGGTTAGATCGCGTAAGTATAAATGTGTCGTAACCCTCCACCACCCGACACGGCCAATTAGCAGAGGTGTGGACTCGAGTCATGTGACTTGGACTCGAGTCAGACTCGAGTCATGAATTTGATGACTTGCGACTCGACTTGGACTTGCATAACAATGACTTTGTCCCACCTATGAGATGTGGACTCGAGTCATGTGACTTGGACTCGAGTCAGACTCGAGTCATGAATTTGATGACTTGCGACTCGACTTGGACTTGCATAACAATGACTTTGTCCCACCTCTGCCAATTAGTAAGGGATTTGCCACGTAAACAAAACGCCAATTAGTTTACTACTTCAGCCCACCGGTGTGTTCTGGCAAATCGCCCGATGATGCTGGATGTAATTACCAGCGAAACGTTACGGTACTCAAAATGTAAATGTTGTGGATTTACTCTCCAAAACACCGGTGGGTTGAAGTAGTAACTGGTCATCAGCAAAAGAAAATAACGCTTTCGTCAATAACGCTGTGATCTTAAAGGAGAACAAAATAAAATGTAGGTGAAGGGCAACGTTTCAGGCAATTGCCCTTCTTCATAGCACGTGATGAAGGCGACACAATGGCCATGCGCTAGGAATAAGGACCATTGTAATCATGGACACTCATATATTCATATTCTTTGGATCTTTCGGTAAAGCCACGTAGACAGAAAAAATAACAAAAGGCTTTTTCCTGAAGACGACCGCTTATTGAAACGTCGATAGTTTTTGTTATTTTTTCTGTCTACGTGGTTTTACCGAAAGACCCAAAGAATATGAATTCCTGCAGTCACGAAAGCTTTAATTAAAGATTTACTCATATATTCATTTACTGTGTGGCCGATTGCTGTGCTATGAAAAAGGGCCACTGCATGAAACGTCACCTCTCAAATGCTTTTATTAAAATGCTACAGTGTTATTGATTAATGTTGGGGATATTTATTTATTAATTGTGCTTGTGAACCACTGCCATACGTTTTTTTTGGGTTAGATCGTGTCACTATAAATGTGTCATATTCTTGGTTCTTTCGGTAAAGTCACGTAGAAAGGAAATAATAAAATAATACAAATATAAAACAATAAAATTATCACGACGTTTCGATTGCAACACAAGCAATCATCATCAGGTGTCAAATCCACAGCAAGAAAATTTGAAAAAAGTGGCGGTTTTTCAAATTCTTGCTGTGATTTCACACCTGATGATGATTGCTTGTGTTGCAGTCGAAACGTCGTGAGAATTTGTATTGTTTTATATTTGTATTATTTTATTATTTCCCTTCTACGTGACTTTACCGAAAGAACGAAGAATATGAATCCTTACAGTCACGAAAGCTTTAAATCAAAAAATATAAATGTATCGTTAAACCCTCCACCACCCGACACAGCCAGGTGTGCTGTACTAGTAACGAGTTGGCCACATTCTGTGTACGTGCCAACCCTCACTAGTTGGCTGCGTCGGGTGGTGGCGGGTTTAACGACACATTTATATTTACGCGATCCATCCCCCAAAAAAACTCTTATGGATTAATATTGCTCGCGAAAGCCACTACGCATTAAACTCACCACTGCCACCGCAGCATGAACCAAATCATTTGGTTATCGGTTCGGTCCTTGCATTTTAAACGATTCCACACGACTCCCGTGACTTACTGTAACACCGAATCGCCCTGAGCGCATCTGAAGCTAAGCATCATGTTGAGCCTGCTGGACTCGCTTGGAATGCGAGCCGCACAGCGACACCAACCAGGTGGCCCTCGGTTCGAGCTGTGATGATGCGGCCAGCAAAAGAGCAAAACATCGGCGGATTCCTGAATCTATCCGTGCGGCAGGCCAAGCGCACATCACTCGTATGCCGCTATTTTCTCCGGGTTCTCCAGTTTCCTCCGAAGCAAAACCGAACGCTCGTTCATTCAATACACCAAATATCCAAATTTAGGACTCATCTGAAAAAGTCTTGACGACTTTAGTGAGGCTTTCTTGGTGTAAATAAGAGCATTATACCATCACTGCAGCGCTGTACTACGTTCCAGTCTGCTGAGCTGATGAAGAGTGACCCTCCTGTTGCGTCGTGTGTGTGTGTTGTGCTATCGTGTACAGTACTGTACTGAATTCACATAAACTAGCGATGGGCGTTGTGCAGCGGTGTGTATTTGTGTATCTTGGGCTGCAGCACAGATTGGTGGAGCAGCAGGCCTCTAAATCATGAGATGGTGCGATGGGTTCAACTTTGCGCCACGATCATCATCATCATCACAACCACCACCGCCGTTATCCCTGTGGAGTCTGTGAAATGATCACCATCTGGTGAGGCTGCAACGTTCTGTGCGAGGACATCAATAGCGGTTGTCACGTGGAGAGATTTGTGTCCTGGCAAAAGGGATGTGGAGTCTCCACCACTGTTCCATTGGGCAATCAAAGGAGAAAAGCATCTCCCAGCACTCATTTGCACGTATGTACGTTGAACTTCTTTCGCGCGCTGTACGTTGCCAAACGTAGCTAATCGGGAGGTGCAGCATAGGGATACACTTTTGGCTGGACGTGAGTTCTAAAACATGTTACTTTGATAAGTCCCAGCTTGGCCATCAGTCATCATCTGCCGCTTCCGTCAGCTCATTAGCGACGATTGGGCTGAATTAATTTCCGCTGTGGTTCTTCTTTGTTGAAGCCAGTATCACCGCTTTTGTTCAATCTCAATACTTTATCTTTAAAGATATTTTACCCCTGCATCTATTCTTCCCATATTCATATTTTATCCTCTTCCAAGTGCAGCATCGCCATGTACGAGATCCCGTCCGAGCTCATTCTTGTAGCGTGTTCGAATCGACAGCAGTCTTCATTCCTTGACTTTGTCCAATAAGTTTGTGTTTACTTTTCATCAGTTTGTTATACAGAACCCCTGTTCTTTACGATGATGTGTGGGATATTGTTATCCGTTAGGCTATCTGCAATTGTACTCCTCTTAACCGTGGGATAAAATTATGTGGATAAATCCCCGGATAATGGGATGAATTTGTTATCCACGAAAACATTGTGAGTATTAGATAACCGCTTTGCTGTGCATTGTGGATAAAATTGCGGATAACTGCGGATGAAAGCAAGAAATGTGGACGTGGATAATAGGAGTTTTCGCAGACCATACATCTGTCACGGACAATAGGAGTTGTAGGTAATAGGGCCGTGGATTTGGGTTCTCCTGTATTTAAAATTCCTGTCCGGCCATCGATGATTAACACTTTCGTTAATGTCCAGCAGCTCAGCCAGAATACATTTTGTCAACAACAAAAAACACACGGCAGACTGACGCGGATTGCAACATCTTTCGTGGGGTCTGGTGATACGGCGCGAAATCCCGCGTGTAGCCGCACATCGTCGTTTGGGAGGGTGGCAGCTCAGGGAATTTGCGATGGCACGTCACTGAGCCATTATGTAATGTTGCAACGTGGGCTCTGCTTTCCGTAGGAGTTCCTGGACATGGTTTTGTTGAAAATAGTTTTGGCGGTGTGGCATTGAGCCAGTAGTGCAACGTGGTGGGGTGGGGGGGGTATGTGCTGTAATATGTGAAAATGTAAGCGTTGACGAAAATATGGTTTGACCGACAAATACAAGCAGGGGAGAACTGGAACTAAAAAAAGTCCTGTAATTTTTTTTCTCCCGAAATTGAAAATACTGGCCGAGAATGTATTGCAGAGCTGAAGCATATTTATTCGGTGATAACTTCGTTGGCAGTTGTGCAAAAAGCACAAATAATAAAATAAACACACTCGGCACATTTATCAATGACACTGGCCATAAAAAGAATAAGTGTAGAGCAGGCAATAATTAGGGGAATGGCTCTTCACAGCACAGAGGGAGAGGTAGGGTGGATAGGAGTTGAAGACACAACTTTTGCATACCAGGGTGCCCCGAGATAAGAATTAAATTATATTTCCTGGTATAAATTGCAGGAACTGACGGTCGCCTGTGAGTTTTTTTAAACAGAAAAAAATCTGTTTGAAACCTCTGGACGGCACCAGATCAAACCCCGACTGTGTGCTGGTTAAGTGCCGTTCAAGACCCCAAACCCTTGCAGAAAATCGTCCGCATTGTGAACTGGCGTCGAATGTCAAAAGTATGACTGCAGTAAAGTCAAGACGTCTGAACGACGCGGTTGTAAGCTCGCGACGAGTCTCGGGTCGAGTCTCGGGTCATGTCCCACGTGGTGGTTCTGAGACACAAGTTGGAAATTCCACGTTCCTATGGTGGAATCCGTATATTCATGGGACGACAACATGCGTCGACTGGCCATCAACTCGCTGTGCATCGGTGCTTGCTAAATCCCTGCCAGGGAGGTGGTAGGGGGATCACGACGACGATGATGATGATAGTGATCAGGTGAATCAACCCTGGCCGGAATATGAATTCACAATCTCGTGACTGTGAGCTTTGTGAGCTGAGCTAGAGTACAGTATATCCCGGCCATTAGCGTACACATTACACAGTATTCATTACGCATACTGTAAGCTCGCATGGTTTGTGCAGTGCTTTGTGCGCGTGCGTGCGTGTTGCATATCTGTGTCGCATCTGCGTGTGCTCCAGGGCGTTATGAAATGCAAGTTGTTACGTGTTTATGGAAATGTCTGAAGCTGGCACAACCAAACAAAGGCGACTCTTACGAAGACGCCGTTGCGACGGAGCTTTAAGACGCTGTACAACACCGTAGCCTGCCACAATGAGGAAATGATGAAAAGTAACTTTTTTTCTCCAAACTTTTGATCGATGGGCGAGAGTTGCACGGAACCGTCTAGAACATTCCCACGATTGCCCTGGGCACCGAACTTCATGGAATTGGCATTTTTTATTACGATCGGTTTTTACAAAAACAAAAAAAAATTCTACAAAATGGCGCCATGAGCATCATTTCTGCCTGTTGGGGGGGGGGGTAGCTTCGTGTAGTGGTGGTGTAACATCCTCTCCTGTGCTGTGATACTGCAATGATGGGAGTACAGTCATCGGCATCGATATTTAATATCTCGGCAAGCCCGAACGTTTGCTATCGCGCTCTCCGTTGAGTCTAGCCCATCACAAATACACGCTTACCAACAACATAGTTGGCTGCTTGGAACAACACCGGTTTCAATCCGTTTGCAAAATTGGCTCGGACTCGAGGAAACATCCAGCTGCTCTGTTCCTAAACATCTTTACCGATGTGGAATGCCCAATGCTGCAGCTCATTTGGAAAGGGTCTTTGGCTTCATTCGACATTAACGTGTCTCTTTCCTCCACCACCGTGTGAGTCATAAATCAGGAACATTAATAAAGAATTTTGAAGTGAAGTCTTGAAAAGAAAAGGTAGGAACGTGAATGGAAAAGTATTTTGGAATCTCAGATTTTTGCAAATGTGCAGTTGTTCATTGGATTGAGGAGGTTTTGGTCCAGATGAGAAAAACGAAAGTACATTTTTACGTTAAACTATTTTACTAACTGAAATCAATCGTCACGCACTTTGTTTGGCGAGACATTTAAATTCCAGCAAAATATGGTACATTATATATATACCTAATTATTGTTACAACAATGCTTGTTTACCCACGTAAGTGTCACCGAGCCTGACGATGATCTTTCAGCAGGGTCCTGCCAAGTTTGCATGGTCAGAGCCACTGATATCGCGGTCCGTCTTTCACTTGAGTCGTTTGCAGGACATTTATTTCTTCCAAATTTGACAAATGTGGCCAGTGATGGTCTACTATTGCAGAATGACTTCACGGGATCTTGGAACGTCCACTGTATATCAGGCGACGCATATTTTTGATATTGTGTTCGTTGAACTTCTTTCACGCCGTACGTAGCCATTTTACCGGTTAACATACCGGCAGGATTAATCGCGTGGGCAGACTAGGCCCGAGCACATGCATGTCCAGCTAGGCCCCACGCTAAAGCTTGAACACGTTCACGACCAACTAGGCCCGACTCAGGCCCTGCAGTGTGTGAGGTTAACTAGGCCCCGATGGCCATCCACACAGTTATCGTGAACTAACGTTATACTCTGTGTACAATGAAAAGTTAGCGAACGTGTATGTGCACCTAACAGTTTTCGACTAGTCATGACTAGGCCCACAGATAGAGCAACCTCCTTTGCCACTCAATAACTAAGGACCACAACCCACGTTGTGACTTTTGTACCGTTTTACATACTTGACATTACCATGATAAAATGTTGCTAATAATTACTATTCTATCTTTAACAAACGTAGATTCATGCTATACCTTAAAACCTCTTCATTCGTGGATTTATCTATTGCGAAATTTGAATTCTCTTGGCGATTGTGTATTTGTATACCAGTTTACATTTCACCCCTTTTTAAATCCTTTATATTAAGTTCGCTTGCTTGCGTGCTTGCTTGCTTGCGTGCTTGCTTGCTTAGGACCGTGCAAATCTTTCGCTCGTTTTTTAACCCACTTCCCGTGATCCAATCGAGCTGACATTTTCCACACAGACTCGTTGTGCGAGACAATGAATGTTCGTTAAATTTTTTAAAAAATTTTGTACACTTTTTAGGCAAAAAAAAATTATTTTACATTTATTCAAATACAACTCATTCATGGCTTTGGCTGAACGTCACAGTGTAGGAGCCCAGAGCGTAACCCCTCCACAGGCCGTGGCGGAGTAGCGCAGTTGGTAGCGCCCTCGCTTCCCATGCCAAAGGTCGTGGGATCGATCCCCGCGTCCTCCACAGGCGAATATATTTTTAAATCCTTTATATTAAGTTCGCTTGCTTGCTTAGGACCGTGCAAATCTTTCGCTCGTTTTTTAACCCACTTCTCGTGATCCAATCGAGCTGACATTTTCCACACAGACTCGTTGTGTGTGACAATTAATTTTCGTGAAATTTTTTTCCCAAAATTTGACACTGTTTAGGGAAAACAAATTAAATATTTAATTACCAATTGCTTAATACTGGCAATCATCTGACCCATAGGTGGCAGCCACACATATAAAGGATTTATAGTGAAAAACTTTGTTTTTACGGGTTTACTTGTTCCTTCCTACTTAGCGATTTGGCAGCGGCGCATCGTGGGGGGACGGCCACTTGCACAGTCCAGCAGTGGATTGTTGGCCACGGTGTGCGATCCACAATGGTGAAGGTTTTATTGTTCAAGTGCCACGGCCTTTTTGTGCTTTTTGTGCCTCGTGTTGTGTGCGGTGGGTTTTTACTCATTCATTTCGGTCATAGGGTTTAAGCGTCAGAAAGGGCAGTGATGAGTTTCAGATCAAAAAGAAGAGTTGTTGGATAGACTTGCTCGTGGCGGTCGTGCGTCCGCTGCTGGACCAACATTACCAGTCGACAGATTTATCAAGAAAAGCGAAGAGGTAAATTGGGAAAGTGTGGCGCGGGCGAGTGCACCGATGTCTGCCAAAGTAGCATCATCATTGTCACATCATCGTCATCATCCTCCAAGGTAAATCAAACTTCCTAATTTACGGTATAATCTGTTGATCTGTTCTGTTGTATTATTTGTGTTTTATTATATATATGTGTGTTGTTGTACAATTTAAATAACCATGTGGATGTTATTTATGTGTGTCATAACAGGACTAATGTTATGAAACATTTTCATTTTATCCCCGTATGTTCAGTCGGACACGGGAACCTAACCCCCTTGTTCCCACGTAAACACGGTACAGGTAGTCCCCGACTTACGACGGGGTCGTCGTAACGCATCTCGATCGTAAGTCGAGGACTACCTGTACCTCCTTTCGCGTATTCTCCTTCCGCGCAGACTTCCAGGAACAGAACCCCACCAGGATGTAGAGGACTTGCCGTACAAGCTAGACGTGTGATTTGCGTTACTCTGGAATTACGGACGGCTATAGATTAGAATTCAAATATCCAAGATCCTTTGTGCTCACAGTGTCACCTTCCACGTGACACTGATCTGTGGGTCACGTGACACCCTCGCGCACCACGTGACTCTGACCTGCAGGTCACCACGGTGGCGAGATGTTACAGCTGCCTCGCGGATTTTTCCCCGGGTCCGCCTGTTTTTCCCTCCACATTTAGAATCAACATCTTGAACTATGGCTTGTAGCCAGGTCGCTACTCAAAAAGGAGCCGTTATGTAGCCCAGTGGGCCTTACCTGGTAAAATACAATCTTTCATAGTTGGAGTCACATGTCCCCTCTCCACGTAGTGTGTCTGGAGGAAAGGATGGGCATTAAAGTACTGCTCCCTCTGCCTGAATGCAATCGTAACTCGGCGCTGTACACGCCCACTATAGTACGCTTACGCGAGTGATTATTGTAATTGATCCTGAGATCGACAACATATATTTGCGATCCATCTGTGGATCGGGGTCCACACATTGACCACATTTGCAAACGGTGCACGCTCCCTGCCATGACGTGGATAAAAAATGGGAATAATAAAAGGTGTGTGTGTTGAACTTCTTTCGCATCATACGTAGCCAACCGTGCTAATCGGAGGTGCGGGGGAAGGAAAAAAACAACACAAAAAGCAGTTCTAAAGAAATTAGTTTAGAATTTAGCTTTTAAAGTGCATAGCTCCAGTGGCTTCCTAATATCGGAAGGAAGAGCGTTCCAGACGGCCGCAGAAGCGCATTTGAAAGCGCGGCGTGATGCGGTGACCTTCGTCTTTGTTGGATGGCTGCTGTGGAGTTCGCGTGATGATGGTTCATGCTCCTTGATGAGATCAGCGAGGTGTTGTGGTTCATTTGTGGCGAGCAATTTGTGTGTAATTAGCGCGACCTTATCTATTCGTTCAGCAACTGGAAGCCAATGCAGCTCGGCGAGCACCGGACGGACATGGTCGGATCTTGCAGTACCCATCGCGGATCTTGCAGTACCCCTCTGGGGTTGTGATAGGCTGCTATAAGGTAAAGAGAATACAGTCTACAGCTGCAGCCTGGTAATTATTGCATGCTTGTGTGTTGGCAGATGTGCCTCCAATATAGAGAGTTCTAGAGAGCTGCTCTGGAAGGTATTTGGCCTACTCTTCCACACTGGCCATGTGTCTCGGGAGAGGTACGAGTACCCACATTGTACCCCACTACACAGGACCTGCCGATCGACTAACTGCACTGTTAACCGCTCATGCTGCTCGGGCGACCGATGCGTGGAGATTCAAGAAACCTTGACCGCTGTTCCAACAGCTGCGCCGGCAGATCGAACCGGCGACCGCCGCGTTGCAAAGTCCATCGTCCTCGACACTACACCGCCGCGGCCGCATCCCGACCCTCGCGTCGATCGCCCTAACTCGCCGTCCCCGGCACCCTTCTCCTCCCCTCCCCTCCCCCGCGCCGCCGCAGGACGAGTTCCACCCGTTCATCGAGGCGCTGCTGCCGCACGTGCGCGCCTTCTCCTACATCTGGTTCAACCTGCAGGCGCGCAAGCGCAAGTACTTCAAGAAGCACGAGAAGCGCATGTCGCGCGAGGAGGAGCGCGCCGCCAAGGAAGAGCTCCTCGCCGAGAAGGGCGACGTCAAGCAGAAGTGGGCCTCCCGCCTGCTCGCCAAGCTGCGCAAGGACATCCGTCCCGAGTGCCGCGAGGACTTCGTGCTCACCGTCACCGGCAAGAAGCCGCCCTGCTGCGTGCTCTCCAACCCCGACCAGAAGGGCAAGATCCGGCGCATCGACTGCCTGCGCCAGGCCGACAAGGTGTGGCGCCTCGACCTCGTCATGGTGATCCTCTTCCGCGGCGTGCCGCTCGAGAGCACGGACGGCGAGCGGCTCGTGCGCTCGCCGATGTGCGAGCACTCGGGGCTGTGCGTGCAGCCGCACCACATCGGCGTCTCGGTCAAGGAGCTCGACCTCTTCCTGGCATTCTACATGCGCGAGCAGGGTGAGAGGCGCGTGTGTGTGCGGTGCGTGCGTGCGTGTGTACGTGCGTGTGTGCGTGTGCGGGCGCACGTTGTCTGCGTGTGTGTGTGTGTGTGTTTGCAGGAGCGGTAGTGTCGCGGTTAGCGCGCTGCCCTACGAACCATTCCTGGGCCTCCCCTAAGTCGACTCAGCCTCAAATGAGTACCTGGTGTATTGTGTAAACATCGCCACTGGGGAGACAAATGCGGCCGGGCGTGGTGCCACCCACCCCCTCGTGTACACTGATGGCCTTCTTAGGTGCTTGCGAACAGCACTTACCCAAAACAGCCTGTTAAGGCTACATGATAGATCTTTGTCTTTGTGTGCAAGCGAGTGTACCCTTATTGGGTGTAGCAGTGGAATAGTGCTTATCTCACTGCGCTACAAACCAGGCGTTCCCTCATTGTTTGATTCCTGACCACAGCTTACTTCAGGAGTGTTCATTTGAACAGATTCTAGGCCCTCCCCGAGGTTGACCTGGTGTCGTCCCGGCCTTCACAGGCGCTCGCTAACAGCACTTGCCACAACAGCCAGAAATGGCTACATGGGAAATCTGTGTGCGTGACGTTTGTGGAACAGTGGGGGGGGGGGGCGCAGGTGCTGCATCTGCTAGTGATCTCGGGCGGTTAACCCGTAACACCTGGGCCTATTCTGTGACCTCCCGTCAGTGGGCCTTCCACACTTCACGTGATAGCCTCAAAGTGGCATGTGCTATGTAGTGATGTCACCTTCGCTTAGTGGCGAATGGCGGCTATTGTTGTTGCTGTTGCTGTGTGTATGCGTATACATGTTGTGGTTTGTAGAGAGAGATGGTGTTACATTTCTCGAATGGATCAACATCGGCATAATTTAATTTTGTCTTAGGCCTTCTCTAGGCTGACTCGATATCAGTTGAGGTATTGAGGTACCTTGTGTGGTGCTAAATCAGTAGCACTGGGAAAACAAAGGCGGCCAGGCATGGTGCTCGCCACACTACAACCTCATGCGCCATACCCGCCTTAATGTAGGAGCTAACCAACATCACCTTCCCCAAAGCGATCTGTGTCACTACACGGAGGCTCTTCGTCTAATTTGTGTGGTTGATTAGCGCATTGGGCTGCAAGACGCTCGCAACCTGCATTCACTTTGATTCCTTCTCGTGCACATCACGAGTGCCTGGTGTGGTGTGGTGTGGGCACCATCGCCTGGAGCGAGTGCCTGGTGTGGTGTGGGTACCATCACCTGGAGTGAGTATCTGGTGTGGTGTGGGTACCATCGCCTGGACCGAGTACCTGGTGTGGTGTGGTGTGGGCACCATCGCCTGGAGCGAGTGCCTGGTGTGGTGTGGGTACCATCGCCTGGAGTGAGTATCTGGTGTGGTGTGGTGTGACCACCATCACCTGGTGTGGTGTGGGCACCATCACCTGGTGTGGTGTGGGCACCATCGCCTGGAGTGAGTACCTGTTGTGGTGTGGTGTGACCACCATCACCTGGTGTGGTGTGTGCACCATTGCCTGGAGTGAGTACCTGGTGTGGTGTGACCACCATCACCTGGTGTGGTGTGTGCACCATCGCCTGGAGTGAGTGCCTGTTGTGGTGTGGCGTGGGCACCATCGCCTGGAGTGGTGTGTGCACCATTGCCTGGAGTGAGTACCTGATGTGGTGTGGGCACCATCGCCGCCAAGGAGATGAAAGCAGGCAGTTGTGCGTATGGTGCTGGCCCCATCTGTCTGCTGTTTCAACCTGAGTGGATGCTCGCCAACGGACGGCACTTGCAGCAGCAGCGCACGCCGGCTATCAGCGGTGGGATTCTTTGATCCCTGTGTGTGTGTGCACGTCTCCAACTTTCGCACGAACTTAAGACGCCCAGCGTCCTGTTTTGCCGTTGTAAACAATCGATCATTGTACCTTAACTCCGCTGCGTAATCCCAGAAAAAAACCCAGAAATGATTGCGTGACGGGTTTTAGTAATTATGTCGCTTAATTACAGCAATTACAGCCGTCGGTGAGAATACACGTGAAATGCATGCGAAGTCTGAAGCAATTTGAAATACGCTGGGACCCTTTTCAAACTTGACCGTGACACATTTAGCAGGGACTTTGGATGCGATTAACAGGCGGTAGACGGCCAGGGCTCCAACGACGCGTGAGCGCGAGCCGGTGCGTGCGTCTTCGACACGGGGGGCCGACCGTGTCGTGTTGCAGTCTCAACAAAGCTGCACTGCAACGCTGACCGCACGCAGCATGGGTTCGATCCCTAGTCTCGGGCAAACGAGCAACGCCAACCAGAAGGGCATCCGAAGCCAACCCGGCGGTCTCAGCTGCAATGACTCGTCCTAAAACGAGTAACGTAAACCGCGTTCGGTCCGTTGACGGCGGCGGAGTCTATTGTGGTGGTGGTGGTGATGCGAGGACTTTGTTCACCCCGGCTGGCGACTTGGACCCACAATCGCAGAGTGAGAGGCCCGACGTAGAGAGCAATGACCGAACCTTCATAAGTTACACCCAGCGCGGTTCACCGTTGTTCCAAGGCCGTAACCCCCACTCGCCAGGCGCAACTCCATGCGTCCCTCCTCGAAGCCGCGTGCCCCCCGCAAGGCGCGCGTCTCCCCCACGTCTCCTGCCAGCCATGGTGCGGGTCTCCCACGTAGCGCTCGAACGACCTCCCCGCGTGACCCCTCCTACAACGCGCGGATGAAAGGGGCCGAGTGGAAAAGTCTTCCTGTTATGTGCATTTCAAGCGTTTCATCGCAACTCGGGGAGAAGCGGAGTTAACTCCCCAGAAGTGTCGGCGCAGTGTTCTCCCGCCCACGTTTGTCCGAGGCTGTCCACGCCAACGAAAGGAGACATTTTCGGTCCGTGCCAAATTGCCAAACGGCACAGCGTGGTATTTGAGCAGCAGCTGTCCGAGACGGATGATCGGAATTGTCATGACGGGAAAAGATAAGCAGTCCGGAAGAGAATTTCTTGGCGAATGAGCGTTTGGGGGTACGGCGAGGCAGAGGGAGGGTTGTGCCAGGTAGGACGCGTTCGGTGCTGGAAGAGGTGGAAGGGGGGCAGTTAACGAGACGGCTGTTTGAGTGGTCCCAACGAGTCCGGCGACCAGGGCAAGAGCTAAGAGCACATGGTGGGAGACTTCTTCTTTGTTACGGCCGCCGACGTAGACGCAAAGCAACGACGACAATTTCACGTGGAGGTGGTCAAGCCGGGCGACCGCGTCGGCAGTGGGAGGAGGTTGTTGCCGCCGTGATGCGTCCTTCGTCAGAACTCATCTTGGAGTTCGCCGTTTGTCGATTGTGCGGCAGCTGCAGGGATGTGACGGAGGGGAGGACGCGTTGGGACCGATGGCGCGCGGTGCTGTGTCCATACGGCGACGTGTTTTATTATTGGGCGAATAATAGGATCCACACTTAGTATGTACGCGTGTTGAACTTCTTTTGCGCCGTACGTAGCCAATGCGCTAAACGGAGGTGCGGGGGAAGGACGGCAAACTGAACACAAGAAGCGGTTCTCAACAAAATTGAGTTTTCAATCTCGAGTTGAAAGTGCACGGCTCCAGTGGCTTCCTAATATCGGAACGGAGCTTCCCACATCCATCACGGACGCCGTCCCACGGGAATCTCCATCGAGCACACCGACTCTAAACGTTCGCACACACACGTGTGTGCCGTGAAGAAGGGCCAATTCACGAAACGTCGTCTGTTGTATTTTATTTATTCCTTTTGAAGGCTGCAACGTTACTGATGAACGTCTTGTGTTGCTTGTGCGTCGCTGCCAACGCAGCAGCAGCAAGATCACCGTATAATTTGTTTAACACGCTTACCTACTGTGCTGTGTGTTCGTGAGCCATATGCCAATTTTCACCCCGTAACTCTTCAGCCAATTAACGATCTCACTCGCCCACCCCCTCGTTCAACGGAATTCCCGCGTTTTGAATCTTTGTCTTACCGCAGGTTTTGTCTTACCGCAAGTTTTCGAGCAATTCTTGGGGGAGGTTATCGGGAGGTAAATAAATAAACAGCGAAATAATTATTGGAAATTTGTTTTCAGTTCTCTCAAACCCTTCAAACGGTCCCCATAACAACAACAAAAACCTCCCAAAAAACCGCGACTCCCTAATTGTAGTTAATTTAAAACAAGCAATTGAGCGCGCGCTGGCATCGACGGAGATCACGGTGATTATGCCGCCGCGTTGACGTGGAAGGGGCTGCTGCTGCATGGACGGGATTAGGGCACCCCGCTCCCATGTGCCCGGCCTAGTTCATCGCTTGCAAACAAAGACAAAGATGTCCCCCGTAGCCTTCACAGACTGTTGGGGGCAAGTGCCGTTAGCGAGCAGCACCTCCGAAGGCTGTGGCACACGAGGGGGTGGGGTGGCCAGCACCATTCGCCCGGCCGCCTTTGTCTCCCCAGTGGCGATGTTTTCTACACACCGCACGAGGTACTCGTTTGAGGCCGAGTCGATCTAGGGGCACACCCAAGACCGATCCAAATAATTGTCACCGGTGTTGTCAGGAATCGAACTCTGGTCACCGTCCTAACCGTTGCACCGCCACTCCCCGCACACGCACACACGCACCCTCGTGTTTTGACAATGCCAACTCGTTCCATTGCGGTTTCACGTGAACGCACGGCGCTTGCGTGCGCGAGGTTGGTGACGTAAAAAAAGACGAGCAAGGAACAATAATTAATCCCAAGTTTTATAAAAAATATATATTTTATTTCGCGCGTGGGCGTGCGCGCGCGTGTGTGCACTGCGGTTAATCACTCAGGGCCTGTGTGGGTGATGGTGGAATGTTTGACGGAGAGTGATGTGTAAACGCTTGGTTGCAGTATTTCCACGGTTATTATATCACTTTCAGCAGCGTTTAAATTCCTGTTCTGTTAACATGTAGGCTTTTGAGACCAATATCATCCATAATATAGAATTTTTTTTGGGTTAGATCACGTAAATATATAAATGTGTCGTTGAACCCGCCACCACCCAACACGGCCAATAGTAAGGGTTATCACGTGAATAGAACGTGCCAATTCGTCACTCGGACAGCGCACCGCGTGTTGGAGAACACATCCTCAACATTTACAATCTGAGCACGACGTAGTTACTGGCGAAGCGTCGTCCTCGGATTGTAAACGTCGTGGATTTGCCCTCCTGTTGTTCTGTCTGGCGTCGTACGCGGCAACGCGCACGAGATGAATCCACGCTCGATTCCGTGGCTCGTGGCAGACGTTCCCTCAAAGCCCGTTTGAAAAATCAGAAGCGCCGCGCTCGCGCGTGCGCACGTACACAACAGGCTCCGTGATTTCTTGGAATGAGGTCACACACGGCTTTGACAGCCACTGGTGATGTGGTGGGGTGGAAGGCCCTAAGCAGGAATGATGTTGGGGTTGGGAGGGAGGCCGGTGGGGGGGGGGGTACCGGTAGGCCGGCCAGCTCCTTCAATGGATAAACTCCTCGTGAGATGACTGAAGAGATGAAGGAAAAATAGATCGAGATGCAGTGAGATGAGATGAGAGCCACAGGGGTGTGGTGGAATGAGAGAGATGTGGGCGATGTGTGTGTGTGTGTACGGTTTGACGCGTAGTAGTCGTAGTAGTAGTACGTTTTCGCGACCAATATCCATCGTAATAAAGGTTTTTATGGGTGAGTATAAATGTGTCGTTAACTCACCACCACCGGACACTGCCAATCAGTAATGGTTGTCACGTCAACAAAACGTGCCAATTGGTTACTAGTACAGCCCACCGGTGTGTTGGAGAGTAAATCCACAATATTTACAATTTGAGTACTGTGACGTTTCGCTGGTAATTAGATCCAGCATCATCGGGCGAATATGCCAGACAATTCTGGCAAAATACATGCCGTATGTTAGTACGTCTTTCGCATCGTACGTAGCCAAACGTGCCAATCGGAGGTGCGGGGTGATATTATAGAGAGATGCGGACAACGTAGAGACGATGTTCACGTTAATTGGCACATAGTGGCTTGTTTTTATGTGTATTAGGTTCTGAGTTCGAGCTGATTTTTGGTTTTCGCCCTTTGAATCCGTGGGGCCCCTTGAGCTGCTTGGGGGGGGTCCGAAGCTTCGCTTCGTTCACTCATGGCGAGCGCAACTGCTGCTCGCAGCGTTGCCAAGGTCGGTGCTGTGCAATGCAACATTCTACGATGGCCAGCGTCCGGTTTCCCGTGGCAAAGGTGTGGACGGAGTCAACGATTGTAACCGATTTCAGCTGATAGTCCACCGTATTTGTCTTGCTCAGGTGGCCAGTCTGTCACCGTTAAATCGTTCGCATCCGCCGCTGGATGAAGACATTCCCACGCCGTTGATGTCTCGTGGTCCCAACGATCAGTCTCACTCGAGCGCTTGAACCCATCTCCGTCGTCGCGGCGATGGTCCGCTCGGGAGATGGTTCGCTCGGAGGATGGTCCGCTCGGAGGATGGTCCACTCGGGGGATGGTCCGCTCGGAGGATGGTCCACTCGGCCGATGGTCCGCTTGGGAGATGGTCCACTCGGGAGGTGGTCCACTCGGCCGATGGTCCGCTCGGGAGATGGTCCACTCGGGGGGTGGTCCGCCCGGAGGATGATCCACTCGGGAGATGGTCCACTCGGGAGGTGGTCCACTCGGAGGATGGTCCGCCCGGAGGATGGTCCACTCGGGAGGTGGTCCACTCGGGAGGTGGTCCGCTTGGGAGATGGTCCGCCCGGGGGATGGTCCACTCGGGGGGTGGTCCGCCCGGAGGATGATCCACTCGGGAGATGGTCCACTCGGGGGGTGGTCCACTCGGAGGATGGTCCGCCCGGAGGATGGTCCACTCGGGAGGTGGTCCACTCGGGAGGTGGTCCGCTTGGGAGATGGTCCGCCCGGGGGATGGTCCACTCGGGCTCATTGTTCTCCTTTGACCGCCGTCCCTTCGTCCTGGCGAGACGCGTCGCGTCCTGCCCAGGCACGCGAACTTCCTTTGCCAGTCGCCACGACGTCTCCTCTCACTTGCGTTTGTTCCCCTTGGTGCACGTGCTGCTCTGTGCCGTGTGGCACACGGCGGCACGTAGATGCGCGTACAATAACAAAAGCACTCGGGTCTTCGTGCATCGTGCAAAACAACCATCGTCAGTTCCAGAAGGAGTGCAATCGCGGTCCTCTTGTTCCAAAGGTCACCGTCAACATTTTTTTGAGCAGATGTGACCGAGCCGACAGGCAGCAGCGATCCGGTGATCGTCACCCGCGGACCGGTTTCGTCCTTATTAAGGCTCGTCAGCGTAGTCCGGTCACCAATGCTCACTGCTGCAAAGTCGGCCTCTGGGAAGCACATTGCGTGGAGTGCCCCGCATCCACGCCACGGGGCTCATGGGCTTTGGCTCCGTGTGCGTCTCGGCGTGATTCCGAGCGCGCACGTGCGCGCGTTTGCCCGTTGCGTGCGAGCCGATGTTTTGGGCTGGGGCGGCTGGGCGTGCAGGGAGAATGGGGGGGACAGGCTCCCGGGGCTCCACGCCGCCCGACGCTGAACTGCAGTCGCGGCGGCCGAAGCGAAACGCTGCGCGCGATCTTCTAGCCGTGTTGACCGGGTGTCCTCCCCCGCCGGCGATTCGACGGATTGTCACGGATTTGGCCGGAGATTCTAATCCAAGGATTGATGATGATTTTTTTTCCGTCTCATTACCCTCTCTCCTTGCGGGTTTTTTTTTACTTGCCGATTTTTTTTGTCCGCTCCGTCGAGTTTATTTTTTTGTGTGTGTTAAGTTCGCATGCAGATTCGCTTGAGGAGTCGCGCGTTGACACTCTCCGAAGCCGATTCGGTGATCCACGCGGGGCACGGGGCCTCGGCAGTCGATGTCGATCGATGGCCTGATGCGTCGCTACACTTCTGCCGTTTCCCTGCAGTGGTGTGCTGCGGCTCTGCGGCTAAACGCAAATCATCACCGGGCGGCCAGGGGTCAATCCACCGCTGGATGGAGGCCACCCCTAGCCGCCATCCGCCACGGTTCTGTCATTCAACAATCCGCCTTGCGTGTGCATGCGAGCCGATTTCAATGCTCCCGTCCGTTCGGTGGATGTGGTCTCGAACGCGGTCCATTCTTAGGCTCACGTCGCTATTCTTGAACCGTAGGGAATCGTCCCTTCTCGTGACGCTTCGTATCCAAGCCCGCTCGCTCTGCTCGATCGTTTGAATTCCTGTGTGTGTGTCGTTCACCTGCGTGTGTGTTCTATAATTCCTGTGTGCGTGCCGTTCACCTGCGTGTGTGTTCTATAACCCACGCGTTACGCTGCCCGTCCATCAGCATAGTCCCAAGCGTGTGCATCCCTCTGCGCGTGCTGCTTTGCGCAATTCTTTAGTTGATTAAACGGTCATCCCTCGTTGTACGGGAACTGGAACGTAACTTCGACGTAGGTTACGCTAGATTAGTTTTTTCCGGAATGTTGAATCTCCAAATTGTAATTTTTTGGAGGGGAAAAAAAAATCGAACGACGCACAGTCTTCGTCGTTATGACATTTCACGCCGCTCCACGCGGTCCGCAACTGTACACGCTGTTCAGACTGTCCACACACTCTCCTGGTTCCCCCATGCTCTCCGTGCAGCGCAAGCCGGGCTCAGTTTTGGTCCGGGTCCTTTGTGTTGCCCACTGCTGCTGCTGCTGCAGCAGCGTGCAGGATTCCACGACTTTTTCAACATTTTTACTGCAGTCAAAGTCAAGATGTCTGGAAGGATGCCATTAAGTGCAAGCGATAGCAGAAGTGCACATGGCGATCACCGGTGTCTGGCATGTATGGCGCAGTGTTTTTATGTCGCGACTTATTTTAGTGTTATTAAAATGTTAGCTTTCGCGACCAATATCATCCATAATGCAGGTGTATTGGGTTAGATTGCATAAATATATAACCGTGTCGTTAAACCCACCACCACCCGGCACAGCCAAATTAGTAAGGTTTGTCACGTCAACTAATTGGCATGTTCTGTTTACGTGGCAAACCGTACTGAATCACCTGCGTGATGCCGGCCTGAAGCGTGACGTGTCGCTGTCGCCAATTAAATACCCGGCGAAAGACAAAACTGCGCGTTTGGGAAGCGTTGTTACAGAGCACCATGCGTGTGCATGGTTGTTCTTCAACGCTTCGAGGGTTTCCCCTTCTGTGTTTAGTGCGGGGGGGGGGAGCGGTGGTGCAGCGGTTAGCGCGCTGCGCTACGGCAAGATGGGATTCTAATCCTGCTCACGGCCACCACCAACACCGGTGACGATTATCGGAGCCGGTGCTGGGCCTCCCCTAGGTTGACTCGGCCTTAAATGAGTACCTGGTGCGGTGTGTAGACATTGCCAGGAGGGAGACAAAGGCGGCCGGGCGTGGTGCTGGCCACCCCTTGCGCGCCACAGTGCCGGCCTTCATAGGTGCTGCTCGCTGACAGCACTTGCCCCGGAAGTCTGTTTAGGCTACACGAGGGATCTTTGTCTTTGGTTTGGCAAGGCGATGGGGGTTACGGATATTTTTATTTTTATTATTTATTAAACTTATAGATTTTTTTTTATTCCTGACCGCTCGTGTGCCCCTGGACGGGAGGTGAGGGGCAGCCTTTTGTTGATGTTCCTCGGCATTGTCAGCCTCGCCTCGTAGGGGGCTTCCTGCCTTCGGGGGAGGCAGGATGTGGAGGTGGGGAGGGGAAAGCAGCGAATTACAATTTGCAGGAGACGAGGTGGCTGCTTGATGGCCTCAAGCTCCGCGGCTTGATGTTGAAGCGAACGTGAAAGAGGCAGCGAGGCCTTTGTTGTCGCGGGCCCTGTCGAGGTGCGGAGGAGTGCCGTGTGGCGAGCGTCATTCAGGCCCCGATTGTTACAGCTCCTCGGGTTGTCGTCCTCCGGGAGAAAATAAAAAAAAACTGGAAAATGACGGAGGTGGCTAAGTGGCTTAGGAGCTCCTTAGCGGTTCGATGACCCGGAGTTTTTATTTACATCGTGGGAGGAGGCGGTGGCGGTGCAGTGGTTAATGCACTGCGCTCTCAACCCGGCGATCTTGGTCCAATTGGCGTTCACGGCTAACATCGGTGGCAAGTAGCGATACATGAACTGCCCCCCCCCCCCCCACCGGCTTCACCGACGTGTGCTAGCCGGCACGGTGAAGTATGGTCATACAACCCCCCGCGCCCCCCCGTGGCCAACTTGATGTGGGGAGGCGTTCATCCAGCAGCGGACAGACAGCTGGCTGCGATCTGTTATTTTGCATCACGCCCCTTGGTCGAGGTGTGATCTCCAAAACTTCGGCCTACGGTCTCCCGAGCATTGCTCGCACCTGTCGGTGCGCGTGGGGCAGCGGCAATACATTCCACGTTCCCATGGCAGGGTCTCAGTCCATCTGTAAGAGGGGCGACCGAGTGTTACGTTCCTGACGGGTGGCGCAGGTTCACCGGCTGCCGATAATGTTTTACTGATTCCAGTGTGAGGGGGAGGGGCAATGGATGTGCCGAGTCCCCAGCTCCCGGCAGGGATGTGAACTTGTGCTCGTGAGCGGGGAAGCCCCCCCCCCCCACATCTCTCCTCCAACCGAGGCTCTGCCCCTGCCAAGGGAGGCCGCTGGGAGAACGCACGGAAAAATCACAGCCACGAGGGGTATGGGAAATAACATTGGCACCAACAGCAGCTTGGTTAAATGTGCAAATGTACAAGGTAAATATGCACATTGCCAAATTCTAAATGGGTGTTTTATAATTGAATAACGCGGTGTACATTGCTGTACGAGTTAATTAATCTCCAAGACACCGTTGAACATCAACACGTGCGCATGTACAGCTGGATTCGTCGATTCGCTGCTGGATGAGGCCCTTCTCCGTCCGTGCCTTGCGGCGTGCTGTGCGAGACTTGGCCGACCGCACCCATCAACGCTGGTCAGGGCGGGTTGGCAAGGTCGGGGAGGCGATTCGATTGCTCGCACCGTTGAAGGCGGAAGGTCTTTCCACGTCGACCCGCCGTGTGCGGGGAGGGGGGTGGACGTACCCACACTTGACCCCACCGCGGGTGGGGTCAAGCCGTTCAGCGGCACTGGGGTGTCACTCGTCGATGCTGCTGCTGCTGCGTGGACAGAGGTGGTGGTGGGAGAATTCAGGAACCTGGCTCTCATTGTTTTCCACTGCCGTGCCAGGGCAGGGGATCGAACTCCGCGACCCGCTGGATTGCAAGTCCAGCATCCCGAACACGGTTGAGAGCTGAATAAGTTTGGAGCGGAATGTTTTATTTGGATGAACAGTTATTCTTGCCTGTGTATCAACAACTCCGAATGCAATAAAACATTTTTGTCAGTCATCGATTCTTCGCAGCAAAGTTAAACATTAATTTTTGTGCACGTGTATGCATGTTTGTGTGTAAGTATGTGTCAGTGTATGTATGTGCTGGTGTATTTCTGAGTACGTACACGCTATCTCTGCATGTATGATTGCGTGCGTATGCTTGCATGTGTATGTATCGGCGTGGGGAGTGGTGGTGTAGAGGTTAGCGCTACGCTGCGCTACGAACCCGGCGACACGGGTTCCATTTGCCGCTCACGGTCAACACCGGTGATGATGATCTGAACCGGTCCTGGGTCTCCCCTAGGTCGACTCAGCCTCAAATGAGTACCTGATGCAGTGTGTAAACATCGCCACTGGGGAGACAAAGGGGGCCGGGCGTGGTGCTGGCCACCTACCCCCTCGTGCGCAGTGCCGGCTATCATAGGTGCTGCTCGCTAACAGCACCTGCCCCAACAGTCTGTTCAGGATATATTGGAGATCTTTGTCTTTGTGTATTTATCAGTGCTAGTGTGTGCATACTTATGATTGTGTGTCTAAGTGTACATGTGTGTGTGTGCACGTGTGTCTGGATCCGTGTTGTTTATACACCGTCACGCGCACATACGCTTTACCCCGTCCCTGGAAAGCATTACTTGGCTATCCGCCAAAATCACTAAGCTCTTTCTGCAAGTTGGAAAAAAAATTAATAAAAATAAAACATAAAATGGGCCCTTACCGCAACTTAGCTCTTCATCTGCTAAATTAAACCATTCCTCTCTGGAAAATGTCAGGTTTTCGGATGCCAGATTTACACTTCAGATAACAAAATGTTAGACGCTTGGTTTCAGATGTTTTGTCCAGAGATGTCTGCATGTTATCTAACCAATCCCAAAATTCCAGATTTCAGATACAAGGCCCTCTGCCTGCGAGATGATCCACACCAGATGGCAGGTTTTGTTTCGTTGCAATAACAAGTTCCAGATTTCAATTTTCGAGGCACCGCACAGTACAGTAGATTGTTTGTAATATTGATAAAGTGTCTTGTTGATGAAACGTAGGAGCACCCATCTCGACTGCTGGTCCTCGACTATCTGGTGGGAGTTCCGTATTCCCATGATGTGGGTCAGGCTGCCCATGAAGGGGGCCTGCTGTTGACGTCCTACGTTGTCTACGTTATGGTATTCATTCCGTCTAACCTCGAGGAATGATGGGTAAAGTTGCCTGCCATCTCGTCACGGTGATAAAGTTCTATGATTGCAGTGCCACTCGGTGGCTCAATAGTTCAGTTTAGGGACGCGCTCGCGATAATCCAAAAATGTAGCCCTAGGCGTGAAATTTTGGGATGATCCGAATTGGCTTTTGATTGATCTGAAAAGAGGAAGTGATGTCACCGACGGGATGCCACTTCCGTGGCTTTTCCCGCCAGAAAGCGGTCACCTCCACGTGTGACGTCGCCGCCGTTAGCACGGAGACACTTCACATTCGTAGGCGATTTGGGGGACGTGCGGCAGCAATCGACTAAGAGGTGAAACCACCACTGTTGTCCTTGACAAACCTTCAATCCGAAAAGTTGAAAAGGCAAAACTCATCCCCCAGTCAGGCGTCGTTCGTCTCTCCGTGGCAGCGCCCCGCTCCCCGTTGTCTGTAACATGGCCATCGTCACCACTGCGGTGTTGAGTCGACCCCCGGCTTCTGAGAGACACCAAGAGGGCCCACAACCTCCCTCGCCCGGCTTTCGAGTGACACTCACCCCCCCCGCCTTGGCTCCCGCGTCTCAAAGTCACGGTCATTTGTGTCCGTGAAAAATATTGTGCGCATTGTAAACCGCACGATTATTATTAGTGTAATATCCAAATCCAGACGAAACATATATTTACTATAAGTTGTTTGTATGGATCTTGATTTGAAGCTTTCGTGACTGCAGGAATCCAGACGTTTCCATCGCAACGCAAGCAATCGTCATCAGGTGAGACCACTCCAGCAAGAGACGACTACTTCAGTAGTTGTTTTCTTGCGGTACCTGATGACGATTGCGTTGCGATGGAAACGTCGTGATCTATTGTTTTTTCTACCTACGTGACTTTACCGAACGAACCACAGAGTATGTTTGTATGGATGTGACGTTAAATTAATTTTGTACGGTACGTAGCCAACCGTGCTACTCGGAGGGGAAGGATAACAGACTAAACACAAAAAGCAAATGACTATATTCAAGCGTGGCCTTCAAATAATTCTGAATGTCGAATGTGACCGATGATGCAAACACAAGTGCTGCACGTTGACCTGTGGCCGGTAGCATTGCACATCGCTGAACAAAAGCCAGCCATCTTAAATAAACACGGCGCCTGTGGTTCTCCCTTGATATGAAACTAATTTCAAAATCTGGCGCAAACATGTTTCGATGTTGTCGGCATTCTATCGATCGTTCCGACATTGCACACACAATGCCGTCCTCTGAAAGTCGGCCAAGAGTGGGCGGACAAAGTAAAAACAAAAATTGAGAATTTAATTGAAACCGAAGCTGAGTGATTACTGGATTTAAAATCCAAACATTGGTGCGCCTCAAGGGTTAAGAGGACCCAAAGCTTTGCCACTACAGTAGAGACGGCATCTGACCGGGACCTCTGGAGGGCCCACAACATCCATTTAGCTCGACTTTACGTTTTCGCGGAATCGCGGAAGTGTTTGTTTTAGCGAAAATAAAAACCTTGGCTTTCTGCGCCACTGTACGCGTTCAAGGCGCTTCACGTATGTTACTGTGCCGTGTCTGGCCAGTTGGCCGTGTTGATGTTCGCGGCCATGGTTTTTTTTGTAAGTTTGATTACATTTGTACCGCGGTGTTTAATTTTGCACCTGCGTTTTTTTTTGGTGTGTGTGGCTTAAAAGACGATTGTTATTGTACGATTTCGCAAAAAGACTTTCCATGGAAAGCACGGCATTACAGATTCTCGCCATGAGACCTTTCAACCTAAATATTTCACATAGCAATGCACTGTACCGCAATATTTCATAATTTACTGCCCACAACGAGCTGCACTTCT
Source organism: Lampetra fluviatilis (assembly GCF_964198595.1). Lineage (NCBI taxonomy): Eukaryota > Metazoa > Chordata > Hyperoartia > Petromyzontiformes > Petromyzontidae > Lampetra > Lampetra fluviatilis. The sequence goes on along the minus strand of NC_136320.1, from coordinate 4,741,280 downwards.
GAAGTGGCTTTGCAGGCATAAAAGGCCGCTAACCGTTTAACCAAAAAGGTTATTCCATTTTTTAAACGATTTCCAACCAGAGTTGAAAGCGTTAATGCATCGGCTCTGTCCATTTGTCTGTAGCCATGGTGGCGGGGGGGGGGGGGGACGATGGAATATAAGTTAAATTTAATTCTGGAGTTGTCTTGCTATTGGGAACCTACGCTATATGTAACAACGGGCAAATCGATTTCGGGGTTGCTTAAAACCTGGCGATAAAAACCCAGCGATAATTAATGAAAAAGCCTTTACGGCCAAGGCGATGTTATCGCCTAATGCTCCATGACATCATGTGCCCTGCGATGTTGTCTCCTTGTGCCACGGTTATTGCCATTAGTATAATCACATCCGAGAACACGCGTTCGAAAGCGTTACGATATTCCACGCGCGTGCGTGAATTTTCCTCCTCGTCCAATACGCCTCGGCAACTTTTCGCTCTCTGGAAACGAAAGGGCACCACCGTGGAGCTGCGATGCGAGGACGTTGCCGACGGACAATTTTTATATTTCAAGGTCACAAGCGGAAGTTCCCGAACAATTCTCCGACCTAACGAGCGCCGGGACAACCCGATGCCAACACTGACCAGCTGACCAGCTGACCGGCCATTGTGGCCACGTGTGGTGCTGTGGACGGTGCCTTTGCAAAGCACTGCGTGTGCCAACGCTGCATCAAAGACATTCCCACCGCCCCTTCTGGTCGTGTTCCCCAACAAGGTGCTTCAAATTTACCGTGCAGAAGAACTCACATTATTCGCGACCCTATTACCTGCACCGGTGGAGCCAGTTGGGGGGGCGGGGTGGCACGTGCCCCCCCAATAATCCGATCGAAATCCCTAATTTCAATCGGATCATTGGGGTTTATTGGTATCAAATCGGCATTTTGCGACCCCCACTGCCACTGTGTAACATATTATTGCGTGCCAGGGACTCTATGAGATGATAGGACAATAGTCTGAGTCCATAATTGGCAATAAGTAACGGCAAAGCGGTTATAAGTGAATCAGAATTGTGCGCAGTTGCGTATACAGTACACGACTTCCCTGAAGGCATTCACCTTCAGCAAGAGCGATGCCAATCACACAATGCGGTTCGAATTCGACCCTCGATCGATGGCTGCGCCATCGCCGCACACGCGTCGAATAACAAGCAAGGGACAAGTCCTTACTTACTCACAACTCCTCTATCATTTTTTATTGCTGGAGGGGTTGCCCCCCCATCTGAAAATCCTGGCTCCGCCATTGATTACCTGTGACTCCTATTATCCACAGGGAGCTGTCGGTCCATAAAAACAACTGCTATTATCCACACCCTGTTTCTTCCTGTTAGCTGTGATTTATCCATGGGTTTTCCCATCCTGCTTTGCAGGAATGGCTTCCTATTATCCGCAAATGCTTCACTGGTTAGAGTCAACGTGGCAAATTCATCCTGTTACCCGCAGCCCTCTGTGATTAGTTTTTCATTCTTTCTCGCGGATTAATTATTGGAGTAAATTTGCCGGTAACATTGCGGATAATCGAATCTGCTCTGTTTGTCCCACACCATCACTGGGGTGTCTTTTAACGCACCGGAGTTGGAATATTTTGCTGTCACAGGAATTTCTATCCAGAGTCGCGTTTGAATGCGATTGAGTGGCCCAATTTGGCGCTGTGTGGATGTCGTTTTTCGTGTGGTTGGCTAGGCCGGTGCATGGTCCGGTTGTGGCGGCAATGTCTTCATCCCGGTAGATTCCTTGCGAGCGTTTGTTTTTGGTGAAGCTATGCTTTGATATAATTGTATTTCGATCCAGTATTATTATTTGTATCGTTATACAATGCTGCGAACGGAGTACTTTAGTCGCATGCTGAGCTTCCCGTAGCGGCAGTTCAAACAAAGGGGGGAAGTTTCTTAGAGCACCCACAGCCGCCTCTTGTCCAGCCAATGGCGCGAATGATGACACCACATTCATAATAAACGTTTTTTTGGGTGAGATCGCGTTATTTATAAATGTGTCGTAAACCCTCCACCACCCGACACAGCCAATCAGCAAAAAAGTGTCACGTTGACAAAAGACAAATAGTTCACTGCTTTAGCCCACCAGTGTGTTGAAGCGTGAAACCACAACATTTACAATTTTTGAGTAGCACGACGTTCCGCTGGTAATTGCATCCAGCATCATCGGGCAGGCAATTCGCCAGAATGGTGAGGCTCTACAATTATAAATAACGCGATCTAACCCGAAATAGTTTATTATGAATAATACTGGTCGCGAATGCCTCCGTGTTAAACTGATGACACCGCAGTTGGCACATCGGCAGGTCCAACGTGTTGGTGGGGTCGAGTGTGGGCACTCGCTTCTCTTCCGGGGCGGCCTGGGCAGCGTGGAAGTGTGGGGGTAAATTCCTTATAGAGGCATTCTCTCGCGCTCCATCTCGTTGAGGCTCTTGTGCCTGCAATGGCACGTCACAATCAGGATTTGTATGCATGCTGGGGGAATCCAATGAGCTCTTCTTCACAATTGCAGGGTTGCAACCTTTACCGTACCATCTACGCTGCATTCTTCACGACGGAGACGTACAGCGCGGCTGATCGTTTGTCATTAACACGTTTGTGTCGGGACATTAGCGCGCGTTTCAATTCGCTCATCCATTAACCCACCCCGAGCCGACCCGTAGACCACACTGGGAACCGTTGCCAACCTCGCAAATTCAGCGGAGGCGTCGGAGACGTCCTTTCTGCTACTCCCACGAAGCTCTCCGCTGGCTCTCGGACCTCGACATGGACAGAGGCCACGCGAGAGAAGCTATCAAGCCGAGCCCTCGCAAATCAGCGGTGCAGCGGTGATATTTCTCCCCGTGCCCGTACCATGATGATGATTATTATTATTGTTGCACATGCTTGGGGTCCCAAAGCGTCACCTGCGTTTGGTTAGCGCGCACCGCTATCAAGTTTGGGTTTTTTTTGCGAGCGTTTGATGTTCCCACCGGTGCACGTTCCATCGCTTGCAGGTGAATTTTTCGCATATTGAAGTCACCGGAGAGCTTTTTCCTCTGGGTTATGCGGCGCAGCATGCGCATGCAGTTGCGGTCGGGAGCATGTTGAGGCAATTACGACACAAACTTTACACTGTGTGTGTTTTTAGTAAATGTCTTAAACACACTTTTTCTGCCACGGTGGTGAGATGTTAACTACCTCGACCGGTATGCAGGACGTCGTGGAGTTTTTCTTCAGGTCCTCCGGTTTTTCCTTCCATATTTAGAGTCAACATCATGCGTATAGAGTATTTGGCTGCTATATATGTCCACCTGATAAGCCACTTCGTTGTCGAAGAGAGGCCAGTGAGATTGAGTGAATAAAGTACAACAGTAGTTGGAGATAGAAATGTAGATCATCGTCATCATCATCAGCCGTGATCGATCCACTAATGGTTGAAGGCCTCCCAAAGAAAGCCACCACAGTGTGCGATTCAACAATCTGTCTCGCTCGTTGTTCACACGCGAGCTGAGTAAACCTCGCTCCCATCTTCACGGCGCGCGTCCCACTTTGCGTCGGTGAAGAAAGGAAGAGCAACGCACGGATTTAGGGAGCGTAGAGTATCGTAAGTTACAAGAGACGTCATATCGAGCGTGAACACGAGCGAGTGCCCTTGGGCGGAGGGGCAACGCAGCATTACCAGTGGCGGCTAGCGGTTGAGACTAATGAGGGAGTGACAGTCAAAGGAAAGGAGCCACTCCCGAGAGGGCATCCAAAGTAAGATAGCGCTCCCCAATTAGCTCGCTCGAAAATAACATCAGATAAGCGTGTAACGAAGCATTGATCGATACGTTAAAATAGATTTGTATCCCCCCCACCCCCCCGGCCACCACCCCTCTTTCCCCTATTGTTCCTCTTCCCTTGCCTTCCTTTCGCCATGTCAAGACCGACGCTCCCGCCGCTGCTCGCAGTGCCGACGGCTCGAGGGGGGCAGTGAGCCACAATCAATCCTGTTCTCTTTCCCAGAGCGCCACTGAGTTCGGACTCTGATTCGTGGAATTTCAGTAGCTCCCCCCCACCCCGTCCCTTATTTACGGCTCGTGCCTTCTAACCGGGCTCTCGTTGAATACAAAAATAAACGAAGCTTGTTGTGCTCGCGATATGTGCATCATGGAATCAAGCGCTTAAGAATTGATCTTGGTACAGTTCTTAGAAATTATGGTAATTAAATGCAAATTGTATCGGAAGGTTATAGTTCGGCGAATGGAACAAATGAAACTGTACCGAGGTGATGAAAAGATGAAATCTAGCATTGGATATTTTCTCGACTGAATCTTTACAGGTCATGCAATCACTCGGGGTTCGAATCGTCACACGCCCGATATTTAGTAAGGAGTAACTGATGAAAGTATCACGGCGATATGTATAGTTTCGCGATAATGGCTTTCTGATCAGGTGTCACGGTTGTAAGATCTTTTTAATTGCTCTGCCACACTGGAGTTTCAATCACAGATGGGTGGGAGTTCAACTCGGCTCATCGTCCATCAAGGGTCCGCAAGCTGAGTACAGCTTTGAGGAAGGTCAGCGTTGTGGTCCTGTGGAGAGACCGACTCGCCTACTAGGCCCGACTGAACTCGTCCATATTCTTAGGTTTTTTCTGTAAAGTCACGTAGGTAAAAAATTAAAATTAATAAAAGTAAAATAAAAATAAAATAAAAATAACGACGTTTCGGAGGCAACACAAGCTTCCGTCGTCAGGTGGAACAGTCACAGCTATCGTGCTGTGACTGTTCCACCTGAAGACGTAAGCTTGTGTTGCCTCCGAAACGTCGTGATTTTTATTTTATTTTTATTTTACTTTTATTAATTTTAATTTTTTACCTACGTGACTTTACCGAAAAAACCTAAGAATATCAATCCTTGCAGTCACGAAAGCTTCAAATCTAGAATGAACTCGTCCAGTTCCACGCACCACTCTTTCTGGGCGTGTGCGCCCAGGATGCGGCAGAAATCTGTCAATCCCACATCGGTCTCCTCGGCCATCTTCGAACCCACAGATAACACTGGTCAACAAAAAAAAAAAATTCTGGCCTGGACTTTTGCAACTGTTTTAATCTGATTTCAGGGTGCTGATTCCAAATCTGATCTCAGATTTGCTCTATCACATCTCATTTTTATGCTATCGGCAAACCCCATTTTCATTGATTTTACCCGAAATTAACTCTGTCACTTATGATTGCAAGTTGTTGCGAGTCAGTGACTGCTTTAGTGTTAAAATATGGTGCTGTATTTTTAGGATAGTGTTTATAATATCATTTTATGTAGATATCCACATTTATTTAATATTTTTCTTCTGCAGTTTTTATTGAAAATGCAATATTTGATATCTCAAAAACCTGATGTGATAGACAAAAACGGATGCCAGATTTGGAATCAGCACCACAAAATTACCTTAAGACCGTTGGAATACCTTATGCCAGAAAAAGTGTGTTGACCAGTGTAATCGAACTTTCCTATGGTAGACAATCATACTCGATTGTGAAGGGTTAGCCTATGATATGATGGCTGAAAATTCAACTGGCTAAATCTTTGGTAAAAAAAAACGTTTCTGGAATCCCCTTGTCACTGATCCAGAACTTGATTCCCCTCCCTTCTCTCCCCCTCCTTATTTCCCTCTTCAATCAAGGCACAGAGCTTACTCGCACATGGACCTCACTTTGAGCTTTCTTGCTCTCTCATTATATTTGCAGTTTATTTTTTAAATTCACGTGTGTTTAGTTGACGACCGATAAAAAAACTGATGGGCCACTTTGTTGAGCTATCATTTGTGGCCAGGTCGCTTCTGAGAAACAAGTTGATACCTCAGTGGGCTTGGCCTGGTAGGATGGGAATGGTTTAGTTTTATTTTGTGTTTGTGTGATTTGTTTACCTTTCTTGTACTGTGCACTCCTGTTGTGTGTTTGTACTGCTCGTTGTGGTAACGTGCTTACCCCATGCCCCTACTGGACATCTGAAAAAGAGCTTCATAGCTTATCGGATTCCTCCTCCAGTATAAATACAGATTCTGATTCTGACCTCGTTTGTTTGTTATGCAATATTCCTTCAGAGGAGGGGGGGACCTCCGTTCTCTGCAATGTTGGTGTGTTTGTCTTCGTCGTTGTTTCTGTAGTCGCGCACCGCGGATCTGCCTCGTAAAATAGCCGGAGCGAGCGACTAAACGGGGATCATCCGTGTGTGTAACAAATGAAATCAACTCGTGAGAATGTGGAATTTCCACAGTTGGCTCACGGCTGTCGATTGAGATAAGCCACCACCCCACCGCTCGTCGTTTGCCACCGTGGCGAGCGCGAGAGAGAGACTTTCACAACTATCCCGGGGTGCACACCGAGGCGGGTTATGAATGGCCGTGTGTGACGGCCGCTCAAGAATGCGGCCGCTGCGTTCACGCCGCGCGGGGATTTCCTGCCGCCGTGTTGCCACGAGGCCGTGCGGACAAACTCGGCTCCCGTCGTACAGACGTGGCACCGGGATACGTTTTAAATAGCGGCGTCGGGGCCCCTTTCACACGCGGCAACACCAAAATAATTTCACCGTCGTTTCTCGTTTCCCTCTAGCGTGGGTGCCGCTGTGTGCTGTAACAGTACGCGCTGGGTTCTTTTACAGCAGCAGCAGCACGGAGTCCCGGGAGGGAGCGGCGGTGGCGCAGGGCGCATTCATCAGATAGAGAGGGAGCAGTCAGCACCACGGCCACTGTACACTCGGCCGAGTGTGCATTCTGTACACGCCGCGGGAACGCGCGTGCACACGGAGCGCACGCGTGTGGATCGTGTTGTTGTGTAAAGCGGCGGGCGGAGAAAACTGCCCGGCAAAAGGCGATCGCAGTTTTACCCTCATTCATAATTGCTCGTATTTTGGTTTAGGTCGTGTAAATAAAACGTGTGTCGTAAAACCCTCCTCCACCCGACGCGGCCAATTGACGAAAGTTATCGCGAGATTCAAACGTGCCGAAGGTATAAATCGCGTCAGTGTGCCGGTGTTGTGAAGATTTGTGCAAGTTCATCCTGTTTCCCACGTCTTGCATGACGGTTTTCTCCCCGGAAATTCCGTCAAAACCGCCGATTATCCGCTAATTTTTTCAGATCAAGGTTAATCGGCGTATTCATCCTCTTATCCGCAGTGTTGTCTCATGGTTCTAAAATTTGCGGATGAGAAGATCTGTGATGATCGTGTGCCCCGACATCGCCGTGGATAAGAGAGGTTCTACGAGAGGTTCTACGAGAGGTTCTACGAGAGGTTCTACGAGAGGTTCTACGAGAGGTTCTACGAGAGGTTCTACGAGAGGTTCTACGACTGCCTTGCCCGCCGCCGCTTACCCAGTAAACGTGGAACGTTGGGCCAAAGTCGGTCCCACAAGTTTCAACCACATGCCAACGTCGAGTCAACGTTGGCATGTTCACTGGCTATTTTATCACGGGTGGTGGGGGGGTGGAATTCTTCACTTTAATAACATTATTTACCATCACGTATGTCTAACTAAGCACGCACATACTTGTTCCAATGATTAAATCATCGATGCGCACTGCAATAATATCCCTGCGTTTTATGTTTGGGCAGTGAGAGGTCGTGCCGCATGCAGCGACTTGGAGAAGGGCTGGTCACAACATCGAGTTAATGGCTCGCGCAAGTCTTGGCGATGCCTACGGGCATTCCGTTTGTTTTTAAATCAAGTGACTAAAACAGGACAAAAGTTGGGAGCAATCCGACCAAGTGGAAATCTCAGACCTCCCGGGCTGTCGAGCTGTAGGGAGTTGGCGATGGTTTTTCGCCATTTACCAGCCACTACTCTTCACGTTGTAAATTCAAAGTTGTTCTCCGATGTGTGATGTAACAAACTAAATGGACGGGTAATATTTTACTTATTTCGTTTCTTAAATTCTCCACGACGACGCCGGTGATTGCCACCGTAGTGCAACGGAATTTATGTCTCCGTACGTAAATGCCGTGCTGTCCTCTAAATGCTGAAGTCCTCCGTCGTGGGTTGATGGACGTGAGCTGAATGATACCGTTTCTATTTCTACAAGTGACATGTTTATGGCTAGGAGCCATTTACCCAGTAGAGGAGAGCTCATAGCCATTGTAGGACTGTACTTTAGCAAATAAGACGCGGTCTTTTTGTTTAAACCGTAGGCCTATGAAATACTCTGTTCTGCCTATGCACACAGGCGTTTGATTCGATTTTACAGCCACTGACATTTGTGGTACATGTTTCAATGGGCGGTGATAGGGCCACACAGATGGCTTCTTCGTTCAACTGATGCCATCAACAGCAGTCCCCTTTCCCAGTAAACATGCCAACGTCGGCCCAACGTCGGCTCAACGTTGGTCTAACATTGGCCCAGCGTTGGCCAACTGGGTGTAATGTCCACTTCACGGCAGATGCGCCGCGACTTTGGTGATTTCCCAATGGGAATGTGCGTTGGGGTGGTAGGTTCATTGGCGGTGCATTGCGTCGTGAACTCCACAGCAAAGTGGCTCAGGTGACCGACAGAGATGACTCGGCAGCCCACTGAAGTCACTTCAGAAGCAAGGCACCCAGTCCGTTAAGACGCGCACGGCACATGCTGTACATTGCTGTGCATTGCTGTACTAGACAGCGCGAGTCGTTGTATTCTCTCATCACGGCACTTGGGTGGAAGTTTGCGATGCACACCTGGGCACACACACACGTGTATAGGGGAGCGGTGGTGCTACAAACCCGGCCACCCGGGTTCGATTCCCGCTCGCGGCCAACACCCGGTGACGATTATTATCTGAACCGGTCCTGGGCCTCCCCTAGGTCGACTCGGCCTCAAAATGGGTACCAGGTGCCGTGTGTAAACATCGCCGCTAGGGGAGACAAAGGCGGCCGGGCGTGGTGTCGGCCACCCATCCCCTCTTAGTGTGCCTTGCCGGCCTTCACAAGCGCCGCTCGCTAACAGCACTTGCTCCAACAGTTTCCAAAGGCTACACACATGCACACGTGTGTACACATGCACACGTACACATGCACACGTACACATGCACACGTACACACGTGTGCATGTGTACACGTGCAAGCCGGCTATGGGTGCGCGTGCTGGTCTACATCTGTGTGTGTGTTCGTTCTTGCACGTCCGTGGGCGCGTATGTGTGTGCGTGTGTGCGTGTATGTATGTGTGTGTGTATGTGTGTGTGTATGTGCGTGTGTCAAGTGTAGAACCGGGGGGGGGGGGGTGAACAAGGAAGGCCATTGTGAAGTGTCTTGGTGCCTCGGCCCTCCCCCCCTCCTGCCTCCGTCTGCTTTCCTCTCTGTGGCCCCACTACTGTACACAGCCCCCACCACTCCGCCCCCCCCCACCACTCCCCCCACCACTCCCCCCCACCACCACCACTCCCCCACCACTACTCCCCCCACTCCCCCCACCACCACTCTCCCACTACTCCCCCCACCACCACTCCCCCACCACTCCCCCCACCACCACTCCCCCACTACCACCACCACGTCTACTCCCCCACTACTCCCACCACTCCCCCACTACCACCACCACCACTACTCCCACCACCACCACTACTCCCCCACTACTCCCACCACTCCCCCCACCACCATTCCCCCACTACCACCACCACCACTACTCCCCCCACTACTCCCACCACCACCACTACTCCCACCACCACCTTTACCACTACTCCCCCCACTACTCCCACCACCACCACTACTCCCACCACCACCAACTTTGTGCTTCCCATAACCCTAACCCCACCCCTCTGCGCCTCCCTTCCCCCACCGCCAGCAGCAGGCCCGGCAACACACACAGGTGTCTGGCTGTCTCGCGCCAGTGATACATTGTGAGTCTGCTGCTGTAGGGCGGGCGAGTGTGTGTGTGTCGGTGTGTGTGTGTCAGTCTGTGTGTCAGTCTGTGTGTGTGTGTGTCTGTGTGTGTGTCTGTGTGTGTGTCAGAGTGTGTGTGTCAGTGTATGTTTGTCAATGTGTGTGTGTCAGTGTGTGTGTCAGTGTGTGTGTGTCAGTGTGTGCGTGTCAGTGTGTGCTTGTCAGTGTGTGCGTCAGTGTTTGTGTCTGTGTGTGTCATGTATGGGATTGTATTTACGCTTGCGGTTTTTTTTTCTCTCCCCTTCTTCAATAACTGTGTGTGTCTGTGTGTCTGTGTGTGTATGTGTCTTTGTATGTCTGTGTGTGTGTGTATGTGTGTGTGTCTGTGTGTGTGGGCAGCGGTAGTGTAGTGGTTAGCGCTACGCTGCGCTATGAACGCTCCGACCCAAGTTCAATTCTCACTCACGGCCAACATCGGTGACGATTATCTGAACCGGTCCTGGGCCCTCCTCCCCTAGGTCTACTCGGCCTCAAAAGAGTAGCTGGTGCGGCGGTGTGTAAAAATCGCCACTGGGGAGACAAAGGCGGCCGGGCGTGGTGCTGGTCCCACCCCTCGTGTGCCACAGCGCCTGCCTTCATAGGTGCCCGCTAACAGCACTTGCCCCGACATGTCTGCCCGAACTCTTTCGGGTGGATCTTTGTCTTTGTGTGCATGAAATGTGTTGGCGTGCGGTTTTTTTTTCGGTTTAATTTGCATTCTTTCGCCAGATGCGAGAGGAGAGCCCTCGATCGAGTCTCACGCAATTGGCTGTGCGTGTGTGTCTCACGCTGTCGCGAGAGACGACTTCCCACCGATCACTCCTCCTGTCTGTCCTCTCACTCGCTGGGGGAAGCTGGGGAGGAGGGGGGGGTGGAACGTTGTGGATGGAGGCTGCAATGCAGCAGAAATCCATTGTTGTTGTACCCTACTCAGGCGACACGCATCTATGGCCTCCCAGGACTTCAACTTCACCAACGACCCTCCAGTTCGGCACTGGCACAACCACCACGATTGCATCCCTGAGTAATCCCCGGTCAAGGTGAAACCCAGTAAAAAGTGGGCTACCTGTTTTTGTTTTCGGCCAACTCCGAGGATTTGTTGGGCTCGGTCATTCAGATGACCCGATTCGCCGTGCAACTTTTTATTTAGCCCCACGACTTGTTCGGATGAAAATGTGCTCTGAAGAAGGGTCATTTGCCGAAACGACGCCCGTCGTAATTTTTCGTCTCCCCTTTTAAAGGCCGCGTAGCGTTGTTGATGAATGCGTTCAGTTGCTTTGTCTCTCTCTTTTTTAAATCCGGAATAGGCTGAATGGGATCAAAGTCCCATAACCTTCACAGCAACGTTTGGTCTGCTTTCCTAGAATACACTTTGAAGACATTTCTCGTGAGAAAGTGGCATTGTGTGGGTTTTTTTGTCACGGACTTTTAACGTTTGCAGCTGTAATGCCTTCTAAATGCTCGGCACTGTAAATTGGTGGCTATTTTATTATAATGGGTTCCTCCTCTCGCTTCACCTTGGACAGAAGCCAAGCATTTGAAATTCAGAGAGAGAGAGTGGTAACCCGAGCAGAGCTTTTTCTAACCAAGAGAGTTTTCGAAGCCTTTGCTTAAAAGAATTCCACATATTTTACATCAGTGGGATTAACATAACAGCCTCGTTGGATTCAACCGAGGGCCCCATCTGTGCGCGACACTCGAATGTGCCGCTTGTGTTCGCGCCCCAATGTCACCACCAGTGGGATGCGGAGGGGGGAACTTCCGCCACATGGGTCGACCAGCGCATTAAAATCTGTTGTTGTTGCGTCGTATTTCTATGCTCCCCGAGTCTCTGCTGCAAAGTGGATTGACATCAGGAGGTGTAACAAACTCTTTGGTTCTTTCGGTAAAAGTCACGTGGGTATAAAATAAAATAAATTAAATCACGACGTTTCTGTCGCAACACAAGCAATCATCATCAGGTGGGAAAACCACAGCAAATCTAGATTTAGGTGTAACTGGTCCGGCAGTGTTCTCCAGGAGGAATCCTATTGTCCGCGTCGGTATGGGATTCTGTTATCTGTCATCTGCGGGGTTTTCCACAAATTTTACTCCACCGCTCGTCAGCGGGTGGCAAGGGGAGGGGGAACTGCCGAGGGATGTTTCTGGATGACAGGAATAAAGCGCCACGGGTAACGGGAGCTTTCGCGGACAGGCCGTACGGCTCGCTTGGATCTGCGGATAATCGGGGTGAGGCTTACGAGGAGTTCTTCTCCGCTCTCTCGTGATTGGCCTGCCACGCTGTCGTGGCAACGGGTGTCTTACCCGTGGCGATGTGGAGGGATGAACTCTGGCGTTCATGTGGTCCCCGCGGGTCATCGCGCGTGTGTCTGTGTTGCGTGTTGTTTTTTAATCCTCCACTTGTATGAGATACGAAAATACAAATTGTGGATGATAGGATGAATTTGCCTACTCGGCAGCGGGGACGCTGCGTTGCTTTAGCGTTGTCCAGGGCGGTGGTGGGGGGGACGTCTTGTGACCCCTAAATTAATTGACCCTTCACATGTCCCCCCCCTCCCTCCCCTTGCATGTTCATTTCTGTTTTAAATGAAGCTTACTTTGAAAATATTAATGAAATGGTGGGGGGGGGGAGAGTCACAAGACATCTGGACCACTCTATTTTAGCGTAACCATGACAGCATCACCATGCCAGTTTGAGTTGTGCACCGGGGGAGAAATGTTTGCCGACGGTACGCGGTCAGTCTACGATGCATTTCGTCTCTTCGGGGGGGCGGGGAATACAGATGATTAGAACCAAACAAGAGGTTATTCCGGATAAATGGATTTTCCCGTGGGCCATTTTTTGTTTGTTTGTTCGCGCGCCACAGCAGATAAGCGTGGCTCCATTGGTGGCTGAAAAGCCGTGACACCCGTAGAGACCAGGAGACAACGCATCATGCCGGACGGACAATCTGCAGTACTTGTGGATTGTGCGCATCGGTTCCATACAGACACCTTACCGCAGTGTCGTCAATACTGGTGTGGGGGGGTGAGACGCACAAATCCATCTCGGCGTTCGCTCGGACCTCCGCCAGGTCGCGGCGTGGACCTTCGCCAGGTCGCGGCGTGGACCTTCGCCAGGTCGCGGCGTGGACCTTGCAACAACAAAAAAGTGAAGCCACCGCTTGCGGAGAGCCGTTGTCATTGTAACCACAGCGCGGATCCTCCAGGAAAACAAACAAAAAGCGACGGACGAAAAGCTTGCGTTTACACCTCCGGTTGTTGTTGTTTTTCTTCTTCGAAGGCAAAAAAAATAGGATTGGGCCAAAGCGGAGCACGGGATGGGGAAACAAACCAGCGTCTTCCATCCTTCATACTCCACGGTGCTGTGGCGCTTTGAGCACCGGGGAGAGAGATTGGCTTCTGTTGTCCACTTGAATGCGGTGGGACAGCAGCAGCAGCAGCGGCTGCGGCAGCAGGAGCAGGAGTGCACATTGCCTCTTGCGTGTGTGTGTCTGTGTGTCTGTGGGTGTGTGTGGGGAGCGGTGGTGTAGTGGTTAGCGCTACGCCGTGCTACGAACCCGGCGACCCGGTTTCGATTCCCGCTCACGGCCAACACCCGTGACGATTATTTGAACCGGATCTGGGCCTCCCCTACGTCGACTCGGCCTCAAATGAGTACCTGGTGCGGTGTGTAAACATCGCACACTATGGAGACAAAGGCGGCCGGGCGTGGTGCTGGCCACTCACCACCGTGCTATTCGCTAACAGCACTTGCCCGGGTAGGCTGTGAAGGATACACGGGGGATCTTTGTCTTTGTTTTGTTTTGCTTTGCGTGCGTTTCCCCTCGTTGCTGCCCCCGGTCGAATTGAAAGCGGCGCGTCCACGCGCTTCGACTTTGGAAGTTCTCCGCGGGTTAGATCGCTTACATCCGGTTGTTTGGATCGGTGTAAGTGGTTTGGGAGGATAGCGATAGGGAGCGGGGGCATCTTGCGGAAGTTTTGGGGTGTAGGTGGTAAAGTGGGCCGCATTGTGCATTGCGGTAAATCACCTGGGTCCTGAGTAAATCGATTATAGGGAAGTGCTTCGTGGAAATTTATACCACGGGGAAAGGGAGAGAGTGGCCTTTGTGTGTGGGCATCGGGTAATTAGCGCTTTTAGTCGACTAAATATTTTAGAAACTGAGCATGTGTTGTACGTGTGTATGTTGAACTTCTTTCGCACAGTACGTAGCCAACCGTGCTAATCGTTGGTGTGGGGAAGCAAAAAAAACTCAACACAAAGAGGAGTTTGAAAGAAATGAGTTTTCAATCGAGATGATGATTCGAAAGCGCCACTCCACAATACCCGAAGCGTCTGACCCATTCCTCTTATCTGAAGACAATCGCCGTCAGGGGGAGTTGAGTGGCAAATTTATCGTATCATATTTTTATTGCGAGGCTATGAGTCACCCAGATGTGGTCTTCTGAAAGCCTGAAGTGGTGGAAAATGACTCCTATTTTCACATTGACACCTGGGTAGTCCCAATGCCGCCTGCTATTATCACATTTACCCCTGGGTATGCACAAAGGCCCATATCCTATTATCACGTTCACCCACGGGTATCCACCATGCCAACCATATCAACGCAGGTAAGAGGAATTCAGCTCTTATCTGCACATCATCATGAGCCTGTGTGCCAAGCACACGCATCACCTAAGCTATCTCGGCTTAAAATAAGCTGTACAGTGTCAAAAAACAGCAAAAATGGAAGGACAAAGGTGGTTGTGTGCATGATGCTGGCACCACCACCATCATTATCATTTCATCTGCCATGCTGGCTTTGATTCCAGCGAACAACAATTCAAGCATCAGTCTAAAATAAAAAAAATTAATTCGAGCCATTCTTAATTCACCAGGAGACAAAGGCGTCCCCACGTCTTCTCGCTCGTCCGGTTATTTGACCATACTTCACCCGTGTGGGTCATCGCCGGTTTTCAGGCGGTCCGGGGGATTATCGCTCGCTGTCGTCGGGAATCAAATTCAGGCCGTTGGGTTCCTAGCCGAGCGTGTGCTGACCACCGTACCACCGCTGTTGTGCCGTGGGAATGATTTTGATCGTGGTAGCAGCCAAGGTGGCCCATGACGGATATTCCATGCGGCGAAATTCTTCGCATTCGCCATCCACATTCCCCACTCTCCCTATTACCGGTGACTCCCCCCCCCGCCCGCCCCCAACGAATCAATCCGCTGACATTACTGTTATCCGTGAAAAAGTAATCCTATTATCCGCCCCGTGGGTTTTTTTACCCAACCCAAATTCACTCGGACATCATCACCACGTCATTCATCCTGTTGTCCACACTAGATCGCGGATTCACGGATCCTGTTATCCGCTAGGGTTGCACGCAATGTGACTCCCACTTATTGACGAGGAAAAAAGACTGCGGATATTATGAATTTCCCCATTTACTCGATTGACCCGTGAAACACTGCAGGGATAATGGGTCGCCGTTCACGCAGTGGACAAGGGGTAACAATCACGAATGACAATGAGAGCAAGAATGGGGGAGTGGACATTTTCGGTTCCTGAGGATAATCGGAGCCCCGCGGGGTAACACGACCGCGGTTGAGTGGCGGTCTCCTGGAATAGACTCCACTCGCCCTGCGGTGCTCCCCATCTCGGCGCTCCTGCGAGGGTTCACACTAAAGTCACTTCGCTTTTCACTCCGTCCTCCGTGTTCCAGCCGTGTCGACCGCACAAGGCTGGCTGCGTACGGTGCGAAAGAAGTTCAACGTACACACACGCAGTGGCGTATACAGAACTCCTTTTATCCGCGAGCCGGTTTCCCGGGACTCCGATTATAGGATCTGTGAAAGCTCTGATTAATTATACACCGCCCCGTTTCCTCCGACTGGAATGCACAGTGAAGTGGCTGCCGTGCGGTCGCGATTTTTTCCCGCGGATGGGAGGAGTCCCGTCGCAAATGCATCCTATGATTATTATTATCTGCAGGTCATCCCTTTGTTTTCCTTCTGAGATAAAGAGTGAAATCTCGGATGATAGGATCCGTGATATTGATCTCCCGTATCACCGCGGACAAGAGGGGAGTGCCTCTCCCGCACTGCGGCAGTGCAATGCGTGTTTAGATGAGACCCGAGAAAAAAAAGGCTTGTCAGTAACGCTGTGGCCTCAACTTCGACAAAAAATATGGGCGACGTTTTGGGTCATGTTCCTTTCATAGCACAGCAAAGGCTGTGGCCTGAAACGTCACCTGTTTTATATATTTTTCCTTTTTAAGGCCACGGTGTTCATTGAAGAACGTCTGGAGCGTGTTTGTACATTCATGAATATTGCAGCGCGTCGTAGATTATGGGCCCGGATCAATCCGTCGTTGTGTTGAAGAAGGCCTCCCCTGTCAGCGGCGACGGCGGCAATGGAAGTCCATTGACTCTGCACGGTGTGAGTTAGTGAAGGGGGATGCGCGCGGCCGATTCGCACAACGCCGGCCAGTGCTGTGGGTGGCTCTGTCCAGGAATTGAACTGTGGTTAATAGTGCAGGGCGTCAACCAATGCGCGCCACCGTTATGTTGAACTTCTTTCGCGCCGTACGTAGCCAACCGTGCGAAGCCAACCGTGCGAATCGGAAGTGCGGGAAATGATGTGTGGGTGTCCATGCGGTATTGGTGCTTTTTTTATAGAACAAGTGAGACATTTTATTTCTTTAAGCGCTGTCAAATTATATTACATTTGTTGTACATTGCAGCAGAGTATTTGTTTATTCTGGGCATGGCATATAATGCAGCACAGAAGCCGGATTTCACGTGTTTATCTGGTGGAGTGTTTGTCTTGTATGAGCCTCAGCGCACTGCGCTACGAACCCGGCGACCCCAGATCAGTTCCCAATGGCAGCGACGGATTTCTGTGCCGGTTCTCCGGGCCTCCGTTAGGTCGGCTCAGCCTCAAATGAGGACCTGGTGCGGCGTGTAAATATCAGCACTGGGGAGACGAAGGCGGCCGGGCGTGGTGCTGGCCACCCACCCCCTCGTGTGCCGTGCCGGCCCTCGTGGTTACGAACAACAGCAACAACAGCAGCCGCCATTCGCCGCTAAGTGGTGGTGACGTCACCACGGCGCCCGTGCCAGGCCAGGTGCACTTTGAGGCCACGTGAAGTGTCGAAGGCCTCGCTGACAGGAGGAGGTCACGGGACAGACCCAGCAGGTGCCGTGGGTTGGCTGATCGAGATGACTGGCAGAACAGCACTTGCCCCACGGTCTGGCAAGGCTGCACGGGGGGACCTTTGTCGTAGTGAGTTGTGCGCGTGTTGTTTACCTCCATCCACTACACTCCCAACAACTCGCTCTTGCTGTTGAACCACGACACTGGTACCGATCTGTCTGATGCTGGCGTGGACTCAAGGTTAACGACAACCCACACGTGAATCACTACGGGCTGCTGGAGGCTTGGCTTGTGAGATGGCAGTACTGCACAACAGCGGATTATTGAATCTACCCGTGCGGCACTCTTGCGAGTCGCACTCCTGGTGTCCAGTGTCCGTCGCACATGAAGCCGTGAGTGGCATTGCCCCGTCAACATAGGACGCTGGGCCGGTGTTGGTCCAGGTGCCAACGTTGACCAAACGTTGGCAGGTTTTACTGGGTGGCCAAACATGGCGATGCAGGACCCTGCTGCAAACATCTTGAGATTCGGTTCAGCGCGTCGTAGTAGTCGGCTTACGTGACCAATATTATCGGTAATAAAGGTTTTGTTTGGGTTCGATCACGTAAATATAAACGTGTCGTTAAACCCGCCACCGCCCGACATAGGCAATTTGTAAGGTTTGTCACGTAAAAAATGTGCACGTTCTGTTTACGTAACAACCCTTACTAATGGGCTGTGTTCGTGGTGCCAGCTAACGACGTATTTATGCGACCTAACCCAAAAACAACCTTTGTTG
Organism: Lampetra fluviatilis; assembly: GCF_964198595.1. Classification (NCBI taxonomy): domain Eukaryota; kingdom Metazoa; phylum Chordata; class Hyperoartia; order Petromyzontiformes; family Petromyzontidae; genus Lampetra; species Lampetra fluviatilis. The sequence continues at coordinate 4,723,490 of NC_136320.1, read as the reverse complement.
GGGTTCTTGAGATTCACACAAGTCAGACTTTCATCCTCACTGGTTGTGTGGACACTCGAGTGCCGAGCCGTGGCTGTGTGGTCCGCGTCAGCCTTGATCGCCGCTCGCTAATGTCCTGTGGCAAGAGCAAAGGCACGGGGACTTATTCAGGCGACACGGAAAATCGTGTCCCAGTAAATTTCCAACGTTGGGACGACATTGGGCCAACATTGGTAGCCCCCCCCCCCCCAACGTTGGTGCCCCCCCCCCCAACATTGGTGCCCCCCCCCCAACGTTGGTGCCCCCCCCAACGTTGGTGCCCCCCCCCAACGTTGGTGCCCCCCCCCAACGTTGGTGCCCCCCCCCCAACGTTGGTGCCCCCCCCCAACGTTGGTGCCCCCCCCCAACATTGGTGCTCCCCCCCCCCAACGTTGGTGCCCCCCCCCCCCAACGTTGGTGCCCCCCCCAACGTTGGTGCCCCCCCCCAACGTTGGTGCTCCCCCCCCCAACGTTGGTGCCCCCCCCCCAACGTTGGTGCCCCCCCCCAACGTTGGTGCCCCCCCCAACGTTGGTGCCCCCCCCCCAACGTTGGTGCCCCCCCCCCCAACGTTGGTGCCCCCCCCCCCAACGTTGGTGCCCCCCCCCAACGTTGGTGCCCCCCCCCCAACGTTGGTGCCCCCCCCCCCAACGTTGGTGCCCCCCCCCCAACGTTGGTGCCCCCCCCCCCCAACGTTGGTGCCCCCCCCCCCAACGTTGGTGCCCCCCCCAACGTTGGTGCCCCCCCCCCCCAACGTTGGTGCCCCCCCCCCAACGTTGGTGCCCCCCCCCAACGTTGGTGCCCCCCCCCCAACGTTGGTGCCCCCCCCCCAACGTTGGTGCCCCCCCCCAACGTTGGTGCCCCCCCCAACGTTGGTGCTCCCCCCCCCAACGTTGGTGCCCCCCCCCCCAACGTTGGTGCCCCCCCCCAACGTTGGTGCCCCCCCCCCCAACGTTGGTGCCCCCCCCCCAACGTTGGTGCCCCCCCCCCAACGTTGGTGCCCCCCCCCCCAACGTTGGTGCCCCCCCCCAACGTTGGTGCCCCCCCCCCAACGTTGGTGCCCCCCCCCCCAACGTTGGTGCCCCCCCCAACGTTGGTGCCCCCCCCCCCCAACGTTGGTGCCCCCCCCCCAACGTTGGTGCCCCCCCCCCCAACGTTGGTGCCCCCCCCCAACGTTGGTGCCCCCCCCCCCAACGTTGGTGCCCCCCCCAACGTTGGTGCCCCCCCCCCCAACGTTGGTGCCCCCCCCCAACGTTGGTGCCCCCCCCAACGTTGGTGCCCCCCCCCCAACGTTGTTGCTCCCCCCCCCAACGTTGGTGCCCCCCCCCCCAACGTTGGTGCCCCCCCCCCCAACGTTGGTGCCCCCCCCCCCAACGTTGGTGCCCCCCAACATGTTCCGTCTTTACCGGGGGGGGGGGGGGAGAATGCAAGAATAAGAAAACAAACGGCCCAGCAAGTGGAGTTGGTTCCACGCTCCTTGTAAACGTCGTCTACAAGTGCGTCCCGCCACGGGGCGAGACAATCAACAACGCTCGCCACGCTCGCTGTGCGCTTGTGGTTCAGATTTCCCGCTCGCGGCCAACATCGTCGAGCGATATATCCGAACCTGTCCTGGGCCCTCCCCTAGGTCGACTCGGCCTCAAATGAGAACCTGGTGCGGTGTGCGGTAAACATCGCCGCCGGGGAGACAAAGGCGGCCGGGCGTGGTGCTGGCCACCAATCCCTCTCGTGTGCCACAGTGCCGGCCTTCGTAGGTGCTCGCTGACAGCACTTGCCCCTGCAGTCTGTGAAGGCTGTACGGGGGATCTTTGTCAGATTGCATAGCAGACCTCACACTAACACTCGATGTATTCTCTGCATGTGTGTGTGTGCATGTATGTGAATTCTTGCGTTGGCGCGTGTGTTTGTATCTGGCATGGGGCCAGTGCATTCCATTTGTCAGAGTTATTTATTTGCCCCTATAGAATTTTATCCAGTAATTAAACATGTTGCCTTGCTTTGTGCAGGTATTTTAATGTTGTAAAACCTGAAGGAGCTCATAACATCACTGCTCTGTACAGTACACTTGACTCTTTCTGTGTGTGTGTGTGCGCATACACAAAACATTGTGTTTCATTTGTTGTGTTTTTACACGGTGGGTTTTGTTGTACGTGTTTGTTCTTGTGTATGTACGGCGAGGCAGTTGGATCGCGTTAAATGTTTATACTTTATATAAAAAGCGGTTATACTACCGTATAACTCGTTACAAAGGAGAACTCCTCTTATACGCAGAGTTATCCGCGATTTACTCATATCCGTGATTTTACTTTTCGTATTCGTGATGTAAACTAAAACTAAAAAACGCAACTATTTTTTATTTTACCGGGTAAGGCCCACTAAACTGTGTGGCTCTTGTTCAGAAGCTACCTGACTCACAAATTGTAGCTCAACGAAGTGGCTTATCACGTGCGAATTTATAGCAGCCAAATACTCTAAACGCGTGATGTCGATTCTTCACGTGGAGGGAAAAACCGGAGGATCCGGAGAAAAATCCACGCGATCACAGGGAGAGACATCAAAACTCCAAATATAAAGCAGGCGTCAGGGTCGGGATCGAATCCGCGACCTCCTGTATACCAGGCGAGGTAGTTAACATCTCTTAGCCACCGTGGTGATGATGAGAGAGAGACACGCAAACTCCAAATATACAGCAGCAGGCGTCAGGGTCGGGATCGAATCCGGCGATCTCCTGTATACCAGGCAAGTTAGTAAACATCTCACCACCGTGGCAACCCCCGCGGATAAGAGGATGAATTTGTTTCGCAACTTTCTCTTATCCGCGGAAAAATCGTGAGTATTAGAAAGCCGTTTCGCTGTGCATTGTGGGTAAAACAACGAATAACCACGGATAATCAGAAGAAATAATGTATTGCCCTACCCATAGTGCCTCACTTCATCTCTGCACCCACGAGGAGCAGCTGCGGAGTGGGTTTAAGCCAGGCTTCAAGTGGAAAAAATATATACAGGGACCAAATTGGTCAGTTCAAAGTTCGAGAATAGAGCAGTGTTACTACCGTCTAACTAGCATCTCACATTCAAGGACAAAGCTCTTCCGAGAACATCCATGGTTCAATGAAATGGCTCCTGGAGTTCATTATGTCCCACTTGTACCTGCGCGGCACGTCCACACGAGACTGGGAATTCTTCTGTGCGAGTCTCATGGCCTTCCGGCTACAATGGAGGCTGCTGTACTTCAGGGTCTGGTTTCTCATCTTCTTGATATGTTTCCTTCTCCATATATGTCATTATCTTCTCTCTTTCCATCTGAAATGAAGACTAGTGAATGGGGACTTTTATCCTGACGATCAGTGCCCTATTCACCTGGGTTTTTCATGAGATGGATGTCTGGGTTTGTTGGTGTTCATGCCGTGTGAACTAAACTATACCATAAACTATTTTTATTTTACCAGGTAAGGCCCACTGAGCCATATAACCCGGCCACAAATAATAGCTCCACGAAGTGGCTAATTACGTGGAAATGTATAGCAGCCAATACTCGTGATGTTGATTCTTCATGTGGAGGCAAAAACCGGAGGGCCCAGAGAAAAAGCTACACAAACACGGGGAAAACACGTACACTCCAAATCTACAGGCATCAGGGTCTGGATCGAACGCACGACCGCCTGCATACCAGGCGAGGGAGTTAACAGCTCGCCACTGTCGTGGCCCTGTATGAGTATGTCCCAACTGAATAGACCGACTCATTCATAGCTGGTTATTTTCATGGCCAGCTTCTGTGCAAGTGTCAAGGACTGCATCACTGAGCCGAACACACAATGACTTATTCCTCACACTGATCCAAAATGTAGTGCCCCCAATTTCGAATTTTAGACTTTTGATTCAAGAATTGGGGACTCAACCCAAATACACAAATACACACACGTGCATGCACATACACAAAGACAATGATGCTTCCCAATAGCCTTTAGCAGAGTAATTGGGCAGGTGCTGCTCACGTGCACCTATGAAGCCTGGCACGGCACACGAGGGGGTGGGTGGCTAACACCACGCCCGGCCGCCTTTGTCTCCCCGGTGCTGATGTATGTAAAAAGATGGTCAACACCAGTGACGTTTATCTGAACCGGTCATCGGCCTCCTCTAGGTCGACTGCCTCAAATGACTACCTGATGCGGTGTGTAAACATCGCCACTGGGGAGACAAAGGCGGCCGGGAGTGGTGCTGGCCCCCCACCCCCTCGTGTGCCATTGCCGGCCTTCATAGATGCTCGCTAACAGCACTTGCTCCTACAGTCTGTTTAGGCTATACGGGGGATCTTTGTCTTTGTTGTGTATCTACGTGCGTCTTTATGCGCGTGTGTGTGACTGTTTCGGTGTGGGTTCATCTGCTTGCGTGCCTGCGTGTTATTACATAATAGGCCGGTACCTCTTGCCAATGTTCACGCCTTGTTGTCAGTCAGCGCGAGTCAATACGTGGCAGGCATTACCATCATCATCATCGTCGTCTGCTCATCTTGCCGAGCCAGGGGATAGCCGATGTAACACGGAGTGGGCTTTCGCGACTAATCTTATCCATGGAGGTTTTTTCTGGGTTGGATCGCGTAAATGTAAATGTGTCGTTAACCCACCACCACCCGACACGGCCAATTCGTAAGTTTTGTCGCGTGAACAGAACGTGCCGATGAGTTACCGCTTCGGCACACCGGCTGTGTGTGTGTTGGAGAGTAAACCCACCGCAACGTTTACCATTCCAGTACTGTGACGTTTCGCCGGCGTTTACAACAACAGCGACCAGCCTCGTCAGGCGATCCGCCAGGCGATAAGCCCGCCTCATGAGCGGCGTGGAGCAACGGCCTTGACACCACAGTCTCCGAGTCCGGTCAGGGGACCACTCGTGAAAGATGGGCCACCACCGCGGCCTGCCACTGATCGCGACCCCGCGACATGTGGGTTGTTTGGTCACTTTAGCCCCGAGGTGCGGAGGAGGTTCGGCTGCAGGCATTCGGAAGCTCGCTTGCATGATCCATCTTGGCTTTAATCAGGCTGGATTGTGTGAGGGGCTCACACAGATGCTTGAAAGTTCTGGATGCAGTCCAATCGGCAAGTTCCTGCGGCTGGTGAGCATGGGACATGTAGCCCGGATACTGAGGAACGGCATGCCCAAACAGCTCCTGTTTGGCCAGATAGAGGGTTATAAATGGGCATGGCACAGATTGAAAATGAGATGTGCTAACCCGGGAGATGTGCGAACTTACTGACGACTTTCACGAGCATTGTCACGATTGGCCTCTGTGGAGGAGGCTCGTGATGGACGCTACTTGGGAGTTAGAGGCAATCGCCCTCCAGCAACAAAGGTGGATGGAGGAGCGACGCTCACCAATGAGTGGAGCCGCCGGGTGGCACCTAGGCATAACGGGTAGCGCAGGTGATACATCTGCCAGTTGTCTCAGTCAACCCATAACACGTGGCTCTGTCCTGTGACCTCCTGCCATCGAGCCTTTGACACTTCACGCGATTTTAAAGTAGACCCAACGCGGTACAAGTGGCGTGGTGAAGTCACCGCCACTTGGTGGCGAATGGCGTCTGTTATTGTCGGTGTTGTTGTTGGTGTGTGTTTGTCTTTGCTTTGTACGTCGGTGCGGTGGGTGGCAAGGCTGTAGCAGTCCCAAAATGTTTGGAGAGAGCAGATTCGAGGCGCGTTATCCGCGAGTAGCTCGCTCGCCCCGTAAGCACAGCGACGATGTTTAGGGTTAGGCGCACAAAGAAAATAAGATAACGATCAGCTCCCTTTTAGCGTGGGGTCAGTGGCAGGGTCAAGTGCCGCGCGCGAGCCCCAATCCCCCTGGCGGGTGAGAGGGCCGAGGAGTCAGCCGCACACCCTCACGGCCACTCGGGGAAAACCTCTCGCGACGTCCGCGCACCTTTGCTCGGAGCGCCCGGCCCCCGCTGAGTCAGTCTCGAGGAAGTCGTCGCTGGCTACTCGCGTCACTTCGAGCACCCAGCGGTGGTTGGGTCATCTTCCAAACGGGGGGGGGGGGGGGGGTTCTTAATGGCTGCGTCAGAGTCAGGCTTTTTAAAAGTTCAGTTCGTTGATGGCCCTCGGCCCGCTTACGCACCCACGGATGCGCAAACGCGTCGTAACGTTTTGGCTTTATGCTTATTTCTAACCTTGTTCAGCTCTTAAGATCCAATTCAGAACATTAGCGTGAAGTGAGCCCAGCTACGTGTCTGTACATTTATGCAGCTTCGTCGAGAACATATGGTAAGTTCGATCAATGCCCCAGGGGGGGTTGGGTGGAGGGGATACTGTACGTGCAACGTTTCTCGAATGGAGAAATGAGAGGAAAATGATGGAAAGGTAACGGAAGAACGGAACCGAGGGGGGTCGTGAGAGATGAGGGTGGGGGGGGGCTACATCAGGGCCTCGACGCTGCACGCAGCGGCGTCTGTTTTCACAGGGGGCGGCGGGGAGAGGGGAGGAGAAGCGGGTCAGAGTGGGGGTGGCTGCCACACGCAGAAGTCACGAGATTTAAGGGAGACTTGAGCTCATTTCCATGTAGAGGCCGCGGAGATTGTAGAGGTGAGAGGGGAGGGATTCCAAGTGGGGGTGGCCACACGCAGAAGTCACGAGATTTCCAGGCACCCTTGAGCTGATCTAGATTTAGAGATAATTCATAAACCTGGAATGTAATTTCTAGGTAGTGGAATTGGAATATGTGGGTGATGTCGACACGATTATGGGGGTGGGTGAGGAGTAGGGGACGCGGGGAGGTGAGGGAGGTGAGGGAGACGGGGAGGTGAGAGACACTGGGAGGGGGTCATCTGATAGTTTGCGTAACTACTGTCATGCCTATTGCTGGAAAATAAAATAAAAATCAGTTTCAAATATGGGCCTCCAAAAGTGACGGCAGAGGTTGATTGGTTTTACTCACAGGCCAGCTCAGCCTACGGTTCTAAATCGCGTCGAGTCTCATGGTAAATACTTACACATGCAGATAAAAACCCTCAATACATTAGCCATTAATACCGTGGCCTTAATAGGAGATATATGGCCCTTAATTTTAGCACAGTTATGTGAGATGAGGAAGGGGCATTGCCTGAAACGTTGACTATTCGATATTTAATTTTAGGGCTGAATATTTGACGAACGCATTTTGTGTTGATTAGTATTTGTGCTCGTGCACCACTGCCAACGCAGCAGCAGCAGCACTCACCAAATGATTTGTTACAAATATCCGATTGCCATCATCGTGAGTGTGCCACCACAGCCGGTGGAGAGCCGTCTGCGCGCACTGCAGAGGTCGCAAACGGGTTTTGATTCCTTACTCTACCCGTACCCCTACCCGGCCGGGTACAGGTAGGGTACGGGTATCGGGTACCTGATTGCGACCTCTGGGATGAAGCCATGTTGCAGGCGCGGGTGGGTTGATTCTAGGAACTTGAATTGTGAGAAGAGACAAGGCGTTGGGAAATGAGTGACAAACGGTGACTCACCAGTGACTCACGGTCTACCCGTACCCGTACCCGGCCGCACCAGGGTCGCAAACGGCTACCCGTACCCGGCCGGGTACGGGTAGCCGGGTATCGGGTAGGGTACGGGTATCGGGTACCCGGTTGCGACCTCTGACGCACTGATATGTGGGGCGTGGGGGGGGGACCTATGTCATGGATCCTATTATCCGCGATTTTACTTCGCTTATCCGCGGGCTTAATACATCACAGATGAGCCCAAGGGTCATAGGATTAGCTTGCCGTGTGGCTGCTCTCGTCCGTAGATGCATCGCGGATAATGGGAGTATCGACATACCGTCTCGTAGACGTGTTAGCAAGCCGAAACGCGATGCATTGTGGGTAAAATTGTGGACAATCACGGATAATGGGGAGAAATAGAGCGGAAGATAAGAGGAGTTTTTCAGACCCTTTATCAGCCACGGAGAATAGGAGTCGCGGGTTATAGGGCATGGATAAAAGGAGCTATCCTTTATACTGATGCTTATGCGTACACAAAGACAAAGCTTACCGTGTAGCCTTAACCGGCTGTTGGGGTAAGTGCTGTTAGCGAGCAGCACCTATGAAGGCCGGCACGGCACACGCGAGGGGGTGGGCGTCCAGCACCACGCTCGGCCGCCTTTGTCTCCCCAGTGGCGATGTTTACACACCGCACCAGGTACTCATTTGAGGCCTCGTCGACCTAGAAAAGGCCCAGGACCGGTTCAGATAATCATCAATGGTGTTGGCCGTGAATGGGAATCGAACTTAGGTCGCTGGGTTTGTAGTACAGCACGCTAACCGCTGCACCACCACTCGTGCACACACAGACACGCAGACACGCTAAGCCCTCGCTCCGATATCCCTTTGTCTGTTTTTATGAAATGCCTCTTGGTTGTGCCCAATGTACGAATGTTTCATTTTTCACCCAGTTTTTTTCAGTTATTTAATTGTGCGTGCATGCGTTTGTGGGGAGCGGTAGGGTAGAGTTGGCATACTCTTTGGATCTTTCGGTAAAGTCACGTAGGTCGAAAAATAATAGATCACGACGTTTCGCTCGCAGCACAGGCAATCGTCTTCAGGTGAGAGTTAGCAAACTTCGCTCTGAAGCCGGCCACCTGAGGTTCGATTCCTGCTCTTGACCAACAACAGTGGTGAATGTTTAAACCGGTCCTGGGCCTCTTCTAGATCGACTAAGAATTAAATGACGACAGTATCTGCTGTGGCCTGTAAATATTATCATGAGGAGACAAAGGCGGCCGGGCCTGCTGTTGGTCACCCGTCCCCTCATGTGCCTTGCTGGACTTAATAGGCGGTCGCTGACAGCGCTTGCCCCAACAGCAATATGTTTAGAACCTAAATGCCAATGTTGAGGTCTGCCAGCCACGACAGGGCTTCAGGAGAGAGTTTTTTTCTTCTTGGTTCTTTCGGTAAAGTCACGTAGAAGGGAAATACAAAAATAATAAAAGTAAAACATAATAAAATAATTCTTACGACGTTTCGGCCACAACGCAAGCAGCCGTCCTCAGGTGAAGAACAGGTCTGTCGGAAAGACAGCGTCTGAATGTCTTTCTGACAGACCTGTTCTTCACCTGAGGACGGCTGCTTGCGTTGTGGCCGAAACGTCGTAAGAATTATTTTATTATGTTTTATTTTTATTATTTTATTATTTCCCTTCTACGTGACTTTACCGAAAGAACCAAGAAGATGAATCCCTGCAGTCACGAAAGCTTTAAATCGAAAAAGAGAGAGTTTTTGTTTACTTTTTCTATTCTTCCATTGAAGGAGCCTTTCACAGCATTAAGTAAGGGGGCTGTACTTGGCGTGGTAATTAGTGCATTGCGCAATCAACCCAGCAACCTGAATTCGATTCCCAGTGGCGGCCTACATCTGAACTGGTCTTGGTCCTCCCCTAGGTCGACTCAGCCTTGAATGAGCGCCTGGTGCTGTGCGTGAACGTCAGCACTGTGGAGACAAAGGCGGCCGGGCGTGGTGCCGTCTATCCCACACCCTCTGCCATGACGATATCACGTGCCAGATGCGCGCGCCCCTCCTTCAGCCAGCAACGGGGAAACATTTTCACCAGGGAATAATCATGGTCACGACTCCCATCTAAACGTTTATGGTGTCTCCTCCGTGAATCTCTCTCTCACCCAGACGCCAGAGAGTAATTCCTGCAGTCACGAAAGCTCCAAATTAAGTTTTATCCCACACCCCTTCGCGTCCCACAGTGCCCGCCCTTCGTAGGTGCTGCTCGCTAACAGCGCTTGCCCCAACGGTCTGTTGAAGGCGATACGGGGGGCGGGGGGGAGCTTTTGTCTCTTTGTGCTTGTGTGTGTGCGTGACTCCATGTGTCTGGTTTGTGTCCGTCTAGCGGAGTCGCGGCACCTCGGAGCGAGTCCCGGAAGGAGGGAGGGCGACATGAAGGGCCCCATGGAAAACGGTAAATTGGTTTGCCCGTTTGAATAAGCGTAACAAACCCTTGTTAGTTGTCCTCGCCCCCCCCCGCACCTACGATTGGTACGGCGCGAAAGACGTTCGCCGCACGTGTACGTACGTGGGATGCTGCGGCGGCGTCAACGCGAGAACGCCGGACTCGCAATCCGGAGGTCCGCCCAGCAGCGGCGTAGACCTGCACGCCGCAGTTAGTCGAGCGGCGGGGCAAAGTGTGGGTGCTCACGCCTCCTTTCAAGACGTCCGGCCGGCGTGGATGAGTAGGCCAAAATACCCTCCTGAGCTCACTCGCTCGCGTGGGAGTTCTTCCGCCAGCAGGGGCACGTCGCAAAAAAGTGTGCGGGACTGCACCTTTACCTTCGCATTTATCGCAGTTGTGTGCCGTGACGATATCACGTGCCAGATGCGCGCGCCCCTCCTTCAGCCGGCAACGGGGAAACGTTTTCACCAGGGAATAATCATGGTCACGACTCCCATCTAGACGTTTATGGTGTCTCCTCCGTGGATCTCTCTCTCTCACCCGGATGCCAGACAGCGACTCCTTGCTGTGTGCGACTGCCACCTTATTCTAAGGCCATCAAAAGCTGTCGGCCCAAATTCGCCGAGGATTAAATTTCACGCTGTCTCGTATTTGTTTTGTGCCGTCAGTGGTGACCAGGCTGAGATCATTCAACTCGCCACAGTTGAGAACCCAGTTTAATCACGGGCGTCCGAAGCCCACTTTCAAAACCCAGGAGCTTGGCGGTCTTGGCCCAGTGTATCTGACGCAGCCATGACCATCCACCTAGCCGTGCTGCCGACTCTGATGCATCGCTGTAATATACTTACAGTCGCTTAAACCTTTTAGTTTCATAACCGAGTGAATAAGTCACGGTGGCAAGTCTGTTTTGGACAGAAACTTGTTAGCAAATGGTTTCACAAACGTTTGCAAACATGAACACGCGTACATTGCATAAAAACACGATGTGCTTGGAATCGCTCGTGATATCAGGAGTTGAGGGGGGGGGGGTGTTTTGACGCACTGCACTGTGAGCCAGGCAACCTGAGTTCAGTTCCTAATCTCACGGCTCACATCAGTGGCGAGTAATTGGGATCCTCGGATGGAGGAATGCGCATTATAAATTATTATATCTGAACCGGTCATGGTCCCGCCATTCTCCCCACTTCCACCAACCTGCACTGACCAGCGTGGTGAGGTCTGGTCCAACCACCGTCATGACGGACATGGGATGGGGAAGCTTTCAGCTTTCTATCATTCTTATCTGGAATGGCCCATACAGGATTTTATTTTTTTTAAAGCGGCTTTGATAAATCAGAATCTTTATTTAGACTGTAAGAATCCGATGAGCTATGAAGCTCTTTGTAGGTGCTGGTCAGAAAGTCACAACAACAAACATAACAAAAAAAACAATAGGAGTGCAAAGTATACGAAAGCTAAGCGAGTCACTAAATATTAAAAATATATATAAAGTGTCTCAGGAAGTTAATGTTTATGCCGCAGCTCTGAAAACCAACGCAGTTGAATTCCTGGGTGCCAGCAAGCGTTGCCACCTGTGAGCTTACACACAGAAACGGGGCACATCGTGAGAAGGAGACAAATCATCGCACGTGATGCATTTATTGTTATTGCTAGTATTATGATTGTGAACGACGCAAATGATAAAATCCACGAAAGGACGGAAAATATTCCCAGGACAGCAGCAACCTCTTATAACGATCCTGGGAAAACAGGTGGCAACGCCGGCCCGCCCGCCCGCCTTAGTCAATCCTCGAGTTGAAGAGGGTATTACATTTGCATGGCGAATAATGGTTTAGGGCCCCAGCCATCAACAATAGCACAAAGAAACTCATTGTATTGAGACAATGACCTTGGTTTTACACTCACTGTGGGCAAGCCCATCTTTGAGAGCTTAATAAGCACGGAGCAAAACACACAGCTCAGCTCAGCTGTGTGGTTTAGCATTTGGACAACCGGTTAGGGGTGTAATCCGTTCATCACAAACGTACAATTTAATAAATTGTCTTTTAAGGGGGTAGGCGCAATGTAAAGATATAAAAATAAACTGTAGCTAATATTTCAAAGGTTGTCGGTTCAATGCCATCTCTTGGCAGGGCAGGCAACAGAATAGTTTTTTTAATTACCCCCTCCGCCCGCCCCCTCCCCAACCCAAAACAATTTAATTGGTGGAGGAAAGTGTGGGTAGCTCGCTGCTTTTCCACGCCATGTGGCCAATGTGAACTAGTGGGTTGAATGATCCTTTGGGAGGTCTGTCTAGAGCTCCTTCCAGCGGGGGGCCCTTCCTGCAAGCAGTGGCGTGAGCGAGCAATTTCAGGGCTGCGCCTTCACCAAACCGCCCACAGTGCGCACACTGTCATGAAATCTCAGAAGCTAAGCCGGTTTCAGCCTGGATATTGCTATAAATGCTTAAAAATGTGTTAGAGGCTGCTGCTGCTGCCGGGCAGAAAAATCAATGGCTGAGCTGTATGATGCTGCAACGCCTATCTTACGCTTCCCATCTTCACCAACCCGCTCTGACCAGCGCGGTGAAGTACAGTCAAATAACCACCCCCCCCCCCACTTCCCGTGACTCGCGTGGATGTGGGGAGGCCTTCATCCAGCAGTGGATGGACACGGGGCCTCTTTGCGCGTGTAACGCCGCATTCCTTTAATCGACGTGTCGTAAAAAAAAGTTGAGAAATGGGGGGGAGGGAGGGAGGGGCAGGGAGGCAGGGATTTTTTTAATTTCTTGGCCGAGATCTAACGCCAGCTGTGTCGGATTTTCAGGGCACCTGGGCCTCAGCGATCTCTTCACGACATCTGGGGTCTTTGACGTCATGGAGCTCGTTCAAGTCTCCAAGAGTGAGTGTGTCGGTGATGGTGGCCGAGCCGTCCGTGTGCTGCTGCAGCCCCCGTTGCCGCCGGCGACCCCCGCCTGCCCGCCAGCCCGCCCGCCTGCCCGCCAGCCCGCCCTCCTGCCCCCGCCGCTGCGTTAAAAATTAATAACGGCAAAGACAAAGGGGGGTGTGCGACAATGGCGCGTAGTCATGGGGTCTCCACGGCCGACTGTGCAAAGTGTACGGGGTGTAAGCCTTTAATTATAGCGCGCGCGTGCGTGCGTGCGTGCGCGCGCATACATCACGGGGAGCGGGGAGCGCGCCGGGCGACGGCGGACGAACGCCGCGACCCCGAGTTCCCGTTGCCGGCCACGGCTGCCGACGTCGGGTGGCGGAGCGACGTCAAAAGCGATCCTCGTCCTACCCTGGGTCGGCTCGGCCTCAGTTGCGCTGCGAAGAAGCGTCGGGGAGACGAGAGATGCTCGCTCGCTCGCCCGCGGGACTGGCCCCCCACAGCGGTCTCGAGAGAGGTGGCCGTACGCGGGCGACGTTTTGTCTTTCCCGCATGTCCGTGTGCGTGCACGTTCGTACACGTTTGTGCCACAGTGCCCGTGCGCCTCAGCGCGTGCGCGTGTTCACGAGCGTGCGCTCCGGACCCGGCGGCACGAGTACGATTCCCGCTCACGGCCAACACCAGTTATGATTGTCTGAACCGGTCCTGGGTCTTCCCTAGGTCCACTCGGCCTCAAATGAGCACCTGGTGCGGTGTGTAAACATCGCGGCCTGGCGTGATGCTGGCCACCCACCCCTTCGTGCGCCGGCCTTCGTAGGTGCGACTCGCTAGCAGCACTTGCCCCAACAGTCTATTAAGGCTACACGGGGGAGCTTTGTCTTTGTATCGTGAGAGCCGTTGCACAGTGGTTAATTCACTGCATTATGATCCCATCATCGCGAGTTTCAACTCCCAGTCGCGTAAAAATATCAGCGGTTGTCACGGGCTGTCTGCGATTGTTCCGCACCTTACCTGTGTCGACAACGTGGCCTTTACGAGTACCCGGTGCAGTGTTTGTGTGTTTGAGCACCAACATCGCCAGACGTAGACACGAGCCACGCACTCCCATCGTGCGCCGCCATGCTGACCGTGACAGCTGCTTGCTGCCGGCGCTAGGGGCGAGCGCCGACCAACGAGGGGTCTCTCTCGACGTGCGCACGTGTTTCTGCGTCTTTCCGCATCTCCATTAAGCCTCTGTGTGTGCGTGTGTGTGGTTGCGTTGTCCATGATTTTGTCTCTTGTTGTGTTCTTCTCTTTGTGCCCGTCTCGTCTCTGTTTGACATTTGTGTCTCTTTCTCTGTGTATGTTTCTCTCTTCCTATCCACGTCTGTCCTTGTGCATGTCTGCCTGCTCCATGCGTCTCTCCCCACGCTCTCCACGCAGCTCCCATCGCGTCAGTCGGAGTGACTGGCTTCAGTCTGCCCACAGGCATGGAGGCCCCGTCCTTCCTGGCCTCCATGGCACAGGTCCGGCCAACGCACCTGGGTCCCAGCAGGTGCCTTCTTAACTCCCACACCTCACACCACACACACACCTACACACACCACACACCACACCTATACATACACACCACACACACACCTACACACACCACACCTATACATACACACTACACACACCTACACACATACCTACACACCACACACACCTACACACACCACACACACACCTCACACCACACACATACCTACACATACCAACACACACCTACACACACCACAAGCTCGCATGTGTTCGTGTGTGTGCACGCATTGTGGGGAGGAGCTGTGTAGTGGTTATCGCAATGCGCCACAAACTCGCACACCCGAGTTTGATTTATACTCACAGCCAACATCGGTGACGAATATTTGAACCAGTCCTGCGCTTCCTCTAGGTCGACTCAGCCTTGAATTAATACCTGGCGCAGTGTCTAAATGTCATCACCGGATCGACAAAGTCGGCCGGGCACGGTGCTGGCCACACGACTCAATTGTGTCCCGTGCCGGCCTCCGTAGCTGCTTGCTAGCGGCACTTGCCCCTCATAGTCCGTTAAAGGCTACACGAGGGAGCCATGACTTTACCTATGAGGCTGTGTGTGGAGGTGTGTTGCAGTGTGTAGAGGGGAGCGGTTCTGTAGCGTTCAGCGCTACGCTGCGCTACGCTGCACTACGAACCTGGCGACCCGAGTTTGATCCCCGCTCACGGCCAACGCCGGTGACGATCATTTGAACGGGTCCTGGGTCTACCTTAGGTCGACTCAGCCTCAAATGAGTCCCTGGTGCGATGTTTAAACATTGCCACGAAGGAGACAAAGGCGGCCGGGCGTGGTGCTGGCCACTCCCCCCCCACCCCTCGTATGCCGTGCCGGCCTTCATAGGTGCTGTTCGCTAACGGCACTTGCCCCAACAGTCTGTTAAGGCTACACGGGCGGGTCTTTGTCTTTGTATGCAGCGTGATGCAACACAAAGGCTCACCGATGGAGGAGATGGAGAGCCCCGGGGAGGAGTTCTACAGCCAGGAGCGCTCATCCACAGGCAGTGCCCACTCGGGGACGTGGCACAGCGAGGGTTCGTATCGGGAGCGGGATCCTGGGGCCTGAGATCGCGGGATGTCTGAAGCATGCTGGGGTTAGGGTGGTCTTGCGGTGCGAGGGCGAGCTGGGAAACGAACGGCTGGATCCATTTCTGCCGGATGGGAAGGCCGCGCTGTCAGTTGGTGGTCTCGGTAAATCGACCCGCGGCGTGTTCAACGTTCAGCCCTTTTTGAGCCGTTTGTCTGGACAGGGCTGACTGAGAGGACTCTGCGTCGTGCATTGTGGTGGTCGCATGGGCACGCATCCCACGCTGTCGTCCCGCTCTTCGTGAGCGTGTTCTTAAGTTCCGAGCAAAAACTCCCAGTTGTTGTGGGGGGGGGGGATCGGCTGCTCGGATCTTGTTCCTCCACGTGCTTATCTTATTTAATATTTTCATATTCATCTCATGTTTCGTCTTATTCTATCATATTTATCTTATTTTGTCAGATTCATCTTATTTAATCTTGTTTTATCACGTGCTCATCTTATTCCTCCACGTGCTTCCATTGTGTCTGCCTCTTGCCGAGTCACATCCACTCCTCTCGTGTCTCATTCCACCGCATCCTTCCCACCACACCCTCAGTTCTCCCTCAACTCCTTCTGCCTTGCGCCGGCATCTGCCCGGCCCCTTCTCCATTGCGTGGTTTTGGTTCAAAGAACCACAGCAATGGCTGCGCGAGTAATCGCTTTGTGATGTCCTCTGCAGAAGCAGGTGAAATCCATTTTGATATCCCGTTGTCTTTTTGGACAAGTGAGAGCATCTCTGATGTCCGTGGTGAAGCTGTGATTTGTTGAGCTGTCACTTGAGGTGGGCCAGGTCGCTTCTGAAAAACAAGTTGATACCTCAGTGGGCTTTGCCTGGTAGGATGGGGATGGTTTAGCGGTTGTATTTGTTTGTGTTTGGGTGATTTGTTTACCTTGCTTGTACTTGGCACTGCTATCGTGTTTTTGTACTGCTTGTTGTTGTAACGTTCTTACCCCAAGCCCCTACTGGACATCTGTTAAAAAGAGGTTTATAGCGCATCGGATTCCTCCAGTCTAAATAAATATTCTGATTCTGATAAAACGCCAGCATCGTCAGTGTTAAGAGTCCATCCAGAAAATCTGGGGCAGTGTTCATCTTCCATTTACAGCTTTGAACTAGTGAGGGGAATTCCACGTTCCTGTGGCGGGGGCGAGTTTGCCCATAGTATGACCCCTTATAGACTTCTCACAAAGCGTTGCTCGGTTTATTCACCCCAGAGGGGGTGGCGTTGACCCCCTGGCTGACGTTCGAACTCACAACCTTCCCCTTGCAAGGCGCAGACTCTTAACCACGGCACTACTCAGGCACTTGCACACAGAGAAAGAGAGAGACAGCTGTTATTGGTTTTTCATTTGACCCATGAAGAAGTGATGCTGCTGTCAGTGTTGTTTCTGCACTTATCTCTTTACTCGATGGGAGTCTAACTACAAGGTGTAACATTGTGAATGTGGCTCTAAATTACAGATGATGACAACTCACTGAGCCTCCTGGAACATCAAATTAATGTTTGCTAAATAGGTTTTAACAAAAACAGCTGTTTTCTGTACATCCCCTCGTGTGCCGTGCCGGCCTTAACATAGGTGCTCGCTAAAAGCACTTGCCCCAACAGTATGTTAAAGGCTACACGGGGGATCTTTGTTTTTTGTCTCTATGTGGACGAAAGTCGTGGCACTGCGATTAGCGCACTGCAACACACCTGGCAATGTGGCACCCCGAGTTCACATCCTGGCCACGGCTTAATATGAGCGATGAATATCAGAACTGCTCCTGGACCTCCTCGATGTTGACTCAGCCTTAAAACGAGTACCTGTTGCAGTGTGCGAAACATCACCACTCGGTAACACTGGCCACCCCTCACAGAACCATGCTAGCAATCAGCGATACTCGCCAACAGCATGCTGCCCCAACAAAATTCGAGCTGTGTTTGTGTGTGCATGTGTAGGGGGGGGGGCAGTAGTGTAGTGGTTAGGGTACTGCGCTACGAACCCGGCGACCAGGGTTCGATTCCCGCTCACGGCAAACATCAATGCTGAATATTGAAACTACTCGAATGAGTTCCTGGTGTGGTGTGTGAACATCAGCACTGGGGAGACAAAGACGGCTGGGCATGGTGTGGGGAACCCACCCATGCCGTGTCGGCCTTTGCAGGTGCAGGGGGGATCTTCGTACGTGGTAATAATCATGACACGTGTGTGGCTGCAGAAATGGGCTCCCCAAGCATGAAGAAAGCAGAGAAATGCACGTTCAGCCCCACCTCGCCTCAGCAGCCGTCGCTCTTCACCCAGCATCACAGGCCCGTCATCACCGCACCTCGCGGTGAGCCTCGGTTCAGTCTGTTGCTCCGTCTCCTGAAGTCCCAGCGTGTCCATTACCGTCACCACAAGTCATCAATTTAGTCTGGCAAATATTTGGTAGCGCTGCCGCCGCCGCTGTTACTTTGGCAGTGACTCAACACATTCATCAATAAAATAAGAGGTAATGATTCAGGTTCCTGGGACTTGTATAAGCGCTAAGCACTAATAAATGTGCGTTCCGAGTATTTGGCTGCTATACGTTTCCACGTGATAAGCAACTTGAGCTATAGTTTGTGGCCAGGTCGCTTCTGAAAAGGGCTACACAGTAGCTCAGTGTGCTTTACCTGGTAAAATAAATAAATAACAACCCCTCCTGAAAAAGAGTAATATGACTCATGGTGGCTGTCCTTGATAAATACGTTTTTAAAAGTTGAAATAAGCAATTCATAGCCGATCGCGTAGGGTCAATTCCCAAAATATCACGAGTGAGATTATCATGTGCAGCACGAGACTGTTACCCACAGGGATACGAGGCAGCACCCAAGCTAGCTGACCTGTCAAATCATTTTTATTGCAGTCCTTATTTATCTGTGGCTTTTATCTTTCGGTTCTCTGGTTTCCTCCTGTACGTCGGATTCTGTCCTTGCATATAGGCACATTTATTCAGGGGCTAAATGCCAATGTTGAAGCCTGCTGGTCACAATACGGCTTGCGTCGTGTTGCTATTCCTCCGTTAAAGGAGCATGGATGACAGTGGTTTACTGTAGGGCCCATGCTTTGGCTTGCCTGGCCACAATCCCACGAAATGTGGCCTGTCTTGAATGCCTCTCTGCATTTCTGCGTACCTCTGTGTCTCTTTGGGTTTCCTAAATGGTCCACAGTTTGGTGTGCATAGCCACAATCGCACCGTAGCCTGCCCTTACATTCACGAAGGAGACGTGCGTATCGGCCTGTCGATGTTATGATGCGGTTGGTGGTTACACCGCCCGTGTCTTCGAGGAAGATTGTCAAAGCGAGAGGAGGTGCGTTATTTGGGTTTCGAAGGAGGCGTTTATTCTGGACACGCAAGACGTGTGGTGACTGCTGGCGGGCGTAGCACCCCCATTCACCACCGCACCGGCTCGCTTTGTCTGACCCGCCCTGTGGTCCTCTCGTCGTCATGAGCGCCGCTTCTCCGCCGCACACACACACATACACGCTGTCTCTTACACACACGCACACGCTGTCTCTTACATACATACACACACTGTCTCTTACACACACACACGCACCGTCTCTTACACACACACATCGTCTCTTATACACACGCACACATGCTGCCTTTGACACACACTCACACACGCTGCCTTTGACACACACACACACGCTGTCTCTTACACACACACACACACACGTCGTCTCTTACACAGGCCATCTCTGACACACACACGCCCCGCAAACACACGCACACACACACCCCGCACACACACATACACACGCTGTCTCTTACACACACGCCGTCTCTTACACACACACATCGTTTCTCTTACACCCACAGGCCGTCTCTGACACACACACGCCCTGCAAACACACGCACACACACACCCCGCACACACACCCCGCACACACACATACACACGCTGTCTCTTACACACACACCGTCTCTTACACATACACCGTATCTTCCGCGCACACACACACAGTCTCTTACGCAAGCACGCGTCCTCTCGTCCGTGCCTCCCTCCCCCCTCCCGACAGCTGGCAGGCAGCACTCCCAGCCCCTCCACCTGGCGCCGCCGGCTCCCATGCAGCAGCAGATGAGCGCCCTCCCACCTGTACCGCCGGGGCCGCCCTACTTCTCGCACCCGGCTATCCGCTACTCCCCGCACGGCGGTGGCGGCGGCGGCTCCCACGCCCCGCACCCCACGCACGACATCCTCAAGGACTTCGGGCAGATGATCTGCGCGGAGGCGAGCGGGCAGCTCATGGGGCAAGGCCCCTACGGCGCCGTACGTAGCCGCCGGCTGGGGGGGAGTGCGCGTGCCCACGCGTGTTGAGATGCGCCCTCGTTTGGCTTAAGGGACAAACGCTCAACCTGTCCACATACATACCTACCTGAGCTGGCCTACCTGTCTGTTTACCTGCCTTCTGACCTGCTTAACTAAATACCTACCTGCCTGTTTGCCAACCTACATACCTCCCTGCCTGTTGTCTGCACACTTACGGACATTTCCCACATACGTACAACTTTTAACATTGCCAACGGCCAAATTGGTGTTCGTAACTGCCCCTCCACCCTACAATGCTTTCCCATGTCTCTCTTTAAAAAGGAGTAATAAATCTCGGTGGGCTTTCACTTGGTTACATAATGGCGACCGACCTAATTTGCATATAGATGTACACACAAAACCAGACAGCAGAACTGCAAAATGGCTTCTGTTTATCTTTCAGGCGAGCGGAGGTCTGGAGCTGCAAGGGCTAGGCCGCGTTTCCCCGGGCTCTCCCCATGGGCACAGCCCCACGGGGGGAGGGGCCGGTCACCATGGCTACCTGCCCCCCCACTCTGCCCTGCTGCCACCAATGCCCCCACCGGCAGGAGCCATGCCCCGGCCCGTGCCCCTCAATATATCTGGGCCCCCCGGAGTCGGCGGAGGAGGAGGGGGTGGCGGCGGCGGTGGCGGCGGCGGCGGTGGTGGCGGTGAGGGAGAAGATGGGGCAGCACAAAGCCCGGCTCGGTCGACGCATCAGGGGCACGGAGAGACTGGCCTCGGGTCGCCAACATCTCCCTCGGGTGAGCTGGGGACATCGGCAGGCAGGGATTTCATAATCAGAATCGTTATTGAGACTGCAGCAGGAATCCGAAGAGCTATGAAGCTCTTTTTCGCAGATGTCCAGTAGGGGCACGGAGTCAGAACGTTACAACAACAAGCAGTACAAAAACACGAGGGCAGATTATAGGAAAGGTTAACAAACCACTTTAAAAAATATACAAGTAAAACTAAGCTATTTTTATCTTACCAGGTAGAACCCACTTGGCTATTCGCTTATTTTTCAGAAGTGCTCTGGCCACAAATGTTCGCGCAACGAAGTGGCTTATCACGTTGGAAATGTATCGCAGCAAAATAATCTCAATGATCTAAATGCATGTTTCTAAAATGTTGAATTGGATGTTTGAACGGAAGAAAGATGGCAGCGTGAGATCTGGAAACTCCTCCTCCGCGAGCCAGTCTCATTTCCTGGGCAATAAGCGTTTTTGTTTTGTGAGAGAAATCTGTTAAAATTCTATCCACTCGGTTTTTATTTTTTAATAAGATTATATCTCCCTCATGAGTTATGGTTCAATCTCTCACCCGAAGGGATAGCATTGTGTATTACCAATCATTAACCTCCTGTTTGCTGCTATCATGCAAACCATTGCTTTTATGATATCAGCAATATATTTTTACGCTGTTTTTTATTCCAATTCTTTTTTTTCCTCACGAATCGAGTTATGCTAAACAGTACTCATCTTGTGAAAATCGTTCCATACAGGGCTTAGAGAATATTAGTAACAGCTGCTGCTGCGGCCACACAGAAGCACACACGGCGTCCACCTAAAACACTTCGCGTTTTTTTCCCCACCGCGTTTCAAAAGCGGGGGAGGGGGGAGTCTTCTTAGGTCCGACCTGCTCCAACCGCCACGTTCAACGCTTTTTTGGTGGCCAATCGCAGGCAGGCAGTCACAAGTAGCACGTGACCAGACACACACTCTCCAGTCACGTGGCTGTGAGAGGTGACATGGCTTCGTTGGAGCCACCTTGATGTCAGTCACAGAACACGTGCGATGGATGAGCAAAAGAATAATCTGCCATCGGTGAAGCGCCTACTTTTAGGCAAATGAAATGATATTTGACAATATACATTGTTTAGCTGCTAATTAAAACTACCCTAAAATAGTAGATAAGCAGACAACATGTCTCCCTCATATATGTCTCTCCACGTGTAAAAAACTTGATTTTTTTTGTTGCTTTGGCCATGTAATTATCTGCCAAAATGTATGTCACAAGACCATCCCACTACCTGACGCAGCCAAACAAATTAAATTGTCTCACGTGTGTGTATTTGACGTGCTATTCATTATTGTTTCAGCTCGGTTATATTAGAAGAACAATTCTCACAATCGAATTTAGCCATTTGATATGTTTTGCATGCAACTGCGTCAAGCATCTTCAGGACAAGATTCAGGAAGTCGGAAAAGAATCCAAATAATATTGGCTGGGAAAATCTATTTGTCTCGTTCATAAAGCTTCAGTGTTTTCAGACAGCACGGTGCACGCAGCTTATGTACGTAACAGGATGGTTGGGGGGGGGGTACACAGCCTAGGTATGTATTTGCAAGATACTAGATTAATTTTTCTTGGGTCGCGTTTTCCTCTTTGCTCAATGAATGAAGGTAGCAATTTGTATTTCTGGGCATGACGGCACATGTCTGTAAGTCAACACTTGGGAGGTGGAGTTTGCGGGTCGTGCAAATTCGCCATGGAGACATTCGGGACCTACTGGGCCGTGAGGTGGCCTGGAGATGTCAGTTCGCTAAGTCGGTTCGTGACCAGTCGATGTAGAGCTTAGCGTTACTGCGTCATGTGCGTGGGTGTATTCTGGGTTACCGTCGTATGCTCCCGCATGCAAAGCCCTCCTTACAAAGTAATGGGATAAACATATAAATGGAAAACGCCGCCTGAAAAAAGATATTGGACTGTGGCTTTTTTCAGACAAACAAATGGTTCGGCCAAATAACGGGGTTGTGTCAGCCCTAAGTGTTACCCATTCAAGTGGGCGTGACTCCCATCATGCAAAGCAATTCCGTATTCTTACTGATGGTGAAAATATTAATCACGAGGGTGTGAGGTTGATGATGTTATTTTTAATTGATGGTCATTATTCTTATTAATTATTGAAAACGAATATGTTATCTGGCTGGGTTTTGCTGTCGATAGATCGCTTGGGGTGCGGTGGGGAAGGGTACGTGTTCAAGTCCTGCCTGCGGCACGCTCGGCCCATCTGTCTAGGCTGGACAATCGATAGTCAATAAAAAAAAATCGGTGCCACGTGGTGATAAGTCAGCAGAGTGTTGTCCCACAGAGACACTGGTCCTGGGTTATAACAAATAATAATGTTCGGCTCTTTTTTAATCCACTGCTAGATGAAGGCCTCCCCGCATCAGGGGGGTTCTACCATACTTCACCATCCTGGTCAGAGCTGGTTGGTAAAGAGAGGGAGCTAAAGTTCGTGGAAATGACCATAGTCTGGAATTTAACTCGGGTGGCATGGGTACATGGTGAAGTACGTGAACCACTGTGCCACCACTCAACCGTCCCCCCCACACCTCCGGCCATATACGAATGTGGAATTTCAGCCACTGGCTTAAAACCACCAATGCAGATAAGCACTGCTCAGTGCTGTCTTGAGTTCACTGAGTTATTTAGCTTTTTTAATTGTTCAGGGTGATTCCGGTGGTGGTTATGTTCATGTTTTTTAAGGATGAAAATTCTGATAAGGATGATAATACTAATGATAGTCACATTGCTGTGTTTTTTAGGATTGCGATACTCTTTAATGATAGCGACCTTGATATTTTTAATACTGGTGTTACCAATGTTAGTGGTGATTGCGTTTTATATATGTTGAACTTCTTTCACACCATACATAGCCAGCCGTGCTAATCGAACGTGCGGGGGAAGGACAGGTAAACACAAAAAGCTGTTCTGAAGAAACGAGTTTTCAACTTAGACTTAAAAGGGCATAGCTCCAGTGGCTTCTTAATATCGGAAGAGCGTTCCAGACGGCCGCAGAAGCGCGTCTGAAGGCGCACGATGCAGTGACCCTCTTTGTTCGATGGTTAGCCAAAAGTCGCTGCGAGGATGACCGTAGATTGCATGATGGCGGAGATGTTACTAACGACGATGATGTGTTCACGCTGCAGGTTCCAGGGACCCGGGTAGTCCTCCTTCAAGTCGCTCCTTCGTCAACCTGGGGACAGGCCGTGAACCAACGTACATCAATCTGCAGCCGCAAACGCAGGTACATTCATCAGGCGACAATGCGTCTGTGCTTGCACGTGCGTCCATGTGTCCGTGTGTCTCGTGTTTTCGAGCGGCAGTGTAGCGGTTAGCACAGCGCTACGAACCTGGCGGCCCGAGTTCGATTTCCGCTCATGGCCAACATCGGTGACGAATATCGGAACCGGTCCTGGGCCTCCCCTAGGTCGACTCAGCCTCAAATGAGCACCTGGTGCAATGTGTAAACATCGCCATTAAGGGAGCCATAGGCGGCCGGGCGTGGTGCTGGCCACCCCACCCCCTCATGTGCCGTGTCGGCCTTCATAGGTGCTTGCTAACAGCGCTTGCCTCAACAGCCTAAGGCTATACGGGGAGGGTCTGTCTTTGTTTTTAAGCAGTGGTGTGGCAGCGATTAGTGCACTGCGCTACAAGCCTAGAGACATGAGTTAGATTCCTGCTAACGGCCAACTCCAGTGACGATTATCTGGAAGGGTCCTGGGCCTCTGTTAGGTCGACTGAGCCTCAAATGACTACCTGGTGGTGCAATGTGTAAAGATCGCTATTATGGAGGTGAAGGTGGTCATGCAAGGTACTGGCCACCCACCCCCTCGTGTGCAGTGCAGGCCTTCATCGGTGCTTGCTAAGAGCACTTGCCCCAACAGTCTGTTAAGGCTATATGGGGGATATTTATCTTTGCTCGTGTGTGCAGGTATGTGTTTGTAAGCGAGTGCATAATCACCTGATATATCTTCTGCTATATATGTCTGAAAGTCAGTTGAGAGTCTTATGTAAGTCGATGAAGATAAGGGTGACTTGAATTTCTCACGAAGGCTGTAAGGTCACAGTTATGTAATGGCTGTGTTTTTGTTAGGTTTAAAGTTTCCACTGCTCTGCAAGAGTTGCGCGTGGTACCTTCGACTCGTGACATGACACCAACACCGACAGCACAATCGGGATAACGTTGCGGGAAAAGTCACAGTTGATTTAATAAGTGTTAAGTTTGCATCCATACACAAATAACCCTTCTAAACTTGCTGTATTAGCAGCTCTGTCTGTGGCTTATTACTCTGCTAAGATATTGCGATCCTTGATTTTATACCTGGCCATGATGCATGCATTACACTGACATCTGATATCTGAACCTTTTCTGGGTTTCCCCAAGGTTTACTAAGCCCGAAATGTGTGGTATGTGTAGCCATGACCGCCAGCTTGATAGACTAGTAACTGGTTGTGACCCCATCACTACGCTGGATTTAATCGTTGCTCGCTAACAGCACTTGCTGTCTATCCAGGCTAAATGGATCTTTGCATGTGTCGTATTTGAGTCCTACATTACACAATGTGTGCGTGTACGTGTGTGCTGCACATGGTAGTGCAGCGGTTAGCATGCCGCGCTAGGAGCCTGGCGATCCGAGTTCGATACCCGCTCACGGCCAACACCGGTGACGATTATCTGAACCGGTCCTGGGCCTCCCCTAGGTCGACTCAGCCTCAAATGAGTACCTGGTGCGATGTGTATACATCGCCACTGGGGAGACAAAGGCGGCCGGACGTGGTGCTGGCCACCTACCCCCTCGTGTACCGTTTTGGCCTTCATAGGTGCTCACAAACAGCACTTGCCCCAACAGTCTGTTAATGCTATACGGGGGATCTTTGTCCTTGTGCTGCACATATTGTTGATGTAAATAAATAACGATAGTCTGATCAAATCAAGGCAGCCATCCAAGCTGACTGACTTTTGGTCATTTTGAGCCTCGGGAATTTCAGCTGCATCTTAAGGATGCTGTTTATGCTTCAGGCTTGCCTCTGAGTAGCCCGTGTTGACACTCGATTGCTGAATGCACAGAAAGGGAGGGAAATAAGCTTGTGGTTAACCGTACTTCATCTTCGCTTGTACAGCACTAAAACACAGGGGCATTTGGGATAATCACTTGGAAGGTACAGCCAGGAGGATTAACCGGCGTAACTTTAACATCTGACGTTTTCGAGTTCAAATGTTGAAATGAATATTGCTTTGTGGGACGTTAACGTCCATGGGAATCATATTCTTGGTTCTTTCGGTAAAGTCACGTAGAAGGGAAATAATAAAATAATATAAATATAAAACAATACAAATTCTCACGTTTCGACTGCAACACAAGCAATCATCGTCAGGTGTTAAATCCACAGCAATAATTTTTTCTTATTTCCCTTCTACGTGACTTTACCGAAAGAATCAAGAATATGAATCCCTGCAGTCACGAAAGCTTTAAATCAAAATTTAGCCATGGGAATGTGGAGTTTCCAAACACCGAGCAGATGCGAGTACCACGTGAGCTGTCAGTTTGGGCAGGGAGACACTTTGACCTCATCACGTGACACTGCTCGCGAGCAGGAGGCTGGCTGGCAATGCCACAATGTCTGGTGGCAATCATCGACGTGAAAAACAAAACCGGGGGGCAAATTTTGCCCACGTCTCAACAACAAATATATAACTGGCGACGTTTCGTGCAAGGACCCTTCTTCATAGAAGCATTCGATGAAGCCACTTGCGTGGAAGGAATGATCTGGAAGAATGATCTCGTTGAGCAGTGGATGAAATGCAATTTCCCTTTGGAGATGAAACCAAACCGCCCGTGCGTTTATTAATTGTCTCTATTGTATATTTAACACAACAAGAAGCAACAGCAAAGTCGTTGTTGTGTTGCTATCCACAGCTGCTGCCTGCACTGCACCCCAACAGGCGAGGCTTGTGGACTGCCCCTTGACAAAAAAAATCAAACAACTTTCAGAGACCGTACCATTGTCGACTTGGATGGGGGTGGGAATTACTCAAGCGCTGATACTATTAATGTACAGTATTAGCAGCGTTCCCTGTAAATACGCCGCGTTGCTTAATGTACGAAACATTTACGGCGGGGTTATTCCTCGTCGTGAGTAGCTCAGGGAGTTTTTTCTACGTGGAACTTGGTGTCAAGTGTCAAACAAAAACTTTGATGGGCGGGTTTCGTGGGGGCTGCGATTCGGATGATCCACATCCACGCACACACGGGGGGGGCAACCAGTGGGGGGGGGGGGGGTGCCAACCAGTGGGGGGGGGCAACCAGTGGGGGGGCAACCAGTGGAGGGGGGGCAACCAGTGGGGGGACAACCAGTGGGGGGGGGCAACCAATGGGGGGGGGCAACCAGTGGGGGGGCAACCAGTGGGGGGGGCAACCAGTGGGGGGGGCAACCAGTGGGGGGGGCAACCAGTGGGGGGGGGCAACCAGTGGGGGGGCAACCAGTGGGGGGGCAACCAGTGGGGGGGGGGGCAACCAGTGGGGGGGGCAACCAGTGGGGGGGCAACCAGTGGGGGGGGGGGGCAACCAGTGGGGGGGCAACCAGTGGGGGGGGGCAACCAGTGGCGGGGGCAACCAATGGGGGGGGCAACCAGTGGGGGGGGGGGCAACCAGTGGGGGGGGGGCAACCAGTGGGGGGATGATTCCCTCCCCCCAACCAACCCCCCCACACCGTTGGCCGAGTTGGTAGGCGCCACCACCACCATCAATAACGCGGCACAAGGGGGGAGTGAGCGCGCCTCTCGGCCATGCATCACCCGCTGTCACCGAGGGCTTTCTCCTCTCTCCCAGAGCCCTCCATACATTCATTATTTAGTTAGTTTGATGCGACTATTTAGCTACCCCCCCCCCCTTATTGTCTACAACATTCTAATTTGCTGTAATGCGTGTCTTCTCTGTCATTGTGTCGTCTTTCCAACCCCCTTCCAAGTAAGTTACAGTACATTCGTTGAGGTAGAATGTATTTGAAACGAAAGAATGTTGTAATAACCGCAAAACAACATTTCACTGACTAAACTTGTATCTTCAGCCAATGTTTTTGTTCGTGTATTTAAACAGGCGCAATAACTTATGTATGGTGAACTTCTTTCGCACCGTACGTAGTCAATCTGAGTTGCGGGAAAGGACATCAAAACTCTAAACACCACTTATAGGCATCTTTAAGCGCAATTTTTAATAAAAACCAATTCGGTTGTATAAATGTTTAACATCATCCAAATCTGCCCCTCACGAAGTACAAACTTTCGCAAACTTAACGTTGACTGCTACTGCTTGAGGGGAGGGGGGAGGGGCCTCGCGGGCGTTTTGGCGCGAGGCGGGGGGCGGGGCTCGCGGCAGTCACGTCCCTGCCGTCTCGTTGCCACGGGCAACCAGACGTGATGTCATCACCCCTTGAACTTGAACTTGCGTGGGGGTGGGTGAGTGGGTGGGGCCTCTGGCTCAGCACAGACCCGAGCAATCGCCCCTCCGCGGACGGAGAGAGCGCCGGTTGGTGGTGGCGGGAGTGAGGGTGGGGAGGGTGAGGGTGGGGGAGTGGGGGAGTGAGGGTGGGGAGAGTGAAGGGGGGGGGAGAGTGAGGGTGGGGGAGTGAGGGTGGGGGGAGTGAGGGTGGGGGAGTAAGGGTGGGGGTAGCGGGAGTGAGGGTGGGGGGAGTGAGGGAAGGGGGAGTGGGGGAGTGAGGGTGGGGGGAGTGGGGGAGAGTGAGAGTGGGGGGGAGAGTGAGGGTGGGGGAGTGAGGATGGGGGGAGTGAGGGTGGGGAGAGTGAGGGTGGAGGTAGCGGGAGTGAGGGTGGGGGGAGTGTGAGGGTAGGGGGAGTGGGGGAGTGAGGGTGGGGGGAGTGGGGGAGAGTGAGGGTGGGGGGGAGAGTGAGGGTGGGGGAGTGAGGATGGGGGGAGTGAGGGTGGGGAGAGTGAGGGTGGGGGTAGCGGGAGTGAGGGTGGGGGGAGTGTGAGGGTAGGGGGAGTGGGGGAGTGAGGGTGGGGGGAGTGAGGGTGGGGAGAGTGGGGGAGTGAGGGTGGGGGGAGTGAGGGTGGGGAGAGTGGGGGAGTGAGGGTGGGGGGAGTGAGGGGGGGGTAATGCTGCAGAGGGTGGAGGCACGCAAGACCGCAGACAAGAGTAGTCGCTGACCGAGCGAGATTTTTGGAGACTTGATTTTAATTGAAGAGAAAACGAATCGGGTTAACGCGTAAGTAGTCGGCTTTCGCGACCAATGTTAATCATAGTAAAGGCCTTTTTCGGGGGGTTAGATTGCGTACAAATAAATGTATCGTAAAACCTGCCACCAATTGGTAAGATAAACTGGCCAATCCCCTGATGAAGCTGGTTGTAATCACCACGCGAATTGTTTAAACGTTTGCTGAACTAGTAACGAATTGGCACGTTTTGTTTACTTGACAAACCTTACTAATTGGCTGTGTCGGGTGGTAGCGGATTTAACGACACATTTATATTTACGCGATCCAACACAAAAAAAACCCTCTTATGGAAAGAAAAAAAATTACATGATGCGTTGTATGTATGTTGAACTTCTTTTGCACCGTACGTAGCCAACCGTGCTAATCGGAGGTGCGTTGGAAGGACAACAAACTAAACACAAAAGCAGTTCTAAAGAAGGTAGTTTTCAATCGAGGAGAAATCACTTTTCAATCTATAGAAATCAGTTCTTCTCTTAGCTTTTGTTATTTTTGTGCAAGTCGTATCATGTTGATGCACTGCCATGCCATGGGAAACTTCACTTAGTTACATGGTTTTTTTCTTTGCTGCAGCCCGCTTTTATCAGGTGTAACCAGGTTACCAGGGCCTCGCAACGAAAATGATAATTTATTGCCCGGTGGGACTTACCTGTGGCCAAAATTAACCCTAAACTGATCCTCGTCTCTTTTTTAGAAGGCTGCGAGTGTGGTTGTGGTTGTGGGTGGCATAGGGGGGCGGTTTCCCTTGAGTTGGCCACTAGGCGAAAAGCAACCATTGACCCACTTTATTTGCATCTCTGATGTTTGCTTGAGGAATTTTAAGAACCGCGATGCCCTCTGGTGGCTGTCGTGTCGCATTTATATTTGTGGTGTCACGCCTGAAACCAGTTAGATTGTGAGTCGAACACGTTTTCTTTGGTCTATTTCATGCCACATGGCACCATAATTGGCTTAGAGTTGCGAATAATTAAAATTGGGTAACGCAGAATCTGGTGATTCTGCTGCTGGATTGGCAGCGGTACACAAATTACAACAACAAAACCCAACACATTCGTCAATAAAAATACTTAAAATTAAATATTTATTTATAATAGGCGACGTTTCGGGCAATGATCCTTCATAGCATATCAATTATATCCATCCATATTATTTGAGGGCACTGGTGTTGTGTTAAATAGTTGCCAAAATAATTCTACTTTAAATAAAATGGATGTTTACACTCAATGTATAGACATTTGTATACCCTGTGAGTAAGTAGAATGAGGTTTTTTAAAATAACCTATACTATTTTAAATAAAAAGTGAATTCGAAACCCCAGAATGTGTCACGATAGTTTTTTCCGACCTTTTTGGCTAAATGTTCAAATGCTTTTGTCATTATCTTCCCGAGGTAGCCTCATGGAGCAGAGCGTCCTCTCAGATTTGCGGGGCTTCTCCGAGCAATACACTTTACTCGCGCGAGCGGAACGACATTTCTAAACGGAGGTGGTCAAACGTCCCAAGCGGGTAAAGGTGCATGCCACTTCTGGCAGAAAGGCTTCCACTAGAACAAGCTCTCGAGCCCCTCTCGAGGGTATTTGGTCTACTACTCCATAGTCAGACGTCTTGGAAGAGAGTGGGGGAGTACCCACACTTTACCCCACCACACGCGGCCAGCCTTATAGACGGTGTGTGTACGTTGAACTTCTTTTTTTACTTCTTTCGCACCGTACGTAACCAATCGTGCTAATCGGAGGTGCGGATATACCACTGAGTATAAATAGACGATCACTCAAAAATGCTCTGGAGGAGTCGTACAACCATAGCTGCCACTGCTATCCTGTGGCCTGAAATAAAAAAACATAGCTATAGATGACCGACGTATGAACTTATTATGTATTTTGATTATAGTGCGCTGCTACTATTGTTAATCCGGCTGTTATGGATTGACTTATGCAGCTAGCGAAGGATGCTGGGTTTAGTGATGTGTGTTGTGTGTGTCGCTATTGTAAACTTTTAATCACATTTGTTGGGAAAACTGTTACGTTGTTTATATAGCATTGTTTTAATAAGTAAGGGGCTTGGTTTGGCCCGATTTTTTTATTTAGTATAGATTTATACTTAAAATTTTGATCTGTATTGTAATATGATTGTTATTGAGATAAAACATCGAAATGGAATTTTTTGCACTTTTTGTACGCAGCATGGACGGGTGGTGCTTTTTCTGTAGAAATGTTATTGTTTACGTATGTGATGTTTAGATTTGTGTACAATGAATTTTAGGTGTATCTTGTAATTGTATTGTTTGTTGCGGTTGAACCCAAATCAAAAGCCGAATGGCTCACAGGATAAATCCTAATAAATGAAACTGAAACTGAGATAACCAATTATATTGCTGCGTGGACAGACAAATGGGTGCCCTTTTACACCTCTGAGTGGACAGAGGCACGGAGAGGATTTTAGGGACGTGATTCATTGTTTCAACGACCGTGCCGGCAAATGGAATCTTGGGATTGTAAGTCCAGTGTTGTTGTATGGTTGTCCCATGGAAACAGCTCTCCACTATAGGAGAACATCTCTAGCTCATAACCAGCAATGAAACATATGGGGTGAACTTGCCCTCACTCCATCTCAGGCCTTCTTGGCTGAAGGCTTGAATGGCTCATAATAAATTGCGACGACGACGACGACGACGTGTAAATGTTTGGAGTAATGTTTTGTCAATGTTTATCTCGTCCTCCCTCTCCCGCTGCAGCAGTCCTGGTATTTAGGTTGAAGCCTTCATCATTTTCCTGTTACGAAGTCACGCAACTGCAAGTCGCCACTCACCCCAGACTTTGCGTTCGACTCGCAAAAGCGGTAAACGTAAAAGCTGGGCGTAGTTTTTTTTTTTCATTTGAAAATTTTATTCTTGTTATTTTAAATGTAACGTTCTTCCAGTCGGAGCGTTGGAATGGAGAACTGACCATCAAATAAGAACTGAGATCGACCGAGCTCTGTAACGGAGGTTTGGGTGTCGTACAGATCGTCAAGATTGTCCCGAGAGTGTGCCCACAATGGGTTGTTGGTGGCAGCCAGTGTTTCGCGAGAGAATTTGCTGACCACCCCCTCCCTCGCCCCCCCCCACCAAGTGAGTGAAAGAACGGCCTCTCAATGTCTCCACGGGCAGTCGTGGGGGGGGGGGGAGGCATCGTTCTGCAGAGCTGGCAGATTCGACAAGAGGATGAAGGAGAGACAAAGGTGGTGGTAGTGACAGAGAGGTCTGGTTTGTTGAATTTTCTTTTTTACTATACGTATAAGTGCGAGTTTGTAGAATTACCTTAGGATTTACGGTGGGAATTTTTTTTTTAAATCGATTTTATTTTGAATGACCAGAAATTAGATCAAATTGTGTTATTTTTTTGTTCCGCATTCGCACACACGTTCACGCACGCGCGCACACACATATACAAACGCACGAAACACCTAGTGCTTTCCATTGCACTTAACAAGTGTCCACACTTGCATGCACCTAGGAAATGGTAAAAGCTCAACAATTGTCAGAATTGTCCAATTACTATCATTATTCTCTTGAGCCTTTTTATATCTCGCAGCACTCACACTTGTACGAACGAGCATGAGAGCCTTTTATTAGCATGAGTTGTCAACGTGGCGTACAGGTAGCAGGTGTTAAAGGTAGAGTTTTAACAAAAAAGATTCGCAAAAAAACACGTTAGCCGACTAAATTATTTACTCTAACTCGCTGCGGAGCATTACAAAATGTAATACTGTACTACGTCAGAATTCCTCTGAGAATATACAGACTCTTCACGCATGCAATTCAGTGAATCGGGTCAAGTTGATGGGTCGCGTAAGCATGGGAGTCTTGATTCTCCGATTATAGCGAGAGCCGTGGTTATATACACGAGATACACCCCATTTCTGGGCAATATTCTGTCGTAGGCAGTACGCAGGCGTGTTCGCAATGGGCTGTCTCTGCAGAGTGCAAGTGTTTGTCTCATTTGCGAGGCTTTTCTCTCTCGGCACTCTGGACTTTTCTTACACACAAACAAAGATACTTTGCTTCGATATCCGAATAACAAGACAGCTCCGCAAAATTTGCCTTTGAGACTCGAGCACTCTGGAATTCAAATATTTCTAAATTTTCAATCTTCGTTTGCGATTTGTGCATCAGCCCGATTGCGAAAATACGCAGCCGCAAATCAAGTCTGTTGGCAGAATATACTGCTAATATTCAAAGGATCTATAAACGGTCGATGTAATGACCAGTTGCTGATTGGATGAACACATTTACTCGTATTTGATTGGTCGACTGCCGCGTGCTTTTACTACGCGATTGGTCCGTTGTTTTTCGTTTCTGGTTGGTTGGTTCCAGCTAGCTCGGCTTCAGTTTTTGCTGCCCTCTTGCTTGGGGCTGTCACGTGCCGATTGGCTGAATCTTCGCCGCTGCTGCTGCTGATTGGCTATCTCGCTCGTTGATAATGTGATCCGTGTTTGTGACCTTGGCTCCGCTAAAAATTATACACGAAATTGTTGCCTCCGACGCAACGGCACTATAGCGACCTTCTCATAATTATAGTGGCAGCAGTTTCATAGAAATGATCTTCGGAGACAAGTGCAATGAGGTTTAGCGTTTTGTTATGGTTATTATCATTCGTGAAAAAAGGTTCATAAAAATACTCGTGATAACATAACAACAAGCGAATGGTATACATTGAAATGTGGCCTGTTCATAGGTGGCAGAAAAAGTAGCAGGTTAAAAATGAAAACTATATATTTGTAAGTAGCGCGAAAAAAGTAATAATTTTTTAGCGCCAAAAGTGTTCAACAGTCCAAAAGCCCCTGGACTCTAAAACGGAGGTTTATTTATGATATAAAACAAATGTCATGGACATGGAGCTAAATATCGGTGAATTGATTTTCAAACAGAAATATAAAATTGTGAATTCTTCCCTCTAATGTAAAACACTATGCGCTCAGACCATTGTAACACCATGCTATAGAACGTGTATGTATATACGGTGCGTAGTGTGCGTGTCATTTTCACGGGGCAGTACATAATTGTGCACAAGAATACACTACAAGCAGTATAACAATAGCACTTATTAAGGATGATCTGAAAGTTTTAAACAAAAAAAATATATATACACAGTATAACTCTTTTTTTTTAACTATATTTAGCAACAGGTCTGTTTACATGTTGTGGAAATTTAAAAAAGAAAAGTGTAATGGGTAAAAATTACAACTTTTTCACGGTTTAATTCTGTTGCCCTGCATATGATTGAACCTAAATGCACTAATTTCTAATGCATATGTTATGGATGGGAAAACATTGCAGCTATGGATGGGAGTAGTGGATTGTCGCAGGTTCTGGTGTGACTCGCAGCTTAATTAAGTCAGTGTTTTGTCGTTAATGGGGCGACACGCTCCCAGTGTTGGCGTGATGGTAAGAGAGAGAGAGAGATTAGTGGTGCCAGTGGGGCGAATGGGACTCTGGCTGTTTTGTTGGCTGCTTCCAAGTGCTTTTATCTACGTAAAAATACCCCCCCCCTCCCCCCCCCATTTGCAAAAAATGGTCCGGTCCACTCGTAAAAACACTGAGCACCCGCAGTGCAGGAACGTACCACTTATCGAAAAGTTTTGAGAACGGGATGTTGAAAAGCTGCAACGACTGAGTGTGGGTTAATGTGTGTACGTGTGTTGAACTTCTTTCGCGCCGTACGTAACCAAACCGTGCTAATCGGCGGTGTCCACTCGTGGGAAGTCTAGGGAGTCCCTCTAGAGGGTATTTGGCCTACTCTTCTACACTTATATGAACAATATGCAAATGTGAGACATCCAAAGTGAAGACAACATCCGGCTGGGTCAGAGCACTTCACTTAAAATGAGAAGGTTGAGAATTTAAATACCGGTCAGGTTTCGGTTCGGCCCATTGGCCTTCTGGGGTCAATACAATTCGTAC
The DNA here is from genome assembly GCF_964198595.1 of Lampetra fluviatilis. Classification (NCBI taxonomy): domain Eukaryota; kingdom Metazoa; phylum Chordata; class Hyperoartia; order Petromyzontiformes; family Petromyzontidae; genus Lampetra; species Lampetra fluviatilis. The sequence continues at coordinate 4,688,813 of NC_136320.1, read as the reverse complement.
CATATTGCATTGTGGGTGTATGTTGACAGCAGAGGGCAGTGCAACAAAATCCACTGCTTTTTAATGTACCATGCTCCACTCTCTGTGCTCTTAATGTTCACCAAGCCGCAGCGTGGTGAAGTACGGTTAAGCAACCTCCACGACCCATGGCCATTCTGTGGACATACTGGTCCTCTCCATGGGAAGGTGGAATTTTCACCATTAACAGAAGACCACCCCGTTGCTTGTTTGAGGTGGGAGACACCTGCACTTGAGACTGAGGCAAACATCAGTTTCTGTGAAGCTCTTCCCACATCCCGATCTCAAATGGCTTTCCCTGCCCCCTAATACTGTAATCACGCAGCGCATGACTGCGCGCGCACACACGTGCCGTATGTGCGCACATTTACAACCGTAGTATGCACACGTGTGCACGCGTAAACCGGGCTCTGAAAATCGGGGTTCACGTGTGCTGATTTTGCAGGGATTCGCAGATTCAAAAGTGCGTTCTTACTTTGAGGTTGCTGGCGATTGCGGACCGTTGACAACCCGACGTAAACTGATCCCATCTTGAAACTGAACAATTTTTTACCCCATTGTCCACCCGGCGGCCATGCTCAGGGGTCGGCGACTTGCAGCTCTGAAGCCGCGCGCGGTGCCTCTTGTAAGGACTCCAGTGCGGCTCTTGAAATTCTAAAAGAATGGCTCTTCTTGTTTCTTTGGTGGCTGACCCCTGGCCATGTTGAACCACGTTGTTTTTCCACTGCAGAAGTCGAGCCGTGCCGCTGACGTCACGCGCAATGAACGCGATGTTAGCCCCGTCTCCCGGCGCCGCTTGGCCCCAAGCCAGATTCAGATGTCTCGTGAGGCCAGGCTTCCGCAGTTTGGAAAAACCACACATACCGTGAAGGCCCTGCGGTGGCTCAGCTCGGATGTTCCAGTGGAACAAGGGTGTTAGGTGCCGCTATGAATCAGTTGAATTCGCTTTGGAGAATTTAGTAAAAGTAACAAATGTACGGCTCAGGCATGAATCGAAAATGAGACCGAGCGTGTGAGTACCGATGCCTTGCTCCCATGTCCAAAAGAAACCTCTCACGTGGACATATAGTTTTCATCTTACTCGATACCCAGGATTGATTGAGCAGCTGAAGCTCTTGGCTGAGGGCTCAAGTCACAACTGGAAGGATGCGAGTTTGCATGTCAGGAGTGGGTCAACTGAAGCCCATCATCCCTACGGGGGTTGATGGGAACGAACACGAATTTGTCGGTTTGTTAACAGTGGTTGTATCATGGATAGACTGGTCCTCGGCATCAGAATGTGGAATTTCCACCTCGAATTCATTTAAATCAACAGAGATGAGTATTGCCCAGTGTGCATTGAAATACGAATACCCTTTAACCCTTTATCATAACTGCAAATTAAATCCTAATGTTTTTAACATAATCACTTGTAACTCTATCTGATAATGCTAACCATTAATTATGGAACACATTGGGATGAAGTTCGTCACCCACAATAACGAGTGGGTGACCTATTTCAATCTCCACATCTCTCAAGAGCGAAAGTGCGATCGTGAAAGAGTTTGTAACTATTTCCAGTCTACGTCGGGTTGCTGCACATGGAATCACCGTGCAGTTAGGTTGCACGCCCTGACCGTGACCCCGACGTGAACCCGGTTCAACCCCTGTGCCCACCTCCGTGGAGCTGCCCGTCTGCTCTGAACAAAGAGGCCTTGCGCTGTGGTTAGCGGAATTGTCATCGTCAAAATGTGTCCGAGAGTTTAAATCCCGATTGACTTTTGGCGGTTGTTGTTTGTGGCAGTGTTCTGTGGCCAGGCTTTCCCTTTTACTTTTTTAAAAATCTCCTTCTGTAATTCGCTCACACGTTTTGCCTGGCAACCTGGCAGTGATGTAACAAAAATTCGGTTCAATGCAAATCGTTCGTCCTTTATCTAACCAGCTGGAAGCTCTTTGAGATGCATTGTGTCCATTGGGACCTGCAAAGGGAAATCTGGGGAGGAAATCTCGTGATTAATATGGACGGAACAATTCTGCCCATTCCACACTACAGTTTGATGACTTGTCAAGATTTGGGGTCACGATTCCATTCACAAATGGGGTGGTTTTTCTTTAGCTCGCCATTGTGGTGCCTGTAGATTCTATAGTTCTATAAAAACGAGTGGCATACATGAATCACAAACAATTGATCATCACATGCACGATTCAACGCATGCATTGTGAGCGTAAAACATAATTTTAATTGGCATCGTTACCTAATAGTTTTTCATTTGAGAAAGCTATTAAGTTTCAATAATTTGGACGACGGTAACAATAATTTCTACCGCGCAATGACTGTATGAATATCAGAAACCACAGAATCTTTAACACCTGCTTTACAGCAGACAGAAATGCTTTGTTAACTCCGAAGTGAAATAAGCGGCCAGTTTTAACGTGAATAGAACCCTGAAGTCTGCGCAAATTGGCCCTATCAGCATGAATGTTAATGATCGTTTCCCTCGACTGCGATTGCGGTGTATTATTTCCTGGGCACGTTAGTCTCTCCCATTCGCAAAACTGCCAATGAAAGAAATTGGCCAAACATTTCTTAATCCTCGTGAAAGGGAGTCTTGAGACTCGGCAAGCCTTTCCTGGGTAGATAAAGGACTTATTATAGCATTTCTTTTTTTTTGCCTCGTACAACGTTTGGCCAAAACGCCTGCTAATCCCAATGAGCCTTTACTGTGACAGATGTGTAAAATGTGCCTTCAAGCCAACAGCAATAATGAGTAAGGTTTTCGCGGTTGTGCTCTATAGCTCTCCGATGTGTGTTTTGGGTTGGTCCGCACGCGTCAATGGGCACGACGTTCGCCGATTCGGTCCCTGAAGAGGCTGCTAGCACGCGGAGCGAAACGTCTGACATCAAATGCCGAAACGGCACGTGGCGTGACCTTGAAAAGCACTTCTGAGAGCGATGAGTCATCATTCTTCCGTAGCCCGTTAATAAAGTCACGAATTCATTCACAACTCATTCAGTTCTTCAAAGCTCTGCATCGCCAAGCGGTGTGGATTTTTTTTGTTTTTTGTTATTTTGCTTTTTAAAAAGAGCAACTTTGTCTTGTAAAAGAATTTTTTTTTATTTACAAAAAAATCAAACTTAGCGTGTTTGTCTCACCGTTATTACTGTTGTTATGCTTAATGTTCAAATCTGACACGCACCAAGGCAGCTTTATATTGAGCCTCCTTAAACTGTATATTCAGGTCTAATATATTCAGTTGAAAAGACCTTTGTCAGTAAATGTAGCTTATCTTTTGTGGCCTTAGCTTAATGCTTCTATGCGATTTGACAAGAGCAAAGTAAAAAGAGGATAGAGAGACACCACTGTGAATTGTGGGCTGTGCGTGTGTGTGTATCTCTTTGGCAAACCATCGCGACCATCATCATTATGCAGTGACGGTCTCACATCGCCTCGTGAAGAAGAAGAAGAACTCTTTCTTTATTTTCCATTGCAAACGGTCGGTTTTTTCTTTTTTGCGACAGAAATTGTTTTTGGCGCCTTAATACTTAACGCTGGGAAGTAACGCAAATTGTATTGACGTTCAACACGAGTAAACATAACAAGCCGGCGATTCTTAACAGCGGCTCGTCGAATTGTCGTCTTGCGTCAGTACTCTTTGTGCCTTGGTCAGCGAGCTAATCTAATATGCAAAAACTATACGGGTATAATGGATCCCTCGCTAATGTACGGTTTGAGGTTTACAGCGCTGTTGCTTTGTTAAAAAGAAGAAAGCTCGCAGTGTAAGTCTCGCGCGATCCACGCTCGCTCACGCATGATGCCCCCCCCCCCCCCGCTTCCCCGGTGATGCACCCCAACAGCGCCAGTGGTTTGTGGGGGGCTATCGCTCCTCCGTACCGCTTACCCCTGGGTTCACGCTCAACCAGGTCGCACGTTCAAACCGCTCGCAAATTCCTTGTCGCAGGGACGGGCAGTCCAAAGAGGTTTTGAGAACGGGATATTGAACTTTTGCAAACGTATATAGTTTTTTTTTCTTTCCAAAATGCTTACCAGTAACATCAGTGCGCTTTACTGTATTGTATGATGAGTACTTTAACATGGTGCTTATATGTGTTCATAACATGAGGTCAGTGTGATTGTTTTTATTTTATTTTAATATCTTCTTCTCAAAGTAGTTTTGACTGTCCGTTCATTTGTGCGTTTTGGCAGCGTTTTCCAAAAGCTGTGATGTGAAAAAATCGTAACGCAACGCGCAGAAGCTTCAACAGTTTATACAATTTAACACGGGCTTTCGCGACCAATATCATCCATAATAGAGGTTTTTTTTCGGTTAGATCGCGTAAATATATAAACGTGTCGTAAAAAGTTCACGTGACAACCCTTACTAGTTGGCTGTGCCGGTTGATGGTGGGTTTTAACGACACTTTTATATATTTACCCGATCTAACCCCAAAAAAACTCTAATTTGGAAGATTATACAATTACCGTATCTTCCAAAATGTAAAACCCAGGTTTATTGCTTATTATTTATGAACCTTTGATCGCACCAACTTATGAAAGAAAAAATAATTCAGCCAAATTTAGAGATAAAAGTACAGCTTGGCCTAAGTGTGTTTTGGCCACTTTAATTGGCAAATAAAACGTCTCACGTTTTATTTGTTTTAAGATGTATCTCAAGTCAGGATGTTAAATCTGATAGGACAGAAGTAAGCGTTTAACTTTATGCATTTCCCAAATGCAATTAATACAAACATGTTACTTTAACATTATATAATTGAATGGTAACTGCTATTGCTGGGTGATGCATGCTTATTGTCCAGCAACCTTTGAGGCAATGTCCGTGGATCATAGAAACGTGGAATTGTACGAGATGTCCAACTGAAGGGGAGAGCACGGTGATGTCTGTGTGAGACAGAGGTCGCAACCGGGTACCCGATACCCGTACCCTACCCGATACCCGGCTACCCGTACCCGGCCAGGTACGGCTACCCGTTTGCGACCCGTGAGTCACTGGTGAGTAACCGTTTGTCACTCATTTCGGGTAGGGTACGGGTACGGGTAGGGAACGGGTACCCGTACCCGGCCGGGTACGGGTACCCATTTGCGACCCTGGTGCGGCCGGGTACGGGTAAGGAATCAAAACCCGTTTGCGACCTCTGGTGTGAGACAGTACAGCAAGTGGGTGTCTGACAGACCATCTCTAAAGCAGAGTTGTGTGTTCTTCACACTCCGTATGAACTTCTCTGACCACTGCAGTTTCCACCCATGCACAAACCATACTCAAAAAACTAATTGGCCAAATTTTTTTCAAACAGGACGCTGTTTAAAAAAATAAAAGTGTATCGAGGCTTGTAATCCAGTGGTATCATTTATGCAGATAACCCTCACCGAATCTCGATATGCTTTTTTCAAAAGAGACATGCATATTTCATTGGGTTGTTCGGCCGATTTCGTTTTAGTGGAGTGTGTTTTTTAACGTGGAGGAAAAGGAGTGGCAAGAGACGACACGCACGCCAGAAGTGTTCCTGAATCCACTTGCTGTACTGCCATCTCCTCGTCGCTTCACGACCATGCTGGTTTGAGGGCTCTAAGAGGTCTGCGTGGTCCATCAGAGCCGCTGCCTTCGAGGCGGATGCCACCACTCCTGCCTTTGTGAGAATATCCCTCGGTACGCCACGAATGCGTGCTTCGCGTGAGCAAGCTAAACTGGGTTTTACGTTGTAAATTGGCTCAGACGCGGCGTCATGCTGAGTGGAGCGTGTGTCCTGCTTGTGTTGAATCTAGCGCCTGACCCCTAACCCCCCCTGGCACGTGTTATGTGCACGGTCAAAGCAATACAATAATATTATCCGCAAGTGCGCTGTGAACAATATCTTTGCAAGTGTCTTAAATAAAAGAAGAAGAAAAAAACTAAATACGAAACAAAAAAAAAGGAAAAAAATCCAACCGACAGCTGTATTCACCAAAGGACAAGATCAAAGATGTATAAATCGCGCAGTGCCTGAGTATTTCATTTACACAGCCCTTGACACGCGTTTGTTAAACAACTGTCAACTCGTGTGTACAACTCGAATGCTTTGTTTTAACCACAATGTTTTGCAATGACACTGGAAGGTGGGCAGCTGTTGATGACGCTCTCGCGGTGGATTTATGTTGTTGTTGTTTTTTGTTTTGTTTGAATGTTTCACACTGGAGCGGCGGAGAGGCGTGAGTGGCACTCGGGATAGACGCGCTGTCCTCTGCGTGTTTTTCCTACTGGACGTGGTTTGTACGCCCGATGCAATCTTCCAACCGTGAGGACAGGGCTAGGGGGAGCCACGTAACCACTGAACCACTCACGCGCGCAAGACACCAATCTGTAGGGCGACAACGTGCTTCTCCATGGGACAGTGCAGCAAGTTGGTAGCTAACCTATCCGTCTCACGTTGTGAGTTGACCTCCCCCTGGGTTTAGGTTCTCTTCTGCAGGCAGGGAATTGGCCAAACATCACAAGCCAGGGGCCTACTGAAAAATTGTTGTGGGACACGATGCAAATGTCCTCATGTACACAAAGGGCATTTATCGTTTACACAAATCTATATTTGGAATATCAAGTTAATCCAACGGTTTAAAGTTGGTATTTTCGCAATGGGGTTGACAGACAATGGGCAAGTCATGTTGCTAATCCTTGTGGCAAGCAGTGTTTAGTCAACACTTCGTGTGAGAAATTAGAAGTTAATAAAACAGTGTACACCATTGTCTCCTGGAATGCAACGTATGCCTCCCTACCACACTGCAGGTCATAATGTTATTTTCATAAGCTTGTTTAAATGTGTACAAAAACAATACAGCTTGCAAGCACTGCCCGGTTTTAGGAAATGTGTTTTTTGTTACGATCCAGGCGTCTCTCCCGGGTCTCTTCCGGCACTGGGAGGCTTGGTGGCGCCGCAAGAGAACACTTTCAAAGTTGGGGTGATCTGTGACGATCTAAACGATGAGTGTATCCTCGCTTTGCGAAGCAACGTGAGAATTGCCGTTTTGCATTTAAGCCACTTTTGCGAAATGTACCCTCCCCTTCATACAGCATGCACCCCAGACGCTGAGAGGGTCAGTGTTAAAAGGTCGCAGCTCTGAACATGGACAATGTGTGTTGTTTTAGTGACGTATTCAAACAAAATGTAAAACTATAATTTGTTTTCAAACTGTTTTTTCTTTTCTTTTTTTTTGCATACAAGTTTTACCATCGTGAACACAAAAAGCGATTGATGATGATGATGATGGCAATCGGTGTTTGCCATTGAGGTTCGGTATCTTCCTAATTCGCATGACGCGTGTAATTTGTAAGCTAACTGTATTGGCCCATTTTAATGCCGGGCCTCTTATGGCATGTGCTGCACTTTGCACACCTTAACAAATGGTAAAGCGTTCTTTTAGTTTCCTTTCAAAGGGCTGGCATATCGAGCGATGTGGCTCCTTTATAACGGCCTGATTGTGCAGGCCCCAATGATTACTTTATTAATAACGGCGGAGGGATATTGGTCTCTCCCGCCTCTTCCATCCACGCCATAACACACATGAGTGTATATTTACGCAACAAAACATAATCCTGGTAACCAGGGCACCAAACTTTTGCAATTTGAAATGCCTGCGTGTTGGTATCACTGAGGGTTGTTCCGGTGTTGTGTCCAGTAAACATTTTATAATTGGAGTAAGGGCATCAGAGAAAAATTGGCATTTAATTGATGTTTTATTTGAGCTATTCGTATTATTTTTAATTCTCAATATCCTCTTACACAACTGGCTATGGGCCACTTTAAATGAAATATTCTCAACATGATTGGAGACGACTGAAGGTAACTCCAGAAGCACAGGAGTTCCAGTTTCACCTCCCACAGATGTCCTCCGACATGCCAGGTAGCTGTGCTGGCCATGACTTCGATAGCGTGAAAAATTGGGATATAATTGGTGATTAAAATGCAAAACGATAAAAATCGAATTCCTCAAAGTTGGTTTAGCTTCAAGAACCTAAGCGTGCATTTTCCTGGCATTACAATTTGATCATCACTGCACCAGACAACATCTCTTATGTTTGCACATCATGTTTAATGGTGTTTCTTTTAGAATAAGAAAAATGTAGCACTTGCCTGTTGGGTCACATAATAATAAAAATAAGAGCTATGCACCAAGACATCTGTCCGGCGTGGAAGAGTAGGCCAAAACACCCTCTCCAGGGGTGGTTCTCTTAGAGTTCCGTCGAGTGGAGACCCTTCCATCAGAACTGCCGAGCTTGCTATTGCGGGGCTGCACTTTTACCTCTTTCATGCACCATTTGATCTCGCGGACCCCAATTGCTTTGGCGCTGTCTTGTCAGTAGAGCCAAAGCTTCTACAGAAGCAGTCACCCATTTAACTTGCTGCATTGTCAGTTCTTCGTAGCATGGATGATCATCAGGACCGTGGACTGACGGTAGTTACAACGCCGAATGTTTAGTTCAGGATCACACAAGCTTCATAGCAACATTATCTCATTTTTGTTACACATCTTGTCTGTTAACTGGATAATGGAGAAAGCTGCATCATGGAGGGAACTACAGACACGACAATTCGGAGTCTGTAGAACCCCCACAACACTTCCCGGACCGAGCAGCGAGTGGCTGCCACGTTCTTTCACAGTTACAAAAGTCACTCGCAGGAAAGCACTTTTCTACGGAAGATTAAATGATGTGCACTGAGCAAATAATTTGAGCAGCAAGAACGTGTGCTTTCGGAGATCAAATAGTCGGGACATTGATGAGGTGACCATGTAGAATACAAAGTTTCAAGATCAGTCGTTGCTTTGTCTTGTCAGGCTACATCATTTTGCAATTGCCCGGTTAAGTCTCAATGCAGGAAACATTCGAAAACAAGAGCGTGGCACTTAAAACACTTAAGGATTTCATATCTGAACATTAGCTTTTTGACAACTGTGTAAACATTTTTTGTATTACCATGTTTGATAAAAAAAAATAATGCATTGGCTTAACATTGTCGAACTTTTGAAGACAATACAAAGTATCATGTGCGTTGCTCTAATAATAAACACATTTGTAGATGTTGCATCGGTATCCATTTGAGAAACTAAAGTCAATCATTTTTGTTCAGTGGGTGTTTTGTTAAGGATATGATCACGAGCCGTATCAAAACCTAAATCATTGGCCCATTGAAGCTCAATTGAATCATGCAACTGGATACATCACTGGAAATAACCCTTTTAAAAAAATATATAAATTAATTTCAGCGGCAGATATCAAATTGTCAAAACAATGAGCCGTGTTTATTTTAAATCTTTTGATAGTATTCGTCATGTGTATGGAATGTTGCGTGCAAGTTTGTGTGTCTCTTAATGCACTGCAAATGCAGATTCCGCGGCCCCGATGTTAAGCACTTAAGGCGAAAATGCTATTTTTGTCAATGTTGTTTTTACGAGTGGACCGTCATATCTAATATGAAGCCACTTTGGTGTTTCTCATCCCACGCGTCACAGACGCATCGTGGGCACGCGGCAGCGCGCGCTTTCAGCACATTTTAGTGTGGCCTGGGTTGTCGGGCCCAAAATTTACAACGGATAAAATACATAGAAAGTACTATTAATGTGTGCGCTAATGTTTTTAATTATATTTTTTGCGCTAATATGTTTAATGCTGCAGTCCATTACGTGTATAATTAACATAAAATGATTTTTTTTGAGAATTAAAAGTTTAAGGTAATGGATTTTTTTCCTGCCCAGCTTATTTGTTAAAATATTTTATTTTGCCGGTATTATTCGTATATACACGTGTTTGTCTTTGAAATATTGAAAAACATTGCCTAAAATGTCACCTTATGCTATCGCAAGTCAGTACCGTTCGGTGCCACTAAGGCTATTTTAAACGCAAACATAACCGAGTAATTGCACATTCATTTTAGGTTATTTAATTTGGGCAGAAGTCAGTTCGCCGATATTGAGCCAATTTTTAATTAAATTTAAACATTGCGTGGCACTGCAAAAAATAATAATTCTTAATTGTAATTTCCACTTATGACACGAGCAATCACACACTGGTTGATTTAAACATTTTCTGAATGTTGTATTCAATGTTTTGCTCTATTACCATTTTTATTCTCGATTATATTTTCACCTTGTATTCCTTACGTGGTTTTTTTTTCCTGCTGTACGTCGCATTTTTTTGCGTTGTATTTGGGAACATTGTTTGAGTTAAACTCTCTGTTTCTACAATTTGTGCAAATAAAAGGCACTATATTTCCATCGTGGCCGCACTCGTGTTTGCGAATGTGCTAGGGGGGATGTCCAGCGTTGGGAAGGGCCACAAGGGGGGGGGGGGGGGGCGACCCCTCTCCCCCTGTTCGTTCGGAATCACGAGAATCCTCGCAGGGAAACTCCATTCCATGGCTGGTTCCGTCACCAGGATGAGTCGACCCCGCTATCGACGAACACGGACCTCGTTTGACTGATAAAGGCGCTTCAAGTTGGACAATTTGGAAAACAGATTCGGTTTTTGGGTCACATCACGTCCGTGTCGTCAACCCTCCACCACCCAACACAGCCAATTAGTGCTCACCTGTAAGAGTTATAAACACCAACTTTTTATGAATTGGAGGGTTTACGATCTGACCAAAAGGTGTATCATAACCGGACTATGTCCCGCAAAAGCCTGCATGTTAAATTTGGAGAGAAACGACTTAAACGCGTTTTAAATCTCACTGGATTATGCAGTGTTGATTTGTTTTGCTGTACGTACATTGCTGTATCGTGCAGTATAAATTGCAAATGCATTGTCCTGGATTGTCATGTTTTATTGCTTGAAGAAGTGATCGTCAGCGGGCTTACCAAAAGTTCTGAGTTCCATTTGCTACATTTTTCACATTTCATGATTTGTATACATATCGACCGATTAGCATGTTTATGTATCTGCACAATACCCACCTAATAATTGCGTGTGCGAAAACTCCTACACTTTGCCGATCCCAATGATCGAGTTATAAACTTGCAGAGTTTTTGTGAGCCAAGTTTGATGACAACAGAGCCACGCTGCTTATCCGCTTTACCATTTTACAATATCGTGGTGCGTGACAATTGATTCCTCTTTCAAAACCATACACTATATTACCACCAATCTATATTTGAAGTTTAATCTAGATTTGAAGTTTTTATTACCACCGAAGACGCGAGTTCCACACTGCTTGCTCCCACGCAGTTATTTATTACAACTCAATCTCAACAGGCTTTCCATTATCAAAATAGCGCAATCGGTTCAAGCCCACATTCTGGCCTGCACCACAGTAAACCATTGAGCTCCTGTACACACAGACACACACTTCCCATTTTATATACATATCACAAAGATTGTGTTGTTATATTGTTGGCTGTGGAGCAAAGATGGGCCAAGTCAACCTCCAACCAAGATGTGAGCTTGCAACCTTCCGACAAAAACCTTAAATCAAGGGTGGGGAACATTTTCCCTACCGAGGACCGAATAGAATTACAGAATATTCGTATTAAATACCTTTTGAGAACCACGCTCGCACTATACTAAATGTGGACCTTCTTTCGCACCGTACGTAACCATCCGTGCTAATCAGAGGTGCATACACGCACACCTTGGCTTTATTCAATGACTTTAAAAATAATCAACGATCGAACGCGTACACTCGCCAAGAATAAAACATTGCCCTATAAGTGTGGCTAAGATCCCTGCAATTACCAAAAAACATAATTTCCATGTCGTTTAGAAGTAGCGGGTCTCATGTGGCTGTGGGCCATGTGACATGAAGTCGCAAGCCACAATCACGTTCCAGCACCCCGCCTTTCGCGATGCAATGCCAGGTGCTTCTTATCAGTGTGACGTTGTGATGTACCGTTGTGCAAGCAGTGTCGCGCAAAGCTGAAGTGAAATGGCGCAACGAAGTCTGCACGTTCTGCAAGGGGCGGCGTTCCACGTAAAACTCTGCAAATCTGTCACTCGTTTTTATCACGAGAGTTGCACATTACAGTGGATGTCCTCTAGACCCAACAGGCCACTCGAAACCAGGCAAGAGATCTCGGCAGAGAATTGTGGCCTGTTCGTCGAAAACCAAACATACAAGGGCATTGTAGATTTTTCTTTAAAACCATACACATCAAGAAAAGTTTAATAACTTTGTAAAGCTAGATCAATCCAATTTTATTACGAATCATTAATATTTGCAATTAACCTTTTATTTAATGCCAATTCTTTGCCATGCCGACCTGGTTAATCTCACGTGACCCCATCCAACCATTGGGCCAGTGATTACATATTCGACATGAAAAATATAAACAATGATTTTGAACAAAAGCTGCACGTTACGGACGCAAACCGCGACCTTTATTCATGCAACGGTGAAACAACGCAACACGTGGACGTTCTTGTAAAACAAGGTAGTGGCACAGCGCTGCAATTGCTTTGCTCACGCCGCTGCTGCCGGAAGAGCCTTCCACGTTGACCCAACGAGGCGAGAAGTGGGAGTCCCCACACGCGACATTCAGGGTAGCGCGGTGGCTACGAGATGTTAACTCCCTCGCCTGGCACACAGGAGGTCCTGGGCTCGATCCCGACCATGACGCCTGCTGCTGTATATTTGGAGTTAGCGTGTCTCTCTCCCCGTGGTCGCGTGGATTTTTCTCCGGGTCCGTCGGTTTTTCCCTCCACATTCGGAACCGCCACACGTTGAAGAGTATTTGGCTGCAATAAACTTCCACGTGATAAGCCACTTCGTTGAGCTATAGTGTGTGACAGCCAGGTCGCTTTGAAGAAGAGCTGTATATCGCTCAGTCGGGCCTTACCTAGAAAAATAAGTGGAGTTATCCCAACGCAGGCGACCGGCTGATTGACTTAACCGAGGCGTAACTGTTTATTATATTAGCTGGTTGGACAGGGGTAGAGTGGGGGGAGAGATTTAAACAAAACTTTCTTAATTGTTTCAACTGCCACGCCGGAAGATGGAATCGAACCGGTGACCTCTGGATTGCAGTGCATGTCCCAGTGGTGTGGTCACCATGTGGCAGCACTCTCAAACAATGCTGCGGGTTACCACAACTCAGAATTCACGGCCCCATTTCAATCCACTGCTGGATGTAGGGCTCCTGACACGTGTCGGTCACAGAGGTTGTGTGAACATACTTCACCATGCTGGTCAGTGCGGGTTGGGAAGCAACAACATTGCACAATTATTGCAACCAATAACTTCAGCTTTAAATCGCAGTCTTGTATGCTGTGTGACTTAGTGCTTACATTTTTTAAGAAAAGTATTGTATGCTAAGTTGGGTTGAATATTAATGAACTGAATAGTGAGGAGTCGTGACACTGCAGCGTAGAGTTGTGTGACACTGCAGGGAGGCGTTGTGATACTACAGCGTGGAGTTGTGACACTGCAGGGAGGCGTTGTGATACTACAGCGTGGAGTTGTGACACTGCAGGAAGGCGTTGTGACACTGCAGGGAGACGTTGTGATACTGCAGCGCGGCATTGCGACCCACTGCAGCAGTGATGATGCAGTGTAACGCAGCGTCGCACGACACCGCCCGTCAAGCGGCGTCGTGCCACACCGCACCGGCGCCGTGGCTCAGGGCTCGGGTTTGTCGTCCGCGCCCTCCTTGCTGATGAGCTGGGGTTCGTCCTCGCCGTCGGGGGGAGGGTGCACCAGCACCTTGTCGATCAGACCAAACTCCTGCGCCTCGATGGGGCTCATGTACCGGTCGCGCTCCATCACTTGCTCTGCGACCACGCGACGCCATTCGGTCAGAAACAACACCAAACAAAAGCAAAGGGGGCGATGAGATTGCTCGGCTTTGGCGCATTCGCCAATCGCTGCAGAGGTTCACGGTTCGAATTCAGCGACTGCCCCGATTTAACACTGCGGCTGCATGAACAGGAAATTTGCTACGCCCCGTGAGCTTCACTCGCACAGTGGACATTCAAGCTCCTGCGACGTCACCCGCAACTGTAGGATACCGTTCTGCTGTGGTGTCATTGTCCCAAATATGAAACGAATTAAACTGCAAATAATGAAATTGGAATATACAAAGCAACCATCGCCCCCTTCTGAATCAACTTTGAAGGGCAGGTGTCAACTGTGCAACCAAGGGGGAAGGCGTAATGGAGGCGACGACCTTGTTAAGAGGTGTCTGAAGGAAGTGTTGACCGTGCACCGAGAGGGAGATGTCCCGCCAAACGGCGACGATGAGAAGCTCGCAGCAGTCTTAGGAGGTTAAAAAGCCGATCGAAAACAGTTTTGGAAATCTGGCCGAGGGAAGCAACGGCGAGGTGCGGCGGTCTCTCGGTGACCTCTGAGGTCAATCCGATGACGTGAGGCGGTGCGATCGGCCTCTCTCACCGAGCACGCCGATTGGCTGCCGCGTGTGCTTGGCGTAAATGCCGTTGATCTGCCGCTTGAGTTTCTGGATTTCTTCCGCCTGGATCGCGATGTCGGTGGCTTGGCCCTGGTGAGAACAAACGCGGCACCCGCCTCCATCAACGAGCAGAGCAGAGCAGTTCGCGTGGCCGAGCAAAAGCGCATATACTGCTCGTAGCAGAGGTTTGTGGCTCAAGCCCAGCGGCCACCCTGGCTAATGCTGCGGTTGTATTAACCAAAACTCGTACGTCTCGCCTCGGCGGGCGTGTTACGTGTGTCTTGTGGCACGACGCGTCACGAGTCGTGAAATGTCACGCGTAGCACGCATTGAGGCTGGACGTGTCACGAGTCAAGGCATTACACGCGTAGCGTGTGTTGGGGCTGCACGTGTCACGAGTCAAGGCATTACACATGTAGCGTGTGTTGGGGCTGCACGTGTCACGAGTCACGTAGCGTGTAGTGCCCTGTCCTGTGTGCTGTGCGCACTGCGACGACGTACATACGCGCCCCCGGACGGCTGGTGGATCATGAGGCGTGAGTTGGGCAGCGAGTGGCGCATGCCGTGCGTTCCGGCCGCCAGCAGCAGGGAGCCCATGCTGGCCGCCTGGCCCACGCACCACGTGCTGATGGGGTTCAGGATGTATTGCATGGTGTCGTAGATTGCCAGGCCGGCCGTCACCATTCCCCCTGCGCGGCACAGCACACGACGCCCATGTTGTCTGCGAGTCTCGTGACGCGCGTGCGTCGACTGCCCGAGGGAGCGGTGGTGCAGTGGTTGGTGCGCTCCGCTACGAACCCGGGGCGACCTCGGTTCAATTCTCGGCCGTGGCTAACATCGCCGGCGATTATGTGAACCGGTGGAGAGGGCCTCACTTAGGTCAACTCATCCTTAAATTAGTACCAGGTGCGATGTGTAAATGCCAATTCTGAGCATACGAAGGTAGGCGGGCATGGTTCTGGCCACACCATACCGTCATCGTATGCCGTGCCGGTCTCTATAAGTGCTAACAGTCTGAAGGACTACAGAGGAATCTTTAACCATTACTTGTAAGCGCCTTCTTGAAAGCATTTCTCAAACGCGTATCTGCAAAACACTGCCCGTTAAATTGTCGATAAACGTTTAATGAATGTATAACGGCGCAAAACGGGTGTGTGCCGGCCTGTAGCACTGATACACACACACACACACGCTCACCATCGCACTGACATATGTCATGTGATCAAATGTACACCATTGATCCGAGTTGCATTGAGCCAGGAAATGAAAATGCAAAGCAAAACGCTGCGTGCAGCCGCGACAGACTGCTGTGTCCGCCAACCTTAAGCCTCTTTGCAAAAGTGACTCGTCTCAATGGGCTCTCTCACCTTGCTAGCAAGTCAATGCGTGTATGTGAAAGGCAACCCAAAACACAAAAGAGCTATTGCAGATATACTCCGTCGTTTGTGACGGGCTGTCTGGTATGATTACAAAGCAATGTCAATGGATAAAAAAATAATCCAGTCACAATAACATGGTCGCCGTGGTGGCTACGAAATGTTATCTCCCTCGCCTGGTATGCAGGAGGTCGTGGGTTCAATCCCAACCATGACACCTGCTGCTGTATAGTTGGCGTTTGCACGTCCCCCCCTGTGGTCGGGTGAATTTTTCTCCGGGTCCTCCGGATTTTCCACTCCACATTTACAATCAACACGCGTTTAGAGTATACGGCTGCTATACATTTACACACAATAAGCCACTTCGTTGAGCTATCATTTGTGGCCAGGTCGTTTCTGAAAAAGGGCTACATTGCTCAGTGGGGCCTTACCTGGTAAAATGAGAACTAGTTTAGTTTTTAGTAAAAGTTTCACGTTGCAATAGCACGACGATGGCGCCCTCTCGTGTTACCGAGGCAGAATCACTGCCGGAGCATTTCACCGGTGCCAGCCAGCCAGCCATATTAAGTACGCGCGTCACAACGCATTGATTCATCGCTTAAAATGGATTTTGACATGAAAATACACGCATTAAATTGTCAGAATAAACATACGCAGCCACTTAAGACGGGATAAATTCACTACAATAGAAAAAAAAAACATCCATTTCATTTTTACCGTGGCCCCAAAATTCCTGACAATTCGTGAAATTTGCGAGGAGGGCGAATGGTTGCGTGTGTTACGTCACACTCACGACGGCCTCGTGGGAGTTTCAGAGCTGGACCGGCGCATGGCTGAACGTAAATAATACTGGTAGGAACCTCCTGGTTCCACCAGCCCACAGGGGATTATTGTGTCCGTCCGTCTGTCGTGCATCCAAAAAAGGGAGGGGTGGGGCTGGGTGTGGAGTTGGGGAGGGGCTGGGTGGGGAGGGGCTGGGTGGAGAGGGAGGGGCTGGGTGGGGAGGGGCTGGGTGCGGAGGGGAGGGTGGGGAGGGTGGGGCTGGGTGGGGAGGCGCTGGTCACCCCGTGGTGCCCTTATAAAACTCAACGTTTAACCTACTCACGTCGGCTTGTGCCCACCCTCACGGTCGGCCATATTTGCGGAATACACCACACCGCCGTTGACCCTGGCCATTGACCGAGCAACCTAACGTTCCTACCAGCTCCCTCCGCAGGAATGTGTTAATCTCAAAAGTAATTTGAGATATTTAGTTGCAGTTCTTTGAGCCAACTGGTGTGTGTCAGCAGTCGCTCACCGAACCCATCACCCATCATATTATTCAATTGACAGGAGAAGACTGAGAGTGCTGCAGTAACCTTGATAACAAGGTTAAATGGCACCGAAGTACGTGCAAGACATTGTTTGTCCTGGGCTGTCCAACAAGAGCCTCCAGTATTTTTACGTTGTGTAGGGCAGCCCAGGACACATAGCCAAAGTATATCTCTACAAGGGTTATTTAGAATATTCATTTAAGTGGTGTGGACCCTATGCGACCTGTGGGCTGTATTCGGCCTCAGACTTTCTTTCCCAAGGGTCTGTCATTTTCCTTTCATACGGTCCACAGCCAAACATCACCTACCACTTTTGACACGGCCCTCAAACAATATTTATTCATCACTCCAAGCATCTGAGCATCACTCATCGCGTACCAGAGGCCGAAAACTTCTGACCTGGCAACGCCGTTTCAATTTGTTTGCGTGCACTCGGCCAATTCTGTCACCGCAATGGCCTCCTTATGCCCGGTCGTATTGTATTTCTTGCGTCGCTGCTGAACAACGGTAAGGTGTGCTGCTGCAATGTGCGGTCCCGAAAAAGTGATTTGAACGTCCCAATTTGGGTCCCCAGACAGGAAACGGATCCGCAGCGCGGCTTGAAGGGTTCACGGTCACCCGCCCGGCCGGACTTCTGAGAAGGTCCGCTTGGCGCGTGCCGGCTCCCCCTGCCGTTCTGCCTTTATCCCTCATGGTCGCCTCTCGGTACTAAAACCGCCGCTGCTCTTGCTCGTAGTCCCCACGTGTGTGGGGCAGCGAGCACCATCTCCTCCCCGTCTACGCGCCCAGGAGTAGTGAGTACCGAGGCCGGGCATGAGTCCGCGGAGTTTTTATACCCCCCCCCCCACTCCCCCGCCTTGTTGCGGTCTGTACCTTGTACTGAGCTCTTGTTTGTTGCAAATAAAAACAATGAAATGAAAGAGCGATCGCGGTCACCATCCACGCGCCCGTGCGTTTGTCCCGCACACACCTGGGCTGTTGATGTACATGTGGATGGGCTTCTTGTTGCTCTCCGACTGCAGGAAGAGGAGCTGGGCCACCACGAGGCTCGCCACCGTGTCGTCAATCTGGGGCCGCGCAGTCAACCCCCACCACCACCGCGCCGTCAGCGTACCGCGCCGAGAAAGCCGTGCCGCCAGGCCGGCAGCGTACATCGATGAGGTCTCTCGCCGAAGGCCAGCGCAAGGGCGGGCGCGGTGACACGGCCGAGCCGCTCGATTGCCGAAGTTCGCGGTTCGAACCTAGCGGCTGCCCTGGTTAATACTGAAGGTGTAAAGGTGCTATAGGAGTACCCGCGTGCGCACCCTGCCAATTGACTAAGTGCACGTGTATTATCCAAAACACGCCATCTGTTTCTCAGCGGACGTTAACGATCTCGTGACGTCATTTTAAAAGCGAGATTAGGTTGTGCGTGCAGGCGTCACGATCCAAATTATAATTACGAGCAAATTACTTAATTGTGTAAAAACCACGACACAACATTGGCCCCTGCTGGCAGACTATAGTCGCCTGTGAAACATAGCTTCAAGTTAGCCTTGCGCGATAATAACAAATGATTATTTTTCAATGAAAGTCAATTTGTCTCTGTCCTAATGAGCGATGTGGCGGTGATTATTTATCTCGGTGGTCTCAAGACGATGGTTGAACAACTCATTCCAACGACGGGAGTGCATTCCTCAATCAGACAACCAGTACTGTCTACAAAGCGATCATTATTTTATCAACCGCAGAGGGATAATGGGCCAGTTGATATGCCCAGCCGAGATTTGAACTCGTAACTATTAAAACCAAACTAAAACATTTTTTTATTTTACCAGGAAAGGACCACTAAGCTGTATAGCTCATTTTTCAGATGCGACCTGACCACAAATAATAGCTCAACAAAGTGACTTATCACGTGGAAATTCATACCAGCCAAATACTCTAAACGCGTGCTGATTCTAAATGTGGAGGGAAAAACCCGGAGGACCAGGAGCAAAATCCACGCAACCATGGGGAGAGAGACACGCCAACTCCAAATATAAAGCAGGCGTCAGGGTTGGGATTGAAACCACGACCTCCTTCATTCCAGGGGAGGGCGTTAACATCTCGCCACCATGAAAATACTGGACATCTTTAAACAAGAGCTTGATAGCTCATCGGATTCCGCGAGTTTAAATAAAGATTCTGATTCCGAGTCAAATTCTCTTAACAAAACACGTGAACTCAAATCGCTAAAAAGGTGATGCTTGACGTCCTGTTAGTAAAATGCTCTTTGTTTGTCCCGAGTGAAGGCGATTGCTCACCGGCCCCATCACGCAGATGATTCTCTCCCTCAGCAAGCGTGAGTAGATGTCGTAGGCCCTCTCCCCACGTCCCTTCGAGGCGACAAACACATCACAACATGCTTAGTACAGCAGATGACAGTGCCATCCACTTCCGGTTTGCGAGTCAATCTCTCCGACCAGAGCGTCGCCCAGCCAGGCATTCAATTACACTGTCACAGCTAAAACATGCTCGTACACCTCTTTTTATCGATTCACTTTTGGATGAGGACCATACTTCGTGCTGGTTGCATATCCTTATCAGAGTTGTTTCTTTTTGTTTGCATTTTGACTGCTTGTGTTGTGGGTATTGCAAACATGACCACTTGTACAAAGGTGTCAGTTTTTGTACCAGTTGAAAGGCTAAAAACCTATTACTATACTTGGCCATCTGTTCACCGACCGATTGCTCACAAATGGGTGAATGTGCCCCGCAAGCGCTGTGGTCTCACGGTCTGCTCGATGACGATGGGCACGAGTGGACTGCAGTGCCGTGCCGATAATCGCAGGTCGCGATGTAAGGGGAGCAGTCCTCCCACAGCACGCACCAGACTCTGTGCGGAAAAACAACAACAACGCATTTGAAAACCAAGACTTCATCGCAGCCAACGCAGACTCATCTTGACATTTCTTCCTTCCTTCTGCCAGATTCCGCTGCTGTTACTCAGTCGGATGCTGTTACAAAGCCGGCAGAACCTGGATGAAATGTTGGTGGATGCCCAGCACACACGCGTTTGATGATTTGTTTGAGAGTTTATTCCGACAGTTTAAAAAATCTGGTGTGGTGGAGGTAGTGACCGTGGGCGGTGAGAATATAAACATCTCACAGACCAGAGCCCCCCGGCTGTGACTGTCACCAACCCTGGGAAGGGTGGCACAGGCGGGTTTCTTACAATCGGGTTTAATTGTCTTTTGATATTAAACCCGATCATCTGAGATTGGGAGAAATCCGGTTTAATTGGTTCTAATTGCGGCATCCGAGCGGAACTTCTCAACGATGGGCTTCATCCATTCCAAGCGAAGGAACTCACTGGCAGTGCCCACGATTGTGGAGAAGAAACTCGTGTTCATCAAGACCAACCTGCCCGCCGCATCTACGACTACCCCGTGACCGACGGGCCCCGAGTACGATAGCATCACCGACGAGGAAGCAGCCTGAGCCTTGGATCAGAGTTTCGTATTCATCAAACCAGGTTTTAACTCCCCGAAATCGGGTTTAATTGTATTAAAGAAAAAAACCCGATGCCTGCCGCTGGAAAAATCGGGTTTTTTTCCACCCATGAACCCTGGGCAGTTGCATAACAATCAGCATCCCAGCAAAGTCCTCATCTCAGCAAAGTCCCCATCCCAGTGTCGTGGTCTTAGTTTGGCTCCATGAGAGCCGCGGAGTGAAGCGCCCGTTCACCCGGCGTTTTAAACACTTTAACCTTCACCCACATCAAGACAAACTCAGCGTTAATTTATCGCATACACATTATAAGAAACAACAACAAACGCACGGGGAAACGAACCTGAACGCGCGAGAAAGCCTGGAAGCGCATGTTTGAATGAATTAAGAGCGGGCAAGAAGTGTCACGTCTCTTGATGTGTCCCCAAGTCTCTGCCTCTTCGCCACCAACACCACCTCCACCACCACATGTGGCAGCTGCTGCAGTGGGGCCACTGAGCTCAAGTCCGCCATCTTGGTAGGGGGAACTACTTTTACTCTTGGTAGATGGGGACTATATTCTTTCTAGATTTGAAGCTTTCGTGACTGCAAGAATTCATAGTCTTAGGTTTTTTTTCGGTAAAGTCACGTAGAAAAATAATAAATAATCGAAATACTATTATTCTATTTATATTATTATTAAGAATAGAAATATTTATTTTATTATTATTTATATGATTTTTATTATTTCTTTTTTACCTACGTGACTTTACCGAAAAAACCTAAGACTACATTCTTGGTTCTTTCGGTAAAGAAAGAACCAAGAGTATGGATCCTTGCAGTCATGAAAACTTCAAGTCTCTAAAGATGGGGACTACCTTTACACTTGGTAGTGAGGAACTACTTTTACTCTCCGCAATGGCGGCGTCGTCGTCATCGGCGCGTGCTGCGGCGTTCCACCGCTCGTGCATTAATCTCAACGGGAAGATTCCCTTACCAATATGGCCGCCGTGTTTACAAGCGCGATGTCGTGTCAAGCGCGTTCACGACGCGCGACTGATATAAACTTTATTAATTTATAAACATCGTCGTGCGTCTGTCGATAAGACGTTCAAAACACCACATGGGTACATTGTGCAAAAGGCGTGGAGCCTTCAGTAAACCACACACGTTTTGTGGTAAAAAAAAAACATGCAAAACACATTGTCCTGCGGAGGGAGCTGGTAGGAACACGTTGGGTTGCTCGGTCAATGGCCTGCAGGGTCAACGGCGGCGTGGTGTATTCCGCAAATATGCCCGACTGTGAGGGCGGGCACAGGCCGGCGTGAGTAGGTTAAACGTTGAGTTTTATAAGGGCACCACGGGGTGACCAGCCCCTCCCCACCCAGCCCCACCCCTCCCACGCCCCACCCAGCCCCACCCAGCCCATCCCCACCCTCCCCATTCAGCCCCTCCCCACCCTCCCCTCCCCACCCAGCCCCTCCCTGCACGACGGACGGACGGACACAATAATCCCCTGTGGGCTGGTGTAACCAGGAGGTTCCTACCAGTATAATTATTGTAATAATTATTTTTTCGTAACAATGAAATAATTATTATCGTAACAATGAAATAATAATTATTGTAATAATTAAATTATTATTCTTGGTTCGTTCGGTAAAGTCACGTAGAAGGGAAATAATCACACAGCTGATGATCACACCTGATGATGATTGCTTGTGTTGCAATCGAAACGTCGTGAGAATTTTATTTTATTTATTTTATTATTTCCCTTCTACGTGACTTTACCGAAAGAACCAAGAATATGAATCCCTGCAGTCACGAAAGCTTTAAATCGAAATGAAATTATTGTAACAATGAAATTATACTTTTTGTGATAAATAGTAATTATTGTAACAATGAAATAATAATTGTCATAATGAAATTATATTGTATCAATGAAATAACAATTTTGTGACAAATAAGAATTCTTGTAAAAATTAAATTACTATTGTAACAATGAAATTATTCTTTTTTGTGACAATAAAACAATGATTGTAATCATTAAATAATTATTGTACCAATGCAATTATTCTTCTTCTTGGTTATTTCGGTAGTCACGTAGAAGGGAAATAATAAATTAATAAAAATAAAACATAATAAAATACAATTCTCACGACGTTTCGGCCACAACGCAAGCAGCCGCCCTCAGGTGGAGAACAGGTCTGTCGGAAAGACAGCGTCTGAATGAATCAAACGTCGTGATAATTGTATTTAATGATGTTTTATTTTTATTATTTTATTATTATTTCCCTTCTACGTGACTTTACCGAAAGAACCAAGACGATGAATCTCTGCAGTCACGAAAGCTTTAAATCGAAATTATTATTTTTGTGACTTTTTTTTTGTATAACAATGAAATCAGGCGAGCGCGCAGGACACCCACCCCTCCCACCCCGTCTCAGCGCCGGCGCTCCCTCTCCGTGTGGTTGGGGTCCTAGCGCGTGCTGTGCGCGTGGCGATGACGCAGACACCCCCCCGCCCGCCCCGCCCCCCCGCCCCCGCCATTGGTGACAGAGACGCGGCTTCCTCCCCCGTCTTCCTCCTGGCGCGGCTTCTCGTCGCCAAATCTCCGCGCGAGAAAATAATTCAACAAAGAAACTTCGCCACACTCCGCCGACACCTCACACCGCGAGCAGGTCTATCGTCGCAGTCGTCGTCGCCGCCATGTCGAGCAGCATGATGAACATCTCCAGCATGCGACGTCTCGTCGAGCAGCTCCGGGTGGAGGCGAACCTCGAGAGAATAAAGGTCCCTTTACACCCCCCCTCCCTCTCTCTCTACCCCCTCAGTCTACCCCCTTAGACCCCCCCCCATACCCCCTTAGACCCCCCCTCTCTCTACCCCCTTAGACCCCCCCTCTCTCTACCCCCTCTACCCCCCCCCTCTACCCCCTTAGACCCCCCTCTCTCTCTACCCCCTTAGACCCCCCCCTCTCTACCCCCCCCTCTACCCCCTTAGACCCCCCCCCTCTCTACCCCCTTCGACCCCCCCCACCCCCCTCTCTCTACCCCCTTAGACCCCCCTCTCTCTCTACCCCCTTAGACCCCCCCCTCTCTCTACCCCCCCTCTACCCCCTTAGACCCCCCTCTTTCTCTACCCCCCTTAGACCCCCCCTCTCTACCCCCCCCTCTACCCCCTTAGACCCCCCCCCCATACCCCCTTAGACCCCCCTCTCTCTCTACCCCCTTAGACCCCCCCCTCTCTACCCCCCCCTCTACCCCCTTAGACCCCCCCCCCTCTCTACCCCCTTCGACCCCCCCCACCCCCCTCTCTCTACCCCCTTAGACCCCCCTTTCTCTCTACCCCCTTAGACCCCCCCTCTCTCTACCCCCCCCTCTACCCCCTTAGACCCCCCCTCTCTACCCCCTTAGACCCCCCCCTCTCTACCCCCTTCGACCCCCCCCACCCTCCTCTCTCTACCCCTAGACCCCCCCTCTACTCCCTCTACCCCCCCCCCCCTCTACCCCCTTACCCCCCCATCTCTACCCACTTAGACCCCCCCCTCTCTACCCCCTTACACCCCCCCCCCTCTACCCCCCCTCTACCCCCTTAGACCCCCCCCTCTCTACCCCCTTTTGTCTATATCGTTTAACGGTTGGGCTACGTACGGTGCGAAAGAAGTTCATCACGAGGAGATTAGCCATGTTCTATTGGCGGTGGGGCAGTCTTCATGAGCTCTCACATCCTCCACCCCACCTCGCTGCTATTTTATATTCCGTGCGTTGCCTATTCAGGCCGCGGTGTTGTTATTGACGGACGAGTTTGTTGTTATTTGTAGCACACGATGCCAGTGCTGCCAGTGGCGCATCGCCTGGTACACAGGAGGTCTGTGTGTCTCTCTCTCACCATCATCACGGTGGCTATGAGATGTTAACTACCTCGCCTGGTACACAGGAGGTCTGTGTCTCTCTCTCTCACCATCATCACGGTGGCTATGAGATGTTAACTACCTCGCCTGGTCTTCAGGAGGTCTGTGTCTCTCTCTCATCATCATCACGGTGGCTATGAGATGTTGACTACCTCGCCCTGGTACACAGGAGGTCTGTGTCTTTCTCTCACCATCATCACGGTGGCTATGAGATGTTGACTACCTCGCCTGATATACAGGAGGTCTGAGTCTCTCTCTCACCATCATCACGGTGGCTATGAGATGTTGACTACCTCGCCTGGTACGCAGGAGGTCGTGGGTTTGATCCCGACCCCGACGCCTGCTGCTGTATACTCTTTGGTTCTTTCGGTAAAGTCACGTATAGAGAGAAAATAATAAATTAAATACTAGCATACGACGTTTCGATTGCAACACAAGCAATCATCATCAGGTATGAATGAAATAGAAAACAAACCTAGTAAACTTAGAAACACAATGCGATACAACACAGAGAGTCGGCTAACACAACAGTCAACACCCCGCCTGGTTGATTACGTTCTTCCAGAGAATGCTACATTTGAGAGAGAGAGATAAAACACAGAACCGGAGACACAGACAGACACACAAGCAGAGAGAGATAACACAGAGACACACAGAGAGAGACACACACACATTGGTGTGTGTGTCTCTCTCTCTCCACGTGGTCTCGTGGATTTTTCACCGGGTCCTCCGGTTTTGCCCTCCACATTTAGAATCAACATCACTACGCGTTTAGTCATTTTCTGCTGTAGATTTGATAAGCAACTTCCTTCATCTATCACTTGTCGCCAAGATGCTTCTGGAAAACAAACTCTCTCGCTGGTTCTGCAGTTCCACTACTGGATTATTTTTTCCGCCTGAGGACGACCACTTGTGTTGCGATCGAAACATCGTGACATTATTTTTTGTTTTATTTTATTCTTTTTCTACCTAAGTGACTTTACCGAAAGAACCAAAGAGTATGGAAAAGAGCTGTTTAGCTCAGTTGGGACTTACCTGGTAAAATAAATTATAACTTTGCTTTTCCTTGCTCACGCCGCTGCTTGTGAGAAGCCTTTTAGCTGAATAAGTGAACTCTAGCGGCTGTTAGTGGTCTACGCTTCCATGTTCACCGGATTCGTCTTTGATGAGGTTACAGATTCAGCCGAAATTGGAATCCTGTGATGTCTGGGGGTGGAACCACTCTCAGTTTCTACCCAACTGCATTCACTGCACTCACTCGCTAAATCGCTCCTCAGTCACTCGCTGATTCACTCCTCCACTCACTCGCTGATTCACTCCTCCAGTCACTCGCTGATTTACTTCTCCAGCCACTCGCTGATTCACTCCTCAGTCACTCGCTGATTCACTCCTCCAGCCACTCGCTGATTCACTCCTCCACTCACTCGCTTATTCACTCCTCCAGCCACTCGCTGATTCACTCCTCAGTCACTCGCTGATTCACTCCTCCAGCCACTCGCTGATTCACTCCTCAGTCACTCGCTGATTCACTCCTCCAGCCACTCGCTGATTCACTCACTCAGTCACTCGCTGATTCACTCCTCCAGCCACTCGCTTATTCACTCCTCCAGCCACTCGCTGATTCACTCCTCAGTCACTCGCTGATTCACTCCTCCAGCCACTCGCTGATTCACTCACTCAGTCACTCGCTGATTCACTCCTCCAGCCACTCGCTTATTCACTCCTCCAGCCACTCGCTGATTCACTCCTCAGTCACTCGCTGATTCACTCCTCCAGCCACTCGCTGATTCACTCCTCCAGCCACTCGCTGATTCACTCCTCCACTCACTCGCTGATTCACTCCTCAGTCACTCGCTGATTCACTCCTCCACTCACTCGCTGATTCACTCCTCAGTCACTCGCTGATTCACTCACTCAGTCACTCGCTGATTCACTCCTCAGCCACTCGCTGATTCACTCCTCCACTCACTCGCTGATTCACTCCTCCACTCACTCGCTGATTCACTCACTCAGTCACTCGCTGATTCACTCCTCCAGCCACTCGCTTATTCACTCCTCCAGCCACTCGCTGATTCACTCCTCAGTCACTCGCTGATTCACTCCTCCACTCACTCGCTGATTCACTCACTCAGTCACTCGCTGATTCACTCCTCCACTCACTCGCTGATTCACTCAGTCACTCGCTGATTCACTCAGCCACTCGCTGATTCACTCCTCAGCCACTCGCTGATTCACTCAGTCACTCGCTGATTCACTCAGTCACTCGCTGATTCACCCAGCCACTCGCTCACCGGCGATCAGTCGCCCCCCCATCACTCTTCTCGCGCTACTACCGCCCTGGTCACCGTCGCCGTGAACTTGACGCATCGATCCCTCCCACCACGCTTCGCTCCGCACTTCCAACAGCCACAAACTGCGCAGGTCACCACCACAACCCCCTCACCGCAGCTCCCAGAATGCCTTGCTCTTCTTTGCGGGCACCGCTCCATTTGGGAATGTGTCCCTCCCATCGTCTCTTTTATTGTATTTCTCACCAAGCTCCTAACAACCTTTGCTGAGTTTCGATTTAAAGCTTTCGTGACTGCAGGGATTCATCTTCTTGGTTCTTTCGATAAAGTCACGTAGAAGGGAAATAATAAAAATAAAACAATAAAATAATTTTCACGACGTTTTGGACGCTGTCTCATTCAGACTCTGTCTTCCCGACGGACCTGTTCTTCACCTGAGGACGGCTGCTTGCGTTGTGGCCGAAACGTCGTGAGAATTGTATTTAACAATGTTTTATTTTTTTTATTTTAATATTTCCCTTCTACGTGACTTTACCGAAAAGAACCAAGAAGATGAACCTCGCTGAGTTGAAGCAACTTGCCAACCGTTACGTATTACAACCTTCACAGCGCTCTTTGTTGCTGCCCATTTGACATTTCGGGGGGGGGGGTCTGGTCAAAACAGCGCGACTCAATAAAACCCATTCCTCAGCAGGTCCCCGCAGTTGACATTGTGACCTCTCGCCAGTGACGACAGCCGGTAACCCGGGAGTCGCGAACAAGCGGTGGCTGATGAGATAACACCCAGCGTGTTGCAACCTGTCCCCGTGGGCCAATGGGTTTGTGTAAATACTAACTGTGTACGTGTAGAGACGGACACGAGAGGGCACATTGTCTCATCTATTTGGTTATTTATATTCTGCACAATGACGCCCGTGGTTATTTTGTTTCTCGTGAGGCGAGTGATCGAACTACAGTCTCTCAGTGGCATTGGTGCGGCGGAGAAGGAAGAAAAGAATCTTACAAATATTTGAGTGCTTTAGAATGTAAATGCATTTTTCTTAATGCATCGTTATATCTTGATGCCTATCATTCAGCCACTAAGAATTCCCAAATATATTATTTATTATTTGGGAATGCTGCTGCTTTCGCAGTGGTGCACAAATAACAAAACACTCGAACCACATTCGTCAATAGCCCTGCCTGTACCTTTCCTGTATAAAGGAGTGTTATTGACAAATGCGTTGAGTTTAATATATCGCTGATAATCATCAGTCTTTTCCTTTTGAACCCAGACAAAAGCCATTTAGTATTGGAATACAATAATCAGCAAAGCAGACGAGTCGTACTATTGGATGCATGCATCAATTTCTGTGTGCGCGCATCCTGTGTGCAGTGTGCACACGGTTGCTTGTGTTGCGTGCATGCCGCCCTGTGTGTGGTGCTTGTGATGTTTGTGTGCTGCGTGTGCACTTGTGGTGTACCTCCTGCCTTCTTGTGCCGAGCAAATCCTATACACTCGCTGTGTGTGCGTGCTGTGTGTATTTGTTTTGCACTGGTCTGTGTGCGTGCTGTGTGTATATCCTGCAGGTGTGTGTGCTGTGCTTGTTCCTCTGTTCTGCCTGCATGTAGCGTGCCCCGTTCTTGTTAGCTTTGCTTTAATTATATATCTATTTTCCGTTGACGTTTCGTGTGTTCTGTCTCTCTGTCATACACCTTAGTTCTTATTAGGAGCGTTCTGTTTATATGCCACGTACTGTTCAGTCACAATACACCCCGCCTGTTGTGTGTGTGTCACTCACCCCGCCTGTTGTGTGTGTGTCACTCACCCCGCCTGCTGTCTGTGTGTCACTCACCCCGCCTGCTGTCTGTGTGTCACTCACCCCGCCTGCTGTCTGTGTGTCACTCACCCCGCCTGCTGTCTGTGTGTCACTCACCCCGCCTGTTGTCTGTGTGTCACTCACCCCGTCTGCTGTCTGTGTGTCACTCACCCTGCCTGTTGTCTGTGTGTCACACACCCCGCCTGTTGTGTGTGTGTCACACACCCCGCCTGTTGTCTGTGTGTCACTCACCCCGCCTGTTGTCTGTGTGTCACACACCCCGCCTGCTGTCTGTGTGTCACTCACCCCGCCTGCTGTCTGTGTGTCACTCACCCCGCCTGCTGTCTGTGTGTCACTCACCCCGCCTGTTGTCTGTGTGTCACTCACCCCGCCTGCTGTCTGTGTGTCACTCACCCCGCCTGTTGTCTGTGTGTCACTCACCCCGTCTGCTGTCTGTGTGTCACTCACCCCGCTTGTTGTCTGTGTGTCACTCACCCCGTCTGCTGTCTGTGTGTCACTCACCCTGCCTGTTGTCTGTGTGTCACACACCCCGCCTGTTGTGTGTGTGACACACACCCCGCCTGTTGTCTGTGTGTCACTCACCCCGCCTGCTGTCTGTGTGTCACTCACCCCGCCTGCTGTGTCACTCACCCCGCCTGTTGTCTGTGTGTCACACACCCCGCCTGTTGTGTGTGTGACACACACCCCGCCTGTTGTCTGTGTGTCACTCACCCCGCCTGCTGTCTGTGTGTCACTCACCCCGCCTGCTGTGTGTCACTCAACCCGCCTGTTGTTTGTGTGTCACTCACCCCGCCTGTCTGTGTGTCACTCACCCCGCCTGTTGTCTGTGTGTCACACATCTCGCCTGCTGTGTCACTCACCCCGCCTGTTGTCTGTGTGTCACACACCCCGCCTGTTGTGTGTGTGACACACACCCCGCCTGTTGTCTGTGTCACTCACCCCGCCTGCTGTCTGTGTCACTCACCCCGCCTGTTGTCTGTGTGTCACACTCCCCGCCTGTCTGTGTGTCACTCACCCCGCCTGTTGTCTGTGTGTCACTCACCCCGCCTGTTGTCTGTGTGTCACTCACCCCGCCTGTTGTCTGTGTGTCACACTCCCCGCCTGTCTGTGTGTCACTCACCCCGCCTGCTGTCTGTGTGTCACACCCCCCCCGCTCGCGTGCTGCCGCCTTGCGTTTCAGCGCCAACACGTCCTGCCTGTAATCCCGCCTCTCTCCCCCCCCCCCATGCCGCGCCTGCTGCAGGTGTCGCAGGCGTCCGCGGAGCTGCAGCAGTTCTGCGTGGAGCACGCCTGCAAGGACGCACTGCTCATCGGCGTCCCCGGCGGCACGAATCCGTTCCGCGATCCCCGCTCCTGCTCGCTGCTGTAGCCCAGCGGACCGCCCCCCCTGTCCCCTCTCCTCCCCCCCCCCTGAGTCATTTGCTCAGGACTCCGCTATCGGTCTCTCCCCTCCCTCCTCGTCTCAAAAGAAAACACGGACCGAGCTTCCGAGTGCGAAATCCAACATCCGTGCTCGCAGTCGTTTTTCCTTCTTTTTCTTTTTGTATAATTCGGGCCGAGTTTTGACAGCGACGCGTGCCCGAGTCGCAATGATATTTTCTGGTGTTAATTGACGGCCAAACTGGTGGTGGGGGGGGGGTCTCTATGGGGTACGGGCGGAGTGACGTGCCGGAGTAATTTCTCCAAGCGCTCGCTCACGCGGCGATGTCACGTCTTTTTGTTTTGTGCCCCCCTCGCCGTGGAGTGCACGCTCGCCCGTCGCGTGTTTGCCTGAAAACAAGTGTGTCACTCTCCGGCGCAGGTCTTCTCAAACGATCTCTAACCGAATGCATTCTTTCAAATTGAATAACAGCTTCGATATACAAGTTTTATCGTGGTTTTGCGAGGGTGCTAATTAGAGCGTTGTGCCTGATTATCGGCTTCATTGGGTGGATCGGTAGCCAAGTGGTGGTAACATCACTTGGACAACGATCCATCTGGTCACTTCTGCAGGCAGTTAGAATAAGCCCCTGTCCGTGAAGAACCCCGCAACGGCGTCTTGCACAATGCTAAGCCATCGTGCGCCAGTGTCGCTGACCCACCGTCATTCCCGCCATGACCACTGTTGACTTCCTTCAGAGTGCTTCTCGTTTTTATCAACGCCAAAGGTAATGATCGGCGACATTTTTCCACCCCGCCGGACCTTCTAACCACATCCCCTTTCCACTGTGAATTGAGCATTCTGACCACACCACCGTCAAGCCAAATGTTTGAAAATTATCCCCGACTAAATTGAAAATAACGTCTCCATTCATTTATCTTTAATAGTTACCTTGAAAAGGAGGTCTCGTCAGCGCCAGTGGTGTCTTAGTTGTGGTTAAATTAAGGACAATTTCTAAGCAAATAATTTATTGTGGAAATCTTGCTCCGATTCCCAGCTATCATAACTTGGTTAAATAATCAAAAGCCTGTCATACTAAACACACTTGTTTTCACGCTTATTTTATACACGTATATATATTCACGCAAATATATACATATACACACACACACGCGCACTTACATTCCATCTGGGATGTTGCCCAGAGCAGTAGCGCATAAATGTAGCAATGAATCTGTGCAACATTCAGATTTAGATCGGTGTAAATCGAGATGATATGTAGTGTGCATAACCAGTTTACGTCTTACCAGTCTGCCTTCCGTAGGCTTTCTATAACCCTGCCCTTGACGGCTCCTGCGATGGTTTTTCAACGCTTGGAAGTGACAAGGCCCTCTCGTCATCCAAGGCGCAGCTCAGACAGCGTAGAGCATCTTATACTGTCGATGATCGCGTACAGTTTTTCATCCCCAGTGACTCGTGGACCGTGTTATGGGTGGTCGTTTTGCCTGTGTCGAGACCCCAATAGATACAAAAAAAAATAGACATTTCACGTATTTGTGTTGAATGTGGGATGCCTGCGAAGCCTCTCCCTGCGGCCCCATGGAAGGCGTCTAAACGTGAATCTAAGCCTCGCGTTGTTTGATCAGTCGCTCATCCGAAGGCGACGGCCGTGAGGGCCTTGCGAGAAATTTGCGATCATCGGCTCGACCCCTTGCGCTCACGTCCTTTCTTCACGGTCACCTGGGACCAACTTTGTGCCAAATATAGCCCCCCACCCCCCCCCCCCTCAGCCGTGCGATTACACTTAGGCCTTGTTTCCCACTGCACGTTGAGTCGTGTACCGTACCAGAGCTGTACAACAGAGGGCAAGCCCACCCTCTTGTTGAAATCATAATAGTACTGCTGCTGCTGCTGTGTGCCACGCCACCTCTTGTACCCTGGACACAGTCGCGATGTCAGGGGCTTCAGCACTGCAGCGCGAGTAGCGATGTAACGTTTCACCTCCTACGGTTTGGTTCGTTAGACAACGTGTGTCCGTGCAGTGCATGCTTTAATGGATGCGCGCGGTATGCACGGACGTGCAGCATTTTCCACAAAACCAATTACATACAACGTGTACGCGAATGAATAATGATAGGTGCTTTCATGCACAATTTAGAGCACGCACCACGATTGTAGGAATCAGCTTTGACAGGCGGATCGTTACATTCCTCGGCGATGTGCTCACGTCCGCGATGTCACGTTCCTGCACTCCCCATCATCGTCTACAATCCTGCCCAGTGAAGGTCCATGTCGTCCTGGGCTTGGATTCTGGGCCGTGAGGGTGTAGGAGGACGGGGTGAGTGGGCGGGAGGGTGGAGAGCGAGGGGAGGAGGAGTGGAACAACGCGCGTGGATTGTCGTAGTAGACGACTTGGCTCGGCTCGGCTCCGTTCTGGACCTGTACCAGTACTGTTTGGCCACTGCCGGACTAAGCTAGTGCGGGGCCTGTAGCATATGCTATAAAGGGGTCCTAAATTAAAGAAAAATACACATTAAAACAGGTTTTTATAGAGCAAGTGCAGAATCGCTGAACCCGAATTGATAGCTTGAAAGCATTTGGCGCGGAGCCCTTGAAAGTGCATGGCCTGTAGCATATGTGGCTACTTTTGCAACTAGGATAATCCGGCACTGCGTTTGACCCTGATACAGCTGGTTGTGGAAACATGGGCCCTAACTCCTGGTGGTGCCTGATAGTATTGGATTGTACCACACAGTACTCTGCATTGCCCAACAGTATGATATGGTATCACATAGTACTAGATGGTGGTTCTCCGTCTTAGATGGTACATATAGTACCAGTGGACTGGTACCACGTTGTACTGAGTGGTACCTGATAATACTGAATTGGGTTTATCACGTAGTCCCGGATCATGATCGAATAGTATTGGATGGAACTGCGTAATATCAAGCAGTGTTTGTGTTAGATTATGCCGCTGGGTGTTAGATTGTGGTGATTGTCTTGAATAATTGGTGCCACTGTACCACATAGTGCCGGATGGTGCCTAACAGTATTAGATGGTATCACGTACTGCAGCACTTGGATGGAACCGCGGGGAATGTAACGATTCTCCCCGTCCCCGATGCAATGAATTGTCACGCACGTTTTGATGCATGCATCCTGAGCATAAGAACTAACCCCTCGGGGAATCGTTACATCCCCTGGTGGTTACCACACGGTGCGTACATCGTATTGGTTGGTATCTTATTCTGTAAGAACCACACGATGCCTGATAGTATTGAATGGTAACCGCACGGTACCAGACGGTGCCTCACGGTATGGAGGAGTACCACCACGTCGTACCACAATGGTGCCTGTTGGGGGAAAAAAATTGAGCGGTTACGCAACGTCGCACCCATCCGTCGGCTCTTCGGAGCGACGAGTGGCGGCGGTTGGTGCCAACAACGGCCGTTGTAGAGATCCCATTGGGTTGTGGATGTGTGCCGGGTGGGACTAAATGAGGGGCGAGCATGCGTTGGTAGGGTGTAGGATTGTTGTCTTGAACCTCGGCGGCGTGTGCCGTCCACCTGCCTCGCAGGGAGATCATTCCCAGTTCATCTTCTACCTCCCCCCCCCATTTATATAATTTTTGGTTGTGCCTTCTTTGTTTAAAAATACTAATAATTGCATCTTACCTTAATTGCTATTTTATAGCCCAAGTGTGATATGTTAATTATATTAATAAGGGTGGCTTCAGGTTAGGTTTGGTTTGGTTACATAGAGGAGTTTATTTAATTTTTGCGAGTGCTTTGCTAAAATCGCATTTTTGTAACATGCGCAGCTCGGTGGGAACGCACGACGTTTTTAGCATTTGTCTTAACGATGCAAAATAGTTTTTATTTTTAATTGCATACGTCTTGACATTTCTTCAAGTACCACCGCTTTACGATTCTTAACCCCGTACGGCACCGGCCCGGGCTCGATAACGCAGCACTGGGACATCGCGACCGGCACCTTCCCACCGTCCGCACGCTGCGTGCCACCCCGCAGCGCTCCGTAGCTCGTTGGGCCGCGGCGCGGCGACCCGCACGGTGCCACGCGCTCGCTCCCTGCCACGCGCTCGCTCCCTGCCACGCGCTCGCTCCCTGCCACGCGCTCGCTCCCTGCCACGCGCTCGCTCCCTGCCACGCGCTCGCTCCGTGCCACCTCGACACGAAGCCGCCTCGACACCCTACTGAGCCCGGGCGGGGAGCGAGCCCCCGACGCCGCGTGGAGCAGCCCCGTTTCCCGCGACGCGTCTTTCCCTTTTCCGGTTTTCTCGACGCACAGGAACCGCATTGTCTTCAGGCGGTTACTGTCCGAGTTGGCGGTGGGGGGGGGTTCACCGCACTCCACAGACGGATTGATCTGGCGCCCCCCAGGGCTTCGACGTTTGTGACGCGGCGGATCGATCGGACGGGCCCCGCGCGCTGCACCGGCGATGGGATCATCGACGCCTGTGCAGGTTGCGCACGGCTGCGTGCTCAGGTGATAGAAACATTAATCCTTCGCCCGAGAAAGCTCCTCTGCATCACAATAGTTGTTTTCGGCAGGCTCCTGCCACTGCATCCGTTGCCAAATTGACGCCTTGCATTCTTGAGTATCGCATGAATCGATCCATGTGTGGTCTCGTCACAAACGCTTCCGTGACTTAATACGTGACTGGCACCCTCGTGTGCTCGCTCTGTTGGGTAGATCTGCATATTAAACCATCTGCATTTGGTAGATCTGCATATTAAACCATCTGCATTTGGTAGATCTGCATATTAAACCATCTGCATTTGGTAGATCTGCATATTAAACCATCTGCATTTGGTAGATCTGCATATTAAACCATCTGCATTTGGTAAATCTGCATATTCAACCATCTGCATTTGGTAAATATACTCTGGTGCTGGGCTATAATTGCCCACTTGAAAATTAGCTGTTTGTCGCTGGAGGAATCTAAAGCTTGTACACAGTGGTAAATCGTTTTCCTAAACCTTTTTGTTATCCTTGGCAGTCGTGCTGGGACACAGACAAGTCACGTTCTGCTGTTCTGGTCTATGCCAAGCCTCATTGCTTGGCTGTTGGGTTGTGCTGCTCGTTCTCACTTGCAAGGTGACTAGCGCTGGGTTTCGAATTCGGTTTCTCGCTAAATGTAAGTGGTTAATTTGAGTAAGAAGAAATGCAAGGTTGATATGGATAGACGTTTTTTCCATACCTGTGTGAAAATTTTATCCTATTCAAGACCAAGAAAAATCTACGTTTTTTTCTTCAAAGTAATGATTAACTTATATAAAACCGAACGAGGAATCTTTTATTTTTTAATTGATTCACAAACGTGGACTCATTTCTCCTACTTGGAATTGGAAACTCGGCGAAACTCTTGAAATTGCATCGTTAAGACGAAACCATCGCATCACGTGCACTGCGCTTGCCTAGTCCGCTGGGATGTGACTGCATTTGGGCGTAGAAAGTCAAATTTATAATTCAGCGGTCGTTTGAATTGCTTACAGAATAATAAGAATAATGAGGCACCTCCGCTGAATTTTAATACAGAATCCTTGCCCCTTTTTACTAACCGTCGACTACATTGAGTAGTTCCTCCATCCTTGAGTCGTGGGATTTGTTAACGATGTGCTAACTTAAAACTGAAACCTCATCGGGTTATTTTGTATCTACTGTATTAGAATTCCCATGTGTACCGTGTACCATTTCGTGCGGAGCCAGGATAGGGCGAACGTGATTCCTAGTAAATCGGAATGTACTTCGCATCTCGTTGAAATTCGAGCAATCCCAATTCCAGTATTTTGTGTATTTTTCTTTGGCGCATTTTTGTGTAAAGGAAAGAACACGAGCATGGTTAAGTGCACATTCGTTCGAGCAGCTCCATGAAACTATGGCTTAGCTATCCTGTTCGGGAGGTTTTTTTGAGAATCGTGAATGTGTGTGCGTGTTTGCTACTAGTACCCGTATTATTAATATGTCGTGAGATAATAAATACAAAACTAAACTACCCCTTGTCGTTAGGTTTTTTTTAGCTTGCAACTACTGGTGATCGATGCTAGTTGTTTTTTGGGGAAGGTGACGTAGTTTTATGTGCCAAAAATTACTCTGAGTAACCGTCACCCACCCCAAAATATGATCAAGTTTACACCGATATGGTGATACGTGGCCAACGTATCGATTCAATTCTGGCCGATCAAGTCTGCTCATCGGCGGTGGCTTTGAGACTTGTCACGACTGCAGTTCAACCTCGACGTACGGCGACGTTTTTACTACGGCTGCTCTGAGCTTCATCGGGTAATGGACTCGGGAAACACATTCCTGCGGAGGGAGCTGGTAGAAATGTTGGGTTGCTCGGTCAATGGCCAGGGTCAACGGCGGCGTGGTGTATCCCGCAAATATGGCCGACTGAGGGCGGGCACAAGCCGGCGTGAGTAGGTTTAACGTTGAGTTTTATAAGGGCACCATGGGGTGACCAGCCCCTCCCCACCCAGCCGCTCCCCACCCAGCCCCTCCCTACCCTCCCCACCCAGCCCCACCCAGCCCCTCCCTGCACGACGGACACAATAATCCCCTGTGGGCTGGTGTAACCAGGAGGTTCCTACCAGTATAAAGTTTGCTGCCTGACGAAGATCCAAGCGGTTTGAGCGAACCGTCGTCCCACGTTGATGTTGAACTCGTGGGGGGGTCACGAGACAACCTCTGAAGCCACCGCTGAGGAGGAGCCTTATCGATTTTGATCGATACGAAGACCACGTGGAAATAATATCTTACCTATGAACGTGAAAATATTTTCCATGGCAAGAATTTTTGTCGTAAAACTACCGCGTGGCACCAACCCAAAAACAAATATTGATCGTTGTATTGGCTACGGCAATGCACGTTTTAAGTGTACTACTGTTATAGAGCATAACAGTTTCAAATGTATAACAGGGAAGGTTCGTATATTTCTCGTCATCAAAGTTAAACCATAGCACTTGAAGGTTTGCGGTTCATCCCACTGCCTATTGGTGGATGCAATGTGTGCCACTCTAGGAAGTGAAGTGGTCATCCTTTGTGGAGTGCGGCTTGTTCATGGCAGGTCTAATTCAGCAAATAGAGCACCGGCTTTACAATTAGGAATGAGTGCACATCCCAGCCAGGGTATATCATCGTTCATGATCCTCACAATCATCAGTCGCCAACAATATCGTCATCGCAAGTGATGCTGCGTCGTTAAGTAAACCTAACGTTGGTGTCCTCGCCATTCGAATGTTGTAATTTTCACAAATGGGATAAGCGCCAATGAGAAATAAGCGCCACCAAGCATTTGTTCAAACACTAACACGCACCATTACGAAGTTTGATATCTTAAAAACAAACTTGAACATTCTTATATATTAGCACTTTTTTATTGTTTTGCTTTAAAACGTACAAAAAACATACAATCAATAATAATACTTTATTTGACAGGCGCATTGCGTTGGCACGTGACCCAGAGTGTACATCCATCGTGGAGACGGAGCGAAGAGCTAAACCCGTGTACCAGTGCAGGGCGCATTGAAACATCCCAGAGTCGTGAGAGTGGTGGTGGTTTGGGGAGGCTTTTCATCCAGCAGTGGGTTGTCCACGGCTGATGATCAAACCAGCAACTGGCATGTGGGGTTGTGGTTAGAACACTTCACTGAGGATGGTTGCGTGTTCAAATCTCGGCTCATAATCTCCCGTGGCATGTAAAAATGGGCACTACTTTGTGGATTGTTAGCCAGCAGTGGTTGTGATTTGTATAGACTAGCCCTGGCCATGGGAATGTGGAATTTCACTGGCTTGGAGTGCTGCCCCACTGAAGAGGGAAACACTTTGACGGTCGCGTCAGCTGACAGAAGTGAGCGAAGTGACTCAAAACTTACCAAACTCACCTGCCATTAGGTGAGCAGTGGACAAAACGGCAACACACAGAAGCAAGCCAATGGGACTCACAGTCGAGTACCGTGAAGCGCTATCCAATCGGAGAAGAATACCGAGTACCCGTGCAGACATTTCACAATAAAAAAACAATTACAACGTAGGGGTTAAAAAAGAAAGAAAGCGAACAACATCTCTTTAGGTACAAAAATAACACGAGTAAAATCACACAATTCTGACATGTGGAATACCACGCGGCAAACGCTGTTAAGCGTTGCAGGCTCGAACACGGCTCACGATCTCCATCCTTCGTAACGTACCCGAGGATCATTTGGACAATGGGGGTCACTAAATAAACAACTCACATATCCGTGGGACACCTCCCCCCCCCCACCACCAGTATCAAAACATGAAAAAAATGTGTTTACCCTTTCTGGAAATGAAACAGGATGTTCAAACGCCAAATAGACACCTACCAAGGCAACAAGTCTGCATTAACCACATGTACAGTGAGGGAAAAAAGTATTTGATCCCCTGCTGATTTTGTACGTTTGCCCACTGACAAAGAAATGATCAGTCTATAATTTTAATGGTAGGTTTATTTGAACAGTGAGAGACAGAACAACAACAACAACATCCAGAAAAACGCATGTCAAAAATGTTATAAATTGATTTGCATTTTAATGAGGGAAATAAGTATTTGACCCCCTCTCAATCAGAAAGATTTCTGGCTCCCAGGTGTCTTTTATACAGGTAACGAGCTGAGATTAGGAGCACAACACTCTTAGTGCTCATTTCCCTCATTAAAATGCAAATCAATTTATAACATTTTTGACATGCGTTTTTCTGGATTTTGTTATTCTGTCTCTCACTATTCAAATAAACCTACCATTAAAATTATAGACTGATCATTTCTTTGTCAGTGGGCAATCGTACAAAATCAGCCGGGGATCAAATACGTTCTTCCCTCGCTGTACTTGTTGCAAAACATGCATACAAAAAACACGCTCTGATAACAATGCACATGCATTGTGTTTGACACTGATTTGGCCTACAACAGAGACAGCCGTCTGTGTGGCGTTGTCTCACCAGTGTTGGACCAGAGAAACGCAAAAGGCGAATAGCACAGAGGCATGTCGACTTGCCAAGGGTGTCTACCAGGCGTTTGAACATCTTGACACATGTTGTATTGTCAGAAAGAGTAAAACCGATGCTTATTCTTTTTCATCAAATACAACTCCGTTAAATGCAACTGTCATGTCACAAGTCTCGCCTCGGATACTTGACCGACACCAACTCGAAAAAGCACCCCCCACTTTTGACCAACGTGCAAACACACGCACACCGTACCTTCTTACCACGCCTCACTACACACAGAACACACACACACCCTACCACGACTCACTACACACACACACCCTACCACGACTCACTACACACATACACCTTACCATGCCTCAATACGTACAGAACACACACACACCCCGTACCTCGCCACAATACATACAGCACACACACACACCACGCCTCACTACACACAGCACACACACACACACCACGCCTCACTACACACGGCACACACACACCCTACCACGTACCTCGCCTCACTCTGCTCTCGCCTTGCACTGAAGCTCACGGCAGAGCTCTACGCAGCAGCGTCACTCAAAATCTGCTTCCGACATCAAAGGTCTCGAACTGTTCCAGTCTCATGTCACTATACACTACATTACTATACACTACACTACTATACACTACACTATACACTACACTACTATACACTACACTACTTTACACTACACTACTATACACTACACTATACACTACACTACTATACACTACACTATACACTACACTATACACTACACTATACACTACTACACTACACTATACACTACTACACTATACACTACACTACTATACACTACACTACTATACACTACACTATACACTACACTACTATACACTACACTACACTACTATACACTACACTATACACTACACTATACACTACTACACTACACTATACACTACTACACTATACACTACTACACTATACACTACACTATATACTACACTACCATAACTACACTACTATACACAACTATACATTATACACTACACTATACACTACACTACTACACTATACACTACACTATACACTACTACACTATACACTACACTACTACACTACACTATACACTACTATACACTACTATACACTATACACTACACTACTACACTACACTATACACTACACTACTATACACTACACTATACGCTACACTATACACTACTACACTACACTATACACTACACTATACGCTACACTATACGCTACACTATACACTACTACACTATACACTACACTATACACTACACTATACACTATACACTACCACACTATACAATACACTATACACTACACTATACACTACTACACTATACAATACACTATACACTACACTATACACTACTACACTACTACACTACACTATACACTACACTATACACTACACTATACACTACACTATACACTACACTATACACTACACTATTCGCTACACTGTTACAGCCTCCCGTCGGTTCTCTGCTGTCGCCCCATCGGCGTGGAGCTCTCTCCACTCTCTCATCCCCTTCTCATCCCCTTCAACATCCGCAACAACATCAAACGCACTCCGACGACGACGTTCAGGAAACACCTCAAGGCCTCTCTCTGCCCGCCTGCCTGGGCCAGGGCTTCCGAGCAGCCCCGAGATTTGGCTCCGCGTCTCCGAGTTGCCGAGTTGCCTGCAACATTTGGCGACCTGTAAATATCCTCATCATTACAGGGCGCTTCCAAAAAAATGTTCACTCTTCCGAGAAATTGCAACAACAACACCGCGAGAAATTTGAGGCTGAGTCGACCTAGGGAGAGGACCAGGGACCGGTTCAAGATAATCGTCACCGGTGTTGGCCGTGAGCGGGAATCGAACCCGTGTCGCCGGGCGCGCTAACCGCTGCACCACCGCTCCCCACGCACGCGCGCGTTGACAGCGGCTTCTCAGGGTTCAGGGCTCCCCACTTCGCTGCCCGACGACGTTCCCCGTGAGCTTGACGATGGGGGCTGTCGCTGCTGGAATGGGTTTAGCCTGACCCCTTGTGCTGCGCATATTACAGGGCGCTTCAATAAAATGTTAACACTTCTGAGAATTTGCAACAACAACTTCTTGGTTCTTTCGGTAAAGTCACGTAGAAGGGAAATAATTAAATAATAAAACATTATAAAATAATTCTCACGACGTTTCGGCCACAATGCAAGCAGCCGTCCTCAGGTGAAGACCAGGTCTGTCGGGGAGACAGCGTCTGAAATGTATTATTTCCCTTCTACGTTACCGAAAGAACCAAGAAGATGAATCCCTGCAGTCACGAAAGCTTTAAATCGAAAAAAAAACATGAGAAATATGCCTCCTCCGGGCTCTGGAGACCACCTGGAGAAGATTCCAGGCAACGCGTTGTCAATGCTGGCGAACGAGTGGAGACTCTGACTTTTTGAAGCTATTAACATCACATTTGTCATCGTGTGACAGTGTATCATCCATTAAAAACGAGAGTCCCATATAAGTGTTAACATTTTTTTGAAGCACCCTGTACTATTGTTACTACTCAGCCACGTGGTGTGTTGGGGCTGTCCGTGCCAGCAGTGGCCCATGGGGTGAAGAAGCACGGCGTGGCTACTGAGGACGACGGTCTGGGGTGGAGACTCATTACGGAGTGACAGCTCAGGGGG
Source organism: Lampetra fluviatilis (assembly GCF_964198595.1). Lineage (NCBI taxonomy): Eukaryota > Metazoa > Chordata > Hyperoartia > Petromyzontiformes > Petromyzontidae > Lampetra > Lampetra fluviatilis. The sequence continues at coordinate 4,647,262 of NC_136320.1, read as the reverse complement.
GGGGGGGGTGGAGATGATGGAGCGGTGAAACGAAGTTCGTGGCCAGGCGCGTCGATGGTTGTTCAACGGCGAGACCGAGGGAGTTGGCAACAGCTTGGGGAGGCCTTCATCCAGCAGTGGATTGATAATGGATGAAGATGATGATGACGATGATGGTGGCGATGTTGGCATCGCTGCCAAGCCATTTGATTTACGCCGTGTTTTTGTGCAGGGAAATTCAGTTTGTACGTCCATACGGCGTACAGACGTTTCAATTTCGTGCAATTTTTTTTTTATTTTTTTTTGGTCTATTTGTATTTCTCCCTTGTGATGGGATTTTGTAGGATGAACCTTGAGATTTCTAAGGGTCACGGGGTGACCGATACGGCGTGAATCGGTCTGTGATAAGGTGGCGCACTGATAAGGGGTTGTGCCCGTATTGAAACAGCTGTATGCCGGATGGACCTCTGCACAAGAATACGGGGTTGGTTGCAACATCGTACCTGCACAGTCACCTATACATACACGCACACACGGGGCTGAGCTCACGTTAAGGGGGAGAGTGGTGAGAATGGCTTGGAGAGCCCGTGCCCCATTGACGTGCAGGGACAGAAATAGCGGGCGCAGGCCACCGGGGTCGTGGCACAGAGCGGCAAGCCACACGACATCAGACACGCGCGCATCACTTTCACTGGCTGGGTAAGGCAGACAGACAGCCGTGTTACAATCACTCATCCCCGCTCGCCCGGAGACGTTCTTTGACGATTTGTGAAACGATCTGGCGTCCCGATCCCACGTCTCGTTTCGCGTTGCCTCTCCGCCTGTCCCGTTTGCACATTTTCGTTCGCTGCCGTAACAAACAAGACGTACGACTTCTACCATGCAACGTGCAACGAGCATGTTGCGTGCGATGGAACGTTCTCGCCGTGGCACGGTTAGATTTGTTGTGTCACCGTGCGCAAAAATAATTGATGAGTCGCCTCCGCGGATCGAATGCATCCCCCGCTGCGTGCGGGTTTCTCGGTCACATGCCTCTCCGATCTCCGTCATAGAGGTTTGTCTTTTTTGCGTGGAGTTTATAACGCGTAAGGATCAACGCCACTACCACCCGAACACAGCCAATTGACAAGGTTTGCCACGTAAACACAACGTGGCAAATGGTGACTACTCCAGCACAGCGGTGTGTTGGAGAGTAAACCCACGACGACGTTTACGTTTCGAGTGCCGTGACGTTTCGCCGGTAATTTCAACAACAACCAGCATCATCAGGCGACAGCCAGAGTTGTATATTTTATATTTACGTGATCTAACCCCCCAAAAAACCTCTATTATGGATAATATTAGTCGCGAAAGCTTGCTACGTGCAGCAGTATTGTTGAGCATTGCGATAGTTTGGCCAATATCAGTTAATTATTTTTGTTTTATCTATGGGATGAAACCACAAGGAACTGTGACGATTCGCTGCTGGCGAAAAGGCCCTCCACATTACCCGGCTAATCTGGAGCGGTCATTTTGTGTGGCTCTTCCACGCACGCCAGGCCGCACGGCGGACGGCGCGGAAGAGGTGGGAGTCGGTACCCACACTTTACCCCACCACCACCACCACCACCACCACGTGCGCTGTACTCCACCCGTAAACGTTTTAATAATATAAACATCTTTGCAAAGCGTCGCTGCCGGACGATGAATCCCTGTCCAGTGTGCCGTAGTTAGCGGGGGCTCACTTTTGTATGCGTCTCTTTTTTTGTTTGATGCGGCAGAAGGGAAATCTGAAAAGGAATTTTTTTTGGGGAAGGGGGGGGGGTGGCGGGGGAGGGTGGGAGATGCAGCTGTCGGGAAGAGATCACCAACGCGATCCTTGGGAACGCAGAGGTCTCGAGCCGTCACAGCTCCGTGGACTGCACTTGCTTCTTGAGTTTCCTGCGAGATCGCGCGGCACCACAGAACAGCGGCGTCACAGCGGTGGCAGCGCACAGCGGTCCATCCCGCCCGTCACGGTGGCGAGGTGTTACCTGGCGAGGTGTTACCTGGCGAGGTGTTACCCCCCTCGCCAGGTAAGGGCTCCGCTGGGCTGCGGAGCTCCGATAGCGGCCTGGCTGTCACAAAATGATGGCTCAACGAGGTTGGCCTATCATCATCGTGCGGGAATTCATGGCGGCCGAATATTCTAAACGCGTGATGTTGATTCTCAACGCGGAGGGAAGAAACCGGAGGAGCCGGAGAAAAATCGACGCTGACCACGGGGGAGAACATGCAAACTCCAAATATGCCGGTGTCTAGGTCGGGATCGAACCCACGACTTCCTGCATACGAGGCCAGGTGGTTAACACCTCGCAACCGTGGTGCCCTCAGCATCAAACGAGTACCTCGTGTGTCAAACATCGCCACTAGGGAGACAGAAGGTGGCTGGGCGTAGTGCTGGCCACCCACCCCCTTCAGTTGGTGCTACTCACAAACAGCACTCGCCCCACCAGTCCCCCTCCTTAACCTCCCTCCGTTCCTCTCTTGAAGCCTCACCTCTTCTCTATCGTCCATTCTCTTCCCTCCCCTCGCCCCTCCACCCCTCCCCATCCCTCCCCCGGAGCCCTTTCGTGACCCCCTAAGCACCCCCCTATCGCTGCTGCCACTCGTTCCCCGTTCCGCCGTAAGTCGTCCCCTGACAACGGCACCACTCCGCTCCGTGTCACCGTTTTTGTGAACCGTGTCAAGCGCCTTGAGTGAAGGCGCTCTGTAAATTTAGATTGCACTTTATTAGAATAATTCTGCGATGGCTTATTCGAGGTGCCTTCGTGTTTTGTTGTTGTTAGCACTGCCCCTTTACGGAGCATGAGGCTGCACGTCTCATCGCAGCGTCTTGGACCTGCCCAGAGCTCCACTTAGATGCATCGTCGGTGGGTTTTTTTTGTTGCCACGTCAACCCACGTGACCTTAGCTACAATCGGAACAATTGTTTTTTGTTATTGTTGTTGTTGTTTGTGAATCCAGTTGTCCGTAACGTTTTTTTTAATTGTTACAAATGCCGGCGTGAACACTGGCACCACGCAAAGCTGCAACGTGCAGACTCCCCAGGGGTGCACGAGTGAGATGGCAAAGCGATGTGGTATTTTTAGCGTGCCGAGCCCCGGATTTGTTTCCCACGCCAACACCGTAGAATTATTGGACTCCTGTGAGTCGAGTCCGTCACGAGTGCGCCCATCGCGCGCGCACGCACGCACGGTGAACTCTTTGCAACAACACCGCGTCAGGTCTGCTGCGAACGAAACACGCCACCGGCGTGAAACGAAAGCAGCACGGAGACCTCCGCAGTGGAGACGGAGCGATTTCATCGGATTAGCGGCAGCTTGAGAAGGCCTTCATCCAGCAGTGGAGAGGTCATGGCTGAAGATGACGACGGCGGTGTGATCACCAAAGTAAGCCGGCTGCTGTGAAGTGGACATTACAGACACAATGGTACGGCACGTGCAAGCTCGCTGGCCATTGTGTACGCATGCACTTTGAACTTACTTCGCACCGTACGTAGCCAACCGCGCTAATCGGAGGTGCGGGGAAAGGACAACAAACTAATTACGTAAAGCAGTTCTAATGAAATGAGTTTGTCAATCTAGATGATGATTTAAAAGTGAGTAGCTCCAGTGGCGTCTTAATATCAGACGGAAGAGCGTTCCAGACGGCCGCAGAAGCGCATCTGAAAGCGCCGCTTTGTAGGTGAGCGTCTTTGTTCGGTGGCTTTGTCGCGTCTCACATCCCAAGATAGAGACGTGGGGGAGACTTTCTGCTCATACGAGCTCATCTCCATTGCTGAGCCCGGAGCCAAACGTGGACACTCCACATTCCCATGGCAGGGGCAGGTTGATTCGTGGGACAAGCCACGTTTTCCTGCCCACAAAGTGCCGCTCAATGTATTGGTCGCAGAGGGAAGTTGGGCCGTGTTGACTCCTAATTGTTATTGTCCACATCGTAATCTTACATCCGGCCAGATTCAAATACTTCTCGAGAAGTCGATAAACCGATAAACCGTCGCGATATGAACGCTGGCTATTGTGTCTCTCTATAATGACCCTAAACGAACTTCTATATACGCAAAAAAAAACCTCAACACACCCGTCAATAAATGGCTGCGAGGCCTTAAAAGGAAAGAAATGACCGTTCTGTACCGCGAGGGCTGCTTTACGTGCCACGAGGAAGGCTCGCTTCCTGGCATGCCCCCTATTGTTTGTCTTTCCCTTCGAGGCCACGGCGGTGTTGACGATTTGTGCCCCGTTGTTTTTGTCATTCGTGTACCACTGCCAACGCAGCAACAGCAGCATAATAATACTTTTTTTTTATAAACAATGTGTAGTTTCATTCACGCGAATAGCGTCCCATAACGCTGGACATTAATTACACACACGAGGACCAAATTCACACTGCCAAGCATCGTTGAGTGTCCCCGCTCGGTGTGACGATGTCGGTTTCCGCGGGCACACTGCACATGGCACCCCGACGCGCGCTCAGGTGGTGCCCGCGCCACTTAGCGATGGCCCAGGTCAGGGGTCAGAGCGGAGGGAGCCACGGGGTCTGGGGTCTGGGCTGGGGGGGTTGGGGGTGCTGCCCTACCCATGCAACGACGGCGCTTTCCAGACCCGGCTCGACGAGGCGGCGGCGACGGCGGCAGCGGTGCCGCTGGGGAAAGCGAGCTTTCGCGACGACTCTACGTCGTACCTGTTGCCTTCAGGACATCTCCTGGCTCGCACGGGCACGCGGGCACGGGCACGCACGCACGCACGGGCACGCACACACGGGCACGCACGCACACACAATAGGTGTGGAGCGGTGAGCAGGATCGCTCGTGGCCGGTGTTAGTTGGCGGGGGGTGGGTTTAGTCCGGGTTATTCGATGAGTTTAGCTCGGTGGGTTTAGTTTGGCGATGGTATTGGGTCAGTGTCGGAAGTGCGGCTGGGTTGTTGTGGTCAGGCTGAGCGTTGGGGGTTGCCACGATGTCGGTTTTTGTCGAGATTGGGCGGCGGCGGCCGAGACATTTCTGGACGTGAGAGTCGTCGCTACGTCTGTTTCCCTTAACTCCGCCAGGGAATACCACTTAGCGTCTTGTTTTTTGTCCCCTGATTTACGGTTGAGAGTTCTCCGACTGGAGTCTACCCCCAAATAACCCCGCCGTGAGTTTTTTAATAATTGCAGCTTCGTGACGCGCGTGGCGTCAGAAAACGTCGTGCAACCACAGCGCCGTAAATTTATCCAGAAAACAAAGCGCTCATTCAATGGATACTTATTAGATGTTTAATTGGCGTACTTTATTTTTATTACGGTTAAAAGGTTAAGTATTTAATGACGATTCCTGATTTATATTTTGGGTTTGGCCACGCAACGGCCCAGCCCAAGACACGTGTCATCGAGGGCATCCGCCGCTCAACACAACCAAACGATCGACCCCCCTCCTCCCCGTCTTGAGATCCGCCCCCCGTCTCCCGAGTTCTCGCCTGGGCGAAACTAAAACCAGCATGATGATGCGCGTCAGGTGTACGAGCGTTTCACAACGCCACCGATCGGTTGACGATTTCGGCTCACCGGTGAAGTCGAAGAAGAAATTTCTCACGACTAAATGGAGAGCGCGAATCGAGCGACGGTTCGAAACCTGCGTCAAACTCCAGCGTCGGGACAACGACGTCGCCGGGACGTTGATTTGTCTCGCGCGTCGAGCGGTGAACGGTAACTGACGGCAAAGGCCGAGCCCAAAATAATCGACGACGAGTCGGGAAAATTTGACCGGCGAAAAAAAGTTCGCGCTGCGCCGACCGGGGCACGAGGATTCATTGCCGAACGGACGGCACGGCGCCTCCGATTAGCTCGGTCGGCTACGTACGGCGCGAAAGAAGTTCAACGCACGCGCGTGCGTACGATACATCCCAGCGTCGCGTTATCGCGGCAGCCCCCAAGGTCATTCGTCCGTCGGCTTTTGTCAAAACGAAGTTTCTCGTTGAGCTCAGTCGTCGCTCGCCCAGTTAGTCGAGGTTAGTTGGACCCTCTACGATGGTCCGAGTTAAAGCCGGGTTAGTCGCTACGTAGAGACAGGCTGGGTTCATTAACCCGCGTTAGCGTCCGAGCTGCTGCTGCTGCTGCTGTGCAAGCTTTGTGCTGTGAGAGCACTCGGCGTGGGCTGTCCGTGATGGACGTCGTTGCCTCCGTCCACCCAAGCCGACTTTAAGGCGCCCGCATCATGCGGTGCGGATTCGCTGGGCGTGCTGGTGCTCAAAGAGCCGGACTGAGGTGCCGCGAAAGCCCTCTGCGAGAAGAACCACGACGCTTTTGTGTTCCCATGAAGTGTTTCGGTGTTTGTCTTACGCATGCCACGGGATGTCACATGCAGCATGCACGCGTGCACACTTGTGCGCATAACTGTTGAGCACAACACATTGTACGCAAGTTAACACATAGGCACGTCGGCACCGGTGCAACGCACGCAAATAGAACGTCACGGATATCCCTTCATTGCCTCCTACGCCGTAGGGGCAAGTGCTGTTAGCGAGCACCCATGGATACGGGTGTGAAAGACTTGGCCGAGATCACACCTGGACACCTTTGTCTTCCTAGTACCGATCGTCGTACTGATGTTAGCCATGACTCTGGGGTCGGATTCATAGTGCAGGGCACTAATCACCACTCCACTGCCCGTCACAAATGAATCTGCACTGCCAGCGAAACTCTGGCAACCAGAGGAAAAGATCCCCCGTATAGCCTCAACAGACTGTAGGGGCAAGTGCTGTTAGCGAGCCTTTGTCTCCCCATTGTTGATGTTTGGGCACCGCACCAGGTACTCATTTCAGACTGAGTCGACCTCGGGGAGGCCCAGGACCAGTTAAGATAATCGTCACCGATCTTGACTGTGATCGGGACTCGAACTTGAGTCTCCGAGTTGGAGGCACAGTGCACTGACTACTGCACCACCGCTCCCCATTATGCACACGCGCACACACACACACGCACGGCATCACGCTAATACGCACGTGCGCGCACAGCCTCCTAACTAATAGAAATTCATTGAAGTTGGTGTTTCTTGCCATTCGTGTAGCGCAAGGCTGTCACGAGGGCGCTGCGTTTCACAGACACGCGGTGTGCGGTAGTCTCCCAGTAGGGGGGCGACGTCGCTGCTCCGCGTCATCGAATCCAGGGAACTTTTGGCGTCATTTTCCAAATTTTGACAAAAACCTGAACCGCGACAGCGGAGCGCGTTTGGGGCCTACTCGTTTAGAATGCCATCAGGGGGCCTTTTAACGCACGGCGCGGCGGTGCGCAGTCAGGGTTTATGCCGGACACGGCCGCGCTATTAACCCATAGCGGCCTGCAGGATTCGAACCGCGAGCTCCTGCAACAGGTGGCGGACGCGCTCCCACCAGGCCCTCTCGGCCCTCTCGGCCACCGTTACCGCCCCCACGATACAGGGCGCCACAGGCGGTGAGACGTTAACTACCTCGCCTGGTATACACGAGGTTGTGGGTTCGATCCCGACCGTGACGCCTGCTGCTGTATATTCGGAGTTTGCATGTTCTCCCCGTGGTCGCGTGGAATTTTCTCCGGTTTTTCCCTCAAAGTTTAGAATCAACGTCACGCGGCGTTTAGAGTATTTGGCTGCTGTACATTTCCACGCAGCGATGATGATAAGCCACCTTCCTTGGTAAAATAAAAAAAGTTTTAGTTTAGTTAAAATCCACAAATGATCAGGTTTATTGGAAGTCAGGAACGTTTATATTAAAAATTTCCACAAATTATATTCCAGTCTTTCCATCGCCGTGACGGGATTTCAATTCGCATTCCAAATTCCCAGAGTGTGCAGTCGAGTTAGTTTAGCTTCAGCACAGACTCCCTCGGGCGCGTGCGGTGGAGGCGATCCCTCACCTTTTCTTGAGGAACACGAGCCCGGCTACGGCCGACGCAGCAGCGGCGACGACGAGCGCCAAGACGCCGGCCACTTTAGCGCCGCTCGGTGATTTCCGCGCACCTGTGGGAAGAGCGTCCCCCCCCGCCCCGACACGTGAGGCCAAGCCGGCTTCCATTCCCCCGCCCACCACCCACTCCCGATGGCTGCATCTGCGATGGTTCCAACAAAAAATGTTGATTCACAGCCCTCTGCTGTCAATCCACCGCTGGGGGACGAGGCCACGACGCCATCGCGTCGGTCACGTGACTGGTCAAAAGGAAGGGTCGAAACTTTGCTCACCGCCGGTGTGAGGGAATTTTAGACATCCAAAGAGTATGGATTCCTGCAGTCACGAAAGATTCTTTCGCAGCGTACGTAGCCAATGGTGCTAATCGGAGGTGCGGGGGGAGGACAACAAACTAAACACAAAAGCAGTTCGCAACAAATTAGTTTTCAATCTCGATGATGATTTAAAAGAGCACAGCTCCAGTGGCTTCCTAATATCAGAAGGAAGAGCGTTCCAGACGGCCGCAGAAGCGCATCTGAAAGCGCAGCGCGATGATGCGGTGACCACCGCCTTTGTTCGATGGTTACCCAAAAGCCACTGCTGCTGCGAGGATGACCGGGGTTCACGTGATGGTTCATGCTCCATGGCGAGATCAGTAGCGAGGTAATGAGTGAGACGTGAATTCCCTGGGTGTACCTGTGCACATGACGTGAATTCCCTGAGTGTACCTGTGCACATGACGTGAATTCCCTGGGTGTACCTGAGCACAAGACGTGAATTCCCTGGGTGTACTTGTGCACATAACGTGAATTCCCTGGGTGTACCTGTGCACATGACGTGAATTCCCTGGGTGTACCTGTGCACATGACGTGAATTCCCTGAGTGTACCTGTGCACATGACGTGAATTCCCTGAGTGTACCTGAGCACAAGACGTGAATTCCCTGGGTGTACTTGTGCACATAACGTGAATTCCCTGGGTGTACCTGTGCACATGACGTGAATTCCCTGGGTGTACCTGTGCACATGACGTGAATTCCCTGGGTGTACCTGTGCACATGACGTGAATTATTCCCTGGGTGTACCTGTGCACATGACGTGAATTCCCTGGGTGTACCTGAGCACATGACGTGAATTCCCTGGGTGTACCTGTGCACATGACGTGAATTCCCTGGGTGTACCTGTGCACATGACGTGAATTATTTCCTGGGTGTACCTGTGCACATGACGTGAATTCCCTGGGTGTACCTGTGCACATGACGTGAATTATTCCCTGGGTGTACCTGAGCACAAGAACGGCTGTCCTTGCCAGGTCCCATTTGTGCTGCACACGAGGCTCCACTGTCCGACCTGCGCCTCCGGTTCATCGATGCATCTGTAGTGAGCGGTGGCACCAGGTCCCTTGCCCACTTGCTTCACGCGCGTCCCGTTCAGCTCGGGGGGCGCGTTGCAGTCCAGGTCTACGCAGCGGAGGGGCGGTATAGAAGCACACACACACAGGCAAAGATCCCCCATATAGTGTTTAACAGGCTGTTGGGGCAAGTGCTGTTACCGAGCAGCACCTATGAAGACCGGCACGGCGACACGCAAGGGGGCCAGCATCACGCCCGGCCGTCTTTGATGAGCACCTTATGGCAACTTTGTCATAACAATAATAATTTAAGACATTTGGCATTCGCACCGTTCTGACGGCGCAGGTCTATCGTCGCAAAGGAAGGCGATGCCGTCTCCGCCGCTACTGTATTTCACATCGGACTCTGCCGCGTGTGATGCCATTTGAGTTATTGTACCAAATGCAGCAAATAACGTTTGGGTTCGGGGACGAATTTACGACGGCCTAAGGGCACCTGTGAGTGACGCATCCACCATCGCCGCCCCCTTGTCTGTCGGACTCAAGGAAGGCTTGGTGGTCGCTTGTGTGGCGGGTCGTGGCGGGAAGATTGATGGTCTGGTTGTTGGAGGCCTCGTGGTTGGAGGCCTTGTTGATGGAGGCATTGTTGATGGAGGCATTGTTGATGGAGGCATTGTTGATGGAGGCATTGTTGATGGAGGCATTGTTGTTGGAGGCATTGTTGTTGGAGGCATTGTTGATGGAGGCATTGTTGATGGAGGCCTCGTGGTTGGAGGCCTCGTTGATGGAGGCATTGTTGATGGAGTCATTGTTGATGGAGTCATTGTTGATGGAGGCCTTGTCGTTGGAGGCCTTGTAGTTTGAGGCCTTGTCGATGGAGGCCTTGTGGTTGGAGGCTGCAACGTAGCCACGCGGACGCAGAACGTTCCGTCCCGCCCGGGCTGGAAGGGCTCTGTGCCGTTGGTGGCCACGTATCCGTCCAGGCAGCGGCACGCAAAGGCCCCTGGCCGGTTCTCGCATGAGGCTCCGGCACCGCATGCCGTGGTTCCCCCAGCGCACTCGTCCACATCTGCGGGGCGCACAGCAGCATCGCACAGCATCGGATCAGCGCCGTAGCGCGGGCGGGGTGGATGGGCCACGGTGGCTAGGAGATGTGAACTACCTCGCCTGGTATACAGGAGGTCGTGGGTTCACTCCCGATCCTGACGACAGTGAGAGACCCGTAAGAGAAATTGACTCTCCGCAAAAGTGGATTGTTCCACCAACGGCTCAGGGAAGGGAACTAAAACCAAAGGAAGGAAAAAAATAGAATAACCAGGGTGGCCGCTGGTGTCGAACCGCTGCAACACTGCAACGCGAGCTGAACGCGCGACCGCTTGGCCGTGCGGTGGCGGCGTGGAACGTGGATTGCGAATTTTCCACCAATGGCTCGGGGAAGGGAACTGAAACTAAGAGAGGAAGAGATTAGCCAGGGTGGCCGCCTGGCTCGAACCGCGTGGATGACGACGGTGGTAGGGCACGAGCCTCGCCTGCGCACGTCGTTCCATCGTTGGGCTCGAAGTCGCGCTTGCCGCTGGACGGGAGGTAGCCCGCGGCGCAGCGGCAGTAGAAGCTGCCGAAGGTGTTGAAGCAGCTGGTGCCCGTGCCGCACAGCATCTCCACGTCAAGCCGGCACTCGTCGTTGTCTGTGTGGGGTCGTGGCGGGGCGTGGGGGGGGTTCACGCACGGACAGGGTCAAGGATGGGTCGGGGGGTGGAGTGGGAGGGGGGTGCCCAAATGACCAAAGCGCCCAGATTGTGTCCCGCATCGGATGGGGCCGCCGCGGTGGCGAGACGTTAACTCCCTCGACTGGTACGCAGGAGATCGTGAGTTCGATCCCGACCCTGACTTCTCCTGCTGTGTATTTGGAGGGTGCGTGTTCTCCCCGTGGTCGCGAGGATTTCACCCCGAGCCTTCCAGTTTTTCCCTCCACATTTAGAATCGACATCACGCGTTCGGAGCATTTGGCCGCTGTAAATTTCCGCATGACGATAGGCCACTTCGTTGAACTATCATTTGTGATAACCAGGTCGCTTGTGAAAAAGAGCTATACATAGCTCAGTGGGGGCATTACCTGGTGAAATACCAAAAAATATGTGTCAGAAGCCAACAGGAAGGACTCGGCGTGGCAAAACCAGTGACACGGGAGGATCACCGTTGAGAATGTGTTACCCATTGGAAGCCTCTGCCTGAATCACGTGGGATGCACCCTGTCTCGTCAAATCTCAACAGCTAAGCGAGGGTTGAGCCCGGATAGTGCTTGGATGGGTACCGACCGCGCGTCCGTATAACACGTGGTACAGGCCTTGTGGAATAGACAGAGGGCAGTGCCTTGCCACGCAGTCAGTCAGACAGCTCCCCACGATCAGTCAGACAGCTCCCCACAGTCAGACAGCTCTCCACAATCAGTCAGACAGCTCCCCACAATCAGTCAGACAGCTCCCCCACGATCAGTCAGACAGCTCCCCCACGATTAGTCAGACAGCTCCCCCACGATCAGTCTACAGCTCCATCACAATCAGTCAGACACCTCCCCCCCAATCAGCCAGACAGCTCCATCACGATCAGTCAGACAGCTCCCCACAATCAGTCAGACAGTTCCCCCACAATCAGTCAGACAGCTCCATCACGATCAGTCAGACAGCTCCCCCACAATCAGTCAGACAGCACCCCACAATCAGTCAGCTCCCCACAATCAGTCAGACAGCTCCCCCACAATCAGTCAGACAGCTCCCCCACAATCAGTCAGACAGCACCCCACAATCAGTCAGCTCCCCACAATCAGTCAGACAGCTCCCCACAATCAGTCAGCTCCCCACAATCAGTCAGACAGCTCCATCACGATCAGTCAGACAGCTCCCCACAATCAGTCAGACAGCTCCCCCACGATCAGTCAGCTCCCCACAATCAGTCAGACAGCTCCCCCACAATCAGTCAGACAGCTCCATCACGATCAGCCAGGAAGACGAAGTGGAATCACAAGCACGACCGCCGGGCTTTCGCGTCACCTCGGCAGGCGCTCTTCCCGTTCCCGGAGAGGCCCTTGTTGCAGACGCACTTGAGGGCCTCGTCCTTGGTCATGCACGTGGCGTTCACGTGGCAGCTGCCGCACACGTCAGGCTCCTGCGTCGTCTCGTCGTCGTCGTCGTAATTGTAGTCTGGAGCGGCGGAGCACCACGACACCAACACTGTGGGAGGTTCGGGAGAAAGAGAGATGCGGAAGGAGGAGTGGTGGGGGGCAAAACATCGATTTGGTGACATTACAATGGCACGTGTCTATGAATTTACGAGGTGTCTGTAACGTGATGCTGGCACTGTGGCGCAATGGTTAGTTGGTGCCGCTGTTGACGGTGGCGGTGGTACAAGCACAATAAACAACAACAACTCAACACACTCGTCAGAAACACTGCGACGTTTCTGGGAATGGCCCTTCTTCGTTAGCACATCAACCGAGAGGCGGGAGAGGGATTAAGGGCTGGTGACTGCACTTCACACCGCGGGGCATGATGGAAAGTCAATGTAACACATGTAATAAAGTCAATGTAACACATGTAATAATGTCAATGTAATACATGTGTAGTGGTGATACGCGCTGGGTGTATATGTCGTGTGCCAGCGCGTATGTACGGGTGTGTGTGTGGTGACGCGCGCTGACGGGGAGGAGCAGGCGTCAGTGCGCGGGTGGGGGTAGTGCTGCTGATTGGCTGTGTGCCGGTGACGCGCCCAGAGGGAGTGATCGGGTAGCAGCGCGGTGTGATTGGTCGGGGAGTGGAAACACGCGCTGAGCGGAACCGGATCGTAGGGATAGCGCGTGGGGATTGGGTAACTGAGGAGCGGTGCCGACGTTGAGGTCCGCATCCGCTCCGTCTCCCGGGAAGAAGGGGTATATAAGGTGATGCACAGAGGAGCAGGGGCAGAAGTGGAACCATCTAAGAATGAAGACGAAGGTGCAGAGATAGAGCCCGGAGAGGAGAGTAATGGAGAGTAATGGAGAGTAGAGGAGAGTAAGGTATAAGTGTGTAGCCAGCGAGAGAGAACGGTCTACACGAGCTGAGTAATGTATAGTGTGTAGCCAGCGAGAGAGAACGGTCTACACGAGCTGAGTAATGTATAGTGTGTAGCCAGCGAGAGAGAATGGTCTACACGAGCTGAGTAATGTATAGTGTGTAGCCAGCGAGAGAGAACGGTCTACACGAGCTGAGTAATGTATAGTGTGTAGCCAGCGAGAGAGAACGGTCTACACGAGCTGAGTAATGTATAGTGTGTAGCCAGCGAGAGAGAACGGTCTACACGAGCCGAGTATGCATACGGTGTAGCCAGAGAGAGAGGAAGGTCTACACGAGCCGAGTATGCGTACGGTGTAGCCAGAGAGAGAGATGCAAAGTCTACACGAGGCGAGTGGAGAGTGTAGCAGAGGCGCAGAGTCTACACGAGGCGAGAGAGGAGTGTAGCCGAGGCGCGGAGTCTACACGAGGCACAGAGAGCCAGCAGCACAGAATCCAGAGTCAAGAGAAGCGCATTGTGAAGAAGAGAGGCCACGCGTTGTATTGTTACAAGTCAAGATTTAATAAAAGAAGTGTGTTCCCGTCAAGGAGTTTCCTGCCGTCATTTTCCAATACTTCACATGTAATAAAGTCAATGTAATACATGTAATAAAGTCAATGTAACACATGTAATAAAGTCAATGTAATACATGTAATAAAGTAAATGTAATACATGTAATAAAGTCAATGTAATACATGTAATAAAGTCAATGTAACACATGTAATAAAGTCAATGTAACACATGTAATAAAGTCAATGTAACACACAAGACGTCTTCTGGTGAGCGACTTTTCACTCGGAATAACAAATTGACACTAATTGATAGGCATGCGAATAGTTGGAGGTTGGGGTGTGTTGTGGTGGAGGTTGTGGAGGTTGTGGTGTGGTGGAGGTTGGGGTGTGGTGGAGGTTGGGGTGTGGTGGAGGTTGTGGTGTGGTGTGGTGGAGGTTGTGGTGGAGGTTGTGGTGGGGTGTGCTGGAGGTTGGGGTGTGGTGGAGGTTGGGGTGTGGTGTGGTGGAGGTTGTGGTGTGGTGGAGGTTGGGGTGTGGTGGAGGTTGTGGTGTGGTGGAGGTCGGGGTGTGGTGTGGTGGAGGTTGTGGTGTGGTGGAGGTTGTGGTGTGGTGGAGGTTGGGGTGTGGTGGAGGTTGTGGAGGTTGTGGTGTGGTGTGGTGGAGGTTGTGGTGTGGTGGAGGTTGTGGTGTGGTGGAGGTTGTGGTGTGGTGGAGGTTGTGGTGTGGTGTGGTGGAGGTTGTGGTGGAGGTTGTGGTGGGGTGTGCTGGAGGTTGCGGGGTGGTGGAGATTAGGGTGTAGTGTGGTGGAGCAGACAGTACAACAAAGAAACAAACAAACGGAACACAAGAGAGAGAATAATGGGCAAGGAAGTGAGACAATGCAAATAAATTATTATTCAAACAAGTCCGATTTATCGAGATTGGGCACGGCATCAAACACAACAGTCCCAGACCACAGCAAGATAACAACCGCGCAGCAGGAGCCCCTCGTTAACACCGCTGCCCTCTGCAACAGGAGAGATTTTGATGGCCAGGCTGTGGAGGTCCAATTACATTGGCAAGGTGATATCCATTGCCGCGCAAGACAGAGCGAGAGAGGCTTCTTTCTCGTGGGAAATATAAACTTTACATTCTCTGCACTTATTAGCTTCAGACTCGTCCATAATACAGTTTTTTTGGGGGCGTTCGATCGCGATCTAACCTAATAACGCGATCTAACCCCCCATAAAAGTGTATTATGGATGATATTGGTCACGAAAGCCGACGTGTTAAACTTCCGACACTTGTTGGACAGGCTAGGACACACGACCCAGGCTCATATCTACAAGATAAAGCGATCGCGTCATTACTCCTTGGTTCTTTCGGTAAAGTCACGTGGGTAGAAATAAAATGAAAGAAATCACGACGTTTCAGACGCAACAAAAGCGTCCGTCATCACTATTTTTTGCCTGATGACGTACGCTTGTGTTGCGATCGAAACGCCGTAATTTGTTTTATTTTATTTCTACCTACGTGACTTTACCGAAAGAACCAAAGAGTATGGATTCCTGCAGTCACGAAAGCTTCAAATCAAGATTGTTGATCTTGCGGTCAAGGCTTCCTTCCCCCAGGCACCGTGCTAAACTAACCTATAAACTAAACGATGTCAAATCAAGATTAAACGATGTTTTATCTCACAAGGTACGGGCCCACTGAGTTACGTGGCTTTTTCTCAGAAGCGACCTGGTGATCGCAAATGATAGCTCAGCGAAGTGGCTTATCATCACGTGGACATTTATATCGGCCAAACACTCTAAACGCGTAGTGGTGTTGATTGTAAATGTGGAGGGGAAAACCGGAGGACCCGGAGAAAAATCCACGCGGCCACGGGGAGAGAGAGAGACACGCAAACCCCAAATGTACAACAGCAGCAGGCGGGCCCCCCCACGACCTGCGGGTCGTGGTGGCTTTTGACCGTCACCTGTGCCGGTCAATCGGGGATGACGCGCGGTGCACGGGTGGATATTGCTGCACCACCCTCTGCTGATGTGTGCGTGTGTGCGCACGTGTGTTGAACTTCTCTCGCACCGTACGTAGCCAACCCGCGCTAACCGGAGGTGCAGAATTATCATCGTGATTTATATACCCTATGTTGAACTTCTTTCGCACCGTACGTAGCCAACCCGTGCTAACCGGAGGTTCGAGGGAAAGACAACAACGACAACACTAAACACTCAGCCGCAGACCCGCAAACACCTTTTACCAGCCTGGCACGCCACGTGACTGTAGCTATGTGACTGTGTCGTTAAACCCGCCACCACCCGACCCAGCCGGTCAGTGAAGGGTTTAGTCACGTCAACAGAACGTACCCATTCGTTACGAGTGCCGCACACCGGCTGTATGCTGGAGAGCAAATCCACAGCATTGGACGTACGCGACCTAACCCAGAGCAGCTGTATTGTGGATGATGGTGGTCGCGAAAGTCCCCTTCTGCGTGTTAAACCGGCGCTCTTTGTGCGCTGTCGCTGGTTTTTAAGGGGGCGCACAGAGACGTAAGGAGCACACCACCAACAATTACTCTCTTGCCATGTGCACCACACTAACAACCACCACCACCCCCATCATGCATTTCGTGAAGAGGTGCACTGTGTTTACATCATGAGGCCTCCTTTGCCAGTAGCAAAATATAATAATAGTTTTTTTTACCCTTTTTTCTGGCAACAAAGGACAATGTTATACATTATCAGAGTGTGTTTTTGTTTGCATTCTGACTGCAAGTATTGTGGTTAATGCAAACATGATTCCTTGTAAGGAGGTTTCAGTTTTGTTGCCAGAAAAAAAGGGTAAAAAAACTATTATAGGTGCACTGTGGCCCGTCTTGTCTTGGGTCACCACCACAATTCATTTGAGCAAAATGTGGCACGCACTGACAACACCAGCAGCAGCAGCAGCCATAGACCACTGGTGGACGGGTTCCACCCCAAGCAAGACTCATCGGCACACCGTAGCCACCATAGCCCATCATAGCTCACCATAGCCCACCATAGCCCATCATAGCCCATCATAGCCCACCATAGCCCATCATAGCCCATCATAGCCCACCATAGCCCATCATAGCCCATCATAACCCACCATAGCCCACCATAGCCCATCATAGCCCATCATAGCCCATCATAGCCCATCATAGCCCACCATAGCCCATCATAGCCCATCATAGCCCACCATGGCCCATCATAGCCCATCATAGCCCACCATAGCCCACCGTAACCCACCGTAGCCCATCATAGCCCATCATAGCCCATCATAGCCCACCATAGCCCATCATAGCCCACCATAGCCCACCATAGCCCATCATAGCTCACCATAGCCCATCATAGCCCATCATAGCCCACCATAGCCCATCATAGCCCATCATAGCCCACCATAGCCCACCATAGCCCACCGTAGCCCATTATAGCCCATAATAGCCCATCATAGCCCACCATAGCCCATCATAGCCCACCATAGCCCACCATAGCCCATCATAGCCCACCATAGCCCATCATAGCCCATCATAGCCCACCATAGCCCATCATAGCCCACCGGAGCCCACCGGAGCCCACCATAGCCCATCATAGCCATCATAGCCCACCGGAGCCCATCATAGCCCATCATAGCCCATCATAGCCCACCATAGCCCACCGATGCTCACTGCTGCCCTCCGTCAACCGGAGCGCGTGGTGCCCTCCCAGTCGCGTCGGCCGCGTTGCCGCAGCAACCAAATCGGAGGTAGCCCCCCCCTCCATCCCCCCCTGCCCCCCTTTTATCCCCCCCCACCCCCCCACCACGGGGGGCTTTGCCTCCTTGACAACTGCAGCGGCCACAGGTTTGACAAAGAGGCGCCCAGGGCAGGAATGTGGCTTCCCAGCGCCTCCTCGGCCTCCTCGTCGCTGCTGCTGCTGCTGCTGAGAAGGCGAATGAATAAGCGGGTGGTGGTGGTAGTGGTGGTAGTGGTGGTGGTGGTAGTGGTGGTGGTAGTGGTGGTAGTGGTGGTAGTGGTAGTGGTGGTGGTAGTGGTGGTAGTGGTGGTGGTAGTGGTGGTAGTGGTGGTGGTAGTGGTGGTAGTGGTAGTGGTGGTAGTGGTGGTAGTGGTAGTGGTGGTAGTGGTGGTGGTGGTAGTGGTGGTAGTGGTAGTGGTGGTAGTGGTAGTGGTGGTAGTGGTAGTGGTGGTAGTGGTGGTGGTAGTGGTAGTAGTGGTGGTGGTAGTGGTGGTAGTGGTAGTGGTGGTAGTGGTAGAGGTGGTAGTGGTGGTGGTAGTGGTGGTGGTAGAGGTGGTAGTGGTGGTGGTGGTAGTAGTGGTAGTGGTGGTAGTGGTGGTGGTAGTGGTGGTAGTGGTGGTGGTAGTGGTAGTGGTGGTAGTGGTAGTGGTGGTAGTGGTGGTGGTAGTGGTGGTGGTAGTGGTAGTGGTGGTGGTAGTGGTGGTAGTGGTGGTAGTGGTGGTGGCGGTGATGGTAGTGGTGGTGGTGGTAGTGGTGGTGGTAGTGGTGGTAGTGGTGGTGGTAGTGGTAGTAGTGGTGGTAGTGGTAGTGGTGGTGGTAGTGGTGGTAGTGGTGGTAGTGGTGGTAGTTGTGGTGGTAGTGGTGGTGGTAGTGGTGGTAGTGGTGGTAGTTATGGTGGTAGTGGTGGTGGTAGTGGTGGTGGTGGTAGTAGTGGTGGTAGTGGTGGTGGTAGTGGTGGTGGTGATAGTGGTGGTGGTAGTAGTGGTATTGGTGGTAGTGGTGGTGGTGGTGGTAGTGGTGGTGGTAGAGGTGGTGGTAGTGGTAGTTGTGGTAGTGGTGCTGGTAGTGGTGGTGGTAGTGGTGGTGGTGGTAGTGGTGGTAGTGGTGGTGGTAGTGGTGGTAGTAGTGGTAGTGGTGGTGGTAGTAGTGGTGGTAGTGGTAGTAGGTGGTAGTAGTGGTAGTGGTGGTGGTAGTGGTGGTGGTAGTGGTGGTGGCTCTCGCTGGATTCCAACGTTGGCGTAGACCGTTTCCCCCCTCGCACGATTGCTCCGGTCTCCTCCCAGAAGTATAAAACACACGAATTAATTAGCCGATGACATCTTCGTGTACAGGGGTGCTTCAATAAAAATGTTCACACTTCCGAGAAATTGCAACAACAACACCGCGAGAAATGTTCCTCCTCCGGGCTCTGGAGACCACCTCGAGAAGATTCCAGGCAACGCGTTGACAACGACGATGGCGAATGAGTGGGAGAGACTCTTTGACTGTTTGAAGCTATTGTGGGGATATGTTAATTACCTCGCTTTTATACAACGAGGTCGTGGGGGTTCCATCCCGACCCTGACGCCTGCTGCTGTATATCTGGAATTTGCGCGTCTCTCTCATAATCATCGCGGTGGCTATGAGATGTTAACTACCTCTCCTGGTCTACAGGAGGTCGTGGGTTCGATCCTGACCCTGACGCCTGCTGCTGTATATTTGGAGTTTGCGTGTCTCCCCCTCCCCCCCCCCGTGGTTGCGTGGATTTGTCTCCGGGTCCTCTCTTCTTCACAAGCGACCTGTGCCACAACTGATAGCTCGACAAAGTGGCTTATCACGTGGACATGTAGAGCGGTCAAATGCTCCAAACGCGTGACGTCGATTCTAAACGTGGAGGGGAAAACCGGAGGACCCGGAGAAAAATCCACACGACCACGGAAAGAGAGACACGCAAACTCCAATTATACAGCAGGCGTCAGGGCCGGGATCGAACCCACGAACTCCTGCATACCAGGCGAGGTAGTTAACATATCCTAGCCACCACGGTGGCACCCAGCCAGCCAAACAAACAAACAACATAGCTCTGTGTCTACGCAAGCGACTGGTCACTCTCTCTGTGTGCGGACACGCTGGGCCGCACGGAGCTCTCGGTGGCTTTATCGGGGCACTTCAGCCATCCACCCTGGCCACGTGCCAGCCTCGTTTGGGCGCCTGTTGTTGACCTTTAAAGATGAAGCCGTCACCACGCATCGAAAGCCGCCACCAGCCGTCACCGCTGGACCCACAGCTGGGCCAATGTAAAGGGGGGAGAAGGCAGGAGAGGGGGCCCTGCTTTTTTGGCAATCCTCGTTTGAGTCGTGCCTAGCGGGGCAGCCGTCACATGTGAATCAGCCGTCACCTGTGAATCAGCGGGCACCTGTGAATCAGCCGGGGTGCTGTAATTGTTAGCTCGACCCTCTCGGAACGCTCACCGGTGACCGCAACAGAACGATCAAAGGTAAAACGGCGTGACAATTCGGCCCTTCACTCAAGCGAAGCGTGCGCCAATCTGTGCCGAGTGAAATGTCCGTGATGCCACGCGACGCGACGTGGCGAGGCCGAGGATGGCCCTCCGCGCGTGGCCACAAGTCGGTTTCAAACACCCGCCGGTGATGTCAAAGGGTCGTTTTCATGACATCGCCTTCATGGGGTCCAATTTCTGACGCGAAATGGCCCAATGCACTCTGAGAATTTGGAATGCGAATGTAATTCCATTCACGGCGATGGCAAGGCTGGAATATAATTTGTAGCACGTTTTGAATATCAATATTCCTGACTTCCAATAAACCTCATATAGCTAGATAATTTGTGGATGTTAACAAAACGAAACTATTTCTTATTTTACCAGGTAAGGCCCACTGAGCTATGTAGCTCTTTTTTCAGAAGTGACCTGGACACGGATGATAGCTCAACGAAGTGGCGTATCACGTGGAAATGTACAGCAGCCAAATACTCTAAATGCACGTTTCTAAATGTGGAGGTAAAAACCGGACGACCCAGAGAAAAATCAAAGCGACTGCGGGGAAAGAGAGACACGCAAAATATACAGCAGGCGTCAGGGTCGGGATCGGGATCGAACCCACGACGTCCTCCATACCAGGCGACATCGTTGACACGCAAAATATACAGCAGGCGTCAGGGTCGGGATCGAACCCACGACCTCCTGCATACCAAGCGACATCGTTAACATCTCGCTAACATGATGGTAGGGATACTGAGATCAATGATCCAACCGCCGTACGTGAATATCTCCTTGCGGGAGAAACAAAACAGCGCTGAATATAATAATAATGTCAGCGTGTAACGCGCGGTATTCGCTCGCGTTGAAAGAGAGAGGACGACTCAGAGGCGCAAGGAGTAGGAACCTCAGACGGTGAGCCGGGTCAAGATTCCTCATCAAGCTCCGCAGTCCTTGATGTATGAATCAGAATCAGAATATTTCTTTATACTGCAGGAATTCGATTAGCTATATAGCTCTGTTGAACTACCTCGCCTGGTGTGCAGGAGGTCGTGGGTTCGATCCCAACCCTGACGCCTGCTGCTGTTTATTTGGAGTTTGCAGTGTCTTTCTCTCTCATAAGCATCGCGGTGGCTATGAGATGTTAACTACCTCTCCTGGTATACAGGAGGTCGTGGGTTCGATCCCGACCCTGACGCCTGCTGCTGTATATTTGGAGTTTGCGTGTCTCTCTCCCCGTGGTTCCGTGGATTTTTCTCCGGATTATCCGGGTTTTCCCTCCACATTTAGAAACATGCCTTGAGAGTGTTTGGCTGCTACAATTTTCCACATGATGAGCTATTTTGTTGAGTTGTCATTTGTGATGTGCCAGGTCGCTTCTGAAAAAGAGTTACAGAGCTCAGTGGGCCTTACCTGGTAAAATAAAAAAATTGTTTGTGTTTTTAGTTTTCTTTTTCAGAAGCGACCTGGCCACAATTTAATTATAGCTCGACAAAGTCGCTTACGATGTGGAAATTCACAGCAGCCAATTTCTGTTAAATATTTTAATCAATTAAAAGTACACATCTTTATAATTGAAACAAATTTCGAATTTCAAAGACGGAGTGAAAACTTGAGTGAGGGTTGCTGCTGGCTTAACAAATTAATTATCTCCAGAGTCTCCGAGTCTTGGTTAGACCCCACCCCTTAGCCGCCCACCCTCGCCATCACAGCAGCCGCGTCTAGACCACTGCGATAATTCACTGTGGGCACAATCATCCACCATCACGCTGCGGTGGCACGTTCCCATTCCCACGGGCCTGGAATAATCACACCCGCGTGTGTGTGCGTGTGTGTGTGCGTCCACGTGTGTGTGTGTGTGTGCGTCCACGTGCGTGTGTGTGTGCGTCCACGTGTGTGTGTGTGCGTCCACGTGTGTGTGTGCGTCCACGTGTGTGTGTGTGCGTCCACGTGTGTGTGTGCGTCCACGTGTGTGTGTGCGTCCACGTGTGTGTGTGTGCGTCCACGTGTGTGTGTGTGTGCGTCCACGTGTGTGTGTGTGTCCACGTGTGTGTGGGGGGGGAGGGGGTAGTGTAGTAGCGGTTAGCTCGATGCGCTGTGAACCCCGCGACCCGAGTTCGATTCCCGCTCAAGGCGAATAATTAGTGATGATTATATGAACAGTTACTGAGCCTCCCCTAGGTCGATTCAGACTTAAATAAGTAGCTGGTGGAATGTGTAAACATTTGCACTTGGGGAGACAAAATGCCTGCTGTTGTGCTTTGTCGGCCTTCAAATGCTACACGGGGGATCTTTGTCTTCGTCGCCTGCGTGTACGTTGTGTAGTCTGGCCCAGTGGTTCACGCCCCCCCCCACTGCATTCTTCAACTCCTGGGCCCATGAACAACGCCGAGCGGGCAATGCGAATGTGAACCCAGCCTGGGTCTGCCCCTCCCCACCGGTTCCACTCGGCTCACGACGATCGCGCGCGCGGCCGTGACGAGAGGAACGTCCGGCACCTTGAGGACGACGCTGCGTGAGCGGCCTGGGGGGGGGGGGCGAGTGGGGGGCGAGTGGGGGGCGAGTGGGGGGCGAGTGGGGGGCGAGTGGGGGGCGAGTGGGGGGCGAGTGGGGGGCGAGTGGGGGGCGAGTGGGGGGCGCGCCCATGAGGTTCGTAAACAAAACCTCCTCGGGGTTGTCGCTCTGCTTGGGGTTCTGGTGAGATAAGGGTGCGGTCAAGCCTCGGACTTTTTAGCAAGTAAATAGAAACAACAACAAGAAGTGAAAACACCGCGGCTCTCCGATGTGTTTTCGGGTCGTGCCGCATGGGCACGATTTTGTCCGACGGTTCGCTCCACGTGCTGGGGCAGCTTTTTCAGGAACTGGACATGGCACGTGTGAATGAACACTGAACGTTGTGCTGAGCTATTTCTTTATAATCTCTTTCTATTCATATCGAAATTGCACACAGGAACTGGATGTCCACGTACGTACAAGAAGCTCACAGTGCGTGGCGCGAAACGTCGAACGAAATGAACGATGAACATCTTAACGGTGCTTGCTTACGATCATAATCTTACTTTATTTATTCAGGCGACTCACACTCAGCTATGAGACTCGTGTTCAGTCGGATCCCACATTGAGTTGTGTGTTGGGATGTTTGCAACCAATAAACAACGAGTGTTCTTGTCACTGGGAGAATAGCGGATCACTCCAGTCGCGTGAGGGAGCAACACAATATCCCCCGCACAGATGTAAACAGGTGGCGACTAATCATTCATTATCAGTCCACTTGCAGCCTTCTTCTGGGGGCGGTGGGGGGGGCGTATGGCAACTCCACGATGCACCCTCTACGGGTCGGGAGTTCCACAAAGCGCGCGCCGCTGATCCACCAACCCTGACCCCCAGGGAGATGCGGGTCACGAGACTACGTGCGTGGATAAGGCGCCAGCGCGCAGCTTTTGACTTGGCTCTCTGACCCGTAGGCGTCGTCGTTGTCGCCGTGTACTGGGGAACGATGTGGCTCTCTTGTGCTGCTGCGTTGAAGCGCAGTTGCGCCATCCGCTAGCACTGCGCAACAAGCCCGCTCCGCAGTGTTTACGAGGCGCATCTCGTCTGATCGACAGCAGCGATAGGGCGCGCTCTCTCTCTCTCTGTGTCAGCTACAGGGTTATCTGTCTCTCAGCTGCAGGGATCTCTCTCTCGATCAGCTACAGGGCTCTTCCGACTGTCTTCCAACCCCCGGTGAATGGAACAAAGAACGGCGCGAGATGGTTTATCTTAAAATATCGTGCGTAAAAATAACGTAACATTAACATTTAGAGTGAACATCAACAGGCGCGAATTGGTAAAACGAAATATGTAAATGGTCTATTCTTACAAGGAGATTATATTTAGAAGTATATTATTAAACTGTCATTGACTAGACGTACAGTAACACCTTCACTTGGCTCTGTGGACAGACTGCCCCCCCCCCTCCAGCCATGGCAATGTGGAATTTCCACCAGAACCCTCAGGCAAGTAGTAGTCAAAGGGAGTGATGAACGTCACTCCGACGCCTATTTCAAAATTGTGACAATTCTGCTCATTTAACGTTGAGAAACAATGCACGTGAACGGGACACAGTACAAATGCTCGTGGAGTAAAGACCATTGCACCTTGAACACGTGAATGGGAAATCGGAGGCCCGCGTGCCGCATGCTGTGAAGAATACACCACGCAGCAGAGGTGGGACAAAGTCATTGTTATGCAAGTCCAAGTCGAGTCGCAAGTCATCAAATTCATGACTCGAGTCTGACTCGAGTCCAAGTCACATGACTCGAGTCCACATCTCAGAGGTGGGACAAAGTCATTGTTATGCAAGTCCAAGTCGAGTCGCAAGTCATCAAATTCATGACTCGAGTCTGACTCGAGTCCAAGTCACATGACTCGAGTCCACACCTCTGCCACGCAGCGGTCTCACAAAGTCTCATCGTCAAATGTGGTGGCGGGGTTTCGCGTTGCGTGGGGGTTTTTAAAAATAAAAATAAAAATGTTACGCAACTTCTACAAGCGGGAGATGTCCTGCCGCCGGACGCGTTTCCTGGCACTCATCTCTGTCGGCGGGTCCTGGACCACTTGGGTCGACATTCCACGTTCACGTGGCAGGGGCCAAGTATGTCCGCTAAACAACATCTCACAAATGTGCTAACTCGCCCGTTTTTGTTTACAAGGTTCGCGTGGGGAGCTCGAAAGCGGCTGACAGCGCCACTCAGAAACCGCGTCTCTCAACAGACGCGTGCCTCGGGGCGGACAAACGGGGTGCTTCAAAAACATGTTAACACTGATTTGGGACTATCATTTTTAATGTTAAAACAACTGATAATAAACCTACACTGTAACGTTATAACAAATGTGATGTCAATAGCTTCAAACAGTCAAAGAGTCTGCTCGTGTTCGCCATCGTTGTCAACGCATGCCTGGAATCTTCTCCAGGTCGTCTCCAGAGCCCGGAGGAGGCTCATTTCTTGCAATTTCTCAGAAGTGTTAACATGTTATTGAAGCACGCTGTAAGATGCGCAGCACAAGGGGTCAGGCTAAACCCATTCCAGCAGCGACAGCCCCCATCGTCAAGCTCACGGGGAACGACGTCGGGCAGCGAAGTGGGGAGCCCTGAACCCTGAGAAGCCGCTGTCAACGCGCGCGTGGGGAGCGGTGGTGCAGCGGTTAGTGCGCCCGGCGACACGGGTTCGATTCCCGCTCACGGCCAACACCGGTGACGATTATCTGAACCGGTCCTGGGCCTCCCCCTAGGTCGACTCAGCCTCAAATGAACACCGGCTACGATTATCTGTTTAAACCTCGCCACTGGGGAGACAAATGCGGCCGAGCGCAACAACACCCACCCACTTGGTGTGCAGTGCCCGGCCCTTTAATCGGCGCTACCCGCTAACGGCCCTGGCCCCGAACAGCCCCGCAAAGCCCACACACGGGGGGGGGGGGGGTGAGGGGTCTCTTCGCCGCCGACTCTGAGCCACTCGCACGCGGCGGCGGCACCACTCACCGATCACCACGAGAAGCACCACCACGTTCCGCATGCTGCTGGCGGTCGGCTGGCGTCCAGCTCGCACAGAGAGGAGGGCAAACTCGGGCGAGTGACAACCCCCGGGCTCCGGTGGCTGGAAATGAGCGTCGGCTTTCCTCCCTCCCCCCCCTCCTGAGATGGGCGAGGGGCACGGGGGGAGAGGAGGAGGAGGAGGCGAGAGGAGCGAGTGGGGGGTTGGGTGTCGCTACGGGCACAGGGGGTGGGGGGGGGCTGCCGTGAGGGTTGCGCGCTTTGCCCCGTGAGCTTCTGCTCTGCGCGAGCGTTGCTCTGTCGTGAGTCGACTGGCCCTCGGCACGTGAATGTGGAGTGTCCGTCACAGGCTCAGGACCCGACGGTGGCGGGCTCAAGCAAATGGGGCGGTGGCCGCATCGCGCGGCGCTTTAAGACGCGCTTCTGCGGCCGTCTGGAACGCTCCTCCCCTCCGATGTTGGGAAGCCACTGGAGCGATGCTGCACTTTTAAATCATCATTTAGATTGACGAACTCGATTCTTTAGAGCTGACTTGGTTGTGTTTAGTTTGTCTGTTCTTTCCCCTTCCCTGCCGCATCTCCGATGAGCGCGGTTGGCTACGTACAGTGCAAAAGAAGTTCAACACAGTTTCAGTTTCATTTATTTGGTATAGCCCTGCGAGCCATTCGGCTCTTGAATCGGGTGAGGAGTTGTATACCCCTAGCTGCCACTGCAATTGAGTGGCCTAAAATACAATGTTTCGCTCCGGATGATCGCTGCAAAGTATGATCTGTGTTTTGATTTAGTGTGCTGATCTTAAAGGTGCATTGAAAAATGTTGATACTCCGACTGATGCTCATGCTGTTGTGGAGTGACTCATGCAGCCAGCTATGGCTGCAGGGTTTGGTGGTACATGTTTTTACGTCGTTTATTGTGAAAATTCGGTCACAGTTCCTATGACCACTGTTTCATTGCTTTTATGGCTTTATTTTGGTGATTTTCGAAAAGTTTTTTGGTTTGGCATTGTTTGTTTGTTGTAGTACAGAGTTAGACTGATGGCCTTAATCTAAGTTGTCTTGTGGTTGTTGTTGTTAGACTTGAATCCCACTGGGGTTTTTGTACACAGTGTTGGTGTACGGTGCTTTTCTGCAATATTTCTTGGATTTTCTGTTTGCACATAGTCACTTTAAGATGTTTTCTTGTTCATGTTTTTGTTTTTTGTTTATTGCGGTTGCACCCGATTCAAGAGCCGAATGGCTCACAGGGCTATACCTAATAAATTTACTTGAACTTGAACCGCAACAAACAAAAACATGAACAAGAAACATCTTAAAGTAACTATACGCAAACAGAAAAATCCAGGAAAAAACTGAAAAGTCTTCCAGAAAAAGCGCCGTATATCAACGCTGTGTGCAAACATTCCAGTGGGATGCAAGTCAAACAATAACAACCACAAGACAACTTAGATTAAAGTTATCAGTCTAACTCTGTACTACAACAAACAAACATGGCTAAACCAAAACATTTTCGAAATCACAAAAAAAGCTATAAAAGCAATGTAGCAGTGATCATATGAACTGTGATTGCAATTTTACAATAAACGATATACTACATAACATGTACTACCAAACTTTACAGCCATAGCTGGCTACATGAGTAACTCCACAACAGTAAGAGTATCAGTAGGAGTATCGCATTTTTTTTGCGTAACAGCACCCAAGCGCTTATCCCTGACTCGACGCCCGCCTTAGATTCCGATGTCGAGGGGAAGGGACGGCGAGATGGGTGGGCACGTTCCGGCTGATTCGGTCGTAAGTCACGTGGCCGCGTTGTTGTACCTCGAAGGACAGTGGAGCGCTATCCGCTTCCCTGCCTTCAGCAACGAACGTTGACCAGCGTGGTGAAGTATGGTCAGAAAAGTCGACGCGTGTGGGTATCGCCCTCATCCACAACAACAACAACAGACTCTCACTCTACACACAGGCCTTGCGTTAGGGGCTACAGTCTCTGATTGTGAAGACCCTGACAACAACACACAGATCAACACACACAGTGCTTCTTCTTCTTGGTTCTTTCGGTAAAGTCACGTAGAATGGAAATAATAAAATAATAAAAATAAAACATAATTAAATAATTCTCACGACGTTTCGGCCACAACGCCAGCAGCCGTCCTCAGGTGAAGAACAACTCTATCTTATCGACAGACCTGTTCTTCATCTGAGGACGGCTGCTTGCGTTGTGGCCAAAACGTCGTGAGAATTATTTAATTATGTTTTATTTTTATTATTTTATTATTTCCATTCTACGTGACTTTACCGAAAGAACCAAGAAGATGAATCTCTGCAGTCACGAAAGCTTTAAATCGAAACACACAGTGCTGTATAATTGGCCACCTGCAATGCTGTAGCAGAGTGGGGTCTTCTTCTCAGCCTGGGGTGCCAGCACCCTCTGCGGGTGCGAGACGTGTCCAGGTTATTTTTTGAAGGTAAATAATCGGAAACACAAATTAGGTACGGGCACATGAAGTACAACTCACTATGATAATTGTTTTTTACCCTTTTATCTGGCAACAAAACTGACACCTTTTTTACAAGGAGTCATGTTTGCATAGACCACAATACCTGCAGTCATAATGCAAACAAAAAACATAACTCTGATAATGTATGCACTGTCCTTGAAGTTTCAACTTCAAGGACAGTGCACACATTATCAGAGTTATATTTTTTACTGGCAAATGAGGTTCCAATGGTACAACTCACTTTCTTTCATCAATACCTTTGTGTGTATTAACATGATAAGAAGGGGTGCAAGGCTGCATGCAGTAAATGTTAAGAACCACGATGGTATAAACCCTGCTAACTAAACCCGGAGCATGGCCGTGCGTGCGTGCTACTGCCAGCTGGATGCCGACATTACCATCGTTATTTGTTCGTTTTTACTTCCACTTACCTTGAAGCTTTACAATTCGTATACACCACAGAACAACAACTACACACTCAGAACTGAAATCACCAAGCTGAGTAACAACAAATAGTGTTTGGCATTACACATTGGTGGTGGTAAAGCAATAAAGGAAAGAAATTGAATCAGTCCCGGGCCCCCCACAATAAAGAAACGTGCGTTTAGGTTATTGCGACTATTTTGCTGCTGCAAATTTCCAAATGATATCAGCCGCTCTGTTCAGCGATCAATTGCAGCCAGGTCGCTTCTGAAAAATAAGCAAACAGCTCAGTGGGCTTTACCTGGTAAGATTAAAACAAAAAACTTTTTTTGTAGTGGTTTTTTTTAATTGAGTGATTTGTTTAGCTTTCCTATACTTTGCACTCCCATCGTGTTTTTTGTGCCGTTGTTGTTGTAACGTTCTGACCCGCCCCCTACTGGACATCTGTGAAAGAAAAAGAGCTTTACAGCTCATCGGATTCCTCCTGTTTAATTCTGCCCCCCTCCCCCCTTTGTACAATCTTGAAGCTGCCAACGGAGCCGGACATGTCCCGAGACTTGGCTTGAGTAGGCAATGCGTGTTTCACGGCGCACATGCACGCATGCCTGTGATCCAATGATGGTGGAGGCAGGGTCGGTGGATCACACAGAGATGATGCTCACGAGGCACGCGTTCACGGGGTAATGAGGTGGTTCGCTGTGTGGAGGCGGGACACAGCAAGTCGGCTCGTGGCAGTGTACCTGAGTGGAGTTGGAGTCTCGCCCTCTCGCAGACATTGTATGTACGTTTCTTCTGGGCAATACAATTCCTCTCACGTGTGTTTAATAAGCTCAAATGTTCAGCCCCTTTATTGATTCCACTGCTGGATGAAGACATCTCACATCGAGTCGGTCTGACCAAACCACGCTGGTGAGTGCGGGGTAAACTGGTCTATAATCTAAACTATTTTTTTTATTTTACCAGGTAAGGCCCACTGATCTATATTGCTCTTTTTCAGAGGCGACCTGGCCACAAATGATTGCTCAACGAAGTGGCGTATCGTGTGGAAATGTAGAGCGGCCATACACTCTAAACGCTGCGGATACTCTAAACGCACGATTCTAAATGTGGAGGGAAAACCCGGAGGACCTGGAGAAAAATCCACGCAAACCACGGGGAGAACACGCAAACTCCAAAATATACAGGCCTCAGGGTCGGGATCGGGATCGAATCCACGACCTCCTGTATATCAGGCGAGGTAGTTAACATCTCATAGCCACCGTGGGTTGGTGAAGGGATGGGCCCAGGACTGGTTTAGATATCACTCGTCACTGACGTTGTCTGTACTTGGCAATAGCCCCACTCAGCCATCCCACACCATTCACAACATGCATCGAATACTGCAAGAGAGCTTTGGTCAAACATACCAAAGTAGTGCCCTCATGCCAATGTGACTCACTGAGATGTTTTACTTGTAAACGTATACATATGCTATCAGTGTTACTCGAGGATACGCCTGGCCCTGCCGTGAAAATGTAATTTCCATCACTGGCTCGGGACCAGCAGAGGAAGTGACAATTGTCCAACGCCCATTGGAATTTTATGTCACAATAAGAAAAGTCAAAAGCCTTCCCAGCTCAAATGAGTAATAAGGCAGTGCCATCCCCATGGGGAGCCATGAAGCGTGGTGAAAATTCCACACTCCCATAGCCGAAGTCATTATCTCCACAGATGACCACTGTTCACTGATACTAATCCTGTTGATCCCAGAATAATAATAATAATACGTCGACTGATTTATGAACACAGGTTGCTGTTTGTATGCATGCGTCTTCTTGCGTAAACATGTTTTATGTGCTTTGTTTATGTGCCTTTCTATTGTGGCCATTGTCCTATCTTACGTGTTTGTTTATACCCCTGTGTTTACCAGTTTCTCTCGATTGGTGAAAATTATTAAGAGGAATAAAAAAAAATCGCGTGCGCAACATTTAAAAAAGGGAAACCTCCGTCTGCGTTGGTAAGAGGGATGTGTCTCCAACTGGCCAGCAGGGTCCTGCACGAGCACTGCAGTGACCCTACAGGATGCCTCTATCGCAAGAGGCCACCTGAGCCAGCACCCTGGACAGGAGGCATCGGACTCATCAGATTTTCCTGCATCGCTCTACTGACGTTCATCTTCGGTAAGTCGCCACTGCCATTCCTCGCCTCCTACCTGTGACTCACACAACTTCCCACACCTCACCGCCATGCTCCCACGCCGCCTTCATTTCTTCAGAAGAAAGAAGACGACCGATTGTGTTGCGATCGAAACGTCATCGTTTTTTGTTATTTTTTGTTATTTTATTTTAACCTATCTACATGGCTTTACCGAAATACCCAAGAATAAGAAAGAGCCAGTTTCCTGCCCCGAGTGGAGGACCCTCCACCCCTCAGTGACTGGAGTCAGAACACGCCCACCGGACAGCCCTGAGCATGTATGATGGGGTGCCGCGGTGGCGAGATGTTAACTGCCTCGCCTGGTGTGCAGGAAGGCGTGGGTTCGATCCATACCCTGACGCCTGCTGTATATTTGGAGTTTGCGTGTTTCTCTCCCCGTGGCCGCGTGGATTTTTCTCCGGATCCTCTGGTTTTTCTCTCCACATTTAGAATCAACACCACGCGTTTAGAGTATTTGGCTGCTATAAATTTCCACACGATGATAAGCCAACTTCGTTGAGCTTGTGGCCAGGCCACTTCTGAAAAAGAAGCTAACAAATCAGTGGGCTTCACCTGGTGAACAAAAATAATAGTTTAATGTTATTTGTATCCTTTGAATGAAGTGATTGGTTTACTTTTTGATTTAAAGCTTTCGTGACTGCAGGGATTCATCTTCTTGGTTCTTTCGGTAAAGTCACCAGGTCTGTCGAGGACGGCTGCTTGCGTTGTGGCCGAAACGTCGTGAGAATTATTTTATTATGTTTTATTTTTATTATTTTATTACTTCCCTTCTACGTGACTTTACCGAAAGAATCAAGAAGATGATTTGTTTACCTTTCCTATACTTTGCACTCCTATCGTGTTGTTGTACTGTTTGTTGTTGTAACCTTTTGACTCGCTCCAGCTGTACATCTGTGAAAAAGAGCTTTATAACTCATCGGATCCCTCCAGTATGAACACATATTCTGATTCTGTCCATTACCGACATCACCGAGGAATTCTATTGTCCGTAGAGTTCTATTGTGGGTAGAGTTATATTGTGTCGTAGAGTTCTATTGTACAAAGGGTTCTATTGTATCGTAGGGTTCTATTGTATCGTAGAGTTCTATTGTGTCGTAGAGTTCTATTGTAGGTAGAGTTCTATTGTGTCGTAGAGTTCTATTGTGTGTTAAAGATGTCACAAATGGACTTGCTGTACTGCGCACGTGACGGGCCGCCTTGCAACCCACCAGAATGGGGGTGTCGCAGCACAACATCGATCTCTGCACGAGCCACCAACCCCACCTCCCAAGTGACACAGCGCAGGCCCCGCGTACCAGAGTCGGGACTTCAGTGGCAGTGCACCACGTGGAAACCCAGGCACGTGGGAGGTTGTAGGCTGGTACCGGCTCGGTCTCATGGAATGTGAGAAACTCTCAACTTTACAAACTGCAGCAGCGCGCAGCATTCCTCGCAGGGGAAACTCGCCGAGACGCCGCGGATTGAGCATTTTATTAGGGGGTCGCCTCCTCCATAACGGGGGGGGGGGGAGAATGAATTCACGATTACGTTGTCCCTAGAAGAGGGGGCAAACTACACGCAACTGCGTCATCTTGAGTGGTGTGTTACCGCGCACCTGGCAAACGTTGAGAGTTTGAATCATTACACTGGTCAACAAAAAAAGAAAAAAAAATTCTGGCCTGGACTTTTGCAGCTGTTTTAGATTAATTTTAGGGTGCTAATTCCAAATCTGATCTCAGATTTGCTCTATCACATAATTTTTTTGCTATCGGCATACCCCATTTTCATTGATTTTACCCGAAATTAACTCTGTCACTGGTGATTGCAAGTTGTTGCGAGTCAGTGACTGCTTTAGTGTTAAAATATGGTGCTGTATTTTTAGGATAGTGTGTTTATAATATCATTTTATGTAGATATCCACATTTATTTAATATTTTTCTTCCGCAGTTTTGATTGAAAATGCAATATTTGATATCTCAAAAACCTGATGTGATAGACAAAAACTGATGCCAGATTTGGAATCAGCACCCCAAAATTACATTAAAACCGTTGGAATACCTTATGCCAGAAAAAGTGTGTTGATCAGTGTTATTGATCATTGTTGTCCGAAGGAGACTTAAACAGTTTTTTTTCTTCTGTTTAACACGTAGTAGGCTTTCACGACCAATATCATCCATAATACAGGTTAGATCGCGTAAATATATAAATGTGTCGTTTAACCCGCCACCACCCGACACAGCCAATTAGTAAGGTTTGTCACGTAAACAGAACGTGCCAATTCGTTACTGGTGCACCACTACCCCGGTGTGTTGGAGAGCAAAGCCACAACATTTACAATCACGACCCCTACCCTCATCACAACCCCTACCCCCATCACTACCCCAATCGCTATCACTATACCTATCACTTCCACGACCCCCATCACTGTCCCTATCACGATCACTGCCCCCAGCATTACCCCTATCACTACCCTCTATTAAACTAAACTATTTAAATCAACGATTGGCATGGCTTTTTTTCAAAGGCGACGTGGCCCACACAAATGACAGCTCACCGCACGTGGCTTCATCATCGCTTGGAAATGTCCAGCAGTAGCCAAAATTCATCAGAATTCTAAATATGAGCACGTTGGAAAGCTGCAGTAGGTCGCGAGAGGTCCGATGTGGGGGGAGGAGAGGGGGGGGAGATGGAAGCTGAAAGGGCGAGGGAATGCGGGTTTGGGGAGAATGAGCGAGATGAGTTCTGGCGACAGAAATTCCCCGACAACAACGCGCACAGCAGGGCGGCTGGTGCCGAGGATTCGACCGACTCAAGCCCAACTCGGGTTTGTGGTTTGCGGTGAACGATTTCTCTCTATGGCGACTGCGTTGTGTGTTTATGGGGTGAACGCCGCTTACCACTTGATGCTGCTGCTGATAATTATATTTTTTTGTTGAACGTTTTTACTCAACTATTAAACTGTTTTATTGTTTTTATTTTATTTTACCAGGTAAGGCCCGCTGAGCTCTCTATGTATCTCGTTTTCAGAAGCGGCACGGGTATCAAATTGTATCTCAACAAAGTGGCTTATCATCACGTTAGAAATGTATAGCAGCCAAATAGTCTAAACGCGTAGTGACGTTGATTCTAAATGTAAAGGGAAAAACCGGAGGACCCGGAGAAAAATCCACAAGACCACAGGGAGAGAGACACGCAAACTCCAAATAAACAGCAGCAGGCGTCAAGGTCGGGATCGAACCAACGACCTCCTGTACACCAGGCGAGGCAGTTAACATCTTGCTACCCTGACTACAAGTATTTCCATCTAATGTAATTTGCAAAACATGGTGGATAAAATGATGTTAGAATGCAAGATCATAACAATGGAGATCATCATTTAAGTACAAAGCAGTGACACCAACATTCGGCAGGTGTTGTATCATCATTGTTAGGTCGCACGATTGGAGTACGCAGAATATTCGTCACACAGATACACAGAAAAAGAAGAGCACAGGGAAGATATATTTCTAGACAATGGGATCTAGAGTATATTGAAAAGAAGGAATGATTGATTACGAGAATGAGAATACCGCAGTGCTACACGTGGTTCTGTTCTCCCGTTGGGACGTGAAAGCTGGACAACGACAAAGAAGCGACAAAGTGAACGAGATGCAACAGTGGAGAGAGTGGCTTTGAAGAAGAAGGATGTTAAGCATCTCACAGACAGACAACATAAGTAATATAAAAATGTAATATGAAAATAATATGAAACACATTTTATAAGTAATATGAAAATAAGTCATGAAATAAGTAATGTAAAAAATGTAATAAAATAAAAAAATAAGTAATATAGTTATATCAAATTTTATTTTACGGAAAGCGGCAGGTACTATACAGGACAATTAACAAGAATAATGAAAGATGGAAAAGTTCGATTTCTTTTTGACACGTAACGAGAAAACTAGAGATTGAATATAAATGCGTTTTGACTGGGAAAGTTACCAGTACAACAAGAAGCCGGGGGGGAAATAAGCGAATAAAGTGACGTGAGCAGTGTGAACAACTAGGATGCAACTGGAAGGAGAATCTTCTGCAGTGTTCTTGAGTGATATCGTGGGCAGAGCTAAACGGAAGGAAATCCATGACCGCTGAGAAAGGACACGACACACACACAGACAGAACTAGAGAGAGAGAGGCATTGCCATCAAACAATTGCGTGAATACTCTCACAGTAGAACATCACTGTGTGTGTTTAGTTTGTTGTCTTTCCAGATTAGCAAGGTTGGCTACGTACGGTGCTAAAGAAGTTCAAGGTACGTACATCACACGAGGGAGAGTGCAAGCAACTTAGGGACCAGGGAAAAGAATGCAATGGACGTTCCGATATCAAATGTTGTTAATATGACGTTAGTCCCAATGCCCTAACCCCGCTAGTCTGGAGATCCTGACCCCCAACTCCACCACACGCCCCTTGCCGATCTTGGCCCGCTCGCGATAAAATCCGTATCAAGCTCATGCACACGTGCCCAGTGTTACTGTTGCCTAGCAACGTGCACGGTGTTACTGTTGCCTAGCAACGTGCACAGTGTTACTGTTGCCTAGCAACGTGCACAGTGTTACTGTTGCCTAGCAACGTGCACAGTGTTACTGTTGCCTAGCAACGTGCACAGTGTTACTGTTGCTTAGCAACGTGCACATTGTTACTGCTGCCTAGCAACGTGCAAATTGTTACTGCTGCCTAGGAACGTGCACAGTGTTACTGCTGCCTAGCAACATGTGTGTGTGCGTGTCCGCATGTGTGCACGCGTGTCCGTGTGCACTACGATCCCGGCCACGCGAGTATCGATTCATATCCATGGATAAAATCAGTGTAAAGTGGTGTCTAAACCCGTCCTGAACTTCCGTTATTTCAACTCAGTCTTCATGCCTTGGGATGCGGTGCAAATACTGAGCACTGGGCGCTGACCACCCCAACCCATCAAAGTGCTGTGATGACCTCTCACGAGGGGCTCGCTAGCGGCACTTACCCCTTTAGGTATGTAAAGCTACATGGGTTATTTCTAGATTTGAAGCTTTCGTGACTGCAAGGATTCATACTCTTAGTTCTTTCGGTAAAGTCACGTAGGTAAAAAATGAAATTAAAATGAATAAAAATAAAACAATAAAATCACGACGTTTCTGAGGCAACACATGTCTCCGTCATCAGGTGGGACCGTCACAGCCAGATTTGATGCAGCAAAACGTCGTGATTTTATTGTTTCATTTTTATTAATTTTAATTTCATTTTTTACCTACGTGACTTTACCGAAATAACTAAGAGTATACATGGGTTATCTTTGTCTCTGCATTTATGTGCGTATCTGACCTTAATGTCTTGTTCTTGGGGCTTTTCCTACGAAACACCTGACGGTTTTAAGTCATGAATTTTCTGGGTTAAGGGGTCGCACTTTAGTTCGTATTCATGACATGAACGGATTTACTTTCGGAACTCTGTCTGCTAGTAGCCCATCCACCTCGTGTCCAAAGAACGAGCGTGCAGGGTCAGGTCACAGAAGCAGCGTTGAAGTCGCGCCAGAAGGTCGTGGGGGCATCTCTGGGGAGGTTGCCATTCGCCTTGACACCGGCGGACCGCGTGGATCGATGCCCCCCTCTCTCCCTACCCTGCCCCCGAGTTCCCATGGTCGCACCCCCTTCTGGGAAAGGGTGCGGCAGCGTTGTGTTTTTGGACAGACACAGCCGTGCCACGCGTGTGTGTGTTGGGGGGGGGGGGGGCTCTCTTGCACGACGGCCAAGGAGGGGCACTGCGTGAACATTTGAGTTGCCCAGTTTTTGGGAAACGCAGCAGCAGCAGCAGCTATAGCGGTAGGGGCTTTCGCGACCAATCTTTTCCATAATGGAGTTGGTTTTTTTGGGGGGGAGGTGGGTGTTAGATCGCGTAAATATATAAATGTGTCGTTAAACCCGACACCACCCGACACAGCCAACTCGGAAGGTTTGTCACGTAAACAGAACGTGCCATTTAGTTACTTAATTTAGAAACATTCGTTTAGATTATTTGGCAACTATTAATTCCCACGTGCGATGCTGATGATGATATCAGCCGCTTTCGTGAGCTATCGTGGTGTGGCTATGTCGCCTCTGAAAAATAACTGATATTTCAGTGGGTATGACCCGGTAAAATAAAATCGTTAAATTCTAGATTTGAAGCTTTCGTGACTGCAAGGAATCATATTCTTAGGTTTTTTCGGTAAAGTCACGTAGGTAAAAAATGAAATTAAAATTAATAAATGTAAAATAAAATAAAAATCACGACGTTTCGGAGGCAACACAAGCTTCCGTTTTCAGGTGGAACCGTCACAGCACGATTGCTGTATCGTTAAAGCTTAAGCATCACCATTCAATTGATTGTACACTCGCCACGCTATTTATTTAAGCGTCTGAATTCGTTCCCCTTGGTGAGTGGGTCCCCGCCAAGTTTCCTACCCCCTTGTCCACGACTCACTTGCCCATGGGTTTTCTATGTGGTGAAGTCCACTGAGGGCCATCTGATAACACACACACACTATGGAAAAGCAACAAAAACAATCCAGCATGTCCAGGGTTATATTATTAACTGCAAAAATAAACGGTGGACTATGCTTCCTGAAAAACAGTTCGTGGAA
Organism: Lampetra fluviatilis; assembly: GCF_964198595.1. Lineage (NCBI taxonomy): Eukaryota > Metazoa > Chordata > Hyperoartia > Petromyzontiformes > Petromyzontidae > Lampetra > Lampetra fluviatilis. The sequence goes on along the minus strand of NC_136320.1, from coordinate 4,609,941 downwards.
TTAGACCTCACGCATATTTTTGAATGTAGATATTTCCTTTCGCGATTAAGAAATTCTTTGGTGATGCTGCTATGAAGAAGGGCCGTTATAATTATGTATTGTTTGATTTAAGGCCACGGTGTTATTGACGAATGTGTTGAGGGTTTTTTTTGTTTGTTAGTGATGATATTCATCTTGTTATCATTGAACCGTTTTTGGGGTGAAACATAAACTGTCAGATTTGGTTGCTTGCATCTCGAATCTTGCACTCTGGAGGTGGAGTTTGTGTGTCGTGATGATATCACGTTGGTTCTAGACACACAAAATTATTACCTTTTCATCTTAACCGTGAAAGTTTAGTCAAGTCTTGGGTTGTGGTCTTAATGTAGTCGTTCTCATAGTCGAGTCGACTAAACCAGTAAAACATTTAGTCACTGTTATTAAATGTTGGTGTGATGGGAAACTATTTTTTCCCACCCCAATATCATAACTGCCGGGCGGTGGTGGCTGTGCACGCCAATAATTCAGCGCTGTCGAGGTGTGGGTGGGTGGGTGGATATCCGCACAGATGTTGTGAAAGTCTCTTCACGTGGGCGCCAAGTAAGTGTCATACCCTGGCTTTGCCAGAAGAGGGTGGTCCGGCAAAAATGTGGACTCCACCTGTGTCCGATGGCACCTTAATATACAGAGGACCGCAGAGCTTGGGAAATTCTTGGCACCCGCTCGCCACGTGACCAATTCGTTTTCCGCTTGCGTGAATGTGTGTACGTACGTAGCCAACCGTGATAATCGGAGGTGTGGGGAAAGGACAACAAACAAAACACAAAAAACTGTTCTAAGAAATTTAGTTTTCAAACTAGATGGTTTAAAAGTGCACAGCTCCAGTGGATCCTAATACCGTATCAGAAGCAAGGGCGTTCCAGACGGCCGCTAGAAGCGCATCTGAAAGCGCCGCGAGATGCGTTGAGCGCCGTCTTTCTCCTCGCGCCTCTGCGTCGTCTCTCTCATCGAGAGTGAGGGCAAATCCTGTGCAGTGGCGTGTCACAAGTTGACATTATTATTATGATTATGTTCAGTGAACTAATCCTATGTAGCCAATAGCCATGTTCGGTATTGCTCGGCGTACTGCAGTCTCGAATGAGGTTACTGAATTATCTTTTATTCAGACTGCTGTGGTTAACTCTATCTCGTCAGTCGGTCTCGCGCCTTGCGTCTTGGTGGGTGGGCAGTTGTTGTGGTCATCAACACGCTTCACGATGTTCGTCCACTCAAGTCATCGCTGACTAAAATACAATACAAAATAAAATAGTTTGAACTATTTTCGTCTCAAGTTAGTTATTAAAATTCCCACCGGCCTAACCTATCTATCGTACGATATACATATACTGTACATACACACCTGTCAATGACGTTTGGAGAAGGACAATTTGATTTCATCAAAGAGCTTAAAATATGGACTTTGTTTTACCCAGTGTGAAAAGCATAACAGCAAGATGAATAGATATCGACGTTCCGATTGTTATCAGTGGGATCATGATCGATGTCAGCACATCGATGTATGGGAACCAAGGCATCGCTGTTACTGATATATCTGATATATTTATGTTTATTTTATCCATAGGATAACAAACGAGGACATGTCCCCCATATAGCTCTAACGGACTGTTGGGGCAAGTGCTGTAGCATCTACGCAAGCCAGCACGGCACACGAGGGGGTGGGGTGGCAATCCGTACACAGCTGCTCACTTGAGGCTGAGTCGACCTAGGGCAGGGGTCAGCAACCTGTTCTTGACTGACTGCCTCGTGGCGTTATTCACGAAGGGGCCATCACCGAGTCTCGGGTTCACCACAAGTGCGTTGCGGCTCGTGAACGCTTGAGGGTGGTTTTGTTTTATACCGAATGCGAAAGAAACTGCCCTCCCTGTTCCTTTGATTGCCGACGCCCTCACCTCGGAGGTGTTCGGGACCGGTTCCGATAATCGTCACTGGTGTTTGGTGATGGTCGTGAATGGGAATCGAACTCGAGTGAGCGGGATCTGTCGCGCGGCGTGCCAACTTCTGCGCCACCGCTCCCCACACCCGGAGCACAGCAAACGCCCCGATTAACGCCTCTCCCCCCCGCCCCGTTTAACGTCGTTTGGCAAACACGTCGTCGCTTTACGATGAACACCGCTACGAGCTAATTTGTAGTCGGCTCAACCCCACGCTTAGGGGCCGTCCATAAATGACGTCACGCGATTTTGGACGATTTTTGACCCCCTCCCTCCTCGTCACACGGCGTCACAATAAGTTTAGACCCCCCCTCAAATATGACGTCACAAAGCTCTGCCCCCCCCCCCGCAAATCCATATTTCCATTTTGAAATGAAACATGCTTAAAATCGCTTTAAACTATTGTCATTGTAGTGCGTATTTAATGTGGTGCTGCCCTCTGATGTTATAGGAGAAAACATTTATTAAAAGTCTATTTAATTAAGTAGAACGTGTTGTCTATATTTATTTAAAGTTGCGCATTTTGATGTGAAGTCACATTTCTCAAACCCCCCCCTCCCTCGTCACACAACGTCACAAATGTCTGACTCCCCACCCCCCCCTAGGTGCGTGACGTCATTTATGGACGGCCCCTAAAATTCGTCGCTGACTCACCGCGGTCGTGTGTCCTGTTTCTCGTCGCTGTCACCTCTCAGCCCTCGCCTCCTCCACCTCCCCCCCGTGCACGGACTGCTTCTAGAGAGAAATGTACCGCGTGGTAGAGTGCAGTGTGGTTTGGCTGCTGCAGCTCCTTACTATTAAAATTCCTTCCCTTTATTACTGCTAACCCTACTTCCTCCCTTTATTACTGCTAATCCTACATAATACACGAGCATAATATGACTTTGAGACCCCCCCCACCTCCTACACATTCCACAAGTAGTGACTAATCCCATATCTGCATTTTCCATAAATATGCTAAATTTATCTGTTGATATGCAAATTCATTTGTCAAGGCGCCCTTCCTCCTCTAACCCAGCTTAAATATACGCTGCCAAGCCTGGTGGTGTTCATTCAGACGCTGTCTTTCCGACAGACCTGTTCTTCACCTGAGAACGGCTGCTGGCGTTGTGGCAGAAACGTCGTGAGAATTGTATTTTATTATGTTTTATTTTTATAATCTTATTATTTCCCTTCTACGTGACTTTACCGAAAGAACCAAGAATATGAATCCCTGCAGTCACAAAAGCTTTAAATGTTCTGCCATTGTGACCAGACGCAACGCCAATCGACCCCACGTGACACAACAACACATCACTGCTCGATCCCTGTACAGCGTCCATCCGAATCTGAATAGATGTCCACTAACCCTGAATTGATGAATCCACCGGTACACGTGGTCTACTGTGCTAGTCACGTGAGTCTATTATGAGCTCTATCCATGGTCATCGTTAACTCCATTGATAATTAATATTACGTGTCATTCATTACATTAAGCCCATACCTGCTACACTTTCATTGACGTCGTCACACCTTTCAGGAACGCATCCCCGACGTTAACCGGGTTATTACCTTACAAGCACACACACACACACCTGTGTGCGCTTCTGAGCATCTTTGGCCGTCCGTTGTTTTTAGTTGCCTCCACTATTTCTGGGTTTGCAAGTCACGCGCACACAGATTCACCTGGAGCGGGCGAGCACGTTGGGAGAGTGAACAGCCCTCCGTTATTGCATTACGTTAACGACTGCGCCTTCATTCAATAATGCATCACGGCAGGACGCACAGCCCGTGTCAAATCACAGGCGTGGGTTTCCATCACGAACCTCATTACATTAGAAAACGAGAAAAATATCTCTCGAAATCCACGTTGATACAACACAACTTCTGCCACTATATAAAAAAAACAAAACTAATTGGGGACATTAAAACAGGACAGGCATGAGATTTTGAGCTCTCGTAAATTATGAAGATACATCATGCAAATTGCATAACTTGACGTGTCAACTTTTTTTTTCAGTTCTCCATAAGTTTTAATATCGCGGTGGCTAAGCACAGGGACAAATTGCCCGAAGACATCAAGCGGCCAACAATTATTTAGGGTTCTATGAGATGAGTGTAAATGTAGTTATTGAATTTAGAGGCAATAACTTGGAGAAACAGACGATGGGGAGGGAAGCCTAAAGTGTAGTGTCAGGGAAAGGAGCACGGAGATACATGCTTTCACCTGGAGTATACTGGGGGGACACAGCATGGACAACACGCTTCACGATGTTCGTCCACTCAAGTCATCGCTGACTAAAATACAATACAAATTAAAATAGTTTGAACTATTTTCGTCTCAAGTTAGTTATTAAAATTCCCACCGGCCTAACCTATCTATCGTACGATATACATATACCCCGTGTAATCTTCTTGGTTCTTTCGGTAAAGTCACGTAGAAGGGAAATAATAAAATAATAAAAATAAAACATAATAAAATAATTCTCACGACGTTTCGGCCACAACGCAAGCAGCCGTCCTCAGGTGAAGAACAGGTCTGTCGGGAAGACAGCGTCAAGATTTGTAACCAATTGTCACGTTTTAAGTGACAAACCTTACTGATTGGCTGTGTCGGGTGGTGGCGGGTTTAACGACACGTTTATATTAACGCAATCTAACCCAATATTGTTGTCGTATTATTATGGAATCTAAACGCATGTTTTATACATCTGACAAATGTGGCTCCTGAACCGTATCGCTGCTGCCACCATGCGTAAAACCCGGAACGTATCACTTCTTTGCCGAGTAAATCCCCGGGTGCAATTCCCATTCGATGTCGTTACTTGTTTTGTTTGTTGCAGATTTTAATGTGTCGTCTCTGATTGTCAGCCTGACGTGGTTGTTATGGCAACTCCGGTGGGGGGGGGTAGGGGGTGTAGTGGTCAGCGCTATGCTGCGCTACGAACCCGGCGACAAACACCGGTGACTATTATCTGAACAGGTCCTGGGCCTCCCCTAGGTTGACTCAGCCTCAAATGAGTACCTGGTGCGATGTGTAAACATCGCCACTGGGGAGACAAATGCGGCCGGGCGTGGTGTTGGCCACCCAACCCCTCGTGTACCGTGCCGGCCTTCACAGGTGCTGCTACTCGCTAACAGCACTTGCCCCTACAGTCTGTTACAGGCTACACGGGGGATTCTAGATTTTAAGCTTTCGTGACTGCAAGGATTCATACTCTAAGGTTTTTTTTCCGGTAAAGTCACGTAGGTAAAGAAACAAATAATAAAATAAATATTTTAAATAATAGAAAAAATTATAGAAATAAAATATTAGAAATAAAATAATAAATCATTTTTTTACCTACGTGACTTTACCGAAAAAACCTAAGAGTACACGGGGGATCTTTGTCTTTGTTTGGGGGAGAGGGATGGTGGTGGTGGGGGTGGCTGGTTGTAGTGGGGGGTGGGAGGGGGGATGGGGGGTAGTGGGAGGGGGGGTCGTGGGGTGGGAGGGGGGGTCGTGGGGTGGGAGGGGGGGTCGTGACGTCACGCGCGACGCCATTTTATTCCGCCCTGACATAGCGGGCCCCGCTTAACAGCAGCGTGAGCCGCTGCCGCCGGCTGCTTCTGCTGCTGCTGTTGGTGGTGGTGACGGTGGTGGTGGACGCAACGCCGCGGACTCATCGCGACTCTCCCCCGGGGGAACCGCCGCAGCAGCAGCCATGGCGCTCAAGATCGTCAAGGGGAGCCTGGATCGCATGTTCGACAAGAACCTGCAGGATTTAGTGCGCGGCATTCGCAATCACAAGGAAGAGGAGGTGAGGCGCTGGGCCCTTGACACCCCCCCCCCATCACCACCCCCCCCCCGGCGAGACGCCACCTCGCACGGTTGGGGCTTTCAGGAAATGTCGGAGGCTGTCGCTACGGCCTAGCGGGACTCCCTGAGGATGCGATCGCCCCCGGTGTGTTTGTGCTCGTGCTAACGTCATGTGCAATGTTTACAGTCATCAAAGTGATTGTTTTTGTGTAGTTGCCCCTCCCCGCCTCTGTCTAATGATGCGGCTGTCGTTTGTGGGTTTTATTTCGTGTTTTTGTGGTCCCGACAGCGCTTGCCTGCGAGAGTATTTGCTTATTAATGGAGCTGTCAACGAAGTCTCCACTCGCTTTGTACCGTTGCCAATAATGCGGTGTCATTTGGTTCTTAAATAATCTCGTTGTGATACAGCTGCGGCTATACTCTACGCACAGTCGCGTTTGTAGAATATGCAATATAATGAGCGTGTGGTTGCAATACGACGTGTACTGTACACACGCCCACAATGTACTAAAGCATACTACTGCGTATATTGTCTATGATCACATTTAGTTATAGTGGCAGGTTGCCAAATCTGCCTCTAAATGCTACACAGAATCTTGATACCGCATATACGGGGAGTGGCGATCTAAGGAATACGTACAGGCAGTATTATATTATGTCAGCTTAATGTGGGTGATAGCAATTTATAATTTGGTTACACATTCTACAACGTGCTATATATTTGTTAGTTGCATTTGTTAATAAGCTGATTCATCCAGTGTACCATATATTTGATGCTCGTGTTTTATAACCACAGTGAACGGTGTATACTACATGTGGTATAATGCAGTCGAGTTTCTGATCTGTCACTACCCATTGCTATCAACTCCCATATCGTGTGTGTTTTTGTGCGCACGCGTTTATATCCACAAAGGAATTGGTCACACATGAAGCCCACCCTATATCGTATTAAGACTCAATTGCGTCTTCCATGGGTTAAACATAATTTGATATGTATTAAACAGTGATTAATTGGCATTGAATATTTTCCAGAGGCCCCGGGACATCTCCGGTTTTAATTAGGCCCTGGTTTTAACAATGTGCAGTACGTATTACAGTATGCAGATATGATGATGCTTTGTGTTGGTTAAGGCGTGTGTGTGGTAAATACATGGGAGAATATAAGTACTGTATTGTATAGGAAGTACAATGCCAGATTGAGACACTTTTCGCCACCTGGAGCCGAGCAGCCTGATGGAAGTGCTGGACGGTCAAATCGCCCGCACCACACAACGGCGTGAGCAGGCCCTCATCCTTCAGTGGATTGGCAAAGGGCTGTAGATGCATACGGTTAGATGTAGTAGAACATTTGTGCACCATGCAAACGTGTAGTCTCTTATTCAGCTGCTTAAGCTTTTTCTGAACCAGTGGCTGAATTATATAATTTATTTGCAAAAAAAATTTCTCAGCTATTGCCCACTCATGTGTAACTTCTGGGACTGACATGCTGCATTTGATGGAGAGAGGGCGACCCTTGTGTGTGAATTCCACGTGTCGTCTTCACCCCCACCACTCACACGTGTGATTGACTCGGCTGTCATTCCCTCCAGCCGAGCGAGCTTCTTTCATACTCACGAGCACACGATTTAGGGATTCAACTTCGCCACTCTGTGGGGGCCATAGAGTACAGCTGCTTACTGATTGTAATAAAAACAATGTTTCTTTTGCATTCTTAAACTACGTATAGCAATTTGTTCTTGAGAAACACGTTTATATATATTTTTAGTTAAAGATAACTCACAAGGCAATGGCTCAAAACGTTCATATTTTATTAGGTGCAACGTATACAGTTTAACACGTAGACTTTCCTGACCAATATCAATGAACGAAACACGAGGATTTCTCCAAATCTGACTGTCCGCTTGATGAAGCTAGTTGTAATTACTGACGAAACGTCGTACTCTGTAAGTGTTTTGGATTTGCTCTCCAACACACCAGTGTACTGTACTAGTAACGAATTGGCACGTTCTGTTTACGTGACAAACCTTACTAGCTGGCGGTGTCGGGTGGTGGCAGGTTTAACGACACATTTATATATTTACGCGATCTAACCCAAAAAACCTATATTATGGATGTATTTATACAGTTTACTGTATACACTTGCCAATCCAATTAAAGCAATTGAATTTTGTATGCAACGTAGCACGTTTTATCCTGCACACTACAACTCAATTTGGGGCTTCATATCCTCAATAAATATCTGGATTCACACATACAATGTGTTTCTTTATTGGACATTAATATTTTACCTGATCCCAGCCAAGTTCATTATTTGCTGCATTCGTTGGCAGTCTTACACAAACACAGTTAACAAAGAGCTCAGCACATTTGTTTATAACACATTTTATATCATATCTATGCGTTATGAAAAAGGGCCAATGCCCGAAACGTCACACGTTATATTTTTTCGTGGTAAGGCCGGTTCATTGATGAATGTGTCCGGGATAAGAAATTTACCCACTTCATTCAGAATGCAATATATTTATCATCCATCATCAAGATGCATTTCCACACACTCTTGTCTGAGAAAGCTGGAGAGAAGCATTCATGTAACTGTCCATCCACCTGAACTACAGTACAATTAACATCCCAATATAAATGTTATGGGTAAGTACAATTTATCCCTATACCCTAGCTGTTTGTATGTGTCTTCGAATTCCATCGGTAGTTATTTAAATCTGAACCTCAGACTGGACCTCCCACAAGTGCACCTCAGTCTAGTGTGCTGTGTGATCATCACAACTCGAAATGAAGGCAGCCGGCCATGTGAGTTCCTGACCACATCAACAACCCCGTTATACTTTGCCAGAGCAAAGTTCATCAACAGCGATTTTTTTTTCACTGAGTAATGCTTTGGCATAGCTTCCCACGCACATTCAGATCATTGTGAGTTCAGTACCCCATTGAGGCTCAATGAAGGCCATCATCTTTCCCACGTAAAAAACAATAATAAGTGCGAATCATAACGGACACAAAATGTATTCGTCATTTTACTCGCACAAGTCAGAGATGCGGGGCAAATCCTGTTGGTTCATGAGGACCGCTTTGTGGGAAGGCAGCAGTGGTTGTCATGTGGAGACACTGTCCCCTACATTAGATTTGCATCATCGCAAACACTGGCTGAGGACCATCATTTGGAGATGAGCACCTCTCATCACCTATTTGAGTGGGGAGGGGGGGGGCATGTGTGGACTTTGAACGGGCACCTGCTCCTACAGTCTGTAGTGCTGAAAGGGGATGCTTTTGTGTGTTTACGTGTGCGTGTGTTTGCAGGCAAAGTTCGTCGCTCAGTGCATCGAGGAGATTAAGCACGAATTGAAGCAGGACAACATCAATGTGAAGGGGAACGCAGTGGCAAAGCTTGCCTACGTACGTAGCGTGCATGTGCCAAAGATGAAAATGCACCGCCCTCGCTGGAGATTGTTCTTTGGTTTCGTGGCCTGGTTTATTTAACGTCAGTCAATCAAACTGTCTCCCCCCCCCCTGAAACGGGCAATGGGCTGGCGCTTATCTATTTTGGCAGGCCTAAGCCACTGGAGGAAATTACACATTACTGTGACAGTCCAGTCTCTTCCGTTGGCTTCCCACAGTGGTACTAATTCGATTTTTTCCTGGAGGGAGATTAGGATTGGTCAACTCCCAACTTGTTTGAAAGAGGCAGCCTTTTGATTTTGAGTTTCACACGAGCCATCGTGCCACACGTCCATTTTAATGAGGAAATGAAAATGCTTCTTAAATGTAATCATCTCAGCAAGCTCTTCAATTGATGTATATTTTAATTATTGCAATTTCATATTATAACTAACATTTGAATGCCATTTGCGAAATTGCATTTTTATTTGACAGTAATTTTGTCTGCATTTTCATAAATGCATAATAACATATCTTGCACTGGATATTCATGAAAACAAGTGGGATCTCTGTCAATAAATTCATTGAAATGTAATTCACTGGTCACAAGTGAACATGCTTCACACCACAGGGCCCAATTTTGTAAATGAGTCCTTTTTTACGCATTGCAATGAAACACTGCACACAGACAACGCAGTCACTAACTTGCGGACTTTCCCCCACTCTCTGCATTCGTCATGCAGCTCCAGATGCTGGGATATGATGTGAGCTGGGGCGCTTTCAACATCATCGAAGTCATGAGTTCAGGAAAATTCACGCACAAGGTACTGCACGCCTGTCTCCCGGTGACGTAACCAGTTGGAAACCTTAAACCTTGTATATAGTTAATGTTTGATCTTAATGGGTGGATTATCCGGGTTGTGGATTAACCGTGCTCATTTGCGCCCTTTTGCTTGCACGCTGGTTTACTCTTTGGCTGATTCTCTCCGAGAGAACCAGTATCTCGGTCACCACGTGACTGGAAATTCTGTTGGCCAGTAAACCATTTAAGAAGCAATAAAAACGGATGACACATTCTGTCTTCAGGCCCCATTCTGTGTGTTAAAAATAAATGTGTTTCTGTAGCCTGCTGTATATGTGTTTCGTGGTGTTATTATATTATCTGGCCCATCCCTCCGCCCATTACCTTGGACACATCTTGAGTTGACTGTGTGCACAGCTAAACAAGTTGACATTGTGAAGCCACACCTGTTATCCAGCTCTCTGGATGAAAGGGTTGGTGAATCTCCCAAACCTTCTGGCTGTCAAGTTGGCCAATAGATTGCGGGAGAGGAAGTGAATTCGTGACCTTGTCTGTTTTTAAATCAACGAGTGTTAGCCGTCTTTATTGTGGGTTTCACTGGGTTAATAGGGTTTTCACCGCATGAAAAGCACTTCTCGAAAATAAATTTGATAAACATCTCAACCCAGAAGCTTCGTGAAAAAAGAGGCTTCAGGCTTATCGAGATTATATTGGAGAATGAACCTTATTATTGAATTGGATTTACTTTTTTTGGGGTTGATTGCTCCTTATCTGAGAAAAATGGGGCTAAAGTGGCTATGCATTTGGTGATTATACTTCATGTTTACATTAGTTTATTAACATAACATTGTCACAAATCACCTTATTTATGCTTTGTATATTTATTTCAGTTCACAGAGCCAGACTAAAGCACCCTCAGGATTATTGTTCTTCATTCACAATTCCTGAGATTCAAATAGCGTGACTGGGTACATTCATAATAGTTTCTAAGGTTCACTGCCAGCCAAGTCACCGGTGCTGTGTTTACTTTGCTGTATTTTGCTTGCTAATAGTCTCTAGACAATTTTAGATGTTTTTTTTGGGCTGAGTTTGCCTAGGATAGGTCCACACCAGCTACACCTACAAAGTGCCATTGGCAGCTCATGATGTGCATGACTCATGGATATAGCTGGAGAGGTTATCGAGTGGCTTTGCTGTCCAGCCTGCAACTGCTCCACTCATGATAAATAGCCAGAGTAGGCAGCATATGACATAGTGACTAATGGTTATGTATAGTCTACGTAAAAATTTTTTTATTTTGGAATACAATTCTCATCAATCGAACTGGTAAATGTCAATTTAATATTTGCAGTGTGTGACTTGGCAGGATGAATGGATTGTGCAGTGTGCATGCTCTCCGGCATTTGCTGTTATAAATAAGGCCCCGTCGTAATGTCAATGAAAGCAGTACAAGGGAAAGCATTTATCTTTGATCAGCTCTGGTGTGGTGCTACACAAGGGACCAATACATTTCCCCAGCATTGTGGCAAATGACTCGCAAGCACCGACTCTAATATAACTCCATTCCGGACGGCTCGTTGAGCCATTCCAGATTTTGGTTTTCATCCGGCTCTAATCGACGGTGGGTAAAGAGAGGAAAATGCAGAAACGCTTGCGTATTTCTGTGCACACCGGTGTGTCAAGTCCCAGATGTGCTGCAGTGTTTTCTAATTGACCCAGACAATAAGGCACAGACAATGAAGTAAAATAATTAACCGATATCTATAAAAAACTATTAAATAGATACCTAAACATTGAAATGAAACCGTTTGCAGACACACGCAGACAGCTAAATTAAACCATTAACATACACTTAAATCAAATTCATTAACAAATATATACACAGACTTCAACATTAATACATTAAATAGACAAATAGGCATTGACATGTACACAGGAGATCGGCACAGAAATTCAAATAAAACCATGGAATAAATAGACAGCCAAACTAACATGCACTTACTAATTAAACACACAGACACGCAACAGCTGATTAATCCACTGCTGTTCGAAGGGTCCACAGTGATATTTTGGTATGGTGTGCCACGATCGGCGAGCACGGGAGAAAGCGTGCCGTGGAATGAGAGCGTTTAAGAAGCACTCCTCTGGAGGACCGCCCCACCTCCATCCACACCGATAACAGAGAACTGGCTGTGCCTCTGACTGTTATCTTCTCATCACTGGCCATGCAGAGACTTTTTCTTCTTCTTGATATATCCATTTTTATTTTGCTGCTCTTGATTGATTGTGGGAAGGGCCTGTCCTTGCAGCAGAGCCCTGCGCTTAGCATACATACTGGGTGCCACGGCGGCGAGATGTTAACTATCTCGCCTGGTATGCAGGAAGTCGTGGGTTCGATCCCAACCCTGACACCTGTATATTTTGAGTTTGTATGTCTCTCCCCGTGGTCGCGTGGATCTTTCTCCGTGTCCTCCTGTTTTTCCATCCACATTTACACACATGCGTTTACAATATTTGTCTGCTATACATTTCCTCATGGCAAGCCACTTTGTTGAGCTATCATTTGTGGCCAGGTCGCTTCTGAATAAGAGCTATATAAGAGCTATATAGCTCAGTGGTCCTTACCTGGTTTAAAAAAATAAATATATGGACTATTCCCAGTGTTTGGACACGGACTATCGCATGCAACTTGCTCACCCGCCCCTACTGGACATTTGTGAAAAATAGCTTGATAGCTCATAGGATTCCTCCAGTCCAAATACATATTCTGATTCTGATGTTCTATGTTTGGAGGGTCCAGCAGGCCCCACTGATGGACCCTGTGCTTAGCTGAAGTGGTGTCTGGCGGCTGCACCCCATACAGGAGCTGGTTGAGGCCCAGCTGGAAGGCTGCCTTATCAGCAACCTCGTAGGTCCCCTCCCCTCCCCGCGTGTATCCACGGACTTCATGGCCAGCTCGAGTGGACATCCAGAGACCCCTCATGGGCACCTTAGCGAGGGGAGCCCGGGCAGTAGCATGCTGCAGGGAACATTGGCGATAGTAAGGACAATGAAGTGTGTGCCCTCCGCCACCGCGTTGTGCTGACACTTCTGTGAGCCGTGTGGGAGGTGGCCAGTACCCCTTTCCATATATAGTGTCGGGGAAGACGAGCGGCGTAGCATGCTGTGCAATTTCGCCCCGGGGCCACTCAAGCGACGCTCCTGGGCGCGTGCAATTGCCTGATGGTCTGCGGTGAAGCTGGCGGGCTTGCCGAAGCAGGCCCAGTGCAGGCGTGGGAGGTTCTGGCTCCACTGGGTTTGATGACCGCTGCGGTTGAGGCGGTTGAGCACTGCTGTACACGCGCATCCACTTGGGTGGCGTCTGCTGGCCCAGTGGCACCCTCATTCTCCACGCCTTTGTTTCAGCAGTCCGTAATAAAATCTCAATTGACGGATAGAGGAGAGCCAAGCCACAACATTTATAATCGGAGTACTCGGATTGTAAATGTTGTGGCTTGGCTCTCCAACACACCGGTGTGCTGTATTAGCGACTAATTGGCACGTTCTGTTTACGTGACAACCCTTACTAGTTGGCTGTGTCGGGTGGTGGCGGGTTTTAACGACACATTTATATATTTACGCGATCTAACCCAAAAAACGTATGGATGATATAGGTCGCAAAAGCCTAAGTGTTAAACTGGATAGAGGACATCGCTGCAGGGTACACCACTTGGGCAATTCCCATCCAGACCTAGTAATGAGACAGCTGCCAACAAGTGGGGTTGGGGGCTCACCTGGAGGGGGTTCCTATTCAGGGGCAGTTGAATAGCAGCGGCTGCAGCTGACGCTGATACAGAGTGGGTGTTGATCCATATAAACTGTTTAGACAAATTTTTTTTTGCCAGGCAAGGCCCCACTGAGCTATGTAGCTCTTTTTCAGAAGCGACCTGGCCACAAATGGCAGCTCAATGAAGTGGCTTATCACGTGGGCATTTATTGCAGCCAAATACTCGCACGTTGATTCTAAATGTGGAGGGAAAAACTGGAGTGTAAACGGAGAAAAATCCAAATGACCACTCCAAAGATACAGGCGTCAGGGTTGGCATTGTTCCCACCACCTCCTCCATACCTTGGCACCCCAACACCATGACTGAAGCCATGATAAACCACCAGAGGTTTGAGCAGTTTGAGTGTTTGATACAGATGGCCTGGGGAATTGCAACATGGGGTGTCTCCCAGTCCTCCGTCTACATCGCAAGGGCCTCTGCAACTGGGCCGCAGGCTGTTTCAGTTTGAGCTGATTGGGTCTGGTGGAGTGGGAGCAGCACCTGGAGGCTAGCGAGCAGATATATGGCCAGGAGAGGGGTTCTGGCTCTAAATATCTACATGCAGTGGTGACTTTGTAATTTTTTTTGCTCAGAATGTGCACATTTGTAAGACTGCCACCTGGGCTAGTGCCCCATGCATTTATAGGAAGGGCATTGTCGTCTTACTTCGTAATTTGATTTTGTATTGACTGTTGGAACTGCCCGGCTGTACAATAGATGGATTTTTGTCGACCGTTCCAGCAACATGGCTTACTTAGTAGGTTAAGTTTCCTCTGTGCACATCTGAGAATGATATGACTTATGGGGGTAGCAGGAGAGGGGGTGTGGGTGTTCATGAAGTCAGGCGGGTGAAGGGAGTAAACCCAGGGATATGAAAGTGACCGGCAAGTCTTCTGGGTGTCGGCCGTGAGTTCTTTCACCCCAAAGTTGCCTTGATGTTAACGTACTTTGACCAGTCTCACTTTTTGCACCAAGTATAGAAACGAGTCGCCAGCTCACCGCGTGGTTTCCTTCCTATTTGTCTGTGGTTCCTCGTGCCTCCTTGAGTTGTTCCCTCTATTCAAGAGTCGTTCCCTCTATTCAAGAGTGAGTGACTACTGTGCGCTGTACAAGATGCAATTATTGTCTTTTTATTTTGTATCTCTCAATCATAAAATGGTACCAATAAACATTGACATTTTTTGCAGCATATCTCAAAAGCATGTGCTTCTCTGTCCGCTGTTCTCTGTGCTCATCTCCATAGAGGGTGGGATATTTGGCTGCATCTCAGTCATTCCATGAGGGCACCGACGTGCTCATGCTCACCACCAACATGATCCGCAAGGTGAGGAATGATCGCTATGAAGCTGCTGTGCTTGGGACGCTCGCCACACTCGCCACATTTAGACACACACACACGCAACACTTACCACGGATGAACCGATAATCACACTTGACGCGCTAACCGCCGACGGCAAACTTGTTTAATTGTGAAGTCACTTGGGGCAATTTCCAAGGTAGAAGCTGATCTCATGTGAGGATCAAAAAGTTGGACCCCTTGGAGCTTGGCGTGTTCAAGGAGGATATTACCATATATATAAAAGTACCTTGCACATAATTAACTATTCCGTGTGTCTTGGGCTGTTAGTTTGAAGCCTTGGTTAGTGCAAACAAACATTTAAAATCATGGTCGTGAGCACGATTGTTACTTCACTGCAGTGCTGTACTAGAGAGTATGCAAGCGATGACCAGTGCTCCCGAGTAAATGTATCTTTCTAGCGGTGACTATAACGATCTTGAGTTAATGTATTTATCTCATGTTGTATAAAGGCACGATAGACACAATGTCACGCACATCCTGGCTCTATTTTGTACTCTTAACACTCCACCGTACAGCTCTGTAGCGACTGCGACGGTGATTTTTAATTGGACTCGTTGATTCATCGGCAGGACCTGAACAGCCAGAATCAGTACGACGCGGGCGTGGCCCTCACCGGTGTGTCCTGCTTCATCACGCCCGACCTGGCCCGTGACCTCGCCAATGACCTCATGACCTTGGTAAGTATCAGCGTTTGGGTGCCGGTCTCAGCTTGCGTCAAGTTTTTAAAGTCACGATTGTCACCCGTACTGTGAGGTGACACAGGATCGCGATAGATTAAGCGCCTTGGATCAAGGCGCTATGTTAATCCTCATAAGATAAGATTGCAACAGCTTGGGGTGGGGGTGGAGGGGTGCCCTAATCCAACAGTGTATTGATCTTGGCTAATAATGATGAAGACAGGGTGGCTCTTATGATTATAGCACAAAACTAGCGGCATTTGTTCACACACCCTTAATCCAGAACTTTACATTTTTGTGCCCTACACCGCTGGCAAATGAGGCTATCCTGGTCTTGAGTAGTCACCTGGTTAAGCAAAAATAAACTTTAACTCAAGGGATCAGTGTGGTTTACACAGCTGGAAGTAGAGAAAGCCGGTTCACGAATCTATCTTGGCTCTAGATTTGAAGCTTTCGTGACTGCAAGGATTCATACTCTTAGGTTTTTTCTGTAAAGTCACGTAGATGAAAATAAAATAATAAAAATGATAATAGAAATATTGTATTTCTATTATCATTTTGATAATTTTATAATTTTTATTATTTATTTTTACCTACGTGACTTTACCGAAAAAACCTAAGTACTATCTTGGCTCGTTTGTACGTGTTAAACTTGCCTACCCCAACTCACTTTTCGTCGAAATTAACCAAACACCCCTTTGCAGGACCAGCCTGGAAACTACCTCTTGAGGCTCACCGAGGCTTGTTGTGGACACAAAACAATTGGAAAAATGTCCGTTAAATTCCAGCCGAGGACTGACTCGGCCAACATTTTGTTTCGGCTCAATAAATTGATTACCACTTTTAGAGACTGGTTCCGTACCAACGAAATGTGAACTTTCCACTGTTGACTTGCATTCGCCGATGGAGTTGAGCGGCGCTCTTGAATTTGAAGGAGGCTTGTTCATTCAACTGTTCAACCGTAGTGTGGTCTTAACCCGGTACCAAATGAGTTTATTACCAACACTCACTGTTATATGCACTCACCGTCAAACATGTTATCATCATGTGGAATTTTTTTTATTTACAGACATTACAAAACAGAACACATGGGCTTTAAGTGATTTACGGGTGTGTGTGAATTAGCATGTGTCTGTGAGTGGGGGAGCGGTAATGTAGCGGTTAGCGCGCCGTATTATGAACCAGAGTTCGATTCCTGCTCACGGCCAACACCAGTGATGATTATCTGAACTGGTCCTGGGCCTCCCCTAGGTCTACTCAACCTCAAATGAGTACCTGGTGTGTAAACTTTGCCACTGGGGTGACAAAGGCGGCCGGGTGTGGTGCTGGTCAACCACCCCGTCGTGTGCCGTGCCGGCCTTCATAGGTGCTCACTAACAGCACTTGTCTCAACAGTCTGTTAAAGCTATACTGGGGAATATTTGATCTTTGTTGACTGTGCATGTGTGGACTTCATTGTCATGCTTGTGAATGTGTGGACCCTAATGTGTGCTTGTGAATGTTTGATGTGTGTATGCGTGCATGCCAGATGTCCTCAACACGCCCATACGTACGCAAAAAGGCTGTGCTCATCATGTACAAGGTGTTCCTAAAGTACCCCGAGTCGCTGCGCCCTGCATTCCCACGCCTCAAGGAGAAGCTAGAGGATCCAGACCCAGGTATGGCCCCTAACATCGTAATGTCAGCTGCCAGTAGAGATCAGTGCTGCCCAATTGTTATTTAAGCAGTGAGACAGTGGCACTGATCAAACCATGATCTCTGTTTCCTATATTTAATTTCAATGTTTGTGCTATTTGGCATTATCAGAAAGTGAAGTCATATATTTTTGAAGCTTTCATCGGTAACAGAGTACAGCCCCGAATATAACATCACAGAACTGCCTCCTAAGTATTTACACAACATTTACAAATTATAAATTGCATTTATGAATTGTAAATGTTGTGGATTTACTCTCCAACACACTGGTGGGCTGAGGTAGTGACTAACTGGTGCGTTTTGTTTACGTGGCAAAACTTCCTGGCTATGTCAGTTGGTGGAGGGTTACGACACATTTATAACTACGCGATCTAACACAAAAACCCTTATTACGAGTAATATTGGTCGCGAAAGCCTCCGTGTTAAACAGAATCAGGCCTGTTTGTTTATTGGGTTGCATCTTTCCCTGAAGTTGCTAAAAGCACTTTCCCCAACAGTGTTAAGGCTATACGGGGGATCTTTGCCTTTGCAGGCGTGCAATCGGCAGCTGTAAATGTGATCTGCGAGCTGGCACGGAGAAACCCAAAGAACTACCTATCGCTGGCACCTCTCTTCTTCAAGCTCATGACGTCCTCCACAAACAACTGGGTCCTCATCAAGATCATCAAGCTGGTGAGGAGACTTGAGGGGCCCGCGGATGTGACACCTTTGACCTTTGGCATCTTATCATCATCAATCTTTAATCATGCATTTTTCATAATCACCATCATAAATGTGTCATTCAGTTAACCTTATTATAAGCATCATGATTATAAGCATTATATAATTATCATTCACGTATTTGTTTATCATCCATCATTATCATCATACAAAAATATAACGTTTAAACAAAACAAAATGCAGATGCCACTATCATACATTTATTCAACATCAATACAATGGCATCACAGGAGGAACAGAGCGCACTCATCACGCCTAGCCAAGATTTTGATGCTTTTCTTCTGAACGCCGCTTCAAAGACTTGCCCCGTACGGCTGCTGAGATGGAGCCTTGGGTATGTGTCGACATGAAAAGAGAATGTTGTGGCGTGTGTGTGTGTGCGCGTGCTCTCCGCTGTAGTTTGGAGCGCTCACGCCACTCGAACCCCGTCTGGGCAAGAAACTCATCGAGCCGTTGACGAACCTCATCCACAGGTTCGTGGCAAACATGCTGCGGTTTGGATTCGCAAAGCGTCTTTTAGGTGCCATTGTTTCTCCAGGCCCTGCAGGGAAAAGACAGGCATTTTGAGGTTATTGGGAAAAGGAGGGATGTTAGTTTGAAAGCAAAGGTGGAAGTTACGAATTAAAGGATACATTCACGGAGGGGGGGAATAAGACATTTGGGTAAATGCACCATTGACCAGGCATACTGTTAATGGCACAGACTGTACAAGTCTGTTCTCCTGTAGCGCAGTAGTTCTGTTCCTGAAGAACACCGCATTATGGGAAAAATCGCGTCACAATAAATAATATGCAATATAGGGTAAAGCACAGTCCGCGCGAGATGCGTACGCAGGCTGAAGATTGAGGCACGTGGGTAACGTGGAGATGAAACAATGAATATTCATCCTCTGAAAGTACGTAAGGCTAAAAACGATTTTTTTTCTTTGTGTGGACATGCAGCACATCCGCAATGTCCCTGCTGTACGAGTGCGTCAACACTGTCATTGCTGGTAAGAGAATATGCTCGCGTCACTTCTTTATAGCAGTCAGACGAGATGCCAATGACCTTCAGGCTTGATTTATATCACATTTGTTCTGTACATCACAAAGGGAAGAAACTTCTTTCTGGAAAGGAATGAGCAGAGCCTCACACCGCGATAGCCAGGGCTGTCCAAACTGCAGCCCATGGGACGTATTCGGCCTATGAGGCCCATCTTATCTGTCCCATGGTACCATTTAAAAGTATTGTTAAAACAGCTGACCCGCAGCTTTAAGGAGGCCACATGCGTTATCGCTTTACTGTACATCTCTTCTCATTTGTTGTTTAATCTTTCTCATATCTTTTCGAGCACTCTTCTAAGTACATCTTTGTCATCTCTTATAGCACGGTGTTAAATAAATCTATCTTTTGTGTTTCTCATTTCCGGTCTCGTATCTCCTCGCAAAATATGTCTGCAATCTCCTCCTGTGCTCTTCCAAATACATTTATCCTGTAACTCGATTCTACATCTCTTATAAATAATCTCTCCTAAACAATCCACTCGCTTACAGCTTTCCTCTGAATATATCTGTCCTTTTTTGCTATCGTATCTCTCTGAGAGCGCTTATGAAAACACTTACTTTGTCAGGAACGTTCTGCCAAGTTTGCACAAGACAGGCAAATGTTGCCACATGTAACCCCAATTGAGTAATTTGCATGACATTTTTTTAGGATTGGGATGTTTGGCCAATACGAGTTGCATTGTATGGTTCTTGTAAATTATTATTTGTCATCTCTGTCATATGTAAGTTATTTATTTTCTGTGTCACACAGCTCTCAGCGTGCTAATTAATCTGGCCTTTGTAGATGGATAATTGGATGATACTCTCATATTTGAGAAAATGTTTAAATTTAGCTTCGAGCTTGACTGAGTACTTGAGTTTAATATTCAAGTAATTATTCATCAATTCATGTTATTATGCTCACAATACATCACTTTAATCTTGCAAGTATAATACTATGATTATGATGATGATTAATGATAATTTATATGTAATTTATACAATGATATCCCTTCAGCCAAACTGAATGAGACAGTACAATCAAAGCAGATGGTACAAATGAGTCTTATTACCAAAACAAAAAAGATACAATATTTGAGTCAAACAGTGAACCTAAATTGTTACATATATATCCACATGCTATGTAAGAACCAGCCCTCTGTACCAGCCACCTTTCATTGACAGTGTTTTTTTATCTGACACTGGCTCCTCCCTTCCATTGACAGTTCTCATCTCGCTGTCATCTGGGATGCCTGACCACAGTGCAAGCATACAGGTATTGGTGTCACGGGGTCTACAATCGCCCATGACCACATCACACAATGCACCTGATCTCGTCAGACAGCGAAAGCTATGCAGGCTTTGAGCCTGGAACGTGCTCGGACAACAGGTTGTTAGTATGCTGTGGTGCTACGTAGTGCGTGACCGAGACAGTGCAGAAAAATCCATTGTTCTGTATTTCTATACATCCATGTCTATGCTCTCTGCCTCAATCAACACCGAGCATGTTTGTATCAGCGCACACATCTTTAGGTTCTGTTTGTTTGGCCCACTCTGTTGTGGATTTCGCAATGCCTCGATGGCGTCTTGACTGACCATCGCGTACCGCACACGCGGCCCACGTACGGCCCCCTCCTTACTCGTGCGATTCCTGCACGCGCGTGAACCCCACAGCTCTGCGTCCAGAAGCTGCGCATTCTCATCGAAGACTCGGATCAGAACCGTGAGTGCCTCCCGCCCAGGGGATTATGCCCCCTTCTGTGGTTTGTGTGGTGCAGCAGCATGCAGATTGTTGGGCTTCTCGTACAGAGTGCAGCACTGCTCTGTAAAGCTATCGCCTTTATGTTGTAGAGGTGGTGCTTAGGTTTCTTTGTGGCCATTGCAATACGATTGTTAATTTAATCAAGTCGGTAAGTCCTGTCCTTTATTATGGAAAGTGCATTTAATATTTACCAACGAGCTATTGCGGCTTTTTGAAACGGTATAATCTAAATAGTATAGTATATAAATAGTATTTAAGCAAGATAAAACATTAGTGAGTTTTGGACTTCTGATTTTACCAACTCAAACAAAGTAATTGTTTGGCTCAGTGAGTTTCTAATAATTGTTCTTCATAGGCCAAACAAAAGAAAGACGACTTCTCTTGAGGCTCATCAGCGGGGGTGTGACCTGTGTAGTTTTGTTTCTGTATCATATTTTGTTCAGCTCTATAAAATTGCGTCTTATCATTTTTAGCTGTTCAATGTAACATCCTGTAATTTACAACGCTTGTTTTCAGTTCTGTAGAACTGATCATTGTTTGAAAGCACTCCTGTTTGAATGCAGTGCTGCTATTTGTGTTTCTGTATAACTGTACGTGTTGTGTTGTCACGTGTAACTCTGGGCAATATTGCCAAGTAATCTTGTATGCGATTGCCATGTAACCCAGTGTACTATGTATTGTCAATGTAACACTCGGGTTCTCTTACATTTGTATACTGTGTGTTGTGTTGCTTTGTAACTCTTGACGTTTATCCGTGCAATTCTGGGTGCTGAGTTTCCATCTAACCCCACGTTGTCACTTGACTCCATGTGCCATGTTCACGTTCCTTCCAGTGAAGTACCTGGGGCTGCTAGCCATGTCCAAGATCCTGCGCACTCACCCCAAGTCCGTGCAGTCCCACAAGGACCTCATTCTGCAGTGCCTCGATGATAAGGATGAGTCGATCCGGTTGCGATCGCTCGACCTGCTCTACGGCATGGTGCGCCTCCCGACCCACAACACCATCCGTGCATCTGCTCGTCTGCGTCCGTGTGTCTGTCGCATTCCCAGCTTCGGTTGGTTACGTACGGTGCAAAAAAAAGTTCAACATCCGTTTAACACGTAGGCTTTCGCGACCGATATTATTCATCATAAAGGTTTTTGGGTTTTATTGCGTAAGTATAAATGTGTCGTAACCCTCCACCCGACACAGCCAGTAAGGTTTGTCAGGTAAACAACGTGCCAATTAGTTACTACTTCAATATACGGGGTTTGCTCACATAGCTGAGAAGGGATTACATGGGGACTTGAGAAGAGGTGGATAGATGTGGTAACAGCAGATGCCATGGCTGAGTGGACTTGTCTGTAGTTGCCACCACTAGTATTAGACTCAGCCTCTTGTGTGGAGGAGGCTTGTGAAAGACGACCAGGTGGCTGGCAGCAGCCATCCTTTGCTTATTGCAGGAGGTGGAGGTTTGACTTTCGCAACCTTGAGCAGAGCGTCAGGCGGCTACAACACAGTGGGTTGGCATGGTAGAGAGTGCAAGTGGTTAATTTCTTGATGAAAAATATGAATAGATTTTACCTTTTGGCAATATAACAGGAGGTGTAAAGATGTTCAAACACCAATTATAAACCTTTGCAAGGCATCAAGTCTGCATTAACCACATGTACTTGTGGCAAACATTCAAACAGACATGCTCTGATAGTAGTGTATGCATTGTCTTTGAAACCGATGGGGCGGCACCAGACACAGCCTTCTTTTATGGCCTTGTCTCACCAGTGTTAGACCAGAGAACGCCAAAAGGCGTAATTTTTATAAGCCCGATAACGCTGGGGGGGGGGGTCTCTCCACCCACCGGTGTGTGAGGCCTTCAACCACTCCCACGCGGCCCCAAATTAAACCTAACCTAGCACAGTCGTCATGACAACCGATAAATTCAAGGGGTACTGTTTTTCATACTGTGCACGATAAACTCAAATGTGAACAAAAAGGGACGAGTCTGCTGTGTGCTGGCACCACGAGACAGGCGTCGTGCGTGGGAGGCGCAGTTCAAAATAAACGATGACGATGACGTTTGCTACCCGGTAGAGACGGGGGCCTGCGGTGAGCCTCCCCGATTTTTTTTTTAAAATCCTTTATATTAAGTTCACTTGCTTGCTTGCGCGCTTACGACCGTGCAAATCTTTCGGTCGTTTTTTAACCCACTTCCCGTGATCCAATCGAGCTGACATTTTGCACACAGACTCGTTGTGCGTGACAATTTATTTTCGTGGAAATTTTTTTCCATAACTTTACACTTTATAGGACATTTTTTTTTATATTTAATTACCAATTGCTTAATGGTGGCAGGCAATCATCTGACCCATAGGTGGCAGCCATCTCAAGCCAGAGGACGAGAGGACTCGCCACCACGCATTTAAAGGATTTATAGTGAAAAACTTTGTTTTTACGGGTTAATTTTTTACACATCTCGCGTGCAGGTGTCCAAGAAGAACCTGATGGAGATCGTGAAGAGGCTGATGGTCCACATGGATAAGGCGGAGGGCACGACCTACCGCGACGAGCTGCTCACCAAGATCATCGACATCTGCAGTCAGTCCAACTACCAGCACGTCACCAACTTTGAGTGGTCAGTGAGGACAGCGCTCTCCATAGATCCTCACTTTGCCTGCCTTGCTTGGTCATCCGGTTATGTACAAACCTGATATCATGGGACTCCGAGGCAGGTTCCATTAGGGGCTCACGCCAAGTTTATTAAGGGCTTACGCCGAACCAAAACCACCCTAGCCTATAACTCCCCATGGGACAGGGAATTGTGATCCCTACAACCCTGGCTAACTCGGCTCTACTCCCTGCCCCGAGCAGAGTAGCCTACCCCGAGTCCCCACTCCTACCCCCGACGAACCCCGGTTACATCCTGGGTCCCCCTTTAAATACCCCCCCCACCCGGGGGACATGACATCACCGTCCCCCAAGGTCCGCCTGACGTCACGTTCTGCGACGCCACTCTCTCAGAGGGCGAGCGTGACGTGACGTCACCCACTACTCCTCTACAAAAGTATGAAAAATCTGAATAGGTTTTATCCTTTCTGGAAATGAAACGGGTGTTAAGATGTTCAAACACCCGATAGTTACCTTTTGGAAATAGATGCCTTTGAAGGATACCTTTCGCAAGGAAAGAAGGCGGTCTCTGGTGTAGCCCAATTTATTTCAAAGACAATGCGTTTATAAGTATATAATTATCGGAGCATTTGTTTGCATGTTCACCACAAGTGCGTGTGGTTAATGCACACATTGATTGGTGTTTGAACATCTTAACACCTGTTTTATTGCTAGAAAGGGTAAAACCTCTTATTATTTTTCAAACAAACAATATTTTGGCCGATTTGTTTTCGGATCTAGCTCCTTGTAATAAGGCGGTCAATCATCCCTTGTCAGTCCCTCCCGAGCCGATGGTGACGATTCCACATTTCCATCGCAGGAGTTAATCTATCCATAGGATGGCGGTTGTCGACTAACCACGATATGGAGCTGGTTTTAGTAACTCCAGATGGATGATGGACTGAATTCACTCTTAATAGAGGTTTAAACTTAAACTCGTGAGTTGAACCTCGCTGGTAATTTTTTAGCCCCCCTCCGGTTGTATGACCGCCGCCGTTATCACCCGTGGCCCCCTGTGCCCCCCCCGTGCCCCCAAGGTACGTGAGCATCCTGGTGGAGCTGACTCGCCTGGAGGGCACCCGCCACGGCCACCTCATCGCCGAGCAGGTGCTGGACGTGGCGATCCGCGTGCGCGCCATCCGCGCCTTCGGGGTGCGCCAGATGGCGCTGCTGCTCGACAACGTGCACGTGCCCGCCAGCAACGGGCAGCGCAACGGCATCTGCGAGGTCCTGTACGCAGCCGCATGGATCTGCGGAGAGTTCTGCCAGTACGTGCGACGCACCATTTACATACGCGTCGCAGGGGTGATGAGGTTTTCCTCGTCCCCCCCGCCCTCTGCGATCGCAGTTATTGTAGAAGCTGAATATAAGCACCCCCTCGGAGCAGGTCAAAGAGATGCTGCAGTGGTGAGATGTTATCTGCCTCGCCTGGCTTGCAGGAGGTCGTGGGTTCGATCCCGACCCTTGACGCCTGCTGTATATTTGGAGTTTGCGTGTCTCTCTCCCTGTGTCGGGTGGATTGTCCGGGTCCTCCGGTTTTTTCGTCCACATTCAGAAGCATTTGGCTGCTATAAGTTCCATATGATAAACCGCTTCGTTGCGCTATTAGTTTTGGCCAGGTTGCTTCTGAAAAATAGCTATATAGTTCAGTGGGCCTTACCTGGTGAAATAAAGAGTTTATTGCTCTAAGCATCCTTATTTCCAGCTTCTACTGTACCAGCATTGTGTCTTTACCACTTGCCACTTTAATTGGCAGTGTCCCAGGTTGATGCGGGTTTGAGTGAATATGTATTGTGCAAGCGTGTGAGTGGTGATTAGTGGGGAGCGGTAGTGTAGCGGTTAGCGCGCTGCGCTATGAACCTGCCGATCCGGGTTCGATTTCCGTTCACGGCCAACGCCAGTGACGATTATCTGAACCGATCCTGGTCCTCCCCGAGGTCGATTCAGCCTCAAATGAGTACCTGCTGCGGTGTGTAATCATTACCACTAGGAAGACAAAGGCGGCAGGGCGTGGTGCTGGCCATCCACCCCTTCGTGTGCCCTGCCGGCCTTCATAGATACTCACTAACAGCGCTTGTCCCAACAATCGGTTACAGCTGTATGGGGGATCTTTGTCTTGTTTTTGTTGTGATTACACCCATTCCTGTTTGTGTGTTAGTTGTGTATTTTGTGCATCTGTAAGAATGTGCAATGTAGGTGTGTGTTGTGCATTGTAAACAAGTGGCATATGGTAGCTGAACCTGTCCTGGGCTTCCCCTGGGTTTCTCAGCGTTAAATGAGCACCTGGTGCGATTTGTCATCTTCAGCACTGGGGAGACAAATGCAACAGAGCGGAATTTCTAGCCACATCTTCCGCTTGCCCATCCTGACGGTCTTAATGTGTTCTTGATCAGAACGTACCACAAGGCTATACGTACGGGGTGGGGAATCTTTTGTTATTGTTATTATTATATGCACTGTTTGTTGTGTTTGCCTGTGACGCGCATGTGTTACGTACGCGTGCGTGCGTGCACCACGTTTTGCAGGCACCTGGAGGAACCGCGCGTCACCCTGGAGGCCATGCTGCGTCCCCGCGTGTGCAGCCTGCCCGGCCACATCCAGGCCATGTACGTGCACAACAGCATGAAGCTTTACGCCAGCATGCTGACCAGCGCCGGCTCGGCCTCCGCCTCTGGTGGAGGAGGAGCAGGGGGAAGCGCTGGCGGCGCTGCCGCCGAGGTTGCCGGCGGAGACGCGGAAGAGGGCGGCACCACGGGTGGCGTCATCGAGGAGGTGACGGCGCTTCTGCTTGAGCGGCTGCCGCAGTTCGTGCAGAGCGGTGACCTGGAGGTGCAGGAGCGGGTGAGCACGGGTCTGCGGACGGGGGGGGGGGGGGTGGTAAGGGTTTGGCTACGCGCTAAGCGCCGAAGAGGATGAAGCAGACACTGTTTCCTCCACCACCGATTAGCATGGTTGGGTCAGTATCGTGCGAAGGAAGTACGTATGGTATTGTGTGTATATTGCACTTCTATCGCACCTCATGCAGCCAACTGTGCTAATCAGAGGTGCGGAGGAAGGACAACACAAAAATCAGTTCTAAGGAAATTAGTTTTCCAAGTTCTAAAGAAATTAGTATTAACAGGTAAGAGTCGGAGTCTCACTGCACAACCAAAAATGGGAACAGCACTCCTCTGTATTGGTGTTACTATGGCATTGGTGGAAATTCTGCATTGAAATAGTGGGTCATTGTCTCTATAGAGCAACTGTGCACACAGCCTTCCACAAAGAGGCACTCGTTCTCAACGAATTGATCAAATATCCCGTTATGGGGTTCTACTGCAGAAGAGTTGTGAGACCGAGTGTTGTTTGTATATAGATAAAGGACTTGCTCTTATAGCTGACTTTTTGGCATTGTAGCAGAGTACTGCTACAGGTGGTTGCCAGCAGCAAATTTTGTCGGTGGCTTCAGTCGCACCGTCGTCACTTCTTATTAGAAATCTAAATGAGCACCGCTCTTTGGGAAGTCAACGGTGTTTTTCTCAGTACGATTAGCCCCTGCTGCAGGAATTTGCGTTTTCCATCATTGGCCTATTAAATTACCACCAATGGAGATGAGTGTTGCCCAATGTTCATTTGATATTTTTTGAAATGGTTCTGATTAATTATTTTCTTTGAACGCTTGGAAATTGGTGAGATTTATGATGCTTTATTTCAGTGTATTCCAGGATTTTTTTACTTATGATGTCTGTACCATGGTTAAGAACTGGTTAAATTAACTGAGCAGCAACGAGAGACATTGTATCTATTTACTTTAACATCCCAGCTGTGCTCTGTCACATGCCATTAGGCGAAGAATCGTCCTTTGTGAACTTGATCACTAATGTGCCAGGGAAAACTCTCGGTTAAACTACTTCCGGGGTCAATTCCCTAGGCCACCCTTACCCAACGTTAGGCAGCATTCGTTCCTGCTACGTGAAGAGTGACTGGCCACTTCTCAGTTACCTTCTTCCCATGTCACTTTCATCCCTACCACCGTCACCTCTCTACCACCATCACCGTCACTTCCCTACCACCGTCACTTCCCTACCACCGTCACTTTCATCCCTACCACCATCACTGTCACCTCCCTACCACCGTCACTGTCACTTCCCTACCACCGTCACCGTGCCCCCCCGCAGGCGTCGTGTGCGCTGCAGCTCGTGCGCTACGTGCAGAAGCTGCAGGGCAGGGACGTCGATGTGACGGAGGAGCTCAGTGCCCTCTTCAGCGGGGAGCTCAACCCCGTTGCACCCAAGGCTCAGAGGAAGGTGCCCGTCCCAGACGGGTGAGGGCACTTCTGGGGCACCGCATACACATGCTGCACGCACACGTGTGTCCGCAACAGATTGATGGGGGCAGGTGATATTTGAGAGCATCTACTGCTAAGTCCGACACAACACGCGACGGGTGGTATGGAGCAGTGTGAAGCTGGGGGGGGCCACCTTTGTCTCCTCGATGCTGATGTTTACGTACAGCACCGGATACTCGTGTCAGGCTAAGTTGACCTAGGGGAGGCTCGGCACCGGTTCAGATAACACTTAGCACTAATTTTAACTAAGCTAAACTTGTTATTTTTACCAGGTAAGGCCCGCTGAGCTATAAAGCTCTTCTTCAGAAGCGAGCTGGCTCACAAATGATAGCTCGACGAAAGTGGCTTATCGCGTGTACAATTATAGCAGCCAAATACTCTGAACGCACGTTTCTAATCCACGGAAGGGATCTCAGTTCGTGATGGGTGGGCGGTGGGGTGGTTTTTGTGACCGTTCAGGTTGGACCTGGAGGCCTGGATCAACGAGCCCGAGCCGGAGAGCTCATCCGACGAGGAACAGGGCGGCAACACCTCCATGTTCGTCAAGGAGGACGCAGATCCCTGCAAGCCCCGGCAGGCCGACCTCAAGCCTGAGGAGGTTGCCAAGGTACTCGGCGTGGTCAAGGGGAGGATACAGCTTCAGGGGCCTGGCACGGCTTTACCAAGACAATACAAACAAATAGCCTCACATCGACGTAATGGCACGTTAAACACGTCAAGATCAAGGGGTTGTTACTTACGGCCAATGCCACTGATGCCACCTCGCGTTGCAATCCCGTTCTCATTATCACCTTTAGTCCATGGGCCAGAGCAGGAATTGTCCCTTCTAAAGTAGTACCCATTTATTTTTTGGCTAATAAGGGTGAATTACTACATAACCCACATTTCAAATGGCTGTCACAACATTTACTATTATTAGCCACAAAAATATATTAGAACCATTAAAGTTGTCACCTCTGGTTGGTAGCGAAAGGAGAATATCTGATTTGGGCTCATCGACTACTTCTGCCCTTTGGGGCTTCCTCCTGGTCTCACCGACCTCGTGGTGCAACTCCGTTGCCAGCCTCGGGAACCTCGCTTATTCCATCCATCCCCGAGGCAGGCCCCAACCACTGCATCCTCCTCTTCCCGATTGCGTACACTCCTAGATTTGAAGTTTTCGTGACTGCAAGGATTCATACTCTTTGGTTTTTTTGATAAAGTCACATAGGTAAAAAAAAATTTTAAAATGAAATTTTTTTTAATTTGTTTTTCATTTATTTAATTTTTTTACCTTCGTGACTTCACCGAAAAAACCAAAGAGTATGCATACACTCCGCTTTACTGTGACATTCTATTACAAACTTACAAGTTGCTCATCCCTATCCTACCTTTAAATAATTTAGAACGATGTATAATGTTTCTCAACACGGTGACAACATTCTCTTAGTCTTTAAAATTGAATAAAAAAATCTAGTAAATAAAGAGGCGACTTAAAAGCAATCGCGTTTTGCCTCTTAAAGTCAACATTCATAAAAAGATGAAAAATCGCTTGGCAGAATAAGTGCTGGGATTCATGGTGCTCTTGTGTCTGCAGATGAGAGAGCAGAGAAGAAAGGATCAGGAAAGCAATCCCTACTACATCAAGAGCTCCCCATCTCGAAGAAAGGTATTGCCAATTACGATTATTAAAAGGGTTGCCATTTAATCAAGAGCATTGTTTTGTCCATGCTATGCCTCAGAAGCCAGCTTGAAAAGTAAAAGACCGTTACTCTCATTTGAATGACTATGACTCTTCACTGAAATGGAAAATGAAAAAAGAAAGATTGCTTTGTAAATTTTGCAATGAAAACATTGAAATGAAAATAGCAATGATAAAAAAACTTGAAAAAAAATGCATTGACATACTGGGTGTCATGATATGGTAATGCTTTACTGCATGACAATTTATTTCTGTTATCGAAGCATAATGTGATAACCTCTCTTATGTCGACTCACCCTTAAATAAATAGATTGTATGTAATATATAAAGACGTATGTGGGTTTGGTGACGCCTCTACCAAGATCGCGATATCATCGTGGCCAGCGTGAGTGCCACGATGCCTCGTCAAGGCTTTGAATCTCTCCCGCCCTTGCACATGTGTTCAATACCGGTCTTAATAGGTGCTTGCGAATAATAATAATACTTGGCCGTGAATAACACTTCGCCTCTGAGGCTGAATGGTATGTGTTTGTCTACAGCAGGAACCATTGCCTGGGGTAGACCACATCCCAGTGGTGCAGATAGATCTCACTGTGCCACTCAAGGTGCCAGGTATGCTTCTGTGTTGTCTGTCGATGCAGCATTCGTGTGTATCACTTGCAGTATGCCAGACTTAAAAGTCTGCAGGGCTTTAATGCGATCAATAGGTGACAGCTTTGTCAGCAGGGCTGTGGGCCTATTTGTATGGACTTTTGCGTGTGTAGGTTTTCCCTGGGTACTCTGGATACCTCTCACATGAAAACAAAATTAATAAGTAGCCAATATCTCACCTCCACCTAAAAAAGTAAATGTTTTTTACACACTTCATGTTAACCATAAGGCCATCTGAGAGTGAGCGTAATTTCAGCAGCGTTGGTTCAAATCAGTACATGCAAACTTTGGACCAGATTCGACATACAGCGTCTCATCAGCAGGGTCAGGCTTGCTTGAATCATTGTTGGTGAATCCTATCACACCCAGTGTGACACGAGCTCCGTTTCCCAAGGCCTGGTGTGTGGATATTTTTTTAATCAAATAAATTCGATACAAAAAGGTATTCAAATATGTATTTAATCTCAGGAAATATATAGAGTAATCAATTATTTAAATGATCGAGAGTTGTAGCTCTAGATGTACAAAATAGGCCACAGGGTTAGAGCGTCCGACTCTTATTCGGAAATTCAAATCACGGCCAGAGGCCGTGGATATCGAGTAACAATCGGCGCGCGCGTGCGCGCAGGTATCCCGCTCTCAGACCAGTACCTGCGCATGGAGGAGGAGCGCCGAAAGAAGCAGCGCGAAGAGCGCGAGAAGAAAAAAAAGAAGAAGATGAAGGAGGAGGCTGGCAGTGGCGGCGGAGGAGGAGGGGAGCAGGGCAAGCGCAGCCGACGGCGGAGGAAGGGGTCGGCGCACACGGAGAGCGAGGAGGACATCGCGCCGGCGCACACGGTCGACATCGTCACGGAGGAGATGCCCGAGGTGCACGAGCCGCGACACGCGGAGGTCGCGTGGCACCAGCGGTAGCGCGTTCGCCGCTTGTGCCAGAGGTTCGAGGTCCTAGCCCGGCAGGCTGTGCCCCCTGATTGCCACGGTCGTGTGCGTTGACTATGGAATATACAGGGTGCTTAATTTTTTTTTTTTAACTGGAATGGGATTCGTTTTTAATGGAAAAAAACGGATAATACACTGTAACATGATAACAAATGTCATGTTAATAGCTTTAAAAAGTCAGTCTCCACTTGTTCGCCATCATTGTCACCACGTGCCTGGAATCTTCTCGAGGTGGTCTCCAGAGCCCAGAGGCACATTTCTTGTAGTATTTTAGAAAAATCTCTGAAGTGTTAAAAAAATTAAGCACCCTGTTGCACAGGGGGGATGGTGTCGTGGATGAAGGCCTCATGGTCAAATTATTTCAAAGAGCATTTAAATGTAATCTTGTGTGGAGATGTAAGCGGTGTCCCTATGTTGAATGCCACGTATCATTGAGTGGTCGCAAAGATGATTTCCCAGGACGTCAACTTTTACGAACTTTTCTGCACCGTTTGACATGAGGAAGTCAAGGATTGATGAGTGATCTGGGTTTCTTTTTACATTAGGACGGGTCCGTTAACAGGTGAGCTGGGATAGGTTGAATTCTATGTAGGTATGCACATTGAACGTCTTTCGCACAATACAAACAAAACAAAAAGCAGTTCTATAGAAAAACAGGAGGCCTGTGGCGCCAGTGTCATGGCAATAGCATTGTGATATAAGAAAAGGCACGAATACCAAATGTACTTATTTACTATTACATAATATCGCTGTGATAAGGGGGTTATAGACTTTGTCATTTGGTCTGTCTGTTGAACGCGCAGCGATTGCATCTCGGAGTGCCGCACTCTCACTCGCGTGCTTTAGGAAATCTTGTCGCGGGTTTCGTGCAAGTTGCGTAAACCCCTTCAATGAACGTCTATTTTTGCTATTTAAATTTGTAAAAAGGAGAGAGTGTACATGCGACGGTTGTACGTTCTGAGTAGAACCTGGCAGGAAGGCAGCGCAGACACAGTCGTAGTCCAAAAAGGGGATGTTGCGTCTGGCACATGCGCAGGATAAAGGGGGTCAGGGTCGGTAACGAATGGAAAACTTCATTAGACCTCCTTTGCCAGTACCAAAATATAATAATAGGGTTTTTCCCCTTTTTTCTGGGAACAATATGTGCATTAACCACAATACTTGTGGTCAAAAAAAAACTCTGATAATATATGAATTGTCCTTGAAACTGATAGGTCCGCATCATAGACGGCTTTCTGGTGTGGACCAATCAGTTTCAAGGACAATGCATATATTATCAGTGGTTTTTTTTGCATTTTGACCACAAGTATTGTGGTTAATGCACACCTGATTCCTTGTAAAAAGGTTTCAATGGAAAACTGTTTAGGCTTATTTTGCTGCGTCTTGTTTTCCTCGGTTGTATCGCGATTGTGCTGTCGATGTCGTGTCAAGAGACGAATATTCGCACTGGTGTGCGAGAGTCCTGAAATGATTCTTCTTATGACGTGACACCGATGAGGGGTTTGTAAAGACATTAAAGAAAGTTGACCTTGCTGTGTTAGAATACGCGATGTGCCGTGATGCGTGTTGCAACTTTTGTGTTGTTGGTGTTGTGCCGTTTGCATCAGGACGCACTGCCGAGTGATGATGATGACAAGAAATATGACCCCAACGACCCCTACAGAGCCCTGGACATTGATCTGGACAAGTGAGTGTTGTGGAGATGAGTTGGCGGTTCTTGCTTGTATGGGGTCATTGAAACCCCAATTGTGTAATTTGTTTCAGGAGCCACATTGGTTAAAACTGTGCTGTATCATAAATACAGATGCAAGTGTGCAGCTGTGCTTGTACATATGCACGTGTGTGTGTGTTCCTGGTGGGGAGCGGTTGTGTAGCGGTTAGTGCAATCCGTTACTAACCCAGCGACCCGAGTTCCATCCCGCTTACGGTCAACACCAGTGATGAGTATTTGAACCTGTTATGGGCCTTTCCTAGGTCGACTCAGCCTCAAGTGAGTACCTGGTGTGGTGTGTAGACATCGCCACTGGGGGGACAAAGGCAGCCGGGTGTGGCGCTGGCCACCCACCCCCTCGTGTGCAGTGCCGGCCTTCATCGGTGCTCGCGAACAGCACTTGCCCCAACAGCCTCAAAAACTACACATGTTCCTGGGAGTGATAGTGCTGCAATTATGTCACTATTTGCACACTGCAGTATGAACCTGATTGCCTGATTTCTATTTCCAGATATTGATAACAGCAGCATCTGTGAACATACTCTGGGTCATAAATGAGTACCTGGTGAAGTGTGTAAACAGCAGCACGAGAGAGACAAAGGCAGTCAGGCTTCTTGCTGGTCATACCAACTTCTATTGTGTATCATGTCGACCTTAGTAAATTGCCCACGAACAGCTCTTTTCCCTATGTTCTAAAGGCCATATGGTGGGAGGGGAGGGGAATCTTTGTATCTAATTCTAGTAATGTAATAGATTGTAACTGGGTCTGTCCCATGACCTGCCATTGGGCCTGGCACAAGCGGCACGGTGATATGGCCGCCACTTAGTAGCAAGCAGTTGGAAGCTGCTGTGTGTGGGAGTAACATGGGAGCACTCTGCACAGGACGCCACGGTCCCCATAACCCGGTTTGAATTTCAGACAGTCGCATTTGGTACATGTCGTGTAGACGGCTTCTTATTTATTAAGAGCACACTGGGCGATACATTTATGTAACGCAGCTACACATAGCCGACCCTATCACACTACCCCATCGTCGGCGTCCAACTACGCAGCTGCCCGACTAGCGCAGTGACGGCGACGGTGAGAGCCTACTACGGCACATTAACAGAGACCAAGAATGGTGCTGGCTATATCACCACCCATCCTTAGTAGGCATTTAATAATGTACCCCCTCCACAGCTTCATAGATTGGGGTCATGACCCTGTATGTGAAATATTCTGTATGTGAAAGTTCGGATTTGTGAATGTGTTCAGAAAATGATTCACCGTGTACAAATATTGAACTGGGTGTGGGCGGTTACTCGATCAGGGCGGATATATGGCAATCCGATGTGCGATAATGTGCAATGGTTACATCCTATTAACAGGCGGGTTGCCAAAAGCACTGGCCCCGGGAGCCTGTACGTCTGTCTGAAGTAAGGGGCGTTTGTCCACGTGGTGTGTGTGCGCGAATCAAGACCCCTGCAGGTAGAGAAACCGGTGACCCCACGACCCCCGCAGCCCTCGCCCGGCCTGAAGGGAACCTCCTCGCCTCCCGGAGGAGCGGAGCAAGAGAGGAATGAGCAGGGAACGCCCCCCACTAAACCCACTCACAAGCCCCGCAAAGAGAAGGGGAGGGAGAAGGAGAAGAACAAGAAGAAAGCCAAGAAAGATAAGGTACCGACACATCACGATTAGTATTATTGATGTTGTTGTTGCAGCACACCGGGAAATACAGCACTGGTGGCAAAGGGGTTGGTGGGTCGCGTAAAGCATGAAACTCCTAAACCCACTGGGCTGCGAAGTGGCTAAAAGACGGTCACTGCGTCGCGCGCTTACGGTGTGGGGAGCGGTAGTGTAGCGGGTAGCACGCTGCGCTACGAACCTGGCGACCCGAGTTCGATTGCCGTTCACGGCCAATACTCAGTGATGATTATCTAAACTTGTCCTGGGCCTCTCCGAGGTCGACTCGGCCTCATGAGTACCTGGTGCGGTGCGTAAACATCCCGACAGGAGAGACAAAGGCGGTGGGGCGTGGTGCGGGTCACCCACCCTTCATGTATGTACCAGTGCCGGCCTGCATAGGTTGCTCGCTAACAGCACTTGCCCCAACAGTCTGTTAAGGCTTCACGGGGGATCTTTGTATCTGGCGTGGTGTTATGCATTGTGGGTCTGTCACTTGCAGAAAGAGAAGCGATGCGAGGAGGGTGCTGTGGGCGGTGCGGCCGTGGTGGTGGCCGGTGAGGGTGAGGAGACGCCAGGGGCAGCCTCACCCCAGTCTCAACAGCCCAGCGAGCCCAGCGTGAGAACATCATCATTAGCACCGTGATCATCGTCATAATAAATGATGATGTGAATGAATGATAATTCACGGTCGTTTTTCAGTCCACTCGTGGATGAAGGTCTGCCCGCGTCGCGTCGGTCATGGGGGTTTTATGACCATGCCATGCGAGTAAAAGACGGGTTTGTTTAACCGTATCTGACTACACAGTGCAGGTTTGGTGAAGGACAATGCCCAGGCATCAGTTCGGATGTCATTTGCCACTGAATTTATCCATGGCCGTGAATATAACTCGGATCTCTGGTGCTCATTGCAGTGATGCTCTCCCCCCACCAACCCCCTGCCCTGTCATCATTGTCATCATCACTTTGTCATTAAAATAATAACACTAACACAATCTTTGTGTTCCTGGGTAGTAAGTGTTCATTCGTAATTGCTTATGCCTAAAAAGTATAGAAAATGCCTATTATTCCCTACAAACTTTGCTTCTGTGACCAGGACAGTGATATTTCAAAATTTTACGATTTTCAATGAGAAAATGGGCGAATGTGTCTTTTCGTTCACATAAAGTCAGAAAAAAACTATATGAATCAAAATTCATATGTATTAAAACTAAAGTAATAAAAAAAATACTACTTACAATTGTACTGTAAATCACTTTCACGAATCAGCCCCCATATGTAGTCTCCCATCATGTTCTCGTTACACCGTCCTTGGTAGCGGCGTTCAAAGTCCAGTATATCCTGGTGGAAGCGCTCGCTTTGCTCCTCCGAGTACGCTCCCATGTTCTCCTTGAATTTATCAAGATTAGCATCAAGGATATGAACTTTGAGGGACATCCTACCGCACTAAGCATTTGTGACTGATCAGTCCACAAAGGAATGGAGCCGTTTCACAGTTATCTTAACACTACATCAGTGTTGCCTGTCGGTCGGTCACATTTGCTCAAATATTATTCTGATGGTTAACCTAAGACGACAGGACCAGAATGCACTTCTTCAGGAAATGCTGATGGTTTTTGCATATGCAAAGATGTTGTGTGCTATCTATGCGATGTTGTGTGTTGTATGAAACTCATGACAGCACGCTTCACCTCATTAGCACAGCCCAGGTATGCATCTCCAAATTAAAAGCTGATAGGACGAGACAAAAATGTCTTCAACAACAAAACAAGGATCCTGGTATGCTTTGCAGGTGCAGATTACATCACCATTTCTGCTCTTTTTTTGTATATATCATTATGATATCCACCAGCTCACTAATAATGCCGATGTCAGCACAGGTGGGAAGATAGGGAACTTTTTTTCCAATTATTTCAATGTTACCTGCCAAGTCGTGTAACCGAACCAATAACCGGCACAGGATTTTATCACTTAAATAATTGATCGCCCAGCTCTTAAAGGAATCGTAACAGGAATCTCGAGTCTCTGCTGATTTTGAGCTGGTGCCTATCACAAGGCTGCGTGCAGAATATGCGCAGGACAACCGATGCCATCATGATCATGCTGAATGCTTCGATTCCTGTTATGATTTTCTGTTAAAGCTCCCCTTTTGCATACATATATTATTTGATTCAAGCCTTACACATCTCTGGCTTTTTGAATTCCCTTTTCAGCTCCGGAAAGTGCTTGATTTAAAAGATGAAGGCGCTTGGTTTTTTAAGTTGTTTCTTTAAACATCGGCTTGAGAGGCACAACCTACTGGCAGGGCCGAGTTAAGGTCCTTGTAGGCCCTAGGCACTTGTGTTTCGTAGGCCTTCCGTGATGCATTTCTACAGTAGTCCTGCTGCCCCTTGTTACTCCCGCCTCTGTCGCTCGCTTGTTTCGTGCCTACTTCATCCAGCCACTGGACAGATGTCGTTACTGATACGTTCATTATTTAGTCTGTGCCCTCATTCGATGGGAGCGTGCTGTGTGCTGCAGAAAAGCAGATTTGATTTGAAATAATTGAAAAAAACAAACCAAGGTAAGCCTAAAAATACAAGCGATAATGTTTTCAACAATTTTTTACTATGATTGTCGTCATATCGGATGACGCAGCTTTCAAAAGGGATTCTGTTCATTTTCATTGGTAACAAAAAAAACATGGTCAAAATTGTTTCCGTCGGCCCTTCAGTTTTCGTAGGCCCTAGAAGCAGTGCCCACTGTGCCTATTGAATAATACGGCCCTGTCTATTGGTGATGCTGCTGCCCTCCCAACTGTGCTCACGGGGCCTGTCCCCCCATCTCACCGCCCTTCCATTCGCTCGCTTTCACAACCTCCTTCCACCCTCCTATGCTCTGCTTCTGCAGGTCGATGACCTAGACTTCTGGCTGTCGGTTTCTGACGCGCCACCTCCCTCCAAATCCAAGGTCTGTGGGGACACCGCCCCCCCCCCCCCCCCTGCTTTTTGTTAAAACAGCCGTCGTTTTGTCGGCCTTAATTTGGCGCTCTTTCGGCAACCCGCTCACCGGCGTGTCGCTCTCCTCACTGAGTGGCCACCTGGCGCCGTGTCTTTCAACAGTACGAGCCGATCGGAAGCGCGTTGTCACCAGCTGGTCCGGACGAACAGAGCACAGAGGAGGTGGACACAGTCAAGCCTGATAAGGTACACTATATAAAAGCTTATAGATCTTTATATATGTACGTAGCCAACCATGATAATCGGAGGTGTGGGGGAAGGACAAACACCAAAAGCAGTTTAGCTTATCATGAAATAATCTATAAAAAAATGTCTTGTTTACTCAAGACAACCTCACTCCGTATCGAGCGACTTTCAGGCTGGTCCTGCCAAGTTCTCGCAGTCGGGGTTGATGTTGCTGTGTGTAATCCCAATCAAGTAATTTGTAGGTGCTTATTTTTAGCTTTGGGCTGATTTGACCAATACCAGTTACATTCCGTGAGTTTTTGTTTAGCTGTGGGAGAACCAGAAAACACGGAGGCAACCCATGCAGAAAATGGGGAGACCATAAAAATGTCATACGGAAAAGCTCCCAAGTCGAAAATCAAACCTGGGCACCTTTTTGCTGTGAGGCACAAAGTGTTACCACTACAAGTGTTACCGCTGTGCCACCATGACGCCCACATGACCAGTCTCATCATTTAGCAAGAGTTGAGCCACCGTAGTCTGGATGGGTGACCACCATGCACAGATTGTTACAGGCTTTCAGGGCTACATAGTCGCCAGCAGAGGAAAGTACAACTCAGTGCGTTGTTGTACTGAACTTCTGTGCTCCCCACATCCTCCCTGTCGTTGCCAACCCCATACTGACCAGCGTGGCGAATGATGGTCAACCAACCCCCACTCACCTCAAATTCTAACGACAATAACATTGCCAGTCTCTCCATTGACCTCTCAATAAATAGTACAGTAATACCCCTGTTCATGTCGGGTGGGGGGGGGGTGTGTTCCCGAAAAGGTGCAACTACGAAGATCAAAACAATGACGTCAATCGGAGCGATTTACAAGGGTGAGGTAGTTGGTGGTGAAGGCTGGGAGGTGACGGATGACAAGAAAGGACGGACGATGCCATCGGTGACGCGAGTGTGTGGGTTGAGGCGACGCAAATCATCGGTCGCGGTATTCATAATAATAGAGCGACGACGTATTTGCGAAACGATATTAAAGGGGGAGACGTAAATCAAGGTATTACTGTACTGGTTTTAATGACTCTTAAAGGAAGATAAGGTTTTTTCATCCCGCCCCCAGGATTTGAAATTTCCCGATTGTGACTCCAACTTAAGCGCCACCTGACGGGGATGAATTGAGGACGGAGTCTAAAAATAAATCGCGCAAAGATAAATTAGCCGGAAAGCTCATTCAGGATGCACCGTGTCCCTACAGAAAAGCTCGAAACACAAGAAGGACAAGAAACACAAGAAGGACAAGGAGGAGGAGGTGGTGGCGGCAGACAGGAAGAAGGACAAGAAGAAGAAGAAAGGGAAGACCAAGGGTGGCTCCGGTGACGAAGCACCCAAGGAAAATGGGGCAGCCGAGAGCCTCGTACTGCCGGTAAAGGTCTTGCACATGCTGTGCACCTACGGAGCAGCAGCGGCCACGTGTGACGCGATGCGTGGCATCGCGGTCACTGTGCCGGCTGGTGTGACGGCTGCACCAGACGGTTGCGTGCAGCATCACACGTAGTCACGTGGTCAGCTCTCGGTCAATATGGTTCGGTTGTTTGTAACAAAAACTGGCTACAGTACAACATTAAAACAATATACATGCACAGTATGCTGACACCTGAGGTATATTGACGTACACGGTATGTCGACACTGCATATGTACACATGTACAAACACTTGATAATTCACTTTTGTAAATCCCACCAATTGTATCATATTTAGCCCAGCAACGTATGACCCTGCACTCCGCTTGTGATTCGCCGTTGCATCGTGCCTCGTGGAGGCACTGTTGCACGCAACATTCACGCTGCATTTGGTGGTGTAGCGGGCTGAGTTTGTATGCTAATGCATGAATTAATATCACAATTAGGACAGTGGCTTTCGTTATTAGGAAGCAACCGTTTCAATACGGGCGATTTTTTTTTTTACTTGTCTTTGTGTACCTCCTTTGTGATGAGACTTTGTAAGATGAACGTTGAGATATATAAGGGCACGCGGTGACCCATAAGGTTTGAATTTGTCTGTAATAGGGTAGGGCACTGATAAGCGGTTGAAAGGTATGAATACACATCCTATATTTTCACGTATAAAATACTGTATAAGCTTATAGTTTATTTTGCTGTGACTGCCTTGAAAATACAGTTTATAAATGCATTAGCAGTGCTGTACAATCATAAATAAAAAAAAAACTCACATTTCATGTGAATTCTGACATTAAACAGAAACCAATATGCGCCAACGTGTGCGGTAATAGCTATTCTTTAGAGCATGGGCAAAGCAGCCCGATTGACCGAATTATAAATTCGTGAATTATTGCTACCCAATATCTGCTTTGAAACATTTCTCGGGTAAATATCCTTGAGATACCAGTTCCTTTCAACACCGGAACAAAATATTTCTTAAAAACATCCCGAACCCTGCAAAGCTTTATGTTGTTATTCATATTCTTGGTTCTTTCGGTAAAGTCACGTAGAAGGGAAACAATAAAATATAAACAATACAATTCTCACGACGTTTCGATTGAAACACAATCAATCATCATGTGTGAAAACCACAGCCACGGCTCTGGTGACTTTACCGAAAGAACCAAGAATATGAATCCCTGCGGTCACGAAAGCTTTAAATC
Source organism: Lampetra fluviatilis (assembly GCF_964198595.1). Lineage (NCBI taxonomy): Eukaryota > Metazoa > Chordata > Hyperoartia > Petromyzontiformes > Petromyzontidae > Lampetra > Lampetra fluviatilis. Next base: position 4,569,515 of record NC_136320.1, on the reverse strand, counting down.
AAAACTGTATGTTGTTGTTGTAAATATCGACGTTGTTACCGGTATACATATGTTAAGTATTGTGCCCGACTGCTGTCCGGTGATTTTCCAGGTCATGTCCAACTACAAGCTGCTCGCAGAAAATGAGCATCTAAAAATCGTAAGTGATCACAGCTTTATCAAAGTGCCAAACTCTCGTGTGGTGGTGCACTCCTGTCCGTCTGGTGTTTCTGTAGCTAGGATATTGTCACCTACAACGCATTTATCAGACTTTCCCACTGTGCGCAGTGAGCAAGAGATGGCAGTGCAGCCAGATGGGTTCTTAGACTCGGCCGTGCCAGCCTTGCTGCAGTGTTAATCCCCCCTCGTTTGTGTGGGTTTTCTCCTGGCAACTCCTGTTTTCGTTCTATACGCAAAACAGTCGTATACAATGGATCTGGCTTAACTTCCTCCTATTTATGATCCTTCTGAAAGAGTCTTGAAGCTTATCAATACATGTATGGTATTAAACTATAAAACGATATTCTTTGGGTCTTTACCGAAAGACCCAAAGAATATTAATTCCTGCAGTCACGAAAGCTTTAAGTCAAGATTTAAAACTATTTTATTTTATAAATTTTACCAGGTAAGGCCCACTGAGCTATGTAGCTCAACAAAGTGGCTTATCACGTGGAAATCTATAGCAGCCAAATACTCTAAACGCATGTTTCTCAATGTGGAGGGAAAAACCGGAGGACCCTGAGAAAAATTAACTGCAAGTATCTTAGCCACACTCATCAATTAGCATCACGGTGTTTGTAATTGTAAGCACTTGCTGCCAGAGATATTTGAAAGTATTTTTTGGGCTTGGGTAGGAAAAGATTCTGCACTGTTTAAATGAGAGACAGATCCTTGGGTTGTGTGTGTGCCAGTACTTAGTTTGTTTAAGAAATGTATCACACAAAGCGTTTGCATTTCTTATCCTCTGCATGCATCCCAATGACGTAAATTGTTTAAGCAACATGCTGCGTAATTTTTGCATCCTGGTGTGTTCCATACCCACCCCAGTAATATAATTTAAGTAACATCCAAAGCTTGTTCAGCATTTACATCTTGGTGCATTTACATAATTGATCCCAGTATCGGGCCCTCTGAGCATGCTCTGTCCAGTTTCAACGCACGACGTCGTGTATTTCACCTCCCCTTTCCACACTCTGCTCCCCCGCATTTGCAGACGTACGACATTCGCGGGAACCCGACGGAGAGCGGGCAAGTGCTGGTGCCCATGCTGCTTGAGAACCGCTGCAGCGCACAACTCAAGGCCATGGAGTTCAACGTCCTGGACTCCATCAACATGCGGCTGGTCCGTCCGGCAAGCGCCTCCAGCCACGACGGCATTGCCGTGCCCTTCCAGCTGCCTCCTGGTACTACGGATTGCCGCTCGGCAGGAATGTGGCCATGTCACCCGGAGCGTTGGCCTGGCCTAGCGCAAGGGGTCGGCAACCTGCGGCTCTTTAAGGACTGCTTGTTGACGTTATTTATTAAGGGACCACCGTCTGGTATATTCACGTGCGTTGTGGCTCTTGAAATATTTAGTTTTGTTACCAAAACTAAATATTGGTTGCCGACTCCTGGCTTAGCTCGTTGCAGAGGTTCAGGGGTCAAATCCGGTGGCCTCCCTGGTTATTCCTGCGGGTATTTTAACCATAATCTCCACTTCACAGTGGATGTTAAATATCCCGTGGACGTCTTTCTTGAGAGTAGGCCATTGTGTGGCAATACCGTGGTTGAAATCTGCCAAATGTCGAACATTATCCGCAAACTAATCAGTTGCAATGCTTGGGCACTTGTTGTAACTGGTTCTGGCTGCCTTCCAATCCTGCCTGCGATTTCCCACGGCTCCGTTCGAAAATGTGCTCGTTACAAATTCCACAGCGCTGTACGATGCAGCTTTCAACGAATGAGGCTGTACAAAATAACGTGGAAATTAAATTCGTAGCAGCCAAATACTCTAAAAGCATGTTTCTAAATGTGGAGGGAAAAACCGGAGGACCCGGAGAAAAATCCACTACCACGGGGAAAGAGACATGCACACGCCAAATACAGAGGCATCGTCGGGCGAGGTAGTTAAAATTTGCTAGCCACTGCAGACAACAGTGGCAGCACAGTGTTGCATATTTTATTTGTTGTCATGTTTTGGGGTCATGATTAAATTCAACTTTTTTTTTATTAAACTGCGATGTTCCTATTATCTGTTATGTTTTGTTATATTCATTCCATTAGCCTGTCGATATCATGCGCATGAAGGTTCCATGAATGTGCATGTATATGTTGAATTTATTTTGCACCGTATGTAGCCAAACGTGCTAATCGAAGGTGCGTGCACGTAGCCAACCGTAAAGGTTCCACACAAACAATAATAGATTCCTGCACGCGTGATTCATTAAACGCGTTACAGAGTGGAAAGAATCGATTATTATTGTCGATTGAACGAACGATTCGTGGCGTGCCCAGTGCGCGTGCAGCTGCCGGCGAGAGCAGCGGGTTTTGGCTCATGTCGCGTTGCCGTGTCGGTCTGCGCAGGCGTGTCCAACGAGACGCACTTCGCCTTCACCGTCGAGAGCATCGTCAATCCGCAGAAGCTCAAGGGGACGCTCACGTACATGGTCATGGTGAGTGCGGCTCCATCGCCAGGCCGTGGGCAGTGTGGGAAACTTAAATCTGATTCAAGGAAAACTATTTGAACAATTTTTTTTCATGTTTATCCGGTAAGGCCGGATAAACTGAGCTTACATAGCTCTTTTTCAGAAGCGACATGGTCACAAATGGTAGCTCAACCAAGTGGCTTATTGTGTGGACATTTATAGCGGGCAAATACTTTTAAATGCATGTTGACTCTAAATGTGGAGGGAAAATATCCGACCACGGGAAGAACATGCAAACTCCAAAATATACAGCAGGTGTCTCGAGTCGCGATCGAACCCACGACCTGTATAACAGGCGAGGTAGTTGACATCTCGCCACCGTGGCACCCCAATAATACCATGGCAGGGATCAGACTTATTTGTTGAGACAATCTTCTATCATTAGCAGTGAGTAATAACACCAGCTAAGCCATATTTTATCCACCCTGAAGGGATGATGATTATAATATTCGTGGCAGTGGTTATGATGATGATGGCAGGAATGATTCGTGATACTGATGTATACACGAGCTGTAACCCAGGCATGTTAATTTTAAATAACGGCAACAAAATCACACTTGTATCATTCAACACTTAAGCTTCTGAATATATTTTTTTATTAAAAGGTTTGAAAGGCCGCCATTGCCAAGTGCAATGATGCACCTCTGTTATCCTTTCACCTGAAGGTCAGGCTTTAATTTATACCCACAAATGCCTCTACTGGGTGCCAAGAATCACTTTCAGGAGGGTGGTACATTGTGATGATCCGTCATCTCCTAGTGGAGTATATTTAAGTGAGTACCTGGACTAAAAGCGTGCAGGCATAGAAGGTGATAGCACTCAAATATGCCGCACAGATAAGCCGTGGACATATTTGCCATTTCAGCTTTTACATAGGCCAACTTGTGCCCACAAAGTCACATGACCATGATGAGCTTTTGCGTAATCCGCAAACCCCTCCAGCAAAGAGACGGATGGCTGCAAGTGTGCTGACTCGGATTGTATTTTACTCCCACAGTCGAATGAGATCTTGTCTCATGAGAAGTTGGACTTTGCACTGCAGTTCACGTGTACCTCCTACCTCCTCGCCAGTCCCTGTTTCAGGTGAGATTCGGGTCTGAGGGGTGCGTTCCTACATCTCGTGGCAATAGGTTCATTGTGGCAGCTGCCTTGTCATGCAAAGCAAGTCGATCGCAAATCAAGATAAATGTGTAAATCGTCAATACTAATGATATTATTAGCAGGGAGATATGGGAGAGGTCTGTACAGAAGCGATAGAAGAGAGATGTTCAAAAGAGCCATCGGAGGGATGCACGAGGATGAAAGCACACGTGTTGCTGTGCTCACTCGAGCCAAGCTGGAGTTCACTCACCAGACCTGCATCTCCGTGCATCTCTCTACGATATAGCACAAACGCTGACCAGTTTGCTTATTAAGCTGTGCGGTTGCTATGACCTACCCATCCATAAGTTAGCCCACCCTAGATTGCATCCACTGCACAAACCATGACAGGTGCGGATGCATGATGCACAAATATAGAATGTAAAACTCTCCAGTGTGTGCGGCTGTGGTCGTCCAGACCAAGACAGTACAACGTTTATAACGACGCAATGCCCTGATCCACAAATACGAAGAAGACGTCATCACAGCAATGATACACTCCGCTACTGCTCTTGACGCGGTTGTCTGGCTTGACCACCTGAAAGTAAAGTTGTAGTTGTTGCTCTGCAGCTACATCAGCAGTCGTACGAAAGTCCATGTCACTTATATCTGTGCGTGTGTGTGGTCCCAGTGACATGTTTGCGGAGCTGATAGGCAAGGGAGAGCTGGCTGCGAGCTCTGTGAAGGTGAGCGACGTGGAGCTGCCCTTCCCCGTGCTGCTCGCCAAGATCTGCTTCCACCACCACTTCTCTGGTACGCATGCACAACGACAAAGATCCCCCGCGTGTAGCCTTAATAGGCGGATGTATGCGTTAACTTCTTTTGCACCATACGTAGCCAACCAGGCTAATCGGAGGTGCCGGGGAAGGACAACAAACTGAACACAAAAAGCAGTTGTAAAGAAATGAGTTTTCAATTTTGATGAGGATTTAAAAATGCATCGCTCTAGTGGCTTCCTCATATCGGAAGGACTATTGTCCCAGACCGCCGCAGAAGCGCATCTGAAAGCGCGCGATGTGGTGACCATCTTTGTTCGATGGTTAGCCAAAAGCCGCTGCGAGGATGACAGGAGTTGTGATTGATGATGGTTTATGCTCCTCAACAAGATCAGCAAGGTATTGTGGTTAATTTGTGGCAAGCGCTTTGTGTAATGAGTGCAACATTATAGCAAGTGTTGTCAGCGGGTAGCACCTATGAAGGACGGCACTTCACACAAGGGGGTGGGTGGCCACTACCACTCCTGGCCATCTAAGTCTCCCCAGTGCTTGTGTGTACACACCGCACCACTTACTCCTTCAACGCTGGACACTACAACATCAACAACCGCCATTCGCCACTAAGTGGTGATGTCACCACGGTGCTTGTGCCAGGCGATGTGTTGGACACAAACACACATACGTACACTCCCATTCATGTACGTGCCTACGCATGTATACACACACGATAAAAATGCATACCCTCCCCTTTGCTGATCGCTGCTTGTTCCCACCGCATCCCACGAACACGTGCCTGTGCTTCTCCACGCAGTGGTGGAGCACATTGGCTCGTGCGCCTCCCTCTACAGCCGCTCCATCCAAGAGCACCCCGTCTGTCTGCTGCTCAAGCTGCTGGTAAGGTCACCGTACAGCTGCTCGCTGAGCCCATCTCACTCAACTTTGATCGAAACTGCCTTGCTCGGGATGTTCCGTGTGCTACCGTCGTCTCGCCAGTATCGCCGCATCGTCTTCGTGTCTCCCTTTGTACCTCTTCCCGCGACGTCCGTCAATGGCAGGATGAGCGGACGATATCTATGGACGGCAAGAGCAGCGACTCCTCGCTGCTTTCCTTCGTCATGGACGAGGTGAAGCAGACGCTGAGGTCCCCGTGAGGAGGGTGGCTCCTCCCGGACCTCCGTCGCCACGGCCACCTTAGCCCGCCCGCCCACCTTCTCGGCACGCACGCACGCCCGCCTGCCCGCTCGCCCGCCCGCCTGCCCAGGTCACACTGCCGGCGATAACCACGATGAACTGCGTCGGCGAAATCATTCGCCTCGTTTAGGATCCGGCCTAGAGAGGGGCGGGGGGGTACTTTTATTTCTAAACTTCGAGTAACGCAGTCGATTCCAGTCACAGCCTCCCTTGTGATGTGTCCAGTTTGAGCTGTGTACTGCTCTGTGCGGTCTGTGTGTGTGTGCGCGTGTGTGCGTGGGGCTGCCTTTGCTGTCTTAAACTTTTAACTGGGAAAAAAAACGTTGTGCAATTGGAAGGATTCACCCCTTGGTTGCTGTGTTACCCAGGCTGTCAGTTTCCGTAAGGCTCACCAGGGCCGAGTATCATTGCGATCCTTTCACAATACACAACATGCGTTGATTAGTAGCCTGCAAAGTTTAATTATTTTACATTCTTTCAAACGCTGTTTAGTTTATTGCCGTTGTTTGTATAGTTTCGATTTGCATTTGAGTCGTAATGTATTTTATTCCTTAATGTAGGAGGGTGCTGCAGTGAATGTTGCGTTTAGATTTATGCCGTTACCCGTGAAGTGTTCTTTTTGTCGCTGCTGCTGCTGCTGCCGTTAAGTTTGCGTTTTAAAGGGCCTTTTGCTGGCTGTTGAAACAGTATTTTTCCTAGCCGAATTGGCTACGACTGGGCTTTGTGAGCTGTTTTGTAAATATACATACAAAATCAGTTAATCGGCTGAAATTAATGACGAGGTTACATTTGCAATTCTTGTGGTCAGTGCTGTGAAAAATGATGGCTTCTCATAGTCATGTAGCCACCAGATTATGTACATTTTTCGGAGGGGTGTGGTACTGCATTGGGAACAAGATATTGAAAGTTAATTTATCGACACTATTTAATTCATGTTTGACTATGGTCTGCCCTAACATCGGTGCACTTACTGTATTACACGCTGAATACAATGAAGATTAGACTTCATTTTATTAATCAGCATGACTGCCTACCCAAATATCTTGTTCTCAAAACGAACTGCCTGCCGTGTCTGTTACCATTGGCAAACTGAGAAAATATTATTGATTTGTTGATCATCAGTGTGCAAAGAGGATTGAAATGAAAAGTTTGAAATGGTTTAACAAGAATAATTTCATTTTATAGAGCGTCATTCATGAAATTGCATCCTGCAACGCTGCACATCAATTATATCCAGCTTCATACAAAAAAATACAAAAGTAAAACCCCACTACTTTGCAAGAAAAAAAATGAATACATAAAATAGGAGAAAAAATGCGCGTAACAAGAAAAAATCATCGCAGATGAAATAAATTTAAGTAAATAGATCTGCTGTCTCCATACCCCAGACCACAATCCCAACATTTCTCCGGATTTTGGAGAACCTTCACTCCGTAGAGTGAATATCACACCGAGGAGGCAACGTATCAAATGTAGTCTACATCTCGATTGTCACAGTGATAGTGCCCTGATGGCCACTTTCACACCGATCGTTGGAACTTTACAATCACCTGGCTAAGCATGACACCAATTCTAAAACCTCAATGCACGCAAAAAAATGTCACTGTAAACATCCAATTATGCTGTGGGTATCACTGCACGACGTGTTATTGGCAAGCAAATATCATGTGACATTGCATGCGTCTTCCTTGCTCTGTATCGCCACTTTTCTAAGTTAAACTCCCTCGATGCAAAGTGATCATACGCACATTGCACAGTGCATGCAGTAGTCCATGGTGAATGTGTCCTTCATTCTAACTTAAATCTTAACTCTGTCTTTATTAAATAGCCACCACCCCTTAAGTTCGATATTTTTAATTGGAATCTCCTGCCGTAATTACTCGTAATTTAATCTACGTAGAACAATAATTTGGTGCCTCTAAAATGCAGAAGCTGCACAGTACTGAGTGTTTATAGGTGGCAGATTTTTGTTGTAGTATGGCACGCCCCTGGTTTTTGTTGCCACATGTACGTACGAGAGCCACCCTCCCATTTGTTTAGTTTGAAGTCGGCGCTGTCCAACGCTTGGAGGCTGAGAAGGTGGGGTGGGGGGGGGCAGCTGCTGCTGGAGCAGAACTCAAATTGACTTCTTGGAAGAAAAAAAAATACCACACGAGGCAAGTGGTTAGCGATCCGGACTGCGAATGTCGTGGCAATTGAGAGCTGCCGAAGCATTTGCGGTGTGTGGCCCTGCTTAATTGAGCGTGGGGTGACATCGCCCCCATGAGAGGTCCCGAGTCTGTTGTGGAAATTTTGCATGTCCATGGCGTTGGGCCATTAATTTGAAAGGATGACCACTGTTAACTTCCTGCAAAGTGATGGTAATCATTGTTGGCGAAGCCAAGTAATTTTTAAATTGTCATCTGCGTGACTAACACACGTGAAATTGTTGTACAGTTAGATAAATGTACGCACCAATGAGGGTGGAGAGTGTCACTTATCTATAAGGTGATTTAAAGATTGGTAGTAGAGTAGTTTATGAAGTAGTGTGTACTTCAGTCGTGGTACTCATTTGAATGACCCCATGCAGTTGATGGGCTGAGTCAAGCCCTGACTGGGATTTGAGCCAACAAATTCCTTATCTCCACCATGTGAATGTAGAATTTCCACCACTGGTTCAGTGCCACCAGTGCTGCCCCATTGCTCGGTTTGAGCCGGGAGACACTTTAGATTTTTTAAAACAATTTGCAAAGCCATTTTTTGGCGTGGCGTTTGAATAGCCGTGTGCAAGTGTTTTGTGATTTGTTTTTTTCTTCCTGCAACACAGTTTCATTTCTATTTTTGTGGTGGTGCGGTTGTACATGCGTTGAGTTTACAAAGGCGCCTTTTCTTAGCGGGGAGTTGCCCTCATGCTGCAATGGTTCTGCTGGTGTACATAGGAGCCGTGAAGTGCGACCACTGATCCGTTTATTTACCTGTAGCCCCGTAGCCTCCCCTGACGGCCACTCCAGCTGATACGTCCTCCTCGTGCATGCGCGAATGAACGCACATTGACATGGACACAGGCACGCTCACTTTAGTCTGGTCATCTGTGCATCGGGTGATTTCATTTGAAGCACATTAATTAGCCACGTGTAAAAATAATATTGTTTTTCTGTAAAAAAATAGTATATAATCGTAAAAAACATCCTGTAGGATTTTGGCAATTGAGTGAACAGTACATCACTGAGTTTCCAATTAGAAGTAGGAGAAAATGTCCTGTTTTTTTCAAACCGTACTTGTTGTTTCCCTTCCCAGTTCTATATCAATTGTATTTGCATCCTCTCAAGAGACGAGACGACCTCGCAAACGCCCGCTTCTAAATTCGCTACAAGAGGCCTCTGCACTGAGCGGTGACGCATTTCACGAGTTCCGCAAAGAGCGCCGCATGTAAATTGACGTTGAGAATGTTTTATATAGCTAGAGCTGGGTTATGCAGTGATTCATGGTTGATTTTCGGGGTACATCCTTCAGCTCTCAGCTGAGCATAGACAATTAACAATGGTGTCACATGAACAAACATGCCATTTTACTACTGCTTCAGTGCAATTGTTAAATGTTGTGGATTGCCGAAGCAGTAATAAATTAAAACTTTTGTTGGCGTGACAACTTTATCAATTGGCTGTGTCAGCTGGAGGAAGGTGGACGACGCACATTTTACTCGCACGATCTGACCCAGAAATCAATTGTGAATCATGATGTTGGTCGCAAAAAGCCTCAACAGAATTAACAAATTAACTGGCGAAAAAAAATGTAGCGTCCGTCATTGGTCCTTGTGATCCCAGCCCGTCTGGCTCAGTGTTAGAGCCCCTTGAGCCACACAGCCATCTCAATTTAAACCAGTAACACATTTTATTTCACATTTGCTGCATTCTAAATGTATTGATTTAAAAACGCAATTATTTTCGCTCGTCTTGACCAGGATTATTATTTTCCACGGAGGTATATATTTTTCCGTGCTTACAATTGATTTTACAAACTCTATCTGAATGTACAAGTACAGCCCAATTGGCAAGTTGGTCCATTGATGGACGAGGGCCGCCCACCACCGTGTTGGTCATTTGACCGTACTTCACCACACCGGTCAGTGTGGGTATAAGTTTACACAGATAATCCCGTTTAAAACAGGATAGGGCCAAGCACAGAGTCTTAGTAATGGGGAGCCTATCCGATGATGTTATTGACGGAGACAATTTGAAATCAATCGTTTAAGTAGTTGCAAATAGTTGATTGCCGAATTTGAGAAACTTATGCATCTTAGCCTTTCCAACATGACAGCGTTGATCCACAGTGTCATACTCTTTAGACACATCGTGGAAGTCCAGGGTATTGAGTACCGCAAAGGCTTGGGACTCTAACACTTGGTCCAGTTTGAGGCCAAACAACCGGTTGGCTTAGCGAGTTTCCAAGCTGTGTTTCTGGAGTGGATGAGCTGGGCAGTTTGTGGCTTGAGCCAGGGGAGTTTGCGGTTCCCCCGGGCTCTCGACTTGCTCAAGGAGCGTCTGTTTGTCAACCATAGAGAGGAAGGTCTTTCAGAAGAGCGGTGTTCAGCACGGGAATCTTGCAGACGTAAGGTCGGTCACAATTAGCGATGTCGTGGATGAAGGCCTGATGGTCACATTATTTCAAAGAGCATTTAAATGTCATCTTGTGTGGAGATGTAAGCGGCATCCTATGTTGAATGCTACGTATCATTGAGTGGTCACACAGATGATTTCACAGGACGTCAACTTTTTAAAACTTTTCTGGAGCGTTTGACATGAAGAAATCAAGGATTGCCGAGTGATCTAGGTTTATTTTTTTATATTAGGACGGGTCGGTAAACAGGTGAGCTGGGATATGTTGAATTCTATGTACGTATGTACGTTGAACTTCTTTTGCACCCTACGTAGCCAACCGTGCGAGTCAGAGGTGTGGAGGAAGCACGACAAACTAAACACAAAAAAGAAATGAGTTTCCAATCTAAATTTAAAAGCGCATAGCTCCAGCTTCTTCCTAATCAAAATCCTTAGTTAGACTGGATTAATCCTAACAACAGAAGGAAGAGTTCCAGACGCACATCTGAAAGTGCACGATACAGTGGCCGTCTTTGTTCAATCGTGAGCGCAAAGCCGCTGCGAGGACTGGCCGGAGTTTGCCCGATGGTTCATGCTCCATGACTAGATCAGCAAAGTATTGCGATGCATTTGTGGCAAGAGCACTCTGCGTGTAATGAGCGCTAAAGCCTAAAGAGGGAACAGGCCAGCTAAAAAAAAGCATTGGGGACCACAGACGTTGTACCGCGTTGTGTTCTTGCCCCCTTCTGCATCACGCGGCTGGTTGAGATGACTGGACAGCTTCAAGAAGGGGTAACGCGAGAGTGGGTCGTGCGACGGCAACACTTCATCCAAAGGTCGCCCTTCCGGGTAGATCTAGTTTCCCGGCAAAGCCGGAGCAGGAGCCGCCACGCCTGCCCACACTCCGCAAAACGCCTCCCTGCTCAATCCCCCTGTAGATAGCATTGAGCAAACAAACAAGGGGGGGGGGGGGGTTTCTGCCCCCCTCTAAGCCTCTGCCCAAAGTGGGGAACATCGACATTGAAAACGTGAGCAGATGGCAATGATGAATTTTGCTGAATTGTTCTCGGTTGTCTGCAGCAGTTGTTTGGTCACCTGTCCAGGCACTGTTCAAGCTCAACCCTGCATAGCTTCTGAGATCTAACGAGATAGCGCGCATTTTGAGCGATATGGTCATTGGTGGTTTTATTCAAACATTTCTATTAGTGGAGCAAAGCAACTAATTTGAAACGTATGCATGGATGTTGAACTTCTTTCACACCGTTATGTAGCAAACCGTGCCCATCGGAGGTGCAGAAACGCAGTGCTTGTGATGCGTACACCAGCTGTGTTAGATCTTGCTGCCAAAATGTAAACTTTTAAAAGTAAATTTTTTTCCTCTTCAGTACTGTTTTTAGAGCCCACCGAGAGTGTGAATTTGGGGAGAGCTGTAGCAATCCGGCCCAGTCCAGATGAGACTTTAGTATTTAAGCACGCCTGTGTGCAATGTGTCGCTCGGTAGATAATGATGTGGTTGTACGCAAGTTGATTGTACCAGTTAGATTTTAATGGCCGATGAAAAATACCCCTGTAACCGCATCATCATATGACCCAGCAATATAATGATAAACTAAAGCTTCATTTTATAACGTACCCTTAATATGTGATAAACAGAAGGAAAAATAAGGCTAGTTATTTATTTAAAGATAACTGTTCTGTTGCTTTGTCTTAGATATTTTGTTGTTACCGATTGCACATTTAATTATATTTGTCATGTTATTTTTACGATCGTTAGGTTATTCCGTCTGAAGTAAATGGACGCTAAAAGTGCAAGACGCTTGTGTGTGCGCTCAGCGCATTGCACTTTGTGACTTGTGGGTCTGTCGATGGTTTCCGAAGGCTTGACTTGGCAAGTACCAGGCCCTGCTCTTTAAGTGTTCCGCTTTATCAGCCTTTTGGGGTGGGAGGAAGAAAAAGGCGCACACACGGTACGTTCCAGTTCACCCTGGAAAAAGGTGGGGGGGGGGAAGGAATTGTGTTTTTGTTTCCCATTGACGTTGCTTACATAATCGCCTGTTCTTTTGTTCAATCCCAGGTTCCGCGTGTACTGGTGTGTGTCCTCAGATTGTGAGGAGTGGTGGTTGGAGTGGTTTTGCGCAATGCTCTACAATACCAATGACCAGGGATTTCGATACCAGGCCTGATGCACAACCCCATTGGCAGTTGGTAGTAAACCCTATCCTGGGACTTCCCGGTGAGTACCTGGCCTTCCTCGGTGAGTACCGAGTACTCACCGGGAAGAGCCGGGAGTACTTGGCGAGTGTTAACATCGACGCTGGGAAGACAACGATAGCTGGCTCTGCATGGCGCTGGCTATACCACCTCGTTGCATTTAGCCTCGCTATTTGCGAGGCTAAACGTGTGATTTTAGTTTTCTCCCTTTGTGATGCTGGCTGCTGCTCATATACAAGCCGCTCGCATAGTAACTTTAGAAAGCGGCTGTGCCTTCGTTTTAAGTTGATGTTTCACAGAGCGGTCTTTGAGCCAGGATATCACCGAGTTCATATTAGACACTCACAGACAGACTGTTCTAGGAGACAGCCTTCCTCTCCACGGTGGCGAGATGTTATCTCCCTCGCCTGGTATACAGGAACGCAAGTTTGATTCTGACGCTGACGAAACCTGTATGTTAGGAGTTTGCATGTTCTCCCTGTGGTTGCGTGGATTTTTCTCCGGGTTCTCTTCGGTTTTTCCTTCCATATTTAGAAACATACGTTTAGAGTATTTGGCTGCTATAAATTGCCACTTCATTGAGCTATCAATTGTGGCCAGATCGCTTCTGAAAAAGAGCTATATTGCTGAGTGGGCCTTACCTGGTAAAATAAAAAGTTTTGAGAGTAAATTAGTTTCCTACCAGGCTCCATTAGCAATGGCTTTTATGGATTCGAGTTTATTTTCTACTTCTGTCTACTGTTCTTTTTACAACCTAAATTTTTGGTCAAGTAGTGTCCTGTCGATTGTAGCATTGCATTTGTTTAAAATGTTAATCCTTGCCTAGCTCTTTTTATTGAAGGTCATGTGAACCTCTTGGGCCCCCCCCCGGCCGCTTTTCAATTCTCTCCCCATGACGCCGAGAATTTCCCAAACCAAAGCGAACGCTTACTCTCCTAGCGAGACATTCCGATCAGCGCAGTGAATTTTAAAACCCTTTACCCCCTTGCACCCTCCCCTTCCCCACGAGCCACATTTACCAACCTCCTTCGGAAAACACCGGTTGCGATGGCAGCGCGCGTTGCTGTCAGAGTGCTGTCGCAATTGGCCATGGGAGGGGAAGGCAAGGACACTTGGCTTGCCGGCTAACGATCGTCGCAACGCAGCTTTTGGCACAAAGTACGCCCCTTTTCCCCTCGCTAGCACCAAAATCCCAAGGCCTCGGCTGCACAGTTGTCAACTTCTTTGTGACTCTTCGGACATCTTGTGCTGTTGTCGTAGTTCCCTCAATCTTGCTCATGGATCCCGAGGCAAGGGATATAAGCGGAGCTGGGGTTGGCGGTCGGTGAGCATGGATGACGGATGGTTCCGGAATGTTCATCCGTCTCTACGTCCTGGATTTGCCCACAACCACATCCGTGGTAGCTCCACTGCTGTCAGATATTCCCTGTGAAGGCTCTCTGGGGCAAATATTTATTTCCCTATTTATTATCTGGAACACACATCAGCTCTTTATCCTTGCATGGGTGCGTTCGAGTTTATTTGTTGCTCCGCAGATGACGATTTTCTTTTCCTTTGCCACGTTTCCACTGGCGGCGGGGGATGCCCCCCATCACGCGCAAGTGCATCTTCTCTGCTTCCAGGCTTCAGGTCGTTGCTGCCTGAAGCCTGGGCGTGGTGGACGTGCATAGTCAGACACTTGGGGTGGGGCAGTTGGGTGCTGTCTGCTGGGCTGCGAGGTGGCCAGGAGATGGAAATACGTGCGGTATTAACCTCGGGTCTTTCTCGGGCAATCCAATTTTATCCCACGTGCAAAATGTACTCGTTTAGAAAGTGGCCAAACTTGAAAACGCAAGACCAGTCCAGAAGTGAGTTTGCTCGAATAAAAGGACATCGTTCTTCTGGCTCGCTGCCTTCCAGCATCACTCTTGTTTCACCGGGTGCTGAGGATCCATCGATTGCTTTTACAGCTTTTATAAATCGAGCCACTCGGTGCACAACCTACATTGCCTGCTCCTGGCATGCCTGGTCATGGAGCGAGCGGGCCGAGGAGTTGCATCCACGGTCATGCGGTTGATGCCACCGCCTCAAAGACTGGGATTATCGCAAAGACACACGTCGCGTTGTCGCTTGGGGTTTCGCCTTGAATGCCGTGCGTTCATCCATTCCCTCCCCTCTCGGCTGCCTCCAGCCAGCCAACCGTCCCCTCCATGGCACTGCCCTGGTGGTCATCAGTAGTTGTGGTGAGAAGTATTTACCCAGTTTTGCGTACGATATTAATTTGACCTTGCATTCCAAGACATATACAATAGCCGTGGGCAGAGCTGCAAATGTGAACAATAAAGAGTTGAATGTGTGTGTACACTTCTGTTTGCTTGCATTTGCTTTATTTCTACACTTTTTCCTCGACGCACTTCCGATCGCTTCCCCAAGCACCTCCGATGAGCACGGTTGCCTGCGTACCGTGCGAAAGAAGTCCAATGTGCCGATGGTGTTGGCTTGAGAACCAAAACTCTCAGTCTGAAGATTGAGGGAAACTCCCCAGTCAAAGCTTGACAAGGTCCATCGTCCCTCCAGGGTCTTTAAAATAGTTTCTACTGCAATTATTGACAGATTTTGGAATAAAAAAAAAAATACGGTTTTGTATGTCGTTATGTACATGATATACCTATGTTAAGGCCGGGCGGTGGTGGCTACGCAGGTGGCCTGCAATTCAACGGCAACGGCGAGGGTTGATGGATCGCACAAACGTTCCCTTGGGCATTGAGGAGGTGCCACACCTTGGCTTGCCAGGAAAAGGCAGGACAACAAGTGTGGGCTAAACCCCACCTGTTCCATCTGTGTGGGATAGTGTTTTTCCCCCCTCGTGTGAATGGGTATTTTCCGGGTGCTCCAATTTTAATCCAACATAACACTCAGGATAAGAATAGGTTTTACTCTTTCTGGCAATAAAACAGTTGTGTTAAGATGTTAAAAACATCACACCGAAACCTTTTGCAAGGAATCATGTCTGCATTAACCACATACTTGTGGTGAACATGCATAAAAAAACACATGCTCTGATAGTATCCCTGTTTTATTGCTAGAAAGGGTAAAACATATTCTCATATTTTGATACTGGCGAAGAAGGTCCCATGATTAATTGGCTGGTAACATCTTGACATATATAGAGGACCGCAGAGCTTGGGTGTGAGCTTGGCACCGTTTTCTCTCCAAGAGTGATTGAATACAATGCGGCGTTTTACAACTTTTCATTATTATTAACATCAGCTAATGTGCGAAAAGCACATCGTAAAAATAATTGTAATATCTATGACAAAAGATACTCGGAAGAGTAAAACTGCAAAATATCTCGCGTAGATGTTGCGCCATAAGGCGCTGTAGGCAGCTGACCTGCCGCCACGCTCACGGGCCGACGGGGCAGCTGAGAGAGAGCGAGGTGGGTCGGGGTTGACCAAAGGTCAAACCCCCGCCCCTCTGTGGCCGGAGGTTGGACACCCCAGACCCCCCAGGGGCTGGGAGCTGAGGGGGATGATGGCCCCCCTCCACTTCTTAAGACCCCTTAAGAATTAAGACCTAAGACCTTCCAGAAGGTTCTGGAGGGGGGGGGGGGGTGACCCTGACCTGGGGATAAAAGGCCAGCCCTCGGGACGGTCGGGGCAGTACTCACCAACTCAAGCTCGAAGACATCTGAAGACTGGACCAGTGACCCGGGGACCCTCAACCGTGGTTCTCGTAAGCCGGTTGTAGCGGAGCCGAGGTCGCTCGGATCCCCTGGGACCCTCCCCGAGGCTCTCGCCAGGCCGGGGTTGAAGCGGACCAGGGCGAGTCCTGTACCCTGGGTGGGTCGGTCGGTCCAGCCTTTCCCTAGCCGCCGTCACAAGTGACCGGCGTGTGCGTAGCCTGGAGTAGGTAAAGTACGCTGGAAGGGAGGCTGTCTCTCCCTTAGAATATCGAGTGGAAGGGTTCGTACCTCTCCGTGTTAATAGAGTAGTGGTTAACAGAGTGTTAAGAGTTGTTCAATAAACGCGTTGTCTCCAGCAGACGTCTCCGTGTGGTTAGTTATAGGACACAACATATATGTTAACCTGTAAGACAGTTTTTTTTTAATTAAACATTGATTATTAACAGTATATCAGTTCTTCATTTCAGGTGGAGCAGTCTATAATGCTGGATATAATTTTGGCCACTTTGTCTGATTTTGTCTTCGCGATACGGTCGTGGTGTAATAATACAGGATTGTTATTGATAGGTGTCTTTAGTACTGTAGTGATGGTGCCTTGTGCCGGTAATCCCTGCTCCCCAAGCAAGTTTGACACCATCCTGGAATACGACGTTGAGAAATTAAGCCCATGCTTCAATCATTACGGAGATATGCCGAAGCTTTGCTAATGCCTAACTATTACTACGTCGTACAAAAGTGACGCTACTGATGGTAACATTCACAGTAACCACGTGAGGATGTCAATAAACTCGATGTTTGTGACAGTGACGATCTTGTTAATATCATAACAGTTGTTGGGGAACATTTCAGGAACATTGGCACTGCAATCCATCAGTAACGCCTTTAATGAGTTTGCCTTCCAAACCAATGTTGTCTAGCGGTATTAAAGTGGGCAAACTGTGCACTGGTTTTGACCTTTTGGGACTTGTGATCAGCATCAGGCTTGCAAGACGACTACTGTATTACCATGTTATTGACAAGACCACTCCACCATCACAATGAGGTCGCTTAGCGGCGGTATTCAACTCTGGCATTGGGAGGGTCCCTCGTGCAGCGGTGGATTTAACGGCACGAGAGAGCAACGCTATTTGTCGGCAATTAACAGCCCAACGCACCCTCGATACATTATGAACACAAGGAGCATTCTCGCACGAGAAAAAAACTTAGTTTTCTGTGCAACAATGGGCAGGACACAAGCAGTGAGTTCTAACCACACCGAACCTGTCCTTCCAAACCCCCCCTAAACATCAAACACGGGATTTTCCCGGGGCTCAGGGCACCCCAACTCGACAGCAAAGCACCACACACGATCCCCCCAATCGTCGACGATGTCGAGCAATGCAGGATATGCAGTCCGCACATCGTTAACCATCGCGAGCAATGCTCCATACAGTCCGCACAACATAAACAATCCCGATCAGTGCGCTATAAAGTACTTAAAACACAGACACACAATCACGATAATGCAACATACACAATAAGTAAAGAATCGGCGATCCTGAAAATGCACCCTCACACAAAAAAAACTATATTACAAAACCATACTTCACCCAAAGCAACCCAATCCTCATACTGACGACGAGTAGCAGCAATACACGAATCCAACTCAGCGCACGTGTTTGCGAGGGCCGCGTGTATCGGGATGTGTCACGACTCGCCTGTGCGCCCGGACGAGCGGAAGACGTCAGGGTGGAAGACGACGGCGTCTTGGAGAGTCTTTGCTGTATTCAGCGCGGCATCGTCTTGCGACTTGAGACGGCAGGCCACACTCACAGGCCACACTAAGAGCCGACGACGGGGCGTCCCTGGGACCAGTAAAGCTCCCCATGAGCAGGCGTCCATTTTGGCGGGAAATTTCTTTTGTAGCGGAAATGACGTCATGGCGGGGAAATTGTTTGGCGGGAAATTCGGTCTGGCGGGAAGCGCGATTTTGGCGGGAAAATTCGTCCCGTGCGGCGGCGAATGGCGGCCGATCGCGTCGCGTTCCTTTGGTTTCCCCCGCGCGCGGGAATTATTTTAGCGGAAATGACGTCATGCCGAGGAAATCATTTTGGCGGGAAATTATTTTGTTGGGTAATGATTGTTTGACGGGAAGTGTGAATTTGGCGGGGAACTCGTCCCGTATGACGGCCGCTTGCGCGCGTTCCTTGGGTTTCTCGCGCGCACGGGAACAGCGGCGCCGGCACACCGACTCGTGAGACCGGCTCCTCCAGCTCGGTGAGCGGTGCAGCTGCCGCGAACAAAATGAAACAAAAATCGGCGAGGCGGCGCTCTCACCACGGTGACGGCGGCGTGGAGACGCAGCTCCCCACCCGCTGTCAGCTACCATGCAGTAGGTGACAGGAATCTCCCCTCGCCGTCCTCCGCCACAGAATACGTCTTCGTAAGTATTTTTCGTGGAGTTAACATCGCTATCCTATCCTATTTCCTAACTATTTACCACTGCCGACTCCAGTGTTCTACACGGAGGCACAGTTTGGACTGGGAGGCAACACTTTTATGTAACAACTTCCCTAGCAGGTAGCACTGAATGTAACTCGTGGCAGAGGTGTGGACTCGAGTCATGTGACTTGGACTCGAGTCAGACTCGAGTCATGAATTTGATGACTTGCGACTCGACTTGGACTTGCATAACAATGACTTTGTCCCACCTCTGACTCGTGGTCTATAGTAGGTTATGTGGCTCACGATGTGAGTAGCGAGTTAACTCAAGACGAAGACCCAGAGACGACGAGACGTGGGACCCCGGCTTGATTCAACACTTAATTCTAGATTTGAAGCTTTCGTGACTGCAAGGATTCATACTCTTAAGTTTTTTCGGTAAAGTCACGTAGGGGAAAATAAATAATAAACATAAGTAATAAACAATAAAAATAATAGAAATAAAATAATAAATCACGACGTTTCGGGCGCAACACAAACGTCCGTCAACTTAAGCAATTGTTTCTTGCTGTGGTTGTCCCACCTGATTTATTATTTTATTTCTATTTTTTTTATTATTACTTATGTTTATTATTTATTTTTACCTACGTCACTTTACCTAAAAAACTTGAGAGTTTGATTCAACTCCCGGGACTGCCCCTTGATGCTCCTGGGCGTGGCCTCACTCCGCTTTCGGCCACGCCCCTTCGAGACCTTTCCCGAAGAATCCCGACCCAGCATCACGTGCCCCACTAAGGCCACCACGTACTCACTTGCCCTCCCTCAGGCCATCGCCAGGACTATGCCCCTAGGGCTGCCTGACACGCCGTACTTACTCTGGTGCTAGAGAGATGCTCCAGACGCACAGCTACACTCCTGTAACAGTAGCTGGCGCAAACACCCTCGTGGCACCATGTATGTTACTACACATTTACCGTCAAACCCTCTACACGCGATTAAGATTCTGCATTGAAGCTCCCAGTGCCTCATACGCGACCAGTTTCTTGGCCTCGTCGGTTAAAATTTTTTAAATATGCATCGTCCAAAGTGGGATACATTTCTTTACAACTGCTTGTATTTCTTTACAACTGCTTTTTGCGTTTAGTTTGTTGTCCCCCCCCCCTCGCACCTTCGATTGGCATGGTTGGCTACATTATCGATCACAGGCCCGAGTCACATCTCTATCTGCGGTTCAATATTGTTTCAGAATGGACGTCGTCTTCTGCAAACAAAACCGCGGTGGTGAGATGTTAATTCCCTCGCCTGGTATACAGGAGGTTTGGGTACGGTCCCGACCCTAACGGCCACGTTCTTTCCATAGATTTTTCTCCGGGTCCTCCGGTTTTTCACCTCCACGTTTATAATCAACGTTTTGTTTAAGAGTATTTTAGGGCCCACGTGATATTTCACCTAAATCATGGCGTCGCACTCCGTGAATGTTCCTTGTAAGACAGAAAAACCCGGTCACGCCATCGGGATACATTACCGTAACGCGTATTAGATTTTATTACATTTCATGAACATGGTCAACAATTGGATAATCCGGTTGGGTCACACATTCCCTCCCTCAAGTGCCCTGTAACTGTCGCCGTGTTCCGAAGGTCTTGGCCTCTGGTCCGTGCTTTGTGACAGAACGGCTTCGCTCAGTGGGACCTCATCAGCTGTGACAACAAAGCTGTCACCTCAGACGGTTTATCCCGTATTCTTATACAGGGAAACTGAGTTTTCATGTCCATGCGGCATACAGCCGCTTCAATACGGGGAACAACAATCAACCTGATTGTGTGCATCCACATATCAAGCAAGCAGAAGCATGCAAGAGCACAGCAAGCATGATGAGTAGCATCAGTGACACCAATGATCAAAATTAATACACAGCAGTTTTTGCTTAATAATATTATGTGCCTATTTGTTTGTGTTTCTCCCTTGTGGTGATGGGACTTTGTAGGATGAACGTTGATATTTATAAGGGGGCACGGGGTGACCAATACGGTCTGAATTGGTCTGTGATAAGGTAGGGCACTGATAAGGGGTTGACAGGTATGCGACAAGGTCTCAGGTCTCCTTCACTAAATAAAGCGTGGCTCATGGTCGCGATTTAAATTACCTGCAGTCATCTTGCAGTCCTCTTTCACGAATGTATTTATTTTGGGCTGACCCACGCTGCAGCTGCGTTCTGGACGCACGGTCACCGAATGATTTTGCCAAATGGTGCTACGGGGTTTGACGTCAATGAGGCCTGCAGATCATTTTAGTTCCTGGGACTGACGGCCCCCCCGGGTTGCAAGTTCCACTTTGCTCACCGTTACACCACGGCAACGTCCCTTGACTGCAAACAACAGATACATTCAGCAGTTTTTTTTCTTGCTGTAGTCCCACCTGATGACGATTGCTTGTGTTGCGATTAAAACGTCGTGATCTATTATTTTTATACCTACGTGACTTTACCGAAAGAACCAAAGAGTATAGATACATAGGAGGAAATTACTGCCACTTCCACGAAGCTCGTGCTCCACCCTAAACAGCATTGCACTGCACAAACCACGGCAGTTGATGCGGACGATACCCGATGCACAAATGGTGAATGAAAAACTCTCCGGCAGCAGTGCGCGACTGTGGTCGTGCAGATCAGGCCGTACGAAGTATAACGACGCATGGCCCCGATCCGCAAATATACGAAGGCGAGATCATCACAGCGATCTTACGCTCCCGCTGTCCCTGACGCGGTTGTCTGGGCTTGACCACCCTGAATGTGAAATTGTAGTTGTTGCCTTTGCAACTACGCCAGCAGCCGTGCGACAAGAAGAAGACTGCCACTTCTGGGTTGCTCTTCTTAACCGCAAAATATCTCTGGGAAAGAAGATCGATGCCGAGAAGTATCAACGGATAACAGGTAGTGGCACTATGGGAACCTCATTTGCCAGTAAAAATATGATAATTGGTTTTTTACCCTTCTATCTGGCAGTTGAGAGAATCTCTGCTAATCTAGAATCTCTGCTGTTTGAATCATAAGTACAGTGTTATGTTTGTATATGTGTTTTGTATTGTGTTTATGTGCTGCATGTGTATTATGCGTTTACAGTTGTATATTTAGGGGGGTTAATGGGGGGCTAAATTCCCCCCAGCCCCACCAAGTAAAAAAATAAAAATTAATCATTCAAATGTGTGTGTGGTTCGCCCATGTATCCCCACACCATCATCAACAACAGCGCATCCAACCGGTCACAATCACCACCGACACCACAATAACCACCACTGACTACATCACGACGGACGACGGCACTATTGCGATGAGCGTGCTGCCGCCGTGAGGATGACCAACGTCAGGATGACGACGATAATCCAGCGACACCGAGACACGCGGGACTGCGGTAAAAAGCAGAGCACGGCACCTCCTGGAGGAGCCTAGCACCACGGAGCACCTCGCCAGGGGCCACAGAGCGTGCCACATCTCCAGTGCCACCATTGTCATGAGCCCCGATACCGTGGTGATAGAACGTGACACCGGGGGAGGTTAATAAACTACAAAAAATCTATGAACTATTTTTATTTGACCAGGTAAGGCCCTACTGAGCTGTGCAGCTCTTTTTCAGAAGCGACCTGGCTATTGTCACAAACGGTAGCTCAACGAAGCGTGGAAACGTATAGCAGCCAAATACTCTAAACGCGTGATGTTGATTCTGAATATGGAGGGAAAAACCGGCGGGCGGTGGTGGAGGATCCAAGGGGAGGGGTGTTGGTGGGGGGGCATTGTCCTCCACTCGAGACCTCGAAAATTGGTACATTATTGTTTTATGAAAATATTAACAGAGAAAAATTGTCATTTACTTGTTAACGTAGACTGAAATTTAAAAATAATTAGCATTTCAGGATCGCCTGTCTCCCACGCTACCGTCTCCCCCCCCCCCTCCCGGGGCGGTGTGTCGACCGACACCCAGGGTTGGTGGAGCGAGCTGCCCGCGGCCCCTCAGTGCCGGGGGGTGGAGGGAGAGTCGCCGATCGGCTCCACGGTGAGCCAGAGCCCCCCCTCGGCGCGCATCACCAGCTCGGGCAGGCGGCGCACGGCGCACGTCGTGTCCACGGCGATGCGGAAGCGCGCCAGCGTGAGCGCCAGCGCCACCTTCATCTCGGCCATCGCGAACCGCTGCCCGATACAGTTCCTGTTCAAAGACACGAAGATCCAAGATCTCCCACCAGGCCCCACTAACATACCGTCCCCGCCGTGGAGCGGGAATCGAACCCGGGCCACCGGGTTCGTAGTGCAGCGCGCTCGGCAACTCGCCATCGCCCCCCCAAAGACAAAGATCCCCCGTGTAGCCTTAACGGACTGTCGGGGCAAGCGCCGTGAGCGAGTGGCGCCTATCGAGGCCGGCACTGTGGCACACGAGGGGGTGGGTGGGCAGCACCACGCCCGGCCGCCTTTGTCTCCCCAATGGCGATGTTTACACGTCAGGACCGGTTGTGATCATCACGGGTGTTGACCATGAATGGGAATCGAACTCGGGTCGCTGGGTTCGTGGCACAGCGCGTCAACCGCTCCGCTACCGTTTCCCAGTTCCTATCCGCTTGCTCGTACACGCATCGCGGCGCTACGTTTGGAACTGGTTGCCATTCTTATAGCGCAGCGGTTCTCAGAGTGCGATCCGCGGTACCGCCCAGGGGTCAGCGACGCTCCTCCGGGAGCCCGCGGGGGCTGTGATGCAAACGCAGCTTGATCCGGAAATAATTCATGTTTTACTTTTAATATTTAATTAAAAAAATGGAATTAGGTAAATTACCCTGATGAAACTATCCTAAGATCTAAATGCCCACCCCCCCCCCCCCCCAATAAATAAGTTTTTGCTGCTTAAAAAAAAATACTTTTTATGTTCCTGTAATAGGAATAATTTAGTTTAACACGTATTAGGCTTTCACAACCAATATCATCCATAATAGAGTTTTTTTTTGTTAGATCGCATGAATATAAATGTATCCTTAAACCTGCCACCACCCAACATAGCCAATTAGTAAGGTTTGTGACGTAAACAGAACATGCCAATTCTTTACGAGTACAGCACGTCGGTGTGTTGGAGAGCAATTCCACAACATTTACAATCTGAGCACGATATTTCGCCAGTAATTCCAACTAGCTTCATCAGGCGGATGATTCTAGTTGTAATTACAACTAGCTTCATCACAAATCTGGCCGTCCGCCTGATGATACTAGTTGTATTTACTGGCGAAACGTCGCCAGCGATCCGCCAACCCAACCTTGCTCGTGATAGAAGCGATGTTTACCGGGGTCCAGCGGAGAACGGGATAAAGGCATGAGGGGAGATCTTGTCCACCTTGTCGGGGCTGAACCGCTCAGGGTCGTACACCTGGAATGGGACGCGGCGCAGCAAACTATTAAACTTAACAATTTTTGTTATTTTATTTTACCAGGTAATGTCCCACTGGGCTGTGTAGCTCTTTTTCAGAAGCGAGCTGGCCACAAATGATCGCTCAACGAAGTGGCTTATCACATGGAAACCTAAAGCAGCAGCCAAATAGTCAAAACGCATGATGTCGATTCTAAATGTGGAGGGAAAAAACGGAAGAACCTGGAGAAAAATCCACACGACCACGGAGGGAGAGACACACAAACTCCAAATATACAGCAGCAGGCGTCAGGGTGGAGATCAAACCCACTACCTGTATACCAGGCGAGGTAGTTAACATCCTGCCCATCATCGCTCGCTTCTCCACAATCACGAGGCCCACGAGGCACCCAGAACGTGCCCAAACCTCTCAGGATCACAGACGCTACGCGGGGTGCCACGGTGGCGAGATGTTCACTACCTCGCCTGGTCTACAGGAGGTTGTGGGTTCAATCTTGAAACCTTACGCTTGTCGTATATTTGCACTTTTCTTTCCCCGTGGTCGCGTTAATTTTTCTCCGGGTCCTCTGGTTTTTCCCTCCGCATTTAGAATCAGCATCACGCATTTTTACTATTTGGCTGCGATACATTTCAACGCGATAAGCCACTACATTGGGCTATAATTTGTGATAGCCAGGTCGCTTATGAAAAAGAGCGATATAGTTCAGGGGGGCATTACCTGGTAAATAAAAATAGTTAAGTTTTATAAACAGGTGTTGTAGACTACTGTGGAGCTATATGTTTCAGCAGAGAGTCATTACACAAAAA
Organism: Lampetra fluviatilis; assembly: GCF_964198595.1. Classification (NCBI taxonomy): domain Eukaryota; kingdom Metazoa; phylum Chordata; class Hyperoartia; order Petromyzontiformes; family Petromyzontidae; genus Lampetra; species Lampetra fluviatilis. The sequence goes on along the minus strand of NC_136320.1, from coordinate 4,544,729 downwards.
ATCATTGTTGTACTGCACTACCCTCCGTTGTCTGTGTTCCCCGACGTTACCAACCCGTACTGACCGGCGTGGTGACGAGTGGTCAAAATAAGCTCCGTGACCCGTGTGGTGTTAGGAGGCTGTCATCCAGCAGTGGATTGACAAAACGGTGGCGTGTGCACCTAATGACGATGTGCAGTGCGTACCAAAGGGCTTAATCAAAGTCCACAATGCCGACAATTGTGCGTGGCGGAGAGCCGCCTCGTTGTGGCATAGCGTTTTCATTGGCTGTCATACCGCAGCGTCACAAACAGCGTCGCCCAAAGCCACGTGGAGGCGCTGCAGAGTGTCACATACAACATGGCTGACGTGGACGTGTCTTTCGAGCAGAGGGCTGTGATTGGATCTCGTGGTGGAAGGTGTCAGGTCAGCCGAGATGGCGGCAGAAAGCGTGTCGCCCATCCCCCCGCACCTCGGATGAGCGCGGTTGGCTAGGGTACGGTGCGAAAGAAGTTCAACGTGCACGCATACAGATGCGGTGGTACCACTCGCGCTACAGAGGCATCGCTGCTTAGTCCGGGAGTGGCGGCTGCGGCATCACGGCCGAGTCCCCTACCTCTGGGTCCGGCCACACCAGGGGGTTGTGGTGGGTGCCGAACACCGAGATGATCACCGTGTTGCCTGGAACGGCACAGCGGAACGCAACGTCACCAACCCGAACATCCACAACTCACCGGATTACAGCCGTGCGTCGTCGTCGTCGTCGTCATCATCAACTCAGAAGTCATCACGGCCAATGCTGTTGATACCACCACATCTCACCATCACGCCATTCCTCACACAGATGAGGGCTTTCACGTGTCTATCAAGATCTGTCCTTGCATCTCCATTTTACTTGAGATCTCCTACTTGCTATGCTGTGGATACATCCTCTCTGCCTGCCAGCCAACCTGCCTACAGCCTGGGTTCGAGTCCAGGCAGCTGCCTGTGAACAAACCGGGTTCTTAGGGAGGTGACGGGTTTCGGGTCGGTCACCGGTGAATGCGCAAACAGCTTTGTCGTAAATATATTTTTTTTTAAATCGCTAAATAAATCCGCCAATAAAAATGTTGAGTTTGACTGGCATGTGACAAGAAATATCTCTACAGCAGAGCGGGGGGTGAGGGGGGGGACAAGGGGTCATTTGTCATTACCCGACTGGGATCACAGTAAGATCACTGATATCACTGTGATCACTGATCTCGGTGATATCACTGTGATCACTGATCTCGGGATCACCGGGTTCCCTGAGATCACTGGGATCATTAAGATCACGGAGATCATTAAGATCACTGAGATCACACACAGAACAGCAATCACCGCCCCCTACTGGCAGACTACTACCCCAGGTCACTCTTGCAAATGAAGACTTATCCTGGCCTCTTCGAGTTCCCAAGCTGGTTAAACAAAATCAACGTGAGACTCGATAAACATGCCACACTTACATTGAAGCACCTCTGTGACATCCACGACCGTTCTCTAAGACAGGGCGAGAGTACACAGTGCCCTGCGCGCGTTCCAAACCGGTGCCATTATTCGGGTTCTTTAGCACGCGACTCCGAGAAAAGAAACATTTAGAATAAAATTTGCTGAAAAAAAATTGGAAATAAATAAACTGTGACGGTCACCCAAGCGCCACGACATCACGGTGGCGAGGCGATGTCAACTACCTCGCCTGGTCTGCAGAAGGTCGTGGGTCCGATTCCGACCCTGACGCCTGCTGTATATTTGGAGTTTGCGTGTCTCTCTCCCCGTGATTTTTCTCCGGGTCCTCTGGTTTTTTCCCTCCACGTTCACAATCAACATCACGCGTTTAGAGTATTTGGCTACTGCGATACATTTACACATGAAGAGCCACTTCGCTGAGCTTTCATTTGTAATAGCCAGGCCGCTTCAGAGAAAACGGCTACATAGCAGCTCAGTGAGCCTTAACCAGGTAAAATAAAACTAGTGAGTTCGTTAGTGTGGCTACTAGAGAAGAGCTGTTTGCATTTCGCGCGGCGTTTTCATTCCTACGGCAAGCTGTACGTACAGTATGTGGAACTTTTTTTGCACCGTACGTAACCAACCGCTTTAATCGGAGACGCGGGGGGAATGACGCCGTCGCCGGCTACCAAAAGCGGTCACCTTTGGGGATGACGCGTCCGTCCGTGAGCGTCACGTCCTGGGTGCAGGCACGCGCCACCGCCGTCACGGGCGGGTGCAGCCGCAGGCTCTCCTTGAGGCACATGGTGAGGTAGGGCAGCTGGGAGAGGTCATCCCTGTCAGGCGGGGGGTGGCGTGAAGATTTTGAGTGTGCGGTGTGTATGGAGTGTGCGGTGTGTATGGAATGTGCGCTGTTCTCTCTCCCCAGATGGTGCATCTGCCAGTTATCTCGGTCAACTCATAGCACCTCTGTGCCATTACCTCCTGCACCCAGCCTGGCACAGTAGTTAACCCACAACAACAACGCTCTGTTCCGTGACCGACCGTACTGAGCCTGGCACAGCAGTTAACCACGGTGGCTAGGAGATGTTATCTTCCTGGCCTAGTGTACAGGAGGTCTTGGGTTTTATCCCGTCCCTGACACTTAGAGTTTGCGTGTCTCTCCCGCAAGGGTCATGTGGATTTTCTTTTTATCCTCCGGGTCCTCCGGTTTTTTCCCTCCACATTAGAAACGTGCGTTTAAGAGTATTTGGCTGCTATAAATGTTCCACGTGATAAACCGCTTCGTTGAGCTGTCACTTGTGAATGGCAGGTCGCTTCTGAAAAAGAGCTACGTCGCTCAGTGGGGCCTGATCTGGTCAAACAATTTTTTTTGTTTAAATAGTGTATGCAGAGAATCGCCAAAATCAGAAGCAACATCAGGAGAACAATCCATCACCATTTACGTGATGACCATCATAGGAGCAGCAGATAAAACAGCAATATCAAGACCAACAGACACAACACGATCAGCATCATCGTTGTTAGCACCAGTATGGGGGGTGGGGGAGTGGTGGTTGGAGTGGGGGGGTGGTGGTGGGGACCGACCACTCGAGGCCTCCTCCATTCTTGGCCTGCAGGAGCTGCGTGACCTCCTGGCGACAGCGCTGCTGGTACTCGGGATGGCGCGCCAGGTTGTACAGCGCCCAGCTGATGCCACTCGCCGTCGTGTCGTGGCCTAGACATGAACACGGTGCGCACGACAACAACGGTACTAACAAAGACAAATCTCCCCCGTATAGCCTTAACAGACGGTTGGGGCAAGTGCTGCTAGCGAGGCTGGCACGGCGCACGAGAGGGTGGGTGGCCAACACCACGCCCGGCCGTCTTTGTCTCCCCAGTGGCGATGTTTACACACCTCACCAGGTACTCATTTGAGGCTGAGTCGACCTAGGGGAGGCCCATAACCTGTTCAGATAATCGTCGCTGGTGTTGGCCATGAACGGGAATCGAACTCGGGATGCTGGGCTTGTAGCGGAGCGCGCTAAACGCGACACTACCGCTAAATGCACACATGAACACACGTGTGCACACGCACACACAGAAGGTTGAGATGACTTCTGTTCGTGAGCACCTGTCAAGCCTGGCACAGCACACAACAGGCGGTGGTGTTGCCAACACCACAAATGCCCGGCTGCCTTTGTTTCACACGGAGGTTACAGGAGGTCGTGGGTTCAATCCCGACCCTGATGCCTGTTGTAAATTTGGAGTTTGCGTGTCTCTTTCTCTCCCCGTGGTCGCGTGGATTTTTCTCCGGGTCCTCCGGTTTTTCCCTCCACATTTAGAATCAACATCACGCGTTTAGAGTATTTGTCTGTTATAAATGTCCACGTGATGATAAGCCACTTCGTTGAGCAATAATTTCTGGTAGCCAGGTCACTTCTGAAAAAGAGCTACACAGCCCAGCGTGCCTTACCCATTAAAATGAAAAGTTTAGTTTAGTTAGTTTCGTTTAGAAGGCTGTGGTGTCCTGTGCTCACCCTCGAACATGAATGTGTCAACCTCAGCCTGAATGTCATCATCCGACATCCCCTTTCCATCTTCATCCTGAAAGAAAACCATCACCATCATCACCAACGTAATCATTCTTCTTTTAAAATCGTACGGTACATTGCGGAGAAGCCGCTGAACTTTTTGATTTACAGCAAATGTTATAAATCAACGTCAGGGTTTCTTTAGCCATTCAACTACATTTACTGTGAGATGCATTGCATTGTTGATGTCGTCTCGGGACCCAGAGTCACACAGAGACTTACAGAGAGACGCAGAGACCACAGTCACCACCACCACTGCTGCCACCGCTACCGCCACCACCGCCGCGACCACCACCACTGCTACCACCGCCACGGGGGACTCAAACAACGCTCCGCGTGGTGCCGCCCGCCCACCCTGGCCAGCAGGACGATGTCGATGAAGTCCGGGAACTTCCCCGGCCGGCCGCCCTGGCCGAGCGCGGTGCGGCGTCTGCGCACGGCGCCGAGGGAGTAGTCGTGCACCAGGGCGCAGAGGTGACGCGCGCGGCGCCCATTGGCCGACAACCAGTAGATCGCGTCGGGGTAGTGCAGGAAGTTGAACTCGCGCTTGATCACGAGCTTGCTCAGCTCGTAGACGGCGCCGATGTAGCGGCTTGACTCCCTGCACAGCGGCGGAGCGAGGCTCAGACGCTGGAACGCGCGGACCGGTCGCACCCTGCCCTCACCCACCCACCGCCCCCTCCCCCCCACCAACCGCCCACCCACTCCCCATGGCCCACCGCCCACGTCGAGCTCACGCGACTTGACCTTGCCGGCTGAACCCGACCGCTGTGTCCACACCTGAGCGACCTTCAGTTGCCCAGGCAGGAGGCTCTCATGTCCACAAGCTATTACGCCGACCGGCCAGATCGCCACGAGGTCTCGTCCAAATATCCATCACGAATCGTAACACCGCACCGGCTGCGAAAGCCGACGCGTCGAGCTCACGTGAGCACCGTTTCTCTTGTGAACGGGCGAGGGGCTCGGGCACCATGCATGGGGGTCGAAGGCCGAACACTCGAGGACAAGTTGGTAACCAGGGGAGAGGTTAACGCGTGGCGAGAGAACATAGTTTTTACGGCACGATACCGCGTGCGGGTCCTTTGTGATAAGATAGGGTGTTTAGCCGTATCTTTTTTGCATCTCCAGCGAGATAAAGCATGCTCAGAGCCAGTGCGTTGCTGTTGCTGCTGCTGCACCGTCATCGTGCTAGCTGTAAACCGCACGCTGTATTAGCGACGGTTTGCTCGTTCAAGGAGTTCGCCGCGTCGTTTCTGTCACCCACGCTCTGCTCATTTCCATTCCACCATTGCGGTTTCTCCGTTTCACGACTGGACTTGCTTACTTCACGCGAGCCCAAATTCTGGCGTCAAAGCGGGGAATCGAACCGAGGAGTTTCTCGCTGCGAGGCGCAGCGTCACCATTATATCACATAGCCCATGTTTTTAAAGGAGCACACCGTTTGAATGCGAGAAACTCTTTGGTTTCCTGTGAATTTTGTCACGGTCTCTGAAACTAGAGGGAGGGGAAGGGGGAGTGAGGGAGGGGGGAAGGAGGGAGGGGGGAAGGAAGGGAGAGGGGGAAGAGGGAGTGAGGGAGGAGGGAGTGAGGGAGGGGGGAGCGAGGGAGGGGCTCACTGCTGGCAGATGTTGTCCTGTCCGAAGGTGCACTTGAGGAGGCTGTCGAGCGTCATGAGGCTCACCGACTCGAACACGTTCACCGAACTCTTGCCGCTCCGCAGCATCTCCGTCCAGCCGGCCTGTCGTCGAGACACGACACGGCAACGTCCTCGACCGCACCGGACGCTCGGATTGTACGAGTCCCGTCCACTCCGCCGGAGGCCAAACCACGGCAGTCCGCTATTAACAATCACGCGGTCTCTAGTCTAGCGGCCGGTCTCAATTGGGCCCTCCACTCAAAGCGACACTGACAGAGCTCATCCGCTCCATCTGGAACTGAGTTGGGACATTGTCCTCGGCTCGGTGTGAGCGACATCGAGACGGAGCCAGCCCCTCCACTCCACTTGGGAGAGATAAGGAGGAGCACCGCTCTCCCCACACCGCCGGGACACCGACCGCTCGCTTAGAGGTCGCGACCTCGACCTCGTGCTGCACTCAGCGGACACAGGGAGAGGGCGTCCTCCACTGCAGATCGCCCTTCCTCTCCTCCCTCTCCTCCCTCTCCTCCCTCCCTCCCTCACGTGCATGGCGGAGATGCTCCGGTCGAACACGGAGACGTAGGGCTGCAGGATGCTGAAGTGGAACGCCGGCGTGAGGAGGTGGCGTTGGCGTGACCACCGCTGACCGCGGCTCAGCAGCAGCCCATCCCCTGTGCACGCACACGGGGGGGTGGCAGAGGCAAAGGTCCCCCGCGTAGCCGCACAGACAGATCGGGGCAAGTGCGAGTACACTGTGAGCGAGCACGGCACGCGAGACTGCTATGTGGCAGACCTCTGCCTCCTCGGTGCCGATGTTTGCGCACGGCGCGAGTCGTTCAAGGCCGAGTCGACCTAGGGAATGCTCATAAACAGCTCGGATGTCACGTGTGCTGTTAGCGAGCACCTATTCAGGCTGACACACGAGTGCTGATGTGACCACACCACATCCAGGTATTCGTCTGCCCAGTGCTGGTGTCTTACACACGACAGAAAGTACTCATTTAAGGCTGAGTCAACCTAAGGGAGGCCCGGGACAAATTCTGATGCTATTTGTCACTTAATTTTTTGCCATATTCGAGAATCATACTCAGGTTAACGGGTTTGTAGCGCAGTGCACTCACTACTGCACCAGCTGCCACCAGAAAAAAAACATACACGAGAAAAAGATCCTGCGGCCGTCTGGAATGCTCTTCCTTCCGATATTTGTAAGCCGCTGGAGCTATGCACTTTTCAATCTACAGCCGTGGTACAGATGTCTTGTGAACCCCCCCATTTAATTCTCTAAAACTTCACAGTTTTTAAAGTAAGGTTCATTGAAAACACAAATTAATATGTAAAGTAAAAAAAACTAGGGGTCAATTAATTTTGGGTCACAAGCCATCTTGACCACCCTGTAGACTAAAAAAACATTTTTAGAACTGCTTTTTGTGTTGAGTGTTGTTGTCCTTCCCCAGCACCAACGATTAGCGCGGTTGGTCACATACTGTGCGAAAAAGTTCAACGTAAATGCATACAAAGCCAAGTCAAATCCACTCCTTCAAATATCTGAAAGCGGATATCGCTGATCACATGAGGAAGCAAGCAACAGGATTGCACAAGCAATGGCAGACCTTGCAAAATATGTCAAAGTGAGGCGACAACGTGAGCACTGTACCTCAGATTAACGTGGTTGGCTACGTACGGTGCAAAATAAGTTCAACGTAGTTACTTTGATACTTGCATTGCGTTTGTGCTGTTCACCTAATGGCGTTCTCTGGTCTGACACTGGTGAGACTAGGCCATAAACAAGGCCGCTGTCTCTGGTGTAGGCCAATCGGTTTCCAAGACAACGCATGCATTTTAATAAGAGCGTGTCGTTTGCTTGTTCACTACAAGCAGTGTGTGTGGTTAATGCAGATTTGATGCCTTGCAAAAGTTATCTATTTAGTGTTTGAACATCTTACCACCTCCACTTTTTATTTCCCGAAAGGGTGAAGCCCATTCTTACTGGCAAAAAAATGTCCCATAGATACACTGTACAAAAAATGGCCACAAAGACAAATCCCCCGTGTAGCCTGAACAGACTGTTGGGGCAAGTGCTGTTAGCGAGCACCTACACGCGCACACAATGAGACGCGCACACAATCACGCACACACTCACGCACACAATCACACGTACACAAACACGTACACAAACACACGTGCGTGCACGCAGACACTCAAAAGAGATTGCCCGTATGACCACGAAGACTGTTGGCCATGAAGGCCGTCGGGGGGGCACCGACGAAGGGTGACAAGGCCCCAGTCTCCCCAAGCGACCGCAGCAACCGCACACACGGAGGGGCTTCATTGAGACCGGAGGTCGCAGTTCAACCACCGCAGACCTGGCGGCCTACGTCAACTTTTAAGCGGAACCCCATTTGCCAAAACTGCTTCATCGGACACATTCCTTTGTGCGTGCGGTTTCGCGTTATCATGGTTCAGTGCTGACAACGCCGCGATGATAACGGCGGACGGACGGTGGGCGGCATGCTCGGTTTAGCGAGGGGGCTGCGTGAGGTCGTGCGAGGGGGGGGGTTGTCGCCACGCGGTAGCGAACTCACCGAGCCACGGTCGCAGCAGCCGGTAGAAAAAGTCGTCCTTCTCAGCGATGCTCGCTGCTCACGGCGAGGAAAAGATGGTGGCGGCGGTGGGGGAAGAGGGGACAGAACACACAGAGAGAGACGGCGAGAAGATGCACGTTGAGAATCGTACACGCAGGCGATTCGTCTCCCCCCAGTGATGGCGTTTTACACACCACAAAATACTCATTTAAGGCCGAGTCAACCCAAGGGAGGGCCAGGACGAATTTTGATACTAGATGAGATTCCTGGCAATAGTGTAGAGGAGATCAGCAAGGTATTGTCTTTAAAATTGGACATTGTTTTGCTCGCATCAAAGTATGAAAAAAACAGGAATATGTTTTAACCACGACACCGCGTCAACGCATCACCGTGCCGAGGAGCGCAATGCGGCAATGCCTCGAAGTTCAAAGACCCCCCCCACCTGAGGCCATGAGCACAGACTTGACGTAGTCGGGGTGGTAGAGGCGGATAAAGGGAAAGGGCCCGAACCACGTGAGGTTGGACACCTTGAAGCGACGCACGACCTCACACACGGTCCGCAGGCCCTCCTCCGTGTTCCGGATCTGGGCGAGGGGACACGCACGGACTCCGTGAGCGCTCTCCGAGTGTGCATGGTCCGTGGGCTTGATTCAAGAATCAGAATCTTTATTTTGGGCTGCAGGAGGAGGAGGGGGAATCGCGATGAGCTCTGTGGAAGTTATTTTTTCACAGACGTCTGGTACGAGCCATGGGGTCAGCGAGAAATACCCCAAAAAATGACATGGATGCAAAATTGAGAAAAAAGGGCAAGTCACTGAACAGAATAAATTATTAATTAATAAAATATATAAGGACGGATTTAAGAAGCTTGGGCAAGGCAGCATAAATAGGAACAAAGCAGTCCCTGTTTCCACGGAGCGAGTCTCTCATGGGGTGTTTAGACCACAGATTAACAGGCCGGTCTCTCGATTGCATCAAAAGACAGCAGATAGACCAATGTCTGTTCTCCGATGGGGTCTCGTTACAATCCATTGTCAGACTGGTCTCTGATAGTTATCTGCTATTCCTATTTTTTTTTACCAGCCAAGACCCACTGAGCTGCGTAGCCGTTTTTCAGAAGCGACGCGGCCACAAATGATAACTCAACGAAGTGGCTTATCGTCATCGCGTGGAGATTTATAGCGGCCCAAATTCTCTATTTGGGGTCTCTCGCGAGCCCGGAGCTGGCACCACGCGGTGGGGATGGGTTCACTGTGGAATGTCTTGGTTGCAACGAAATGGACGATAGTCAAACTGCGTCGTTAAAGAATAACTAAATAGACGCAGTTTATTCTATCACCTATCTTAGTTTATTTAAGTCAGTGTGTGTTGTTGTCATCTGCTGTGTACACGGTCACTCTGGGTGTGATGCGGCTCTCACGGCGAATACCGGTGACGATTATCTGAACCGGTTCTGGGCCTCCGCTAGGTCGACTCAGCCTCAAATGAGTACTTGGATTTGGTGTCAGCATCTCCACTGGGAGACAAAGGCGGCCGAGCGTGGTGCTGGCCACCCACCCTCTTGTGCGCTGTTTCGCCCTTATTAGATTGCAACTTGCTAACAGCACTTGCCCCTACAGTCTGTGAAGGCTATACGAGGGATCTTTGTGTGTGTGTGCGTGCTTGGGGAGCGGTAGTGTAGCGGTTAGCGCGCTGCGCTACGAACCCGGCGACCCGAGTTCGATTCCCGCTCACGGCCAACACCAGTGACGATTATCTGAACTGGTCCTGGGCCTCCCCTAGGTCGACTCAGTCTTAAATGAGTACCTGGTGCGGTGTGTAAACATCGCCACTGGGGAGACAAAGGCGGTCGGGCGTGGTGCTGGCCACCCACCCCCTCGTGTACCGTTCCCGGCCTTCATAGGTGCTCGCTAACAGCACTTGCCCCTACAGTCTGTTAAGGCTACACGGGGGATCTTTCATCTTTATCTTTGTGTGTGTGTGCGTGTGTATGTGCGTTCGTGCACGTGTGTGCGTGTATGCGTGTGTGCGTGTGTGTGCGTGCGTGTGTGTGTGCGTGCGTGTGTGCGTGTGCCCGGGCGAGGCCGTACGATGCCGAAGTGGCCCAGCAGCCAGCTGCGGCGAGGCGGCTCGGGGAAGCAGGCGAGGCGTTGCGCGTTGAGGCGGTACGCGAGCACGGCCCGCGCGGCACGGGCGGCCCCCAGCAGCACCACGGACAGCAGCACCAGCAGCAGCGCCAGCAGCACCGGCGCCATCCCGAGCGCAGACTCTGAGGCGGCAACGGACAGACGATCGGACGGCGCTCGCGCCGGGCTGGGTGCGCCTTGTGCGCACAAGCTAGGTGCAGGAGGTCATGGGACAGTAGTAGATGCGTTCTAAGAAAAGGGTGAACCGCACGACGAGGCAGCTGCCTGCCGATTAGCGCGTGCAGTGCACACAGCACACATATAGCACACTCAGCACACACACAATACACAGCGCACACACACAGTACACACAAAGCTTTGTCCCACGTCCGACTGTATAGCTGTGCGGAGAGAGAATTCAAACCGCGGAGCGGAGCGATTTTTTTTTGTGTAAATAGGTAAAGCCGCATATACAGCGCGGGATCGCACAGAGCGAAACGGCGGCGTAGAGCGAGGGGGATCCCGAGCGTGACTCCGCGAGCCGAACGAAAAGCCGTTTGATAACGGGAGAGCAGCAGAGCAAACCAACGCAGACACCGGAGTGGTGGCGGACTTTCAGGACGCTACGACGCGGATCAAAAACGTAAGCTGCTGAAAGAGAAAATGTGAGGAGTCTCACGGCAGGGAGCAAAGGACGCAAAGACGGGCGGCCACGCTTGGAATCGCCGTGTCCCCTCCCGGCCCTGGCTACTCACGAACTTGCCATCCCCGGTTTTGGCTATCCGAGAATCGCATCTGGAACCTCTACTCGACTACTGGTCATCGAGAGAGAGAGAGGGGGGGTGGAGAAAGAAAGTGATGAGATAAAGTGACGAGAGGGAATGTGATGCGAGAAAGTGATTAGATAAAGTGATGAGATAAAGTTTCATGAGATAAATAGAGAGATAGAGAGAACTTCTCCGACGGTAATACGTTAAAGAGAGAGGTTTTTCGTAGGCCAATATCATTATCCACTTAGATGTGTGGATCATTTCAAGAGCATCTCCGGAACGTCTCCCTGGCGAATAACGAGGGAACGCTGTGAACACGCCGAGAGGCAGGAGGAAGAACGCAGGGGTCGAGAGAGCAACAGGGGAGACACCGGGGCAGAGTGTGAAGAGGAGTGGGTGGGTTAGGGGACACGAGGCTAGGAGATGGGCTGATGGCCATCGGTCGAGAGCGATGATTGAAGATGATGGAGTGGCAGCCGATGCCCGAGACGGAGCGATGACATTGAGCTCGCGTGCGCAAAACGGAGCTTGAGCCGTCGCTTTGCGAGACCGTGGAGGGATGGCGACGACCTGGAGACGTCTCATTCAGCAGCGGGTCGATCACAGCTGATGACAATGACGACGGCGATGACGACGAGGACTCGTTATGATGACAAGAAATCGCGACGGTGTCAAATGCATGCACGCGCGCCAGTTCAAGCACTTTCAACAGTGGCCCAGAGTGACCCTACCCTCGCGCAAATACCCAGTTTGGCATTTACTGAAGAAACTTGCAAGACAAGCAACGGCCACAACAAACGTCACAATTCTGACCGTTTTTTTTACGGCAGTCGCTGAAGCCATTTACTCCGATGTATAATATACTCTTATATAAGCGCACAACTTTATCTGTGATGAATGCTGCACTTTCCGTCGTTTTCATGCAGGGGGCGCTGCAAACCTACGCGCCCCCTGCATGAACGACTGAGGCGCAGAGACAGACGTTCGATTACGTTGGAATCGACCTGCAGACGGTGGTATTCTAGCATGGCCAGCTCTGTCGCCTTATATCGATCCCGCAATCCCAAACGGGTGAAAGTCCGCATCGAAATGGACCCCCAGCAAGGCCATCGACTTAACGACGAGAGAAAATTCACACGAAATGTCGTTTTGAATGAAGTCTTCCAGATGTAAAATATAAGCTTTTAATGAAGAAATAAAATTATCTAATTCAAAACATAATACAATTCAAAGATGTTTCATTTTAAAACTTCAAAACGGAGCATCGGGTGCTTGCGTGAATGCGTCGTCCGTGTGCAATTTTTTCGTGACTTTCATGGCCGAAAGCCGAAGGCCGTAAATGTTTGTGATGAGCGCCGCAACCCTAACCCAGGCGCCGCTGAACAACCCCTAGTATAATACATGCGTACGCGACAATTCAACGGGCGATGTTTTTACTCACCGCTTTTTGGCGTCCTCGAGCTGACCGATTTGCAAAAGGCCTCCGCTGCAGTTGGACCCGGCTGCCCCCGGTTGCAAGCCACGGCGGTGAACTTCAACCTTTGCTCAGTGTTGATCCAGTTATTAACAGGGCGGAGAAAGCCCGCGTCCTGCCCGTTGACACTGCAAGCGCAAGGGGAAGAGAGATGAGACGACGATGCATTTTACACTCTCCCTTCATTGCAATGCTATTCCAAATTGCACGTAATAATAATCATTGTCAAGCGCTAAATAATAGCGCGATCACAGCGTCACAAAACAATGCACGGCACGTCGTGCCAATGACAGGCCCGCGCAATTGGAGAAATGAGTTTAAGATGAACTCTTTAAAGAGTTTTTTTTTAATTGAGATTTCAGAAAGGGAATATGTTTATAATTATAACACAATTATTTTAATAATAGTAGCGCAATATGCTGGCGTTGTGTCATGAGATCAACGATTATTAAATTCCAAACTTTGTTGCTGTCTGAGAATTCAACACACTCGTCAACAACGCCACGACCTAAAAATAATAAATAAATAAATAAATTGCGCATTGGCAACTTTTCGGGCAATGGCCCTTCTGCATAGAAAACGGAGAGGCTGGAGAATGGCTCTGGGAAGATGATGTCACGGAACAAAGCACTCATGAAGTCACTTGAAGGCACTCTTCTCCACAATCAGACACGGTGGTGGCAAGTTTCCCGCATGACCTGCAACTGAATGTGCGTCAGTCACACGCAAGTCCATCCTAAATGTTAATTCTCGGGACTGGGGATATGCCTCCGTGTTAAAAAGTGACCTTTTTTTTTTGCTGAAAAATATTTTCGCCCCCTCCTCCAATTGTATACCAATTGTGCTATCGATTCAGGTTATGAGATGAAGAATCCATTCGGATCTCGTGCAGCTGTTGTTGTTGTTGGAGAGCTGCCCACGGAATTGGATGTCGTGGAGCTACCTCTGAGATGCCTTCAAGTGATCGCCGGATCCACGGGGTAGAGGGCGGCACGTTCTCACCCGCCCCGCCACGCAGAGTAACGTTCGTCGCGTGACAGTCAAACCGATATGTTAAATTCTGAGGACCCAAATTAGAATGTGACTTCTTTTCATGCATCTTTCTCAGTCACCGAAGAAAACCCATAAACTTGCCACACTTGAATATATTGTATGTTCATCATGGGTGGCTGCAAAAACTGCACCCAATACATCAATCCCGACACAATATTGGCCGACCCACCCCAGCCACTACAGCCACCACAAGTCACCCCAGCGAACCAAGGCAATGGTATTTCACATTTGCAGGAAACCGCGGCGAGTCGCTCCCAGTTCACCCTTCAGTACAGTACACTGTGCAATGCACGCACTTATTATACCGTATATCTATTTAACCATCAGCTTCTGTAACAAAAATAAAAACGTCAAAAAATCCGGCATGCGAGTTTCGTTCTACACAGAATTAAGAAAAAGCAACAACAATCACAAAAGTGTAAATGGACACACATTACCTATCGCGAACACGCCGTGGCAGGCTCTGTGCAGGTGCGACCGCTTGCCCCTCGCCTCGCGCGTGCCGAGTTCCCGCACCGGGAAGCTTGCGGGCTGCTGATGAGCGGCGAGAGCGCGAAACCCACCGGGCCCGGGGTCTGAGTGGAGGAGCGGGGATGGCGCGCGGGGCGAGGCTGCGAATGGAGGCACCTGCGGTGAGGTCGCCGTGGACGCCACGCGCGAAGGAGTTCCTCCAATCAGCATCCTGCGTTGTGGTCACTCCCTCTTCTCCACTCCCCCCTCCCTCCTCTCCACTCCCTCCTCTCCACACCCTCCCCCTTCCAACCCCCCTCCCTCCTCCCCCCTCTCTCCTCTCCCCCTCCCTCCTCCCTCCCTCCTCCCCCCTCCTTCGCCCTCTCCCCCTCCCTCCTCCCCCCTCCCTCCTCTCCACACCCTCCTCTCCACTCCCTCTTCCCCCTCCACCCTCTCCCTCCAGCCTGGAAGCGCATTATTAAGTAACACAACACACACCGCAATTCCTTACAGGTGAGTCACATGCTAAGTGGCTGATTACTGATCTATTACATATGTAGAGGAGTAATATGGGCCTCCTTTGGTAGTACCAAAATATAATAGGGGTTTTCCCCTTTTTTTCTGGCAACTAAACTGAAACCTTTTTACAAGGATTCATGTCTGCATTAACCACAATAATGTTTTTGTAAACGGATTTTTTTTAAAACAGAGGCAAAATTATTCGGTTTGTCCGTCCGTCTGTCCAACCAATACATTCATATCCCCTCTGTACGTGCACGGGAATTGAAATAATGACGTCTTCGTTATTTTATTTGTATTTTTTTCCCTACAATGTTTTCACCCCCACGTCACTTGGCACCCGAGGCGACCTGTATGGATGGGCCACCCCTGCTCCTCTGCTGGGTCGATCAAATAGTTGCCACTTTCCTGCTTAAATCCTAATGACACACTGGTCACTTTGGCAACTTTCCACGGCTGGCTTACGGCGACTGCATTTGTTGGAGCAATGGAGACATATTAACTTGTTTGGTTACTTCGAGAAAGGAAACATTAAACTATTTAGGTCTTTCGCTAAAGTCACGTAGATTGAAAAAATAAAAAAATCACGTTTCGATCGCAACACACGATCGATTGCTTGTGTTGCGATCGAAACGTCGTGATTTTTTATTTTATTATTTTTCTACCTACGTGACTTTACCGAAAGACCCAAAGAGTATGAATTGCTGCAGTCATGAAAGCTTCAAGTCAAGATTTAAACATTAAGCAATTGTAATATGTAGCCATGCATCTCGTTGACACTGACAACTTTACCCGAAACTTCGCACCACGTGTGCACGTATTATCGACGGCGCGTCATCTCCTGGGCCCTCACACCTCGTGAGCTGCCCCCCTCCTGCAGCTGTGGGGTCAGAGGTTGGATGGAGGACACAGACACATACACATCTACATACACGCTACATACACACTACATACACACTACACACACACACTACACACACACGACATATACACTATCCCTTCTTGACGTCTGCGTACAAATGCGTTGTTTTTTCTCTTCTTCAATCCCAAGATGCTGCACAACATCAGCAGCAAAAGCGGGAGACTGAGTGGTGAGGACGAGGGAGACGGAGTGGTGAGGACAAGGGAGACGAAGGCGGCCGAGCGTCGTGGCGCGGTCCGGGTCCCAGGGGCCCCGGGCCACCAGGACCCGGGCTGGATCGTCCACCACCCTGGGTGCCGTGGGGGGGGGGGGGGGTCCGGATATCTCCCCCCTCCTCCATCCCATCCCCAAATTGTTTTTGTTTAGATTCGACTAAGAGACACCCACAATAGTTTGTACAAAACCGTGGTATTTTTGTTGAGTTCATGGGTGGTTTTTTTTCCCCGCTTCTCGGTTTCGGGAAAAGGTGACAGAGGGCTGCTGATGATGATGATGATTGTTGTGCTGATGACTGGGACATTGGAATGTGGTGGAGCGGTCGTTCTCTTAGCCCACAATCTCATTCCCCTTGCACAGCGATCAGGACGCGTCCGGGTAACAAAGGCGGCCCCGGTGAATACTTCGCCGTGCCGTTCGGTCTTAATTATAGATTTGAAGCTTTCGTGACTGCAAGGATTCATATTCTTAGGTTTTTTCGGTAAAGTCGTTTTGTTCAGCCCCAACGTTCAGCAGCGGACATTTTGTTCTCGTTTACAGAAACAATTTTTTTTTGTTAAATTTCGATTTAAAGCTTTCGTGACTGCAGGGATTCATCTTCTTGGTTCTTTCGGTAAAGTCACGAGGAAGGGAAATACATTTTTATTTATTTTATTATTTCTCTTCTACGTGACTTTACCGTAGAAGGGAAATAATAAAATAATAATAAAAAAACTTTTAATTATTTTATTTTATTATTTCCCTTCTACGTGACTTTACCGAAAGAACCAAGAAGAAATAATTCGTTTCTAAAGATGTTTTTAAATATATACGGAGCTGTTGCACGAACAGCGAGGTTCAGAACTGAGTCCTCTCGCCAGCTGTTGTTTATATCTACTACAATCACCCAGGTATGTCTGTCATTAACACACGTGACGTCACTCCACATCGACCAGCCCCCCTCATTAATATTCATGAGCAGGTGACGTCCTTCAAATGGACACCCCCCCGACCCCTCATGAATAATGAGCGGGTCCCGTCACTCAATATGGAGTACTCCCCGCCCCTCGCTAATAATCATGCGCAAGTTGAGTCACTCCACATGGAACAGCCCCCCTCATTAATAATCAATTGGTAGGAACCTCCTAGTTCCACCAGCACACGGGATTGTGTCCGTCGTGCATCCAAAAATGGGAGGGGTGGGGCTGGGTGGAGAGGGGAGGGGAGGGTGGGGAGGGGCTTATAAAAATACAAAAGTGTATTTTCATAATTTGTGCATGGTGTAGTCTGGAAAGTACCCACATGGCAAATTTCCAGTTTGTTGCATGTCGGGAAGTACGCTAAACATTTTGAACAGACACACATAATCACAACTTTGCCTTTTATGTATATGGAGATTGACAAAAACAACCTCTCATCTTTTAAAACGTTTATTTTACACCATATTGAAAAAAAAAGATCTGTACAGGACAGCAGTAAATATGTACAATTCCCGGTGGTTATTTGACTATACCAATCATCTACAATCACACTGTAAAGCAAACAGCTCTCTGCAAATCAGCACTAGATTAAATATGCAATCACCGACTCACACACAAACCCCTAAAAACTCAGATGCCAGTAACGCCAACCTTTACAGCAACCCATAGGGTTTGGCAGCTTCGTAGGAATTGCATTTCAACCCCATCATCATCGTCCGTCAATGTCTAAAGGGGTGGTAAAATGAGTACCACATTGGTGAAGCTCCTGCCATCAACGGTTGTCCTGTGAGCAGACGTGTCCCGACCACAGTAATGTGGAGTTGGCATTATAGGCAGACCTGGACAAACGTTACAATGTCGTAAGGATGACTGTCAGATATGTTTCAGATCTACAGATCTCGTCCATTTCTTGACCGATGTAAAATGTCTTAGTGATCGCAGTAGTGACGTCACGCGACGTCACTTTATTCGGGCGAAGCACGCAAGTGACGTCATGTCTCCGAAGCCGTTTCACTTCTTTAAATCGCCCGAACTTTCACATCTTAGGCTCGATTTATTTTTCAGATGTGGAATTCGCGAACACACCCCCCCATAGCATGTAAATGTAACACATTCCTGCGGAGGGAGCTGGTAGGACCGTTGGGTTGCTCGGTCAATGGCCAGGGTCAACGGCGGCGTGGTATATTCCGTAAATATGCCCGACTGTGAGGGCGGGCACAAGCCGGCGTGAGTAGGTTAAACGTTGAGTTTTATAAGGGCACCACGGGGTGACCAGCCCCTCCCCACCCAGCCCCTCCCCACCCAGCCCCTCCCCACCCAGCTCCACCCCTCCCACCCCCACCCAGCCCCTCCCCACCCCACCCTCTCCACCCAGCCCCACCCCTCCCCCATTTTTTGATGCACGACGGACGGACACAATAATCCCGTGGGCTGGTGTAACCAGGAGGTTCCTACCAGTATTAGGTTACCACGTGTCATTCAAGCGACATTAAATGCCGCTGTAAAGTGCTCACCTGATGAATAACGCAACACACAGAGGGCCCGGAGAGCCTCCCACGTGGAACACCGGGTGATCCAACTCGAGATACCCCAGCGATGTCTGACCCTCCTCCTTCTCAACAGCTGATCGAATTGTGCGAGTGTTTAAAAAAAATTAAAATATAAACGACCGTATTAAGATTGGCGTGTAAAGGCTTTGAAATTAAATTCAGCGTTTCATTCTCCCGGCATACTCCGTTCAGCACGGCTGGCCGCGTACGGTGCGAAAGAAGTTCGGCGTAGATTTACAAGCTGCTCCCTTCGGCTCACTCGAGACGCTTTTCCGCATTTCAAAGCGTAAACGAAAGCGGAGTGATTTAGGTGGTGGCGAGGCGCCGAGGAATCAAGTGATCGTAACAAGAGGACGCACGTGGGATCGACATCGATGCCATGTGCTGCGCGCACGACACGTGACGGGGGCATAGATGGCCGTGACCTTGAGGCGCGGGGTCAAGGTCAGTGCGTCTAAAGCCGGGCCGGAGTCGGTGCGCACAAAGCACTGCAGTGGGGCCGATGGCCGTCTTGCAGACCGCGGTGGGGGCAGTGCCGGATTATCCTCGTAGCTACTACATATACATATGTAGTAGTACATATGTATATGTACTACTACATATGTAGTTGTAGCTACGGGCCCCGCGCTAAATGCTTTCAAGCTATAAATTCCGGTTCAGTGATTCTGCTCTATTACTATAGTACTATACCACCTTCAACTTTTAGGAACGACTGGGTGTTTAAGGTTAGCGATTTGACTTATTATCTGGCCGTATAGCAAATGAAAAAATACAATTACTTTTACTATGCAAGTAACAAAAAAATTACCGTTTTAATATTTACGTTTTTTTTTTATTTCGGGCTCCCCTTTATAACAACATAATATTCTACAGGCCCCCGTTCTGATCCCGGGTGTAGAGAGGCGGCGGCTGTCGGTCGTGGAGCGTTCAACCCGTGACCTCTCGCGCGGGGTGACAGGAGGAGCGAAGGGAAATGCGGAGAGCGGCCGACTGTAAATGGATCACCCAGTATGTCCAATCGGGATGGTAATAATTCACCACCCCCGTCACCCCTTCTTCATTCAATGGACTGTCCCGATCCAGGTTCACAATTCAATGGACACTGTGGTAAATGCAGCGGCTTCCCGTGGCTGCCAGGGGTCTTGTTAACCCCAATTGCGTGCGACATTCACGGACGAATACAACGGCGATTGTCGTCGTACACCCGTGTCCTTGACGCGGCTGTCAGGGTCACAGTGTGCGGCGTCGTCCTGCTATTTAACACCGCAAGCAGGTGGATGGCTTCACGCTTTGTGGCGAATCGCCCGATCACGCTGCTGGATGTAATCGCCAGCGAAACGTCACGGAACTCAAATGGTAAATGTCGTGTGGGTTCACTCCCTCCAACACACCCGTGGGGTGAAGTAGTTACTCATTGGCACGTTTTGTTGACGTGACAAATCCCTTACTGGCTGTGTCGGGTGGTGGAGGGTTACGACACATTAATACCTTCGCGACCTAACCCAAAATACTTTATTAAACTTTTAATGTGTTTATCCTTCGGTTTAAAATGTACTTCTTGGCGAAAGCAGCATGGCATTGAATTGTGATTCTATGTACAAAGTAGCACTACACATGTATAAATACAGCAAACGTCCTCACGCCTGTGCGGTTTATTTCTGCAATGTGTTTCGGGCCTGTGCTGCGTTGCTCACATTCGGGACGATGTCCAACGTTTCGCTCCACGCGCTGGTTTAGCATCTGGAAGAAACTTCCCGAAAAAGCTCCCAGCATATGCAGTAGCGAAACGTTGGGGACACCGTGCCAAAGAAACCCGGAGTGCAACTCCCTAGAAAAACGCATCGGAGAGATCTGTGTACACCACGCATGACAATGTCGAATGTGGAGACTTCTTCCACTCAATTCCCCAACCAGCACCAACGCAATCAGCAGATGGGTGCAAATCATCGTGACACGGCGAGGCATGGGGAGAGTGCGCGAATACAAACACCTGAACTACACTCGTTCCTAACACACTTGCGTGGGAAGCATTCGACGGGAAAAGCTCGCTTTTAATTACGATTTAACGAGCATTTTCCCAATCGCCACAAGTTTGTTTTCTTTTGTCTGCTTGCGAACGTTCAAAACCACCGGCTGATTTTTAAAACACGCGCACATTGGGACGTTGAATGCACGTTAAAAAAAAAGCAGCGTTTTAAATTGTGCAGTTGCCGACGAGTAAGCTCGTGCTGCCACCCTTTGACACGTCTTAGAACTCCCGTGACGTCACAAGCCATTGCATCACGAGGCCCACGTGGCACCGGTTTCGAGCCAACCGAGCCAACCGAGCCTTCCTTCTTCCGCGCACAATGGGAAGCGCCCGCCCCTATTGGCGTACTTTTATTTAACCAGTCGAGTCAAATGAGATATGCTGCATTCCGCAGTGGAGTTTGCGGTGCTGCGGAGGAGATGAATGAGCCGATATCAAATTTAGTTGTAGAGTATAATTTTCAAATGTCGTATTTCGTCCACGACACCGCCACACGCGTCAGACTACAACGTGTGGGGGGGTCCTTTCAACGCTCTACGACTGCAATTGCGCTTGAAATCTACCAGTCTGTTTACTTGTTAGTGCAATAACCACCCTCGAACTATCAAATGCTTCTTCCGTACCTTAATTGTACAAATGAACGGTTTAAAAAGTTACTTTTACGAGCCACCTTTCACGACGGCAAATGCATTCTCTTCCATGTTAAGTTAGTGCAGAATCGTAAGACTCCTCCTGTGACCCTGCTGTTGGTCTTTTCCTCCCGATTATCTCTTTGCTTCATTGCCGTACGTTATTTTATTGCTCATCAACTTTGGTGACCCAGTTCTCACCTGGTTAAACAAATACAACTTGTAACTCAAATAGCAGAATAGCTGCATGCGCATAATCTTACATTGCGACAACACACGAGAGGTACGTTTCACCCTTTCCCGTTCCTACGACGTACGTTATCAACTTTTCTTCCGATTCCGTTCCGATGACGTACGTATATGTAGAACTACGGCAAAGTTTTAACGCTCGCGCCGTTTATTTCTGCAATGTGTTTTGGGCCTGTGCAACGTTGTTACATTCAGGGCGATGTCCGACGTTTCGCTACGTATGCTGGGAGCTTCTCCAGGAAGTTTCTATCAGAAGAAAAGCTATTTTTACTTGGTCGGTACCGAGGCTCCCAACAAGGCCACGTGGGAGGGCGTGGCAGAGTTTGGCGCCAGCTATCGTAGAGTGCGGTCGTGTCGCTACAGTTCTCCACGGTGAGTACAATCTCTTTAAAAATGACGGCGCTACGCCTCTCTAAACAAAATAAAACGCCGAGCCACTTACGAGATTCGGCGGTGAATGGGACACCTGCCCTGCGACTTGCAGGCGTCTCAGGACGACGGGAAAGGGTCAAACCAACAACAGTGTGCCGAGTAAGATTTGACACCGCATTACGCCTCAGCACTGCACTCATTTTAGAATGAAACCAGTCTGCTTTTCGTGCACTCTACAAATCAAAGACTTCATAAAACAGGGTACAAAAGAAATGAAATGGATGCCCTGGTCTTTATCACAATTAGCAAAATCCAAAATACATCATACACCTCTTTATATATAGAGTTTATTTACTGAATTACCACTCTGAAATATTGTTAATGAAAAATTATTTTGTCCGTTACAATTCATTTATACTCGAGTCATCAGATAGCAGACACATCATGAATATTAACACTGTAGTGCTTCGGGTAGTGTATAGTACTTTTGCCAGGCTTCCATAAACATCCAAAACATGTGCATTAAAGTGCATAAAAAAACATGAAAATACAAATTGACATCGACAACGAAAACAAGACGTGTGCTTGGCATATTTTGGCACAAATCAAATTAAAAACACCTTCATGTCTCAATCTCTGCCTTTGAATTCATAACTTCTGTAAAATTCCTGACCGTGATGCTTAAGCATTAGTTAGTCCTTCTCAATTGACTGTATCCGACATTGCCAACTTAAGTGACCACCAAACGTAATAAATACATTTCCTTCTTCTCATAACTGTGCACAATAAATAGCAATTAACGTGTACTCCACCACCACCCACACCACCGGGCATCCCTACAATCGCATACCTGTCAACCCACAAGGTTTACCCCGTATTCTTGCACAGGGAAATTGAGTTCAGGTTTATACGGCGTACAGCCGTTTCAAAACGGGCAAAAAAATTGTATATTTTAGATTTGAAGCTTTTGTGACTGCAAGGATTCATACTCCATGGTTTTTTCGGTAAAGTCACGTAGGTAAAAAAATTTAATAAATGAAAATTCATTTAAATCACGACGATTTAATTTAGTTGTTTTCATTTATTTAATTTTTTACCAACGTGACTTTACCGAAAAAAGCCCAGAGTATATAGTCCTATTTGTTTGTGCTTCTCCCTTGTGATGGGACTTTGTAGGATGAACGCTGAGATTTATAAGGGGCAAGGGGGTAACGAATAAGGTCCGACTTGGTCTGTAATAAGGTAGGGCACTGATAAGGAGTTGACAGGTATGCAATCGGTCATACAAAACTCTCACGCCCCCCCATTGCTACAGGCCCAGCTGTGTGCCACGTTTATCTGAACCGGTTTCTTACAACTGCGCCAAAGCCTTTTCACGGTTTTTGCCGCACGGCTTCTGCCACCAAGGTGTCTCCGGTATCGCGCGCCGCGTGCCGTTGGGCGGCGCGATGCCTCCGACACGTTTCGCTGCTCTTGCTGACGGGAAGCTGCTTCTGTGAGCTGACATTCATTCGAGAGCGAAACGCCGAGACACCTTCAGCAACACGCGGCACAACCCGATGGAGAGACCACATCACGTTTCTGTGAATATTAGAAATTGTTTTGCTTCTGCCGATTGGTTTTGCTCAATGAAGACCAAAAACAATTATTATAATAATCAACCCAAAAACAACTCGCGTGTCGTTTTCATTCATTTGGTCATCATCTTTAGGCCACTTACTGTCCTGCAGCGGTTTGGCCAGCGTGGAGTTCTCTTTAACAGGGGCAAGTGTGCTCGGGACGAACTCGCACGTACAACACTCACTGGCAACCTGAACCAACGGCTCTTCCGACATCAAAAATAAAACAGGAAAAGCTACGCTTTATGTACAAAGACCCCTGTTTATCCGTCGAGGCTACCGCGGGAGCATGTGAAGGCTGGCACGGTGCACGAGAGAACGGTGCGGCACAGGGCTGAACGCACCCAGGGCCGCCTTTGTCTTCCCCGCGCCGATGATCACACACACACCTCGCCGGGACGGGTTCAACACCCATTCCACTTGTGCACATTTCCAGGATTTAAAACACGTGGATCAGCAAGCAGCACGCCAACCCCCTGCGGTATCGCTCCCCCATTTACGCCTAACACACACGCAGACTTACAGGGGTCTTAAAAAAAAGAGTCAAACCTCATCACACTCGATTATGAACTTTAGGCACGCAGGACACAAAGGGAGAGACGCCTACACGTGCGCTCTGTAGGTGGGTATGTAACATAGCAGCTTCACTCAAACTGCTATGTACACACCCACCTACATGCCCTCTGTAGGTGGCTGTGTAACATAGCAGCTTCACTCAAACTGCTATATAAACACCCACCTACATGCCCTCTATATGTGGCTATGTACATTGCAGCTTCACTCAAGCTGATGCCGCAGCCCTAACCCATCCACCCCCCCCACTGAATGGTGTGGACCAGAACAAGAACCCTAAGTGCTCACAATCACTTGCTTCCCAGCAGTTGCCTTGTGCGATACGTTATTGCTGGGCAGTGCAGGTAGTACCAATACAATATCACCTGTGGACATTGCATATATAAATATCACTCCCACTGGGTATCACTCAAGAGCCAAATGCCTTGGTGATGGTAGGACTCGGCATCCAGACATTTCCTCCGAAGACATAGTAGAAGAATAACAGGTGTTTTTTTTCACTGCGGATATCGAATGAAGTGGAATCATCACGGAAGGCTTTTGCTATCGATCTTATTCATCGCTTAGACTACGTAAATGTGTCGTACACCAACCTTCGTTTCTCGGAATGCTGGTCGTCGTGATCACCGGCGAAACGTCGTAAACTCAAATTGTAAATTCCGTGAGTTTGCTCTCCCAACAGACCGGCATGCTGAAGTAAAACTTCAAACTCAACTTTTTATTGTGCCAGGTTAAGGCCCACCGAGCTGTATAGCTCTTTTTCAGAAGCGACCTGGCCACAAATGATAGCTCAACGCAGTGGGTCATTATGTGGAAACGTATAGCGGCCAAAATACTCTAAACGCATGTAATTTCTAAATGTGGAGGAAAAAACCAGAGGGGCCAGAGAAAAATCCACGCAACCACGGGGAGACACGCAAACTCCAAATATACAGCAGCAGGCGTCAGGGTCGAGATCGAACCCGAGAGAGACCTCCTGTATACCAGGCGAGGCAGTTAACGTCTCTTCACCGAGGCGCCCTAGTAGTAACTATAATTGGCACATCCTGTTCACGTGACAACCTTTACTGATTGCCTGTGTCGGGTGGAATTGGGTGTACGACACATTCACATTTACACGATCCGACACAAAAAAACGTCACCGTAAATTAAGTGGAGTTGACGGGCCACTATGGTGTCCCCCAGACCAATATCTAGTCAGAAACGTGTGGGCTTCAAATGGGAGTCAAACCCCTGGACTGGTATCGGCTTCGTTGAGCCTCATCAGCCAGGGCATGGACCGCTAAAGTGAGAGCCACTGGAAGCCTCGGCATCACACCACAGGCGCAAGGCTTGCTCACGCTGCGTTCAGAGCTGGTGCAAGGGCACAACAACAAAACCACTCGCGCACATTCGTCAAGAACGCAGCGGAGAGAGATGCTGTGAACAAGAACCATTTCGCGGGAATGTCACCGATTATCCCCTTTTAAAGGCCACAGTGCTATTGACGGACGCGTTGCGTTTTCGTTCTGCATCCTCTGTGGGTGAACCCGTGAGTGACACTTAGTTGTAATTTCACACACGCAATCATTCTGAACAGCTACAGCTGGCTACGAGTTAACTCATAACTGCACGAGTAATGCTACAATTAGCCATGTCCTGTTGGGCTACAGCCACACACCTTTGCTTTTGGGGAGACAATGGCTCAGACTTGAAATTTCTTTATAAAAGTCATCAAATTTTATAAGGTCATATTTACCCTATGGTGGTTTCTTAAACTTCAACAATTTGACAAGTTTGTTAATGGCCTCGAGGCCATTATATGATTACAAAATATAAAAACAAAAATATACCGCTTTTTTTTTAGTTGATAAATTATACCAGTTCCAAATAACTTTGGGTCTAATGCAATGGCTTAGAATCACTGTTGTTCACTTAAGGGTCTCAGAGAATTTCGCTTTTCAATATCATCTCATCTTCAACGTCATGAGCAGCGCGGCACAAGAGCTCAGCCCGACTTTCCCCAATGCGTTGGTGAACACGCGCATGCACACGCGCACTGTAGAGAACGGCGATCTACGCGCGCGCGTCCACGTGTGCTCGTGCCTGCGTCTCTGCTTAGTTCGTGATAAGGATTTGCGTTTACAGGACGCTTAACTATCTCAAGCAACTCGAAAGTGCCTTACGTCACCATCTCACCTCAACCGTTCCAATACCCTTCTGCAAGTCTAGCCGATGGGAGTAAATTTATCAATTTTGAACACATTACATTTTTTATTCTACCCATTCTACCCTGGGGCCGCCCCCCGATCTGGAGGCAGTCGTCGCGACGGCTCTCAGCAGGCGGGGAGGTGCTGGCGCAGGACGTCGCGCGAGGCCGGCGGGATCCTGTCGGGGAAGCGCACGGAGAAGTCGACGACGAGGTCGCCGCGGCGCGAGGGAGCGCGCGGGAAGGGCAGCCCCTCGCCCGCCACGCGCCGCGTCAGGCCCGGGCGCACCACCTCCGTCATGGAGAGCGACAGCTTGCGCCCGTCCAGCGTGGGCACCTTCACCGAGCAGCCGCACAGCGCCTGCCCATCAACGCGCACACCACACGCACGGAGATTAAGATGACGATTCGATCCCCTACAGCTTTCCTTACACTGGTTTTCAGAGGGCGGCCACTTTCGCCAATAAGACATCATCGGTGTGTGAGGGCCGCCACACGTTTCAAACCATTGGGGTTTGATGATGATAATGATGGGGGGCGGTGTTGTCACTCTTTGTGCATTGTCAGGGGCCGCACTAAAGGCCACCAGGGGCCGCCAGTGGCCAGCAATGAAGAACACTGCTTTACACAGAACGTCGGGGGGCGAGGGGTGTTGGCGACCACCTATAATAGCCTTAAAAGACTGTTGGGGCAAGTGCTGCTAGCGAGCACTTATGAAGGCCGCCTTTGTCTCCCGAATAGCGATGTTTACATCAGGACCGGTTAAGATCATCATCATTGGTGTCGGCCGTGAGCGGGAATCGAACTCGGGTCGCCGGGTTCGTAGCGCAGCGCGGCACCCACAGAACCCCCAACGGCCACCTCGGCGAAACGCAACGGCAACTTTACGGCAAAAGCGCGCGGCCCACCTCTCGGAGCGAGACGCTCGCCGTGTAGACGATGTCGGAGCCGTCTCGCCGGAACAGCGGGTGCGCCTTGTCCTTCACCACGAAGACGACGTCGGCCGGGATGTTGCGCCCGCCCTCGTCGCCCTCGCGCGGGAACGTGATCTTGGTGCCCTCCTTCCAGCCCTTCTTGATCTCCAGCGTCAGGATCTTCTCCTCGGTGCGCGTCGACCGCCCGTCGGGGTTGAGCCTGCGCCGCGAGATGCGCATGCGCTTGGTGCAGCCGCGGTAGATGTCCTCCAGCGACACCTGCAGCTCGTGCACCACGGGGGGGTCCTGCGTGCGCCGCCTGTGGTGCGACGGACCGCCGCCGCCGCCGCCGCCCAGGCCGAACGCGGCGAACGGGTCGTCCGAGTCGATCTCCATTGCCTCGCCGCCGCCGCCGCCGCCGTTCATGCCCAGGCCGCCCAGGCCGCCGTGGCCGCCGTGGCCGCCGTTGCCGCCGTGGCCGCCGCGACCCGAGCCGAAGAACATCTCGAAGGGGTCGGCGCCGCCGAAGAAGGCGCGGAAGGTGGCGTGCGGGTCGCCGTGGAAGGAGTACGTGAAGCTGCCGCCATTCTCGTTCATGGTGGGGCCGTTGCCGGGGTGCCTCGCGTTGCCCGCGCCTCCTCCCTTGAGGCCTAGAGGGGAGCGAGGCGGACGCGGAGACGCGCGTTCGTCAATGCCTATCCCCGAGACGTGGCGGCATTTGCGCGCCGTACGATGTACGCGGCGCGGTATTACGATGTTCAGCGGCGCTGCCCTGTGGGCGGTTGGGGTTCGCAATCCGGCGGTCGCTGGTTCGTTCTCCGCGCGCGGCTGTTAAAACGACGGGACAATTTGATTAAGTCGCCACCCAGCAATATACGTGGGTAGGCCGCAAATAAGTCGATCGGCAAGGCCGAGTGTGGTGGGGTCGAGTGTGGGTACCCACACCTCTTCCAAGGAGTCTGATCAGTGATGGAAGAGTAGGCCAATACCCACGAGTGGCTCTCTAGAACTCCCTGTAGTGGAGGACCTTCCTCCAGGACGAGCAAGTAATTTCTGGGCCGCACTTTTACGATTAATTCATGAAAAGGTGCCTCCCTGTTTAAAAAAATGTACAGAATGGTTGTCGTCGTCCTTCGCGGTACAGAGCCAGTGGTGGCAATTCCACATTCCCATGGCGGGAGCCAGTCTCTCCATAACACTTCTATCAGTGGCTGGGAGGGATCGCATGCTGAAGAGACCGACCCACAACTAGGATTTACACACACGGCGGATTAGTGAGCAAGAGTTACTCGTGAAATGATAAAGGCGCAGTCTCTGCAACTGCTCGCCCACGCCACTGCTGGGCCTCCACTAGAGGGAGCTCTGGAGAGCCCCTTCGAGATACTTCACCTCCCCCCTTCCACGCTTGCTGGCCACATGTTTCGCGAGAGGTGGCAGTGCCCACACCTTAACCCACCGCACGCCATCTACCGCTGAGTGGATGTATGTACGTACATGTTGAACTTATTTCGCATACCGTACATGGCCAACCGTGCTCATCGGAGGTGCGGGTGGAGACAAGTGGAGGGGCACGGAGGATTTAATCAACTTTTACCATTGTATTAACTGCTGTGGCGAGAGATTTAACTGCCGACCTTTGGATTTCTATCCACTGCAATATGTCACCGTTCGCTTAACATTTCCGTGATACATTTTTATTTAAAGAACCAAGAATATATTTCCGTGATACATAAACTATTTATTTTAAGTAAACTAAATTATTATTAAATTTACCAGGTAAGGTCCACTGAGCTATAAAGATCTTTCTCAGAAGCGACCTGCCCACAAACGATAGCTCAATGAAGCGGCTTATCGCGTGCAAATTTATAGCAGCCAAAATACTCTATAAACGTGTGACGTCGATTTGTTATGTGGAGAGGACGCGGGAAAAAATCCTCGCGACCATGGGGAGGGAGAGAAACACCGCAAACTCAAAATATACAACAGGCGTCGTCAGTCAGGTTCAGGATCGCACCCACAACCACCTGCACACCAGGCGAGGGAGTTAACATCTCCGAGCCACCGAGACAAACCCCACACGAAGCATGATCGCTTGCGGTGGTCTCCTTAACCCCGCCGTTGGACGTGGGCCACCGATGGGAGATTAGCGCCCGCCCCGACGTTTCTTCTGCGAGTGAGGACACGTTGCCTTCTGTTTTTTCCACGCGTGCGGTCGCGTCTCTGCCGCCCGCTCTCTAGAACGTTCGTTCCGGCCTGCGAAGAAGAGCCGTGACTAAATCCTCCCGCTCAGAGGCCCCATGACGAGCGGTTGCGCAACGCCAGCCCATGAGATCACCGCTCGTTGGTCGGCTGCGGACCGTGTTTGGTGCTGCCACAGGTCAACAAAACAACCGCGGCGGTGGCTCATCCGGCGAATTGGGACACGGCTTGCGTTGATCGTATTTCCTTACTAAAACTCAAACTGTACTCAACTATTTTAAATGTTACCAGGTCAGGCTCACCGAGCTGTACAGCTCTTTTTCAGCAGTGACCTGGCCACAAATGATGGCTCAACGAAGTGTCTCATCACAAGGAAATCCATCGCAGCCAAATACTCTAAACGCGTCATGTTAATTATAAAAGTGAAGAGAAAAACCTGAGGACCCGGAGAAAAATACACACGACCACCGGAAGAACATGAAACTCCAAATATACAGGCATCAGGGTTTGGATCGAACCCACGACCTCCTGTACACCAGGCGAGGTAGTTAGCGTCTCGCCGCTAGGGCACCTTACAGTTCGGGGAACAGACTCGTAACGTCGAAGGGACTTTTACTGATAGTGAATATTATGGAGGTGCGGCCCTGCTGTCAGTTAGTACACTGGCCGCCCAGCTCCGAGCCCGATACCGACCCACCTAGAAAGTAAACATGCAAAACATTACTATTACTCATAGCAAAACCCACATGAATATTGGTTGTATTATTTTTGGCTGTGGTGGTGTAATGGCCAGCAGCCAACTGGACTTGCAATCCAGAGGTCACCGGTTTGACACATTTCTCAAATTCCACCCTCCCCTCCCCCACATCCCCCCGTCCCTGTCCACCCAGCAATATTTCACGCACCTCCGATCAGCACGGTCGGCCACGTACAGTGTGAAAGAAGTTCAATATGCGTGCAATGTAAATGGGTTTGCCACAATCTAGATTTGAAGTTTTCGTGACTGCAGGGATCCATACTTTCGGTAAAGTCACGTATGTAGAAAATAAAATAAATGAAATCACGACGTCTCGGGCGCAACACAAGCATCCTCACTCTATCGGCAGGTGGTCACGTTGTGGCGAGGTGAAGTGTGGGGATGCCACCCTCTTTCAAGTCACCTGCCAGCCAGTGTGGAGCAGTCGGATACCGACCCTCTGGAGGGGCTCTGAAGAGCTCTCTCTCTCTCGTGAGAGTCCATTCTGTCAGCACTGCCATGAGCATGACATTGCAGGGCTGCACCTTTTTCATATTGTCGAGCAGTATAGCAAGTAAGCTTCTGATAGACACGTAGAGTTGAGTATGAGTGGTATCCCCTGCAGACATCGTGCTGTCTTCACGCGTTAATTAAATCCGCGCTCATATAAGGAACTGACTTTAAGGTACTGACTCATATTCATCCTGAAAATAAGTCAGGAGACTCAGTGAGACTTTACCGATTAGATAAATTCTATTTACTGCAGGATGATATAGTTACTATGTTATTGTTGTTGATGGACAATAATGATTACGAATTGGCATGTGTTGTGCACGCTTTTAGTTACGTATATACACATTTAATCACTGCTGTATTTAGTACCCATTTCCGTTGGTATTGGAGATCCGAAAACATCCTTGCGGAACTCTCAGAGTCAGCAGAGTATCGCGTTGTGTCAGAAATCGCCCATGGAAATTGACACCTCACGTCTACTTCTGGAATTGCCGCCTCAATATGCCTGCCTCCCTTACGCGGCACTAAACAGTACTTCTGCAATGCCGGCAAGGAGCGGTTTGCTAAATTGTCAGCCTTCCAATTATATTTAATTTCGCCCTCGGAGGTGGGTTAGTTAAACTAAACAAATGTTTTTATTTTACCAGGTAAGGCTCACTGAGCTGAAGGAAGTGGCTTATTACGCGGAAATTCATAGCAGCCAAATACTCGAAACGCGTGTTACTAAATGTGGAGGGAAAGGGTGGAGGACCCGGAGAAAAATCCACATGACCGCGGGGAGAGAGACATGCAAATTACAAATAAACAGTCGTCAGGGTCGGGATCGAACCCACGACCTCCTGTATACCAGGCGAGGTAATTAACATCTCCTAGCCACCGTGGCGAGACGTAAAAGTCAAATATGTTGCGATTTTTGTTGTTGACGGCATCATTGGTGACCATACTGAGACTATCAACTTGCCACACTTGAGAGAACCTGGTTTAGTCACGCATGGCTTCCATTATTTTTAAATGGAATGAGATCACTGGCTGGTGTGGTCGCATGACAGGACCACTTATAACTGCGCTGAACATAGACGCTGCACTTTTAAATAGACGTAATGACAGACCCGGTAGCATCATTACACATTTACAAATCTCGTACGAACAGTTGTATGCTTATGCTTGTCTGCCTCTCATTTTTATTTTGTTTAAAAAGGATGTATACGGCCATTTAGGCAAAACTTAATTTACAAAGCAGGACCAGAAACGTTTGGTAAATATAGTAGAAGTGATTTCCTGTGTTTCAGTCATCCAATAGACCTGTCGGAATGAACAAAAAGTCAAAAGTGTCTCTGCTCAAACCACCATTGGGCGACAGTGAACGAGTGGTGAAGAATTCCACATGTCTATGGTGTGGACCACTCGGCATGTTTACGTTGAATTCAAGAGATAAAATGAACCCGTCAACAAAGTTCACTGCCGTATTAAGTCTTGTGTTTATTACGTAATTGGTGTCATTGCCGAGCAGTGCTCGTTAACAAACACATAGTGTACTTCGCTCACATTGCAAACACCGCAAGCACAGTCGCAACATTTGTTGGCACACGACGGCCAGCTCTTGAAGAGTCCAGTTTGACCTTGTGTGCGTGTGTGTGTGCGCGTGTGTGCGTGCGCGTGTGTGTGCGTGTGTGCGTGCACGCAGGGAAGCGTACAAGCAATCTGACTTCATATTCCTCATTACGTGCAGGCCAGAGAGGGAGGGTCCTTGTGGTCAATTGGGCCAGACGGGTCCCACAACCTCATTCCATACGGCCCCACCGGCCACACGAGGGCTTCAACGACACCCAAAGGTGGTGCGCAATGCGTGCACAAAAAGTTCTCGGCCTTATCCAGACCACCAGCTCCGAAGAACTGACCCGCACGTGCGGCCAAATTTACCGCTCAGACCAACATCTCGTCGGGTTGAGAAAGTGTCGCCCCCATCCCAACGAGGAGCTTTCAAACAAAGGGCCAACAACCACTTTGAAAACGGCCCGGCTAAATGGCATTCATCACTGCAAGGATCTTAGCCTCACTAATTGGGCACTGGAGGGGAACATTTGAACGGGCAACACTTTCTAATTTGAGCGTGCTCAGTCACGTCTGTCGCTGCATGCGCCCCTTTATGCTCAGGTCGACACACACGGTCACAGCTCCCTTTTGTGATTGTGAAAGGTTGCTCCTGCTCGCCGTGCTGCGCCTACTTTCGCTCCAGTCGATGTTGTTAGTCGTGCGGGGGTCGGCAACCTGAGGCTCATTAAGGACCGCTTTGTGACGTCATTCATTAAGGACCACAGTCTCTCGTCTGAACACGCTTTTGAAATTTTTAGGTTTTTTTTTTACCGAATTCGAAACCAATGCCTCTTCCCGTTGTTGCCGGTGGCCGACCCGTGTATTTGAGAAGCTGGCAACAAGACGTGGCACTGGTGCGGCAAACGTGGGTTCCTTTCGAATAACACGGCAATGTGTGTGTCAATGTGGAGGCCCGCCAGACGTATCTGGGAGTCTGATTCAGGGCCCCGGTAAGGAACAAGTTCTGCACCCTTTCTTGAGTAGATGGCGATATAATGCTGCTCCCTCCACCTACCTGGAATTCAGCTCGTCCACACAGCACTACAACTAGACCATCCAGCACTACCACTACACCACCACTACACCACCCAGCACTACTACAACTAGACCACCCAGCACCACCACTACACCACCCAGCACCACCACTACACCACACAGCACCACCACTACAACACCCAGCACTACCACTACACCACCCAGCACTACCACTACACCACCCAGCACTACCACTACACCACCCAGCACTACCACTACACCACCCAGCACCACCACTACACCACCAGCACCACCACTACACCACCAGCACCACCACCACCACTACACCACCCAGCACCACCACTACACCACCCAGCACCACCACTACACCACCCAGCACCACCACTACACCACCCAGCACCACCACTACACCACCCAGCACCACCACTACACCACACAGCACTACTACTACACCACCCAGCACTACAATATAGACCATCCAGCACTACCACTACACCACCCAGCACTACCACTACACCACCCAGCACCACCACTACACCACCAGCACCACCAATACACCACCCAGCACCACCACTACACCACCCAGCACCACCACTACACCACCCAGCACTACCACTACACCACCCAGCACTACCACTACACCACCCAGCACCACCACTACACCACCCAGCACTACCACTACACCACACAGCACTACCACCACCACTACACCACCCAGCACCACCACTACACCACCCAGCACCACCACTACACCACCCAGCACCACCACTACACCACACAGCACTACTACTACACCACCCAGCACTACAATATAGACCATCCAGCACTACCACTACACCACCCAGCACTACCACTACACCACCCAGCACCACCACTACACCACCAGCACCACCAATACACCACCCAGCACCACCACTACACCACCCAGCACCACCACTACATCACCCAGCACTACCACTACACCACCCAGCACTACCACTACACCACCCAGCACCACCACTACACCACCCAGCACTACCACTACACCACACAGCACTACCACTACACCACCCAGCACCACCACTACACCACCAGCACCACCACTACACCACCAACACCACCACTACACCACCCAGTACCACCACTACACCACCCAGTACCACCACTACACCACCCAGCACAATCACTACACCACCCAGCACTACCACTACACCACCACTACACCACCCAGCACTACCACTACACCACCCAGCACTACCACTACACCACCCAGCACTACCACTACACCACCACTACACCACCCAGCACTACCACTACACTACCCAGCACTACCACTACACCACCCAGCACTACCACTACACCACCCAGCACCACCACTACACCACCGAGCACCACCCCTACACCACCCAGCACTACCACTACACCACCCAGCACTACCACTACACCACCCAGCACCACCACTACACCACCCAGCACCACCACTACACCACCCAGCACTACCACCACACCACCAGCACTACACCACCCAGAACTACCACCACACCACCCAGCACCACCACTACACCACCCTGCACTACCACTACACCACCCTGCACCACCACTACACCACCAGCACCACCACTACACCACCCAGCACTACCCCTACACCACCCAGCACTACCACTACACTACCCAGCACTACCACTACACCACCCAGCACCACCACTACACCACCCTGCACTACCACTACACCACCCAGCACTACCACCACACCACCCAGCACCACCACTACACCACCATGCACTACTACCACTACACCACTACCACCAGACTACTATAGGGAATGAAACACTAAATGAAACTAAACTGGAGGGAATGTGCTCATCGGCTCAGATGGCTTATGTGCTATTAAAAGGAACAGCCCTTATGCGTGTCCGTGCGTCGCTCACTCACTCACAAAGACAAAGATCCCCCGCATAGCCTTTAACGGACTGTTGTGGCAAGTGCTGTTAGCGAGCACCTAAGGCCAACATGGCACACGAGGGGATGAACAGCCAGCACCACGCCCGGCCGTCTTTGTCTCCCCATGTGCCAACGTTTAATACAAATAACACCGGGTACTCATTTAAGGCCGAGTCGACCTAGGAGAGGCCCAGGACCGATTCAGATAATCGTCACCGGTGTTGGTGGCCGTGAGCGGGAATCGAACTCGGGCCGCCGGGTTCACAGCGCAGCGTAGCGCTGACCGCTACACCGACCTACCGCTCCCCACTCGCTCGCACACGCAGACTAACAACGCCACTGCAGCGGGAGCAGCAGCAGCACAGATTTCTAGAAATGTCATCGCGACATCAGGAGTTGACGTCACCGGCCCACACTGGAGAGCGATCCGCGCGTCGCCCGCTCTTTTCCCGCAGCGATCCTCCTCCTCCTCCTCACTCGACGAAGCCGAACGCTACGCCGGGCGGGCGGTCGGGCAGGCGGTGTTCACATCTGGCTGGGTACGATGGGCGCCCTGGTTAAAGCGCTCGACATTTTGCAAAGTCGTGAGTTCAGATCTCCAGTCGCGAGTCATATTGCTGGCGTTGACAACACGAGCAGTCAACAAGAGGTGATCCCCATGGAGATAGTGGCTGACCCTCTCCATAGGAATGTGGAATTTCCACTATTGGCTGAGGGCGGCAACAGCATCATGAGCATTGCTTTTCACCAATACGAGCTCAGTCACATTTTTTTAACTTTGCCGATACGAAAAAAATTACTGGTTTTACTTCAACGATCTTATATATTTTTTAAAAAAATCACTCCTTTTAAACGACATGTAAACTGCGATCGCACTGGCCAGGGCACGCCATGTCCTTGTATAACGGCGGGGTTGTCTCTGACGGGGGGCTAAGCGTTCTGGGAGAGCTAAGTTTAACCCTGAACAAGTGACCCTCTTGGTGGTTTGTATTTTTAGCCCGAACCAAATGCCACGGGGCCACATATGCATTTTAGGTTCTGCTCTTGTCGAAGGTGCGGCGATACGAACGCGCACTTTCTCACTCGTGTGTCACATTTTAAGGCTCGGTTTTGTTAAAACCTTCGGTCTGTCCCCGATGTAAATGTGGACAAATGTGCCACGTGAATGGCGAATAATAATTCAGCTGCCACCAAGTTATTTCTGGGATTTGTGCGAAGGTTTCAGTGACATCTGTACAAATAAGCATTAGAAATGTTATAATTATTAACGTGCTTTATGATATTTAGCCAGGCTGGCAGGGGGCCTGAAAATGCCTTCATCCAGCAGTGGATTTGCAATATTTTGCTGTCTTTTCTTGGATTTTCTGTTTGCACATAGTCACTTTAAGATGTTTTCTTGTTAATGTTTTTTGTTTGTTGCGGTTGCACCCAATTCAAGAGCCGAATGGCTCACAGGGCTATACCTAATAAATGAACTTTGAACTTTGATTGATTATGGCTGATGATGCTGACGACTTAGCCAGGCATGCCCCAATCAATGTGTCTCAAAGCCTTTTTGTAAGAGGGCCTTACTTGGAATGTTTGGCCAATACGTTAATAATAATAAACAATGAAAACAAGTTACACGCCTTTGACAATGTGCTCATGGATAAGGGCTGGGTCGGTTAAGGGGGTTGTTTGACCATACTTCACCACGCTGGTCAGCACATGTTGGTGAAGGGGTGTGGGCCCACGACCAGTTCAGATATCACTCACCACCGATAACAGCTGCGGTCGCTATATGGCGAAGTGTGCTAACCACTGTGCCACCACTCCACCCATGTCATGTTTCATGCGTCAAAGCCACGCACGTATTGTAACACACAGATTGTTAACTCTTCTTAAAAAAAAGGGCAGCACAATTATGTCACGCTTATTTGAATCACTCACAAGCTTTGTAGTGGCTCGTAGACCATAGATAGAGCGGCTAAGATGTACCCGCGAGTTGGCTTGCAACAACAACGTCCCAACAGCGAACGCGAACACGTTTGTGGGCACGCGTGTTTAGGATGCGTGTCAGTGCTACGCATTCAAATATCCCCTTGCCAGAACAGCCCTGGGATTCCTGTACGTGTGGCAGGCGCGTGCGTTTAAAACGATAGACCGCATCGGCTATGTGCGCGTGGGTTTCTAGACGGTTCTACCACATGCCCAAGCAGCTTCTGTTCGGCCGCGTAGAGGCACGGACACGGGCTGGAGAAGAGATGGAGCTCATGCGACGTGGGAGGATGTGGAGCTGAGAGTGGACTTGCCCAAGACCGGTACTGGCAGTGTCAAGATCGGCCTCTGTGGAGGAGGCTCGTGAAGGACGCTGCTGGGCAGTTGGAGGCAGTCGCCCTCCAACAACAACGGAGGGCAGAGGAGCGACGCTCACAACAACGAGCGGAGCGCCGGGCGTATAAAACGCAGCAAGTTGGCACAGTAGGGGGTACAGGTGGTGCATCTGCCGGTCATCTCAGTCAGCCAACCCATGGCACCTGGGTCTGTCCTGAAACCTCCTGCCAGCGAGCCTTCGACGCTCTTCAACAATACACCATCTTCTCTTCAACAACACACCTCTTGTACACTCGCTGGTAGCTGTAGTCGATAAGCTCGAGTTAGTGACCCGTCGTTTCGTTCACTAGCTAACAGTTAAAGATGAAGTATAGTCCCACAGCTCGTGATATCTCTCCTGCGTGATGTAGAGCTGATTCCTGGTTGGTGATGGATAGTGACCTCTAGCAATACCTCTACTGAGAACTAGTTCACGATTCCTTCTTAGTTACAGTATTAATTATTTAATGACAGTTATTGCCATCTCGAGTTAACTTCAGTTGATTGTAAGCTGGAGACATCTGTGGTTCGTGCTCTATAGTTAGTAATAACTCTACGATCATGTTTGTTCGTAAAAGATAGCGAGTGACTTCCCAAGTTCATTATCTCGAGCGAGATATTTTAACTCATCCGGGAAAGCTCGTGCCATGGATCTCCAGATAGTAACAACTTAGTTCATAACTTCCGCGTCATCTCTAATTCATGATCTCTAGGTAGCAGTAACTCGAGATGATGATCGCTCGAGTTATTGCCATCTCGAGTTGATGTTTGCTAGTTCACGACAACACCAGTCCATGGCAGCTCAATATTTAGTCGGACAGCACTGGTTTATATCGCTTGTTGGAAACTGAAGTTAATCACCATCATGGCAGCGAGTTGTCACTCTACCGGGAGATGACATCCAGAAGGTTGTCACAACCTCCTGATGGCAGCCACGACTTCACCTGGAGCTGGCGCGTGGAGATGATGCCTGTGGGTGCAGTGGCCACCTCTGGCCATGTCGTCAACGTCTATTTGAAGACTTATTAAGATAAAAACCTTCCTGTAAGCAAACATGCGTTGGCATGAACCCACAGCGATTACAATTGAAACCATTTACGTGGACAAAAACGCAATTGTATTTGTGCCCATAGATGCTTAAGGGACGATGCCCTGACTGGACAGTTTTTAAAATGCTGTGAGTGTGCTTGCAAATGGCAGTATTCTTCTCGTACAGACACGACGTCTCTTCTCCTGCGCACGCATCCGAATTAGCAATTAACTGTTATGCACTTACTGGAGCGAATATGTATCACTGACCAGTTGGGGTCAAGTATGGCCAAACAACAAGCGCCAATGACCGGCATTTATAGTGGCGATGCCTTCATCCAGAAGTGGGTTCCAAATGGGCCGTACATCGAGTACGTTTTATTTATTCATAGACATTGATTATCTCTTCAGCCAGCAGTGGCTTGAGCAAGGAATTGCTGTGCTGCACCTTTATCTGCTGACACACAGAAGCGGCGTAAGGAGGACTAGTTCGTTTGGCAACACGTGCAGGAATGTGTTATAGAGTCAGCTGAGCTTACCACTACTGCTACACTGTACATGGCTTTGTGTTTGCCGATTACGGACGGTTCTAATTACGTCAATACTCTAATTACCTGCAGTGGGAGGCTTTTTGTTGTAATTGTATCATGTGTGGTGATGCTGATCGTGAATAAGATGTCCTCGAGAACATGGAAATGATCGATATTGTCTCGATCAGAGTGTGATGTCACTCAATGTGATAAAGTACAATATGTAAACGCTGCTGGTGATATGACTGACGCACCTACTACTTATCCTGCCACTGCTTGCTTTGATGACGAGTAATAAATAACCCCACTGATCATTATACTTATCATGATGCTGCTGTCGATCATGATGTTGATGCTACTGATGATAGAGATGGTGGTGGTCATGAGGATGGTTCCCATGTTGCTGCTCCTACTGATCACGACGTTGATGATGGTAGAGATGGTGGTGGTCATGAGGATGGTTCCCGTGATGCTGCTCCTACTGATCACGATGTTGATGATGGTAGAGATGGTGGTGGTCATGAGGATGGTTCCCGTGATGCTGCTCCTACTGATCACGATGTTGATGATGCTGCTGATGATAGAGATGGTGGTGGTCATGTTGGTTCCCGTGATGCTGCTCCTACTGATCATGATGTTGATGCTGCTGATGGTAGAGATGGTGGTGGTCACGAGGATGGTTCCCATGATGCTGCTCCTGATCACGATGTTGATGATGATGCTGCTGATGGAGATGGTGGTGGTCATGATGGTTCCCATGATGCTGCTGTCGATCATGATGATGATGTTGATGCTGCTGATGGTAGAGATAGTGCTGGTCATGACGATGGTTCCCATGATGCCGCTCCTACTGATCACGATGTTGATGATGATGAAGATGGTGCTGGTCATGATGATGGTTCCCGTGATCATGCTCCTACTGATCATGATCTTGATGATGCTGCTGATGGTAGAGATGGTGGTGGTCATGATGGTTCCCATAATTCTGCTCCTACTGATCACGATGTTGATGATGGAGATGGTGGTGGTCATGATGGTTCTCATGATGCTGCTGATGATAGAGATGGTGGTGTCATGATGATGGTTCCCATGATGCTGCTGATGATGCTGCTGATGGTAGAGATAGTGGTGGTCATGATGGTTCCCATGATGCTGCTCCTACTGATCACGATGTTGATGATGCTGCTGATGATGGAGATGGTGGTGGTTATGATGATGGTTCCCATGATGCTGCTCCTACTGATCACGATGTTGATGCTGCTGATGATGGAGATTGTGGTGGTCATGAGGATGATTCCCATGATGCTGCTCCTACTGATCACGATGTTGATGATGATGCTGCTGATGATGGTAGAGATGGTGGTGGTCA
The DNA here is from genome assembly GCF_964198595.1 of Lampetra fluviatilis. NCBI lineage: Eukaryota > Metazoa > Chordata > Hyperoartia > Petromyzontiformes > Petromyzontidae > Lampetra > Lampetra fluviatilis. Next base: position 4,504,646 of record NC_136320.1, on the reverse strand, counting down.
TGATGGTTCCCGTGATGCTGCTCCTGATCACGATGTTGATGATGATGGTAGAGATGGTGCTGGTCATGAGGATGGTTCCCATGATGCTGCTCCTACTGATCACGACGATGGCAATGATTGTGGTGATTATTATTCTGCTGCTATCAGCTGCTGCTACTCGTGATAATGGCCATGTAGCCTACAGATCACAACGATACATCTACCGATGGTACGGATCCATGATTATGCTGCTGTTGATTACACGCTTATCAGCTAACGGTCTTTTTTGTCTGCCCTGATAACTGCTCATGACACTGCTACTGCTGGTGTCGACCATGATGCCACTAGACTGATCAAGCTGTAGCGACATTGATGTTTAAAATGATTACACTGCTGCTGCTCATAGCCACGCTACTGATGCAGATGATGATCACAACGCTACAGCAGACGACACCGATGATGTACACACTGTATAGGCTGGTCCAGATGTCTTGTGATCCCCAACTAATCCTAACACGTCCGTTCCCTTTGCACGTTAATTTCAGTTTTAAATAAAAACCTTACTTTAAAAAAAATAACGTTTTAGAACGATTAAATGGGAGAGGCGGGTCACCAGACATGTGGACCACACTGCAATGCCGAACCTCTTTCGCACCGTACGTAGCAGCCAACCGTGAGAAACCGCCGGTGCTGGATGACCAATCGTGATCTCAGCATCACCGTACGTTGAACTTCTTTCGCACCGTACGTCAGCCACCCTCTCACCTTCCTCGCCGTATCTGTCGAAAACCTCCCTCTTGTTGGGGTCGCTGAGCACCTCGTACGCCTCGGCCACCTCCTTGAACTTCTCCTCGGCGTGGGGCGCCTTGTTCTTGTCGGGGTGCCACTTAAGAGCCATCTTCCTGTACGCCTTCTTGATGTCGTCGTCGCTGGCGTCACGAACAATGCCCAGGATCTTGTAGTAGTCCTTGCCCATCGTCTCGGTAGGCGCTCGCTAGCTATACAACAGCAGATGCCTTGCTCCAACACCAACTAATGGTGATGATGATTCGCCGATTAAAGTTCCAGTTATGTCTACGAAGAAGCGTCGGCGTGTTGCTTAGAGCCTACTGACTGTTCGTGGAGCACAACGCAATTGTGTACACTTGTTAGACTTGTGGTGGTGGTTGTTGTTGTGGTTGTTGTTGTTACAGGTGGACGGCAGCGAGGCTGGGAGGCTATCGAGATGGGGGGGGCACGAACACCGCTTGGCCCGGCGTCTGTTGCCCAAGTACCCCGCGAGATGAGGCGCGTTGTGGGTGATGGCTCACAGCTCCCCTCCTCTCTCTCTCTCTTATTAGATAACGGATTAACGAACCTTCTCAGTCGTTCTACGCCTTAATAAAACCGATCGATCCCACTCAATCAATACAGTGCAAATACAAGCCCCGGACACAAAATCGTACCCGCGCCACACATAAAAAAAAATATTAACGCACTCGTAATTTACGGAACGTGTTAAATTAGCGCACCACTCTTTGACGCAGCGTGTGTGCCCCCCTCGTCCCGTAGACAACGACCCCCAGCACCGTCACAGTAACCGGGCCACCCCTAAGACAATGAGGCTCGTGGTTGTACAAGGGGGGGGTGGGTGGGTTACACTTGACACTGCCACACAAAGCCCCGCTGGCCCGCGTCCCCACGCCGGCCGGTGTATATATAGAGGACCCCCGTGTGTGTGAGACAGCCCACACACACACACGTCACACACACACACACGTAGCCACGTGTGTGTGTGTGACACGCCGGTTCTCCCCATGACGTCAATTCTAGAAGCCTCTACGCCCCGCCAGCACGTTCTGCCCTGACGTCACCGCCGACCCCCCCCCACCAGCTGATCGGACACGCCCATCGCACGTTAAGCGCCGCCCACTCCCGTCAGACCACGCGCACTTCTCACGTTAACCACGCCCACTTGTCGCTTTAACTACGCCCATTTGCCGCTTTAGCCACGCCCACTTGTCGATCTAGCCACGCCCATTTTCCGATTTGGCCACGTCGACTTGACGATTTAGCCACGCCCATTTGTCGACTTAGCCACGCTCATTTGCCGATTTAGCCACGCCCATTTGTCGACTTAGCCACGCCCAGTTGTCGATTTAGCCACGTCCATTGGTCGACTTAGCCACGCCCATTTGCCGATTTAGCTACGCCCATTGGTCGATTTAGCCATGCCCATTGGCCGATTTAGCCACGCCCGGAGCTTACCCGTGGCCCCGCTCCCCGCCGCCTGTGGCCACGCCTCTTTTCTCTCTAGCCACGCCCCCTCCACCCGTCACTCTCGGCTGAGTAAGATTGCAATGTTCCTGGCACTGGTAGCGCAATATGGGACTTGCTGATGGGGTATTTCATGTTCATGTGGCGAAATACTTCTTCTTCTTCTTATTATTAAGCAATGGTCCTCCACTCGGTGGAAAAGCTACCAAAACGTTGCACTGGTCTGGACTGGGGTGCTGCAAGTTTAGAAACGGGTGCTCTCATTATATCGACACGTTTATTATGGGGGGTTATCTGGTAATTTACGGATTTAATTCCTCAATTGCTTTTGTTGTGATTTCCAGTTGCCTTATCGCTGTACTTTGCTTTGTGTTTGTCGTATTGGTGACCCAGGCCACCCGAAGTGTCACCTGGATATACAGAATCAGAATATTGTATGTAGAGACACACGGTTGGAACCCGAATAGTAGCAACAATGCCGCCCCATGGGAACAAACATGCGATGTTTCGGGCAAGGGCCCTTGTTAATAGCACGTGGAATTAGCTTGTGTTATGGCATTGGTTAATACCTCCGATTAGCACGATTGTCTACGTGCGGTGCGAAACAAGTTTAACATAGTACATACATTGACATCATAACTTCCGTAGCCATAAATTAAACTTTGGCAAACAATTGGCTAACACATTCCACTTGCAATAAAGCATTGCTCTAATACCCAGATAAAGCATTGCTCTCATTCCCAGGTGATGTCCTCCACGATCTCCGGGCGTGGCAGTTTTATTGTAAATCTCCTCCTACCTCGGTCCACCGAGCAATACAAATGTGAAAGGAAGGCCACACGAGTCGCCCCGGTGAGTGAACGTCGTCGTTCCAACAGCACCAACACCAACACTTTGTAGGGCACGAACGCTGCTTTTGGCAGGTCAGCCCGAGCTTGCGTAACGACGCCCTAAATGTGACGATATCAACAGTTCGGGAAGGCACCGCCCATCAGGCATGGCTGGAACCCAAATGGTTTAATAGAATTTCGATTTACTGTAAAGCTTTCGTGACTGCAGGGATTCATCTACTTGGTTCTTTCGGTAAAGTCACGTAGAAGGGAAATAATAAAAATAAAACATAATAAAATACAATTCTCACGACGTTTCGGCCACAACGCAAGCAGCCGTCCTCAGACAGCGTCTGAATTCAGACGCTGTCTTTCCGACAGACCTGTTCTTCACCTGAGGACGGCTGCTTGCGTTGTGGCTGAAACGTCGTGAGAATTGTATTTAATGTTTTATTTTTATTATTTTATTATTTCCCTTCTACGTGACTTCACCGAAAGAACCAAGAAGGTTTAATATAACTTAATACAAATGTACTGCTCCACAATTGGAACAAACGGTGACGTGTTTACTTTCACGCTCATGTTGTACTTCCGATGTATTCTCAGACTTCATCTCGAGCTCTTCACAACCCCGCCACTCCACAAGCGTCACTCCACTCCAACTGCCGTTTCACGCCCCTTGCGATCTGCCCTTCAACTCCATCAGCTGCCCCAAGTCAAGGCCTCGTGGCTGCCCGCGGATCCCACTCCAACTCACACCCACGAGCTGTAGGAGCCCACAGGGCCGTGTCCACCGAGTGGTGCCGTCAACGTTCACAGCCAGCAACCACGAGCCGGGAGTCGCATCCCTGCCGCTCCCCGTTGGGGTGCCACATCCCTTTATCACATAGCCTCTCAATTCCTTTATATACGTAAGGATTGTTTCAACACACTCCCACGGCACCCCCGCCTTTGTCTCCCCCACCCCCTCTTTCCCTCTTATTTTTTCGTGTCTCTGAGTTTTCTCCCCAATCCCCCATATCCTCTTTCTCGTGCCTTCCTTGCCAGCGCCCTTCTTTAATTATTACGCTAGACGTAGACCCTTGACCTTTGCGTGATCTCCTCCCACCGACACTCCACGTGGGTCACGCTGTGTGCCCCGTGTGTAAAGTGTGGCTGCCGCCTGTGCGGCCAGCGGGGAAGAGTAGGCCAAATACCCCTCTGGGAGGAAGGGTGCCTCCAGAGAGGACCTTTGTAGCCGGCGGCCCCTTTTATCGCCACCAGCAGTGGCGTAAAATGTCGCCTGGACAACCACGTTTTTGAGATGGGACGTCTCGTTTGCACGTGCGTCCAGCTCCAGCAAGGCGTCGTCAGCACGCATTGGGACGACCGATTAAATGTAGAACCGCAACAGCCCCTGTGCCAACCTGTCGCGTTGTTGGTGGTCATCCCATCAGAGCACCACCCGGGCTCAAACCACTTCATTTCCCGAGATCTCACGGGAGATTTGGCGCGTTCTGGCGTGATGTGTCGCATCATCGCCGTCAACAACAAGCTGCATTCTAAATCCCCACCCGACGTCTCGGACATTCTAGAACTCTGCAGATAAACGCGTGCGGACTCGCATTGCGAAACTTGGGTGGTGCGGGGTGGGTGGGTGGGTAGCGGGGAAGCGTGACAATGACAGAGCGGGCGTGGTGCGAGCCACGTTGAGTCAGAGTTGTCTATGGAGTTGTGTGGAACTCTGGGCAGGTGTTGGCAAGGTGTGGAACTCTGAGCAGGTGTTGGCAAGGTGGAACCGTGCCAGATGGCTGGGTGTGTTTGTGCCCTTGCCTTGCCCCCGTGCGCATTTGAGGCCAGGTCGCTTCGAAAAAAACGAAGCTAATGACTCAGTGGGCTTTACCTGCTAAGATTAAAAAGTTTAGTTTTATTTTGATAATGTTTTAAAGTGAGTTGTTTACCCTTCCTATACTTTGCACTCCTATCGTGTTCGTTGTAACGTTCTGACCTGCACCTACTGGAGGTCTGTGAAAAAGAGAGCTTCATTGCTCATCGGATTCCTCCAGAATGAACAAATATTCTGATTCTGAACTCCCCCCCCCCCCCACGCTGCGTTGCTCCACTCACACGGCTCCTGTCACACCCTTGGCACCGCGAGCCCAACCACGCACCCACAGAGCCATCGCCAGTGCCAATTCGCACACCCCCCCCCCCGACCGAGTTGTCTGCAGCGCGACCGCGGGGTCCTTCGCTGGCATTGGAGAGCCGCGCGGAGCAACGTCGCGCATCCGCCCTGACCACTGAACCGACCACTGAACCGACCACTGAACCGACCAATGAACCGACCAATGAAACGACCAATGAACCGACCAATGAACCGACCACTGAACCGACCAATTAACCGACCAATGAACCGACCAATTAACCGACCACTGAACCGACCAATTAACCGACCAATGAACCGACCAATTAAACGACCAATGAACCGACCAATTAACCGACCACAGAACCGACCAATTAACCGACCACTGAACCGACCAATTAACCGACCAATTAACCGACCAATGAACCGACCAATTAAACGACCAATGAACCGACCAAATAACCGACCACTGAACCGACCAATTAACCGACCACTGAACCGACCAATTAAACGACCAATGAACCGACCAATTAACCGACCACTGAACCGACCAATTAACCGCCCGCAACCCGTCAACCATAGCCGTCAGCCCACACGGGTTACTCCCTGTTCTTGTACGGGCAAATTGAGTTTTCAGGACCATACAACGTACGGCCGTTTCAATACCGGGCAACAACGAAAATCAGTCTGTTTCTCCCGTGATTGGACTTTGTAGGATGAACGTTGAGATTCATTAGGGCACGGGGGTGACCGACAAAGTCTGAATTGGTCTGTAATAATGTAAGTACTCTTCTTCTTGGTTCTTTCGTTAAAGTCACGTAGAAGGGAAATAAAAAAATAAAAAAATACAACATAATATAATACAATAATAAAATAATAGTATTTATATTTTTTTAATTTTATTATTTCCCTTCTACGTGACTTTACCGAAAGAACCAATAAGATGAATCCCTGCAGTCACGAAAGCTTGAAATCGAAATGTAAGTACTGAGAAGGGATTCACAGCTATGTAGCTGTGTAGTGTATAGTGTATATTAGTGTATAGTGTAGTGTATAGGATGAACGTTGTGACTTATAAGGGCACAGGGTGACCGACAAATTCTGAATTGGTCTGTAATGAGCTAGGCACTGCTAAGAGGCGGACAGCTTTGCGTCAACGTCGTTTCAGATGGTGTAGCCAGCTGCCACTTAACGGAGGGTTTGGTGGCGAGTCGCGAAAGACGATGGACTCGCTGGGGTGCCATGAGTCACTGGGTGCCCGGTCATCCGAGCGCATGCCGGGAGTGAATGCGATCCGACAGCCGTTGACTGACGACGACCAAACTCCCCAGAATGCGTCGAATCTCTTTCAGATTCTCAGAAGCCAAGCAGTTTTGAGCCTGGTTCGTGCGTTAACGACCACCACGCATAAACAGGTGTTACAGGTTCCTGCGGGGGGCCACGTCATTGTTGTACCGTACTCTCACACGTCTATGCTCCGCGCCTTCACCGGCCAGCGTGGTGAAGTATGGTCGAGCGAAATTGCTTGACAAAACCGCTGTACACGCACATTCTCGTCCTGCGCCCGGTGATCGTCGTCAGCAGCTGGGTGACAAGGCCGAGGCGCGCTCGCCACGACAGCGCTCCAGGAGAGAGTTCGTGTCGCTCTGCGCTTCCCCCGCCGTCGAGTTGAGCGCAGACCACGGTGGGTTTGTTTTAATTATTTTGAAACCGCGATCCTCCGTTGCCCGAGTGGGTACGGCCACAGTCGCACCACTATGACCCCCCCCCCCCGTGCCTTTAACTTCCCCATTCACAACGAAGACGTTGCCCATCGGCCCTGTCGATGCTCCGATGCGGTTGATGGCTTCCACAAACCGGTGCCTCACAGGAAGCCCAGGGGGGTGGCTGGCAGGGGCGCAACGAGGTCGGGTGGAGGTTCGTTCCGGACCATTGTTCCACTATGTTCGCCGGCGCTCTTACCGGATCCGCGCGAGGTTCTAGGGTGGTTGCAGCAGCGGCGTGGGGAGGGGGGGGAAATCGGGGACTTGAGTCGGTGGCGAGGAACATTTGTCGAGGTCTCGGTTGATGCCTGGGTGGTTGTTGTCGATGGCAAGTGAATCGTGGAAACCCCCTTTTGCAGTTCGCGCGATGCCTCGGTTAGACATTTGGTGGCGGAATGTTCCCAGAACAGGTAACCAGCTGGGGCTGGAGGGGGAGGATTTGGTGTCGCGGTTTCAGCGTTCCGACGAGGATGCGCACTTCGCTTGCGCATCGAGCGGGGTTGTTGCGTGCGAGCTCCCGGAGCAGGCTTGGGACCCGGCGGCTCTTCCACGGAGTGGAGCAGCGAGACAGAGGAGAGAGAGAGAGAACAGAAGAGAGAGGAGAGAGAGGAGAGAAAAGAGAGGTAAGAGCCCCTGACCAAGGTCGTCCGTGGACGTTTCACAAGATGCTGTATGGCCGCAGGGCTTGGAGGGGGCAGGCTTCTCTCTGTGCATGTTAATTAAATTGCCGCAATTTTCAGGAATTCTTCGGGAAGAGAGGGGGGGGGAAAAAACAGGTCTTGATCCTCAGCTCAAGTCTACGGTCGTAATTGCTTTGCGTACCACGAAGGAAAATACTCTTGCTGCTTTTTTTTAAGGGATACTGCCAAAAAACATTCGCTTGTTTCTCCATCGTAAAACTATAAAAAATTAATTTTAGCAGGTAAGGGCCCACTGAGCTTACTCAGCTTATTTTTTCCGAAGCGACCTGGCGATCACAAATTATAGCTCAACGAAGCGGCTTATCGCGTGGACATTTATATCGGCCAAATACTCTAAACGCGTCAAGTTGATTCTAAGTGTGGAGGGGAAAACCGGAGGATCCGGGAAAAATCAACGCAACCACGGGGAGAGAGACACGCAAACTCCAAATATACAGCAGCAGGCGTCAGGGTCGGGATCGAAACCACAACCTCCTGTATACCAGGCGAGGTAGTTAACATATCCTAACCACCCCAAATGTTCACAATGGTTTGTTTCCTTTAAACATGGATTTCACATTCTACCTCTGCCCCCTTGCCAAATTAAATGCACACATCTTTTTGCCAATCCACTGCTGGATGAGGGCCTCCCCACACCGTAGTTCACCAGGGCTGGTTAGTGCGAGTTGCCGAAGGCGGGGGGGGGGGGGTATAGACAACGGAGCGCAGTACGGTACAACCGTGGATTTTGCTGCAATGCCCTCAGCCGTGACGTCCTAAACTGACACGTTTCATGGACGGTGGTTGATCAACCAACCAAAGACTGTCCCCCAGTGAACATGCCAACGTCGGGCAAACATTGGCACGTGGTTGGAATCATTGGACAAACGTTGTCCCAACATTCCACGATTACCGAGATCCAGCCTCTAACCCCGCACGGCGTCCGCTGAAGAGAATGGGCGATCTTTGTATCTATGCAGCAAATGATTAAATTACCCAAAAATATCAACATGAAGTGGGGGGGGGGGGGGGGAAGAATTCAATAGAAAACTTTATTTTGAAGGTGTGTGCATCAACTGGACGAGTAATTAAACTGGTATCTAATCTTTATTTAGTGGTTTTGGGGAAACATTTCTCTTTAAATGATACAAGGAAGTATTGAAGAACACTTTTGTTTACAATTCATTACTCTAGTTTTGAAGTTAAAAGACTGGTCTAATCTACAGTAGGAGCAGAGTACAACTGCCTAATAGAATGGAACGTGATCGTAAGACGACAGTTCAAATATATTTAAACGCAAAACAAAATAGGGTTTTTCTTAATTGTAATACAACAAGAACACTTTGTAAAAATTGACCTAAAATGTTAAACTCTGGCTGGGGTTAACATCTCATTTAAAACAGAAAAAAATACAATTCAATTAGTCATTTCATATCTGGTCAACAAAAAAAATGCAACTTGCTAGGCAAACGTCTTACCTAGGTACAAAGTTGTTTCAGTGACCGAACACTTGGAAAAATGCCCAATTTCAGTTTGATCGCCATTGTTTTGACGGGCACTTTGTCGAAGGCTAACCATTTTTTAGTTCTCAGTTTTTCTGCGTGTTAAGTTTGTTGACGTACGCCCGTTCACACGTGTGCATTCATGACAGGGCCAACTATGAGGTGGTCAAAAGAGTCGTCTCAGCGGGCAGGTCGTGAACACGCATGGCCCCCCTTTCACCGCCAGGACCGTTCCGACTGCTTTACACGGTGGCGATCGCGGGTCACTCCCCCCCCACCCCCCCCACACTTTTACGTAAAAATGTACACGACAACGTTAAACATAAAAAAAAGAATAACACGTTTAGGTCATATGTCGGTGTGCACGTGTGCATGCAATCAGAAACATACGTATATATGGTGCTGTATTTAAAAATAAAAGTTATATAATTTTCCGCACGGGGTCAAGCTGGTGGTGGGGCCGAGAAGCACGGTGTACGGCTGCCCCCCCTCATGCCCCCCCCCCCGTCCCACGCAACGGCGTGTTGACAGCGCACGCCGCACCAGGCGACCGATTTAGGCCAAACTGACCTAGGGGAGGTTCCGGCTAAAGATAGCGATTGGCACAGATGGGAAAAAAAAAAGACCTGTCCAGGAGCGGCACACGCGAGACGACTGGCATTGTAACGTATCGGCGCCCGCGCGCGCACACGCACTGTGGTCACGTCGTGAGCCGTGGAACTGCATTTGTGGCTTCTAGATTTCCCCGCACCTTCCGATTAGCGCGGCCGGCTGCGTACGGCACGAAAGAAGTTCAACGTACGTACGTGACATTTTCTTGGGGGCGGGGGAAACGGAAAAAAAACTGCCGAATATAAAATATGACATGACTGCTTGGAAACTAGTCAGCTTGGTAAGCAAGGAAAACATTATCAGTGTGTTATTATATACAGTGTCTGATTGCATGTACGCACACACACACAAGTGCTCCCTATGTTGTTTGCGGAATATAGTTAGGATCATCAACATAAAGGAGTTAAAAAAAAAGACAAAACATCACTGGGAATGATTATGCAAGCTAGTAATTAATAAACGCGATGCGGAACAGTATTAGTCGCGTTACAAATGTACGTTTTGTTCCCTTATAGTTTTAAAAACACGTTCCCATCGCGCTGGGTGGTCTACGGACTGATCGCAAACCTAACAACACTGAGCTGTCCCGGCGAGGGAAAGCAGCCAGTCACAGGCCAAGGGTGCCAATCCCACAGTGCTTTGCGTGTCGGCTCTCTCGATTAAGGCGATGAACCTCTCACGCACGTGACCAACAACAACTCGGAGGACAATTGGTCAAAAGTTGCTGTGCACTTCTCTAAAGTTCAAGACATTGGTCCTTTGTGCTACAGGTAGAGAAAGTATTGTAATGTAAAATGATTTAATGGAACGTATTTAACCCTTAAATGGATTTGCAGTGATAAACACAAGCGGCTGCAGCACAAGGCTTTTACCAGCCCTTGTATCACCTATCAAAACCTTTGGAAATCACACACAGTACTCCCTGCAGACAAGAGGAAGGGTTTGAGTGTTCCTATCTATGTGTGCGGGCTTTCTCTGGGCACTCTGGTTTGCAAATAAGGAATTGGTCCATCATTCTAGGCAGAGCGTCTTTAAAATGAAGAGCCGAGTCTCCGGAGAGATTTTCCTTATTTCTCATATACGTTTCAACCATCTCAAGTCACAATTTTAAACACTTCATTTCTGATGAACCGAAAAGGTCCCCCCCCGTACAAATGAAGCGTTACTCAAACAATGCACACGTTTGTCGATAAATTGTCGATGCTGCTCACTGAAGCAGAGCGCTACATCGATGTTAACATATTGGGTAGAAGTAACGTGCAAAAGATCATTACGAAGGAAGCTGCTCAGCTGGAATGATATTGAGACAGAGAGAGAGAGAGAGGGGTTGAGTGAGTAGGTACAAATCAAAGTTGAGCAAGATAATTGGAAAATCAACGAATTTGATTGAAAACCGGACAAATCTAAAGATGTTTTAGTTGCATGGATGGTAGTCTGGGGTTTGATGGCCGGGCTCCAAAAAGTTTTTTTTGTGCGAGTTCAAATTCCTTAACTTTGACGCTGCACGCACTGAGCAGTGGTGCGCCGCGTCCCCCCCCCTCCACAGCGACACAATATTCCCTTTGTGAGCAGCAGGGGCTGCTCATAGATACGGGGTGCCGGTTTTGCAGGGCGAGTTAAAGGAAGAACAATTGGGGAAACTGACAATCTCGGAGCACTTCGAATGGTAATTCAAGCGAGCGGGAGGAGAAAACGAACAGTTTACACTTCGTACAGCATTTAAAAAATCTTCCCGTCGTTAAAAATTAAACAAAAAAACGACGACAGAGTAAGGGGTGACGAGAGGAGGAGGAGGAAGACGAAAAAACAAAACATTCGTTAGGAGACGACACGGGGAGACTTTGCCCCCACGTCACTGCACGCGCTGCCGGTACACTGCCTCCTCCTCCTCGTCCTCCTCGTCCTCCTCCGCTCCGCGCTCGTAGCCGCGGTACGCGCCCCCGTAGCCGCGCTCCTCCGCGTAGCCGGCGCCGTTCGCCGCGTCCCGCCCGTTGCTGCACTCCGCCCCGCGACCCCTGACCCCGCCGCCGAGCTCCTCCTCCTCCTCGTCGTCGTCCTCGTCGCCGCCGCCGTCCTCGCCGTAGCCCCGCGCGTTCACGGGCTCAGAGCCGCCGGGGCAGTACTTGGGGTCGTAGACCTGGCGGCCCAGGCCGTACACGATGCCCTTGGCTCCGGGCTGCGCCGTGCCCATCTGCAGCGGGATGGAGCCCTCGTCGCAGTGCTCCATGCCCAGCTTGTGGTCGTAGATGTGGCGCCGCGTGCCCGGGGCGGTCATCCCCGCCTGAGAGGAGGGGGGGGGGATAAGAAGCGGCCGAGGAAATGAGACATGCGTGCGTGCGCGTCTATTGCAGTTGTGCAACGTTTAGGAAGCGGGCGGTTTAAATGCGGCTGGGTGGGAAGGTTGGCGGAGAAGGGGGATGTGGTTGTCTAAGAGGGTGATCGGCCGGGTGAGCGACGAGCGGCGGTTTGCGTTTGGTGTCTGGACGTGCCCGGCTGGGCCCTCGCACGTGCCTGGCTGGCGTGCTTGTTGGTGCCCATCTGCAGGCTGATGGAGGAGTGGTCCATGGGCTTGTCGGTCAGCGTCTTGGGGTCGTACAGGTGCCGACGCGTCCCGTAGGCGGTCATGCCCGCCTGGCTTGCGCACTTGTTGGTGCCCATCTGCGCGCGACAACATACAATGAAAAGGCAGCTAGCACAGGGCCCGGGGACGTTTCTCTTCGCTCAAATAGTCTCCTAGATCAAACGAGCAAAGTGGCCAGGAGTTCACCTCCGTCGATGATCCCCAGGCAGTTGTGGAAATTCTACCATAACCCCCCCCCCACCACCAAGTGGGGACCATTTTGTCTACACTGCAAAAAGCACAACAAAGTATAATTCTGTTGGCTCCAAAAGGGGTGAGGGACGGCCGGACCTCCAGCTGCTGCGAGTTCATCACCGTCACCGCAACGTCAGTCCGCTGGCTCTAAATCGGATTTTTTGACTATTTTTATTTCACCAGGTAAGGCCCCACTGAGCTATGTGGCTCGTTTTCAGAAGCAACCTGGCTTTTACAAATGATAGCTCAACGAAGTGGCTTATCGCGTGGAAATTTATAGCACGCCAAATACTCTAAACGGGGAGAACATGCAAACTCCAAACACACAGGTGTCAACAGGATGTGGATCGACCGTACGACCTCCTTGATACCGGCAGAGGTCGCTAACATCTCGGCACCGTCACGCCCCCATATAACCGGTGATATCACTGCCGGGTCCTCCTGGGAAATGTAACCGGCGGTATAATTAGAAATCTGGCTGGGTGGCAATGCGGCCGGAGGGCTCGACGAGTCAAGCGAAGGGCACGAGTTGAAAATACTGATGAGGGGTCACTTGACCCCATCAACCCTCTCCTGGTGGGGGGGGGGGGCGGTCAACGAAACGCAAGTACACATTTGTGAGAATTAAAGTCGTCGTTACCACGAAAACGTGGGGTACGTAGTGGGCAGTACATAGCGGGCAGTACGTAGTGGGCAGTGTGTAGCGGGCAGTGCGTAGCAGGAGTACATAGCGGGCAGTGCGTAGCAGGCAGTACATAGCGGGCAATGCGTAGCAGGCAGTACATAGCGGGCAGTGCGTAGCAGGCGACCTTCATCCCAGTCCTCGAGCGGGTAGGGACGCTTCGACGTTGGACTGACGCGGGCGTGAGAGCGCAGTCGGCATTTTTTTGTTTGTTTCAGCCGTGCCCCTTGGCCACGGCAGCCAGGCCCCGTGGAGTCTTATCCCAAGTCTTAGCTCATGAAGTTCACGCGTCATTCTCTTGCGCCCTAGGTCGACCGAAGCAGGGTCCCCGCTCTTGGTTATTACACGCTTGCGTAAGTGGCACGTAATTCCCCCACCCCTATATTATAAGGTCAGCCAATCAGTGAACTCGGTAAAAAAATGTTTTCATTGCGTGTAAATATAGCCAATTACCATTTTTGGCATTTTCTCACTGCACTGCAGTCTCTAATAGCGTTACTAAACGACACAGGCTTGCGTGCGCACTCGGACTCGCGTGTGCACTCGGACCCGTTCACTGCGTCTCGTCACAGTGGGGAGTCGCGATTCGCTCTGTGCCGGGAAGTCGTCGCAGTCATCGCCACGCGCAATAAATGTTGTCCAATCACAGTCCTCGTCGTCGAAGACTAAACAAAAAATCCCAACACTCCACCGACTAATTATTTTGTCGCTACTTCCGTCAATGCTGCACCGAGGTGACACTGGTACACGTGGGGAGAGAAGAGACGGGGGGGGGCCCACACGTGACAGTGCAGCCCAAACCACCTGCAGGCCGATGACGCACTGGCCGGCCTTCATCTTCTCCGTGTCGAAGTTGCGCTGCTGCTGGTCGGCATACTTGATGCCGACGTCCGCGTTGGTCTGCACGCCCTTGGTCTTCGCCTGACACACGGCACCACGGCAGAGAGCGCGCGCGCGCACGCGAGCGTCAGGGGCGAGCCACTCGTGGATCCAGCCGGCCGGTCCCTCGCACAGCCCCCGGCGCAGGCGTCGGTGCCTCTGCTCTAACCGTCGTGGGAACGTTGGGGTCACAGCCAAACGCTCGGTCCTGTGGCTTTAATCCAGTCATTAACAGATGCATAGCGAGCCTTGCACGCACGAAACCGCACGCACGCACGTGACCATACACATGCACGCACGTGACCATACACATGCACACACGTGACCATATACTTGCACGCACGTGACCATACACATGCACACACGTGCCAGAGTTCACGCTTCTCGCTGCTCCAATGGGCAATGGGTGGCGGTCATTAATGTCGGTAGAAATTTTTTCTCTCAAGTGAACAATAAATGAGCTTACAGCGGCTGTAGGCTACTGTTACCTATGAATAATCAAGAGCTACAGAAGGGCCACTGCCCCGGAACATGAGCAAATTGTACGTGTGTTGAACTTCTTTCGCACCGTTCGTAGCCAACCGCGTTAATGTAGTAGTGCCCCCCTTTGCCTAGTGTCACGGTGTTTACCAGCAGAGGGCAGTCACGCCCAGCCATCAAACACGTAGCAGGCTTTCGCGACCCAATATTATCCATAGGAGGTTTTTGGGTTAGATTGCGTAAATATAAAGGTCTTGATTTGAAGCCTTCGTGACTGCAGGAATCCATACTCTGGTTCTTTCGGTAAAGTATTTTATTATTTTTTCTATCTACGGGACTTTACCGAAAGAACCAGAGAGTATAAATATAAATGTGTCGTTCAACCCGACACCACCCGACACGGCCAATTAGTAAGGTTTGTCACGTAAACAGAACGTGCCAATTCGTCACTAGAACAGCACACTGGTGTGTTGGAGAGCCAAGCCACATAATTTATAATCTGAGTACGACGTTTCGCCAGTAATTACAACCAGCTTCATCAGGCGACAGCCAGATTTGTGGAGAATTTCTTCTGTTTCCTTAAAATTAAATTAACTCCCCGCCATTAAAACACGAACCGGTAGCGACTCATTTCTCCCTCGATATTTTCTGGGTCACAGGTAAACACTGGAGTAGGCCACGAGGCGGTGGCACGTGACTAGGAGCCGCAGGCAGAGCGAGACGACTGTTTACTGGGTGTGCTACTATCTTTTTCGATCGCATCATTGGGGTTTATTAGTAATAAATCGGCATTTTGCGACCCCCACTGCCACTGTGTAGCATATTATTACGTGCCAGGGACTCTATGAGATAATTGGCAATAAGTAACGGCAAATCAGTTCTAAGTGACTCACATAATTGTGCGCAGTTTTGTATACAGGACACGACTTCCCTGAAGGCATTCACCTTCAGCGAGCGCGATGCCGATCACACGACGCGGTTCGAATTCGACCCTCGATCGATGGCTGGCGCCATCGCCGCACACGCGTCAAATAACAAGCAAGGGACAAGTCCTTACTTACTAACTCTATCATTTTTCATTGCTGGAGGGGTTGCCCCCCCTACCTGAAAATCCTGGCTCCGCCTTTGCTCGACGCAGAAATATCTATTTCGTTTAAAACCCCCCAAACAAAGAAAGACATTTCATTGCATTGCCCTCAAGGTGGCGCCACACGACTTGGCATAGAAATAAAGAGAGCAACTTTTGCGTTCATCCGACAACTCTGATGTTAAAATAAAAACATATATACTGTACAGGATGTGTGAAATCGGAAAGGTTTCAGACAACGGCCCCTTTCTTCGTAGCGCACAAACCATGTGCTATGACGAAGGGCTATGACGAAGGGCTATGACGAAGGGCGGCAGTAAGCTTACCATGCTGGCGAGTGCGAGCAGGGTCGTCTGCACCTGCGTCATGTTGCCGTTCTCAAAGAGGTCGTTGGCTTCGAAGATGTCGTGGGCCTTCAGTCCGTACTCCTGGATCGACTTGATGAAGTTGGTGATGTTCTCCAGCTGCGTCGCAAGCACGGGGGGACGGAGGAGAGAGGGAGACCCCACCCCATCATCGTTTAGCCCCGGAATCACCGTGGCGAAACGCGTCGCTCGTGCGCGCCCGTCAAGGTCGGCACGGCGATGGCGCGACCGGCAAACGGTGAGGCCAGGTGCCAACCCGTCTCCCAAGTTGCCATGTTGAGCACGTCCAGCCGATGACTCCGTGTACGTCGAGACCAACACTAAAACGATGTTTTTTATTTTACCAGGTAAGGCCCACTGAGCTATACAACGAAGTTGCTTATCACGCAGACAGTTAATCGCAGCCAAATACTCTAAACGCGTGTTGATTCTAAAAGACCAGTCATGGGATCGATTACAAAAGCAATGCAAACTGAAATCACATTTCCCATTACACACCGTGACAACAATTCACTACAAATTGCAGCCTTTTTCTTCCGTACGGCCGCCGATGCAGATTCAACATTCAAGTGGCCAAGCCAGATAACCACGTCAATTGCGCAATTCTATATATCAAGTGACCCCAGGTTTGCTACAGCATAGGCTCAGGTACCAATCACCAAACATGGAGACCCCAAACAAAATCCAGGAGGTACCGACACGAATGCACCGCATATCAACATGTCCTCTTTGACCAAATGCTGCCCCGTATGAGACTGGCACAGCATACGAAGGGGTTGGGTGTCACCAGCGCCATGCCCGGCCACCTTTATCTCTCCTGTGTTGATGTTTGCACACCACACAAAGATATCGTCCTTTCAAGCTGAGCTGACCTATCAGGAGACCCACGTTAGGGTCACGTGCCCCTTGCCACTGGTGCTATCCATGGGTGGGAATCAAACTCAGGTGACAGGGATCGTAGTGCACACGAAGACAAAGATCCCCCCACCCCCATATAGCCTGCACTGACTGTTGGGTCAAGTGCTGTTAGCAAGTAGCACGAGGGCGTAGGTGGCCAGCACTACGCCCGACCGCCTTTGTCTCCCCAGTGCTGATGTTTACACATCGCACCAGGTACTCGAGTCGACCTAGGAGACCCAGGACGTGTTCAAATATTCGCCACTGCTATTGCTCTTGAGCGGGAATCAAACTCGGGGTTTCCATGTTCGTAGCGCAGTGCGCTAACCACTACACTACCGCTTCCCATACTGTGCACACAAGACACACACGCACAACAGAAAAAACACAAATGTGCCATTACCTTGTGCCAATTCAGCTTGGACCGGTTGATTTTCCTCACGGAGCCCGGGCGCAGTTTGTTGATGAGCCTACAAACACAGAAAACAATCCCAGCGACAGACAACGACGACGACCGTCAGACCTCGATAAGCCCCAAAGTTAAACAAAGCCACGGGGCGCGCTAAAGCCTCGCGCGGACACGGCAAACGTCAGCCGAGCACACAAATCCTCACGCCACCAGCCATCGCCGCCGCATCCCCCAGGAGACCTGGAAACATTCAGCCGAGTGTATAACGTTCGTGCAGTTTTATCGTTTTATTTGCAGCCTTGACCAGGAATCAAACCGGATCCAGAATAATTACCGTGCGGCCAGAATGAGTGGAGGTCGAAAGGTCGATGAGTAACAGAAACCGAACAGCTATTTGGAGTCACGAAAACTTCAAATCTAGAATGAAGCTATTTGGAGTTTGCGGTGTCGAGCTCTCCCCGTGGATTTTTCCTCCGGGACCTGCAGTTTTTCCCTCCTCGTTTAGAATTAACAATCACGCATTTGGAGTATTTGACTGCCGCTTTAAATTTCCACACGATGATGAGCCACTTCGCCGGGCTATCATTTGCGGCGAAGTCACTCCTGAAAAAGAGCCACACACTAGGTGGGCCTTACCTGGTCAAAAACAAAAGTTTAGTTTTTGTTTCATCATTACTCTGCAGGTCCCTAACATCAGCCCATCATCAGCTCCACCTCCAGGGCAAACCAGGGGGGGGCCCCCCCGGAAGGTGCACGGGGTGGCAGGGGCGGCCGTGCCGTGCGGGGCCACTCACTCGCCCAGGATGACGCCGTCCTTGAGGCCCAGCTGGAAGTTGGAGCCGATGGAGAGGCCGGTGATCTCCTCCATCCACGCGCGCAACTCCTGCTCCTTCTGCAAGTCGTACTTCTGGGCGATCTGACTCGCAAAAAGCGCACACAGACGCACGCACGCACGCACGCTTAGACGTCATTTCTTTAGAACTGCTTCTTGTTTCCTTTGTTGTCCTTCCCCCACATACCTCGCGATTAGCACCGGTTGGCTACGTACGGTGCGAAAGAAGTTCGGCATACAACGATAACGACACAGATTCCCAAGTGCTGTTAGCGAACACCTATGGAGGCCAGCACGGCACACAAGGGGGTGGGTGGCCAAAACCACGCCCGGCCGCCTTTGTCTGCCCAGTGGCGATGTTCACACACCGCACCAGGTACTCATTTGAGGCTGAGTCGCAGGGTTCGTAGCGCGGCGCGGAAACCGCTACAGTACCACCCCCCACACTTAGACATCAACACACGCACACACACACAAGCACACACAGATGCAAAGTTGTGCACGTAAAAGAAAAAAACCTGACGTGGATATGCACACACATACACAGAGACAAAGATCACCCCGATAGCCTTAAGAGCCAGCTCGGGGCAAGTGCTGTGAGCGCGAAGCTGTCACACACACACACACACCTGCATTGCCAACAATGTCCGAGATGAATCAAATTAATCCTGTACAGATTTTGTCATCGTTTCCTGCCCGGTGTAGTTTGTTTTCCCTGCTTTGAATTCCATTGGTCAGGTGCGGCCACTCGGGAGCATTGTGAACGCCCTAAACCCCAAGCGGCGAGTAATTGCATCCTTTGTGCACACCTGGCGTGAGGCATTAAGAAACCCCAACGCAGGCACCAGAACATTTTCAGTGTTCATTTGATCAAACTCTGCTTGGCACGGACCATAGCCACTGCCTTGCACGCACGCACACGCACGCGTGCGCCCACCTCCTTGAACACAAAAGAAAGATCCCCCTGTTCAGCCTCAGAGACCCTTAGGTCAAAGCGCTGTTTGCGAGCGCCTATTTAGGGTCACAAAGGCACGAGTTGACGGTGGTGCGGCCATAACCTTGCCGAGGCCTTTGTTCGTCTCCGCAGTGCTGATGTTCACACGCCACCCGTCAGGTGCTCACTGAAGGCCGAGCCGACCTCGGAGAGGCCCACGACCAGTTGAGATGACATCATCCCCAGCCGTGGCCGGGAACTGAACGCTAGCCATTGCGTCACCACCTTCCCACAACATATTCACGCTCATAGAAAGCAGAGGCAAAGCCACCGCGTAGAGACACGCAGACTGTTGGGGCAAGGGCTGTCAATGGGCACCTATTAAGGCCGGCACGGCACGCAAGGGGTAAAAGTAGAAAACATCACGCCTGGATTTCTTTGTTGACGTTTTCACACTGCACCAGGTAACTCATTTAAGGCCGAGTTGACCTCGGGGGCGGGGGGGGGCCCCGAGACCGGTACAGATATTCACCACTGATATTGGCCGTGAGCAGGAATCGCATTCGGGTCTCCGGGTTCGTAACACAGCACGCTCACCACTGCGCCCCCGCACGCACACCTGCTCGCATAGACACACACACACACACACTACCTACAGACAAAGATCCCCCGTATAGCCTTAACAGACTGTAGGGGCAAGTGCTGTTAGCGAGCACCTATGAAGGCCGGAACGGTACACGAGGGGGTGGGTGGCCAGCACCACGCCCGACCGCCTTTGTCTCCCCAGTGGCGATGTTTACACACCGCACCAGGTACTCATTTGAGGCTGAGTCGACCTAGGGGAGGCCCAGGACCGGTTCAGATAATCGTCACTGGTGTTAACCGTAGAGTGGGAATCGAACCCGGGTCGCCAGGTTCATAGCGCAGCGCGCTAACCGCTACACACACGCACCACAATGAACCCTGCATGGCTTATGGACTGTAGGTAGCCACTTTGCGATAAGGGACTCGTTTGGATAAGGAGCCCACTGTGTGCGGGACCTCTGTTGGCACACGGGATTCCACGCACGTGTCAGAATTCACGAGCCTTGCAGGCACAAAACCACACACATGCACGCACGTGACCATACACATGCACGCACGTGTCCATACACATGCACGCACGTAATCATACACATGCACACACGTGCAAGAGTTCACGCGTCTCGCTGCTCGAATGGGCAATGGGTGGCGGTCATTAACGTCGGGAGAAATATTTTATCTCAAGTGAACGATAAATGAGCTTACAGCCGCTGTAGGCCACTGTTACCTATGAATAATCAAGAGCTACAGAAGGGCCACTGCCCCGGAATATGAGCAAATTGTACGTGTGTTGAACTTCTTTCGCACCGTACGTAGCCAACCGTGCTAATTGGAAGTGCGGGGGAAGGACAACAAACTAAACACAAAGAGCAGTTCTAAAGAAATGAGTTTTCAATCTAGATGATGACTTAACAGTGCATAGCTCCCAATGGCTTCCTAATATCAGAAGGAAGAGCGTTCCAGACGGCCGCAGAAGCGCATGTGCAAGCACCACGCATTGAAGATGACCGTCTTTGTTCGATGGAGAGCCACAAGCCTCTGCGAGGATGAAAATTGTCTTTTGTGCGGTTATAGCGGAGCGTGAATGACAAACACGATCCAGACGCACGGTACTTCATAACGACTTTGAGACGTACAATGCAACGCACGCACACACGCACGCAGTTTGCACAACAGTCAATTTTAATCCACGAATGGAGACATCATTGCAAAACGAAGCTTGCCGCGTCAAGGGCGAACTTGGTTCCGTCCGTAATTAAAACGTAGAAACCTCCACAAGTGGTTTCCGGCCGCCCACCAGATACAGAGCTCGCTTTGCGTGAGACCATCAACGGTGACCTTGTCTGCACGGTGCGTCGATACCGAACGCACTGGGACCGGTTGCCAGTGTGTGGCTGTGGGCTTGGATTGTCGTCGTCATCGTCGTTTTGCTGCCTTGTATTTGGTACTCTCTGGTTCTTTCGGTAAAGTCACGTAGGTAAAGAAAATAAAATAAAAATGAGAATGAAATCATGACGTTTCGATTGCAACACAAGCAATCGTCATCAGGTGTGAACACCACAGCAAGGAAATGTATACTACAGTATAAAGTAACCAAAGAGTATGGATCCTTGCAGTCACGAAAACTTCAAATCTTGCGTTTGGTGTTGACTAATCTGCAGGAATGTACGTACTTGTGCATTCTGTACTGCCGCGCTTTGTTTATGTATGTAGTTTTTAAGAGACTTGCTTAGTTTTTCTCGATCTCTCTCACAGTTCAGATTCCTCCTCCTGTAATCTATTATAAAGATTCCGACTCGGTCACAAATTGTACCCCAGTTCAGCGACTTTCTCGACGGCATTTTCCACGATTCAGGGTCAAGAATCGACTGTTTCATCTCATCGTCCGTCTCGCACGGTTTCCTCGATCGTAAACAATCGAATCCCGCGCACGCACGATTTGACGTGCGTGTTGTGCGCTTAAAAAAATAGTCACAAACTCAACTCTGAGAAACTGCGGAGGATTAAAACAAAAACTCACGTTAAGACTCGTCAGAGAACGCGAAACTGGCTGCAGGAGATGAGCCTCCGAGACCTGGGATCAGCAACCAAAATAACTAGGAGGAATTATTATTATATTAATTCGGAAATATAAAAATATTAAAAACCCCCAATATTTAAAGCGACACAATGCATGCACCGTAAGCAAACAAGTCCTCAAAGAATCTCGCGTGGCTCCGGAACCGCGGGTCGCCGAGCCCCGCTCCCGACATTACAGCATCAAACAAACACTCGTGCAGACAACCCGGCCAAGACGGGCAAAACGACAGGCCAAGTGGTGGCGAGTCTCGCCGACTATTACTCGACATTGGCCTCGGTTGGCGCTTTGAGTTCCGAATTCTCCCCAGGTATAACCGCCCCCTCGGCCGCTGCCGTTGCTGTTGTTGACGTGGTTGTTCCGCTGCGTTTTGCTCGGGGGGGTGGAGGGGGGGGACCGTCCGGTGGACACTTTGGCAACAGGCCACAGCCGCGGCCTGCGGTCACACCAACTCTCAAATTCGCAGACCGCACTGGAACGCCGCGGCCCACCCCCGATCATTCGCCGGGCAGCGTCACGTAGAGGACTGCAGAGCTTGGGCAATTGTTGTCATGGCTCGCTACCTGGCTGCCTTCCACCGGCTTGTCTGCGGTTGCTCGGCGATTGTGAGATGCAATTGCATTAATGACGCTAAACGAGCGCGCGTGCGTGTGTATGTATATATAACTAAACTATTGAAAACGTTCATCAGGCTACTTCTTAAGCCGTCCACAAGAAAGCTCGATACGAACGTATGAACGCTGCCGGTCAACTCCCCGCATACGACAGAAGAAGGAGGGGACTGCCCATGGCCTTCCTCTTAAACTACAGACACCGCAGGTTTAAGGACAGGTTTTAACAATCACCTGAAGCTTGCTTCTCCCCTCCCCATTTATCCGCAGAGCGGCGGATGGTATAGGCAGCGCTGCGTATACCCCACTACAAAACGGGAAGAGCCACGGATTGGTTTGATTTTTGAGTCGCGGATAACAGGACTGCAGGAATGGTGAGTGTTCACTGAAGAATTGAGTCGCAGTATAGACTACCACCAGTGCCTGCTCTCATAGGCTGCAACTCTGGCCTAATGAATGCTGCTATTATAATTCAAGGTTCGTGAGAACACTTATGACCAAAATAACCCGGAATGTGCTCAAGATCTGTGCCCGATCTCATCTGATATTGGAAGCCAAGCTGGGTTGGGTCTGGATAGTACAGCACGTGCTTGGACGGGTGACTGTGTAAGATACCAAGCACAGCTATGTGGCGAGCACTGCAGGGCAGCAGCGGCTACTGTGCTCACGTCGATGCTGCCCACCTTCAACTCCCACACGCTGTGGGGAGGGCACTCATCCAGCAGTGGATTTACAACGGGACTGTAGGTGCAAAGATGTACACATTGATTGTGACAGTGGCGCAATCAATGTGTACATCTTTGCACAGGTGACCATAAATGCCGGTTCACGTTGTGTTTTACGGGAATAAAGCTGCCTAAATTATGCACTCCCAGAAGGCTGTGCGGCCGACAGATCGTGTAAAGATACACTTTGGTTTGTTGTTGTTTGTTATACGAAGGGGGCGTACGATCCGCTTATCCATTTCACTATTTCCCTTCTCCAAAACGATGGCGATTACAATTTGAAGCTTCGCATTTAACAACTAAAGTGTTTTTTTCTCTCGAGAGCACCCCGAAGCCATTCATTAGGCGAGCGCAGAATCGAGCGCGTCGCCCAACGTGGAAGCGTTTTCACGAGGTCGCCGCCTACCGCCGAGTTGGCCGCAAACATCGCGCGGCCCGCGAATCCGAACCGTCCGTTCCCCCGCCGCACCCCGCCCCTCTCCGTGCAGCCGAAACTTTGGCAGAGCGGCACGGAGCCTCAAAAGAGAGGCGCGCCAATGAAAGCCGCACTGTGCGGCGAGCGAGCGAGGATCTTTTGTGCGCCAGACAAAGGCTGGGGGACAGGAGGGGGGTCACCGCTGTGGGATGGGTGCACGCTCGTGCGAGGTCGGCATCAGAGCGGCCGTCGATCCGACCGCCGTTCCATTGGGCAGCCCCCCGCGATTAAACGACATTCTCAAGCGCAGCAGAGTGGATGGCCTCAGCCCGGTCACCGATGACTGTACGTCAATTAATTTGCCAACGTTCCAGCGGTTGAGAATCCCGCTTGCGTGCAATGGCTGCCGTGCGGCGAACAAATCTGCCGCACGGCCGCAAGCGGTGGAGGAGCAGAACCCCCCTGAGGGGATCTCAGAAGTAGTTCTGTGAAGTCTCCTTTCTGCGGGCTGTTCTCAAACACGTGGGTTGGTTCTCCAACACGTGGGTTGGTTCTGCAACACGTGGGTTGGTTCTGCAACACGTGGGTTGGTTCTGCAACACGTGGGTTGGTTCTGCAACACGTGGGTTGGTTCTCCAACACGTGGGTTGGTTCTGCAACACGTGGGTTGGTTCTCCAACACGTGGGTTGGTTCTCCAACACGTGGGTTGGTTCTCCAACACGTGGGTTGGTTCTCCAACACGTGGGTTGGTTCTCAAACACGTGGATTGGTTCTCAAACACGTGGGTTGGTTCTCCAACACGTGGGTTGGTTCTCAAACACGTGGATTGGTTCTCAAACACGTGGGTTGGTTCTGCCACACGTGGGTTGGTTCTGCAACACGTGGGTTGGTTCTGCAACACGTGGGTTGGTTCTGCAACACGTGGGTTGGTTCTCCAACACGTGGGTTGGTTCTCCAACACGTGGGTTGGTTCTCCAACACGTGGGTTGGTTCTGCAACACGTGGGTTGGGTCTCCAACACGTGGGTTGGTTCTGCAACACGTGGGTTGGTTCTGCAACACGTGGGTTGGTTCTCCAACACGTGGGTTGGTTCTCAAACACGTGGGTTGGTTCTCAAACACGTGGGTTGGTTCTCAAACACGTGGGTTGGTTCTCCAACACGTGGGTTGGTTCTCAAACACGTGGATTGGTTCTCAAACACGTGGGTTGGTTCTGCAACACGTGGGTTGGTTCTGCAACACGTGGGTTGGTTCTGCAACACGTGGGTTGGTTCTGCAACACGTGGGTTGGTTCTCCAACACGTGGGTTGGTTCTCCAACACGTGGGTTGGTTCTCCAACACGTGGGTTGGTTCTCCAACACGTGGGTTGGTTCTCCAACACGTGGGTTGGTTGTCAAACACGTGGGTTGGTTGTCAAACACGTGGGTTGGTTGTCAAACACGTGGGTTGGTTGTCAAACACGTGGGTTGGTTGTCAAACACGTGGGTTGGTTCTCCAACACGTAGGTTGGTTCTCCAACACGTGGGTTGGTTCTCCAACACGTGGGTTGGTTCTCAAACACGTGGGTTGGTTTTCAAACACGTGGATTGGTTCTCAAACACGTGGGTTGGTTCTGCAACACGTGGGTTGGTTCTGCAACACGTGGGTTGGTTCTGCAACACGTGGGTTGGTTCTCAAACACGTGGGTTGGTTCTCAAACACGTGGGTTGGTTCTCAAACACGTGGGTTGGTTCTCAAACACGTGGGTTGGTTTTCAAACACGTGGCTTGGTTCTCAAACACGTGGGTTGGTTCTGCAACACGTGGGTTGGTTCTGCAACACGTGGGTTGGTTCTGCAACACGTGGGTTGGTTCTGCAACACGTGGGTTGGTTCTCAAACACGTGGGTTGGTTCTCCAACACGTGGGTTGGTTCTCAAACACGTGGGTTGGTTCTCAAACACGTGGGTTGGTTCTCAAACACGTGGGTTGGTTCTCAAACACGTGGGTTGGTTGTCAAACACGTGGGTTGGTTGTCAAACACGTGGGTTGGTTCTCAAACACGTGGGTTGGTTCTCCAACACGTGGGTTGGTTCTCCAACACGTGGGTTGGTTGTCAAACACGTGGGTTGGTTGTCAAACACGTGGGTTGGTTCTCAAACACGTGGGTTGGTTCTCAAACACGTGGGTTGGTTCTCCAACACGTGGGTTGGTTCTCCAACACGTGGGTTGGTTCTCCAACACGTGGGTTGGTTTTCAAACATGTGGATTGGTTCTCAAACACGTGGGTTGGTTCTGCAACACGTGGGTTGGTTCTCCAACACGTGGGTTGGTTCTGCAACACGTGGGTTGGTTCTCAAACACGTGGGTTGGTTCTCCAACACGTGGGTTGGTTGTCAAACACGTGGGTTGGTTGTCAAACACGTGGGTTGGTTGTCAAACACGTGGGTTGGTTGTCAAACACGTGGGTTGGTTGTCAAACACGTGGGTTGGTTCTCAAACACGGCATGATGCACCGCTGTGTGCGACAGATTCGTGGCCCGATGCCTGCAGCGCATTTGGAAAACACAACCGGGGGGGGGGAAATAAAACACAATAGGCAACACGAGACATTCTGAAGCACCGTGGGTGTGTATTCTGGACGATAGGAGCAGAATGGAAGGAGTAAACAGACAGATTTGGGTGTTGCAGTGGAGAGACGTTATCCCCCTCGCCTGGTATACGGACAGGAGGCCGTGGGTTCGATCCCGACCACTGCTGTATATCTGGAGTTTGCGTGTCTCTCCCTCTCCCCGTTGTCGTGTGGATTTTTCTCCGGGCCCTCCGGTTTTTACCGCTCCACGTTCAGAATCGACATCACCACGCGTTTGAGTATTTGGCCACTGCTATAAACGTCCACGCGATAAGCCACCTCTCGGTGAGATATCATTCTTGATGTCCAGGTTGCTTCTGAAAAAAAGCTACATCGCTCAGTGGGCCCTACCTGGTAGAGTAAAAAGAGTTTATTTTAGATTTATGGAAGGCCGGTGTTTTATCAATCATCAAGACATGAGAGATGAGATGTTACAGTGCAGTACATGGCTACCTCGTGAAAAAGTTTCCAGACCACGAGTCCAAAGATGCAGTTATAACCCACCGATGAGCAGGAGGCCAACTGCGGACCGTACGAGGGTGGTTTTGCACTGCACACGACGTTTAAGTGTTCTCGAAACTGCATCAGCCGCACATTCCAGAAAAAACTGATTAACGGTTACTGCAAAAGTGGGTTAGCGGAGGAAGCTCTGATAAAAATTACAGTGCACGATGACATCACTTCCCATCTCCATGCTATCAGTTACAAACATCAACATCAAACGCGTGAGGAAACCATTTTATTTTTTTGCAGCTGTTGTGCACCGAATCGAACATTTATTATACAAACCGAAACTTTAAACTCTCAAAGAAAATGCAGCAAAGATGGCTGAAAAACTGTGCAACCAAAGAAGTGAGGAGAGATGCAAGCGTGGAGTGATAATGAGAGACACAGAGAGAGAGAGAGAGTCTCGTTGATTCGGAGGCCACAGGCAAGCTAATGACCTCGATTAAACCGCGAGCAACAGTCGGCGTGGCCTGGGCTGGACACGCCATTACAGTAGATGGGATGATGGCGGATGGCCAAGAAGAGAAAGCGAGTGGCAGCCAAGTGAAGGGAACCAATCCACGAGGACCTGCACAGAAGACGGAGTGAGAACCGGATTACCGCATCGCAGGATTGCCACAGGTGGCGGCATGTGTGGAAAAAACCCGATTTTTCCAGCGGCAGGCATCGGGTTTTTTCATTAATACAATTAAACCCGATTTCGGGGAATTAAAACTTGGTTTGATGAATACGAAACTCTGATAGGCTTAGGCTGCTTCCTCGTCGGTGCTGCTATCGTACTCGGGGCCGTCGGGCACGGGGTAGTCGTAGAATGCGGCGGGCAGGTTGGTCTTGATGAACACGAGCTTCTCCCCCACAATCGTGGGCGCCAGTGAGTTCCTTAGCTTGGAATGGATGAAGCCCAAAGTAGAGAAGTTGGTGAAGTGCGGTTCTGCAATTCGAACCAATTAAACTGGATTTCTCCCAATCTCAGATGATCGGGTTTAATATAAAAAAGACAATTAAACCCGATTGTAAAAAACCCAACTGTGCCACCCTTGGGTGGCGGGCAGCTTCGGGGAGGCCTTCATCCGGCGGTGGACTGACCCCTGGCCGACGATGACGACGATGACGATTGCCGCATCGTGTGGCGCTTTCAGATGCGCTTCTGCGGCCGTCTGCAACGCTCTTCCTTTCCGATATTTGGAAGCCACTGGAGCTATGCACTTTTACATCGTCTGGATTGAAAAGTTATTTCTTTATAACTGCGTTTTGTGTTGAGTTTGTTGTCCTTGCTCCCACACCTCCGATTAATTATCACGGTTGGCTACGTACGGTGTGCGAAAGAAGTTCACATTCATACATGGTGGTGGTGGGCTTGGGGAGACTTTCATCCAGCAGTGAATTGAACACGACTAATGATGATGATAACGAGAAGCTTAATTTGCCGAATACATCTTTTGTGGAAACACAGCAAGCCAACTGTTGTTTCAATTATCGCAACTTGGGAGCCAGCTCACCCCCGCACGCGAAGTTTGCCACTGGCCATTTGAGGTGTGGGTCATTACGGACATAATGTGTAGGCGCGCTGGGAAATTTTTCGTTACTTATTAAATTTTCCAGAGGGAGGGGGGGGAAAAACGCAGTCACGCGATTTCATGCGCACTTGGTTGACCTAACACAATGTCCCTTGGGGAATGAAAGGTCCCACGTATAGCACAAAACAGAGATCGTCCATATAAAGTGAACAGGCTGTTGGGAAAAGCTGTTAGCGAGCAGCACCTATGAAGGCCGGAATAGCACATGGGGAGGTGGGTGGCCAGCAACCACGCCCGACCGCCTTTGTTTCCCCATTGGTGATGTTTACGCACCGCACCGGGCACTCATTTGAGGCTTAGTCGACCTAAGGGAGGCCCGATTCAAGAGGGAGGGGGGGGAAAAACGCAGTCACGCGATTTCATGCGCACTTGGTTGACCTAACACAATGTCCCTTGGGGAATGAAAGGTCCCACGTATAGCACAAAACAGAGATCGTCCATATAAAGTGAACAGGCTGTTGGGAAAAGCTGTTAGCGAGCAGCACCTATGAAGGCCGGAATAGCACATGGGGAGGTGTGTGGCCAGCAACCACGCCCGACCGCTTTTGTTTCCCCATTGGTGATGTTTACGCACCGCACCGGGCACTCATTTGAGGCTTAGTCGACCTAAGGGAGGCCCGATTCAAATAATCGTCACTGGTGTTGACCGTGAGCGGGAATCGAACTCGGGACGCCGGGTTCGTAGCGCAGGGCGCTTACCCACTACACTACCGCTCCACGCACACACACACACACGCACACACGCACACACACACACACACGCACACACGCACACACACACACACACGCACACACGCACACACACACGCGGGCGTGCGCTTCAGACGGCAGCAGCAGCAGCTACATGTGAGCTGCGCTCATTAGCTAATGAGCGCAACTCCCTGCGCTCACGCCCAAGGCGTGTCCCCATCATCTGACGAACACGGTGCGCGCCGTTGAGTGTCTTTCAGTTGGCGACCCTACAATCGCCGCAGCTGTGAAGATTCCACATTCCTCTGTCTGGGGGGGAAAGTCTCTCCAAAAAACGACGAGCCCAGTTTGTCGATCGACTCCGCGTGGAAGTTGCTTTGCCGACGCCAGAAAGGGAACGTCGCCCCAATGACCCGGGTCGCTCGGACAAATGTCGGAAGCCAAGAAGGGCATGAGACTGTACGGTGGCTGGAGAGAGTGGACTAACTATGCGTGGGCAGACAGGTGGAACAGGCGTTGTGTGCCTGGTGCACAGTACAGCGGAAAATCCAAACGACTGTTCCGGACTCTTCCCCACCGTCACCGAGCCGTACTCAACAGAGCGGTGAAGTATGGTCAAACAACATTCACGGTTCGCAATCCACCGCACGGATGCCCTAACGGGGCCATACGCGCGCGTGAAGGGGGAAGATTGGGCGAGCGAAACCCCAAACGAAAAAAAAAGCGTTCGGCACACGTTCCTTGGCTCTGCGCGATTACGGCAAACGTAAAAAAAAAATATTCAACGGCGACGACTCCGATGAACGGTGGCACCGATGAAGGCAAAGCAGCGCTCTTGAGCTCGCGGCCCTCCATGATGGTCGGCGAGTCGAGCGACCGGCCGCGGTGCCAGGAAGCTGGATTGTACAAGTGTAGTGGTGATACGCGCTGGGGTAAGGATCGGGTGCCAGCGCGTAGTGATTGGCTGTGTGTGTTGGTGACGCGCGCTGACGGTGAAGGATCATGGGTCAGCGCGGGGTCATGGGTTATGAGGCGGTGATTGGCTGGGTATCGGTGACGCGCGCTGACAGCGAGGGGATCGTGTGGCAGCGCGTGGGGATTGGTCAACTAAGGGGGTGCTCACGTCGCGGTCCGCATACGCTCCGTCTCCCGGGAGCGGAGGCTATATAAGGCGGTGCGCACAGGCGCACGGGGAGTTGGTGACCAGTGAAGACAGAAGACGGAGGCGGAAGCAATAGGGCCCTGAGGCACCTAGTCCCGCTGTCCTTGTGGGGACCGGGGCCCTGTGTGGCTCAGAGGCGGGACCTTGGGACCCGGGGCCGAACGTCCGTGTGAGGGCCGGCCCGCGGGACCCAGAGGTCGTGACCCACGCCCAAGCTGGGGTGGGTCTGTAGGCTCCACGGACGCTACGGGGCTGGAGTGGCTGTGAGCGTGCACCGTGAGCGTGCAGCGTGAGCCGTAGTAACCACACGTGTCAAGTGGAATGTGCAGCGTGAGCTGTAGTGACCACACGTGTCAAGTGGAATGTGCAGCGTGAGCTGTAGTGACCACACGTGTCAAGTGGAATGTGCAGCGTGAGCCGTAGTAACCACACGTGTCAAGTGGAATGTGCAGCGTGAGCTGTAGTGACCACACGTGTCAAGTGGAGTGTGTAGTGTGAGAAATAGTGACCACACGTGTTATTGTGGAAAGACAAGATTTAATAAAGTGTGCTAGCCGTCAAGTGGTTTCCCGCCGTCATTCCGAATACTTCACAAGCAACGCACCGGGGGCTCGTACACTTATCGGCCGGCCGCGGCGCGCTATCGCTCACTTTATCTTGACGTCAGGAGTCGGGACTCGGGACGTTTGACAAAGTTCGATGAAATCGAGTAACAAAAAAATGTTGTACGTGGGAGGGGAAACGAGTGTACAGTACGTGACTTACATTCCACGTGGAGGGAAAAAAAGAAAACAACCCTCCCACATCTGCATGAAGGAGACGACCCTCAAAAAACCCTGCACCGATGGGTAACCTCCCTCGGCGTACCCCGGCACTGCTTCGAGTAAGACGCGATGCAAAAGACGCGGCGTGAAAACGTAACGGCAGCGATCGCAGTTGAAGTTGCAGCTGTGAATTTTTTTTTTTTCCCATTTGAGAGCGACGTCGTCAAGCAAACCGAAATCCGTAAGACGACTTTGCGCAACAACCAGGAGAGAGCCCGTCAGGGTAAGAGACCAACACAGCCGCCGCTCAAATTCTCAAAAGGCGCACAACCAAAAATCATCCGGAATCCGTCGGCTCTCATCAGGTCGCGGAAGCCAAGCAGGGTTCGAGCCTGGACAGGGCTTGGGTGGGCCGACCACGATCTGGATGCTACAGGGGCTACGTGGTGCGCCGCATGGCGGAGCGCAGCAAAATCCATTGTTGTACTCTACTTCTACGTTCCCACGTCCATGCCCCTCAATCATCACCAACCTACACTGACCGGCGTGGTTAAGTGCGATCAAATAATCTCCGCTATTTGCGCGTCGAGCGGTGGGTTGGCAGGAGGACTGTTCGAAGACATGCTCGCATACAGAAACAGCAAGCAGGGGAGTGTAACTATTAATTGATTAAAATATCTACTTTCATTCATGATACGTGCATCACATTGCACAAGAATCATGTTTCCCCTATTCACATACGGTATGTTGGCATAATTTTATATCACCAACAGATGAAATTCACACCACTGGAGATTTTCCATGAAAAATATTCATTTTTAAATATGTTCATTTGCTTGACTCAAATAATCGACGGAACGAATTGTTTCATTATGCCATCTCGGCTGCCCTGTGGTTGCCTGCAAATAGCGTCTTCTAATCACAAACTAACGCAGCCAGATTCAGCGGCTGACTGGAAGGAGTTTTTGTTTACCAGCAGGGCGATGTTGGCCCTCTTGGGTGCGGAGAATGTGGGGAGAGTTAACGTCTAAACTAAACTACTTTTTTTATTTCACCAGATAAAGCCCACTGAGCTACGTAGATCTTTCCCAGAAGCGACATGGCTATCACAAACGACAGCTCAATGACACGGCTCATCATGTGGACATTTGTAGCAGCCAAATACTCTTTTTCAACACGTGACGTCGATTAGAAATGTGGAGAGAAAAACCGGAGGACCCGGAGAAAAATCCACGCGACCACGGAGAGAGAGAGAGACACGCACAAACTACAAATATACAGCAGGCGTCAGGATCGAGCCCACGACTTCCTGCGTACCAGGCGAGGTAGTTAACATCTCGCTGCCGTGGCACCTCTCTCGCCATGACCACGGCGAACAAAGAGGCTCCACTTATCCTCAGCGTCATGGAACCTTTTCGCCGACACTCAAAGAGACCCCGAGGATTATCGCCGCCCCCATCGCCCGTGCCCCTCTCCCTCCCCCTTACTCTCTCTCTCTCCAACTCCCCGAACAAAGATCGCGTACGTGCCCTTCAATAACCACAGCACGGTTGCAGTACTTTGTCGTGCAAAAGATCAGAGATATGTTACAAGGAGGGCTTTACGATGAGCGACTAGGAAACTTAAAACGGCAACTTTTTGGGTTGTTTTTAAAGCCTGACGTTATTAAAAAGTCAACGCGGACCCCAGCCGACGATAGCCGTGGCTGTTTTCGAGCCAGCGGTTGAAAATTCCGCACCCTGGTGGCTGGGGCCCACACGATCCCTCGGGTGAAATGGTTTTTCATACAGGACTTGCAATCCAGAGGTCGCCAAAATGTGATTCACGCTACCGGCACGACAGTTAAAAAAACAACGGCGAAAGTTTCTTCAATATGTCCCACGTCCCCACCCCCACCTTCCCGACTTTGTCCACCCAGCAGCAAAAATGGGGAAATCAAATCAATCAATATTTTGTATTTTATGTGCCAATATCAGTGCGCATTACAGCAGAACAGGATCGGTACAGAGGGCACGGAGCAACGGGAATGGGGAAAAAATCCACCCGTCACGACCCCAGCGATCTACAGGGGTGGCGTGCGGCGGGGTAAAGCACCGGTATCGCCACCGCTTTTGAAGACGTATGGGAGGGAGGCCAAAATACACCCTCTACCAGGCGCCCTCTACGGCGGTGGGATAGGCGAAGCAATTGCAGGGCTGCACCTTTGTGACTCTGGCTGGGCCCAAACGGTGTCTGCACAACGATGGTCAATGTTCACCTCCACCCCCCTCCTGAGGAAAGTGGCCTCGCCATGTGGTGCACATTTCACCAAAACTGCAGTGGCCCCCTCCCCCCCCCCCAACGGCTTTCACGAGCGGTTTTCCCAAGCCGCGTCATTCATACAAACGCTGTGACACTCCCCACCCACCCTCCCCCCTATCAAACGGAGACGTTCATTCTCGTCCAGACTCACTGCAGAGCAAAGTATATATTTCTTAGTATTATTTGTTTAAAGACAGGGCTTTAGCACGACAGCGTCCGTCTGCTCGAACGAGCACACAAAGTCGCGTCGATTTCCACTGATGGCGGCACAGTCGTCGAAATAACAAATTGCTACGGTGAGTGCCAGCTTGCCCATAGCACCATCCACCCCGACTTCGTGCAAAGCATTACGTAGTTCATAGACCCACCCCGCCAACCCCCCCCCATCCCCCTCCTTTGCCCAGAGGCATGATGGGCTGAGTCAGAATTTGAACTCGAAACCGAAATGTTTTGCCGCGGTGCCATTTGGCCGATTTATAATTATTAAATTTGATTTCAATTTTTTGTTTAATATTTAAAGGAAGCGTTTGTTCGCGAGATCGTCGAGTTACATCCTGCGGAGCTCGATGCTTCTACACGAACTGCAAACAAAAGTCCCGGAAATTGTATTGACTTATCTCTTGCGAGCGCCAAGTGCGAAAAAATAAAACCGACACCCAGTTATAGATATGCGATAGGTATGTGAACCAACCACTCACTAAAAGGTGATTGTATAAAAACCTTCCCAAGGCGCAGGTGTTCAAGATCCTGTATCAGTTCACCATGGGTAAGACTCCGTGATCGTCTCGTAACATTACTGCAGGTGTGTATTAAGGACCTCCTATCAGTCTCCTATATTTAATACTTGCTAAATTGTCCAGAAATATTCCTTCAAAACTTTTAAGACGGTAAAATAACTACTATCACATCGGAAGGCCGATGGAACAACAGACCAAAAAGTGACTTTACTTTTAAAACAGAGACACGGAAGGGAAAACCAGTCATTTAGTTTTTGACTAAACCCGAAGAATCGCTGCGCTCACCACATCTCAAATACGTGGCCCGATTAGCTCATACAAACACCACTTCCCCTGTGGCGTTCAGCAGGAGGACAGTACAGTAGTTCTGTAATTGCGTGTTTTGTTTATTTGTATAAGAGCACAGCACGGTAACAATGATTGTTGGGCAAATTGAGCTTTAGAAAAAAAAACAAGTTTCGGATTTCCAATCTTGCAGGCCCGACGCCCGGGCAGTAGGAGTGCGTGACCTCTGACCTGTTCCGGACAGGCCACTTCTGATACCAACCCTCTTCCCCCCTCTCCTCCTCCCGTCCCAAATTCCCCAGACTCCCACTTCCATGCACCACCCCCCTCCTCTCACTGGCCCCCTCCCACAACAGTGGGGGGAATTGGCGGCGGACAATGGAGGTTTTCTTATACGGTACAGTACCGGGGAGACGCGCGCGTTCGCGGCGTGCGTGCTGCGAGTGTGCGGCTCGGGGTATATGGTCGGACATGAGCTCAATCTAATTCCACAAAAGCCTTTTCCGACATAAGGGACGGCTGTTTTTCGGAGCGGCATTCCGACAAGTTCGTGTACAATTAGCACATTATTCGAAGCGGGGAGGGGAGAGGCCGTTTCGCAATGGAACCATTCCAAAAGTGTTCTTTTTTCCCCCTCTTCAACCACCAACTTTCTTTTTGTGCCTCCCACCATTAAACTGACCCCTTCGCCACCAGCCCCCACCCCTCCCGTATCCCTGCCTCCACCCACCCAACTGCTTTCCCAGTCCACCACTCCCACAGCACCGGGCGTAATGGAATGTTCTAATCAATCACTGGAACCAGAGGCTCACATTAGCCTACATTTCAGGGTCGTGGCATCATAGGCACATTTATAACACTGGATTCATATTCATCTTGTCCTTGATTAAAATTGGAGGTCACAAGTTCAAAACCTGGGTTGGAGGTTTACTCAGCTGATCATCCCCTACGGGGTCGATAAAATATGTACCGCTTTGGAGAAGTCAACAGCGGTTGTGCTGTGGATGGACTCGCCCCTGGCATAGGAATGTGGAATATACATGGCTGGCTCTGGGCTGTAAACGGGAGATTTTCACTCTCTCCATGCTCATTTGAGCAGATCACCACTTTGACTTTGGACCTATTTCACGTTTCAAAATTGCAATATTTCACAGTGAACCTGCTTGAGATGTCTCATTCCTGATTGAGCATCTTCGGGTTTCAAAAGAAATCGGTGTACCCAGAGCCACCAACCCCAACTCAAATCTGCTGCCTTAAAAGTAGGTTTGTCACCGTCGAGGTATAAAATAAAGCAGGATATGTAATGGGGGACAAGAAGATACGACTCCCTCCGGTGTAGTAGGGCGCCATGCTGGCGAGATGTTAACTCCCTCGCCTGGTATGCAGGAGGTCGTGGGTTAAATCCCGACCCGGACTCCTGCTGTATATTTGGAGTTTGCGTGTCTTTCTCCCCGTGGTCGCGTGGATTTTCCTCCGCGTCCTCCGGGTTTTACCGCCACATTCCGAGTATTTGGCCGCTATACATTTCCACGTGATAAGCCACTTCGTTGAGCTATCATTTGTGGCCAGGTCGCCTCTACCTGGTAAAATAAAAAGAGATTTTAAAAAATGTAGATCGAATTGCAACGTCCCGGGAAGGCGTACATATTTCCCAGGACGAGCTGCCTCAGAGGACGATAATCTGGAAAAACGAGGAACAGGCGTCAGCCGGGCACAGTTCACAGGCACCCATCGGCACGCCCGGCAAGTTGTTCACGAGCGAGGTGACCGCACACGACCAACGGAGACTTACGGACGGCGTGCGGGCTACGCCGCCGCCGCCGCAGCAGCATGGCAAAGCGCACCAGACGCGGCGTTAACCGGCCGAGCCGGACTCTGCCGACGAGACCCAAGAAGGTCGAAACCAGTTTAGAGTTTGCTTGCTCAAAACAAACCCTGCTGCTGGATATAAAATAGGGGAACCCTGCAAATTCAATAGGCCGCTGGACTCGCTAGTAAACTGTATTATTTATACGTGGGTACAACGAAAAGAGTCCTGCAGCATAGCAGTGTAAGCTCTCGTGCAGAATGCTCCACAAAAAAACGAGTTTGTGAAGCCTCTCCCCCCCAGGAGAGCCACGTGGGCATGGCGTTGCTGGCCTGGACTGCGGTGCAGGGTATGAAATGGGGGCTCGCCCCCCCCCCCCTGCCAACTCTTCGTGGCCCAGAATCCTGGGCCCCCTCTGGCCCGTCGGGTCTCGGTGCCCCTGCGCCACCTGCACTCCCGACAGCGAACGTCCACCGCCGACTGCCTCCGTGGACTTCCTTCTCAAAAGCGGAATTCGTTTGGTTTTGACCCTGGAAGGACGGGCCGAGTCAATCCCCCCCCCCCCCCCCGATGGGGATTTTTATGTTGAACTGTCTGGTTGTGAGTCAGAGGAAGGGACGGACTGCACGGTCAAGTAGCACGTGCAAATTGTTCATAAACCCCAATCAGTTTGGCCATCAACCCCCCCTCCACCGCCCGTCCCCCCCCCGCCGAATATGACAAATATGACAAAGTGTCTCAAGCCGCCCAAGTCAACAAGAATTCGATGCGAAGAGATCAACCGTGAAAACAGTGACCAAGTCAACTTAGTCGTTGGCGAAATGTTTAACATGTAGGCTTTCGCGACTAATATCATCCATAACGGGTTACATCGGGTACATATCCACAAATCTGGCTGTCCGTTTGATGATGCCAGTTGTAATTACTGGAAAAACCTGGTACTCGGGTTGTAAATGTTGTGGACATAACTCTCCAACACACCGGTGTGCTGTACTGGTAACGAAATGGCAAGTTCTGTTTACGTGACAAACATTACTAATTGGCTGTGTCGGGGGTGACGGGTTTAATGACACTTTTATATTTCCGTGATCTAACCCAAAAAACCTATATTATAGATGTTTAAAATGGTGCCACAGTGGCGAGGATATGAACTACCTCGCCTGGTATACAAGAGGTCGTGGGTTCGATACAGACCCCGACGCCTGCTGCTGTATATTTGGAGTTTGCGTGTTCTCTCCCCGTGGTCGTGTGGATTTTTTTCTAGGTCCTCCGGTTTCTCCCTCCGCATTTAGAATCAACATTCATTTAAGAGTATTTGGCTGCTATAATTTTCCACATAAGCCATTTCGTTGTGCTATCATTTGTGACCCGGTCGCTTCTGAAAAAGATCTATACAGCTCAGTGGGCCTCATCTCGTAAAATGAAAAAAATTGTTTAAAAGTGTTTAAAAAACGAATTTCGCACCAACGCAAGGAATTTCGCTTCAGAGTGACGCAACGTACCGCGGGTTTTTTTTCATATTTATTTTTACCGCGCGGTTTTTAGAAATGAATTGCCGCAGTGAAATGTTCGTGACGAACTTTGCTCGTTGGGTGTAAAGGGAAGCGAAAACGCTTCCACACAGCCGCCACGCTCAATCTGTAACCACATTTGCAAGCGCATCGAATGGACGACTGCTCGTCAATATTTGCCGAGTGCGGCGGATTTTAATGTAATTACAATAATAATACATTTCAAAACTAACCAAATTATACGCATTCGGCAAACAGCTACGTTATCGTACAGTTGGGACATTCAATGCGAATTATATGGATACAAATCTAATTGTTTTCCAGAGCAAACGAGCAATCAGGTTGGTGCCAATCTCCATTCGGAGGTCCTGAACCAGTGGAGAAAATTACACATTCCTGTGACGAGGCCCACTGACAAAACAGAGCAGGCCACTGTTGACTTCCCTCCCGGTGGCATGGGAAGAAGGATGCTGGGCCGAGGTGACCCCAACCACCGGCATTTGAAATCGAAAACGTAAAATAAAAGGCATCTTAGTTTTAGAGTAAAAAAAAAACTCCTCTCCAAGGCTACAGATACACAAGCCTTCCAGATGAGCCGATGTGCACTATGCCTTCCAATCAGTACTACTTGGGACTGATTGGGTGGGACTCATGACTCACTCGGACATTAAGTCATTAGACGGCTCTAACCCGAGGGGACACTTTGGTCAACACCTGTGAAAGGTCACCCATAGAAGACATCCAACTCAACGGCTTTGCCTCTGTTCCTCCACGGATGTACATATTAGTGGGGACCCAGGCAACTACCGCGACCAATCCTCGCCTAATGGCGATGCGGAGTTGGGCCCACACCACAGCCTGAAACTCACTGCCTCCACACCTAACCACCGTTCTACATTTGGGGGGGACAAAGGCCGACACAGACGGAACTCCTGGCTTAAAAATAAATCTCATGACCGTACCCAAACGTTGAGGAAGCCATCGCAAAAGATATCAAAGTAAACCTTTTAAATAAAAAAATAACTCTGAAAGGAAGTGGGGCTTGGCCCAGTTATCGCCTGTGGGTCATCATTAGCAAGCTATTTATGAATCGTTAAAGTGAACACCACTAGTCCCTGCGCCAGAGTAGAACTCCGTACCGCAGAGGTGGCGCATGTAGCGATGCCAGTTTCTGTACGCGGATAATAAAAGTAGATTCCGTGGTAACACACTTATTAATAATGCTCTTGCATAATTCACTTGCGATTTAAAGATGTTGGTACAATTCCTGTTTCCCTCCCCCCCATCAAGTGCCATTGACAGGAGAAATATTTGGTTTGGGCCTGTGCACTACAATCAGGTCGGTCGCAATGTCGCCCACTTGTCCATCCTCGTGACAGAATAGACCCAGCCACACGAATGTGGAGTTTCCACCACAGAGACCCAGTTGGCTACGCACGGTGCAAAAGAAGTTCAACGTGCATACATGCGTATATAAGCATCACCCCACGCTCGTTTTCGCACAGAGACACGTTTATATACAATTATACACTATTTATAAACTATTACGACACGTCACGAGATTGAGGCCGGACAGGGTACCGTGCCGCAAAACTTGGCAATGCAACACAAAAAGTGGAAATGGTGCAAAGGGTGAGGGGTGAGGGGGGAAAGGCAAGAAAAGGCAAGTGGTTTGATGACATCACTATAGAAATAATAGTAAATGCTAAAGATGCGGCGGTAAAAGAACCGGAAGGGTTGAGACTGAATAAGGTGGTCCAGTGGTCGTGGCTAACAACGTAGAACCACAGCGGAATTATTCAGCCGCTTGCAGAGCTTTAGCTTTTATTTGTTTACGCCAAGTAAGGCCCCGCGGAGCTGCGGAGCTTTGTCAGAAGCGACCTGGCGGTCACAAATGAGAGCTCAACCAAGTGGCTTACACCGTCATCGTGTGGACATTCATTGCAGTAGCCAAATACTCATTGAAAACGCGCGATGCCGATCCTAAAAACGTGGTGGGGGAAAAACCCGGAGGAGCCCGGAGAAAAACCACGCGACCACGGGGGAGAGAAACAGAGCTGGCGTGGATGGGGACAGACGAGGAGGAGAACGACGCGACGCAGAAAATCCTCGCACCGGCAGTGCACGGCGAGAAGTTCGGCCGTCGCCCGACAGTCAAAGACCGTCAGGGTGGTAGGGGTCGTAGGGGTCGTAGGGGTCATAGGGCCGAGGTGGTAGCGGTGACGCGGCATGCGCGCAGGACTCGGCTCGCCCGCGCTGCACACACCCACGCTCTGTTTTCACAGCTCGCAGGCCCCCCCACAACAAACCCACCACCCCCCCACTGCCGAACCCCCACCGCCACCCCCCACCGCCACCACCCCCCACCGCCACCACCCCCCACCGCCACAAGCCACAAAGTGCTCTCTCAACCCAGTCACTCACCCACGCTAAAAACACAATCTAATTTGTACCCCTTTAACTGAACGCACTTTGAGAAGAAACAATAAATAAATCAACTGCAAAAACAAAATTGGCAAGTGACGGCAATTAAATCTCGTACACATTTAGGATGAGAGTGGGGAGGTTATTTATAGAGGCAGGATAATTATCCAGAGGATTTTCATCGATTTTAGTTTCACTGACCCATACGTTGCACCCCCTTGTGTCGCACCCCCTGGGCAAAGGCGTACTGCAACTTAAAACTAGCAGCACATTTGATGGGACAAATTTGCAATCGTCAATGCCAATAATTCAAAAAGTCTTCCCGGCACCGGACTCTGTTGGGGGCATAGCCATTCGTGGAAATTCCACATTCCCATGGCAGATCTACGAGATTTTAGTCTTGCACCGATTGGCCAGGCGTAGTATTGCGGTGAACTTATTTCACACCGGTTCCTCCTCACACACTTAAAAAAACATTATTGGGGAAAAGACGTGGCTGTACGTCACACGCAGAACCTTCCTGAAATAAAAAAAACCTCACACGATGGAGACGCCGCGAGGTTGTTTTCCTCATTCAGCATAAATGTCCGATGGCACTGATACCACGACACACTGAACTGCTTTCCTTCCTTCCTTCCACTCGATCCGACAGCTGTCTCCAAGCGAACGCCTGACCGCCTCGACAGCATTCCACCATCTGGCTTTGTCCCCCCCCCGTCACCTTCCTCTGGATGCTGCTCCGAGGTCCGCGTCGGTGACCTGCACCACCTCCACCCACCACACGTCCGACCCATCGCTACCCTCCTCTGACGCCAACCCGCAATTTCATTCGAAATTCATCAACCTCCTCCACACCTGCACTCTACGGTAGGCCTCGGTAAGGTAAGGTAAAAGTGTAAAAACAACGAGCCCACCTTTACCCTACCTTTTACCTTACCACAATACAATCACTCTACCCTACCTTTTACCCTTTAGCAGGTACTACTCTACGGTCAGGAGAGCTTCTTTTCTTCTCGGCCCACAGGGTTTAATTGCAGGCGGGTCCGTGTAGGTTGACGACCCGCAAAATAAATTCCCGCATACGGCACACCGCACCCAGTATGCATCACGCCACAGCCGCGGCTACCCGTCGCGTGCCACGCACTCCAGTGATCCGGCGGAGAAATCGCCCTCTGAGATTCCAGCTACAAGAGAAGCCTCCTCTCATCCGTCACGCCATTACCCGGCAATCGCATCATCCGCATTTCATTTAGCGGACAAGCGGAGTAAAATTTGCGGATGACAGGATCCGGGATGTTCGCCCCCCACCCCATCCCCACATCACCTGCGCTCGCAGGTGATGTGCTGCGCCCATTCCACACTGGGAACACGCGCAGGCGTTCACACGGGGCGAACCGGCCGTCATGTACCACGCCAGGGAAACCGGCCGCTGGGAACCAAACTAAAACGGGCCCACAAGTCCTAAAGAGGCTGCCCGCCGACATCTCCGTCGCATCCCTACACTCCGCTCATGACAACTCTCGCTCCCTGCCCCCCCCGCCAGCCTGGTTCGTACCCTCAACGGGGGGCCGAGTGGGGGGGGGGGCTTACGTAGTCCCAAACGTGACGCGCATCGGGAAGCGAGGCTTCCTGACAAAGGGCCCGATGGTCCGTCTCTCGCCGGGGTTCAACTCCGCTGGGAAGCGGAGGGAATCGGCGGCGGGAATTAGCTCGCAAGAGGGAGCGGCGAAGACGCAGCGCACGACACACACTGCGCACCGAACCCGGCGACAAGCCACCGTTCCGAGAATGTACTCGTCTCTGCCATAGGAATGTGGGATTTTTTTATTCGTGGCCCCGTCGCGTAACTTGAGCGTTGTTGTGCGCGCGAAGTTTCTATCGATTACTTTGTTACAGTCGAGCGGTTTGACCTCGACGATCCGCTGCTGGGTGAACGCCCTCCCCCGCGCCGTGCCATCGTTTTTAGGGATCGTTTGACCATACTTCACCACGCCGGTCAGCAGGTTGATAAGTGAAGGGGGGAAACCCTAGACCGGTTGAGGTGTCACTTTGACAACGATGTTAGCCACAGCGGGGAATTTAATTCAGGTG
This sequence comes from Lampetra fluviatilis, assembly GCF_964198595.1. Classification (NCBI taxonomy): domain Eukaryota; kingdom Metazoa; phylum Chordata; class Hyperoartia; order Petromyzontiformes; family Petromyzontidae; genus Lampetra; species Lampetra fluviatilis. The sequence goes on along the minus strand of NC_136320.1, from coordinate 4,462,646 downwards.
GTCAGGTTCGCGGCGCCGTGCGCTGTTGACGGTACGGACAATCCACCCTCCTACCTGAAGTTATCGCAAAGACGGGGTCTCTCGCTTCACGTGCGTTCTTTCTACGAGCAATTTGAATTCGCAAAACGAGCAAAAATGTTCGCATAGCGAGCGAAGACCGAGGGGTCGAATACGTTCCATGCGCCCCACGTGATTCGTAGTGTGGGGGAGGGGGGCCTCGTGGTGGCAGTGCAATGGGTGGGTGAGGGGGTAGGGGAAGGGCGGCACTAAATAATTGAGGACGCCAAAGACAGGCACCTGCAAAGCACTGCGGTCCTTCATGTTTCTAAATTAGATTTTGTGTTTCTCACGGAACAAAAAAACGAGCGGAACATTTTGGGGCTGAAGCGTAACTCAGCTTTTGACAAGGCGAGCGAGTCGATGGGGGGGGGGGGAACAAACGACGATTGTTTATAACGAGTCTTCGCCGACCGAGCAATTTTCACGGAACGTATCTGGAACAGGCGACCTTTGGATTGGCAAGGTCCGGTCGCGCGCCGCGCCAACCGTTACACCGCTCTCGCCGCAGCATCCCCCAGCGTGGAGATACTTAATTTGAGGAAAAATATAACCCCCCCCTCAGCCCCCCCCCCCCCCCATTAAACTGCATTAATACTGCAACAACACGGGTGCGCTAAGGAGGTCCGATTAAACGAAATCCCTCGCAGCAGAAGGGGGCATGGGTTTGTGTTTTTTTTGCGCCGGTCAGCCGCGGCCGCGTGTACAGTAGTAATAGCAGGGCCCCCCCCCGCTCGCTCGCTTGCTTGCTACAGTCGACTATTTGGATTGGCAGATGTTTCCGTACCCCCCCGCCTGCCCCTTGTCCTCCTGCCGCTGGCTTCGAGGCCCTTTGTGATGTCGGGCTGCTGCGATCCCAGACGAACGCCTAATCCCACACACACACACGGCACGTTCATTATTTTCCTTAGCGATGGCCTGGATTTTTTTTAACGTTAATGTCGACGTTAACCCCGTTTTTTTTAATGCTCACCCGTGAGATTATTTGTATCGGTTTTTTCCCCTCTGGTATGTATATATATAGTGGTGTGCGTTTCGTGCCCAAAGCCTTTGCCGTTTGCAGCCCCAACCTTTTTGAAAAACCACGTTTCACTCCCCTTAACGTTGGAAAGCTTCCTTTGGAAAAAAATGTATTCTGAAGTAGAAGATTAGTGCTTGATACAACTGCATTTGCAAATGCGATTCGTAACTTTCATCCTTACACGTGTAGTATCGATGGTGCAATTTTAACATGCAACTTTATTAAGGGGCCGTGTGCTGCCTTGGTGTGGTCTGGGACTGTTGTTGCTGTTGCTGCCTTTCCACCCAGGCTTTGGAAATTGGTGTACTTATGCAATTTTAACTGAAATGCTTTATCTATTTTACGTATTTGTTTTTAGCGATTTGCTTTCCTTTCCTATCCCCCACTTTGCACTGCTATCGTGTTTTTGTGCATTGTTTGTTGCTGTAACGTTCTGACCCTGCCCCAACAGGACATGCGAAGATTGTGATGTATTCCACAGGCTCGCGTATCTACGTGCAATGAGAAAACACACGAGACAAAGTGCGACTGCGGTTCGACTGGGAAGTTTATCGGCGGTATAAGCCACGGGGGCGGGACACGGCCAATAGAACGATTGGACCCAACCACGAGGAGTATCATCGCGCAACATTCTTGAGCAATTGTCACGGCCAGAGCTAAATGGAAGGAAGGCGACGATCGCCAATGTCTTTGAGAAGGGACGTGTGGAGCCCGTCGTCGAGAAAGCGACATTAAGAATTTAATAATAGGGGTTTCCCCCTTTTTTATGGCAACAAAACTGAAACCTTTTTACAAGGATACATGTGTGCATTAACCACAGTACTCGAAGTCAAAATGCAAACAAAAAACACTGATAATATATGCATTGTCCTTGAAACTGATTGGTCCACACCAAGGGACGGCTTTCTTTTGAGCCTCGACCCAATTGGTGCTCGACCAGAGGACGCCAAAAGGCGTACAGCTCAAAGACGACAATGCACTATCAAAGTAATGAGGGCTCGGGGTGAGCATCTACATCATTCGACCTCCTTTGCCAGTACCAAAATATAATAATAGGGGTTTTCCCCCTTTTTTCTGGCAACAAAACTGAAACCTTTTTACAAGGATTCATGACTGCACTAAGAATTTGCTTTTTTTTGGTGAAAAAAAGAGCTTTACGGCTCATCGGATTCCTCCAGTATACACAAATAGGACGAGTGTCATAAATATGTATTCCGGAGGAATCCGACGATTCTGAAGATCTCACCAGTAGGTGGACGGAGGTAACTTTTGTTTAATCCCAATGGGAGTAAATTAAAAGCGGTGGCAATCTGACCCCCAGGTCTGGACAGCCCCAGCGGTCACGACGAGGGACGTTTGCGACACAGCTCGTTAAGAAAAGGGAAACGAATAAATCCGCGTCGGTTGGCGAGTTGCACCGATCGATGACCACGGTGTGGGATCGTCGCTTTCGCGCACTCAGCAGAAACACGATCCTCCAGCTTGAATAGGAAGGAACGCGCGTCACAGTAAAACAAGTTGCCATGCCGACGCGCGTTATCGGTGACAACACAGCTCAGGCAACGGTGACTGCCTTTATAGAAAAATCACGTTCGGGTAACGACGCTACCCCTCCCAACGCTCGGCGTATCTCGCCATTGTTAGGGGGAGCACAAGATCAGATGTACGACACACACAAACGCTCACTCACTCGCGCGGCGTGTCCGGAACACGACAGAGTATGGTAATGTCCTCCCGCTGCCCATTGTGTACGCAGATTCGGCCACAATAGCTGGCGGGGAGGACCAGTGTCAACGCAGCACGGTGGTGATTCAGCGCTGTGCAAAACCGTGGTGCCGAGTTGGCGAGATGTTAACTACCGCGCCCGATACGCGGGTGGTCGTGGGTTCGATCCCGACACAAGACGCCCGTTGCATCTTTGGAGTTTGCGTGTCTCTCTCCCCGTGATCGTGTGGATTTTTCTTCTGGACCTCCGGTATTTCCCTCCACATTTAGAATCAACATCACGCGTTTAGAGTATTTGGCTGCTATAAATTTCCACGAGATGAGCCATTTTCTCGAGCTACCATAGCCAGGTCGCTTCTGAAGAAGCCCAGTGGGCCTTACCTGGTAAAATAGCAAAAAAATGCTTATTTGAATAGTTTTGAGTTTACAACGTCCGAGTACAGAGCCTGCCCAGAGGTCATCCAGAGTTCGGGCGCAAGTTAGCCACCACCCGTGATTAAACCAGGGGTTGTTCGGCTCATCTCCGAGCGCAGTCATCAATGACTGCATCAAATGAAACCACTGCAACAATCAAATCTGGTTTGTCACTTAACCAGCAGAGCGTGGATTAATATCGTCCGTCCCTTCTGTATGGGATACAGCGTTGCCCCCTCTCACGCGCGTAGGGATTTTTTTTTCTTTTCCCGGTGCTCCGGTTTCCTGCCCAACGTAAAATAAACAACTCATCGGTTGGCTTGAAACATTTTCAATACCTAGAGAGCCACAGGGGCCTGAGGGCTATTATTGGCAGTGCCGGCTCCCCACCTGGTTGCTGCCTTCCGGCTTTCGTCTGTGGTTTCCTCATCGATTGTGAGATGCAATTTGCCTTGACGATGACGAGACGACAACAGCGCTATGTATAATAAACTAAATGTTATCGTGGACATTTCCTAAAAAAATTCAATTGACCTGAAAAAAAGTCCCAGGAGAGAAAATGTTCATATCAAGACTGCGAGGTTTTCCAGGTTAATGACATTCAAAAACTGACCTATTATAGATGGCCTTCAAAAGTACAGTAATATCTGTGATGTCATCCTGTGGGGTCATTCTCTGGCACAAGGCGGTGCGCTGCTCGCTGCGAGCGAGAGTTCACCACGAAGATGGAATCCTTCGTCACGCGATGCTATTATCATCATGGTTGGCCCTACGTCTCGAGCTCAAAAGGGGTTACTCAACATAGCGAAATGATTAAACGACTTAGAATTAGTTGCTGTGGTCGATTTACCCGAGCCCCCTTTAAAAAATGGCGATGACCCTGACGCCCTGTCTCGTGAAGGCTGGAAACCCCAACAAGCCTGGTGCAGATGGCCGTCACCTCCCGGCCAGCGGCACCGCACCACCCATCCAGCGATGAACGTGGGAACAAGAAGCGAGATATAATAGTTTTTTTTACGACCACGGTCATTTTCTTGTTTCATTTTCATCCAAATTTAGCCGAGAAGTCGAACGAGATCAATCGGGAGCATAAGCTATCACAAAAGCCATCGTAGAACCCGGGTCTAGTCACAGTCCACCTACCACCCCGTGGCTCCGGATTAACTCACGGCATTCCCCCACGCCCTCGGGGTTCCCCCCCCCCTCGGCGCCCCCCCCCCCCTCGGCGCCCCCCCCCCCTCGGCGCCCCCCCCCCCTCGGCGCCCCCCCCCCCCTCGGCGTCCCCCCCCCCCTCGGCGTCCCCCCCCCCCCGCGGCATTCCTCCTCTCGGCGTTCCCAACGCCGCCTCGGGTGATGGGTGGGGGTGCAAGTTTGAATCCACGATATTCATCATCGTCAAAGCCCTCGTGAGAAAAGCGCTGCCGGAGGTTTGGCTCCGAGTCCATTCCGTGTCGAGTGGATCCTAAAGAGCCCCGATGTGGTGGCGTCGGCGGTGGTTTGGCTTCACCAACATGTGGTGGCGTTCCATGCCCGAAGCCGTGGCTGTATGGGTCGCCGCAGTTTCTTTGTGATATTAAACGAGAAAGAATATAAACAATTGCACCCCGGTATTATTCATGCGCTAGTGTTCCATTGTACAAAGGGAGCAGTGTGTGGTGATGGTTGTTCAGCCTATTATAAATCTTTAAACATTTCATTTTCAGACAGGTCCAAGTAAGGTGTATATTATTTTATTACCATCTGCTCAGTACAATAACATTCACAGCTGCCATTCTTGTAGCCGCGGCAGAATTTAGGGAACTCATACGATGCACTGTCTGTATCAAAAGAAAATCCAACGTACTTTGTACGTTGGGGGCGAGATATTAACTCCCTTGCATAGTATGCAGGAGGTTGTAGGTCCGATCACGACCCTAACGCCTTTTGTATATTTGGAGTGTGCATGTTCTCCCCGTGGTTGCGTGGATTTGTCTGCGGGTCCTCCGGTTTTTCCATTAACATTTCGAATCAACATCATGCGTTAGGTGTATTTAGCTGCTATACATCGCCACATTGGTAAGCCACTCCAATGTAAAATAATTTGTGGCAGTTCGCGTCTGAAAAAAGAGCTATATAGGCTCCGTGTGCCTTACCAGGTCAAACTCAAAATAGTTTAGTTTTAGTTAGGAAAATTAAGAGGGGCCCGGGCAGGACACGTAAGCGAGCTGGGTTATAGCGACTGATGGACAAGACTGGCGATGGAATGGCAGCCTAAGAGGGGAACAACGCCTGACAATGATCACCCCCCCACCCACCCCAGAGATGGAGCAAAGAAATTCTCACCCGCACGAGCGAGCCGGATTGCGGCGTCCCAGGGCAACGAGAAGGCAAAGATGTAGCCTTCAAGCAACAGCGGACAGAACCTGCTTGACGATGATGATGGTGGGTGGTGGTGGTGGTGGTAGGTAAAAAACACAATCGCAGGAAGCAGTGTCTCCCTGGAGATGAAGACAAAAACAAGAGTAGCCCCAATATCGATGCAGAGTTCGCTCGAGTGAACCCAATAAGATGGCGGGAGATCAGGAGGTTTCACGAGCACAGGTCCCAAACTCGGTGACTGTAATTGCCAGTGGGGTGGCGAATGCTGCCAGTATTCACTGCAGGCAGTAATCCACCTATTGTCATATTCCGTGGATGTTTCAAAATAGCATAAATTGTTTTTCCCCCCCAAACCAATATTCTGTATCAAACAAATTATGCGGCGAAGCTGCTGTATTGGCAAGTGGTCAACTTGCACCATGAACACAAACAACCCTGCACATTTTACAATAACCTCTTGGCCTTGAAAAGGGATCAAATATATAATAAGTGACGTTTCAGGCAATTACATGATGTAAAGTGCAGATTCCAAGTGTAGGTCTTTTTATGTGCAATGAAGAAGGGCCATTGCCTGAAACGTCACCTATTATATGTATTTTGTTCCTTTCAATGCAACACTTTTGTTGATATTCTTCTATCAAACAAAACCATCTTTAAATGACCTTGTCAGAAAAGGCTCCAGATTAAAAAAAAAAACTCTAGATTAAATAACTGTTTAGCATTTGCCAACCCCTGGATGGTACCGGATGAGCCGTGTTCATGAGTTAAATCACTCAAGGAACCCACACAGGGAGTGCGTTTGCCTTCGCAAAGTGCCAGCCGCACCAAAGTGCCGACTCCGCTCACTTCACCAGGCTGGGCAAGCGGCCAGCCAGCAGCCCTCGCCGCTTCACGCGTCGTTCGGCCGGGCTTGCCGAGTCTTGCACGGAACCCCGGTGGCAAAAAGCCCCTTCATCCAACGTGCGCATGTGCGTCGCGCAGCGATCCAAACGACGCGCAGCTCCGTCCTCGCCAACCGTGCCAAGTTTAGGTAACTGTGTTCATGCCGAGTAAACCTAGGAGGCAGCTCGAGTCAGGCTCGGGCGTTTACCGCTGGTGTCGAGAAACCCGATAGGAATTCGATATGCGATGGCCGTGTCGCGGAGTGTGTTATGTAAGCGTTAAGGTTTATTTGGAACCAGGTCATGGCCTGATGCACTGGTGGAGCCAGTGGGGGGGGAGGCGAGGTGGTACGTGCCCCCCCCAATGATTCGATCGAAGTCCCTAATTTCGATCGGATCATTGGGGTTCATTAGAAATAAATCGGCATTTTGCGATGCCCACTGCCACCATGTAGCATATTATTATGTGCCAGGGACTCTATGAGATGATAGGACAATAGTCTGAGTCCAAAATTGGCAATAAGTAATTGCAAAGCAGTTATAAGTGACTCACAGAATTGTGTGTAGTTGCATATACAGTCCACACGACTTCCCTGAAGGCAAACACCTTCAGCGAGCGCGATGCCGATCACACAACACGGTTCGAATTCGACCCTCGATCGATGGCTGCGCCATCGCCGCACACGCGTCAAATAACAAGCAAGAGACAAGTCCTTACTTACTAACAACTCCTATCATTTTTCATTGCTGGAGGGGTTGCCCCCCTACCTGAAAATCCTGGCTCTGCCATTGGCCTGATGTGTCCTAATAATCATAACACAAATGCAATGTTCTCAACGAGGCAGCCGTGCCGCATGGCTTGGGACATTTCTCCCGCTGCTCTTACTGATCTTCGATACATTTACTTTGCTCTGGCTTTTGGGAGCCCTTGGCATTTGAACCAAAACTTGAGAATGCTCAACATGGTCTAGTGATGAACAAGGCTCATTGCCCAAAACGCCACCGATTATATATTATTTTAAAGCCACAGTGTTATGAACAAATGCGTTCAGTTTTTGCTAATGTCTGTGCTTGTGTAAACTGCCAACGCAGCAGCAGCGACACTGCCAACTAATTAGTTTAACACAATCTACTGTGAGTAAGGCAACTTGCATCGACCCACAGGTCTTCAACACAACTTGTTGCAAAGGTCATTTTCTGTGTTTTGTTAAGCTAATTGCAGTACGAGCGGGCTTAAGATGCTCCTCCGTTGGGACTACGCTATTAAGGCCACCGTCACAAGCGACGGCAAAAGCGACAGTAACCCGTCAAAGTTGGTCACGTCACGATTGGCCCCGCACCTCCGGCGAGCACGGTTGGCTACGTACGGTGCGAAAAAAGTTCAACTTACATTCGTACTAAAACTAAACTATTTTATATTTTACCAAGTAAGGCCCACTGAGCTATGTAGCGCTTTGTCAGAAGCGACCTGGCTACCAAAAATGATAGCTCAACAACAAATTGGCTTAGCATGTGTAAATTTATAGCAGCCAAATACTCTAATCGAATGTTGATTCTAAATGTGGAGGGAAAAACGGGAAGAAAATGGAGAAAAATCCACACGACTTCGGGGAGAACATGCAAAGTCCAAATATACAGGTGCCAGGGTCGGGATCGAACCCACGTCCTCCTGCAAACCAGGCGAGGTAGTCAACATCTCGCCACCGTGGCTCAAACACGTGATGGTCACCAATTTATACCTCGAATTAAGAGTGGCCATCACCACATCTGCAAGCAGCCACTGCAACAGACGCGGGTGACTTCAACAGCCACCGCAAGCAATTGGCCCAACTCTGAAAACGACGATGCGCCACACATCTGAACGACGGGCTGTGCCCGCTTGTTCGCTGGAGCTCAATTTTTTATTTTACTAATTGTTAAATCTATCTTACGCCTTAGCCGGGTGCGAATTCAAGCTACGTCACAACTGAAGGTCAAAAGCCTCTTTGTTATGCGAATTGTGTTCGTAGATATTTCGTGAAGGCGATCAGGATAGCGAGGTATATTCAAGGTCCCCTACCATATAGATAACATCAAGCGGTGCAAGATAATTAAAACGGTTTATCTCCTTGGTCAAATGAGCATTGTGGCGGCACTTACTTCCATTCGTGGATCATGGCCCCACGGTGGAAATTCCACATTCCCATTGAGGGGATCAATATATGAATGCAGAGGTCTCCCGTTGCTGATTTCCCCACAATGCAATACTCATTTAAAAAAAAAAATCGGCATCAGGAGGGACGATAGGCTGTGTCAATCGCCAACCAGGACTCAAACTCGCGATGTTACGATTGCGAGACGGGCCGGCGAAGCTAGACACACGTGGACTGTGCGCACACTACACACACAAGAGCATTCAGGAACACTTTGTGTGTTCCCTTACAAACACAAGAGGTGCTTTATGGAGCTGCAGCTGCGGCTGCTCTAACGCAATCCGCCGTGCGTTTGCCGTTTCACCCCTAAAAGTGACGCCAAGACTCCAAGGGCTGGCAAACAGACAAACAAAAAGTCAAATCATAATTATTATTATGTTTCACGGATGATTAGGGCCCTGCGACGTGTTGACACGCGCCGTGCCTCATCTTACGGAGGGAAAAAAACACGGCAGCGCAGTCCAAGTCCAGCGTCACGACATCGCTATTTTGGCGTTCTTCGTGCGTGCTGTTCGGCCGGCACAGCCACGACTGGACCATTTGAGCATGCCGAGGGCCCCACCGAGAAGAGTTAAAAAAAGAGGTAATGGTGGCAGCCCTGCAATTGCTTGCTCAAAGCCACTGCTGGCAGAAGGGCCTCCCATAGATTATAGACCTGGGGAGCCCTTCGAGAGAGTATTTGGTGGACTGCTCCGTGCTGGCCAGACGTCTCGAAAGAAGTGGGAGCACTCACATGAAGACAACTCCCCCGGTAAATCCGTAATAGGCTTGTTGGGGCAAATGCTGTTAGCGAGCAGCACCTATGAAGGCCGGCACGGCACACTAGGGGGTGGGTGGCCAGCACCACGCCCGGCCGCCTTGGACTCCCCAGTGGCGATGTATTTACACACCATTTGAGGCCGGGTCTACCGAAGGAATGACCAGGACCGGTTCAGATAATCATCACTGGTCTTGGCTGCCAGCGTGAATCGAACTCGGGTCCGCCGGGTTTGTAGCTAAGCGTAGCACTAACCGTCCCACCACACGCGACCCTGCTGGAGGAACCCACTGTGGTGTAACCATTTATATTTTCGAGTGGACAGAATTGACCCTCTGCTAACCATTAAACCGCAGCAGCTGCAGCAGGAGTAGTAATGTGGGTGGAGTCGTGGTACAGTGGTGAGCGCACTGTGCTATGAATCCGGCATTCCGAGTAACGATTGCCGGCCGGGGCTAACGACAGTGGCGAGTAACATCTGAAGCCGTCTTGGGTTCCTCACCCACTCCATCAAGCCGGTGCTAGTTAAATTTGCTCAAACTACCGCCATGGGAATACCCTTCGTCCAGCAGTGGATTGAATAAAGGGCCGTGTGCTGCAGTAGTAGTGGTAGGGCGGCCGTTACGAGCCGTGGATACACTAAGAAAATAAAGTGTTCCCAGGGAGACCAGAATGCATCCGTCCCAAGGGAGATCTGGGGCGACGGGAGGAGAAATGAAAACGCAGTGAGGGAGTAGCAGTACCGAAGCGTATATGCAAAAAAAACAAATATAATATAGTAGACAGGTCGAAAGAAAGCGTCTCTCAAGCTCGAACGGTGGAACCAGCTCAGTGCGCAGGCACGAGGTGGATCAGCGCATCACAGGGCCGTGTGGCAGAGACGGTGGCGGCTTGGGAAGACTTTCGCTCAGCGGTGGATGTGTCAAAAAACGAGGCTTGTAGCTCATCGGATTCCTCCAGCAGCACAAATAAATATTCTGATTGACCGAGAATGCGCACACACACACACCAAGGCTCAAGGATTTACCACCCTTAAAAGAGACTCGCGGTGTTCCAAACAATGTTGGGCGCTTTTCGTGGCCGTGCAATGGATTCGTGTGCGATGGTTGTTGTTGTTGATCGCACACTCGGCACTATTCAATCGCAGCGTCTCACCAGCAGCTGCTGCTGCCGCCAATGGCTCAGCTCGTAAGCAAGCAAGGGGGCTTACTCGCAACCTTGCTCCACGAAAAGCAAACGGGGGGGGGGGGGGGGGGAAACAAAAAACAACGTTCCCAAGGTTATTGCTCAGGAGGGGAGGGGGGTTACTAATTGTTGGACATTAAACCCACTGCTGCCACGCAAACTCATTCAGTGACCCACCTCCCCAATTTCGACCAGAAGCAACACTTTCCCTTCCTTGCCCGAGTGAGAGTTAAACGTTTCGGTGCCTCAGTTCCTTGTGGGGATGGACTCTCGGTTCCTTGGGGTTTCTCCCTCTGTTCCTTGGGTGTTTCCCCAACGCGTGTACTGTACGTACGCTGAACTTCTTTCGCACCGTACGTAGCCAACCGTGCTAATCAGAGGGGTGGGGAGGACAAACTAAACACACAAAAGGTTTTGAGTTGGGGAGTCTCACCAATTGAACCCTTTACGGGTTGGTGTGCATGACAATGGCCGATTATGACCCGCATCAGAGAAAATTGTAACCGCAAGAGTTACAAGTTCGAATCCTGACCAGGGAATCAACTTAATCCAGAGGCTTCACCACCTGCCGAGGGGTCTCGGTGGGCAAAGTCAACGGTGATGTCGCTTTGTCAGAACAACCTGGGCCCTGTCATAAACACAAGGAATTTCCAACATTAGTTTGGGATAACTTGACAAGAGATGTCCAGTGGATTTAACTGTTCACGCAATCGACCGGATTATCGGTAATCAAGTAGTCGGATCTCCCAGCTCTAGGCGGGATAGGTTCCTCACCCCAAGTCCACAGAGCTAAATGTCAGTTTAACACATCGGCTCTCACGACCGATATTGCCCATGATAAAGTTTTGCATTAAATTTAAGTGTGTGGTCGTTAAACCCGCCACCACTCGTAGGCTTTCGCGACCAATATACAGGTTTTTTGGGTTAGATCGCGTATCGATTTACACGATACAACCCCAAAAAAAAACTTGAATTACGGAGGGTTTGTATTGTTTACGTGACAGGGGAATAAATGTGCGACCGGCACCATTTTCTGTTGGGGAGAAGCGTCGTTGTGGCCGGAGCTTTGTTTCCAGTTCGGAATGTTTATGAATATTTAACCATCCGTCTTTTGCTCCGCGCGACAGCCAGCATGTGTTTTGCCAATGGACACACACGCGCACACAATGGCTCGTGAATAATTACAGCGAGGCGCTGGTAAATGTGTGAATAACACAACGCGTTAAAAATGCCACAGCCTATGTTCCCGTGGCCGGATTGATACGGGCGCACGGCTGACGGGATGCGTTCAAGATTATTCAGGATCATTTTGGCTGCAGCAAATACCCACGCGACAAGCCACCTCGTTGAGCTGTCGTTTGTGAGCCAGGTTGCCTCTGAAAAAGAAGAGAAGAGCTTACCAGGTAAAGCACACCGAGGTATGCTTTACCTGGTAAGATTAAACGAAAAGTTTTTTTTCAAATTTTCTTGCTGTAGATTTCACACCTGATGATGATTGCTTGTGTTGCAGTCGAAACGTCGTGAGAATTGTTATTGTTAGATATTTTTATTATTTAATTATTTCCCTTCTACGTGACTTTACCGAAAGAACCAACAATATGAATCCCTGCAGTCACGAAAGCTTTAAATCAAAAAAGGTTATTTGATTTAACTTCCATATACTTTGCACTCCTCTCGAGTTGTGTGCATTGTTTGTTGTTGCAACGTTCTGACCCCACCCCTACTGGACAAAAAGAGCTTTACAGCTCATCGGATTCCTCCAGTACGGACAAATATTCTGATTTCCGAACGGATTGGGCCCCGCTTGCTTGCAACCCCCTGTTCAGTGCGTCACACAGCCGACCTTCCCGGTACAACGTCGGACGTTGACCCAACGTTGCTCCACCGCTTCCAACCACGCAGTCAACAACGATGGCCCCACGCTTGTTGACGTGTTTACCGTGGGGGGGTGGGGGAGGAAGGGGGCACAAAGAGTAAACAAATCAGTGGGTTCATGCTGAATGTTGAAGCCGGCGTGATGCAACCGCGTCCTGTTGCCAAGTGACGCAGGCCTCAATTGCAGCACGCAGTGCCAAGGAGTGGCAGGGTACAATGTAGCAGCCACTGCTCCATCTGGTGACAACAACAACCACCACCACCGTCCCAACTTGTACAGCAGTCGTTGTGGCAAAGTGGCGTTACGTTTGTTGTTGTTGTTTGTCATGCCCACAATTGCCTCTGTGTGGTTATAAACATTAATCCGCCGTCACGGTACCAAGGCCCAGTCAACGTGGAACGTTGTGTTGAGACGAAATCTCAAACCGCATTCCAACAACAACAACGTTGCCACGACGTTGTCATGGGGCGGTCCATTTATAGATACCCCACCAGAATAATCGGGAAACATTAGGAGAAAGCTTTGTGTTTGTTTGTTAACAAAGCCTCAACGTCAATGCACGTATCGAGCCTCCCAACACTCTCCCTACTCTGCAAGGCAACGTGGTCACCATGAATTTCCATCGCCTAAGCCGAGCGCCCCCCCAGAAGCCATCAGAAAACAATGGGGCATCTACAAATGGATCAGCCCTTGTTTTTGTTGTTAGTGAGGGGGGGCGGGTGGTGGTGGTGTTTAACTTGCGACTTGCCACTTAAATTTGGCTCTCGTCTTGTCAACCAAGCCACGCTATGAGGCGACGTCGTGTCGACGTTGAAAGTTCTCCTCACGAAGGGCGGGAAATGGACGCATAGAGACGACGCAGATGACGTTCATCGTCGCCCCGTTGTTATCGTTCCTCTGTCCAACCACCACCATAGCCAATCTCATCACAGTCTTGACCTTGCCAAGAGGTGCACGGAAACTTTGCCCGGCGACTCCGAAACGGTGCAAAGTTTTCGTTAAAGCGCGGCACATTGTCCGGTCATGGTAGACGTTGACCATACTTCTCCACAATGGTCAATGCGGGCCGGTGAAGGAATGAAAGGAAGGAGGGGAGTGGAAGAGGGCCTCAGTACCACTGACGTTATCCGTGACCTTGGCGGGCAGCAGGGCAGCGTTTGATATCCACTTTCAAACTACTTTAAATGAAAATAAAAATGACATTCGGGGCATTCCGAGCGTTATATCGACGTTATCAGTGACCTCGGCGGGCAGCATGGCAGCGTTTGATATCCACTTTCAAACTACTTTAAATGAAAATAAAAATGACATTCAGGGCATTCCGAGCGTTATATCGAAACTCGGAAGTGCGATAACAATTCGCATTATGACATCACAGGAATGAGTCGGTACATTCCTGTGAGAAGGGGGCAGGAATACAACTCGGTCCGGGCTGCAGGACTCAACGTCAGGGTTTATATTTAGATTTAAAGCTTTCGTGACTGCAGGGATTCATCTTCTTGGTTCTTTCGGTAAAGTCACGTGACTTTACCGAAAGAACCAAGAAGAGGGTTTATATTATTTCACTGCTCCATCTCCATGTCAGGAGGGAGATCATTGTCAGGAGTTGTTGTTGACCTCTTCCGTTGCCATTCCGTCACCGGTCTCGTCCATCAGCCGCTACAACCCTTGCTCGCTTAGGTGTCCTCCCCAAGCCCCTCTTACATGTTTCCCTCACTAAAACTAAACTAAAGGATGCTTTGTTTGACCAGGCAAGGCACACAGAGTTCTTTTACAGAGGCGAACCGGCCATAAATGATTGCCCAACGAAGCGGCCTGTCGTCACGTGGACATTTATAGCGACCCAAATTACTCTAAACGCGTCGTGGTGTTGATGATTATGAAATGTGGAGGGAAAAAACCGGAGGACACGGAGAAAAATCCACGGGGAGAGAGAAAAACACGCAAACTCTAAATATACAGCAGACATCAGGGTCAGGATTGAACCCACGACCTCCTGTATACCATGCGAGGGAGTTAACATCACCTAGCCACCATGATGATGATGATGAGAGACACGCAAACTCCAAATATACAGCAGCTGCAGACATCAGGGTCAGGATTGAACCCACGACCTCCTGTATACCTGGCAAGGCAGTTAACATCTCATAGCCACCGTGATGATGATGATGATGAGAGAGACACGCAAACTCCAAGTATACAGCAGACATCAGGGTCAGGATTGAACCCACGGCCTCCTGTGTACCAGGCGAGGCAGTTAACATCTCAGAGCCACCGTAATGATGATGAGAGAGAGACACGCAAACTCCAAATATAAAGCAGACATCAGGGTCAGGATTGAACCCACGACCTCCTGCGTACCAGGCGAGGTAGTCAACATCTCATAGCCACCACAGCGCCAACCAACCTAGCCCCCCACCAATCATCGTCAATGATCGCCAATCCTCAGGGTCGCTAAAGCATGCACCACGATTGTACCTGGCCCCGGCCACAATAATGTGGAGTTGAGGTCGAGTGAGATGGCCTTGGTAGACTTCACGTTCGGAGGTCAACTCGGCCCATACAACATCATCACCCATGGGTGCGATACAACCCACTAACCACTGTTAACATTGGCCATGGGAATGTGGAATTTCCACCACTTGGCTCAATGAACGAAGCTGAATTAGTCCCCAATGACAGTCCACTGCCAGGAACCCATTCTGGGAGAAAGCAGCAGGGTCGGAAGATGAAACGGGGCCGTCTGGAATGCACCACGCACACAAAGATCCCCCGTGTAGCCTCAGACTGCTGGGGCAAGTGCTGTCAACCCACACGCTTTAACCTCCGTATTCTTGTACAGGGGGAATTGAGTATTCCGGTAACCGTTTCAATAAGGGCAAAAACAACATTGCTGTCTATTTGTTTGTGTTTCTCCCATGTGATGGGACTTTGTAGGATAAACGTTGAGATTTATAGCGGCACGGGGTGACCAATAGGGTCCGAGTAGGTCTGTAGTAAGGTCGGGCACTCATAAAGGGGTTGACAGATATGCGAAGTGGTGGGGTGGCCAGCACCACGCCCGGCCGCCTTTGTCTCCCCCAGTGGCGATGTCTACACACCGCGCACGGTACTCGTTTGAGGCCGAGTCAACCTAGGGGAGTCCCAGGACAGGTTGAGATAATCGTCGCTGGTGGCCGTGAGCTGGAATCGAACTCGGGTGTCTGCCGGGTTCGTTGTGTAGCGCGCTAACCGCACCACCACCGCTCCTCTGTGACTACAATCACTACACACTACACAACATACGCATGCACTCACGGATACAAACGTCGAAAACGACTAAAATGTACAGACAATTGGCATCATATCCCGGCCCAACCAGGTATATACACGTGTAATAACTTACCAAGTATATACACGTGTAATAACTTCGCCAAACTTACCATGAAAAAAAATCAAAAAATCACGAGCAGCATTTTACTCCCCTCCACGTTTCACCTTCTTCCACTTTACTACAATCACATCTTTGTAACAATCCTTCACACACACACCACTACTTTAAGACGCTGCGCACAACCCCAGCCACCCAAGTTACCATCATGATTCAAACTTAACACGCATTAGGAACGAATAATAAGAAGCGTTTCCAGCTGTTTATTTAAACTACCGGGGGATGATGATGATGCTGCTGCTGCTGCTGCTGAACTCACCCGGTTCTTCACCTCCGCTGAGAGACCGTAGGCCGGCCCTTTGTTGAAATTCGAAGCCATTGTGAAGCTTCAACAACGACGACGACGACAAAGTTGAGAGATGAGAGAGAGAGATGCGAGAAAAGCGTAAATGCTGTTCCCCCTTTGCAGACTTGAAAAAGTTGATCCGGAACGGAATTGCTCCACGTGTAGATCCTTGTGGTGGTCCGTGTATGAGCTGATGATGATGCTGCTGCTGCTGCTGATACTACTGATGCTGCTGCTGTGGCTGCTCTCACGCCTCTGAGGTTGGCGGCTTCCAATCCACGCTACCAAAGAAGCTTTCAGTTAAGGGTGTGGATCGATCCGATTCCGTGCAAATCGAAACTCGAATCGTGCCATTCGATTACAGGGCTTCACATCGAAACTCGTGTTGGCTGTTTTAAGTTTTGCTTCGAGATTTGAAGTTTTCGTCACTGCAAGGGTCCAAACTCTTTGTTTTTGTCGGTAAAGTCACGTAGCAATTTTGCTGTGACGGTTCCACCTGAAGACGGAAGCTTGTGTCGTGATTTAATTTATTTTCCTGTTTTTACCTACGTGACTTTACCGAAAAAAACAGAGTATTGATGTTTTGCCTTTGATTCGCCCCGATGGTGTATTCTGTGTCGCTAGAATAGAAGTAAGGGCGCGTTACTACGCACCTATAAGAACATTAACAACATGCACACCTATTCACCTTCATCATTCAATGCCACCATTCTTGTGTTTAGCGATGGGACCCTTTAGCCTGTATCAAGACATTGAAATAAAAATGATGATCGTGTACCCTTGTTGGCGTGTTCAAGATCTCCAGACACGAAATAGACGCCCAACTGCAAGGCATCTCGTCTGCGTGAGCATCAGCATCAGCAGTATTCGCAGAAGCTTCAGCATCATCATCTAATGCGTGTGACAACACGCCCTTGTCTGTGTAGTTGAGTAGACTTGGTGGATTTGAACATCTTAACACCTTACAATCCACCCGTTGTCTAACAATCCACCAGTATCTAACAATCCACCCGTTGTCTAACAATCCACCCAGTGTCTAACAATCCACCCGGTGTCTCACAATCCACCCGGTGTCTCACAATCCACCTAGTGTCTAACAATCCACCAGTATCTAACAATCAACCCGGTGTCTCACAATCCACCCGGTGTCTAACAATCCACCCAGCGTCTAACAATCCACCCAGCGTCTAACAATCCACCCAGCGTCTAACAATCCACCCGGCGTCTAACAATCCACCCGGTGTCTAACAATCCACCCAGTGTCTAACAATCCACCAGTGTCTAACAATCCACCCATTGTCTAACAATCCACCCGGTATCAACAGCTGATGTGGCTGGTTTCCCTCCTCTGACTGCCATCGTCAGCAGTGTTGACCACCGCTTCTGTGGTGACCACGTGGCCTGCCAAAGCTCTCAAGTTAGAATTTACGCCTTCAACTTTTACAGCTTTGCTGTTAAATTTCGATTTAAAGCTTTCGTGACTGCAGGGATTCATCTTCTTGGTTCTTTCGGTAAAGTCACGTAGAAGGGAAATAATAAAATAATAAAAATAAAACATAAAATACAATTCTCACGACGTTTCGGCCACAACGCAAGCAGCCGTCCTCAGGTGAAGAACAGGTCTGTCGGAAAGACAGCGTCCGAATGAACACCACCAAGCTTGGCAGCGTATATTTAAGCTTTGCTGTTGCCGTTTAGATGAGCCAGGATTTATGTTGCAAATAAGGACTTCTAACCTGGTCTCTTAAACTATTTCAACTAAAAACTAAACTTTTTTTGTCTTCTAGATAAGGGGCCGTCCATAAATGACGTCACGCACCTAGGGGGGGGGGGGTCAGACATTTGTGACGATGTGTGACGAGAGGGAGGGGGGGTTGAGAAATGTGACGTCACGTAAAAATGCGCAACTTTAAATAAATATAGACAACACGTTCTTCTTCAATTAAATAGACTTTTTAATAAATGTTGTATCCTACAACATCAGAGTGCAGCGCCACATTAAATACGCACTACAATGACAATAGTTTAAAGCGATTTGAAGCATGTTTTATATATTTTTTGGGGGGGGAGCAGAGCTTTGTGACGTCATATTTGAGGGGGGTCTGACTTTTTGTGACGCCATGTGACGAGGGGGGGGGGGTCAAAAATCGTTCAAAATTGCGTGACGTCATTTATGGACGGCCCCTAAGGCCCACTGGGCGATGCGGCTCTTTTTCAGAAGCGACTTGGCCACAAGTGACAGTTCAACAAAGTGGCCCCATCATTCGGGCATTTCATAGCAACAAAAATAATCTCAATCACCCAACAACGCCCTTCTGTCGAGCAGGCGAGGGAGTTAACATCTCCCAGCCACCGCAGTGGCAAGAGAGGGAAATTGCAGGGCTGCGCCTCTATCTAATGTTGGTGGCACGCGCCAAGTGATTGGGCTAAAGTTAGGAGCCATGCTCAATTCACTGCTGGACGAAGCCCCCCCCTAATCCATTGCCCCCCCTTCTCGCAGTCGCGTGATGCAGAAATCCAGCGAGGGGCGAGAAAACTGCAACGAATGAACACTGGGAGGGTTCGATTTCGAACAGGGGTGGCGAGAGGAATCGCCGGTGTCGATTTAGGAGCGCGAGGGTCGATTCCGAATCGAATCGGCGTGGAGGCCGGAAATCGTGGCGGGGCGCGCGCGCGCCGATTCCCTTATAAGGGCAGGGCGCGCGCCCCGCACGGGGAACCCGCCCCCCTACCTGGGGGGGGGGGGGGGTGACATCACGTGATGTTCATCATCATCATCCATCACATACATCACCATCGCGTGCATCACCATCACATACACATCACCATCACATACATCACCATCACACATACATCACCATCACATACATCACCATTAGATACATCATCATTAGATACATCACGAACATCACTATTACATACATCACCATCACATACATCACCATCACATACATCACGAACATCACCATCACATACACATCACATACACATCACCATCATCAATGCTTAACTTCACCATCACGTACATCACCATCACATACATCACCATCACATACATCACCATTAGATACATCACGAACATCACTATCACATACATCACCATCACATACATCACCATCACATACACATCACCATCACATACACATCACCATCATCAATGCTTAACATCACCATCACATACATCACCATCACATACATCACCATTAGATACATCACGAACATCACTATCACATACATCACCATCACATACATCACCATCACATACACATCACCATCATCAATGCTTAACATCACCATCACGTGCATCACCATCACATACATCAACATGATCCTAGATTTTAAGCTTTCGTGACTGCAAGGATTCATATTCTTAGGTTTTTTTTTTCGGTAAAGTCACGTAGGTAAAAACAGTAAAATTAATAAAAGTAAAATAAAATAAAAATCACGACGTTTCGGAGGCAACACAAGCTTCCGTCGTCAGGTGGAACCGTCACAGCCACGACAGCTGTATCAAGTAAATTAATTGTTATGTTGTTACCTACGTGACTTTACCGAAAAAAAAAACCTAAGAAGATCAACATGATCATTACGGCATGTCATCACCATCACCACTATTAAACAGGATACATCATAACCCACCGTCATCCTCATCATCTCCACTGTCATCATCGTCAGGATGGATACAATCACACCACAGCACGGTCATCGTCACCGTAATATATTTTATAACTATTTTTTATTTTGCCAGGTAAGGTCCCATTGAGCTGTACCGCTCTTTTTTTAGAAGCGACCTGGTCACAAATGATTGCTCAGCGAAGTGGCTTATCATCATCATCTGGGAATTGATAACAGCCAAATACTCTAAACGAATGTTGATTCTAAATGTGAAGGGAAAAACCGGAGGACCCGGAGAAAACTCCATCATCAGGTGTGAAATCCACAGATTTCACACCTGATGATGATTGCTTGTGTTGCAGTCGAAACGTCGTGATAGTTTTTATTGTTTTTATATATATTATTTTATTATTTCCCTTCTACGTGACTTTACCGAAAGAACCAAGAATATGAAACCCTGTGTGTGTGCTGACTTTTCCTGCGGCCCTACAGCACTGCCCTGAGCTGACGTCGGAGATGCCTTTCTTGTTAAAGTGCGACGACGAATATCGAAACGACGCCCATCGAAGCGATTTACAGGTGGAGGAGGCGGTGGTGGTGGTGGAGGCGAAGGCTGAGAGGCGACGGATAATGAGAACAGACGGACGATGCCGTCAGCGACGCGAGTGTGGAGCGACGTACACGCACACACCCGTTAAGCGCCAACCCGTACAGCGGATTTATAAACCATTTATTCCAGATTTGAAGCTTTCGTGACTGCAAGGATTCATACTCTTAGGTTTTTTCCGGTAAAGTCACGGAGGTAAAAAACAAAATTATTTTATTTACTTTTATTAATTGTAATTACTTTTTTTTACCTACGTGACTTTACCGAAACAACCTAAGAGTATTTATAAGTCATGTTTATCATTCGCGTATTGTTCCAATAACTCAATGGACCCTGAAGGCGTTGGTCGTAGGTGATAAATTACGATGTCGGGAACGCATCTACATGGGGCCTATGCTATAATGACCCCGTGTAGCGCTGATTCGCCCAGCGCTCTCGTTTCCAGGCACGCATCCCACCGCGCTAAGCGGGGTGTGCGTGTTAAAGGGGGAGATGTAAATGGGGATGGTGGGGGTATCACCCCTGTAGTAGTAAATATATTCCTGGGCTCCCCTTCCTGAGCAAGGCCGAGTTGTATTCTCGCCCTCACCTCGGTGGGTCTCGTGGTCCCGAAGTCGCCATGTCGCTCTCCGTGTTTGTTTAAACAAAACAAAATCACAAAGGATTTGGGGGAAAAAATAAAAACCTTGCGGATACGACTTCTCCCCCCCCCCAACCGTCTGTTTCCGCAGTTTATTTGTTGCGACTCGACATTTGAAGACAAATATATATTTGTTTTCTTTCTTCGTGCGGGTAGTAGAGATGTTTTTGGTCTCTGTACACGAACGAGACGCGGGGCAGCACGTGTCTGTTGCGACTGCGAGTGCACCGTAATGCACGTGTGTGTCCACGTGTGTGTCCACGTATGTGTCCACGTGTGTGTCCACGTGTGTGTCCACGTGTGGTGGGGAGCGGTCGTGTAGCGCTACGCTGCGCTACGACCCCGGTGACCCGAGTTCGATTCCCGCTCACGGTCAACACCGGTGACGATTATTTGAACCGGTCCTGGGCCTCCCCTAGGTCGACTGAGCCTCAAATGAGTACTTAGTGCGGTGTGTAAACATCGTGTGGTCCTGACGTGTCCCAAGCGTGTGCGCGCGATTGTTTAGAAATAATTCATGGAGAGGGTGATGATGATGGTGATGATGAAAGATGCGCACGAAAAACTAATTCGACATCAAAGCCTAACACATTAACTTATGCAGTTGCTGTGAGTATAGATCACGTGAACTTGGTGTGGGGACCCCACTAGATCGACTCAGCCCAAAATGAATAATCAGTGTCGTCGCCATCAGCCGTGGGGAGACGAAGGCGACCGAGCACGTATTGGGCCACACCGGTGCGCTGCAGTAGTGAGGTTTACGTGACACAAACCCATTACTAAATTGACTGCGATTCAACGCGCGCGTTTGGAGCAGCCGCGCTCGTGTTGAGCGGCTGCCGGCAGCTTTGCGCCTCGTGAGGGTGTCACGTCACAAAGAGCGTCTCGTGAGGGTGCCACGTCACGAGGAGCGTCTCGTGAGGGTGTCACGTCACAAGGAGCGCCTCGTGAGGGTGTCACGTCACAAAGAGCGTCTCGTGAGGGTGTCACGTCACAAGGAGCGTCTCGTGAGGGTGCCACGTCACGAGGAGCGTCTCGTGAGGGTGCCACGTCACAAAGAGCGCCTCGTGAGGGTGCCACGTCACAAGGAGCGTCTCGTGCGCACAGCGGCCGTGGTCGATGGAACGTCACTCGAGCCGGGCGGGTTCTTTGTCATTCATAATTGATGAGTGGCTCTCGCTGAGATCCAACACAGATGGGGGGGGGGGGGGGGTCACCGTTCCCCACGAGGGATGAACATCGATAGAGGCTAACTGGGCCGCCCAATACATTACAGGAACCTCCCTGATAAATGGGCATTTTTCGCCATCATCATCATTGTCACCATCGCCGCGATATTTTTAAACGTTATCATCATCAGCCACGATCTATCCACTGCTGGATGAAGGCCTCCTCAAGCCACCACCGTCGCTGCCGCCACCTCCCATGATCCTACGGTGCAACAATCCACGCGGCGCTAAACCTGATTTAGTCGCTCCATCTCCTCGGTTCGACATCCTCTGCCTGCCGCTCCGCTCTTAATCTCAACCATCGTCCATTATCATCCTCCTCCTCTAGCCGCGACGCTTCCTGCCCAAGCCCACTTTTTGGGATGATGCATGTCCTGCACTGTATGTTGAAACGTGGACCCCGCTAATGGAGCATCTTTGCCGGTTAGAAACATTTAGGCTGGCCTGCCTACGATCCATCCTGGGTTTATCCAAGCTGGATTGTGTGAGGAGCTCACAAATCCTTGAAAGATCTGGGCAAAGTCCCATCGGTGAGCTCCTCCGGCAGGCAAGGCTGCCTTGGTCATGTAGCCCGCATGCCCAGCCACCGCATGCCTAAACAGCTTTTGTTCGGCCGGATCGAGGGGGCTGGACAGGCGCGGCACGGGCCTTAGAAGAGATGGAGCGATGTGGTACAGGAGGACGTGGAGCTGAGTGGACTTGCCGATGACTGGTACCAGCGGTGTCAAGATCGGCCTCTGTGGAGGAGGCTCGTGAAGGACGCTACTGGGCAGTTGGAAGCAGTCGCCCTCCGTTGTTGTTCCAATGAAATAAGTTTTAAATCTGATGACTTACAAGTGCACGGCTCCAGTGACTTACAATATCGGAAGTTGTCATCAACCTGCCTCTCTGTGCTCTCTCGTCCACGTGTTCCTCGTGCTGCCTCTCGGGGTAAAATCAAGCACGCGTCTTCTGGAATATTCTTAGGTTTTTTCGGTAAAGTCACGTAGGTAAAAAATTAGAATTAATAAAAGTAAAATAAAAATAAAATAAAAATCACGACGTTTCGGAGGCAACACAAGCTTCCGTCTTCAGGTGGAAGCTTGTGTTGCCTCCGAAACGTCGTGATTTTTATAAAAGTAAAATAAAAATAAAATATAAATCACGACGTTTCGGAGGCAACACAAGCTTCCGTCTTCAGGTGGAAGCTTGTGTTGCCTCCGAAACGTCGTGATTTTTATTTTATTTTTATTTTACTTTTATTAATTTTAATTTTTTACCTACGTGACTTTACCGAAAAAACCTAAGAATATCGATCCTTGCAGTCACGAAAGCTTCAAATCTAGTCTTCTGGCATCTTCCTTGACACGCACTTTTCAATTCTCGCGTCTCTATAGATGTTTCCTCAACAGGCATAATTACATACCATACAATACAGCAACAGCAGTCTCAATAATCAGGGGTTGACCCAGCCCATGATTTCTTTCGGGCCGATAAAGCGAGGGTAACGACGTTCTTGTTCAAGTCGACAGTGGCCAGCCTGTGGACGGACTCCACCCCATAGCTGGCAACCCCTTATCAGTGCCCCACCTTATCACAGACCAATCCAGACCTCATTGGTCACCCCGTGCCATTATACATCTCAACGTTCATCCTACAAAGTCCATCACAAGGGAGAAACACAGACACATAGACTACATTTGTGTTTGCCCGTATTGAAACGGCTGTACGGCGTATGGACCTGAGAACTAAATTTCCTTGTACAAGAATACGGGGTAAGATAATTGTTTTTTTAACCTTTTATCTGGCAACAAAACTGACACCTTTTTTTACAAGGAGTCATGTTTGCATTGACCACAATACCTGCGGTCGGAATGCAAACAAAAAACACAACTCTGATAATGTATGCACTGTCCTTGAAATTGATTGGTCCACACCCGAGACAGCTTTCCTTAGAGCCTAGTCTCACATGGTGTTGGACCAGATGACGCCAAAAGGCGCACTGAGTTCCAATGGTGTAAATACGGGGTGAGCCGTGTGGCTAGACAGCTGTGGAACCCTGGCAAAGGAATGTGGAGAGGTCGCCACCACGAACGCGCTCACAGATATTGAACATCGGGCCGACAACACACTCGATATGAGCATCCTTCAGGTTGCCTCTGAGCCAAAGAGAAGCCGACGTTTTTTTAAATTCGACTTAAAGTGAATCAACAAAACATAGCCGTCAAGGGAATGAGCGAACATCCCAAAACGCCAGGTTCTCTTCTCAGACTTCAGACTGAGCGGAGGGCATTCGTGGGGTAAATAAACAAAATAATAAAACAACTCGTCTTTCTACAAACCGCGCTCAAATCTCACACGGAAACGCATCGCTCAAATACTTCGGCATTAGTTGTTTTGTTCCGGCATAAAAGTTTAAACACAAAAACCATCATCAACACGAACCGCTCTGCTTTTGGAGGGGGGGGGGGGTGGTGCCATGAATCGCCTCGCACATGACACGACACCAGCAGCGCTCTTCATCGCAGGCGACTTTGCTGACCGAGGAGTCGGGGAGGGGAGCTTGGACTGCGCGTGGAGGGTTTTGGGTGTTCGGGCCACGCTCGCGAACAATGGAGAAACATCGCACACATTGTACTTTTAGTTATTTCGGTAAAGTCTACGTGACTTTACCGAAATAATTAAGAGTATGAATCCTTGCAGTTACGAAAGCTTCAAATTTAGAATTAATACCATCTACGGGGAGGAATTTCACCTATACGGTCCCACCTGATGATGGAGACTTGTGTTGTGTGGGGGTCGCTAGCCCCCGAGATCCCTCCCTCGATAATGCTAACGGCCGGGCTAGCATCATCAATCGCCCCCCCGCTGCTAGGTTCCTCACCCGTGGCGTGGGAACCATCGCCCGAGGATTCCCCTCCCCCGCGGGTCCGCGTAGCCGGCATGGCTAATTACCGAGTAGTATTCTGCCCCTCCCTACTACGATACCTCCCTGTCCTAATCGCGCGCCTGCAACCCACACGGAGCGAACGTACGCACGCCCACACACGCCGCTCCGCGCACTCCAACTCAACTCGCGTTATGATCGCGCACCTGTATCGCACACGGGGTGGTCGCACGCACACACACGCAGCTCCCCACGCGACACACTGCTCAACAAGATCACGCGAGACCACGCTTCGCTATTAATGATTTATTATATGCTACCTGCGAATTGATGTTGAATCAGTGAGTCGACGAGGCTGGCCTATTCCACCCAAACCTGTACCTATTCCCTATTTATCGGCTTACGCTACCCTACTTCACCCCCCCACTCACTGTTTGGTGCCCGCGGTGGTTCGCTGCTCCCGGTGCTAACAGCGCACCTCGACGCGTCGCACGGACGTCCGGGTCGCTGGCTGGAGCTGCTGCGGGTCCGCTGGCCTGGAGAGAACCGTCCGATTTCCCCTTTGCGCTTCCCATTTATCCTGATTCCCGGACCCCTACCCCCTTCCCACGCACCGTGCGCCTTCGCTATGCTAATTAATCCTTTGTCCGCACGGCGCAAATTCCAATCAATCCTTTTCTCACGCAGGCCCCCATCATCGAGGTTCATGCGGCGGTGTCCATCACAAAGGCCCGTCGTGGGAAGCTGTGCATGGCTCCTCGCGCGCCTCCCCTCTCCCAATTATTTATACTAATAGCCTTATCCTTAAACTCCCCTAACAATGGTGCCTGCGCGCTCAAGCGTAATTATCCCAACCCTCCATGACTATGCGCAACAGCTCCTGCGGTCCCGCTATTCGTGCTGTCCCGTCCCTCCCCTGCTTGCCCCGTCGACCCGTGGGGGTGTGTGTGGGGGGAAAATGCACCTCAACCGCGGTGGCCGAATGCCCCATGCCGCGACCACACCATATTACGGCTGGTCGCAGCGCCGCGGCGCAACGTAGCACGGGGGAGGTCGTCCAATTCCCTGATCGCCGGAAACCGTGAGAGTTAACCCCGATAAGGGTTTCTCGGATAAAAACCGGTCGGCCAGGTGACCTCCCCTCGGAGCTCTATGGGGGGGGGGGGGGAAATGCGTGCGGGTGTGTTCGTGTGAGGTGAGGTGAGGGGGACGCGGGGTTGGCTCCGTTGCTTGGTGGTGGCGAAGTCGGGGGTTTGGGCGCCTGCCGAACGGCTTCGTGGCGGCGGCATCACATGTTGCCTCCGAAACGTCGTGATTTTTATTGCTTTATTTTTATTAATTTTAATTTCATTTTTTACCTACGTGACTTTACCGAAATAACGAAGAGTATGAATCCTTGCAGTCACGAAAGCTTCAAATCTAGAATCGCACACATTGTTATCGCGCTCCACGACTCCGACCAACACGCGCTCAACGTGTCAACGTTGGGAGTGTGAGAGTGTGTGTGTGAGTCTCCAGTCTCCAGCCCTTCGTGTGCCGTTCCGGCCTTCATGGGTGCTCGCTCGCGAACAGCACTTGCCTCTACAGTCTGTGAGGTCTACACGGGGGATCTTTGTCTTTGGGCGCGAGGGCGGTGCACGGGAAGAATGGGAGAAACATCGTGCGCGTTGTTCACATTCCACGACACCGACGTGCACGCGCGCAGCGTGTGACGCTGGGGGTGTGTGGTCGAGCGAGCGAGGCGTGTGTGACTGTGTCTGTGTGAGTGTGTGTCTGTGTGTGAGCGGTGGTGTAGCGGTTAGCGCGCTGCGCTACAAACCTGGCGACCCGGGTTCGATTCCCGCTCACGGCCAACACCCAGTGACGCTTATCTGAACCGGTCCCGGGCCTCCCCTAGGTCGACTCAGACTCAAATGAGTACCCGGTTGCGGTGTGTAAACATCGCCACTGGGGAGACAAAGGCGGTCGAGCGTGGTGCTGGCTTACCCACCCCCTCGTGTACCGTTCTGGCCTTCATAGGTGCTCGCTAACAGCACTTGCCCCTACAGTCTGTTAAGGCTATACAGGGGATCTTTGTCTGTGTGTGAGCCATCGGCTATTACAAACCCGGCGACCCGGGTTCGATTCCCCGCTCACGGCTGACACCGGTGACGATGATCTGAACCGGTCCCCGGGCCTCCCCTAGGTCGACTCAGCCTCAAACACGGCGAACACAACACCTTCACAGTTCGCAGAGCAAAGCCCTAAAATGTGGGAAGGAATAACTTTACTATCATTCTGCTTGGTTCTGGAATGAATTACAAAACATTTTAAAACTCGAGAAGAGGCTATCACTGTCTGAATTCAAAGCTCAGATAGAAGACAATGCCATTGACCATTGTAATTGTTTGTAAAGTGTTGTATTGTACTATGTCCTATTGTGTGCGTGGTGATTTCTTTTTGCTAACCTAAAGGGCTGTATTTAACCTGGTTAAATAAAGGTGAAATAAAAAAACCACACACTCCCGTACACAGTACACACACGTGCACACGCACACACAGCAAGTCCTACACACTTCGTTAATAGGCGTCCACTGTTAGCGAGCGCCTATTAAGGTCAGCACGACTTGTGGGGGTGGTGTGGCCAGCAGCACACTCGGGCCTAATGCTGACCTTGATACACCGCACAAGGTAAGATATTTAAGTCGGAGTCGACCTAGGGGACTCGGTGCCAAATATCAGCTCTTTAAAACACAAATCTCAAATATTATCTCTGTAAGCCAGGAACTCATTCAGCCCGAGTCGAACCTAAAGGCAGTGGTTCTTAACCCTTTCTGGGGGTGCGAGACACGGGCAGATTCGTTTTTTTTTAGGTAAACCATCGACAACACAAATTGAGCAAGGGCACGTGAGTACAGCTTTCTTTGTCTCATCAAACCGGTGTGTTTATTAACGTAAAAAAAATTGAGAATCCAAGGGGACTGTCACAAACGGACAGACAGCACAAATCGTAGCTTGCTGCATTGCAGCCGACCAAGTGAAACCCAGACATTCCATGCGTGAGCGCGCGCCCACCGGAGTGAACTCGGGTTTATTGATAGAGAGGAGAGGGAGGGAGGAGGTGGGAGGGGAGGGAATGGGGGAGGGAGGTGGTGGGAGGGAGGAGGTGGGAGGGGAGGGAATGGGGGAGGGAGGTGATAGAGAGGGGATGGAGGGAGAGGGAGGGAGGGAAGGGAATGGGGGAGGGAGGTGGTGGGAGGGAGGAGGTGGGAGGGGAGGGAATGGGGAGGGATGAGGTGATGAGACGGGATGGAATGGGGGAGGGAGGTGATAGAGAGGGGATGGAGGGAGAGATGGAATCTGTGGCATGGATGACGAGAGGGTGACGGCTGCAGCATCCTTCACTCTCTCGACCACCTCTCTGTGGAGTGAGGACATGTGAGCGCATCACGCCTCGTCAACGTGTCCCTGCATTGGCTTCCAGTAAAATGCACGATCCAATTTAAAGTTATTGTATCGGCCTCCAGGGCCCTGGGAGGGTTACTAAGCTCCATTATAGTAAGCTCCATGAAAGTCAGCTCCATTATATCTCGGGATTTCTATGGACACCGTACGGTGAGCCCCTGTCCGCCAACTTGGATGCGCCATATGGGGGCGAGGACAACCAGAGGCTGCGTCCAAGTGGGTGGATGATCGAAAGCGTTCAGGAGGAGCCAAGCGCATCGCTTGTTCAACGTTTCGCCTCGGGTCCGTTCGGGACGCTCCGTCAGACGACGTTTTTAGGGCTCGTCGAGAAATCAACAAATTATTCATTTTCCTCTTGCGTATCCGTCCGTGTAAGGGGGTTTGTTTTTTTCTCTTTGTTTTAATGTGAAGGGGTTTTTGTTGTTGGTGGTGATGAAACTGGATTTGTGCAAATGGCACGACATGCAACCGAGTTGCACTTACAAACTTTTCTCTCTCACTAGACCCCCCCCTCCTTCTCATCCCTCCCTCTCCACTCCCCCCCCACCTCCACTCCCCCCACCTCCACTCCCCCCACCCCCACTCCCCCCACCCCACTCCCCCACCTCCACTCCCCCCACTTCCCCACACCTCCCCCACTTCCCCCACCTCCCCCACCTCCTCTCCCCCACCTCCCACCTCCCCACTCCCCCACGTCCCCCCACTCCTCCCCCACCTCCACTCCCCCACTCCATCCTCCCCCTCCCCCACTCCCCACCTCCACTCCCCCCCACTCAACTCCCCCCACTTCCCCCACCTCCTCTCCCCCCACCTCCACTCCCCACGTCCTCCCTCGTATCGCCTCCCTCCCCCCTCCACCAAGACAGGGAAATGCCTCGCGTGCCGATCCTTATTTGGGCACTGATGTCACAGAGGCTGCTGTGCTGGACTGCTGGCAGCATCAGCAGTAGCAACAGAAGCAGCAGGGGCAGCAACAGGAGCAGCAGTAGCAGCAGTAGCAGCAGCAGCAGGGAGTAGCAGCAGTAGCAGCAACAGAGGCAGCATCAGTAGCAGCAGGAGAAGTACTACCAGCAGCAGCAACAGAAGCAGCAAGATCAGCAGCAGCAGTAGTCAGCAACAGAAGCAGCAGCAGGAGCAGCCGCAGGGAGTAGCAGCAGCAGCAGGATCAGCAGTAGCAGCAGCAGGATCAGCAGAAGCAGCAGTAGGAGCAGCAGCAGTACCAGACAGCAGCAGTAGGAGAAGCAGCAGCAGTAGCAGCAGCAATAGAAGCAGCAGTAGGAACAGCAGCAGGATCAGCAGGAGCAGCAACAGAAGGAGCAGCACTAGCAGCAGTAGGAGCAGTAGTAACAGCAGCAGGAGCAGCAGCAGCAGGAGCCGATGCAACAACGACAGTGCAAGCTGCACCACGGTGGAGGTGTTAGCCGAGTCAAGTCGATTTTATTTTTGGTTTAATGACGCCAGCGCCTATCTGCCAAATCTGCCACTCAAAACGTCCCCGTCACATTAGCAGCAAGAGCAGCATCGTTAACAGTTAAAACTATTACAAAAAATGTTTCTATTTTATCAGGTAAGGCCCACTGAGTCCGATCGATGTAGCTATTTTTCAGAAGCGACCTGTCCATCACAGACGAGTAGCTCAACGAAGTGGCTTATCGCGTGGAAATGTATAACAGCCAAATACTCTAAACGAGTAGTGATGTTGTTTCAAAACGTGGAAGGAAAAACCAGGAGGACCGGAGAAAAATCCCCGCGACCACGGGGAGAGAGGCACGCAGACTCCAAATATACAGCAGCAGGCGTCAGGGTCGGAGTCGAGCCAACGACCTCCTGTCGTTACCATCGCGAGTCAGTTAACATCTCGCCAAACGTGGCGACCCAGGCCCTGATATAATATAATATTACACTATAATATTAATAATACATTATAATATAATACTAAAGTAATACATTATAATATAATACTATAATAAACAACATAATATAATACACTATGATATAATACTATAGTAATACAATATATATAATATAATACTAGTAATATAATATATATATAATAATACTAGTAATATAATATAATACAATAGTATTGTATTATATATAGAGAGCTCGGGGTAAGCATTTACACAATGACCTCTCATAGTGTAAATGTTTACCCCGAGCTCTCAATTCTCTGATAGTGCGCTGTTTTTGAGTTGTACGCCTTTTGGCGTCATCTGGTCCAACACCAATGGAGACTAGGCTCTAAGAAAAGCTGTCTCGGGTGTGGACCAATCAACTTCAAGGACAGTGCATATCATTATCATTATCAGAGTTGTTTCTTTTTGTTTGCATTTTGACTGCTTGTGTTGTGGTCATTGCAAACATGATGCCTTAGTATAAAGGTGTCAGTTTTGTACCAGTTGAAAGGGTAAAAACCTATTACTATACTCTTTGGTTCTTTCGGTAAAGTCACGTAGGTATCAAAATAAAATAATTCGCGACATTTTGATTGCAAACACAAGCAATCATCTATCACGTGGGAAAAC